>NC_030811.1:21649090-22899090 GCF_001704415.2 Capra hircus
GGAGCACTACCAATGCCAACAATCAAAGACCAAAGGGATTAGAATATAGTCAGGGACACTGCCTTTTCTAAGTTCACCTTCAAAACCTTCTAAACCTCAGACTCTCAAAGTCTTTTTAGACCCTTTGCTTTGCCCAAAGTCTTCTGCTATTGATGGTTAGGAACTTGGTTAATGGGTAAAAGAGGAGGCTCCAGAAGATTACAAATAATGATAGAATGCACCAGTAGATAATCTAGAGGTAACTCTCTTGTACTTGAAACACAGCAACAAATATTAAATATTAGACCAAAGAAATAATGAACTGCAACAGCCAATCACATTGCATCCCTAACCTGCCCCAACATGATGCACCAAGGATGCTATGCATATGAGTGTGGCAAGTGCAGCTCTGGGTTTTAACATTTGCCTTTTTTGGTAGAATAATGGGGCCCACATGGACCTTAAGGACACACGTTGCTTTCTGCCACCCCATTCTCTGTTTTTTTGCACTGGAAGAAATTAGAAGTTCTTGGAGTTTAGGGACTGGCTTGGAATCACACTGCTGGGAATCAATCTTAGATCCCTAGATTCTCATTTCAGATTTCAAAGGTAAAATGCAAAGCAAACAAAAACCTGCCTAGCATGGTATCAGTGGTCTGTATCCATCTCAGGAAGGCTGGTTTGCAAACTAAGGATGGGGAACCCTGAGGGGCTTGTAAATTGTTTGGCAGGGCCAGGTGTTATTTCTTATTCCATTTCTTTATTCCTGAGAGTCACTCAGGCTACCTTCAGCTCCCCTCCCTCAACCTCTATGTCTCCTCCTATTTGTCCAAAATGCACACTTCAACTGTTGTATTGTTGTACATCTACAGTACCCTGCTCAGTATTCTGGAGATGTGGGCATTGATCTTAAGGAGCCTGATATCTAGCTGGAGTGATAGAAGATATAATTATCCTTCTAGGTTACAATGCCAGAAAGTGGTAACAGCTCCAAATCCCATTTAAATTCCTTTACTTCTGCTGTGGGCCTCATATTGGAGGACTTTCTTATAAAACTGCAGAAAAGGGGGACAAGAAAATCTGTGAGACATCTGCTAGCTGGAGAAGTTGCTCAAGCCCGGCTTACAGTCTAGTTCCCTGCAGTTCCTAGACTTCTGCCAGCACGCAGCAGGACATCCAGAAATTTTGTTGAGTGAGTGAGCAAAACCAAGAGTTAGAGAGGGGTGACGGACTCCTCAAAACTGTAGGCCAGATTTTGCGTGTTACCTTTCATTCACTTCTGAAATAGTCTCTGCTCCCTTTTTCCCTCCCCCTCAGATTAAGAACCACTGCCTAAATGCTTAGGATAGCACTAGTACATGTGCGTTAAGTGCGTTAAGTTGCTTCAGTCATGTCCAACGCCTTGCAATCCCATGGACTGTGGCCCTCCAGGCTCTTCTGTCCATGGGATATTCCAGGCAAGAATACTGAAGCGGGTTGCCATGCCCTCTTCCAGGGGACCTTCCCTACCCAGGGATCGAACCTGCGGCTCTTATGTCTCTGGCATTGGCAGTGGGGTTCTTTACCGTTAGTGCCAGCCCTGGCATAGCACGAGAGGATAGAGTTTAGATGAGAACAAATCCCATGAGTAAATTTAAAAACAAATAAGGATTGAGTACCTAGTCCCCATGCTGCCACATCCAGACCTACTGCGTCTATTCCCTGGCCTTTCTTTCATCATCTCTAGAATGCAGGGAAGGCATGATCCCTGACCCTCCTAACTTCAGGGCAGCTTCAAGGGCCTAAGAGTTAGCTGATGGTCTTGACCTTGGCTGTACACCACAATCACTCAAGGAGCTCTGAAAAAATGACCCAACCCAGGGACCCTCCTTTGATCAACCTAATGAGGATACGGGGGGTTAGGCCCCAGGCATATGTGTTTCTCAACTGTCCTCAGTGAGTCTAAAGTGCTGGCAGGTTGCAAGTCACTGAGATAAAGACGCAGACTTCTTTTCCAAATCACTGAGCCCTGTGCACATGTACAGTACAGGTGGGAGAGATTCCCCTCCAGGTCCTGCTCTTCTCTATGTGCCAGGAACATATCTGAGATTTACCAGTGAACAAACAGCCCATGAACCTGGCTTCATGGCACTTATGGTAGACTGTCCCCCTAGAATCAAGGTTCTCAGACTGGCTGCGTATCAAAATCTTCTGGGAGAGCTTTTTCAAGAAAATATAACATGGGAAATTCCAGAGAAGTGTCCAGAAATCTGTGCATTACAAGAAGCTCCTTACATTCAGATGCTGATGCGCATTATAGTAGCCACTCCACATGTTGCTCTTGCTGTTGTTTAATTGCTAAATCATGTCTGACTCTTGGCTACCCTGTGGACTGTAGCCCTCCAGGGTTTCCCAGGCAAGAATACTGGAATGGGTTGCTATTTCCTTCGCCAGGGATCTTCCCCACCCAGGCATTGAACCCAGGTATCCTGCAGTGGCAGGTGGATTCTATACCACTGAGCTAGCGGGGAATTCCACCCCTTCCACACAGGCCTCTCATTCTTGACCCTCAGGCTTCATCGAAGGAACAGGAGACTAGAGGAAATCAGGGAGTTACTTGCCTAATGGATGAATCAAGAGATTTAAACTTGGAGGGAAAAAAGTCCTCAGTACCTTCCCCCAAACCCTCTGGCAGGGTCAGTACTTATTTGCCTAGTTTCCCTTTCCCAGGTCCCAATTCCCTCAGTATTTTTATTTTTAAAATTGGGAATGAATAAAGAAAAATATAAAGAAATTGGGGATCTGGGGAAATGTTTCTTTTTTGGTTTGTAGAGTCTATGTATATGTTAATGAACCATCTTGTTAGTGAGACAAAGATAGAAAGGCTTTTGAGAAACCATAAGGTGAATAGTGCAGTGACTAAACACAGAGTTTGTCTTCACATATTTATTTTCAGATTGAGGACGGAAGGGCCAGAAAGTCAATGAAGCTCTCACTTCCTGTTTCAAGACCATTTTCTACTGTCCGCTACCTTGCAACTTCAGATGCTTGCCTGGGTGAACCATTATTCACTGGATCCCTTTAAGCTTTTCATTCGGTGCCCAGCATGTAGAGATGGACTGACTTGGCTCAGCTGCTGAAATTCTCTGTAGGCAAAGCTAAGTCTAGACCGGACATGGTAAGGAAAGGAATGACCCAAGATGAAGGAAGAGGGGCCAGAGGAGCGAGCTGGACGGCGTGAGGCACATGAGCCCCGCTGCCTCGGTCCAGTCGCCTTCCCAGCCAGTGGCAAATGGCCAGGTGCTATTTTTTGCTCCTTTGATTGAACTGTCTGCTCAGGCATGTGGGGAAACTGGGGTTTTATATGAAAGCATTCACTATGGGAGAATCAAGGTGTAATAAAAAGAAAGGAGGAATTTCTCTCCCTTCAATCAGCTTTCTAGTCTTCTAAGGGGAGTGATTTTCTTAAAAGCCTCAGGAAACCTCTAGGTAAAGCCACTCAGTAGCATGAGGAGCAGGACCTAGCACCTTCCTAGGTTACACAAATGGAAAAATATTGACAGTACATACTTGCAAAAAGTGGTTATGCTTCTCCTTTAAAATTCCTGTCACAAGTGTTCACAGAAAGATGCCATTTTCCAAAAGGATACCAAGGGGTCGGATAAAGGAGAGTATCTCAAATGATAACTTATTATAACAAGGGTTTATCAAAAAGGTTCAGTTAGAGATCCTTTATAAAAAAGAATAACTTCATGGAGTCAACAGGAAGAACTGGGTTTTCATTAATTTTTATATTGCCTTGTGGAGTTGAGTTAGGATTCTTTGATTTCAATATTAATATTTATATTAAGAAATCCCCCATGACACTATTGTAATATGCTCTGCTCTCCTCGTGAAGATTCTGATAACTACTGTGTGTTAAGGGTTTTTAGTGCCAGGCCCTGTGCTAAGCTCCTTTCATATATCTCATTTATCATTATAACGACCTAATGAGATACACGTTCTTAACGTAGGAGAAGCCCTGAGAAATTTGTTGTGTTTAACACATTGGCCTAAATTCACCCAGCTAGTAAGTAATGAAGCCAGTATTCAAATCTGGGGGCAGACTCAGCCTGACAGGTATAGGAGACAGATACACGCCCACATTCATTTACAGATTGAGTGAGTTCTCTAAGCCAGGACAGGACACACAGTGAGGAGCAAGGACTCTGCTCTCATGGAAGGTATATTCTGGTGGAGTAGATAGCACACATATTTCCAATAGTGAGCAAATAAAAGAGCCTAATGTGATAGAGAGCCACTGAATGCTGGATGGTGAGAGATGGTCTCTCTGAGGAGGAAATACCTAGGCTGAAAACATATTTCTAGCTTAAGGAGTCACTCATGTGAAGAGTGTTTCTGGAAGAGCCTTTGAGAATCCTGGTGGGAGGTAGAGGGTTTTATGAGGTGACTGTGTGTTCTGTGATCATGAAACTCTTCCAAGTTGTTCAGTCCATACGGGATTCAGGCTTATCTGTCCATTAGCAGAATGTTTGGGAACGCATGTAAGAATTAAAGATTTTAAAATTTAAAAAATAAAAAATAAAATTAAAAAAAAAAACAAACAATGCTGAAAGATGTGCTGAACAAAAAGGGACTTACCAAAAAAAAAAAAAAAAAAGAAAAGAAAAGATCGTCAGAGCACCACCTTTGCCAGAAAGCATGAGGATGGCAGAGGTGCTGGTCATCTGTCTCCAGCCATCGGGTGCATGCCAGGGATGCAATTGGTTACCTAAGCATCCAATGCCCAGGACAATAGACACCCCCCTGCACTCCTGTTAACTCGGTAAACTTGAAGAGAGCTGTCTTCTGTGCATTTCCATGAGCTCCTTTCAGTCTTGTGCATTGGAGAATAAGGCAGAATATTTCTTAATAAAAAAAAGAATGAAACACTACAGGATATAATCCTTGGAATGGGAAAGGAATGGTAAGAAGCTATTTCAGACTTAGTTGGCAGGAAGTCACATAATTTGTGGGAATGGAAATTAAAATAAAATATTTAAAAATAGATCTATGGGTTTTACTCAAAATGCGCCAGTAACAATAAAACATTAATAATTGTCTCTTGTGAATTTTCTCTGTTTTACATTTATAGTTGAATATGGGACCGAGGAGTATTTTGGAAGAGAAGAAATATGTGATCTCAGGGAATTTGGGTCACTTAAGTAAATACTAATGAGTGAGTTGACCTTGACCAAGTTATTTAAGTACTCTTGGCCCCTCAATTCTTTCATCTGTAACATGAAGCATTTGGAATAGATTTTTAAAGATCTCTCCAATTCAGAGGGTTTTCATATAATTCTATGGTTTTTTAAGGAAAAAAATATATAATGTGTATGTCTCAGTATCTATGAATGACCTTGTTATGGCTGGGAATAAAACAAGTTCTATCAAGTTCAGCATCGAAGGGGGTTCCCAGAGAAAAGAATTGCTTTTCAGGGACCACCTACACCACCCCTTCTCCATTATTTTTAAAAGATAAATGTATCTTACAGTTCTTGGAGAATCTATTGAACACCTACTATGTGCAAGGTACTTGATATTTGTTATCTAATTAACCTTCAAAAGAAAACCGAAAATAGTTGTTTTAGTATCTTATTTCAAAGTAAGGACACAGATTTAGATTCATTGTCGCATAGTTAACATGTATCAGAGTTGAAATTGCATCCCAGACTTGTTCAACTTCAAAGCTCTTTCTAGGACTGAACACTTGGAGTGGAAAGGACAAGAGTCAATAAGAGAATAGGAAACAATGTTTCTGAAAAGCACAGCAGAGTTTTCTGCAGTATTATGGCACTGAGTAGGAAAAACTCCAAAGTACAAGAAGGAAGAACTACTTTGGAGTTGATATATCTATTTCTTAATTGTGGTGGAAGTTACACAACTGTCTGTATTTGTCAAAACTTATAGAAGTGTGCACTAAAAGGAGTACATTTTTACCATATATTAATTATACTTTGATTAAAAAATGCAAGCACGAAAAAAAAAGAGGAAAAGGTCTTGGGATATAGTCTCAGACCTTTGGAGAGTTCATCTGTGGAGAAGGGGCAAACTCGAAGTCAATGGAATCATAGGAAATGGCAGGTGAATTTCAGATTCAACTAAAGGGAATCTCTCCAATTCTATCAAACCACAAGAAGATAAAGTAACTTAGTCTGGAGGAAAGTAACATCACCTAGTACCTCAACTCGATACACATATGGAAGAAAGGAAAAGAAAATCTTGACTTTTATTTAATATCATATACACCCCCTCCTCCAATTCCAGATTCATTATAGATCTAAATGTGAAAACTTACACATTAAAGCTCTAAGAAAAGAGAAGATATCTCAATGATCTTGGGATAGGCAAAGATTTTGTAAATAGGGTATATAAATTATTAACCATAAAAGAATAAAATTGATAAACTGTACTGCATCAAAATTAAGAACCATAAAGAGAGTGAAAGGCAAACCACAGATTTAGAAAATGTACGTTAGCAAAACTTACATCTGACAAAGGATTTGTATTTAAATATTCAAAGAATTCCCACAAGTCAATAAAAAATATGACTCTATGAAAAGTAAGTAAAGACTCTAATAGGTACTTCACAAAAAGAGGATATTAAAATGGCAATAAACGTATGAAAAGTGCTCAATTTCATTAATCATTAGAAAATTCTAATTCAAATTATACACTATTAGAATAGCTACAATTGCAAAGACTGACAATTCAAAGTTTTGACGAGCAATTGTAACTCTCATGCACTGCTGTGGGAATGTCAATTAGAATAGTCACTGAGGTAAAATATTTGGCAGTATCTGCTAAAGCTGAATATTGGTCTAACTGGTGACCCAGAAAGCTTGCTCCTATGCATACAGATGACAAAGATCCATGTGTATATTCATCAGCACACATGAACTAGAACGCTCATGCCAGCACTACTCAAAACATCCTCAAAGTGGAAATCACCTCAGTGTCTATCAAGAGTAACACGGATAAACTGCAGTTGGCAAACAACAAAATACAATGTTGCAAATTAGAATAATATAATTATCACTCACATAATGAATTTCAGAAACATAATTTTAAATAAGAGATTAGACACCCCCCTCCCCCAAATTCTATAGGATTACATTACTATGCTGCTAAGCTGCTAAGTCACTTCAGTCATGTCTGACTCTGTGCGACCCCAAGGACGGCAGCCCACCAGGCTCCCCCGTCCCTGGGATTCTCCAGGCAAGAACACTGGAGTGGGTTGCCATGTCCTTCTCCAATGCATGAAAGTGAAAAGTGAAAGTGAAGTTGCTCAGTCGTGTCCGACTCTCAGCAACCCCATGGACTGCAGCCTACTAGGCTCCTCCATCCATGGGATTTTCCAGGCAAGAGTACTGGAGTGGGGTGCCATTGCCTTCTCCGAAACACAAACAAAACTGTCACTAGGTGTCAGAAGTCAAAATGATGGTTATCCTGGGGCAGTGGGGGAGGGGAGGAGGCATGACTGTGGAAGGGGGCACGAGGAGGGTTCTGGGGTGCTAAGTAATGTTCTGTTACTTGATCTGGGTGCTGACTACATCACTTTGCTCATTCTGTGAAAATTAACCATGCTGTTTAGTTACGATTTGTGTGTTTTTCTGTATGCTACACATCAATAAAAAGATTATTTTAATAACATGTGAATAGAAAAAGATGAAGCCTCAATCTGGAAAGAGGACAACTAAAGGGAATTTATGAGCTCAACATATATAAAATTATGAAAATTTAATATTCCCAGTCATATATTACTATATATTAGAGTAGGAAAATAAAATAATAGAAAGACAAACAATGAGAAAAAACAAAAACGTAATATAAATGAATGCACTCTGTAGGGGGAAAATCGCAGTCGGGAAGGCTGGGATCAATTTGGCCAGTTATTTCTAAATTAAAAGTCAACACTGGATTATTTACCAATGACTTAGTGAACTTTCCACATATATATTTTGGCTTACTATATCTTAGAAGGGAAATATTGAATGTTTTTGCAAGTGGCCCATACCAAAGCAATTCAAATACAGGGACTACTTATCATCTTAAGATGCTGTAAAACCTCGCAGTGCATTCAGGCCCTTGCTCACTAACCACAGTGCCTCCTCTTCACTTTCCACCGCTGCTCTTCCCAAATCTCCAGTGCCTTGCTGCTGCTGCTAAGTCCCTTCAATCGTGTCCAACTCTGTGCGACCCCATAGACGGCAGCCCACCAGGCTCCCCCATCCCTGGGATTCTCCAGGCAAGAACACTGGAGTGGGTTGCCATTTCCTTCTCCAATGCATGAAAGTGAAGAGTGAAAGTGAAGTCACTCAGTCGTGTCTGACTCTCTGCAACCCCATGGACTGCAGCCTACCAGGCTCCTCTGTCCATGGGATTTTCCAGGCAAGAGTACTGGAGTGGGTGCCACTGCCTTCTCTGTCTCCAGTGCCCTACGTGTACCTTAAGTTCTTGCGCAAAGTTTCCTCTTCGGTTGTTTTCAACTGTTTGTTTCCATTTAAGTTTTTGCCTGTGTATCTTGAGTAACACTTGCCTATAGTATGCTTGTATTTCAGTGTAAATTTTTATGCCTGTGGGAGAATCTCTTGATTTTTATAGGATGCATTTTTCATATTCTTATGAGATTATGCATATGGATATACAGAGATATTTGTATAAACTAGTAGATAAGAGGGACAACATGTATCAACAAAATACTATGTTAGGAATTTAGCTACCAAGCAGACTAAATAAAGCAAGAGAGTAAGGAAATTGCTCTTATAATTCAAGAAAAAGTCAATTAAGCAATGAAAGTAAAAATTGTCTTGGCACCCTGCAACAAACGTTTCACTGGATTGCTAACAAAGCTTTACAGTATTCAGTTGGGTTGGAAATGTCTTTCCCTTAAAAGCAGCATGGGATTGTGAAAGAAGACAGGCTGTGAGGTCGTAAGAGAGATATATGAGCTTAGGCATCAGTTACTTATTTTTGCTAGTGGTGAAGAAATTTGCCTGCCAATGCAGGAGATATAAGAGATGTGGGTTCAATCCCTGGGTTGGGAAGATCCACTGGAAAAGGGCATGGCAGCCACCCACTCCAGTATCCTTGCCTGGAGAATTCCATGGATGGAGGAGCTTGGTGGGCTATAGTCTATAGGGTTGCAGAGAGTTGGACACGACTTAAGCAACTTAGCATACATGCACAGCAGAGTCTATTTTAAAATGAGGATAATAATAACTGCTTTGAAGGGCTTTTACTCATCTGTGCCTATGTAGTATTTTGCTAGTGTTGCTATGGAGGCATTGCCACAGTGGGCTGTCATCTTATGAACATGGGCTTCTTTTATTTTTTTTACAATTAAAAAATTGGAGTATAATTGCCTTACAGTGTTGTGTTAGTTTCCTCTGTGCAACAATGTAAATCAGCTATATGTATACATATATCCCCCTTCTCTTGAGCCTCCCTCCCACCTAGCTCTCATCCCACCCCTCTACTACTACTACTACTAAGTCACTTCAGTCGTGTCTGACTCTGTGCGACCCCATAGACGGCAGCCCACCAGACTCCCCCGTCCCTGGGATTCTCCAGGCAAGAACATTGGAGTGGGTTGCCATTTCCCCCTCCAATGCATGAAAGTGAAAAGTGAAAGGGAAGTCGCTCAGTCGTGTCCGACTAGTAGCGACCCCATGGACTGCAGCCTGCCAGGCTCCTCTGTCCATGGGATTTTCCAGGCAAGAGTACTGGAGTGGAGTGCCATCGCCTTCTCTGTCCCACCCCTCTAGGTCATCACAAAACATCAAGCTCAGCACCCTTTGCTATACAACTGCTTCCCACTTGCTATTAATTTGTTTTACAGATGATAGTGTATATATGAGCATGAGCATCTTGATGGCAAGGAATGGTCTTACTCATAATTCTATCCCAAGCATTTAGTAAATTCCATGACATATAATACTCTGTAAAAGTTCACTGGTGAGTGAATGAGATGACATATAAAGTGTCCATTACTGAATCTAGAATGCTATAGGCTCCCAATGAATATCACCCCTTTCTTTTCCTCCTCCTTTTGTTATTCTCTATCTGGAAAGAAGAATGAATCAACCCTTAGCTTATTTTTATTAGATGGCCAGGACTAGCCAAGGTAGCCAAGGAAGTTTTTCTGAATTCCCCTTCAAACTTCATGGGAAGCCAAAGACACAGCTTATATTTTTGTTCACAGAGGAGCCAATTTTGTACAAGTATGAAGATGAAAAAAATTCTTATTTGAACAGAACAAGATCACATAATGGTACAAAAGAAGGGCTTTGCTATCGTAAAATGGTTCCTACTTGCTGCAGCCTTTTCTCTTTTTTTCTTGGACAATTTTTGAATAGGAATAATCCATGATGTTATTTGCATTGGCCAAGATTTTTCAATTGTTAATAGAAGAATAAGGGTGAATTTTTAGAGGCAAGATGATTTCTGATCAGAGAAGCCTTAAGAATGTGTCCATGGCAGGGTGAGGGTTATATGTTTATTTTTAAGCTTTATGAAAAGTTCTCTACTTGTCTGAAGCAAGCAGGAAAGCGAAAGTAACTTATGGTATTATGAAATTTCTGAGCTTCTCATGGGAAAGCAGCTGACGTCAGTGTTTGATAAGCTTCCTGTGGCTACAAACATATGAGACATTAATTCCTAAGAAAAATTCAGTCTTTCTCTTTATAGAATCATGGTGTGCTTGCACCTGGCATTTTGTTTAACTGCCTCCCATCAGGAAAAACCTAATGTGATATTTTTAGAAGTCCAAAGATTGTGGAGAGGCAATGGCAATTGTTTTCGTCACCATCATCATCATAAATATCAGCATCACCCCCACCATTATTATCATTATCAACAAGCACTGGTGTTTGTTTATATTATTTGTAAGGCACTCTTAAATACTGGGGCTCTCATGTGTAATATTAAATGGTACACTTAATTTTTACATATATGAAAATCTCCAAAGCGTACAGTCTTCACGGCACTCATCTGCCTATGTGGTTACGTATGGCTTCTTTATTTTTCAATTGAGTATATTTTATTTATCAGATATTACTTTATTTTAAAATAAGTTTTATTAAGATATAGTTCACACACCACACAATTCATGTCAGAGAATTTATCTGTTTAAGTGTGTAAATCAATAGTTTTAGTACATTCAGATTTGTGCAGCTATCACCACAATCTTAGCCATCTCCCCACTCACCATAATATCCCCTATATCTTCCAGCCCTAAGCAACCACTAAGCTATATTTTGTTTCTGTAAAGTTCTCTGTTGTGAACATTTCATATGAATAGAACCATATAATATATGGTCTTTCGTGACTGAGTTATTTCACTTGGCACAATGTTTTCAAGGTTCATCCATATAGTAGCATGTATCAGCATTTCATTCTTTTTTATGGTCAAATAATATTCCATTGTATGGATACATCACAATTTATTTATCCATTTTGTTTGTTGATGGATGTTTTGTTATTTGCTTCTTTTGCCTGTTGTGAATAATGTTGGCATAAACATTTGTATACAAGTTTTTGCACAGACATGTGTTTTTATTTCTCTTGGGCATATACCTGAGAGTGGAATTGCAGGGTCATATGGTAATTCTATGTTTAATTGTTTGAGGGACTACAGGACATTTTCCCAAAGTGGCTGCACCATTTGATATTCCTACCAGCAGGGCTCTGTTTTTCCATCATCCTTGCTATGCAAGGTGAATAACTTGTAAATATTTGCTGTGCAGTAAACTTCAGGCATATAGAATAGTTTGATAATTGTAAGTTTAGTTACAATTCATTAAATCAAACCCATTAGTTTCAATAGACTCAGTTTATTAACAATCTCAGTACTCAGGAATTTTGGATATTCACAAAGAAGCAGTGTCCTAGTTCAGTTCCTTCAGGTTGAGACTACAGGTAATCAAAGCAACTGGATAATTTATTCAATTCAGTCAGCTCAGTGGAAAATTTGAGCACACTTTATTGATTTTGTGAATCAATATTCTTGTTTCTATTACATAATATGTACTTTGTTTAAAGTATTCTTAAAACATTTACTAGTGTTAGCTTTTACTACTGATTAAAATTCAAGGACGTGTATTATATATTTTTTGTATGGCTGGTTGCTCAAGATGAGCAAAGCCACAAAGCAAAATAACACCGAAAGTGGAATGAACCTGTTCCTCTTCTCTACGTTGTAATCAACTAGCACTGCCCACCTTTCTCCTCCACTCCAGGGCTTTATGCCAAGACCTGATTCAGAGCCTTAAGCACAAAAGTCTGACTGGGAATGTGAACAGTGGTAGGACTGAGGGCTTAGAACCTAGAATCACTTTGTCCTACCCATGTAACAAAGACAAAAGCATCAATGTGTATAGTCTTGAAAAAAAAATTTGCTGGTTGATGTCATTCCTCAGCATTTAAAAATGTCAGTCTCTGCATAATGTATTTGCACATTTAACTCAAAGAGTAGACAGCGAAGACGGCAACCCTATGGATGAGACAGAGGGGCCTTTGCACTAGAAGACTGGTATAACATCACGCTCACTCTGTCCCTGTTTATCATCACCCCCCAGTTATCAGTCTGTGATTGTCTTGGAAACTATGGAAATCAGCAAACACAGCAAAATAACAATGCACAGGGGACCAGTTTGTGCACAGGGCCCTGGGAAGGGCCAGTGGAATTCTTCTGATCACTTGCCTTTTGACTTTTTCCCATAGACCTTGTTTTTGCACTGAAATGTCTGGAATGCTTGGTAGGGATGAAGTGGTTGGTCACAAGGCAATTATGTTTCTATCATCAATGGGATCAGTCATTTGTGGACTGATTTCCAAGTGACTAGTGGTATCATCAATGGACTAAGAATACAAATGAAAGCAATTTTATAGTAAACAGAGCTTTCATATTCCTTTTCCCAAATGATTTTCATGTCAACCCTGGATATCAGTAAGATAAATATTATTGGAAACATTTTATAAACAGGACCTAGAGAGTCCTGGAGAAGTTAAATGGTTTGTCCAAGGCTTCTCAGCTAGTGGTGAGTAGATATGGGTCTCCAGATCTTTTCTCTTTGTAGAACACTACTCTGACTCTAGTTGGTTACTTAACAACCAAGTTCACTCAGCAGGAACTGGTTGTTTTTTAAGACAAATCAATCACTATATTTGTTTTTAGAGGACAGATAAATCCATTTATTTGACTCCCAACTGGTATCATGGGATAAAAATCTTCAAAACAACAATCCTGAGAACTGATTCTTTGTTACCCTTACAATTTGCACTGTCTTTGCAGTAATGACATGGTGTGGGGAGTGCTACAGCCGATAAATCCTTCAAGCAATCATCTTAACCTCAAAGCACCTGAACATCAAAATAGATCTGTCAAGGTATGGAGGCCCATCAGAGGTTTTCCACACGAATTCTCAATCACAGCATCATTACCCATGAAGAGTCATCAGAAATCTGAGGTTACATGTGATTTACTCTTTCTTAAACCACTAGGAAAGAGTCAAGGTTATTTCTGTAAACCTGACTCTCACTCAGTTGCATTCTCGGAATCTTTCTTGGGTGGAAGAAAAGGCCTTCTTATGTGTGTTCCTGAGAGTGAGACTTCGCTGTGAATATCATTCCTCACGCATGACACAGGGAGAAAAATATTTTGAGATCTGCTCATCTTCTATTCCTATATCATGACACAAAACATCAGCCCAGTTTGAGATTCTATTTCTAGTTATGAAATGGAAACTGCTAAGGATGAGGCAGAGACAGACTGACAAAATCTCTGCCCTCACTGAGCTAATTCCCTAGTGAGAAAAGTAAAAAATATTAAACTATTTTTCACTTTTTTGTAATTTTTTTGGCTTGAGTTCTTGGAAAAAAAAATTGTGATTAGGAACCCTTACATATGATCTACTTTCTTAATGTCATCTTCACTTCTATATCCCCAGCACTTTGTGGAGTTCTGAGCAGACATTAGTTTCTCAGTAAATATGTGCGATGTCTCTAGATGTTCTGACTTTTCTATTTCTAAATCTTGACTTATTATCCAGGGTCATTTTTTTCTGGGACCAGATTCAAACTGGATACAAATAGGGCAATCAGAATCTCACTGAAGCCTGTTACTAATGATTTTATTGGCAATTATATTAGATGGTTGATGGTTGTGTGGACAATACCTCAGCTTCAATCTTTTATAGCCACAAACTTAAACCCACGCTGATCTCTTAAAAACAACAACAACTGTGTGTGATTAAACAAATGGAGCATGGAGTGAAGATACAGATGGATCAACAAAATCCATTTTCACATTAATACAATATTTCAAATTTAACATTCTATAGTAAATTTATCTCTAAAGAACAGCATTTTTTAAACAGCAGTGTCTTTACTCATATGCCAACAAAGATACCAACAGAAGCCTCATCAGGGACAGCATTTATAGCTGAGTTCCTTGAATTAAATGAAAGAGACAAATTAGTTCAATAAAATCTTTTGGGCAACTGCCACCACCAAATAATTTCATACTGGGCAGCTCTCTGTCTTTTGAAATGGCAATTCTGGCATTACGAAGGCACATAAAGACTGAATAGAGCTGACATGTATGTAAAACGTACCTTGCAGCTTTATAAGAAAATGCACTTTTCAGAGACAACAGTTCTTACACGTTTGGAACAAAAAATAAGATTGTGAGAAATCACTGCTAAAGAATGAAAAACAAATGATTGAATAATTTAGAACAACTAAGCTTGCATACAAATGCCATCCTAGAACTTTGGATAGAACTACAAATACATTATATGAAATATACTAGAAATGTGAGAGGAAAACATTAAATTTAGCCAGGATTTAAATGGCATTGAGGCTGCGTAGATAAGCTACTCGGGTAGTGTTTTTTCCTCTCTCTCTCTGAGCCCTTTCATTTCCTGATGTATCTCAAAAGGAAAAGCTCTGAGACAAACATAAAAGCTGTCCTTATTATGTTTTTAGGCTATTTGAATCCAAAGGGGGGAAATCTAGGAGAGCAGGCACTTGATCATAAGTTCCTTGAATGAGGAGTAACATTTTATCACTTTACATCCCCAAGGCAACTTGTGCAGTACTCATCAATTATTTATTGACAGACTGAAAGACTGATGCTTTTCAAGACTGCTTTTATTTCTATTTTACTCTGTTGAAAAACAGTTCAGATCATTAAATCTGTAAAGTCAGATGTATCTCTGAATGCTCTGTAGATATACATTTTATAATGGAGAATATGGGCTTTCCAGGTGTCTCAGTGGTAAAGAATCTTCCTGCCAATGCAGGAGACACGGGTTTGATCCCTGGGTCAGCAAGATTCCCTGGAGAAGGAAATGGCAACCCACTCCAGTGTTTTAGCCTGGAAAATCCCATGGACAGAGGAGCCTAGCCTGGTTGGAGAATTTTCAGCATTATTTTGCTAGTGTGTGAGATAAGTGCAATTGTACAGTAGTTTGAACATTCTTTGGCATTGCCTTTCTTTGGGAATGTAATAAAAACTGACCTTTTCCAGTCCTGTGTCCACTGCTGAGCTTTCCAAATTTGTTGGCATATTGAGTGCAGCACTTTTACAGCATCATATTTTAGGATTTGAAATAGCTCAACTGGAATTTCATCACATCCACTAGCTTCCTCCTTGGAAGAAAAGCTATGACCAACCTAGACAGCCTATTAAAAAGCAGAGACATTACTTTGCCAACAAAGGTCCGTTTAGTCAAAGCTATGGTTTTTCCAGGAGTCATGTATGGATATGGATGTAAGAGTTGGACTATAAAGAAAGCTGAGTGCTGAAGAACTGATGCTTTTGAACTGTGGTGTTGGAGAAGACTTTCAAGAGCCCCTTGGACTGCAAGGAGATCCAACCAGTTCATCCTAAAGGAAATCAGTCCTGAATATTCATTGGAAGGACTGATGCTGAAGCTGAAACTCCAATACTTTGGCCACTTGATGAGAAGAACTGACTCATTTGAAAAGACCCTGATGCTGGGAGAGACTGAAGGCAGGAGGAGAAGGGGACAACAGAGGACGAGAACCAACTCAATGGACATGAATTTGAGTAAACTCTGGGATTTGGTAATGTACAGGGAGGCCTGGCATGCTGTCCAGGGGGCTGCAAAGAATCAGACATGACTGAGTGAATTGAACTGAATTGAGGAGCCTGGTGGGTTACAGTCCATGGGGTCACAAAAGAGTCAGACATGACTTAGTGACTAAAAGAAAACAACGAAAGGGAGAATATACAAACATAAATTTCACTCTAGAAAATTTAGAAAATATAGAAATATATGTAGAGAACAATTTTAAAGTCTCTTAATCCCTCCTACTCTGAGATTTAAAGTTTAAATATATTTCCTTCTGGTTCTCTTTACTAACACATATGATAGTATCTTAAAAACAAATTTAATATGTTATATATTCATATTTTCACCTACATATATTTTCCTACACCATTCTTTTAACTTGATTAATAATGTCATGGTTTACATAATCATTCCCCTATGACTGGACATATATTTCAAGTCTGGGCTGTTATAAGTAATATTGTAATGGACATTCTTATATATAAACCATAATCCCCAAATCTCAATCACTTTGTTTCTAATTGTTAAGTAATGTAGAGGGTGTAGTGATGCTCAAGGGATCAAACTGATCACATTTTCTTTATGTGAATTCTTGTTTTCAAATAACCAGCTGGAAAAGTTGGAACAATAATTGCAATGCCACCAAAATACTTACAGATGAGTTACAACAAATAATATATTCATAGCAAGACAAAATTGAAAAGGCCTCTAGTATTATCCATTCACTGCCAAGACTGTAGAAAAACTCCCCCTCCGCCCCCTCCTCCCTGCAAAGTTGTTTTTAAGAACCTAATTTTGGGAGACTCCTTTGGTGGCCCAGTGGGTTAAGGCTTCATGTTCCCAATGCAGGGGGCCTGGGTTCAATCCGTGGTCAGGGAACTAGATCCCACATGCTGCAACTAACAGTTCGCACGCTGCAGCTAAAGACCCTGTATGCCACAGCAAAGACCTGGGGTGCCACAGCTGAGACTTGGCACAGCCAAAAACAAAACAAAATACCTAATTTTCAAGACTGACTGATTTAAGTCTTGAGATAATTCAAAAGTGTATTATAAGCAAAATATACACAAAAGTGTATTGTAAGCAAACATATTATAGGTAGGTACACACAGTGGGAGAAAGGAGAGGGAATAAGTCCTAGCAGTGAGGTAACCCATAGCATCATAGGAGAGCCACTGGTGGTTTGAGAAGGTCTGGTGACTCTTTGAGACCCCACGGATGGTAGCCTGCCAGGCTCCTCTGTCCATGAAATTCCAGGCCAGAATACTGGAGTGAGTAGCTGTTCCCTTCTCCAGGGAATCTTCCTAACCCAGGGACTGAACCCAGGTCTCCCCACATTGCAGGTGGATCCTTCACTGTCTGACCCACCAGGGAAGCCCAGGGAAGTCAAATAGTGTCAATAGTGGGCTTAATGCCTATGGTGCAAATACTCTGAGGGTGGAGTTTATACTTTATACTTTTGTTTCCTCTCTACAACTCAAAACATTCAAGCACTGCTCCTTTTTCTTTCAGCAAAAATAATATGTTAATAATTGAACATAGTCCATAGTCCCTGAATTCTTCCCATCTTCAAATATGGCACTAGCATTTACCTGACTGCTTGAGCCCTGACTTGGGAGTCTTTCCAGCCACTTTGTCCTCACCATATATTCCCCACTACTCCCCACGCAATAAATAAGTCCAGTGATTCTCCCTCCAGAATATTTAGTGAAGCAGTCCATTTATCTTCATAATTACTGTTACTGCTCTAATCCAAGCCACCTTATCTCTTCGGATCATTCCAGGAGACTCCTTTACACATCTTTCTGTTCAAATTTTCTGGCCTTCTGCAAATAAAGACCTTTTAAAAAACACTAATCTGATTGGATCACTGCCCTCCTTAAAATACCTCTATAGCTTCACAGTGCACTTAGATTATAGATTCAATTATTTACACAACCTGCAACTACTGTTTATGATCTGTCCCTGCCTAACTCTCCAGTTTCCTCTTGTATCACTAATTTTGTGATTTGGTCAGACTTTCTTTCATTTTCTTGCATGGATCCAAATCTTGCCTGCCCTAGGTCATGCTGTTCTCTAAGACTGAAATGATTCCCCTACCTTTCCTTAGTTATACCAGCACATTTCTCACTTGAATAGTCCTTGCTGCTGCTAAGTCACTTCAGTCGTGTCCAACTCTGTGCGACCCCATAGACGGCAGCCCACCAGGCTCCCCTGTCTCTGGGATTCTCCAGGCAAGAACATGGGAGTAGGTTGCCATTTCCTTCTCCAATGCATGAAGGTGAAAAGTGAAAGTGAAGTCGCTCAGTAGTGCCTGACTCTTTGTGACCCCATGGACTACAGCCCACCAGGTTTCTCTGTCCATGGGATTTTCCAGGCAAGAGTACTGGAGTGGGGTGCCATTGCCTTCTCAGCTTTCCTTAAATCCACAAAGTCAAAGTTTTTGCAACACTCACAAAACACTGATTATTTTTTTGTTATAGCACAAGCATAAGACACATGATTAAAGCTTTAAGTATTCTATCCATTTATATTGCCAAAGTATATAAATTAAAGGTATTAGATATGAAGATTTTTAAGATTTTTTCCCTTTATATTATTCTTTTATGGCTCTTGTTATATATCTTCATGTACAATCACAATTTGTAATGACATTTATGTTTCAGTGTCTATGTATTTATTTAATGTTTGTCTTTCCTACCAGGTTGAAGGCTCCATAAAGCTTTCAACTTTTTCCTACCAGGCTGAAAGCTCCAAAAAGCTTTCTGCTTTTTTTTTCTTAAATCATTGATCCCCAAGCACTTTGCAATTACCTAAAATATAGTGATCCCTCAACAAATATGTATAAAATGAATAAGTGACCAAGAAACAGTCAATATTTCAAAAGAATATCCAGTGACAAGGTAGGCAATTAATTAATCATAGATTAATTAATTTATAGGTTTATTATCTATTTGCAGATAGAGTATTTACTAAGTTTGTCAATGACCAAGTGCTCAATAAACTGAATAAATTAATGAATATATGGATGAATTTTTATTAGGTATCAAAATAGAATATGATTAAATTCTGATGAAAGGGAGAGAACCATACCAAAGCAACCAGGTAAATAACCTGCTGCTACACTTTTCTCTAAAAGTAGTTTGGAAGAGAAAGTATGCTTTCCATCGTTAATGGTTGAATCGTGCATTATGTCATTTGATTCTCATAAGAAAATTGTGAGATAGAGACTATATCATCTCCATTTGGTGAACAATGAAATTAAGTCCAATGTCTATGATTACTCAGACTGTAGTGGGTCCAGAACTCAGATGCTGAATTTCTAACACTAGAGACTGAGTGAAAACAAGAGCAAGAGAAAATATGAGACAGTTAATGTGATTTTGTTCTAATCTCTTCCTCTGCATCTGTGACAAGGTTAGTTGGACTTTTAATAAACTGATACAGCCCTTCAATAAGAAACAAATAAATACCCAAATATTCCCAAGTCATCCAGGTTAAAAATCTGATTTTGGTCTTAGATGCTATTCCTAATACTTTGGGGATTGGCAAGATTTTATTTTTCTTTCCAGCCATATATCAAAATATACTCTGAGCTACATTTGCCTCTTTTTTTTTAAACTAATGAGAAAAGGCTCTCAAGAAAACTGCCTTGGTACAGAAAAACTACTCATACACCAGCCACAATACTGGCTTTTTTCCATATAACCTAATATGGCTAAGAAAATGTATGACTGGAACAGAGTGAGGATTGCCAAATTTAACAACTTTTTAGTAAGAACACTGCCACAGAGTCCTCTGTTTAGACATAGAGTAATTGCCATTCAGATGCGAGTACTTATCCATTCACATCAACAAAACTGTAAAGACTTCTACACAGTAACAAAAACCAGATACCTGCCCGCCTTGCCCACTCACAGGAGAGATGGATAAATAAAAGTTGCCCAAGAAGGCTCTCAGTGATACTACATTGAATATGTTGCCCTTCTTGGGTTATAAGGGCTGAGTGACTGAGTATACCCAATTAAGATTCTGTAGGAGGGCCTCTGAGTTTGTGTAAAATCAAATAGCTTCACACAGAAGAAAGGATGAAAGAAAATTTACCATTTCCTGTCATGGATTTATCATTATCTTCTGCAAACAACATCTCTGACCAACATTTCTGCTTCTTACTCCTGGTACTCAGGTATAGATATCAACACTATCTTAACTTCACCCTTTCTCTCATCACAAATACAATGCATATGCGTGTGTGTGCTCCATCGTGTCTGACTCTTAGGGACCCCATGGACTGAAGCCTGCTAGGCTCCTTGGTCCATGGGAGTCTCCAAGCAAGAATACTGGAATGGGTTGCTATTTCCTCTGCAAGAGATCTTCCCAACCTAGGGACTGAACCCATGTCTCTTATGTCTTCTGGACTGGCAGGTGGATTCTTTACCAGCTTACCAGCTAAGCCATCGGGGAAGTGCACAAATATAATGAATAGCCATCAGATCTGAGAATTCTCCTTGGGCTGTTTCAGCCACGAGGGCTTCCTTGTTTCCATCCCACTACTGTTTTCTCTGTTCATAAACTTTTGTGCCTGGGCTTCTCCAGCTGTCATCTGACCAGGCACTGCAGTTTCTTTGGCTGTTTTGAGGCATGAGAAATGTTTTCAAGTTAGACAGATCTGGATCTGCACTTCAGAGCTGCCACTTATTTGCTGGATGACTTTTGCGGACTGTTTTAATTTCTCTGTAAAGATGGAAAGCATCTCTTTTGCACGGTCGTTGTGGGAACTAAATGAGCTATCACATGGCAGTATGACGCCCGACATGAAGGAAACGCTCAGTTAGTGTCGGCAAGCTCCCATGTTCTGCATCTGTTCTCTTCCTAATCTCAGGGCCTTCTGCACACTCCTGCTGGAGGCTTTTGCCTAACTACCTGTGCAGAAATTCAAAGGGAAAAACATACCATTGACCTCGGAAATTTGCCTTGGTCATTGAGGAAGGGAGTGCTGCCTAAAAATTCAGTCTGACCCAAGTTAAAGAAAAACTAACATCAACATTTTTGTTGTGACTTAGAGCTACTAAGAAAGAGCATAAGCCCAGGGCAGATGGCTGTTTTGTTTTATGTAAATTGAACACTTTGATCATTTTTGTTTCTGTAACAGGTGAACAAATCCCTACCCCCAAGTTGCTTGGGAGAGAATTAGGCAAAGAGCTAAAAAGCTGATTTTTTTCCCCGCAGCCATTCCAGTCTCAGGTAACTTTTCATTTGCCCTCTTCCTCCTTAGGCCCCATGGCCACCATGTCTAACATTTTGTTTTAAACTGTGATCCAGTCTGGGCTGTACCATGATGTTCTTCTAACACTTCAAACCTTTTACCAAAGTCTATTAAACAGCATAGTTTTGTGGGAATCAGGAAAAAAGGAGTTTTTCCATGCCTAGGGTGAAGCCGAGAGAGATAGGGAGGGGTGGAAAATTCTAAGAGGATGACAGAAATTTGGAGCAGGAGGTGACAGGAAAACATAGGCATTCCCAGCACTCTCTTTCGTGGGGATTCCTAGAAATACGGAGATTGAGGCCCCAATAACCCAGGGAGAGCTTTGTAATTTCCAGGTTACATACTTATGAACAATGAATCAACAATATAAAAAAGGTTATGATTAGTTTAAATAATTTAGACAACTGTCGCTGTGTAATGGAAAGTACTGGCTAGATGTTAAATGACCTCAATTTTAGGTTCTGGTGACACTGCTAACTGGTCATGGGACTTTGGGCAAGTCACGAACTCTGCAGACCTCAAGTTCCTCAAGGGTAAAAGGATGAAGGGTGTGTTGGAAGAGCTCTGCTATTTACGGATTAGACGAGCCACAGTATTCAGGAAGGCTTCCCAGGTGGCACGGTGGTAAACAATCCATCTGCCAGTGTAGGAGATGCAATAGCTGCGGGTTTGATCCCTGGGTTGGGAAGATCCTTTGGAGTAGGAAACGGCAATCTGCTCCAGTATTATCTTTTGGAAAAATTCCATGGACAGAGGAGCTTGGCAGGCTATGGTTCATGGAGGTACAAAGAGCTGAACACAACTGAACAACTCAGCACACACACACACACACATACACACAGTACTCAGGAGAGGCTTCACAGAGAAGACTGGCTCTCAGGGAAGAGTTAAGATTCAGGATAACTAGAAAAAAAAAGGAGTGAGGATATTTCACTCTTGCTCAGGAACAAAGCAAAGCCATTTGAGCAGAAACGCACAAGTTAAATTCATGAGTGAGCGCATTCAAAAGTATGGCTGGGAGTGTTGGGGAAGCATGCTGTATTGATTAGGTCCTTGGATATCCATTTCACACTTTATTCTTGGAACAGTCAGTAGGAATTAGGGTTTTTAAATATAAATGATAGTTTGGAAAGATTCACAATCAGTGTCTAGAATGAGATGAGTCAGGGAGGAAATAAGTTTGGTGATTCTTGAAATCTTAATTAAAATGGTGACAATGAAACTTTAGATGAAAAGATAATCAGTGAAGAATCTAGAAATGATGCATTTATTTCTCTCCAACCTGTCCTATCGCCTCTGGTTAGTCTGTGGAGTTATCCTTTCTCAGATACAACACTTAATTCTAATCCTTGGGTCTAAGAATTGAGCTATTAATGATTCATAAATCATTTGGAAGATTTATCTACAGAAGTGCCAAGATCATTTTTTTGGATAAGTATAAAATGACTTTGGGCTATTTTGCAAATAGAGGTCTTTTCTTTAATTGTATGATTGAATATAATTTTATAAATTGTATAGACCAATAATCCACTCCAAATGACTTCAGTAAAAAAACAAATCTCCATATTATTCTGAAAGAATACACATATTATACACACAGAAAACTTAGGCCTGCCTCTACCTTATAAGGTTTTCCACGGTGGCTCAGGTGTCTCAGATGGTAAAGAATCTGCCTATAATTGAGGAAACCCAGGTTTCGTCCCTGGTTTGGGTAGATTGCCCCAGAGAAAGGAATGGAGCCCACTTCAGTATTATTGCCTGGAGAATTCCATGGATAGAGGAGCCTGGTGTGCTATAGTCCATGGGTCACAAAGAGTTGGGCACGACTGAGTGACTAACACTACCTTATAAAGATTTAGTTCCTGCTTCTCACGTTTTTCTTGAAATCCAGCTAAAAGTAAGAGATTGTCTCAGAAAGAATGAGAACTTTCACCCTGAGGAAGGCCTACAACATAGGAAACCTTGATCCTCCCAATCACCTTTCTCTTTTCTTTGACACGGGAAGGTTATTGCCACCTGGGCACAATTTGAGACCTAGCTCTTGGGGTTTGATGCTTATCTAGAACAAAATACCACCCTAGTAGTCCTCAAGATGTAGTCCCCAGACCAGCAGCATCAGTATAATATAGAAATTTACTCAAAATTGTGAAACTTTGGCGCCCCTCCCCACACCTACTGAATTAGAGACGGGGAAAGGGGCATGGCAAACTGTGTTTTACAAGTTCCCCAGATGATTCCAGTGTTAAAGTTTGAGACTCACTATGTTAAAGTATTAGAGCAGATGCCCTTAGCAATAAAAATGGTTAGCAATAATTCATGGGGTGGGGGTGGAAATAATATAAATAAGACTTACTCAGTTGGTAAATAAGAATCCACTTGCAATGTGGGAGACCTGGGTCCCATCCCTGGGTTGGGAAGATCCCTTGGAGAAGGGAAGTGCTGGCTACCCACTCCAGTATTCTGGTCTGGAGAATTCCATGAACTTGTATAGTCCATGGGGTTGAAAAAAGTAGGACACGGCTGAACGACTTTCACTTTCTACAAATCTGAAAGTTAGGCTATGAAATTATCTTTACACAGAGAAAGAAAGTGAAGTTGCTCAGTCATATCTGACTCTTTGGGACCCCATGGATTGTAGCCTACCATGCTTCTCCATCCATGGGATTTTCCAGGCAAGAGTACTGGAGTGGGTTGCCATTTCCTTCTCCAGGGGATCTTCCTGACCCAGGGATCAAACCTGGGTCTCCTGCATTGTACGCAGACACTTTACAGAGAGAACAATACTAATTTCTCTCCCTCTTTAATACTTAGACATTTTATAGCAATTTAAAGACCGTAAACTACCTTAGTTACTTTTTCTTTTTTGGCCGCACCACATGGTATGTGGGATCTTAATCTCCAGACCAAGGATCAAACCCACACCCACTGCAGGGCAAGCACAGTGTTTTAACCACTGGATCACAAGAGAAGTTCCCTTAATTACTCATTAAAATAAATGGTTTGAAAGAAGGAATCCAAAATTAACTGTCTACTGGCATTAGCGAAGCTTAACTGGGTACATAGCATCCTCTTAACAACCCTATGAAGTAGAATGAAACAGAGTCCAAGAATGGAATGAAGTCCAAGCCTACCAGAATGTATGACCCCATTCATTTTCTATTAAACTTTCTGTCATCTTATAAATATTAGTTGTCTTGCCTTTTTCCCATCTCCCAGTCCCTGCTTTATCTCAGTTTTGATGCTTTGACATGGCAGTTTCAGGCCAAATAATAGAAGAACCTCTTCAAATTATGGGTAGTAAACACTTGGAAAACATTACTTGCAGTGCTGGTGCCAGGCTAAAAATGCATATAGGTTCAAGAAGAGTTTAGAGATATTACCGGATAATAGACTTGAAAGGGCCTCTGAAAGAAACGAAAGAAAAAGAAGGCTTGAGGATAACAGTAAGTTCTAGAGGATGTACAGGTTTCATAATATAACATAAATTCCAACAATAGTCCCTTCTTGCCATTATCTCAGACATCCGGCTATAGAACTTGAATTTGACCAAGTGAGATATATCTTAGATTCTGATATCTGTAATAGTCTAATGACTTGAGTGTCAAATATTATCTTCACTTTTTTATTGAGAAGTTATCATTACAGTGGAAAGTGGAAAAAGCAGAAGATGATACGTATATACCATTCAGGCAACTGGAAAGAAATTTATGTTTACCATATGCTAAGTGTGTGTCTTTGGAAGGAAAGTTATGACCAACCTAGATAGCATATTCAAAAGCAGAGACATTACTTTGCCAACAAAGGTCCGTCTAGTCAAGGCTATGGTTTTTCCAGTGGTCATGCATGGATGTGAGAGTTGGACTGTGAAGAAAGCTGAGCACTGAAGAATTGATGCTTTTGAACTGTGGTGTTGGAGAAGACTCTTGAGAGTCCCTTGGACTACAAGGAGATCCAACCAGTCCATTCTGAAGGAGATCAGGCCTGGGATTTCTTTGGAAGGAATGATGCTAAAGCTGAAACTCCAGTACTTTGGCCACCTCATGCGAAGAGTTGACTCATTGGAAAAGGCTCTGATGCTGGGAGGGATTGGGGGCAGGAGGAGAAGGGGACGACAGAGGATGAGATGGCTGGATGGCATCACTGACTCGATGAATGTGAGTTTGAGTGAACTCCGGGAGTTGGTGATGGACAGGGAGGCCTGGCGTGCTGCAGTTCATGGGGTCGCAAAGAGTCGGACACGACTGAGCGACTGAAGTGAACTGACTGAAGTGTGTGTCAAATGCCATACATCTCTCTTTTAATGTTTCAGATAAACCCACAAGGAGAGTGTTTTTTCTCTCTACTTGTAGATGAGAAAGCACAGGCTTGAGAGGTTAAGGAACTTGCCAAGCATCAGATAGAGGTGGAAGAGTTGGAACTAGAATGCACATCTTAATCTAGCTCCTTCCCACCGCTCCAAAGGGAAACATTCAAGAAGAAGAAGAAGAAAAAAAAAAAAAAAGAATTAAAGAAAGAAAGAAAAGGTTGTTCAGTTACCCAGTTATTTCATTCACTGTTGTTTGAACAGAAGCAATTGATGTCTTAAATCAATCTGATCAACTGCACAAGAACTGGTTGTTTGGATTTTTTTTATAAAGGTTTGATTGAAAGCCAGTTATTTCAGTGGCCATATGTAGACCTGGACTTAATAAATGATCACCTTTGAGTCCCCCAGCTGGAAGAGCACGAAAGAAGCCGGAGGCAAGTCAATGGCAAATCGCCACCCCAAACAAATTGCGGCATGTAAGCTCCGAAACTTGAATTACCCTTTAAGGATTAAGGTTCAGGACTGTGAAAAATTAAAAATGTTGCCTAGCCTAGGAAATAGCATATGAATCAAAAATATCATTACTAAGCTTAACTGCACTCCTAATCTTCCACTTTCATGACATCTACTCTGTTTTGTTATTCTTAATGGACCAAATCCCCTTTCTGGTAATGTTCTGGAAATTCTATTTTTGTGGTAATTTAAAAAGTCATATGGCATGTTCTTTACATTTGGTTTATGTAGGAGTTAAGACCACTTCAAACATACTTTTCTTTTTTAGTCTGATGGCTATTTAATATTGTGTCATTCACTGGTTGAAATAAAAGTAGGTTAATCTGCAAAAATACATGAACACTCAAAAAAGACTGAATTGTATCTTTAGAAATGATTTTTTTTTTTTCAAAGTCAGACATCAAAGGCTGCATAGTGCAGAAAGTTTATTTTGAGAGGCTTCAGTCAAAACAGTTTGGAAACTATGAAATGAGTCATTTTTTCTTAAAGAAACTTAACTTTGTCTATTCCCACTGCATTCTTGGTTTGGTAGGAGACATCTTTATTCCACAGGATTTTAAAAGCATGTTTAAGATTCCATAGGTTTAGTATTACATCACTAATGGTTTCTAATGAGATCCAGGCAATAGCAAGAGGGGAGAAAAGAACAGCACAAAAACGGAATTCTACAACATCAAGTACCATGTGAAACATGGAAAAGTCCATGCTTTATCTATGGCTGAAGCCATCTGGCAAAAGGAAAAAAAAGGGTGTTGGGGAGGATTCACATTCTATCAACCAGATGCAGATGACAAGATACCTAATGTTCGACAATTTGGAATCAGTCATCTAAACGGCTGAATTTTTTACTTTTCAAGCAGATGTGTGCTGCCCTGTAAAATCTGTGAAACATGCAAAAATCTCTTCTGTATTCATTCTATTGAGTGCTGGCTGTTGCTGTTTAGTCTCCAAGTCGTGTTCAACTCCTTGTGACCTCATGGACTGCAGCCTGCCAGGCTCCTCTGTTCATGGGATTTCCCAGGTAAGAATACTGGAATGGATTGCCATTTCCTTTTCCAGGGGATCTTCCTGACCAGGGATCGAACCCACGTCTCCTTTACCACTGAGCCATCTGGGAAGCATATTGAGTGCTTAAGTCTTTAGTTATTTGTTTGATTTTGTCCTCATAAACACCTTTTATGTAAGTATTATACCAATGGTACTTTTAAGATGATGTCAGGGTGTACATAAGAAGATAATATGAAAACCAAACCTTCCCCATGCCAAGCAACTCTGGCATTTCAAGGAACATAGACGAGGGGACAGTAGGGGTTGATAGGATGACCCACAGAGATTAGTAAATGATAATGGATAAATGAGATAAATGGAGACTTTCTAGAATTTTTGCTTAAGGGCTCCAAAGTTAAACTTTCCAATCTACAGATGGGTATGATAATAGCCACTAACAACAGTTTCTATCGAAGGGCGGGGCTGTGTTCCCTCCCTGTTATTTGACCTGAGGCCAAACTATGGTGGAGGTAATGAAGATAACGGTGACCTCCTTCAGAAGGTCCCATGCACACACTGCTGCACTCAGTGCCCCCAACCCTGCAGCAGACCGCCACGACCCACGCCTCTGCAGAGACTCCTGGACACTCCCCAGAAAGTCTGGGTCAGTCTCTTGTGGGGTCCCTGCTCCTTTCTCCTGGGTCCTGGTACACACAAGGTTCTGTTTGTGCCCTCCAAGAGCCTATTTCCCAGTCCTGGGTAAGTTCTGGCAGCTCTGTGGTGGGGTTAATGGCGACCTCGTCCAAGAGGGCTTATGCCATATCCAGGCCTGCTGCACCCAGAGCCCCTGGCCCTGTGGCAGTCCACTGCTGACCCGTGCCTCCACAGGAGACACTCAGATACAGTTCTGTCTCAGTCTCTGTGGGATCTCTGGGCTGAAACTAGGCTGCATCTCTGAAGGTGCACTCCTAATCCTTTCCTCAGGATTCAGGTCTTTGGAACACGTTAATACAGTTCTCCAGGAATTCCATTCAGTCACGTATCACATGCTCGAAGCTTAAATGATGAAAAATGTCTTTAAAAAGCAGAGACATTACTTTGTCAACAAAGGCCTGTCTAGTCAAAGCTATGGGTTTTCCAGTAGTTATATATGGATGTAAGAGTTGGACTATAAAGAAAGCTGAGTGCCGAAGAACTGATGCTTTTGAACTGTGGTGTTGGAGAAGACTCTTGAGAGTCCCTTGGACTGCAAGGAGATCCAACCAGTCCATCCTAAAGGAAATCAGTCCTGAATATTCATTGGAAGCACTGATGTTGAAGCTGAAACTCCAATACTTTGGCCACCTGATGCAAAGAACTAACTCCTTAGAAAAGACCCTAATGCTGGGAAAGATTAAAAGCGGGAGGAAAAGGGGATGACAGAGGATGAGATGATTGGATGACATCACTGACTCAATGGACATGAGTTTGAGTAAACTCTGGGAGTTGGTGATGGACAGGGAGGCCTGGCGTGCTGCAGTCCATGGTGTCGCAAAAAGCCAGACACAACTGAGCAACTGAACTGAACTGAACTGAACACCAGTTTATAACTTTATAGTGTCAAAACTCTCTGTCACAATCACATTTGAGCTTTATCACAGGCCTGTTACACAGGAAGTTTTCTAAAAACCTATCCAACAATTTCATCTCAAAGCAACTCAACAATTATTGACCTGAGTCTGGAGGGTCCATATGTAAAGTACTGTACTAGTCATAGTGGAGAGGGAGCAAAGCAAAGGTCAATGAAGGCCCAGTTTTTGTCTTCAAAGAATTTAAACAGGGAGACAGACACAACCAAGTATAGAAAGCTGAGTATAAAAAATACAATAGGGACTCTCCTGGTGGTCCAGTGGTTAAGAATCTGCCTTCCAATGCAGGGGACTTGGGCTCAGTCTCTGGAAGAAGAACTAAGATCCCACATGCAGCAGGGCAACTAAGTCCATGTGTCACAACTAAGACCCAAAGCAGCCAAATAAATAAATGAATACATTTCAAAATTTTATATTAAAAATTAAAAAATAAAAATGCAATAAAACATACCTAATTCTCTTCAAATGAAGTAGCGCAAGTTGCTTTAAGATCTGGAAAGGAAGTTTGAAAAGGTGATGATAAAAGGCACTGTTTTAGAAAGTCAAAATACTTTTATACAAGAAGGTGTCCATGTCACAGATTATTTATAGTGTTAGCTTTCACTCATATGACAATTATTCAACACTGACAGCATTCCAGGAGTGTGTTAGTCAGTGTCTTTCTTTAAAAAATTATAACATTAAATTTTGTCAAATTTCTTATGAAAATCACCACAATATGACATTCAACTCAAGAATATAATCTCAGTCAGTCTACTACATGCCTTATTTATACCATGTTGGGCAACACATTTGACAAGTGAATCGATCAAATGTATGTCTTGTTCAGACGCATGATTCTAGAAATTCCAGAAAGTCTCTCTTCATTCAATTTACCCAGTATCATTCACCAAATAAACTGATTGTCAGAACAAAGCAAGGAAGTATAACATTTTCCCACATACCGAGGAAATGAGGCAAACCTCATTTTAAGTCCAGACATTTCAACAGTAAAAGGTAGCTACTGGCATCTCATTAAATACAAAATTCTAAAACTGAACATTTCTGATTTCCCTACTATGTATAACTTTAACTTAGCAAGCAGTACTGTACCTGAAACAAGATAGAGTTGCCCAAGGATTGACACCATCTTCAGCATCATCATCATCTTTTTGGTGAAAAGTCACAAAATTGTCAGTTGTTTTGTTAGTCTCTACTATTTTATTAACAGGGCTCCCCTGGTATCTCAGCTGGTAAAGATTCTGCGTGCAATGCAGGAGACCTGGGTTCGATCCCAGGTTTGGGACGATCCCCTGGAGAAGGGAAAGGCTACCCACTGCAGTATTCTCACCTGGAGAATTCCATGGACTGCATTGTCCATGGGGTCACAAAGAGTTGGACACCACTGAGCGGCTTTCACTTTCACTCTCATTTTGTTAGTAGTTTAGGACTTTCCCCTACAAGTGTCTGGCCAGTAGAATTTGATGTGCTGAAGTTTACCCATTTTTATAAGAATTATATGCTAAATCTTTGAAGGACACAAGGAAAGATGGATGGCTAGACAGATAGACAGACTGGGGTTATAACTGTTGTTTTCACTATAGATATCTTTAGACATTACCTGACTCTCTATTATAAAACATAGGGAAATTTGTTTCCTTAACACCATGTTTTACACTTCCTTCCCTATTTTAAAATAATATCATTATTATTTTTTAGTTACTAAGGTTTACAACATTTACATTTTAAATCATAATAGTAACAGTTGTTTAGCCTTAGTTTTATATTTAATTATAAATATAATCTAAGATTAATATAAAACAACATGTTACATTATAAGCCTTCTTTTAAATAATGGCAATGCTCACATATATTTTAAAGTTGAAACTTCTACCATATCCCACCACCCCCTGCTTCCTCCCACCTTACCTTCCAGGAAAAAAAAATTGGGCAAAATTGCAAAGTAACACATTTTTTTTAAAATTAGGCAACCATGGACATCTAGTGCCTACAGGGAATCTCATTTTAAATTATGTGAATCACTAAATGTGCAAGAGAGTTGAACTATAAAGAAAGCTGAGCACCAAAGAATTGTTACTTTTGAACTGTGGTGTTGGAGAAGACTCTTGAGAGTACCTTGGACTGCAAGGAGGTCAAACCAGTCAATCCTAAAGGCAATCAGTTCTGAATATTCATTGGAAGGACTGAGAATGAAGCTGAAGCTCCAATACTTTCGCCACCTGATGTGAAGAACCGACTCATTTGAAAAGACCCTCATGCTGGGAAAGACTGAAGGCAGGAGAAGAAGGGGACGACAGAGGAGGAGCTGGTTGGATGGCATCACTAATTTGATGGACATGAGTTTGAGCAAGCTCCAGGTAATGGACAGGGAAGCCTGGCATGCTGAAGGCCATGGGTTTGCAAAGAGTCAAACACGACTGAGCAACTGAACTGAAAGGTGTAAGGTAGAGCTTCAGATCGTTTAAACATTTCTAGTGGATAATACAGCCAAAAAGTCTTCCAGTAGCCAGATGCTTTTTCTCTATCTTGTGTACTATTTTGTATATACTTTATACTGTAACTTTTCTTTCAATACTCTGTATATCACACAAAAGTATGTAAATAGGATCATCCAACATCTAGACTTTCTATATATCTTTCAGCAATCTTTTAGGCCCAGAAGTATTTTACCTGGAAGACTAAATGTGCTCTATTTATTTTTACCTGTGTCAGATTTCTCTTACATTTTACTGATCTTCCTTTAAAAAACAGAACTATTTTCTTATAGAAACCAATAGACTTTGGAGTAACATGGTTTAAAGGGCAGCTCCTCTATTCATAGTTTTCAGATTACTGTCCATCTGTGCTGTGCTATGCTAAGTCTCAGTCATGTCTCACTCTGTGATCCTAGGGCCTATAGCCCGCCAGGCTCCTCTGTCCATGGGATTCTCCAGGCAAGAAAACTGGAGTGGGTTGCCATGCCCTCCTCCAGAGGGTCTTCCCGACCCAGGGAACCTGCGTCTCTTACGTCTCCTGCATTGGCAGGAGGGTTCTTTACCACTAGTGCTAACTGGGAAGTCCCACTGTCCATCTACACAGGGTCAAAATCATCAGATCAGTCAGTTTAATCTCACTACAGTGTAGACAGACTACCCAACTACTCTCATCAATATGGACTGAAGTTACACTTAGACTATGGCTTAGAAGTTTCTGGTTATTATATATGTAAAGAGACATGACTCAAAGTTCCCTTTTTAGATTCAAATTCTCCTGAAAATCAAAACTGAACTGGGTAGAAGGCTGAAAAATAAGCACGTTAACAAAATTATAAGACCACGTCTGATTTTCACGAGACCCATTATTTCAGTTCCTGTTATCTTTTCAGGTATATTTTCATGGCTCTCTTAATCCTTTCTTTAAAACTTGGAAGATGATTAGAGAAACAGAAACTTTTATTTGGGGGGATTATTAGTGTTCCACAATTCTTTCCATTGGGCAATAAAGACTGGCCACTGGTGGCAGAGGGATATTCAAGCGGCAGTTAACTAGAGCATGCAGAACTATGGGATGCCATGTCTGGGAGGTGCCACAAAGAGGCTGGTCAATTTTCACAACCTTGGTTGACAGTTCTCTACTATGAGGTCTGACTCTCTTCACTTATGAAATTAAAGCTATTTTTCCTTTTCCATCTCTACAGGGACTTTATGATTAAAAAATAATACATATGATTAAAACAATGTATTTTATGCGCAGTTATTGTGAGGCTCTACAGTGATTTTACAACGGCTTCTTAGCTGTTGACTGAACTTTCCAAAACTTTATAGAGATGATTCCAACACGACTGGACTGGATCGAGGTTCTGAGGGTATGCGAGTACTTTTGTTAAGGAGTCTTGAGTATTCCAAACGCTAAGGGTGTGGATCTCCCTTGCGCTTCACTACACCAACTCAAAACAGCACGTTTATAGTGAGTGTTTACTATCGCACTAGATACAGTGCGAGGAGCGCTGAGAATAAAGCTATGAACGTGAGAGACAGTGTCCCAGTGCTCTTGAGTGTGACGTCTATTAGGGGAATGAAAATCAAATATCACAATGCAGTGTGATAACCTTGCTGTAGAGAAAGAATCGCGCATTGTCAGAGCACAGAGAAGGCAATCAGCCAAACAGGAGTCTGTTAAGCTTTCCTAAGGAAGTGACATCTAAGCTGAGACTTCAGGTAGCGGAGTAAGAGGGTGTGGAATGGCATGGAGAATCTTTTTTAATCTCCCAGAGAGAGCCATTTGTGCCTCAAGTATATTCTCCACGCTAGGGCCTTGGTTCTTTCTCCTGGGCCTCACCTGGGGTCACTCTTCCGTCTGGTCAGATTCCCTGTCCTCGGTTCCTCTTGCTTTGTGCAGTATCAGAAGAGCTTACAGAGGAGAGAGGGGAAGAAGACATACGTCTAGAATTTAGATCTGGACCTACTGCCTTTCCTTTCAAAGAAAGGCCCTCTTTAGAGTGGTCAGTTCAGACTTTCTCCAGTGACTGAACATGGTTAAAATCTCTACCACATACTCCTGGCATCCAGTCTCCTGTCTTTTTCCTCCTGAAGTTTTCCATTCCAAACAAACAAAAATGGTGGCATGTGGACTACTGCCATCAGTTGGTGGCTTGGTTTTGATCTTGGAGAGTGCTATAGACACCAGCCTCAGACTGCATCCAGGGGCTTCCTGGAGCGTGGCTGCCATCTGTCCTGCTTCCGTGGTGACCCACAGAAGCTCTGGCACACTGGTGGGTCATCCAGTTACATTTTCCAGAGAGAAGTGATAATTGCAAGATTTACTGAGCAGAGAAATATGACCCATTAAAATCAACCTAAAAATAATTTTTGCTCTGAAAAAGAAAATCTAATTACCTTGGTCTTCACTATGAAAAATTGGGTTCATCTGGGTATAGAGACATGGACCCTTCCTTTGAAGTAGATCGTACATTCCAAAATATCTCTGGCAGAGCCTGGGGTCTGCTTCTGATTAGATAATTGACATAAACCTTCCTCCAATAAACACTGAACCCTTCAAAAACAGAGGAACCCAAGAATAAAATACATCTATGTTTTGAGCAGAAAGCTTTCTGTGATAATTGGTTATCAGAAAGCAGTTTACTTTTCCTTTTATCAACCAGCATTAAGACTTAAGACACAAAAAGTATACTGCATGAAATTCTAGCTGAAACTTCAAACCAGTCTTCGATCTATTTTAGATGGTATCAGGTTTATCATTGACCTTAAGGTAGTACTTCCGTATTTACAGTGTTCCATCCTTATCCCACAAAACTAAATTCATTGCTAATAACTTCTAGTTAAAAAATAAGTAAGTACTAGGAATACAAAGGAGTACATCAAGGCTGTATATTGTCACCCTGCTTATTTAACTTATATGCAGAGTACATCATGAGAAATGCTGGACTGGAAGAAGCACAAGCTGGAATCAAGATTGCTGGGAGAAATATCAATAACCTCAGATATGCAGATGACACCACCCTTATGGCAGAAAGTGAAGAGGAACTAAAAAGCCTCTTGAAAGTGAAAGAGGAGAGTGAAAAAGTTGGCTTGAAGCTCAACATTGAGAAAACTAAGATCATGGCATCCGGTCCCATCACTTCATGGAAAATAGATGGGGAAACAGTGGAAACAGTGTCAGACTTCATTTTTGGGGGCTCCAAAATCACTGCAGATGGTGATTGCAGCCATGAAATTAAAAGACACTTACTCCTTGGAAGGAAGGTTATGACCAACCTAGACAGCATATTCAAAAGCAGAGATATTACTTTGCCAGCAAAGGTCCATCTAGTCAAGGCTATGGTTTTTCCAGTAGTCATGTATGGATGTGAGAGTTGGACTGTGAAGAAAGCTGAATGCTGAAAAATTGATGCTTTTGAACTGTGGTGTTGGAGAAGACTCTTGAGAGTCCCTTGGACTGCAAGGAGATTCAACCGGTCCATTCTAAAGGAGATCAGTCCTGGGATTTCTTTGGAAGGAATGATGCTAAAGCTGAAACTCCAGTACTTAGGCCACCTCATGCGAAGAGATGACTCATTGGAAAAGACTCTGATGCTGGGAGGGATTGGGGGCAGGAGGAGAAGGGGATGACAGAGGACGAGATGGCTGGATGGCATCACCCACTCGATGCACATGAGTTTGGGTGAACTCTGGGAGTTGGTGATGGACAGGGAGGCCTGGCGTGCTGCGATTCATGGGGTCGAAAAGAGCTGGACACGACTGAGCGACTGAATTAAGGAATCCAGCACAGCTAACACTGCTGTATGATATATATCGATAGGAAGTTGAGACAGGAAATCCTGTAAGTTCTCATCACAAAGAGAAATTGTTTGTCCCTTTATTCTTTTCTTCTTTCTGTTTTATCTATAAGAAAAGATGAATGTTAGCTCAACTTATTGTGGTAATCATTTCACAATCTACATATGAAAATCAAACCTTCATGCTGTATGCCTTAAACTTATACAGGGAGGTAAGTCACTTATACTTCAATAATATCTTGTGGCTAATAAAAATTTTGACAAGTAAAGCACTGTATTCACCTCAGAATATTTGGGTGTTCACACTCAAAATATCTTAAGTGTGTGTGTGTGTGCTAAGTCACTTTCAGTCGTGTCTGACTCTTTGCGACCCTATGGACTGTAGCCTGCCAGGGGCCTCTGTCCATGGGATTTTCCAGGCAAGAGTACTGGAGTGGGTTACCATTCCCTTCTCCAGGGGATCTTCCCAACCCAGAGATCAAACCTGTGTCTCTTATGTCTCCTGCACTGGCCAGTGGGTTCTTTATCACTAGGGCCACCTGGGAAGCCCAGTTTAAGTACACCATGAAAAAAACAACAACACAAAACAACTTGTGTGTGTGTGACTTGCCTCCTCCTACAAAAGTTGTGATATATATATATATATATATATATATGCTGCTAAGTCACTAATATACATATATTACTAATATATGTATATAAATATATACTAATATACGTATATATATGGATCAAACTTGAAAACAGTTAACTAAGAAAAGGGGGAAAAGGGAAAACTCTGTGGTTTCATTAAGAAGAGGTTATATCTCAGTGAGTGGAAGGTTACTCTGAGGAAAACTATTGTTTGAAAATTCCTATCTTGCTGCCACACACCTGTGACTTTTCAGGCAAATCCTATATGGGGAAATAAAAAACAATATCCTCTGTCTTGAAAGACTTCTTATATAATGGAGTGAGTAAGAGAATTCCTGCCTCACTCAGCTTTCTAAGTACTTTGTGCAAACTGATTTCTACCTTCCCATATGGTTTTTCCATTTAGCTTTTGTATACTTCATGAAAGGAAACAATAACTTTGTTCTGTCCTCAACATGCTGTACTTTGTGAAGATAATCTTTTAGAAGAAACGTAGTTTTTTCTAAAACGTTCAGTTCCATGTGAGTTTGTCTCTGAAAAGTGTGGGGGAGTGTCAATAAACAACACTCAGGTTCTTGCCTGTAAGAAGGTCAGGTTTTAGAAGACGACTGTGGTTGCTATGAATTATTTCTTGTTTTAAAAAGTCTTTCCTACATGAATAAGATCTGTGGGTTGTACCAAAGTTGATTTCTTGGGTTTTGATGGTGTACTGTGGTGTACTGTAGTGATAGGAGAAGGCACTGGCACCCCACTCCAGTACTCTTGCCTGGAAAATCCCATGGATGGAGGAGCCTGGTAGGCTGCAGTCAATGGGGTTGCGAAGAGTTGGACACGACTGAGCAACATCACTTTCGCTTTTCACTTTCATGCATTGGAGAAAGAAATGGCAACCCACTCCAGTGTTCTTGCCTGGAGAATCCCAGAGACTGGGGAGTCTGGTGGGCTGCCGTCTATGGGGTCACATAGAGTCGGACACGACTGAAGCGACTCAGCAGCAGCAGTAACTGTAGTTATATAAGATATTACCACTGGGGAAAACGGAGTGAAGGGTTCTTAAGGACCTCTGTGTACTATTTTTGTAACTTCCTGCAAATCTATAATTATTTCAAAATAGAAAGTTAAAAAATGAAAATAAATGTCAGTGGTCAAAAAGCACAAACAAAGAAAATAGCCCTTTCTGAAGGTACGTGTCTGTTGAGACTATAACTGTTTGTTAAATGGAACTCTTCCTTGGACATAGTCCTGTAGACAGCAAGCTTGTCTACCTTACACTCCTCCTAAGGTACTCTCTTGACAGTTTTGACCGTACATAAGACTAGTGATAAAAAATGAAAATAAAAATAAAACCCAAACAATCACCATTTCCTAACAAATGTAAACAGCAGTTCACTGCTCTGGTTATAACATTAACTTTCTCTACAATAATCCAGCTCAATGAATCCACACCTCTAATAGCCACTGCTTCAAAAACAACAGATAAATGATTATTTTTAAAACCAGGAAGAAAACAGATTTCATCAGGGATTTCATCATTAATTTCATTGTTCTACCATCTGATTCAGTAAAACCTCACCTACTAAAGCCATGGGATTGTCAATGAAATGTGACCTGCACTGGAACCAATGAAATTGTCTTTACTTGTATTTGGCAGAAAACATTGATCATATAATCAATGCCCAAAGTGTCCTTACTCTCTAAACTTTACCTATTAATTTGGAGATTCCAAAAGTCTTCTAAAATGCCAGTTCAGTCAAAGCAGTAACATAAACATAAATCTTCCAAACTCCTTGAACCCACTCCAGTATTCTTGCTTGGAGAATACCCACAGACAAAGGGGCCTGGTGGGCTACAGTCCATGGGGTCACAAAGAGTTGGACAGAACTGAGCAGCTAAGCACAGCACATACAAAACAGCCCACAGCTAGCTTAAAATGGCTGAATAGCTACTGTTCAGGAATGGTTTTGTTGCTGTGAATGTACACCTGATCTAAGAAAGCTATCCTAAACTTATTTATTTTTGAAATTTATTGATTATTAATTTGGCTGCCTTGGGTCTTAGTTGCAGCATGCAGGGTCTTTGGTTGCTCGAACTTAGTAGTGTGGCTTGTGGGCTTAGTTGCTTCCAGGGTATGTGGCGTCTTAGTTCCCCGACCAGGGATCAAACCTATGTCCTCTGCATTGCAAGATGGATTCCTAACCACTGGACCATCAGGAAAGTCCCCTAAACTCTTTCAAATATTTTGGAGTAGCCTTTAAAATGCAAACTAAATATAATTAGTCAAGTTCCACTTTCTCTAGCATATGAAAATTACTAACTAGAAAATGCAAGAACTCCAATAAAAGGTTGTTAATTGATAAGCTGTGAGATTCTTAGTCTGAAGGTGATGGCAGGATCCTTCTGTTCCTCAACCTCATCTAGTTTTTCTGGAAACACAGTTGCTGGTTTGATATACACATATAACCAGATGCTGTTACACTTGACTTGATATAACATTTTGCTTTATTTTAAAACTCTATAGTCTATATTTGTGCATATAAGCTCTTGCACCTTTCCAGAAAAATAAAATATTAGGACTGAAGGAAGATTGCAACCAGAAGGAAAGTACCTAACTGAACTAAATTACCAAACTCTTAGCTAGGCTTGGAGAAAAACAGAAAGCAATGGGCAAAACTAGTGTTCTAGATTTGGTCAAGAAAAGACTAGATGGATTCACAACTCAATGACCCTGGTTAACGTAACTGCAATTAAAAGGAAGATTCTTAAGAAACTGATATTCACAAAAGGAATATACACCAGTTGACTTTTTAATAGACTTTTTTAGAGGAAAGATATTTTTAAATGCTTTATTTGATAAAAACAATCTTTTGAGACTGTCATATATTAATAGTGTTAAGTATTCGGGCTTCTCAAGTAACTCATATGGTAAAGAATCTGCCTGCAATGCAGGAGACCCAAGTTCGATCCTTGGGTTGGGAAGATCTCTTGGAGAAGAGAATGGCTACCTACTCCAGTATTCTTGCCTGGATAGTTCCATGGACAGAGGAGCCTGGTGGGCTGCAGTCCATAGGGTTTCAAAGAGTTGGACATGACTGAAGAGGCTGAACATGCACGCACACACAAGTGACTAATACACATTTGATCTCTACTTTCATTATTTCCATGCATTTGGTTCAAACATCAGATTTCTCAGTCCAACTGGTTCAGTAAAGTTGTTCAGCTTAGTCAAAACCCTAGACCCTGACAGCTTCTAGAAGTTAAAACTCTGGGACTGGGATTTCATAGTCCTATACATTCCCTCAACCTTATAAAACCATAAGAAAATCATTAGTTTGGTCACTCCTCCAGAACAATGACTAGGGTACAACACTGATGACCCAGCAGGAGCTGGTGCAGATCAGAGCAGCTGATTGGAGGAACACTGCTGGTGATTGTGAAGAACCAGGAGAAGCTGAGAGAAACACACAGCGGGATGCAGGGCTCAGCTCCATGAAGAAGGGAGAGAAGGAAGGTGGGTAGTAGGAATAATTTTTGATTAGAGAGAAGTTCTGAGAAAGTCAGGCAAGGACTTCCCTGGCAGTCCAGTGGTTAAGACTTCACCTTCCAATGCAGGGGATCTGGGTTCAATCCCTGGACAGAGAGCTAAGATCCCACCTGCTTTATGGCCAAAAAACCAAAACATAAAGCAGAAACAATATTATAACAAATTCAATAAAGACTTTAAAAATGGTCCTTCCCCCACCTCCAGTCTTAAAAAAGAAGTCAGTCAAGACCTAGGGTAGTCCTCAAAACCAAGTTGCCCACCAGAGGAGTCCCACATCTCCCAGGAACAAGCCTACTTTAATATTGCTGGCAAGGTTCCATGGGATCTGTGGTTTCAGCAAGAACACAGACTTTAAAGTGCAGCTGCTGAGGCATCGAGCAATTATACCCCCAACAGCTGAAGGGCTGAGAGGCCATTCAATAGCTGCTGCTGTGGACTCAACTTGACCTTTCGTTACTCCTCTACGTTCACCTTTCACTGTCATCAGGTCAGTGAATTCTCCAGAAAGTCTTACAATAATGTCTGTATTGTTGTGCTTTAATATAAATATCTCCATATGACATATTTTTATCTCTGTCTTACTCCTGCTTGATCTTTAAGGCCCAGATGAAACCCCATCTCCTCCAAGTAGTCTTATTAGATCACGATGACTTCCATTTAAACTCTTTCTCCTGCTCTGGCTGGATCTGACTCCTGCCTTCTATCATTTCCGTTCAGTTCAGTTGCTCAGTCATGTCCAACTCTTTGCAACCCCATGAATCGCAGCACGCCAGGCCTCCCTGTCCATCACTAACTCCCGGAGTTCACTCAGACTCACATCCATCAAGTCAGTGATGCCATCCAGCCATCTCATCCTCGGTCATCCCCTTCTCCTCCTGCCCTCAATCCCTCCAAGCATCAGAGTCCTTTCCAATGAGTCAACTCTTCGCATGAGGTGGCCAAAGTACTGGAGTTTCAGCTTTAGCATCATTCCTTCCAAAGAAATCCCAGGACTGATCTCCTTCAGAATGGACTGGTTGGATCTCCTTGCAGTCCAAGGGACTCTCAAGAGTCTTCTCCAACACCACAGTTCAAAAGCATCAATTCTTCAGTGCTCAGCTTTCTTCACAGTCCAATTCTCACATCCACACATAACCACTGGAAAAACCGTAGCCTTGACTAGATGGACCTTTGTTGGCAAAGTAATGTCTCTGCTTTTGAATGTGCTATCTAGGTTGGTCATAATTTTTCTTCCAAGGAGTAAGCGTCTTTTAATTTCATGGCTGCAATCACCATCTGCAGTGATTTTGGAGCCCAAAATAATAAAGTCTGACACTGTTTCCACAGTTTCCCCATCTATTTCCCATGAAGTGATGGGACCGGATGGCATGATCTTCGTTTCTGAATGCTGAGCTTTAAGCCAACTTTTTCACTCTCCTCTTTCACTTTCATCAAGAGGCTTTTTAGTTCCTCTCCACTTTCTGCCATAAGGGTGGTGTCATCTGCATATCTGAGGTTATTGATATTTCTCCCGGCAATCTTGATTCCAGCTTTTAACTACATACTATTTTATCCTGTTCTCTATGGTTATATGTCTGATCATGTAGCTTTCATCTATCCAGTTTCTAACAATCTCAAAGTCCCTGACTTTGCCCTTCTCTGTAATCATCTTAGGGTTCACCACAGTGTGACAAGAAATACGGTTAATTGAAAGTAATTACCATTCTTGGAAAGACAATTCTAAATGTAGAATTTAAATCTTATAAGTAAATTTCAGGTTAGTATCAGCCACATCAAAGTCCCAAACCCACCCATCTTATTCCCTAAAGAGGTCTCAAGTCTAAGCCTCCTGAAACTAATTAGAATTACTATTTCCTTACAAAACAGGATGGCACCATTGACTAAGTATACTAAATGACGAAGAGCAATCATAAGCAATGGTTGCTCTGCGTTGAGGGGATGCAGCTGGATATTGCTTTTTTTAAAAACATTTTATTTGGCTATATTGAATTTTAGCTGTGGCATATTCATTGTGTCATGTGGGATCTTTTGTTGCAGCACATGGGCTTTCTAGTTGTGGCATGCTGGCTTAGTTGCCCTGTGGCATGTAGGATCTCAGTTCCCCATCCAGGGATCAAACCTGCATCCCTGCACTGCACGGTGGACTCTTAACCACTGGACTGCCAGGCAAATCCTCAGATACTGCTCTTGAGGGCCACAAAAGTGAGGCCAGGTAGCTTACCAAGTCATCCTAAACACACCAGTGAAAGGGGCAAAATTTGTGCTCAAAGCCCTCTCTCAGAATCTGGCAAGCAGTGAGGTAGGTCAGGATCAGGAGAGTTGGTACTTGATCACCAGATTCATGTTCTGGCTGTGTGCTGCATCACTTCAGTCATGTCCAACTATTCGTGACTCCATGGACTGTAGCCCACCAGGCTCCTCTGTCCATGGGATTCTTCAGGCAAGAGTACTGGAGCGGGTTGCCATTTCCTTCTCCAGGGACCTTTCCGACCCAGGGATCAAACCTATGTCTCTGGTGTCTCCTGCGCTGGCAGGCGGGTACTTTTCCACTAGTCCCACCTGGGAAGCCCTTCATTTACTGGAGTTACACCTGTTTACAGAGGATGACACAGTCCAGGCAGAAAGACAGAGCATGAAGGGCTTGGCTAAGGTTGCCAGTAGGAGTCAACAAGTCTAGTGAGTTCAAAAGATTCAGAAGGGAGAAGTCTGTTGAGGAAAGAGCTTGGGTGTGAACAGAAGCTGCTTCTCACTTAGCTTATTTGTTTTTTTCCAACAGTAGATCTTTAAAGATTTACCATTCACTCAAATCCTTATTCGTTCATTCCCTTGTTCATATTCCTGAGCATATGACAGGAGAATGCTGGGACTAGGGACACAGACATAGGCATGAACTTCTAGTGTTTCAGAAGACTCTGAAGTAAAACAGTATTAAATCTTGGTGAGCTAAGGGCTAAAAAGAAGGGACAGATATTATGCAGGAGTAAAGGTGGCCTGTAGAGTTTTAGCACTCCTAGTAAACAACCCCTTCACAAGCCTCTACTGATCGCTAAGTTGGCTTGGAAAAGAAGCCCCAGAATTCTGCATGTTCCTGGAAAGAAATCCCTCCCTTCTCAGCAACTGTCCCAGACTTGCTATCACAGTCTGTGCATGAGACTATCAGGACTGACTGCAATGTGCGCTACATTCTGCAAGGCTCCCAAGACTGTCAGATCCTCCTACGTTACCCATAATCCAAGTCCAACTGACTCTATGCATCTCCTGTTCTGATCCCATAACATCCCCCTACCTGATTTCTCTAGAACTCAGAATCCGTCATCAACCAAGATCCCATATCACAAACTCTTCAATTATTCCCTCCAATTTCATGCCTTATATATCCCTTTACAATTTACAGTCCTCTACCACTCACACCTGTGTATCACAGAGCTTGAGGGTGGAGGAGGTATCCTCCTTTCTCCTCTTTGCCATTTTTCATCCCTCATTTCTCCCTAAAAATACTACCCATTACCCCTTCTTGTTACAGTCATTTACTGATGTCTGCATTACTCCTCTTCATTTCTAGAAGATTTTAGCTCCTGGTTGTAACTCTTTTCAACATGATACCTGCCAAAATTCTCAGTGATTTCAAATTTCATGTACGTGATCCTTCTAATACCTGGCCTCCTAGTTCCTTGAGCTCCTCTCCTCCAATGATCTTGTTCTCCAACTTATCTCAGCCACCCACCTCCTTTCCCAGATGCTATCCCCATGATTCATCACTCTAAACACTACTTTCCATGTAGCAGGCAGGCAGCTGAACCCAGCTGGAGGAAACTCACAGCTAAGCTGACTGGTTTTCCTTAAAATTCATTACTACTAATGTTGAGTGGATCCTTAGCGCTACCTGAAATTTCCGTTTCCTGGGTCTAAACATCCTCTCTTCTCTTAAAACCTCCCAAATCTCCTCTTCCCTTCCCAGCTTAGCTGATAAACTTGCTTCCTATTTCACTGAGAAAATGGAGGAAATCAGATGGAAACTTCACAGGTTCCCACCATCACATTTCCCAATCTACCTATAGCTGAATCCTTCCCAAGGGCATTGTTTTAGCAATGGCTACTTCTCTTCTGCATCATCAATATTTCTTTCTCCACCAAATTATTTCAACCATCAAACATGCCTAAATATATCTCATCTTAAATTAAGAAAAGAGAACTTTTATTAAACTCATGTGACACTTCAAAAACTATTATAATCCTCTGCTCCGTTGTCAATAAAGATTCGGAGGCTTTTGGGTGGGTCAGCGGTAAAGAATCCACCTGCCAATACAGGAGACACAGATTCCATCCCTGATCCAGGAAGACCCCACATGCCATGGAGCAACTAAGCCCGCACACCACAACTATTGAGCCTGCGCTCTAGAGCCCAGGAGCCACAGCTAAGGATGCCTGTGAGCCCAGAGGCCAAGCTTCTCAACAATAGACGCCACCACAGTGAGAGGCCTGAGCACTGCAATTCAAGAGTAGCCCCAGCTCCCCTCAACGAGGGAAAAGCCCGAGGGCAGCAACAAGACACAGAACAGCCAAAAATAAACACAGGAATAAATAAAAACATAAAATCATTTTTTAAAAATCTGGAAAGGGTTGCCTTTACTCACAGTTCCTACTTCTTTTCCTCCCATTTTCTCTTGAAATCCATACCAATCAGGCTTTTTATCCACTTTTCTTTCAGCGTCATCAATACTTCTATGTTGCTAAATCCAGTGATCATTGTTTTACTTGGCCTATTAGCATTTCACATGGTCACTTCCTCTCTTTGGAAGTCTTTTCTTCCCTTGGTTTCTAGCACATCACACCCTCCTGGTTCTCTTTTTACTTTCATTAGCCATTCCTCTTGATCTCCTGGGATGGTTCTTGGCCTTCATTCTGATCTTTAAAAGTTGGAGGACCCTCACTTCCCTGATCACATCTTGTCACTTGGCATTAAATAGCATGAAAATGCTGATGACTCTCAAAAACATTATCTTCACCCAGGACCTCTCCCCTGAACCCCAGATTTGTACACCCCACACCCTGTTTAACAATTCCAATCAGATGAATAGTTGTTATGTTAAATTCAAAATGTTCAAAACCAAACTATGGATTTCCAACCCCCAACATCTTCATTTTTCCTGAACTTGGTAAATGAAAATTCCTTTCTTCCAATTTTTTAAACTAAAAACCTTGAGCTCATTTTTGACTGCTTTTTTCCAATGATTTTCTGGTAAACATGTAAGAAGTTTTGTAACAGGGTGGGCAGTAGGAGAAGGTCCAACTTTCTCTGTATAAATACTCCCACAGTTATGCATTTCTAGTGGCAAAGATCACATCACTGAACACTAAGTTGCAAAGAGATGCATACTCGCTCTCCATCATGTAATATTTCCACCATACAGATAACCAAAGATGTAAATAACTTGAAGAGCTTAGGTAATTGTAAAATGTAGTAAAATAACTAGGAAATGATGAGGCTTTTTTTTTTTTTTAGTATTCATTACCTTTGTTTTAATACAACTTTTAATTAGAAGTTTATATAATTAATTTGTAATACAGTTTGTGTTTAACAACTGGCTGACGAAATTCCTAAAAATTTAGCTATTGGTTCTCATGAGCTCTTATGACCTGGCTCCAGAATACCACTTACTGTCTGTGTCTCTTTCACTTTTCAGTTCATTAGTAAATCATGATGGCTCTATGTTCAAAATAAATATCTAGAAGCCGATCACTTTTCACTGTCTCCATCACTGCCACTCTAATTCAAGCCATCATTCTCTTTGAGCTACATCAGCTTTCCCACTGCTCCCCCTCTCCCCATGCCAGTCTGTTCTCAACACAGGAGTCAGATGTAAATGCTAAGTCAATTCACATCACTCTTTTGCTTAAAACTTTCTAATTGCTTCCTGATTTATACAGAATAAAATCCTAAGTTCAACAAATGGTCCACAAGGCATTACCTGAAAGAATGGGGATAAAATGGAAGAAAGAAGAGAAATGAAAGACAGGTAGAAGAAGAGAAGGAAGAATGAAAGAATGAAAAAAGAAGAAGAGAGAAAGAAAATAGGTGATAATGGTATGGGCAGGTGGTGCTGTGAGAGCAGAGAGGTATAGAGCTTAGATAGTGGAGAGGGAAATTTTCCTGGAGGATGGAGCCCTTCAGTGGCCTCTGGGATACACAGTCAATTGAACCCCAATTTTGTATTCTGCTTGTTCAGTCTTTCTGTGTAGTTCCAGATTTGGGAGAAGCAGAACTGGAGACTGCATTCTTCTTTCTTTATAGAAAATACCATACCAGCCTAGATGGCTAAAGAGATAATCATAAGCAGCAGGAGAGTAATATATGCAGGTCAAGAAGCAACAGTTAGAATTGGATATGGAGCAACAGACTGGTTCCAAATAGGAAAAGGAGTATGTTAAGGATGTATATTGTCACCCTGCTTATTTAACTTATATGCAGAGTACATCATGAGAAACGCTGGGCTGGAAGAGGCACAAGCTGGAATCAAGATTGCTGGGAGAAATACCAATAACCGCAGATATGCAGATGACACCACCCTTATGGCAGAAAGTGGAGAGGAACTAAAGAATCTCTTGATGAAAGTGAAAGAAGAGAGTGAAAACGTTGGCTTGAAGCTCAACATTCAGGAAACGAAGATCATGGCATCTGGTCCCCTTGCTTCATGGGAGATAGATGGGGAAACAGTGGAAACAGTGTCAGACTTTATTTTTTGGGGCTCCAAAATCACTGCAGATGGTGACTGCAGCCATGGAATTAAAAGACGCTTACTCCTTGGAAGAAAAGTTATGACCAACCTAGGTAGCATATTCAAAACCAGAGACATTACTTTGCTAGCAAAGGTCTGTCTAGGCAAGGCTATGGTTTTTCCAGTGGTCATGTATGGATGTGAGAGTTGGACTGTGAAGAAAGCTGAGCACCGAAGAATTGATGCTTTTGAACTGTGGTGTTGGAGAAGACTTTGAGAGTCCCTTGGACTGCAAGGAGATCCAACCGGTCCATTCTAAAGGAGATCATTCCTGGGTGTTCTTTGGAAGGGATGAAACTTAAAGCTGAAACTCCAGTACTTTGGCCACCTCATGCGAAGAGTTGACTCATTGGAAAAGACTCTGATGCTGGGAGGGATTAGGGGCAGGAGGAGAAGGGGACGACAGAGGAAGAGATGGCTGGATGGCATCACCGACTCGATGGATGTGTGAGTGAACTCTGGGAGTTGGTGATGGACAGGGAGGCCTGGCGTGCTGCAATTCATGGGGTCGCAGAGAGTTGGACACGTCTGAGCGACTGAACTGAACTGAATGGTGGCATGCTACATAGCAGGAGCACAGTCCTGTGACATTCTTAGTAACAGTCTGGTCTCAGAAAAAAAAAAAAAAGGCTAATTGCGAATATTTGATAAGTGCTTAAAAGTTTTCCCCAAAGCTCCAAACCCTAAGGGAAGATAGAGTGTTCCCAGGCCAGACTAAAACCTTTTAACCTTAAGTCCCTCAAACATAAATATGTTGCCAAGATGCCGAGTGGATATTTAAATCATCCACTTCCTGTTTCAGTGCTATCTCTCTGTTTTGGAGAGGGACCAAAAATGTTTCATTCCTTTTGGCACTGTTTTCTTCATTTAAAAAGGATTTATACTTCAGGGGTTTTGACTCCAGAAAGAAAAAAAAGGGAAAAGAGCACATATTTTGGATGTCAGATTCTGAATGTTTTGACCCTTTCAAACAAGAACGCACTACTCTGTAGCCAGTGGGGTGAGAGAACAAGATCGGGGATAGAACATGTCCAAATGGGCTTCTAAAGTGACAAGCAAAGAGGGAAAACTGGCCCACCTACAATAACTTGTTTAGGAAACATTAAAAATAGCCCATCCACGAAGTAGATCTTTTGTCAATAGTTTTGTTTAAATGTAATTTAAGATAATCTAGCTAAGCATTTCCATCACGCCCAAGCTATCAGTCAATTAAACTTCAAATGTGATGGAAACACAGCTATGGGTAGTTTTATGAAGTTTTCATTAAAATGAATAGGAGTAAATAGAAGGTTCGGAATGGTGAATCTTCTGAAGGTTCTCAACCAGGATAAGAGTTGGTGGGGGAACAGGTGAGGATACTTTCAGAATGTCCTGAGTAGCACAATTCACACTATCAGCCTGGGTAGTTTGAAAAAACTCTCCAGCCAATTTTGATTGTACTTGGCAACCCTTCTCTCCATTTATAAGTCCCCAGGGAGGCAGAATAATATCAGAAGTATTAATCGTGTCAGTGAACATTCCTGTCTTCAATTAAGTGAATTCAATTCAGCATTTGTTGATCCTCTACTTTGGACTTGAAGTTGTAATTTACAGTGGAATTGAGGGCAGGATATACAAAGATCAGTGGAAATTGTTCCTGCCTGATGGTGGAGTGGAGAGAAAAGAATAGTAAACTCTTCTGGTCAGATATAATACACAGAGGTTTAAGTTGTGGGAAACTTCTCCATCCACTCTGACTGGGACAAGAAGGAGGTGGTGGTACATGAGCTGAACTATGGATTACTGACTTTCAGTCTGCAGAGAGTGAATGCAAAGGACCCACGGACCAAGAAACATTCCTCTTAGCTGATGGCCTGTGTTGATAGACGTGTTTCTGGAAAATTATGTATGTAACCTGGGTGGTTAGTCATTCCTCTTTGGCCCAGGAGATGCCAAGAGTCTTGCCAAGCACACCTAGCAGCTGCACTGTCAGCTGCTAGGGAGTAGGAGGTATACTCAGACTGACAATACAAAGGTTGAGAACAGAATGACAACTTGAGCAAACCTCACAGACAAACTTTGGGTTTCATTAAACTGCTACCCAATTAAAAAACTAGCATACACTTGGGTATGGGTAAAGAGAAGGCCTTCCGCCACCACAAAGAGGAGCGTGAATGAAGAAGTCAATGGTTTGGTCTTCTCAATGGCCAGGACATCGGTGGTAGACTGTAACTCTCCCTCCATGGAGCCATTGAAGAGGGCACACTTTTGACCTATGGTGCTATACAAGAATATACTGAGGACTGGAAAAACAACATGCAAATACCCTCCCAACAGTGTGTTCATAGTGCATATTCTTGTAAATAGATCATGGCAATTATAACCAATATAGTTATAACCAATCAGAGAAAGGGAGACTAGACCCTCACCAGGCATGATCTGGCAATTCAGAGGTGTGTCAGAAACTGGAAAAATCTAGAAAACACTGACTAAGACAGCAGAGGATAATTCACTGGATGATTTGCCATCTCCAACCATTTGATTCTCTTCACATGGGCAGGATCTGTCTGTTCCTTGAAAATGCAGGATTAGGCCAGTTGGGTTAATTAGACAATTGGCAACTAGTCACAACATGTTCACTGTAGTAAGCATTTCTGATTTTTAAGTGTATGCTATTTCTGAAGCTAATATTAATCAATTTAAGTACTTTTATTAAAATTCAATATCTGCTAAGTGTTTTGGTGACCTTACTATATCTGTAAGCTATCCAAGAATCCTTTAAAAGTGTATAGTCTTTGGTTTTCTAAACTTTGTCAAATTATGGGGGAAAAAAAAATCTTTAAACTTGAGGGTGTTCTTGTGGAATTTGGCTCTCATGTCCCATTTCTGTCTGTATAGCTTAATTTTTTTTCTAGCAATGAAAATATGTTCTCATCACCTCTATGATACAAAGCAAGATGTTGGCTCACGGCCTCTTGGAATTGTGAGTAAGCTGTCAAGGCATTAATATTTTTGTGGCTCCAAAGCTGATTCGAGGGAATTTTAATCTTATTGTCTTTGTTTTCCAATGTGACTACTATCCTAAACCTTTCTTTTCATGTTGGAAAATAAAAAATAACAGAAATGACTAAAACTGACAGTCAAAATATAGACAACTGTACCGTGTCGAATGTACATTTTGTTCTCGATGAAGTGTTGTTCTCATAGAAAAGACATGAGCTGAAAGTAACATATATCATCTTTGTAAAAAAAAAAAATTAAGGTTACAAGAGGAGGGAACTAATATGTATTGAACTTCTACAGGCTCTGTGCTAAGTTATTTATATTATTTCATTTAGTTCTTATAACTTCCAGCCATGCCTTTTTTTTTTTTTTACAGATGAGGAAATGAAAATTTGAAGGGCTTCAAAATTTTTCCTATAGGTCTTATATACTGTACAGACCCTGTGACTTTTGTCCTACACCACATTCTCACTTGTCTGTCAATTTGCGTAGAATACTATATTGAAAAGAATTCTGAAGCCATGAGAAAGAATGCTGCGTTTAATTAGCAATGTCAGTCAAAGGCTAGCAGCATGATTGGTAGCAGGAATATTATTTGCACCTCCGTTATTATACATAAGGGCCTTCCCAGCTGGTGCTAGTGGTAAAGACCCTGCCGGCCAACGCAGGAGACATAAGAAACACGGGTTCAAACCCTGGGTGCTGAAGATCCCCTGGAGGTGGGTGTGGCGACCCACTGTAGTACTCTTGCATGGAGAATCCCATGGTCAGAGGAGCCTAGTGGGCTACAGTTCAGAGGGTCTCAAAGAGTTGGACATGACTGAAGTGACTTAGTATGGACTCATTGTACATAAATCATATTGGTAATTTTAGCTTGAAAGTGGAAAGCTTGGAGGAATATATTATCCTCATGGGTTTTAGCCTTACTATCATTTCCTCTGTAAACACAGAGTTTTGTATAAGTTAGTCTTTCCCCTAGTCGTACTATTTTCTTACCACCCTAGACTCCTTAACTACTTTTTTTTCATCCCTCTGGAATGAGTTCCTCATTACTGGTTTTCAAAGAGTTAGTTCAGAGTTATGACCAATGTTACACTGTTGAAATTTTATTTTTAAATACTTCAGTGTATTCAGTGTAATTTATATATGTGTGTGAGGGCTGGAGAATAAAAAAGGCTGAGTGCCAAAGAATTGATGCCTTCAAACTGTGGTGCTGGAGAAGACTCTTGAGAGTCCCTTGGACAGCAAGGAGGTCAAACCAGTCAATCCTAAAGGAAATCAACCCTGAATATTCATTGGAAGAACTGGAGCCGAAGCTGAAACTCCAGTACTTTGGCCACCTGATGCGAAGAACGGACCCATTGGAAAAGACCCTGATGCTAGGAAAGGCTGAAGGCAGGAGGAGAAGGGGACAACAGAAGATGAAATGGTTGGATGGCATCATCGACTCAATGGATATGAGTTTGAGCAAACTCTGGGAGATGGTGAAGGACAGAGAAGCCTGGTGTGCTGCACTCTATGGGGTCTCAAAGAGTCGGACATGACTGAGCAGTGAACAACAACAAATGCATGTGTGTGTAAATTAATTCTAACCTGTATGCTAGGAACTACTGTTAATTAGTATATGAAGGACTCTAGTTAGGAATATACACTCCATAAAGTGTGTAAGACTGATGTTTAAAATACCACTGAAAGTGAAAGTCACTCAGTTGTGTCTGAACCTTTGTGACCCCCATGGACTGTAGTCCATGGAATTCTCCAGACCAGAATACTGGAGTGGGTAGTCGTTCCCTTCTCCAGGGGATCTTCCCAACCCAGGGATTGAACCCAGGTCTCCCAAATTGCAGGCAAATTCTTTACCAGCTGAGCCATAAGGGAAGCCCAAAATACCACTATCTAAATACACACCTAAGAAGCCTATAAATTAGCATAAAGGATGCAGAAATAGCTTTTCATTTGGCAGATGAATGGGGGGGGTCAATATATATGATTGATTTGCCTAGAAAGATTTGTTCATGCATCTCATCCTAGTGTGTATAGCAATTAAGAATCTGGCAAGCCCTGAATTGGAGAAGTGCCATAACTCAAGGATCCTATTTGGGCTTCAAATATGCCCATTTAAAAATTTGGACCTGGCTAGAAGGGAAACTGATGCTGTCATCAGAATATTGTAACACTTGCCAGGGTGTAAACCTTTAGCAAAAGGTATTTGTCAGAGCAACTAAAGGGACAAAGCAAGAGCTTCTCCAAGTCTACAGAACAGATTTTCTAGTTGTTGTTGTGCCTACCGGCTAATGAATGTTTGCATGTGTGCAGAACTTAGTTTCTGAGCCTTGTTTCCATTGTAACATACCTGGTTATCTGGCAGGTTGTCTGGGAGGAAGCAGTGACTTTATCTGATAATTAGAGACTACTGACGTTGACCATAAAGAGCCAGGCCAATTAGAGCAGGTCTTTTTACAACAACTAGTATTGTGGAAGTCCAGTAGAGACCTCTTCCTCCTTCTCCCCTCTCCCAACCCCCTAGAATTCCAGTTATTCACCTTGATGAAGGAGTGGCAGGGGGAGTTTTTGAACAGCCTCAGCCATACAACTCTAAGCCACTAGACTATCCTGGGAGTAGAGGTGGAAGCAGAGCTTTGAATGAAATAAGAGATGAGATTAAAATTTTAAAATAAACATTTATCTTTCTTGATTTGGATGCTGGGTAGAGATGTATTTAAGGGACTCCTCTACTCTATAATAAAAGGAAGTTTGAAACAGAACAGTTAAAGGTACTAATAAGAAAAAAACACAAACCATAAAACCATGTTGTCTTTATACACCCAGTGATTTGAGACTTCTTAATAAACCAGTCATTCTATCACAGAAAGAATTTTCTATAGTTGGGTTAATGTCTAAATATGTATGCAGTTAGATGTCTCCAGATCTCATATTCTTCATGATTCTCAGGGTGCAAGGTTTATATTTCTCCCATTAGGAGAATCATCTCTGTTTAAAAAGTTGAGCATGGAAAAACATAAACAGGAGTAAGAACTAGCTTTTCCGACCATCATGACTGTTTTTTGAAAAGTGAAAGTGTTAGTCGCTTAGTCATATCCAACTCTTTGAAACCCCATGGACTGTATAGCCCTCTAGCTTCCTCTGTCCATGGAATTCCCCAAGCAAGAATACTGGAGTGGCTAGCCATTCCCTTCTCCAGAGCATCTTCCTGACTGGGGATTGAACCGGGTCTCTTGCCTTGCAGGCAGATTCTTTACCATCTGAGCCACGAGGGAAGCCCATAACAATTCTCTACCTACATACAAACAAAGAAGGGTTGACTTTCTGAGTATCTTCCTCTCATCACAGCTATCTCAGAGGAGGCAACAAATTTCCTTTTAAAATACATTCAAGGCTAAATCTCTAGTAGGTTAACTCAATTTTCCTCAATTATTAATAATAATGCAGACTGAATGAAGAAATGGGTAAAAATTTGAAACTTAAAAAAAAGCGACAAGGATTATCAAGATATTCTGAAGCATTCAGTCTCATCTATCAGATCTACTTTTGGGGAGTTAGACTTAAAAGGAAGAAAAAAAAAACAAAAGAGGAAAAAAGCTACCAGAAAAAAATGTCCCTTAGACCAATATCCCCAAATTTTGTTTAGTGACTTAACTAACTGATACATACAGAAAAACAAGTACTATAAAAACTACATTGAGAAAACTTCTGGCAGATAAAATTAATGACCAAGGATTAATAATATACACAAAAACAAATGTAGGCATTATAACTTACTCAGAGCTCTAAGAGGTTAGTATTTTGAATCAATTATTTTCTGTTTCTGCTCAACATGGTAGACTAAGCAGATTCAAGAAGTGTTCCTACTATGCTCCAAACACATAAACACTGCAGAAAAGCATCTAGAAACAGTTAAATGAGGTTGAGATGGTTAGACAGCATTGCCTTCTCAATGGACATGAACTTGAGCAAACTGTGGGAGATAGCGGAGGACAGGGAAGTGGCACCCTGCAGTCCGTGGGGTCTCAAAGAGTTGGACATGACTTAGCAGCTGAACAACAACAAACGAGGTTGAAAGAAAGAGAGGAACACTTAAGAATACAGAGGGAATTCAAAGACAAAGAGGTTAGCCTTTACTGACGGTGTGGCAGATTTCATTGTTAACATGACAGAAAAACTATACCTAAGCATAAAGCCGAGAGCTAGGAAGATGGTGCTCCATCTGTGAACAAGAATAGGAATACTCTACCTATGGTAACTCACTAATGGGGAAGGAATCTGTCAGCAAGAGGCAAACCCTGGACTGGAAGAGAGAAGACCTCTTTCTGTGTAAGGGAATGGGATCCAAATCTGAACTTCCCACTTGAAACTTCCAGCCCAGAAACTGAAGAGACACATGATCTAAAACCAGTGAAATTGTCAGAGACTAGTGAAGACAAATAGGAAATCATCCCATGGGGGAGCCTCCACAATCCAGGCCTTAAAACATCTTAAAATGCTGGAGCTGTGCTTATGAGGACCAGGAGGAGATTGTGAAAGTCTTTGGATAAACTTGTTCAAGGAAAAGAATCTACATATATGGGCATTTGGTGATTGCCTATTGAAAAAAACTGGTCCAATATATGCCAGTGGGCCCAAGAGCGCCCCTGTCCTTAGAGCTTCATTGGTGTTTTATTCTCTCACTTCTATATATGGACAGACAGTCAAGGATCACCAGTATTTTTAGGAAGGAATTAAAGACAGAAACCAACACAAACAACAAAATATAGAAACACAGATGAGACAGGAAGAGAAAAGCACTTAAAAGTATAAATGATATTTCCAAGGAGATGGGAGAACCATTGTATCTCTGAAAAAAATCAGTATGTTATAAAAGGAACATTCAAAACAGTAAGAACAACCAAAGAATTCTTGGAAATTCAAAGCCTTATGGTTAAAAACAAGGAATATAAAGACAAAATTAAGGAAATCTCGAAGATATTAGAATAAGATCTAAAAAAGATCTGAGAAAACATAAAAATCAGGGGATAAGTGTATAAGATATAAGAGAGAGAAAAAATATGGAAAATGAATGAGAAGAAAATGGCTACCAAAATGATATAAGAAAATTTCCCCAAACTAAAAGGCGTGTTTTTCTAGATTCAACAGGTGCACTAAGTATTCAAAAGAATGAATAAAAATCCAAATAATACCAGGGTGCATTGTCATAAAATTTCAGAATATTAAAAATAAAAAGATCTTAAATGCTTCCACAGAGGAAAAAAGAATCAGGCAACATACAAATGTTCAGGATTCAAAATGGCATCAGATGTAAAAAATCAACATTGGAATCTAGAAGACAATGTAGGCATACTTTGAGAAGTTCTAGGGAAAATGATTTTCAGCCTAGAGTTCTATGTGTAACCAAATAATCAACCAAGTATAAGATAAATGAAAGACACTAAAATTCGTTCTTCTTCTCTGCATCCATGTTCAGCAAGGTCCTAGATGATCTTCTCCATCAAATCAGGGTATTAAAGAAAGAGAAAGAATGGGAATCAGGGAACAGGATTCAAATTTCAACCCACATGCAAAGGAAATTCCTTTCAATCCTAGGAAGGAAATTCCTAAGATGACTGTGAAGTAAAGATTTAGAACAGCTAGCTGTGCAACAAACGTAGAAAAATTCTAAGCAGTTTCCAAAAAGGATACCTTTAAAGAAAAACAAAATGTCAATTTACCTGATGTATTTGACTGTATTGAAAAGAGTTCGATGTTTGCATCAATGATAGAAAGTTAAGCAGGGGGCAGGAGGAGAAGGGGACAACAGAGAATGAGATGGCTGGATGGCATCACCGACTCCGATGGATGTGAATTTGAGTGAACTCCGGGAGTTGGTGATGGACAGGGAGGCCTGGCGTGCTGCAATTCATGGGCTTGCAAAGAGTCGGACACGACTGAGCGACTGAACTGAACTGATTGATTAAATTATGACAGTTGGGAGAAGGAAGGTAGTAATAAAAGAAATAAAAATTAACAACAGTATTAACATATACTATGTGGTCAGCTAGGAGCAATATACAGTAATAATATTAGAAAAATGGGGAATATGATGTCTATTTCTGACAGTAGTTTCTCTTCTGTCTCATAGATCTGTTTGTTAATTCTTACACCAATATCAAACTGTTTTGATTTTGGTAGTCTTATTAGTATTAGAGATTACCTGTTAACTTTCTGCTATAGCAGGTAAGGATTTGGCATGCTTATACTGCAGGTTAGTTCTGTTTTCAAATAATATGTGCAATATGTCTTATATAATAAACACACCACATAAGGTCTAACAATTCTGGAAACTCAAGCAAAATAGTATATATACTGTCCTTTTTGTTTAAGATTGATAATTGGTCCCATTGCTTTAAATTTAGAGATACTTTACTTGAAATGTTTTCTGAAGCTTGAAGAAAAATATATTGAGCAAATTATGTTAAAATGTAGCTAATTTACTATTTAAAATTAAGTCTGAGGGCTTCCCTGGTGGTCCAGCGGTTAAGAATCCATCTTGCAATGCAAGAGATACTGGTTTGATGCCAGTTGCTGCAGAGCAACAGCCCAAGAGCCGTAACTACTGAGCCTGTGTGCTGCAACCTCTGAAGCCAGCACCTAGAGGCCGCGCTCTGCAACAAGAGAAGCCACTGCAATGAGAAGCTGCACACCCCAATGAAGAGTAGACCCTACTTGCTGCAAATAGAGAAAGCCAGGTGTTGCAGTGAAGACCTATCACAGCCAATAAATAAATGTCTTAAAAAAAAATTAAGTTTGTCCTATGTTTTCAGATTTTTCAAACATCCTATATATCATGAACCATAACAAACAGGCTTATACATCAAATGATAAAAATTTTTGAGGATATTTAGAATTTGTCTGTATGCCATTTATGAAAGAGCCACTTATTTTTATTTTTTAAATGTTTTTAATTTTTATTTCACATAGGAAGACTGATATGAAAGGTTTAAAATTTATTAAGTAAATAACTATAGAAAGAAAGGCATTGTAGCAATATTAATAGCAGGCAAAGTAGAATTTAAGGTGGATTAATGATGAAAGGAATACTCCATCAGAAAGATTTAAAAATCATGAACATACATGTATCAATAACAGAGCCTTAAAACATGTGAACCATAATAATGACAAATTTTACAAGCAGAAGTAGACAAATTCACAGTCACAGCTCTCTTAGTAATTACCAGATTAAGAAACTGAAAAAATTAATAAGTATATAAGATATTTGAAAAATAGAGTTAAACTCAATCAAAAAAGCTTTAAAGCAAATGAGAAGTGTCTGAATATTCATTTTTGTTTCATTAGATAATCTAACATAAAAGCACCCAGTTTTTTAAAGAATCAAAACATTTGTGTTAATCTAGTGATCAAAGTTCATTAGCCATCAACATTTTCACTCTCACTGTCTAGAATTTTCAAATCCTCTTTTTGTGTGTAATTGTTAAAGTGCTCTGTGATTTACCAAGTTAATTTTTTTAATAGTCCTGACTTTATGTATCATTTAAGCAGGATACTTGCCTCTTCAATTTAATTTTTTTCATCTTTTCTCGTGTTACATTTTTATTTTCCCCAGTCCTCATTCTCTTGGCCCTTTACTATCAGATGTGAAAAAATGCCATAAATATTTATGACCTGTTCCTTGTCTTTCCTGATGAAGAAAAATACATATATACCCTTTCCATCTATTCACCAGCTATTCCCTCTGGGTGCAAACTGTAATGACTTTGCCTGATCACTGTGATGCCATTTGCTACCAAGTCTTTCATAAATACTAAATGGTGCATTTTTTCACGTTGTGCCCCAAGCAGAGCAGGTTCTCTTTATATATCAGAAGGCCAGTCCAAATGACACATGTTTGCTTTATCAACCTCTGTAAAAGTCTAGAGGTAATTTATATTGATTACATAATAAGAAACTCCATCCCTGGTACAACATGTTCTTTCAGCTGCAGAGCCACACCTGTAGAAATGCTAACTTACATCTGGTTCCATAAATCTGTTCTTTCTGATCCTCTGGAGAGATATTTTTATGTAAACTATATAGCTACATGTGGAACAGGAAAGACCAAAGCAGATGGCTCAACCCAGTAACCATTTCCACTCCATGGCTTTAGCTTTTACTCTCTTCCGTGACTTGGATGTCTTCCTACTTGAGAGTCAGTTCAATCATTTCTTTTATGGAAGGTGTCTCTTACCAGCTTTATTTATACATAGATAACAAACTCAGTGATGATAATGTTCTTATCAGGAGATTTTAAGGATTATCTTTGAGTCCAGACTATCACTTTAACTCACTGATGGAAGGATTCCTTCAACTGATTTTCCTGATACGAATATAACAAGAAGATACCTTCCTCATTAATATATATATTTTCATTTTTATTGTTTTCATTGCATGTGTTATATCTCCACACAAAATCTACTTTGAAAACAAACTGTTATAAAAAAACAAAAACAAAAAAGAAAGCCTGGCTACCTTGAATGCAACTGATTTCTAATGACTGTGTGACCTAATTTAGCTTTTGTTGTTGTTGTTTACTCGCTCGGTTGTGTCTGATCTTTGCAACCCCAAGGACTGTAGCCTGCCAGGGTCCTCTGTCCATGGGATTTCCCAGGCAAGAATACTGGAGTGCGTTGCCATTTCCTTCTCCAAGGGATCCTCTCAACCCCGGGATTGAACCTGCATCTCCTGGAAGTCTCCTGCATTGCAGGCAGATTCTTTACTGCTAAGCCACCAGGGATGCCCAAATTAGCTGTTATTCTCCCTTTAAGCTGATTTGCCAATAAAAGTACAACATTAGAGAGGTAACCCTGATGGAAAGGACAATAACAAGCCTTTTGAGGGGAAGTCATAAAGCCAGTGATCCACAGGGCACTAGAGCTAGGAGAGACCGCATCTAGTATACCCTCTTCATTACAAAAACTGACAACCGGAAGGCTGAGTCACCTGCCTGACATCATCAAGTGGCTCAAAGGCAGAATTAAATGGACTCTTTCTGCTGTTATCTACTGCTGCTGCTGCTGCTAAGTTGCTTCAGTTGTGTCCGACTCTGCGCGACCCCATAGAAGGCAGCTCACTAGTCTCCCCCGTTCCTGGGATTCTCCAGGCAAGAACACTGGAGTGGGTTGCCATTTCCTTCTCTAATGCATGAAAGTGAAAAGTAAAAGTGAAGTTGCTCAGTCGAGTCCGACTCTGAGCGACCTCATGGACTGCAGCCCACCAGGCTCCTCCGTCCTTGGGATTTTCCAGGCAAGAGTACTGGAGTGGGGTGCCATTGCCTTCTCTGGCTATTATCTACTGCTAACTCATATTTCAGAGAAAGTTTTGGAAGCTCAGTAAAAGGAAGACTATTACTGAGATAACTTCTATAAGGCAAGTCCCTCCATAATTTATGTTTTAGTAATAGGTGTTTTTTTTTTTTTTTAATAAATTGTGGTGTTTTCAAATTGGCTGAAACCCATAGATTTCAAGGTTTGGGGGATCATGGATCATCTTTCTTGCCTTTGTTAGTGTTGAAGCTCTTACAAATAACTGTGATAGGATGCAGTTTCGGAGCACAGTGTCAGTTGAACAGCCAGGTAGATAAACCCGTTCACTCTAACACTTCTGCCTAAAACTATAAAGTGAGAGTGGGAGGTGTTGCTGGATATTACCATTTGTTTGGGATGACCCGTCTCAGTAAAGCAGCAAGAGGGTTCCAGAATCTGGCATCAGGGTAGAGCAGGCTGAGGAATCTGCCATCAGCCTCAAGGGAAACAAACCAGAATCCAGAGGAGTATTTGGGTATTTCAGGTAGAAAGTCCTCAGGGGATCACACAATCTTCATACATGCAATAATGTTCCACCCATATCTCGAATGATGTACATATAAAATTTTTACTATGTAAAGCACAATTCTAAGGGGCTTAACAATTAAGCCAAGAATACTAGGCAAAATCTAAGGTGATCCAAGTAAAGTATGAGAGTGAAAGTGTCGGTTGCTCAGTCATGTCCGACTCTTTGTGACCCCATGGACTATGTAGCCTACCAGGCTCCTCTAACCATGGGATTCTCCAGGCAAGAGTACTGAAATGGGTAGCCACTCCCTTCTCCAGGGGATTTTCCTGACCCAGGGATCAAACCCGGGTCTCCTGCGTTTCAGGCAGATTCTTTACCATCTGAACCATTATGGAGTTTTGTTAATAATCATGTTACAGATAAAGTTTCATCTGTTTTGACACACACGCACAGCAACGTTCACAACAGAGGATCTGGGTGTGGGTATATGAGAACTCTGTAATGTCCTTGCCACTCTTCTATAAATCTACAAATCATTATTCCAAAACAAGATTTTAGTTTAAAAATAATAAACCGCGTGACCCACCCGTAGGACTGCATGTGCAAGCTTGGCCCAAGCACTCTTGCTCGGATCAAACTCGCTTTTCTTCTGCTCTTCTCCTTAGGTTCCTAGAGCATTTTTAAACTTTAACATATTTGGCTATAGATACTATAATCACAGACATTACAAAGCACAGCACTTTCATATATGTGATCTCATGTGTTAGAAATTTAAATGCTGATGAAGACAATTTTAGCGAATCGGAGAGTGACAAGATTCTAAGATCTGAAACTGTTTTCTTTGTGCTTTGGTTTCAGAAAAGCTTGTAAAAAAAAAAAAAAGCTTTTCTGAGTACGTTAGAGAAAAAGCTCAAATTGGATGGTAGTTTGTCTTAACCATCCTTTTTCAGCACCTTGGTGTTTCAGATTGTCTCCAAACAAGATGCTGGTCAATACTGCTTTTTAGGGCAAGGATATAAAGGAATGTGCTTGTCCCAGAAGCCTTAAAAAGGAAAAACAGGGGTGGGGGGTGGGGGGGAAGGGAAGGAAAGGCTGAATCAGGAGTGGGGCAGCTTACTCCAGAAAGAGAAAGCAGAAGCTGTCAGGAACGGCATCATTTTTGGAAACTTCAAATTCTGAACTTAGAATCTAGAGAGTTTTCTTTAAGAATGTATTCAATATGACTTATATCTTCCCAGAAAACCAACCAGCAAAAGTCTTCATATTAAAAAAAAAAAAAAGAAAATTATGTCCTAAAGATACTTTGCTATATAAACTGCCTTTATATTTCAGATCTCACTGCTCCCTACCTGGGTGTACAGAGAAGGAAAAAGGCTGTTGTGAGTTTTATAATCTGGAAGCCTGAGGCACAGAAGTCTGTTCAAAGCCACACAGGTTACCAGCTGTAGACATGAAGCAGGCACCAGGGCCACTTTTCAGTGAGACCACCCACCTGGAATCTGAGGTACCTACAAACCATAAGAACCAAGATAGCAAAAACTTAAACCTCGTTGCACATGCTCTCAGGAAAAAGAATTAGCAAGCTATTCCCAATGGTAAGACTGCTTTAACAGCGTAACTAAAAGCAGAAATATGGAAAGCTATGACATATAAAAAAAATCTCAAGCTTCTATACTTCTCATTTCCTATTTATTCAAGCACAGGTGGGTCAGCAGTTCCAGGCTGGCTGATATAATCTCTGTATCCAATCTTAGGGGCACTAGAGAGCTCCTTGGCTAGATATTTCCATTCCGTCATTGCTATAACTGTATATTATACTTACCCTGCAGAGTGTTTGAAAATTGAATTTTCCTTTTATTATCATCAATATTTTAAAGAAGATATATTTAAGCAAGAGAGACATAAGGACTTCATGGCTAAAGCATATGGTTGCTGCTGCTGCTGCTGCTGCTAAGTCACTTCAGTCATGTCCGACTGTGTGACCCCATAGACGGCAGCCCACCAGGCTCCCCCATCCCTGGGATTCTCTAGGCAAGAACACTGGAGTGGGTTGCCATTTCCTTCTCCAATGCATGAAAGTGAAGTTGCTCAGTCGTGTCCAACTCCTACCCAACAGCTATAGAGCATTTTCAACCAAATACATCTCAATGGGAGAAGAAACAACAATAACAACAAAAAGAAGGAGATCAGGGAGGGCCAAGTGCTGCGGCATCAGTATCATGCCTGCACTACCTGGGGAAAAAGGCATAGAACTGAGGGACTTCCCTGAAGGTCCAGTGGCTAAGAATCTGTGCTTCCAAAGCAGGGGGCCTGGGGTTCAGTCTCTGGGCAGCTAAGACACGGAGCAGCCAAATAAATACATAAATAAATAGTAGAGGGAAGAAAGCCGCAGAATTGAGTGCTGAACGTGATCCACCAGGAGGGGTGCCACCACATGCCTCGCTGCTCTAGTCATATTCATCAAAAGTCAGTAAAGGTTTTCACCAGGCAAACTGGGGTCTAGTCATTCAATGGACTGTCAGCAAAGTGAGGGAAAGGGTGAAGGACACCACAGGCAGGGTCAGGGGTGAACAGCTGGCCGACTTGGTGACAGGGTAACTTTCACAAGCCACACAGGCTGCCCCTTCATGAAGTCTAGGAACAAATGGATGGAAGGGACAGAGGCCAGAACAGTGGTTCCCTGGGCCCGGGTACAGCAATGGGTAGAGGGGCTAGGGGAGAATGGATGGAATTCATCTCCATCTTGATCTGGAGGATAGTTATATGGGTGTATACATCTGTAGACATTCTTCCAGCTGTACCTTTAAGATCAGTGCACTTCACTGTATGTATATTACAACTCTGTGTACATTCCACCTCAAAAAAAGTGAAGGATGTCACACTTCAGCCTTGAGTCTGTCTTTTCCATAGGCTCCAAAATCAGACCAGAAAGTTTTAGTGAAAACTCTCTCTACTTTTGTTATAATCAAATCTCATTTTCTAATAAATTATGCCCTATCACCTTCAAAAAAAGGAGGGGGGAAGATGAAAGGGAAGGAGGTCCTATAGTGGGAGGAGAAAAGAAGGATGGAGGGAAGAAGGGAGTAAACTTTAACAAAACCCTTATTTCCTTCCCAAAAGTATCTTCTTTCAGTTTCCCTTATTTACTCGTTTTTTGAGTACTTTAAAGAGGAGGGAAAATTATGATCCAAATTATAAAGTAAGTAAATAACTAAAGGACAAAAGCAGCTTTTTCTGGCTGACACAATGCTGCATGCATGCATGCTCATTCACTTCAGTCGTGTCTGACTCTTTGCGACCCCGTGGACTGCAGCCTGCCAGAATCCTCTGTCCATGGGATTCTCCAGGCAAGAAAACGAGTGGGTTGCCATCCCTTTCTCCAGGGGATCTTCCTGACCCAGGAATTGAAACCCCATGTCCTGTCTCCTTCATTGCAGGCAGAATCTTTACTGCTGAGCTACCAGGGAAACCCGACACAGTGCTATACTGTCAAATATTTCAGAATTGAGGGCTTGGTTTCCAGCAATTCACAAGAGGAAACTATTTTGTCTTTCTCATTTCAGAGTTGAGACTGTACATCCTTGTATGACCTTAAATGATAACTGATGTGATTTTTCAGAATGAACCGTAAGTTGCAGATGACTGAATCATAAAAAGAACTGCATTTGAAAGAGATCTAAGTCAATGTTTATTCTTAATCTTTTCACCTCAAAGTTTATTTCTAAATATGTTAAGCCTATAGCAGCCATTACTAGATTTTTAGTATATGTTACTTTAGAGGCTAAAATAGTCCAGCTTACTGAAGTCACAACACAGTCAGCTTTGACTATTTTTTTCAGGCCATATATTTTCAGCTCTAAGTGTATACATGTACACATACTGAAAATACGTCCTGTAAGATCCCAGATGCATACACAGAAGGCTTCTATGTGATAGTTCTAGGTATGGCTGCTTATGTGGGATCGAGATTGTTCTAGTCTCTAAGCAGAGGTGCTGAATTGGTGACAGTCCTGCAAAGGACTCACTTGAGATCCATTTGATGGTGGTGGTGGTTGTGTGCGTGTGCGTGTGTTCAACAAACATGCCTGTGTATCCTGCATGTATTATGGCAAACAAAAGTGGCCGCTTTGAGATGCAGTCAAGACTGTAGCAAAGCAAAGGGAAGAAGAGGAACTCAAGTGGTGACGTAGGATCTGGATCAGGGAAAAGGAAAGAAAAGTGAGGAGGGGATAAGGGAAAATAGAAACTCACAATGACAAAAATACAAAAAGGTTCCTGGGGTGGAAATAAAAGGAAGAATCAGAACATAAATGGCGTTGTTTTTTTTAAGATCCAGAAATAGAGGGAGCCGTTGCTAAGTGAAGTAGGCTCTATGGAGGGCAGAAAACAATCGTGGGTAGGATAACGGGTCCATCCCCAATTACCCAGGACTGTCTCCCTTTAGAACTGTTCTTTTAGGAAAATTATTAATAGCTCTTCCTTTCCCTCCTGGTTAGGATAATAAATGATAGAGTTACCGTCTGTATAGACCACCTCTGGCCGAAGACAGAAAGTAGCCACAAGTAGGACTCAACCTGGGCAATGGCATCAAGAAGAGCTTTAAGGAAGGGGTAAAAGGAAACAATAGCTAAAGAAAGAGGAGAAAAAGGAGAGCAGGTATAATGTGCAGACAATTTGTAACCATTTATGCCAAACACAGATGAAGTTAGAAAGGCCTTGTAGAGGAAAAAGTGTATGAAAACTTAAAGATGGATGGGGAAGAGATAGAAGAAACTAAAGACAAGAGATGTGATTCAGAGCACAGATATGTTTAGGCTCCTATATTTTCCCCTGTATTGGGGGATTCGTGGTTACGATCAGCATGTATAAAAATGACTTAAAACGGCCATCCTGGCTTTCCAACCTGTGTAGGCACACATAAAGTCCCATCTGCTGTTGTCTCCTAGCCTGCCGCTCCAAAGCTGCTCACCTCCTCCTAACTCCCCGCCTCTCAGCCTTGCAGGCTGCCATAAGCAAGCCTTCCCACCGAGCCCCCGCCCCCACCTCTGATGGCCGCATACCAGACTGTCTGCCACTGTGGTTTCACAGGCTTCCACAGATAGGCCACAGTATGTGAAGCTGCCCTTCGCTGCGTCATTTCAGAGACCTCTTTTGACTTTTTCCTGGATTGGAATTTTGTGTTGCAAAAAGCAGAAAGTAAATGTCAAGGGCAAGTTCAAAAGGCCAAGTGATTTCTAGCTAAGCCTTGCTTACACCCAGAGGGAAGATGGAATACCACCAGCAAGAGGGTCTTTGGTATTTAGAGTTTCCAAAACTATGTCTCATAGATTTCTACCATTATTTTGAATTGGGGCATATTATGGGTTGAAGTGTGTCTCCCTTAAAATTCTTATGTTGATGTCCTAACCCCCAGTACCTCAGAATGTGACCTTTTTTGAAAATAGAATCTTCACCGAGGCAATCAACTTACAATGAGGTTATTAGGATGAGCCCTAATCCAATACTACTGGTAACTTTAGAAGAAGAAATTTGCATACAGAGAGGATGCTATGTTTACATGAAGAAGGCCATCTACAAACCAAGGGGAGATGCCTGAAGCAGATCTTGCTCTCACAGGCCTCACGAGGAATCAGCTCCTCTGACACCTTGAGGTTGGACTTCCAGTCTCCAGAGCAATAGGCTTCTGTTATTTAAGCCATCTAGATTGTGCTACTTTATTATAGCAGTCCTAGAAGACTGATCCCCAGAGATGCAGTCTGGTGGAAGATGAGAGTTAGGAGAAGCTCACCAGACTAATTACAGCTTTTTTCATTTCCCTAAGAAGACTAAGGAATGCTTCTCTGAATTATCTGAAAGAGTCCCTGTGGCAAGTCAGATTGGATGATCCTGAGGAAATGATTTTGATAGTTCATGCCTCAGTTTCTCCCTCCATGGAGTTGATCATAGGGCCTGTGGTCTGAAATTCATACTATGACTGAGTGGCAAGGTGAAGGGTGATCACAGAAGTATTCTGAGTTTGGGGTAGGAAGACCAAACTTAAAATGTGGAGCCTTATTAATAAATACACTGAGAACAGCTGTCACGGAAAGTAGACCCTCAATTCTTTAGCTGATCACCAAAGTGGAGGACTTCCCACCTGATCCTCACAGAATCAGCTGTCTCTACCTTTTGAGTACCTAAATTTGACATAATTAAAACCCCAAACAGCTTGATGTATTTGGACAAAGAGTTTTCCTTCAGTGCAGACTATCTCCTCTTGTGTTAGAGAAAAGGCTTGTTAACCTGCTTGTTAAACTATCTCTGCTACCAGAAAAAGAAAACACAAAAAATATTTCTGCACATTACTTTTTATTTTTTTTTAAAGCTGTTATAGGCCTAGATCTCATCCTATCGAACACTCGCTTGAATAACCTCTTGAGTCACTAGTGAAAGCAGTGGTGTTTAGCCCTGCTTCCTTATATGGCAGGGAAAGACAATGTGCTTGTCTATTTGAACTGCAGTGTGGCTCTCTGACAAATTATAATGACTGGTTATGGAAACCTCCTGCTCTGGTTTCCATCGCTCTTCCCGGGAAAGACACAGAACAGACAGCTGTAGGGAAATGGAAAAGGTTGGAGTCAGGGAATATCATTGAATCTAGCTCAGCTATTTGCCAGTTGTGTGACTCTGGGCAACTAATTTACTCTTGAGAGTCTTGAGAGACCCTTGGACTGCAAGGAGATCAAACCACTCCATTCTAAAGGAAATCAGTCCTGAATATTCATTGGAAGGACTGATGCTGAAGCTGAAACTCCAATATTTTGGCACCTGATGCAAAGAACTTACTCACTGGAAAAGACCCTGATGCTGGGAAAGACTGAAGGCAGGAAGAGAAGGGGATGACAGAGGGTAAGATGGTTGGATGGCATCACCAACTTGATGGACATAAATGTGAGCAAGCTCTGGGAGTTGATGATAGACAGGGAAGCCTGGTGTGCTGCAGTCCATGGGGGTCGCAAAGAGTCGGACACAACTGAGCAACTGAACTGAATTTACTTTACTGACCTGAGATAGTTATCTCCTACTAGAACAGTGCCTAGTAGAAGGCAGTGCCTTCTAGTGCCTACTAGAACATGTAACAAGTATGCCAACAAGGTGGTTTACTGAGTTAGCTTACCTTCACAACCATCTCTAACTTAGAGGCTCAGGTGAGCCATCAATCACTTCATTTGTTTCCTCTATCTTCCAACGTCAGTGCTTTGTTCCTTAGATAAGTCTCAGTCTTCTTCCTTCTCCCATTCTCTCCTCTTTCCTCTCTCTCTCTCACTCTAGGTCTAAAACACAAAAATCCTACAACACAACCCAGTCTCAGGAATAATAAAACTCTTTAGCCATACTGGATAAAAGATGATTTAGAATGTTCAAGGCAGCACAGACCCAGTGATAAGTGTAGGAGAGAAAATCCTGTGGTTGGAAGGGATGGCGGGGGTTGCCTGCCTCTGCAGAGTAGGGCTGTCTGAGCTCCAGAGACAGATAGATCTAGTTAGAAAGTGCTTATGCTGATCGAAACAGTGTTTCCTGGAACTGTATCTATTGGTCCTAGTTTTACTTCCTGGAGAACTGGACGTGAGAGAATTTGGCTCCTCTTGCTCTGTCTACGGGATAGCAGTGGAGTAGGCTTGGGAGGATGGGTAGCTAAGAGCACTGGCACTTTTAAAAGGAGTCCCGTGCCTACAGATGGCCTCCGCAGGAAGCCACGGCTAGTAGCCGACGATTTTTAACTTAGTGCTTGTCATGTGCAAAGCAGTTCAGCTCTTATTTCTAGTCCTTACAACAACGACAAAAAGGAAAAAATGATCCCCTTGTTGAGGTAAAGAAATGGGCCAGATAATGGTAAGTTTAAGATTCCAGCTCAAGCCTTCCTGATTTTAAAGTGTGTTCTCGGATAGGTCACATCCCCAGAAACATACACAGTGCAGATGGAGTAATTAGGCAGCACTGTGTGGTGGCTGAGGATGTGGACTGTGGAGCCAGTTTATCCAGGTTTGAATCCTGATTCTGCCACTTACTATCTGTGTGACTCAGTTTCCTCATCTGTCAATCTGATTGTTATGAAGATTATTTATGTAATTAGCTACTTGGCCTGTGTCAGGGGCTGTTGTAAGCACTCAGGACTGATACAATTAGAGAGCAATCAATGAATTCAAACTATTGGCTTCCATTTTCTTATCAAGAAGAAATTATGGACATTTATTCCTTTAATTATTTAACTCACATATTAAGCACCTACTTTATGTGGGGCAAGGCACTTTTTTAGGCTCAAGTCACAGCACTTGAAAAATCCAGACAAGGTCTCTGAGTTCATAGTGCTTTGTTTTAGGAGCATGGGAAACAATAAACAAGTAAACAAATAAATAGGCAGGCATAAGCATACATTATGAATATGCATGTACCTAAGTATCAGGGGTATCCTGATTGGCTCTTCAATTAATTTTACTGACTTTATATTTTAGGGTCAGTGGTGTGCTAATAAATGTTCGATAACAATCCCTGGGGGTTGGCAGGGGCGGGGAGTCTGATTTGTGTTATTTCCTAATTTCCAGGGTGTAAATACTTCCATCATGGTTGACCTCAAGCTCCCAACATGTCATCAGTGAAAGAAGAATTGGGAGGAGAAGTTCTCTTGCACAGTATTTGGTGGTATTTCCATTATATGGATAAAGTAGATGTAACTAACTTCGACCGCATAGTTAATAGTAAAATGTAAAATAATTAGGAAGAGATCAGTTTTGAGTATTATTTTAACCTTGTTTTTTGCTATGATTTAACTGAAAGTCTATGTAATTTAATTTTTGGTAATGACTGTATAATGACTAGTTCTCAAAATCTTGAAAATTTAGCAATTGGCTTTTGGGAGCTAGTATGAGCTGGCTGCACACACTACTGGGTAAGGAGACATTTCAGAGGAAAAGGAGACTGAGTCGCAGTTGTGTCACCATGCAGACATAGGTCCTAATCTGATTCCTTTTTAGTTGCTTTTTTCCAGCAAGCTCTGCTTTCATGTACACTGTGGAAGCACTGCTCTGTAAACTAAATACCATCAGCACAAATATAGCAACCATTCTGGCATTCTTATTGGACCAGGTTGTTCATACAGATATGGTTTTAACTCTACAAGCCTTAGTGAATATAATTTATGTCCTTGGTGCTCTGAATATAGCAGATTCTTCTGTGCAATACGGAGGTACCTCCTGACTGTTGTGTAAAGGAAAACCCTAGGGATAGATTTTCTGTCCTACAAAAGCAAATTACTCCCCCTGTCCATGAACCTGAGGCCTCTTGTCTCTTAGGGCTAACAGACTTCTGAAGGGGCCACCCAGGGAAGCATCCAAGGCCTCAGACTAAGGGGAGATAGACGGTGAGAGTGGAGGATTTGTACATTCCTTACCACAAAGTGGAAAACAGAGAAAAACATTTTCTGTTTTTCTTGGTAAGCTAAATATCTAAAGTAACCAATCTTCAAAACATCCTAAGGACAGAAATACTTAAAGAGACAATTTTTCTTCAATTCACCCCTCCCCTGAAGCCTAAATTTCACTTAGTAATGGTGGCTGGAACAGGAAGTGGAAATACCATGAGAAATTTTATTCTTGCCACATTTTCAGTGCTTTACAAAAGCAAACACTGGAAATCTCATCAGAGAGCTTGACCTTACAGGGTTGATAACTTTGCGGCCAAACCAAAAGAGTATTGGAAGCTGGAGGAATTTTCAGATAAATATTCTAGTGCTTCTGGAGAGACTCTTTAGCAATACTGATTATTTGGAATAGACAGCTGTAACTTTTGGAAAGAAATTATCTGAAACTAAACAACAAGGCTTCTGAGGAATAAATGATTCCATGGATCTACTATAAGTTATTTTAAGCACAGATGTACAGAACTGTTTCTGAGTCAGGGTGTTTTAGCAGAATCACAGGGAGTTTTCATAAACTGGACCCCATTCTAACCCTACTGTATCAGAATCTCTGTAGAGGGTCCCAGGGATGTTTTCAGAAAACCCTACAGTTGATTCTGATTAAGATCTCCTGGATTATAGGCAAATTGGGCTACAGTGTACAATCCAAATCCATAAACTGTTAAAATGGGAGGGACATTTTCCTATGCTACCAGGAGAAGCAGTCTGCTGTACTGAAAGATTAACAGCGTGGGACTTAGGACATACGTGTTCTGGAACCACCTTTGCCGCTAATTAACTGGGTGACCTTGGTCGAGTCACTTGGTTTGTTCTTTCATTCAGCAGATATTTACTGGGCTTCTGCGATGTGCCAGGCATTAGGAATATAATGGAAAAAAAAAAAAAAGATGTTTCCTGCCATTATGAATCTTACTGACAAGAATCAAAGAACCTACAAATACGTGTGTAATTTTACTTGGTGTGGCTAAGCTTTAATTTCTCATCTAGACAATGAAGAGTAGATTACTGGTTCATTTTTTTTTTTTAAAGAATTTCTTCTTAAGACCCCACATTTCTTGCCCCACCCTTCCCACACACAATATAATTACATGTTTTAGGTCCACTGATTGAGAAAACACAATACCAAAAGCTACTATGAACTCAATAACTGTTTACAATAAATTAACACTTTTGTCTTCATAATGCACGTATATAATTAGAAAAATAGTAGCACATATTGTTTACTCAGCTTGTCAAAATCATTTACTGCATGTATGGACTTATTTACCTCTTGCAGTAACTTAGTGGCCTCCCAGGGGTCCAAGGTACAGAGGTTAGGAAACTACAGACTATGTTAATCTTATGAAATATGTGGTACTTGAGCAGCAGTGGCTCTTTTCTTATACAACAGACATCACTATCAATGACAGCATTTAATTGCCCAAAGGAAGTTTAGCGTCAGTCTCAGAATCCTTCTTCACAGAGTATTTCAGATGGTCACTACCAACTGTTTAAAGTTGGCCAACAGATGAAAAATTATTCTCATCCCCTGGGCTAAATGACTCCTAAGGCCTTGCCCAGCTTTTAAAAATCCACGAATCATTTATATTTAGTTCTGCTGTCTTGTGGGGCTTCCCATGTAGCGCTAGTGGTAAAGAACCCACCTGCCAAAGCAGGAGACATAAGAGACCTGGATTCAGTCCCTGGGTTGAGAAGATCCCCTTGAGGGGGGCACAGCAACTCACTCCAGTATTCTTGCCTAGAGAATCCCATGGACAGAGGCACCTGGCGAGCTATGGTCCATGGGGTTGCAAAGAGGTGGGCATGACTGAACTGACTTAGCATACACTGTTGTCTTGCTAACATTACCAAAAACTGAAATGTTTACTAAGAGTATATTAGCGTTTATGCATTTAACTTACTAAGTACTGTGATTTACACTGAGATGTATTGATATTGTGTGTGAAAGTTGCTCAGTCTTGTCTGACTCTTTGCGACCCCATGGACTATATAGTCCATGCAATTCTCCAGGCCAGAATACTGGAGTGGATAACCTTTCCCTTTTCCAGGGTATCTTCCCAACCCAGGGATTGAACCCAGGTTTCCCACATTGCAGGCGGATTCTTTACCAGCTGAGCCACAAGGGAAGCCCAAGAATAATGGAATGGGTAGCCTATCCCTTCTCCAGCAGATCTTCCCAACCCAGGAATCGAACCGGGATCTCCTGCATTGCTGGTGGATTCTTTACCAGCTGAGACAGGGAAGGCCTAAGAGATGTACTGATAGGTATTTTTATTTATTAACATTACTAAGTCATTGCGTATTTAATTTTAAAGATTGCCTTATTTTGTGGGGAGCCATATCACACAAATGACTCATATGAAAATACTCATGTTTTCTTTGGAATCTTTCTAAAATGGATAATTCTTATATTTTCAATTATCAATGGTACAAGCTTCCAGGCCAATTGCTTTAAGATTGGTTCATCAGACCATGCTGAAGTGATCATTAGGAAATGTATGACTCTGACAGTGGGTGTTTGATTCTCTCTAAATTCTGTCACATAAAAATTCAAATGATATTCATTGACAGCTGTTGGACATTTCAGCTAATTTGCTTTCCATGCCTAACTTTCTCTTCTAACTAAAAAATTGCCCACTGGGCTGTATTTTTCCCCAGGGGTGATGACTGCAGCCAGACACACTGGTAATTCATCCATAGGCATGCAAGTAACCCTTGATTTTCCTAAGGGATTTGCCAAAAACAATAGTTATTAGCTGAACCAATCACATTTTCTCCCTCAGAATTTAACCAGGAAGTGCAGAAAAAATTTCCCAGTCTGCAGGTCAACAAAAAGCAGCACTCATATGTGCTGCAGCTGAGTTATGTTAAAGGGAGCACATGGACCTCTGCTGGGTTGCTTTGACCCACCTTGATTGCAGGCCCATTCTCCTTGGACTCTGGTCCCATCTTGGCTTCTATCCTTGGGTTTCCTTGAAATTCCATCCCTTTATTATTCCACATGTGTCTTATCATTCTGTCCCTTTACTCAAGCTACTGAAGCTTATTAACATAAGGGTCTACTTGTTCCAAGCAGTGTGCCAAGAGTTCTCACATATGTTATTGTACCTGTCTGTACACTGCCTTGCTAAGCAAGCTCTTGGTTTTTAACCTCTGCCTGACTTCTGATTTTTGCTGTTTTTCTTTTACTTATCTGGCTGTAATTCACATGTTAGCCCATTGGTATATTTTACATCTATGTGGCTTAGACCCTCCTGACTCCAGCGGACTGAAGGTCCTTGGTACTTCTGGCCCTAGGGTCTCTGGTGGGGGTGGGGGACTCACCCTGGTCCTGCCCCTCTTTAGCACACAGGTGAAATCTGCCCAGTTCCCCAGCTTGAGCCAAGAGGGAATGTTGCATGTGAGGGTAAAAGAGACTACCTACCTATTCCTACTTAATATATCACCCTCCTAGGGAGATGACTTCCTTACAGTTAAGTGCTTTCATCTACATATTTTCAAAACCATGTTAGAAGCCTCAGGAAATTATTAAAAAGTAATTTATCTTCAAGTTAGCCATCAGTGGTACACATACATTTTTTTAAAGAAAGGTCATGTTCTAAAATGAGCGCTTAGTAAGAACACCCAATTTTCCTAAAATATTCCCCCAAATATTCATTTTCTTTCAACCATTCTTATCAATCCTTTTACTAAGCTCTCAGCATACACTTAAGAGCTTAACAGCAGCCTTTCCTGAATTCTTCAGCCCCCCAGTTCTCCACAGAAAACTGCTTCTCTAGAGATGATGTTTTCTTTGAAATGGAGGCATATGAGGTAATCTCCTTCCATATATGCGTATATTTACACCATCCTATCTTCCTTCCAGAGAATCTGGGAAACTAGGAAGGACACCTCCTCACGTGTTCTGCTGCCATTCACTCTTGTCTCCAGGGAGAACCAACACTTTATCCCACTCCCCACCCCAACCTCCACCGGCTCAAGGGTTTCTCACAAGTCAGTCAGAAAAGTGGGTTCTCAGTGGACCTTGAGGGGTTAGAGTTTTTATCACTTTCTCAAAGGCTTCCATGAGAAAACAACAGCAGCAGCGCAAGGAAGGATGGCTGACCGGGCAGCCCCGTCACCCCTTCCTCACCGCTACCCCGTGACCCCTGCCTTTTCCCCTCTGCTCGCGACACTCATCCACCAGCAGCCAGCCTGTGAGCCGCAGAGTGGCTCTTTACACAGAAACTGCTCTGCGTCTGCTCTCACCCTTCTCCCTTGAGCTAAAAATGTGAGGAGGCTTTCCCTATCTCGAGCATATATCTAGGCTTGATCGTCTGCTATTGTCTGGGCCTCACCCTACAGCCCAGCCACTGTAAACTGTCTGTGTTGGATCAGGAAAGCCCCCTTGTTTGGCCTGGGGATGGAAGAACTAGAGAAACTGGTAGAGGCAGAGGCCTGGGGTAGGAAGTGAGGGATGCCACGCAGGGTCCGTCACAGGGGACCCAGCTGGGGGTGCTGAAGACTGAAGCGAGCAGAGATGAGAGGCCAGGTGCACGGCTCGCTCTGGTCTCAGTACCAACAGGAACCACAGCCAGGCGCTCTCGATTACCTCAGCCTCCTCACAAGACCCAGGCCTGACATGCTGGGATTCGTTCCGCGCTTTTGGCTGGGGGCAGAGAAACTGCCTCACTTACCAAGGCCTTTCTGTTGTCAGCACCTTGTCACTGGTCTTCTATTCAACAGGATCTTCAGATTTCCTGGTTCCTGGATATGGCCTCACACCACTGATGACCCATCTTATTCGATTCCTGAAACTTTTGTCGTCCTGGTCTCTGATTATGCAAGCCAAAGTTTAGTCAACACTGGGGTGGACCAGTATTCCCTAAACTCTGGGTTCTGGGTTTTAGTAAGAACCAGGATCTAGCAGATATCACTCTAAGGTCTTCAAATATGAGGAAGAATTGAGCAGATAATTAGGGAAAATAGATAAGAAGGGGAGATACCAGCCAAAATGAGCATAATGTCCAAAGGACTCAAATTGAAGGCAGTGGAGCGTACAGCCTATAGAGAAGAAGGGGAAACAGCTCCATCTCATTCACACATCTTAGCTACTGTGGGAGGTCGGAGAAGCATTAGAAGGCCCATTCCACAGATGAGGTCGAAGATTGATGACTGTCCTCAAAGTTCTGGGCTTTTTAAATAGGAGAACCAGTACTCAGACTGACTCTCAGGAGTGAAGCCAGAGCTACAAGTATCTCTTTAAATTAACCAACTACTCCAATCCTATGGGCATTTCTCCAATATCAAACTTGAATTAACTTGATGGATGAAGGCCTTTCAGTAAGGAGAAAATGTTTCTATTTTGGGGCCCTGGGAGAATTTACCCAGAAAATTCTTTTTTAAAGTCTAAAAATTCTTTGGCAGCATCTTTCTAACCTCCTCCTTAGTCCTACCATGCTATTTGCATACCACCCCGTCAGCATTTTCCCTGGTTCCCCCCCGCCCCATGGCCTCACCCTACCACATTTCCAAGACACGTGACAGGCTGCAGGCAGAGGGGGAACCTGCCAGTCCCTCCTCATGCCCATGCACAGGTCATTTTTTGGTCTTACGAAAGAATGACTAACCAGGAACCATCCTACCATGAAATGACAAAGGGAGATAACTACGTGTGTTCCTAAGAAAACGTCTACTAAGGTACATTTTGAGGGCTTCTCCAGGGGGCTCAGTGGTAAAGAATCCCTCCTGCCGATGCAGGAGCCTCAGGGGACCTGGGTTTGATCCCTGGGTTGGGAAGATCCACTGGAGAAGGAAATGGCACCCCACTCCAGTACTCTTGCCTGAGAAATCCCATGGACAGAGGAGCCTGGTGGCCTACAGTCCATGGGGTCGCAGAGTAGGACATGATTGAGTGAGCATGCACAAGGGTACATTGTACTCATCAGAACAGAAAATGTGGCCAGGTACAGAACCACTCTATACCATCTGCCCCAGAGCAGATCCTCAGGCCAGTCACAAGAGCCAATTAGAACTGCTAATGGCCTCATTGTCAGGGAATACTTATATGCATCTCATTTAAATCCTTTAAACTTCAGTTTGAACCTTTTCTTCAATGTAAGAAGTGTGTGTTTATTTAAAGCAGTCTTTTGATCTGAATTATTTAAATTGTACATTCTGCTGGTTTTGAACAATGAAAACAACCCAGCATGTTACCTATGGATCAATTTATTGTATGTTCCTCCTGTGTGCTGAGATCACTTTTCATTAGTGACTTTTAGTCCACATTTTTGCCACTGTATTTCTTTTTATTAAATGATTTTAATCAAACAAAAATTTTTGCACTGTGGTTTCATTGTGCTCCTTTGCTTTACTATTTGGGGAGATGAGTGCTAGCTAATATTCAACAAAAGTAGCAGAAAGAGTGGCCTGAAGTCCTACCTAAAGTATAGTGCCCAAATCCCCTTGCTCCATCACTACGTAGAGTAGAACACTTGAAGCATTATTTTGAGAAAGTATTTTTGTGGTTGTTTTGGGGGGTGGGGAGCACAAGAGGAAGGCAGGAGAGAGTGGTGGTAGCAAAGTTTGAACTGTCAGGGATTCAGAGATGTTGGTTTCAAAATGGAATTTATCCTCAAATCCCAAGATTATAGATTTCCTCCCAAACTTACATTCCCTACATGGTTTAGAGAGCAATTGAGAAAGAAACTGCTCTCCATATTTTGATTGACATTAAAAACACTGTGAAAATAGTTTGGAACTTGATCTCTTCGAGGGAATGACAATAATCAAACTATAGCTTTGCCTGCAGCATTTCTTTCACACTTACTCAGAACTGTTCCAGGAAGAGAAACTCACAGGGAATTCTGTTCTCATATATCACTTCTAGAAGGAGAGGGAAGCATTCTCAAGCAAATTATCCTCAAACTTTTAAATATGAAGATAGAAGATTATTTAATGAATCTCAACACAAAACCACCTCTATTCATGGAATAAAATCAAATCGAGTCAGTCATTTGGAACTGGAAACCTTTAATATCCAGGTTTATTTTTGAAAACAATGCTCAGATTTGCCTTTCTTGCCCCATAGCACCTAGTCTTCACTTAAGTTCTTGACATCCACATCTGGTTTTGCCAAACACATTAGAAGGATTTCACTACTCCAGCTCACAAGTCCATTTGCATAGTCTGATTAACAGATGGGATCCATGAATACCAAGTACTTTGTTCTCACTCATTTTTTTTTTTTTTGACCATGTATTGCCACTAAAATTTCCCTACCCTTTACAATCATCTCTTTCTAAAAGGAGTTCCAGGCTACTACCAACTAGCTGCCTTGTACTACTGTTTAAGATGCCCCAATATGTCTGACTATCTTGAAATGAAAGCCTGCTCCCTCCCTTCCCAGAACAAACTTGCAACCTACACCTTTTTTCAAATTCTCCAGTGACACTCAGGCATGCTTTCAAACAGAAAATAGGATTTCTTGAGAAATAGTTTGGTCAGATGTGAAATGTGATTTCTAAAAACACACCCACTAGCACATGCATTCTCTCATTATTAGGTTTTATAGGAAACAGATCACGGGAGGCATCTTCTGTCTGGGCAAATAGCAGATCAGCTACATTAACCCAGCCCATGCTAAATGACAGTGCTCTTCTTCCCCCCACCCCCGACCTTATCTCCCTGCAGCTCTAGAAGTCAAGTCTTAAACACTGATAGCGGAATAAAATGTAAATGCGTTTGATTAAAAATGGTCACTTTTGGCTTCTTATCCACCTAGAAAATTATTGTTGCTTTTAAAGCAAAACCTCTTTAAATCTCTGATAATAAAAGATGCAGGAGAGACGGCTGGCATGAGCAAAAAGGCACTGCGTGGCTATTGACACTGGTCTATGGTGATCAGGTATAATCCCTAGGGCACTCCTGAACAAAAGGCTATCTTATCAAAGTTGCCAGTGGTCCCTAAATATAAGTCTCTCTATAATCTCTCCTCTCATCCTGACTCTAAGAACAAAACTTGAAATCTCATCCTGTTTGTCTTCCAGGAACATCTGCAGGGCAGCAAATCCCAATCCCGAGCATTTGCGTGGTTTATTGACTTTTATAATCTCGCATCTCCAGCTACCTTGCCCAGGAATGCTGACTGAAACCCAGAGAAAGCCCCCACGCTCTCTGGAGGAGATTAAAAGAAAGCCCTCTGTGCCTTACCTCGTAGGGTGAACTTCTTCCCGGGGACTAAGTCGGAAAGGAAGGACTGATTTCTTTAAGCAGGAGCACAGCAAGAGGGCAGGCAGGCAGGCAGCCTAATACACACTGCTCTATTCAATAAAACTCCAGACCGCCCTTCCTTGGCCCCTCCCAGAAGTCCATGCTAAGTGAACACATATCCCCTATGTTTACAGTCGGCATCGGTGGTATGCATTGTCCTGTAGTTTTTCTAATAGGCAGCCAATGACGACACCCCAGCCGAGGTGGATGCAGCCTGCCTGTGGAGATGCCTGTCATTCCCTAGGCATGCTCAGGAAATCACTCATCAGAAAAAACCAAGACCTAAAAAGCTCTGAAACTGCGTGCAGGCTGCCAAAACCAGCCTGCTACATGCCCTTTTTTGGTTATCCTTAGCAGGGCCTCTGGAAGTGAATCCATTGTCAGGAACAATCATAAGAAATGTTAATCTTGGAGAAAGAGGCTGTCTTGTAGAACACAAATGGAGCTTTAAAAAGAAAGCACGGTCCATGAAACTTAAACTTAACAGTCTGTACGTTTACTGGGGTGGGGGCTGGGAAAGGCTTTTTAACGGAAAGAGTTTTGATAGCCTATTTCTTTTAAAAGGAGTTGTACATACAAAATGGAATTTAATTGTGTATGCAATTTTAAAGCCTGAAATGGCTAGGACCCAGGTCCAAGGTACAGGCTAAAATTTAAACTGAAAGAGGACCAGCCTCCTAAAATATGTGCTATAAAAACAACTAATCAAAAAAAAAAAAAAAAAAAGGCAAGTCTTTTTTTAGTAGAATAAGTATGCTGCCAGAAATTCATCCAGGCAGGGTCCTATAGACTTGGCTATCCTCTTTGGTTTTCCACACCTCCTTTCTCTCTCCTTCCCTCTCCCCTCTGTTTACTCCGATTTGGCGACAGAGATATTGCTGGAAACTGTACAATAGACAGGGTGTGAAGGGACCTAGCACCTGCTTTGGAGCTGCTGTAGATGGATGCATATGCCCAGAGATGACGCTGACATCCTGGCGTCTTCTTGAAAGTACTCCAAACTGCTCTTCCTTGGTAGGATGTGTGTTGCGAGAGCGTCAGAATTAGGAGATGCTGAATTGCAATTAACTAGCCTGTGTCTATATGTATCCTGTGGTCTTGCACTTCTCAATACAGAATTTATTCAGTCGATCAGTACTCAATTTAGCAACAAGAGATTGTGAGCCAGGTACTGGGGCTAGGTGCTACATTTCTGCCTCATTCATTATTGCTCTGTGTTTGGAGACTGTTCCATTACTGACCAGAAGGAGTTAAAATATTTTCCCTGGCTAATTACAAGCCCAGAAGCATGGTCTTCAAAAATCTTAGGTATAACTTGTATAAGCCTTTTTCCTATTTAGGAAGATCCGAATTAGAAATGAGTTCTACTTAGGAGAAAGTCCCTGCCCATTTTGCCTCCCTCAGAAGACTAGGGAAGTGACTGAGCCCCATCGGTGGCTTCCTTCCTCAGTTCCAAAGCACTAAGTTACCCAGAGGCATCTCTGTCAACCTACACTCACCTTTTTAGGGGAAAAGGCTACTCTGTCCCCTCTTTCCAACTGCTACTGCAGCACAGCCTAAAAAAAAAACAACAATCTACAGCAAAGGCTGCCAGGCGCAGGGAGAGGTGAGCTCCAGGCATCCCAAGTTGAAACCCAGAATGCACTTTCCCAGGGAAGCAGAATAAATAACGGCTTGTGGGAATAGGACGGTCACTGCTGCATTTCAAGTACGCTGTGGCTCAACCAGGCATTTGTGGAACACCACTGTTTATAAAAATTGTTCCTATGGGAAAATGCTCTCTGATCCCAATGAAATGATTTGGAAATAAACTTTGGGAACACAACCAGTTTGGGCTGCTGGGGACAGGTTGTAAAGATAGACTAACACTCCGCAATCTGGTAAACTGCTGAGCTTGAACACTTGGTGGGGCAGGCATCCCTGAGCTCTGAAAACATCTCAGCTGTGAAGTTTATGTGAAGATGGGACCTGTGTCCAGAGAGACTTGGTGCCTGTGACCTCCAGGCAGTATGACTGTAACTCATTGAGGCCTGTTTGGATGTGCTGCTTTCCATAGCCACCGCTGATTATATCCTAAGCAGCATTCTCCCTGCTTGTTTGAGTAATATCCTTTGGTTGAGCAGGATCAGGGCGTAATTTACCATCTACGAATAAAATAAGTACCAGCTTTCCAGAGGAAAGAAAATTTGTGCTACAAATGGGGAAAGTATTATCAGCAGGAAACATGGAAAGGACATGCATTTTGCATGGTTTTTAGGAGATAAATGGCTAAATATTTTTGGATTATGTCTTTAGAAAAGAGACGTATGTTTCCCTAGATAAATTCTGAGTCCAGGGTTTTGTGGATGAGCGATCATTCAGCCTATTTTGTGTATTTGAAAATAGACTTATTGTGCAGGAACTACGTAGTTGGAAGAATAATTTAACAAATTTCATGTAATATACACCATGACATAGAAAAATTCTTTTTTCATTGTCCTTTTACTTTTAAAAAAGTAAACAGGAATAAAAAAAGAAAGGGAATAAAAAGAAAGAAAAGAGATATATGTTGCCAATCTCTCTCATGGGATAATAATATTCACTTTTTCCAGAAGTCATTTGTAAATGACACTAAAAATACAGGATTTACGTAGGAAACTTCTGTGGAATATATTCCCCACTTGGATCATCCCAGATAAAGAACAGCTTGCCTAGCATAGGCTGTATCTACCTGATCAAACCATAACAACTCTAAAAAGACATTTGGAAACACCTGGATGATTCATTATATTCTTTCATTTCCAACTGAGTATTTGCAAGCCTGCAGTGGTGAGCAGTTTTATTTTGCTAGTGTGTCAATTTGGGAAAAGTAAAAGCAAGCCATACTTTTCTCATTCAAAATGAAAATCAATTCATTGAGTTCCATGAAAAATATACATTCTTCCAACTTAAAATATCTACTTTATTGAACTGAACAGATACTTTAGACATTTTAAAAGGCAGTAAAACAACCTGTCTCCCCCACACACATACCTGCTTTTACTCAAATTAAGTATATCCAGAAACTCAAGTTTATAAACAATAAAATCAGATTGGTAGAATGTTAATATCAAAATTGGACAATAAAAATGGTAAAAAAAAAAAAAAGAAAAGAAAGAAAGAAAAAGAAAAGAAAATTAGACTAAATGTATTTATGAACCTAGATGAAAAAATTAGCATATTGAATCTAATAGTGCAAAAAAAGGGCCAATTCTGTGATGGTCAAAATCTGAAAATCTATTGATATATTATACGCTATTAGCAGTTTAAAAGTTTATAAAAATAGAAAAAAAGAAAGTGAATGCTCATCTCAATAGATAAAAAATAATGTTTGGTAGGACTGATTGGAAGGACTGATACTGAGGCTGAAACTACAATATTTTGGTCACCTGATGTGAAGAACTGACTTATTGGAAAAGACCCTGATCTAGGAAAGACTGAAGATGGGAGGAGAAGGGGATGACAGAGGATGAGATGGTTGGATGGCATCACCAACTCGATGGACATGAGTTTGAGCAAGCTCCAGGAGTTGGCGATGGACTGGGAAGCCTGGCAAGCTGCAGTCCATGGGGTCACAAACAGTCAGACATGACTGAGTAACTGAACTAAAACTGAAACTGAATGCTTGGTAAAATTAGTAATCACTTATAGGAAAAAAAAAAAAAAAAAGCTCTTGAAAAACTAGCACCAGAATCTTTGTAAACATAAGAGATATTTACTGGAAATATAGAGCAAACATCACAATTAATGATGAAATTTAAAAGTATTCCCATTATAATCAATGAAAAGACAAGAATGACTATTATCTCTTCTGCAATTAAAAAATGGATTGGACATCCTAGCCAAGACAAAGAAATAGAAAAAAGAAATAGGAGCTATTGAAATTAGAAAGAAAAACATGCTATTTGTTATGATATGATTTATTTATTTGCTACTTATGATATGATTATCTATGTAGAAAGAGAATCATCAAATATATTAGAACTACTAAAAGAGGTTAGCAAGATTATTGGAATCCAGTTCAGAATGCAAAAATTCAGAGTTTCTGTAACCAGCCATTTTTAATTTTAAAATATAGTGGAAAAATACGTCATTATTAGCAACAAAAGTATGCATTACCTGGGAAATAAATGTAATAAAATATGTGCAAGAAAATAACAAAATGCTTATGTCCTGGATTTAAGGACATAAAAGGTCTGCCTGAGTGGTGAAATATATCACTTTTATAAAATGGCAAACCTCAAAATTATAAACATGTACATTCTTCTCATATTAACCTATGCATTTACTATTACAACTAAAATCCCTAAATGATCTATTTTATAGAATTTGACAAAATAATCCTAAAAGTAATATGGAAAAGTAAAGATCTAAAGAAAAGCATCAATATATTTATAGGACAATTCTAGTTCAAATAAGATCTATAGATTAGTAGGATAAAGTAGAAAGCTTAGAAACAGTCCCAAGTATTTATGAAAACATTTAAAATAGTAGTGAAGGCATTATAAATTAGGGAGAAAATGGTGTATTTTTCATGGTAAGGTTACAACCAATTATATGAAAATAATACAGTTAGATTCAGAATTTCCATCCACAGCAATGGCAACCCAGTCCAGTACTCTTGCCTGGAGAATCCCATGGAGGGAGGAGCCTGGTAGGCTACAGTCCATGGGGTTGCAAAGAGTCGGACTGAGGGACAAAGTACTTCTACTACTACTACCCACAGCAAAAGAATATAAACTACATGAAAAACAAAACTTGAAAATGATTAGGAAAAATTGTAGGAGAATATATTTAAGATAGAGGATGGCAGAATTCTTAAATCATAAAAAGCAGAACATACAAATGAAAAGACTAAAAAAAAAATTGAGGATATGGTTAAACTCAGCAGATTAAATGCACATCCCTCATTTATTTCTGCTCCTTCCCCAAATCTCATCAAAATGGTAACAAAGAAATAAAAAATCATAAATAAATCCTACAGGGCAAAGAGTACTGGAAAAGAGTCAACACAGGTCGATGTGAGCCAAATTCTGAAATATGGAAAGTGGACGGGTGGTTAGTAATTGACTTACCAGAGCTGAGAAACTGAAGTCTGGCCCTGTGGAGCAGAAGGCTGATGGACAAGTAAGAAGCTAATTCTAGCCTCAGAACCAGGAAAAACTCAGGATGTGGAAGCTTGGGAATCTCTGAGGTGGGAGATGGAGCAGAAAACAGGTTAGGCTGAAAATCCAAGTAAGGAACAGTTAGAAGCCTAGATACTCCTCTGCCCCCACCAACCCAGATGCCCACCCCTCACCCAACCAGATAGACATGAAGTTCATTTTCTGAAGAGAAGTGCTGACCTCAGAATGTCAGGCAAAGCCGAGGACAGAAAAGATGCCACATGCTAAAAACGGACTTTGAAACGAATGTCTGCTCAAGGAACACTCAGCCTGTACTCCACAGAAAGGAAACTGGGGGATCCCACTCCAGAGAAACTGGCAGACCCCTGGAAAAAGGATCTGGAGGCACAAAATGTGAGGGACCCCAGAAACATCTGTCTTATCACCCCAAACCCTTTCGTGAACTTTTGTGAATTGAAAGGAACTTTCAATCATCTGTTTAGCATCTCACTCTTAAATATGAACATCGAGTTAAAGAAAAGCTCTGAAAGAAAGATTAAAACAACAGAAAAAAGGAAACTCAGAAGAAAAGGGGGAGGGTGAGAAATGGAAGAAAACTTCAAGAAAGCTATAATTACCATATAACTTCAGGAAAACAATAATTACCATTCTCAGAGAGATGAGAGAATATACTGTAGCCACGAAACAAGAGAAATACTCTGTAAAAAGGTATTTGCAGGGAACAGGAGAGAACTATTGTAAATGAAAAATACTAGCAGTCCATGGAGTCGCTACGAGTCGGACACAACTGAGCGACTTCACTTTCACTTTTCACTTTCATGCATTGGAGAAGGAAATGGCAACCCACTCCAGTGTTCTTGCCTGGAGAATCCCAGGGACGGGGGAGCCTGGTGGGCAGCCGTCTATGGGGTCGCACAGAGTCGGACATGACTGAAGCGACTTAGCAGCAGCAGCAGGACAGAAATTCATAAAAATTCAATTCAAGAAGTGGAGGATAAAGTTTAGAAAAATTTTCCAGAAAAGTAGAAGAAAAAGACAAGATGGGAAAAATAAGAGAAAAGAACTTTAGAGAATCAACCAAATAGGCAACATCTGAGTACTCCAGAAAATTGTGGGAAGGAAATTATGAAAGAAATAATAAATTAAAATTTCCTCAAACTAAAAGGCAGAAGTTTCCTGATTCAGAGGGCCCACTGGTCATCCAGTAAAATGAATGAGAACATATTGTATTCTGAAGTCATCAAGTTCTTGAAGTTATATATTTTAAAGGGAGAAAAAAGTAGGAGCTAAAACTAGAAACCAAGAAGCTTCAAAGACAAGGATCAGAAAACAGGGGATGCAAACCCACGACAGAGGTAAAAAGTGGTCCCATGATGATGGTGAAAGAAAATTCCAGGACAACAGCTGGTCCAGAAACCAATCAGTAGAGACTGGAGCAGAGGACTCCAGGGAAGATATTTTAGAAAAAGGCAAGTAGATAGATTACCTGATATGTTCTTGGGGAAAGGATCTATGATAGGTATGTAGAAAATAAGTAAGTATAAGATTGAGGTCATTATAATTTCAGGAAAAATTACATATTTGTATGAGAAAGGAAAACTGGCTATTGTATACTACACAGGTCAACTGTGAGAAAAATTTACAGCTGTAATTGTGTAAACATTACATGTTGAGTTTGCCAAAACAGTGATGATGTAATTAGATTCAGAGGAGAATGAGCAAGAACATGTTAGTAGGATGATGCTAGATAAGAGAGCTAAATCTGCATTTTGTTTAGCAGGAAATTGGTAATAAATGCCTACTCTTGAACTTTTAATAAATAGTAGAATTAGTATATTAGTATATGAAAGCAATTACCAACTTCCCCTACAATAGTTCATTCATTCACAGAACAAATGTTTATTGAGTCTAACCCACATGCCAGGGCCTGTTCTAGGCGTTCACTGTGAATAAAATACATTTCGATGAAGGGAGACAGATAAATGCATTAGCTAATACATAAATATATAATATAAGGCAGGGGAAAGTGCTGTACAGAAAAAATGAGAAAGTGCAGAGGAAGAGAGGAAATCAGAAAGTCCTCTTTGGAAAAGTTCTTCAATAGAGAAGTGGATTAAAAAAATGAAGGAGTAAGCAGTGAGATTACACAAAGGAAGGGCATTCCTGGCTGCAAGCATAGCAGGTACACACTGAAGGAATAACAGAGATTTCAGGGTAATTGGGAGAAGTGACCTCCAATGGCTCAGATCATGCAGAACCTTATGGCCACGGCAAGGACTTCGGGTTTTGTTCCAAGTCAGAGGGAAAGGCACTGGAAGACGTTGAGCAGAGAGAAAAGGGTCACTCTGGCAGCGTGCACACACACTTGTGCAGAATAGGCGGCATGAGGTGAGGGAAGAAGCTGGAGGGAGCTGCTGCCTCACCTAGGCATGAGGTGCTCCTGGGACTAGGGCTGTTGTGCTCAGGGGACTGAGAAAGCACTGAATTTTGGACACATCTGGATGGTTTGAATGAGAGATGTGAGAAAAAGAGGAGTCAAGGATATCTCCTTTCAGGGTCCGGATAACTGAGTGGGAGTGTTATTTCATGAAACGGGGACCCCTGAGGGAGGTATAGATTTCAAGGAGGGGTGGGAATCACACTAGACATATGTTAAGCATATTAAGATGATAAGAGGCATCCAAGTAGAAGCACAGATAGGTCCCGGGATGAACAAATCTGGTGTTAAGAGGGGAGGATGAGGCTGGAGATGCACCTTTGAGAGTTGTTCACTTATAGATAGTATTTTTAAACCAGGAATAAGTTACCTGAAAAAAAAAATGATGCAGGCAGTGAAGAGAAGAGGTGTGGGAACTGACACCCCATTTAGAGCCCAGAAAAGGAGGCTGAGAAGGAGTCATTGAGAGTCATTGCCTGGAGGGAGGATCAGTTACAGGAGTGGGTGAGGTAGATGATGACTGCCTTTTATTGAAAGCTGCATGTATTATTTGACTTCAAGAATAATGTGGTTTGTAATAGATTGGATTCTTACAGCCAAATATTCACTTCCTCTGTGACTGGGATTAAATGCTCATGTCCTCTGCCTTGTATTGCCACGGTGCTCTTCCTAGGAGGTCTTGACCTGGGTTTTGCTGTGAGTCATGGGATATGGTTGAAAGTGACGATGTGCCCATCCCAAGTGGAGGCTTTAAGAGGCATCACATTTTGCTTTTACTCTTGAGTGTCTCCTCTTTGCTGTGATAACAGGCGCTGTGGAATTGAATGGGGTCTTCCCATGCCCTGCAAAGATATATTCATCCAGAATCTGTCAATGTGATGTTGTTTGAAAATGGGGTCTTTGCAGATGTATTAATAATTAAGAATTTCAAGATGAAATCATACAAGATTATCTGTGTTGTGCTTAGTTGCTAAGTTGTGTTGGACTTTTTTTGACCCCCCTGGACTGTAGCCTGGATGGATTTAGGTAGGCCCTATATCCAATGATAAGAGTCGTTATAAGAAAAGGACAGGGACCTTCCTGATGGTCCAGTGGTTAAGAATCCACCATCCAATGTAGGAGACATGGGTTCGATCCCTGGTCTGAAACTAAGTTTCCCCACATGCCAGTGAACTTAGCCAGAACCAGCAGAGTTGCTACTGACCAAGGAGGAAGAAATAAATGTTTGTCATAAGCCACTGAGATTTTGAAATATTTTTTAACCAAGAAAAGGCTAAGTAATATTTATTTCTATAAAGTAAAAATTAAGCTAAAGAAATTTAAACTAAAGAAAATTTAGTTACTTCAAGATTTCAAGATGTAAAAACTTCTGTGCAACAAAAGCTGTCATATACAAAGTAAAAAGACAAGCCAAGAGAAGATGTGCAAGGTGTAAAACAAAAGATTAGAATCTAGAATATCAAAAAATCAACTGTGGTAGGTATGGGAGGGAAAGAGAGAAAGACACAAAGACACACACAGAGAGAAAAACCCAGTGGAAAATGGGAATAGGATATTACAACCCACACATGAAAAAAATCCAAAGGCCAAAACCCATGAAATGATGCTCAAACTCATTAGTAACCAGAAAATGCATGATGAAACCTTGATACCAGTTCATAACCAGCAAATTGGTAAAGAAAAAGACATCTGATTTTGAAAAACTAAATATTGCTGGTAACGTGTAAACTGGTACATTCACTTTGCAGTGATTTGGCAACATCCAGTGATGTTCCATATATGCATTTCTTACTTAGCAATTCCATTTTTAGGTATATCTTCTTGGGAAACTCCCACATTCTTCAGCAAGGAGACATGTAAAAGACAGCTCTTTGGAATATCATCTGTAATTGCAATATCATTGCAAAATTTCCAACAGCCATCAGTGAGGGAGAGGCTATATAAACTAAAGTATAGGATGGAATACTATATAGCAGCCAAAAGGGATGGATGACTGATTCTATTCCTATGAATTATATAAATACCTCTGAAGGTAGAACCACACCAAATTCAACATGCTACTGCTAAGTCACTTCAGTTGTGATCGATCCTCTGTGACCTCATAGACTGGAGCCTGCCAGGCTCCTCTGTCTATGGGATTCTCCAGGCAAGAATACCAAAGGGATCTCCATGGGATTTTTCCAAGCAAGGGATTGAACCTACATCTCTTACATCTCCTGCATTGGTAGGCAGACTCTTTACCACTAGACCACTTGGGAAGCCCCAGAGTTCAACATAGTGGTTTCCCATGAGAGGGAGAGAGAATGGTACTGGCCACAAAATCAAGGAACTTCAAATTTTTCTGCAATATATAAAAGAAGATCTTAGGCAATGATGACAAAATTATTACATTTGTTAATTCTGCAGAGCATGTACACAGGTTTTATTCTATCCTTAAACTTTTTTTTTTTTTTAAGAAACTGCTATACAGATGAGAACTCTCTCCAGGGCACTAGTATGTGGTCACCTATAGGACACTGGGAAAAGCCATTGCCCTTCTTTATCCCCAGACCAGTGGTGTTCCCCACTCAGGGCCAGCCTGACTAGCAGGAGAGGGGATCTGCCCTGAATGGGAAGTCCTCAACCTAGTCACACCTTTGTAGTAAAGCTTTGACACCCTGGAAACAGTAGTTACCCTTAAGGGCTAACACCTCAAGCCATAGCCTATGTTTTATGAATAGGGTAGGGTTGAAGGGAGAGCCTGCACTTTTGGGGCAAAGAAGAAGGAAGGAGGGGCTGGTCTCCCAAGGCGCCAGGTAGAAGTAGGACATGGTTACATGGGATAAGGGTGAGGACTTGACAAATAGAAAGGGAGTGAGATCGGAGAAGATCCAGTGTGGAGGGAAGAAGGGCCATCTGAGACAAGTTATTGTTCTCCACGCCTACCCAACAGGACTAAACAATTCCCTCAGTGTCCAGTAAGAAATCTCTGTCTCCCTATTTCTTATGGCCCTATGCTTTCCACTCTTCCCTCACTCTTTCTGTTGGATTTGCTTTCCCCCTCAGACAAAGCAAAAAGGTTTCATTCACAAGAAATTCCTCTTGTCACTCAGAGCTGTAAACAGGATTCTTCTCAGATAGTTTTGTTTATTCATTCATTCATTCAACCAAGCTCTGAACATCTGTTACCTGAAAGGCTTAGTGTTAGGCTATGTGCCTTTTGTAATCTTGTAAAAACACTGCACCTGCCTTTAGAGAATCACTGTTCTAACGGGGAAGCTCAGACAAGGGCACGAGCTGGACTCCCAGATGGCAAATGCTAACAGAGACCTCCTTACTCTGCACGTGTTAACCCAGCTGTAGGTGTTCCCTCTCCCTGTCCCATGTTTAGGGAAGGCTGGCTGAAATCCAACCAACACCATGTGGTGAGACCTAGTGTCCACTTTTTTTTTTACCAGAAAATATATCTTCTCTCATTTCAGGGAAAAAAAAGTCAGTCTCATAATTGGCTTTGCATTGCAGGCATATTTGTGAGGGGTGCAAATAAGAAAATATTTAAAATATTTGATCTATTTTGGGTGAGGTTTTGTAGCTTTGGCCTGGCAGAATGTCATCTAAGAGGCAGTGATTTCTCTTGGGGTGGGGGGGAAGACTATTTTTAAGATCCAACAAAAGAGAAAACATATTTTCAAAGATAGTGGAGTCTGGTAATACATGGGGAAGGATGGCTGTCTGGAACAAGCAAACTAGCCATGTACTTAGACACATCTAACCACTGATCAAGCTGTGCTGGGACTGATCACATGATGTCAGCAAGAGAGCACGTGTGAGACCTGAGATGTCTTTGCTGTCCAGCAGCTCCTCACCTCACCGCCCTCGTGCGTGCCTCACTCTGCACTGGTCAGTGCCCTCTGTCCCAAGCATGTCCGAGGCTTGGGGGCAAATCACCTTGCATCTTGTTTCTATGAGCTTCCCTCCTCTCTTTCAATGTCAAATTTCTCCAAATGATGCATTTGTGCTGCAGTCTCCCCTCCCCAACTTCTTCCATGACCTCCCTCCTTCTTGGCCCTGGACATTCTACCTTCTGCCCCCTCCTCTCCTGCTTCTGAGCAGTCCGGTCTGGCCCTGGCGGGCTGATCCCTGTGCAGTCCTCCCCCGGCCCCCACACTCTCTTGGCTCTGCCTTTGGTGGCTCCTGCCACTGGTGTCCTGGCTGTTGTCTTACCGCTCTGGCCTCTCTGATTTTCCCATTTGCTCTTTCTTTTCCCACAATGTGGACATCCCTCCTATGCCCAGGTCTGAGCTCTCTCATTTTTGGGCTCCAAAATCACTGCAGATGGTGACTGTAGCCATGAAATTAAAAGATGCTTACTCCTTGGAAGAAAAGTTATGATCAACCTAGACAGCATATTCAAAAGCAGAGACATTACTTTGCCAACAAAGGTCCATCTAGTCAAGGCTATAGTTTTTCCAGTGGTCAGGTATGGATGTGAGAGTTGGACTGTGAAGAAAGCTGAGCACCGAAGAATTGATGCTTTTGAACTGTGGTGTTGGAGAAGACTCTTGAGAGTCCCTTGGACTGCAAGGAGATCCAATCAGTCCATCCTAAAGGAGATCAGTCCTGGGTGTTCTTTGGAAGGAATGATGCTAAAGCTGAAACTCCAATATTTTGGCCACCTCATGCGAAGATTTGACTTATTGGAAAAGACCCTGATGCTGGGAAGGATTGAGGGCAGGAGGAAAAGGGGACGACAGAGGATGAGATGGCTGGATGGCATCACCGACTCAATGGATGTGAGTTTGAGTGAACTCTGGGAGATGGTGATGGACAGGGAGGCCTCGCGTGCTGCGATTCATGGGGTAACAAAGAGTCAGACATGACTGAGTGAATGAACTGAACTGAACTGAACTGAGCTCTCTCAGAGAATAATAATATCTGTTTCACAGGGCAGATGTAAGAATTAATTGGTTATGAAGATAAAATGGTTATGAAGTTGCTTTGTGATCTAAACGCTCATTTATTTATTCATAGGACAAACATTTATAAAGTACTTTCCCCATACCAAAACTTTTCTTGGCCCTATATAAGGCCCTGTATGGCTCCTTCCCATAAAGGGGCTTGCCTTTTAAATAAATATACATATTTAGCCCTGAGCTTTAGGTTTTATCATGAATTTCCTTGCTCAGAAATCTTCAATATCATCTTACCATCAAAACAATAAAGTCAAAACTTGACTTGGCATTTTACAGTGATTTTCATAATCACCCTCTTTCTTGCTCTTCCAGTGATTCTGACACAAATCACTCACCCTCCCATTCTGATGATGCACCTTCTGCCTCAGGAACTTCAGTCACTTGGCTCCTCCTCCTTCATACTTCCTGAGCCCCAGATCCACCTGAAAACCATCACTAAAATCTCAGCCCTCAGTTAACAGCCCTCCTTAAATGAATTACAAACCTGATGTCAAACCGACTCATTTTCTATTTATCCATTACTGACTTGATTATTTCATTTGGATTTTTACATCCTAGATTAATTAACTAATGATGGCTTAACCAGTTATTTCATTAATGGTTAATTAATTGATAATGAAAGCCATAAAGAAAGCTGAGTGCCGAAGAACTGATGCTTTTGAACTGTGGTGTTGGAAAAGACTTTTGAGAGTCCCTTGGACTGCAGGGAGATCAAACCGGTCCATCCTAAAGGAAATCAATCCTGAATATTCATTGGAAGGATGATGCTGAAGTGGAAACACCAATACTTTGGCCACCTGATGCACAGAACTAACTCACTGGAAAATCCCCTGATGCTGGGAAAGATTGAAGGCAGGAGGAGAAAGCGATGAGAGAGTGTGAGATGGTTGGATGGCATTACTGACTCAATGGACATGAGTTTGAGTGAAGTTTGGGAGTTGGTGATGGACAGGGAAGCCTGACATGCTGCAGTCCATGGGGTCGCAAAGAGTTGGACATGACTGCGGGACTGAACAGAGCTGAATTGATAATGAAAAAATATTTCTTGGTTGTCTGCTATGCATTGTTAACACCATCAGGTCCTAGTGACACAGTGGTAAACAAGGCACAGAACTTTTAAAAACAGGGGCCAGGGACTTCCCTGGTGGATCAGCTAGTGCAAGGGACACAGTTTCAGTCCCTGGTCTGGGAAGACCCCACATGCCTCATGGCAATATAGCCCATGCACCGCAGCTACTGAAACCGGCCTGCCTTAGAGCCTGTGCTCCACAACAAGAGAAGTCGCTGCAATGAGAAGCCCTCACACCACAACTGGAGAGTAGCCCCTCTCCCAGCAACAAAGACACAGGGCAGTCAAAAATAAATAAATAAAATGAATTTAAAAAAAATTTAAATAAAAAAAATAGAAACAGGGATCATACTGAAAATTTGGGGCCATATATTATGCTTACTTATGTCCTCCCAACACTGCTTTGGGGGACCAGAATTGGGAAATACAAACAAATGAAATAGTAAAATCTTGACAAAAACTATTTATTTTCAACTGTATGCAAACCTAGGACCAAAACTGAGAGTTCAAGTCAGTGCTTGGGGACTGGTGAGTGTGACTGGGTCTAGGCCAGGAACCCTGGAGTCTTGCTGTTGCAATCCTAATTAAGAGGAGCAGGTGGCTGGGGGAGGTGAACTCCCACACACATATGGATACCAGGCATACCTCAAACAGAACTATCCATGTATAGACTTTTGGGGATATTGGGTTCTCATGTCTCTTCTGCAAGGCAGGGAAGTAAGAGCCATAGTAAAAATAACAGACAAGTGGGTATGCCTAGTGTTGCCTTAGAAACTAGAGTGCTAACTTATTATCTAAAAGTTAAAATATATCCTGAGACAGAAAATTGAGGGGGCCATTTGAATCAAGTCTCCTTTCCAACAGGCAGCTTAGGATGCCGAGGGAGGTATTAGGGAAAGTTCTGACCCAAAGCCCAAGAGGCTAGCCAGTTTGGAGGGGTGATTTCACTTCTTCAGTGGTGACTGACTAAAATGCCAGTCTTTAAGGAACATTTCTGTTGGAAGAATAGGACTCCATTGCTGAGAGAACTTCTCCTAAAACAGTACTGGGGGAATACTGGCATTTTCTTCTGTCCAAAGCTCTAAAACACCAGACTTCTCTTTGCCTATCCTACCATTTACATTGAATTCTTTCAACTTACATACCTCAAATTTATGTATTATTTGTAATTGACTATCTTCACATAATCTACAGGAATCTATATTCCAAGAAATTATCTCCAGAGAAGGACTACCTCTATATCTGTTCTCTGTTGAGTGGACAATTTCTGGGAAGTTTTCATTTAAGTCGATTATTCATAATCTGTCCATATCTCTTTCTCTATATGCACACACAGTCACAAGCAAATACTCATCCCTGTATCCCAAAACATAGTGTAATACCTAACACAAAATGTTATGGAATGAATGAATGAATTTTAGAGAAGCTGGGCTGGATGAATCGCAAGCTGGAATCAAGATTGCTGGGAGAAACATCAATAACCTCAGATATGCAGATGACACTACCCTTATGGCAGAAAGTGAAGAACTAAAAAGCCTCTTGATGAAAGTGAAAGAGGAGAGTGAAAAAGTTGGCTTAAAGCTCAATATTCAGAAAACGAAAATCATGGCTTCTGGTCCCATCACTTCATGGCAAATAGATGGGGAAACAGTGGAAACAGTGGCAAACTTTATTTTTTGGGACTCCAAAATCATTGCAGATGGTGACGGCAGCCATGAAATTAAAAGACGCTTACTCCTTGGAAGGAAAGTTATGACCAACCTAGACGTCTTATTAAAAAGCAGAGACATTATTTTGCCAACAAAGATCCGTCTAGTCAAAGCTATGGTTTTTCCAGAAGTCATGTATGGATATAAGAGTTGGACTATAAAGAAAGTTGAGCACCAAAGAATTGATGCTTTTGAACTGTGGTGTTGGAGAAGACTTTTGAGAGTCACTTGGACTGCAAGGAGATCAAACCAGGCCATCCTAAAGAAGATCAACCCTGAATATTCAATGGAAGGACTGATGCTGCAGCTGAAGCTACAATACTTTGACCATCTCACACGAAGAACTGACTCATTGGAAAAGACCCTGAGGAGGAGAAAGATTGAAGGCAGGAGGAGAAGGGGATGACAGAGGATGAGATGGTTGGATGGCATCACTGATTTGATGGACATGAGTTTAGGAAAGCTCTGGGAGTTGGTGATGGACAGGGAAGCCTGGCGGGCTGCAGTCCATTGGGTCGCAGAGTTGGACACGACTGAGCGACGGAACTGAACTGAATATCATTCCCAAGTTTGGGGATTCTTCTTACTTTGGAAACAGTTAGCTAGGAGAACTTTCAGCAACTCTTTCAAGCCAGCACTCTTAACACTCTTGTCTTCCATAGAAGAAAATCATTGCTAGGGAGTGGTCAAGTTCAAGGACACCGATTGGACTAGTTTTCTAGGCGTTAGGAGCCTTAGAGTAGATCTCCTGAGGGTCAGATGCTCTAGCTTTTCCAGATCAGAATATTAAGGAGAGCTGGGCCTACCCTCAGGAGAACAGTGGGCCATTCATCTCCACCTCCCTCCTCACATACTTCCTCTTCGTTTTTCTGACTAATGGGCTTCTTCCTCAATGGAGGGATAAAATCCAAGATTCAATTGTAGATTCAATTTAATCCAGCCAATCTCACTTGGCAGTTATCCTGGATTTGGGGCCAGATCTCCAGCTAATAGATGAAAAGATACTTCACCCAACACTGGATTCTGTACATTATTTCTCTTGAGAAACTCAAACAGAAGGCTGCTTGATTGTGTGGATCTAATTTGAGTGTTCCTAGGTCCCTAAATACCATCCCTTTAAGATAGTTTATAAACTGCAAAGACTTGGTTGCAAATATTTCAAAAGTAATAATAAGCCATATAATAATAATAACATACAAATAATGGTAACTATCTATATCTACCTATAGATACATATATATTGTGTAAACTTATGTATACATAAATAATATATTAATTTATTTATACATAATGTATATATTAATATACATTATGTATATATTAATTTAATATAATGTTATAGTACTCTATTTAGTACATTATTTAATTTAAATAATACTCAACTTATTATTTATTATTATATATTAATTAACCTATTTAGCACTTTTATCCCAAATAACCATTTCATTCACAGTATCACCAGTTTTCTCCTATACATTCCTGTAAAGTCAATTGGTAAATGTTATATTTACTAATGTGAAGCGAAGAAAGGTTAGGAATCTGCCCTCAGAATACAGAAAGAGTGTAGATCACAAATTAAGCAATCTTAATGTCATGTAAGGGGTTTCCCTGGTGTCCAGTAGCTAAGACTCTGCACTCCCATTGCAGGGGCCCTGGGTGCAATCACTGGTCAGGGAATTAGATTCCACATGCTGCAAGTAAAGTTCCAGCCTGCCACAACACAGACCCAAGATTCTGTATGCCTTAACTCAACTAAGACTTGGTACAGCCAAAGAAACAAGTAAAATAAATATTCAAAAATGATTTTTAAAAAATCATTTGAACAGTCTGAGCTTTAGTTCTTTCATTTATATAACAGCTCCCTTGAAGAGTTGCTATGAAGATCAAATAGATTATGTGAACATGTTTTATAAACTGTTAAGAAAGTACTTAGCTACGAGTGGTTATCATTATCAGCACAGAACTGAGATTAAAACCCAAGTGGTCTCCTGGCTGTCAGTTGTGTGTGTGTTTTTTTTAAACTTTAAGTTAATATGCCGCAAATTTTCTTCTTGTGAGATCTTGACTCTTGATAGATTATGGGACAGTGATTTTAGAAGCCGCAGAACTTTTTCTGATACTTGTCATTCCGAAGAAATTGTTGAAATTCCACTTTGTGCAGAGATAAACACTAAAGTTTTTCTTAAATAGTGGAATAAGATACTTTTGGAAAACTGGGTTGGGACGAGGAATGGGGGTGGGGAGAAGCAAAAATAAAACTTAATGTTGTTTTCACAACATTCTCTTATTTCACCTTTCCTCGCTGAAGACAACGATTCTCTTCAATTTATTGTGCAGTTTTGGTATTACATGTCTTCTTCCCAAGTTTATTGGTATCATTTTGTGTGCATGTATTTTCAGCCACATGGGGATATGCCTAGTCCAGTGTCTCTTGGGGATTTTTAAACAAGCCTTGATTTGGGGAATTTCCATGTAATATCAGCTTCATCTGTGTGAAAGCCCTCAGGCTGGAAGAGAAAGGACTAGAAAAGGGTGCTGAGCTGAGTGACAGATAGCTGAGTGCTTTGTGGGTTATTTTAAGTACATATTTCCAGGAAGAGAATGCTAAGCTCTGTGTGAACTTGATTTTCTCACGTGTGAACATGAGAATAGCAATAAAGGCAGAATATTTCCCAGCACCCCTTTGAGAAATAATAAATAAATGTGATAAGAAACTGTTTCAGAAAATAAAACAGACTTTGAAATAAAAAAGCAGCCAGCCAGAAATCCACATGCTGCTGGAAACTGTTTCACATTTTAACCATTCCTGTCAGGCTAATGGGTGATAATCAGTAACTTCTCCATCCTCACATTCTTATAACTGCACATTCACGTACATTCAATAGGTGCTTTGGATATTTTAAAGAAAGAAGAGCTAACTCCATGTGTTTGTAAATATATTTAGACTCTTATCCCAATTTATTAGCTCATATAAAGTTTAACTATATATAATTAAAATTATTATATATATATATATATATATATATATATATAATCAAATTGTGTCAACAGGGCATTCATCCCAGTTCTAAAATGAGATGGTTAGACTAGAATATCTCAAGGCATTTCCAGTTCTAAGAATCTTTGAATCTAGGATTTGACTTTGACTTATGCATTATCTCACACACACTTTAAGAAAGAACAGAGTTGCAAATAACAATCAGAATAAGCTAGCATCACTCAAAAACACCAGCATATCTGGAGAGAAGCAAGAGGAAAGTTAGTTTTCATTCAATTGGTCTACATGGAAAGCAAATATGGACAACAAGATTTATATCTCAGGTTGTTTTTTTCTTTTAACCAATAACCAAATAACTAAATCTTGGATTTAAATAGATCTCAAAGAGAAGGATAAATTGACTTAAAGTTTTCTGGCTAAGAAAAACAGATTAATGCCAAGTCCAATACTTTGGCCCCTGATGCAAAGAGCCGACTCATTGGAAAAGACCCTGATGCTGGGAAAGATTGAAGGCAGGAGGAGAAGAGGATGACAGATGATGAGATTGTTGGATGGCATCACTGACTTGATGGACATCAGTTTAAGCAAGCTCCAGGAGATGGTGCCTGGCATGCTGCAATCTATGGGGTTGCAAAGAGTCGGACATGACTGAGCAACTGAACTTTTCTAATATCATATGTTGTAAAGCAATAAGAGCAAAACAGCAACTCTGAATGAAGCAAATCAGTGAAATGCCTAGAAAAAAGAAATAATAATGATGCTTTTTTTTAAAAGTTAAGCTTGCACAACATTGTAAAGCAACTATATTCCCATTTAAAGAAAAAGTTTTTCTTTAAAGTTAAGCCTGGTATTAGCTTCTTTCACCTTGCAAATGTGTATTTAGTGCTGACTATCTGTCAAACTGGGCTATCAGATGTATCTTACACTTAAAGTCCTCATGGCCCTACAAAAAAGCTCAAATGCTTTACACTTTTGTTGCAAGTGATCTGTTCATTCAATGTTAAAAGATATAGTTATTAATTTTTATTAATTTACTATGTACATGGTTAAATCAAGTTAAGGAGTTTCAAGTCAAGCACAGTATTCAGGAAGAAAAAGTTTGGCTTCTTAGCTGGGCACCAGAATCTGGGCACCAGAAACATTATGTAAGATCCACCAGTTCTAACTATATGTTTATAAGAGCAACTAGACAGGGTCTTCAATGCAGGGTCCCTATAAAGATGACAGACAGATTAACAGGATAGACTGAGCCTCCGCTCAGAAGTGAGAATTTCACATAATTTATAACAAAGTTTAACATAAAGTTGTACACTATGAACTAAAGTAAATATTGAATGGATTCTTATTTTAATCTCAACCCCTCAGTTATTAGTAAATAGCGATAATCCTAGTGTAGCTATATGAGTACTTTCTCCAAATATTATTTTTAATCTTAAGACCATAGTGCAGAACCCCTAAATGCAGTCAGGAGTATAGGAAAAAAAGAGTATATAATAAAGGTAGTATTTTAGATAAGGGGATAAGATAACTATCCAATAATTTGTTGGGACTATTGGTTATGATTAATAGGAAAAATAATGTTTAGATTCGTATTTCACGTCATTTAAAAAATTTAATAGTTTTCAGAAACATTAAAGATACAAGCATTAAAAAATAACTATGAAAACAATCAGAGGAAATTCAGGAAAATGTCTCATTACCTTTGGTAGGAAAGACCATTTTAAACAAGACAGAGAAGGCCAACAACACGAAGAAAAAGACTGATTAGGTATGATTATTCTACTATGAAAAAAATAACACAAGCAATGTTAAAAGACAGGAGACAGATTAAGGATAAAATGCTTACATAATTCATCACAAACAAAAGATGAACTGCCAAGTGTGACTATGTAAATTGTACACTGCACACCACCAGGGGGAGACTTTCATGTAGACCACAATGTGAATGGTGTCCCTAAAGTTGCCCTGATCAAAATCCAAGATATTTAAAGCACTCCTATGTCAATAAGAAGAAAATAAGCCATCCAATAGAAAAGTGTGCAAAGGATATGAAAAGTGAATTCAAAGAGGAGGAAATACAAGTAACAATAAACATATACAAAGATGTCAAATCTCACAGTCAAAGAAGTGCAAATTGGAACAACAATGAAGCATATTTTCACCACCTCAATAATTAGAAAACATTTAACATCAATTAAGAAATACCATTTCAGATCGACAAGACGTAAAATATCATTGTTGGCTAGGGTATAGTGAAATGGTATCCTCTTGCATTCCTGGTATGAATGTGATGATACACATTTAATTAAAAATCCCTAGGATCTAACAATTTTATTTCTCCATTTAAAGGAAGCTCTACTCTCACATATATAAGCTATTCATGGCAGAATTGTTTGTAATCACATAAACTAGAAACATCTTATTTGTATGCAGATAGAGTTTAGTAGTTAAGTAGAATGAGATAGATCTGTGTGTAGTGAAATCAAAGATCTTCATTATATACTGTTGTGTGAAAGAAGTAAGTGTCATAATGACGCGTATGGTATGATACCAGATATATAAAACATACTCTCATACACACAGTAATCAATTTTATAATATAATATCTATGTATTATGATATCTATAATATCTATGTATGATATAACATATATGTATGTCTTTGTATGTGAATGCACTAGAAGGATTATACCTCAGTTTTTGGGGGATACCTCTGGCAGCCAACTGGGATTAGGCATGGAAGTCAATTTTAGTTACTTTTAACGTTTACATTGTTGAACAGGAGAATATATGTGTTTCGTATTGACATTTTAAAAAATTTACACTCTCATTCTGTGCTTGCACCCTTGAGACAAGTGTGCTATTAACACGTCACAAACAAGACATGTTGCAGGAATTAAAAAATGATAGTGGCAGCTGTACAAGCTAGAGTAACCAACACTAACATTTATCGTGCACTCCCAGATTTACGTAAAGACTGTTACTTGTCATTCATTTTTCTTCCCCTCTACCCTTTATAGTGTTCCTTCTTTCCACATCTCAGTGATAATTGGTGCAAAGTTTGGATTTATAATTCAATCTTACATAACTCAGGCTCAAATTTTATTGGCAGAAATGTAAGTTGCATAATTACTCGGCAGCAGTTACACATTCTTGACACATTTATTCCTAGAGCTTGAACTCTGTACGTGCATGGACACATAAGAAATTCCCCACTCCTGATGCCTCTTCTCTGGCTTTTGGAAGTACGTTTATGAAGCATGATAGATAGTTTAACTTTTATAATTTGGATGGTTTGGAGTAGCCAAAAGAAACTAAACCTTCACATACTGAAATAATAATTTATTCCTTGGAGAGTTTTGGGCTGGATGTCCAAATACAAGCATAAAATGAAAAATTAATGTGGAAATTATTTGATTAGTTGTTTTGACTAGATAACAGATATCTTTGGCATAACAAAGACAGATTCATTTTCTGACAGTCTTGAGATGCCCTGCTCAACCTATATGAATACGCATTCTGTCCAAGTCAAATACCCAAGACAGATCACCGAGCTCTTGAAAGTTATTATCTTACGCTCTCGTGTCTGCTCTCATGATTCCTCTGCCACTTGAAGATTTCTATTCACTTGCTCCTGGAAATCTCCTCCCAGCACATCTCAAGTTTAAAATGCTGCAAGAACAACATTAACCGAAAAGAAACTAAGAGGCCTTGGACTAGGAATCAAAAGCCAATAGAGCACAGATGATAGACATAATTTCTCTACTGACAGCAAAGGCTTGGAGGAGAAAGGAGGGTGTGGGAGTTGATCGTCCCAATAAAGGGACGATGAGGAGAAATGAGATTTAAAAGACAAAACTATGGTCTTAGATACCAGGAGGAGTGATGGATGCATGGTCAGGGAAGTATGTATAACCAGAGTCTAAATGACTTGATTGAAAAACTAAAGAAGGAGAGGGAGACAGTTACCTTGACAAGCCTATGAAAGTGGTACCTGTAGAGGACGACAAGTGTAAGATGAGAAGAAGAATAAGAGTATCGGGAGGGACTTAGTAAGATGAGGAGAATAAGAGTATTGGGAGGGACTTAGTGTTTTGTACCCAGAAAATATTGGCGAGGAGAAGGAAATAACTGATAGACTTAATATCCTTATACTAATAATATCTGTCATTGATTATTTACTCCCTGCATATCACTATTAAACTTGAAAACAATCCTTTAAAGTAGGTACCATTATTGCTTACATTTTACGGATAGAGAAATGAAGGTTATAGAAACTAAGCTTATAGACATTTAAGAAGCTGTGTTCACAAGGACATACACAGCAGGTAAAAGGGAAGGCAAGGATTTAGATATGGGCAATCTGGTCCAGGAGGCTTCTCAGAGGTCTTCCCAGGAGGCATAGTGATAAAGAATCTGCCTCCCAATGAGGGAGACACAGGTTCGATCCCTGGGTCAGGAAGATCCCCTGGGGAAGGAAGTGGCAATCTGCTCCAGTATTCTTGCCTGGAAATTTTCCTGGACCCAAAGGAGCCTGGCAGGCTACAGTCCATGGGGTCACAAAGGGTCAGACGTGACTGAGCAACTGAGTGCACACACACACAATGTGGTCCAGGAGTCACACTACGTCATACTGTCTCCCTAACCTACCGAGTGTGTAGTATAAGCAAAGTGAGCTTGGAATTATATCACAATGTGATTTTTGAGACATGGTAGGACAGAGGAGCCTGGTGGGCTGCAGTCCACGGCATCGCGAAGAGTCGGACACGACTGAGCGACTTCACTTTCACGTTTCACTTTCATGTATTGGAGAAGGAAATGGCAACCCACTCCAGTGTTCTTGCCTGGAGAATCCCAGGGACGGGGGAGCCTGGTGGGCTGCCGTCTATGGGGTCAAACGGAGTCGGACACGACTGAAGTGATTTAGCAGCAGCAGCAGCAGGAAGAGATTCCATACTGAAATACGGTGAGGGGAGAGCAAGTCCTAGTCCTAAATGATGGGCCTCTAATAAGGGAAGCCTGGGTGGTATTATATGTCAAGGAGCTATTCACATGACTAACCTATGAATCGAAACACTGTAGAGTGAGGATGCATTAGAGAAGATACAGCTTGCTCTGGAATTGTTAGGGGCCATCTGCTCAGAAGGAGAACATTAATTGCACATTTCTGACAGATAAAACTAGTACAGGAGTAAGATCTAGAATTGATCATTGAATATAAATTATGTATAGATAGTGGTACTGGGTTTCCCAGGTGGCACAGTGGGGAAGAATCCACCTGCCAATGCAGGAGACTCAACAGGCTTGGGTTCTATCCCTGGGTTGGGAAGACCCACTGGAGTAGAAAATGGCAACCCACTTTAGTATTCTTGCCTGGAGAATTCCACAGACAGAGGAGCCTGGTGGGCTATGGTACATAGGTTCGCAAAGAGTCGGACGTGACTGAAGTGATTTAGCATGCACACATTTATCCTTTTAGTTACTTTGCTAACAGCTCTACATCTCATTAACAAGCTTTAAAAATATGTTAAATTCTCTCTGTTCAAATAACTAGTAGCAGTTTTATCTTCTGAATGGACCCGAACTAATAGAGAAAGCATCGGAAATGCTAAAGCCCTAAGTGAGCAGAAAATAGCAAAAAATAAAAAACTTTTAAAAATCCATGGCAACCAACGGGGCTTTTAAAAGGAATTTCACGATGAAGAGGAAGATCAAAGGAAGGCCAGATGTTTGGAGAGGATGGTAAAGTGGCTGGTGCCATTTTATTGGAGGATTTAAAAGTTAGGCTGGGTCATCAGTGGGCAGAAAGGTGCCAGAGGATGTCATCCATTGGAGAGGTGTTACTCAGAGGACGGGTAGGTCTCAGGATCCTGAGGGGCAGTACCCATCCCGACCCAGAACTCCCCAGTGCTCTCGTCTTATCAGAACAGTTGTTTTGGGGGTTTTGAAGGGGTCATTCTCTCTTTCTTCCTCTTATTTCTCTAGTTCTGGGAGACCTGCTTTTCCTAGAATGCTGTTCTTTACTGTGAATTGCATTCCCTAAAGAGGTCCCAGAATTTGCTCTTTCTGTGAGATCAAGAACATCTCTGCTCCAACCCTGAGCTCTAGATATCTGTGTGTTCTCTAAATAAAACTCCAGAAATGTCACCCACTCTTGCATCTCTGGCTTCTCAGACATCTGCGTATTTCCTAGGCACTATTAAAACTCCGTGCTGTTTCTGGAACTTTGAAAAGCCCCTGTCTAGGGTTGGCTAACCAGAATCCCTTCATGAAGTTAGAGTGTCCATCTCGCTCCCTAGCTGGGGGTGCATCGTGCCCGTCTGTGCCGGAAGCCCTTCGAGGCTAGACCCACAGCACGTCTGCCCTTGATCTCACCCTTTTGGCTTTGGCCTTGAGAGTCCTGATCCTTGCTCTGCACTCTTGCGTCACTTGCATTGTTGGGGCCAGGGCTGACAGGCATTTCTCCGTATTTGTGAAGAAACATAAACAAGCCTCTGTTTTCATTTCTCTAGCCTCATTAGGCTAACCACTGATTATTATTTCTCACCAATTTCTTCCTTCCCCAAAGTCCAAGTATCCAAATGACAGGACTTAAGTTCTGTGCCCCAAAGTTATCACTGCTGGAGATTTCAGCCCAGTTAGGCTCTTTGCACTGATTGCCCATAGATTCTCCCCAGTTATCCCAAACTAATAGCAGTTGTTTCATCATATCCACACAACCATGAGAGATAACATTATGCATTACAAACTGAAAAATAAATTCTACCATTGCCACAACCAAAAGGCTTCCCAAGTCTCCCAGAACTCTCAGACATTGAGTAAACAGGACAGGAACTATCTTTCCTACCTTTTCCTCCTCCTTTTAATTCTTCTACCACTTGTTCCTCATCTTCTCATTACATGCATATTAAGACCACATCGTACCAGGTATTATATATAGGGCAATCAGGAGATGAGAAGCACTAGGATATTAAAAGGAGACGGTTTATTTAAAAGTGCTACTTTAAAGAATGGCAAAGCAAACCCCACCCCACCTCTTTTTTTTTATGTAACCAGGGAAAATTTATCAGAGAAGATAGGTCTGAGAAGTGAAAGCTGAGTGGCAATTGCCCCTTGGAATTTAGCTTAAGTTCATGCTTCCTGCATATGTTTTGATTTAAAATAATTACCTTTTGTTAAGCATTACTCTCAGCTCCCAACTCCTTCTGCTTTCAGTTCTCCAAGGAAGGCACCCCTGAGTACGGTGTGAGGGAGTCAGTTAAATTCAGACTTCTTGAAAACAGCTTGGTATTTTCAACTAAATCTAGTAGTGGAATGTGGGCTTAACTGGCCCCACCCAATTCTCCCACCCAGATATTTTTCCTTTTTGTCTAGTAGAGTGTCATCTGTTCCTAAGGAAGAAAAAAAGAAAGAGAAAGGAAAATGTTTACTTGAATTTACACTCTAAACTGCTCAGTTGATTCTGACCAAATTTAATATGCTCAGTACTGAGTTTTGATAGAGAAAATAAAAAGTATTTATTCGAAACTTAGAAAGTGGAGCTTTGAAGTTTTCTATCCTTATTTGTAAGAACATTTTGGTTGCAGGCTACTGCTGTGCAATAGATCTGGCCTTGGATGCAGTTATTTCATTGCTAAACAAATAGTAGTATGCCTTTTAAGTACGAGGTACTATGCTAAATAGTGTGAAGATACAAATTATGATCGACATAAACATAGCCTGTGTGGATCACAACAAACTGTGGAAAATTCTTAAAGAGATGGGAATACCAGACCACCTTACTTGTCTCCTGAGAAACCTGCATATAGATCAAGAAGCAAGAGTTAGAACTGGACATGGAACAACTGACTGGTTCCAAATTGGGAAAGGAGTATATCAAGTCCATATACTGTCACTCTGCTTTTTTAACTTATATGCAGAGTACATCATACGAAATACCAGGTTGGATGAATCACAAGCTGAAATCAAGATATTTCCAGGAGAAATATCAACAATCTCAGACATGCAGATGATACCACTCTAAAGGCAGAAAGTGAAGAGGAACTAAAGAGCCTCTTGATGTAGGGTAAAAGAAGAAAAAGCTGGCTTAAAACTCAGCATTCAAAAAATTAAGATCATGGCATCTGGTCTCATCACTTCATGGCAAATAGAAGGGGAAAAAGGGGAAGTAGTGACAGATTTTATGTTCTTGGGCTCCAAAATCACTGGGGTGACTACAGCCATGAAATTAAAAGATGCTTGGTCTTTGGAAGAGAAGCTATGACAAACCTAGACAGCATAATAAAAACTAGAGATATCAGGTTGCCAACTAAAGTTCATCTAATCAAAGCTATGGTTTTTCTAGTAGTCATGTATGGATGTGAGAGTTGGACCATAAGGAAGGCTGAGAGCCAAAGAATTGATGCTTTTGAACTGTGGTGTTGGAGAAGACTCTTGAGAGTCCCTTGGACTGCAAGGAGATCAAACCAGTCAATCCTAAAGGAAATCAACTCTGAATTGTTCACTAGAAGGACTGATGCTGAAGCTGAAGCTCTAATACTTTGGCCACCTGATATGAAGAGCTGACTCATTGGAAAAGACCCTGATACAGGGAACAACTGAAGCCAAGAGAAGGGGGTAGCAGAGGCTGAGATGGTTAGACGGCATCACCCCTCAATGGACGTGAATTTGAGCAAACTCTGGGAGATAGTGGAGAACAGAGGAAGCCAGTGTGCTACAGTCCATGAGGTTGCAAAGAATCGGACATGGCTTAATGACTGCACAAGGACACAATGACACAAAGTACAATGCAGATCTTCCTCGACTTAAAATGGGGTTACATTCAGATATTGTAAGTTGAAAATACATTTAATACACCTAACCTACCAAACATCATATGTTAAATGCACTTATAACACTTATACTAGCCTGCAGTTGGGCAAAATCTTCTAAGGCCTATTTTACAATAAGGTGTTGAATAGCTCATTGAACACTGTATTGAAAGTGAAAAGCAGAATCGTGTGGGAACAGAATGGTTGAGAGTGTCTCCATTGTTTACCCTCACAGTGGCAGTGACTGGGAGAGAAGGTTACTGCCACTGCCCAGCATCAGGAGAGTACTGGACTGCATATCACTAGTCTGGGGAAAACTCAAAATCTGATGTACAGTTTCTACTGAAAACATATTGCTTTCATACCCGTGTAAAGTCAAGAAATCGTAAGTTGAATCCTAAGTTAGGGACTATCTATATATCACAGATCTTGTCTTCCAGGAGCTGATAAGTCAGATGAGGTAAGTAGTCAAGACAAGATGTGAATATCCACTGCTACAATGCAGCATAATGAAATAACTGCCATGAAGTGCTGCAAGTAAAGTTCAGCAAGAGTCGACAGAAAGGCGAGTCACTCCCTTTTGCCAAGAAAGCCTTCCTGGAGGAAGAGGAGTTTCAACTGCTCTTTCAAGAGAAAAGAGAGACAGGCCTTCCAAGGCTTAGGAAGGGCAGGAAATGAGGGGCTAGTCAAGGAGAGGGAGAGGCTTCTTTGGGAAAATCAGGTGATAGTGGCCAGGAAGATGTGGAGATAATATCTTCTGAAGAATTTTGCTCTGGCAAGCTTACTGGGATTGGTTTACTTTGATTAAAGGTTCAGTTCAGTTCAGTTCAGTCGATCAGTCGTGTCTGACTCTTTGCGATCCCATGGACTGCAGGGAAGCACGCCAGGCTTCCCTGTCCACCACCAACTTCCAGAGCTTGCTCAAACTCACGTCCATCGAGTGCGTGATGCCATCCAACCATCTCATCCTCATGAGTTTGAGCAAACTCCAGAAAACAGTGAAGGACAGGGAAGCCTGGCATGCTGCCGTCCATGGGGTTGCAAAGTATCGGACACGACTGAGCGATCGAACAGCAGAAACAATTTCAGGGTAATTCAGTCAAGTGTCTGCATATATAGGTGAACCTCCTGTGCTTTCAATATCTCCAAAGTTTCCTACACAAAAATTATGCACTCAGTCTTGCTCTGTCCCTCTCATAACCAACCCCATCCCCAAACACAAGTATTTCCTAATAAAAGAGAATAGAATAAATCCTTAGAGCTAACTCTAAAGAGGCAGGACCTCTGATTTTCTGCATTAAATATCTGACCTGAACTCTAAGCTACACACTCACTCTCATCAGCAACATCCAGAGGTGGTCCATAGTCTTGTTTCCTTGGGAATGAGGTCAAAAGATTTGGGGCCTGAGAGCAGGCTTGATACTTCTTTAGCACTTTGCCTAGAAAGTGACAGTTCTTGGCAACACCACACACTGTCTTCTTTAACAAAAGTAGTTCTTGGTCCAGTGGCTAAGACTCCATGCTCCCAATGCAGGGGACCCAGTTTTGATCCCTGGTCAGGGAACTAGATCCCATATGCACAACTAAAAGAATCCCGCATGCTGCAACTAAACTTGCCACGTGCCGCAACTAAGACCCGGCACAGCCAAATAATTTTCAAAAGTAATTCTCATTACTATGATGCACAGTGAGCTACTACTAGAGAAAAAGTTTCCCACTGGCCAAAGCCTTAACCATGGGGCTTTGTTCTTCTATCTTTCTGTCTTGATCTTCCCCTTGTTAAAAGATCAAGTGAGGCATATTACTTTTAAGAGTTTATTTGAGCAAAAATCAATTTGAATTGGGTCCCAGCAAACCAGAGTGCTTCACCACTTATATTATAGATGCTCGAGTAGAGACTTGATAGAGAAGAGGCAAAAGCAAAGCAATTATCTGCTTGACTGTAGCTTAAGCAGTTGCCTTATTTGGGAAAGTCTACTTGGTTTGTTCTGATGGGTTCTCCTTAGGTTTGATTTCTTTACCTTCAGGTGTCTACAGGTTTAGGTTTGGGTTTGCTTAAGTTTGGCTTAGGTTAGGCTACTAAGGCATTAAAGCCACTTTAATCTAATACCCTCCTTGTTTAACTAACTTCCTTGGGCTTCCCTGGTGGTCGAGTGGTTGAGAGTCCACCTTGCAATGCTGGGGACTCAGGTTCAATCCTGGTCTGGGAAGATCCCACATGCCCCAGAGCAACTAAGCCCACAACTACTAAGCCCGAGCTCCAGAGCCTGCAAACCGCAACTACGGAAGCCCAGGCACCTAGAGCCTGTGCTCCACAACGAGAGAAGCCACCACAATGAGAAGGCTGCACACTACAACAGAAGACTAGCCCCTGCAGAGAAGACCCCATGCAGCAACAAAGACCCATCACAGCCAAAAATAAACAAAGAAATAAAAAATAATTGACTCCCTTAAACATGGGTACTGCAGGAAAAGAGGGGCCCATTGTTTCCTAGACCTTAAAATATCTCACTGCTTTTTAAAATGATAGCAAACAACTCATCAGATTGGCTATTTTTCATTGAATTTATTAGAGGACTATAAGCAGTTAAAGAAGCGATGCCCAGAGAAATAAAACTAGGCATAGCTTTCTCGACATAAGAGAAGCCATTTTTGGCCTAAACCATTCTGTGACTCAAGCCTGGTCATGCTCTTGACCAAGTCTCAGTAATTAATGATCTCTAGGGAACAAAAGAATGCAGAAACAAAGACTCTTATAGCACAAGAAACAACACTAGCAAAGATAATATACCACTTGTGAAGAGTCCCAGTTCTATTTCAAGGTAAAGATTAGCCTGAAGCACTCAACCACACAAGATCAGCTGGAACGTAAAGGATGAGGATGTTACTGACCCTCCTGACTTTAATTAGTTAAAGTTTGGTCTCTGCCTACTACTCAAACCCTTTCATGAATAAGCATTTATCTTTAGCTTAAACTTCCCCAATTTTGCTGTCCGGGAAAACACTGCTTTGGGAACAATCCCTGGTTCTTCTTACTTGCTGCAGGTATCGTAAAACCTTCCATCTCTCCTTCCTTGGCTTAGTTGTGTCTTTTGGCTTGACATCCACCAAGAGGTGAACCCAAGTTTTCAGGTAACAGGACTGCACTGAGGAAATTAACCAACAGCTTGAGGATCATATAAACTCTCAATTTATGAATGTTCATTCTTCAGCCCGAGGGAACAGTGATTTCTGCCATGCCATACAAAGCATTCATTTCGGTTCAGTTGCTCAGTCGTGTCTGACTCTTTGTGACCCCATGAATCACAGCATGCTAGGCCTCCCTGTCCATCACCAACTCCCGGAGTTCACTCAGACTCACGTCCAAGTAAATTCTATTTCAGTCATGAGATACTCCATGATTGAAGTCATGCAAATCTCAAAAGGTGAATTCAACAAAAGGTGAGCAGAAAGTAAGCTGCAGCATCACTGCAGATTATATTAAGATGCAGATATTTTAATAACCCTTAGAGCTTTCTCATCAGTTCCAAGCTATTATTTTCCAGCACACACTGCTTGTTGCTTGTTCACTGATAAAATGCTGACTTGAGTGACTACACAAACACAGAACATGTCCCTTTGGAAAGAGATGACCAACAAAACAAAATCATTTTACCAGGCCTCAAAGAAAAGAAGCTAAGTATTTGCTGGGATCTCAGGGAGGGAAATGAACTCCAAGCCCCACTCCCCTTAGATTTGCACAAGATTGTCAAGAGCTGAAAACCTTCTAAGTATAACAAAATTATGGCTCAATTTTAGAAATATAAAGCTTTTGGAGTAACTAATTTGGGCAAATATTTATGTTTTGGTGCATAGTTGAACAACTTATCAGACCTTCAGGAATTCTTTGTTTTTCATTTTTGTGCTTTTATTTCCTCTCCTATCTCCTCCTCCACTCACTAGAAGCAAAACACCCCTGGCAAAGAAAGTTAAAGATGCTTCTCCATAGAGGCACCGAGCCAGGGCCTGGGGGGCGGGGAGCTGATCCCCAAAGCCACTGCCAACTGCAGTCTAAGCAGTAATTTTCCTTCCCCTTGATTCTCTTCTGGGAAGTTCTGGGAAATGTAGATGTCTCGGAGGCCTCCCAGGAGAGAAACAGAAATCTTTCCCCTGATGAGCATTCCAACTATCCTTGAAAGATCTCTTATTGACAGCACTTTAAAAGGCTGCTGCAGAGGGGCTAGCCTTTGTGTCTGTACTAAAAGGGAGAAGTGGGCAGGAGAGTTCCCAGGAACTTCCAGGACTGAAGCACCAAACACTTCGCTTCTCTTTTCACTACCAACTCTTTACCCTTCACTGCCTGGGTCCACAATTTCTCTTCAGTTCTGACCTTAAAGAAGACCATTGCTTTACAAGGAAGAAGGCTAGGTGACACAGCCTTTCTAACTCTCTGTGTCACAGGGGTGAGGGAGACGTTTGGACAGCCCCTGCTGGAAATTACGCGGATTTGGTGGGTATTTGTAAGAAAGGATAGAGCAACCACTCTCCTCTTTGGTTTTGGTTTCTCCCTGAAGCCACCTCTGCTTTCGGGGAGGCCTGCAGTGACAAGCTGTGCGTGAAGTGTGCTAAGTAGCTTCAGTCGCGTCTGAGTCTTTGTGACCCTGTCTGTTGTAGCCCACCAGGCTCCTCTGTCCATGGGATTTCCCAGGCAAGAATACTGGAGTGGGTTGCCATTTCCTCTTCCAGGGGATCTTCCCCATGCAGGGATCAAACCCACGTCTCCTGCCTTGTCAGGCGGATTTTTTGCATTTCCTATTAGTTTCTTTACCTTGCTGGTGAACCACACCAGAGGTCCCAGGTGGGTCCAGACCAGCCCCTGCTATCAGAGCCCTACTGCTCCCAGACTCCACAGCCCACACTGATTCAAGCACATTCCAGGACATTCCACAGCTGGGAGGCCTGGAGCCTGGAATGTCTGGACAGGAAGATGTCCCGGCTTGCTCCCCTCAACTCCAAGCACACTACCCAAAGATCTCAAAGCACCTCCCAAGGATGATCTCATTTTCTAACAGGTGTTTATTTAAGAATGTTCATCCCTACTGATGGTGATGACCCTTCTTTGCATTTATGTCACTTTGATTTTTTTTCACATAACCTATCTCCTGGTAAGAACATCATATTGGAAACCAAGAGCTCAACTACTAAATAGATATGGAAACCCTTTTCCAGCACAGAGGGCTGTGAAATTTAACATTGAGGAAGAATGACCCTTCCAACTTCAAGCTTTGAAAGAAAAATATGTAATGTCAGACTCAGACATGTATCATATGTATACATGAACTCCCATTTCCAGAACTTCCATTTCCTTAACTATGAAATAGAAATAACACCTGCTTTATAAAGTTCCTATGATCTAGTGGTATTGTCTGGAACATAATAGATGTTTAATAAGTGTTTGTTGATAAATGTATGAGTGGATGAACTAATGTGGTCTTTCTGGGCTTGTTTCCTTATTCTAAACTTGCCATGCTTAATTTACAAAGAAATCTGGAGGATTAAAGAGCATCAAGTGTTTTCAAAATGTTTTGACACCTGTCCCTCTTGTTTCTTTGTACAACTTGGTTTCTATGTACCACTCTACTCTCCCTCAATAAAACGACTGAGCATGAGGGCTTAAGGTTGGGGATTTCAGAGCTTGCCTGAAACTGTGCCCCGATTCCATCATTTACTAAGGAACTTGACCCCACTATGTCTTAGTTCATCCATAAAAGGGGATCCCTAGTAGGATCCATTTCATAGAGCTGCCATGAGGTTAAATAAGGGAATATATGTAAAACATTTAGAGAAACGCCTTGCATAAGGGAAAAACTCAGTCAGTATTACCTGTAACCATTGTTGATGCTATCATTATTAGGATCCCTTCATTAATGGAGCTTGTCTAGTGGATGAGACAGACTGTAATGCAAAGCTGGAAAAATGAGCGCTAAATAGTGGTATGCTATGGATGCAAGGCAGCAGACATCTTTATTCACCATCTTCATCACCTCCTCCATGGAGTCTTCAGTTCGTTACTATTCCAACATACACAAAAGTTTACAATTATAATTAAAAGACTTCCCTGGTGACACAGTGGATAAGAATCACCTGCCAATGCAGGGGACGTGGGTTTGATCCCTGGTGAGGGAAGATCCCACACGTCATGGAGCAACTAAGGCCACGTGGCACCACTACTTAGCCTGAGCACCACAGCTTCTGAAACCCTCACGCCCAGAGACCTGCTCCTCAACAAAGGAAGCCACTGCAGTGGCTAGCCTACAGACCACAGCCAAGAGCAGCCCCTGCTCGCTGCAACCGGCGAAAGCCCTTGCGAAGCAACGAAGGCCCAGAGCAGCCAAAAATAAATAAATAAATACATTTAAAAAATTATAATTAAAAATAATACCCCAGCTTTCATCTGAAGAGCACACAGTCTAATGTGTCTCATGATGGTCCCACGATGCTTCGATGAAAACACATGTTTGAGAAGCCATATCACACTGTTGGCTCAAATTGAGCTTTTGGTTAAATAAGACCCCCAGAGCCATTTTACACCAACTGCTGCCAAGTTACATGTTCTCCATCTTGTATTTTTATAATTCATTTTTGGACCTAAAAACAAGACCTTGCATTTATCCTTATTACACGCCACGTTGCTGGTTTTGGCCCAGCACTGCAGCACATCAAGATAATGAATCTTGATTCTGTCAGTGATCTTATATCTCATTTCTAGCCCCTCCAGACTTGTGTCACAAGCACATTTGATCAGCATACTTATTACATCCTCATGCAAAGACACCAATAAAAATGCTGACCAAGACAAGGTTAAGAGAATAGCCCAATATTTCTGGAGTTGCAGAACACTCTGCCTACTTACATGTGCCCGCTAATCATCTGGGGTATAATCGGTTAGGCAGCTTTGAGCTCATTGAGTAGTACCCATATTTCACTATTTTATTCAAAAACACCCTGTTGAGCACTTCCCAGGTGGCACTAGTGGTAAAGAACCTGCCTGGCAGTGCAGGAGATGTAAGACATGTGGGCTCAGTTCCTGAGTTAGGAAGATCTCCTGGAGGAGGAAACGGCTATCCACTCCAGTATTCTTGCCTGGAAAATCCGATGGACAGAAGAGCCTGGTGGCCTACAGTCCACAGTGTTGCGAAGAGTCAGACATGACTGTAGTCACTTAGCATGCACGTCTTGTTGACATTAAGATACACTGGATCTACTGTATCATTGAATGTCATTTTAAATTTTCCTGGAGTGCTGCTATCTCCTTTGAATTTGATGAGACTATTGATGTCTATATCCAGATTGTCTAAGAAGAACATAGGGCTTATAGTTTAATAGATTATTTAAGAATAAAGTTATGCTGATTGATTATCATTCCTGTAGTCCCATTTTAAGGTTTTATTTGAAGGGTGCATTTATTATCTGCTGTAAAAAAAAAAAAAAAGTTTCCCAAACCCCAGTGACTTAAGACAATAGAAATTTATTTCTCACTCACAAGAAGTCATACGAAGTTCTCCTGGTTGACAGGCTGCTTTCCACGTGTAATTCAGGAAGCGTTTCTTCTCTGTTATAGATTCACCCTTTTCTTGGTCCTTGGAGTCCTCTATGTTCAGCAGCTAATGGAGAGAAAGGAGAGATGATGGCAGGTGCAGGCTTCTATGGTCCAGGCTGGGAAGTAGTACTTATCACCTCTGCATATTTCGCTGGTTAGAACTCAGTCACATAACCACCTCTACCTGCATGGGAAGATGGGAAATGTGGTCTAATTTTGTGCCCTGCAAAAAGAGGAAATGACTTAGATGTACAGTACACCCAACTCTAAAACAGACAGCAGACATAATTTAGGTGGGAGCCACATATTATTCCAGATCAAATACGAAGCTAAACCTGTGCCTAGAGGAGTTCAATGGGTCAAAGGTTTAAAAAGCCTGACTCTAACTAATTCCAAGTCTACCATTTTTGGTTAAATATAGACTTGGATAAAACACAGAACTGTAAGATTTCTGGGACCATGAGAGCACAGTCTTAACTCATTTTATCCATTGCTGTACCCCCAGCCCTAGCCCAGGGCCTGGCATGTAGTTGGTGCGATAAAGATTTGTTCAACTGTTGAGCGAATCAATGAATAATCATATACGCAAGGACAAGGAAATTAGACTTTATGCAACAGACCACAAGAAGACCATTAACTGTCGTAAAGCCTGGAAATTTGTGGTCACAGCAGCATTTTAGGAAGTTGCATCTGAGAGATCATATCTCAGACCTCTTGGAGGGAAATACATTAGGGGGCTACTGCAGCAGTCTTAGCATGAGGACTTAAGAGTATGGGGAAGAAAATATAAAGCACAGGTGAAAGGACTTCTGATTATGACAGTATGGCAGGCTAACATAACTTGAAAACTCTTCCTTCCTAAGTATTTCTAGGATTACAGGATAAAATATAACAAAAACAAATTTTTAAGCAAAGTTAAGATCATAGGAAAGAAAAAGAAATCACAGAAAGAGGAAGAATGAAACCAAAGAAGTTAGCATATGAACTGATGCTCCTTTTGCCCTCAGAACTGGAGTGAGTCACAGATCTTCACCAGTCTTGAAACCTGGATTTTATTAATAATGGACCAAGGATATAAACTTGCAAAAGATGGGGATGAAAATAAGACTCCCACAGGAAGCCAAGATCCTTGGTAGGCCTGAACCATCAGGGAGAATATTGACCGAAAAAAATTTTCTAACCAGCACAGCAAGATGACATGAAAATTCATTTGGCACCCTTTGTGGAAAAGAAGTCTTTCCTGAGAATTTGAAACCCTGGAACAGCTCTACAAATGAATTTGTTTTTTCAAATTGCCCTACTGGAATGGCCCAGAAACTTCCAAGCCAAGAAATTAATGTAAAAACTGGTCCCTGTCTAGTAATATTTTGGGAGTGTCTGGAGTAGGCAGTTATAAAAGACACGCTAGAGAAACATTTCACAATTTAGAATACAGGTAGTTTCACAGAAATAAGCAAGTCCCACACGAGATGAGCTCACAATAAAAGAAATTACGGAATACTGGAGGGACAAATCCATCATGGGCAAGAGTCAGTAGAAATTATGAACAGGGACTTCCCTGGCGGTCCAGCAGTTAAGACTGAGCTTCCACCGTAGGGATGGCAGGTTCAGTCCCTAGCTGAGGGACTAAGATTGTGCATGCTCCGTGTCATGGTCAAAATGTGTTTTTAAAAAGAAAGAAAAGATACTTCAGACAACAGAATTTACCTCCATCACCTCGCACCTCCCAAGGAATTGAGCTGCTAAAACAATCTGAAAGAGAAATGAAATAAGCATGCTCAAAATGACTGCAGACATTACCAAAGGAAAAGTGAAAGGGAAGTCACTCAGTCGTGTCCGACTCTTTGTGACCCCATGGACTTCTCCATCCATGGATTTTCCAGGCATGAGTACTGGAGTGGGTTGCCATTTCCTTCTCTAGGGGATCTTCCCGACCCAGGGATTGAACCCGGGTCTCCCGCATTGCAGGCAGACGCTTTACCATCTGAGCCACCACGGAATCTAAAAGGAAAACTCATTACAAAAGGAAAGAAATCTATGAAAGAAAGAAAATGAAAGAAAGGAAGAAAGAGAGAGAGAGAGGAAGGTAGGAAAGAAGGAAGAAAGAAAAGGTAGATTTAAAGAACTGAATGGAAGGGGGTGGGAGAATGGGTATATGTATATGTTTGGCTGAGTCCCTGGGCTGTTCACCTGAAACTATCACAACGTTGTTAATTGGCTATGCTCCAACACAAAATAAAAAGTTCCAAAGAAAAAAATAAAGAACTGAATAGAAAGTTTAGAAACAAAATATAGTTATTGGAATTAAAAACTCGATGGATAGACAGTAGGTTAGATGCAATCTATTGAAGAAGAATTAGTAAATGAGCACACCAAGCTAAAGCAACATGCCAGACTACAGCCCAGAGAAACAATGAAATGGAAAGAAGGGTAAGCGAAGATAGAAAAGGCAGAAAGCATGAGAAGTTTCAGTTAAGCCTAAAAAGATTTCTACAGGAATTTCCTGGCAGTTCAGTGATTAGGACTCAGTGCTTTCACTGCCCAGGACCTGGATTCAATCTCTGGTGGGGGTACTAAGATCACACAAGCCACGAGTCACAGCCAAAATTTTAAAAATAATAATAAAATAAATTAAAGGATTTCTAGAAAATAAGGAGAGAGAAAGGTACCAAGGCAATAATGAAAAAAGGAATGAATGGTGAGAATTTTCTAATTTGATTTAAAAAAGAAAAAAAAGAATCCTCCAGTGAAGCAGCAGGTACTACAGTTTGCCAACAACATCATCTTTGTGATGTACCCTACCTACGCACCATCCGGTGAGCATTCTCAGGGAACTTAAAGCCATCTGGACAGAGTTGTCATTAGCCAAATCAGATGATTCTGGCCAGGTGACATATTGTTTAGTTTTGTTCTTTAAGGGATGGAGAGTGGCAGTCATTTTGTCTCTCTGTACAAAACACGTGATTTTTCTTTGAAGCGTCTGAGGCTTAAAAAGAAAGGGAGGGGTCCTGCTGCTCAGAACCTCCAATTGTGATGATCAGTCTGGAAGCATGCAGCTATATAGGAACAGCCTGAGGGGAGTGGATGGGTAGAGCCGCTGTGCACGTCTAAGCATTTTTCTGTAGCTCTACACTGTCAGCTATGTATTATATGTACAAAGAGCTCTAAGTACATAAACGTGCTGTCCTCTTTTACTGGGTCACACCCTGAACTGGAATTTGAGACTTTCTCCATAGGCTTTCACTGATCTTACATCTCCAGTAAGAGATTTTTGGACTTCATCCTATCTGTTCAGATATAACTCCCTTATTATTCTCTGCGTTTAAGGGAAATGTTTGGTGTGTTTTTGATGGTGGTGATGGTGATTTTTAAAGCAGAAAAAGACCTCTGCCTTCACTCCTTTCCCTTTAACAGGCACATCAAAGAGAAAGATTTACATTACCATTTCCCATGGCAGGCACCGCCATCAGTTCAGTTCAGTCGCTCGGTCGTGTCCAACTCTTTGCGACCCCATGAATCGCAGCACGCCAGGCCTCCCTGTCCATCACCAACTCCCGGAGTTCACCCAAACTCACATGCATCAAGTCGGTGATGCCATCCAGCCATCTCATCCTCTGTCGTCCCCTTCTCCTCCTGCCCCCAATCCCTCCCAGCATCAGAGTCTTTTCAAATGAGTCAACTCTTCTCATGAGGTGGCCAAAGTATTGGAGTTTCAGCTTTAGCATCGATCCTTCCAATGAATACCCAGGGCTGATCTCCTTCAGAATGGACTGGTTGGATCTCCTTGCAGTCCAAGGGACTCTCAAGAGTCTTCTCCAACACCACAGTTCAAAAGCATCAATTCTTTGGCGCTCAACCTTCTTCACAGTCCAACTCTCACATCCATACATGACCACTGGAAAAACCATAGCCTTTACTAGATGGACTTTGTTGGCAAAGTAATATCTCTGCTTTTTAATATGTTATCTAGGTTGGTCATAACTTTTCTTCCAAGGAGTAAGTGTCTTTTAATTTCATGGCTGCAATCACCATGTGCAGTGATTTTGGAGCCCCCAAAAATGAAGTCTGACACTGTTTCCACTGTTTCTCCATCTATTTGCCATGAAGTGATGGGACCAGATGCCATGATCTTCATTTTCTGAATGTTGAAGTTTAAGCCAACTTTTTTACTCTCCTCTTTCACTTTCCTCAAGAGGCTTTTTAGTTCCTCTTCACTTTCTGCCATAAGGGTGGTGTCATCTGCACCACCAAAGGCAGGAAGAACCTAGAACCAAAACCCTTTGAAGAGGGGCTTTTAAAAAATTGCTGTCACTGGCAAAGTCCATTAATAATTCCAGGTAAATAAAAATAGAATCTCGGTGATAAATCCTGACCATGTTTCTCCTTTCTTTTCCTTTGTGCTTCACCTAGTTTCACTTGCTCATAGGACCCCCTGTATAGAGACCTCTGCACTTCAGACCGGAGTTCCCGGTGCAAAATGACTGCTCGGACGGGCTGTGTGCAGAAGCTCTGCACTCGACCCTGCAGTGCAAGATGGTGACAAGGGGCCGTGTGCAGAGATTCTGCGCCGGGCACTGCAATCAGAAGCTTAAGTAGCACAGCTGTGCGAGTTCGGAAAGCGCTGCCTTGAGATCCTACAAGGCAGCCTCACCCACAGCCTGTCTGGAGAGGTGTACTCTAGAGAAGGAGCTCGCACTTCTCCGTTCTTAGATCAGAGAATAAAGCTTTCCTGGAACTTCCCTGGCAGTCCAGAGGTAAAGACTCCATGCTCCCAATGCAGGGGGCATGGGTCCAGTATCTGGCCAGGGAAACAAGATCCTGCATGCTGCACCAACATGTCCAAAAACTAAAACAAACCCAGAGCTTTCCTTTGCTTCTGAGCTGGAACTCTGCCTCATTCTATTGGCTCAAAGGACACAGGCAGGTGGACTCTTGTAAGGTCCCAACCTGAAAAGGTCAGTAACAGTAAGACACTGTATCTACTCTTTCTTCTCCATTCTGGGATTTTAAGTATGAATAGCTCTTGTAGATATCTGACCAGTGTCCCTGTGGATTTTTTTTTTTTTTCCTGTTAGTATGGTAAAGAATCCACATGCCAGGACAGGAGACTCAAGTTCCATTCCTGGGTTGGGAAGATCCCTGGAGAAGGAAGTGGCAACCCATTTCAGTATTCTTGTCTGGGAAATCCCATGGATGGAGGAGCCTGGCAGGCTGGCTACAGTCCATGGGGATGAAAACAAGCCGGACATGACCTAGCAGCTAAACAACAAGCAATCCAAGTAATGTGATCAGTTTCCCAGACGGCAGTCATCAGTGTCCCTAAAATAGTTTTCCATAGGCTACTGCTCAGGAACTCAATCAGACCCCTCATAAAATGGATCCCAGCTGCGCTCTCAGAAACCAGCTTTCAGAGGACTGTTAAGAGCTTCCAGGTTTACACACGGCACTTCTCCAGCCCTGAAGCTCACTCTCCCCTGAGCACCACACTTTGCCTGACTGGGGAAGCAGCACGAACACTGTCTTACCTTAAACGATTTCAGACCGGAGTTCCTGGTGCAAAATGACTGAATAATTATTCAGTGGTTCCTTCTGAGTGGCTTGTTATATATCCCTACTTCCCAGCAGTGCTCAACCTCAGGCAGCCATGGAACTTCACAAAAAGTTTTAAATTCAGCTTTAAAATCCCTTAGGGCAATAGGATGGTTTGTAAATTAAGTCCCAGAAGCAATCCAAGGGACATCATAGTACCTGGAATAAGGACAGAAAATTGCTTCTGCTAAGAGATCGAGTTCCACCTAGACACACACACACACATACATCCCAAGAGAAAGAGAGAGAGAGGCCATTCCTTTAGAAGTGTTTGACTGCTATTTAAGTAAGTGAGCTATGTGATATGCACACACTCAGCAGATTATATGCATATATGGTATTACCACCCAAGCTCAAGTTCTAAGGTTTACTTCAATATTTCACCCTTCTGAACTCAGTTATTAAAATATACTGAATGGTGTTTGTTAATGTGCCCTAAGTTTTTCCATCAAGACTCTCCAAATAGATTAATGTGTCTAAATTTTGAATTATGTGCTGTGACAATGTGACATATCAATATTAAAGCACTTCGAAGAGACGCATTTGTGTTGCATCTATTTGACACCAAGTATCTTAATGAAAGTTGAAAATAGTGAGTCACAAATCACAAATGCTAGTTTTCTATATACTTAGATGGTTGGCATTGTAGGAAGTGTCTGGGTGGTACAAAATGATTCACTGTTAAAAAAATAAAATGAATAAGTTTTCTTATGAATTTTGGAAAGAAATAAAAACCTAGTTATTTTTAAGAAATAACTCTTCATAGGAAATAGTTTATCTAATAATTACCTCATTCTATCTGATGATACGCAAAGCTCTAAGGGTGTCCATTTTCACTGTAAGCCTCCCCTTCTGCTATGCAGGTTCAAGAATAGTTTGTTTCACTGTGTTATAACCAGTTTTGCGTGTGTAAGTCTCTGGTAATGTCACTGTTGCATATTAATAGCTCTTTAAATTTTAATAATCTTAATATAAATAATTCTATATAATACGTTTTATATGTGATATTCCAGAAAAGCATCTGCTTCTGCTTTATTGACTACGCCAAAGCGTTTGATTGTGTGGGTCACAACAAACTGTGGAAAATTCTTCAAGAGCTGGGAATACCAGACCACCTTACCTGCCTCCTAAGAAATCTGTATGCAGGTCAAGAAGCAACAGTTAGAACTGGATATGGAACAACGGACTGGTTCAAAATTGGGAAAGGAGTACATAAAGGCTGTATATTGTCACCTTGCTTATTTAACTTCTGTGCAGAGTACATCATGTGAAATGCTGGGCTGGATGAAGCAATAAGCTGGATACAAGATTGCCAGGAGAAATATCAATAACCTCAGTTATGCAGATCACCCTTTTGGCAGAAAGGGAAAAGGAACTAAAGAGCCTCTTGATGAAAGTGAAAGAGGAGAGTGAAAAAGCTGGCTTGAAACTCAATATTCAGAAAATGAAGACCATGGCATCTGGTCCCATCACTTCATGGCAAATAGATGGGGAAACAGTGGAAACCGTGAGAGACTTTATTTTGGGGGGCTGCAAAATCGCTGCAGTTGGTGACTACAGCATGAAATTAAAAGATGCTTTCTCTGTGGAAGAAAAGCTATGACCAACCTACAGCAGATTAGAAAGCAGAGACATTACTTTGCCAGCAAACATCTGTCTAGTCAAGGCTATGGTTTTTCCAGTGGTCATGTATGGATGTGAGAGTTGAATCATAAAGAAGGCTGAGTGCTGAAGAATTGATGCTTTTGAACAGTGGTGTTGGAAAAGACTCTTGAGAGTACCTTGGACTGCAAGGAAATCAAACAAAAGTCAATCCTAAAGGAAATCAGTCCTGAATATTCATTGGAAGGACTGATGCTGAAGCTCCAATACTTTGGCCATCTGATGTGAAGAACTGACTCATTTGAAAAGACCCTGATGATGGGAAAGATTGAAGGCAGGAGGAGAAGGGGATGACAGAGGATGAGATGGTTGAATGGCATCACCAACTCAATGGACATGAGTTTGAGCAAGCTTCATGAGTTGGTGATGGACAGGGAAGCCTGGTGTGCTGCAGTCATAGGGTCACAAAGAGTTGGACACTCTGAGCAACTGAACTGAACTGAATATAAATAATTTTATATAATACGTTTTATATGTGATATTTTGTAATAATATAACATACCAAACTTATACAATTTATATAATATAAATTGTTATATAATTACTATATCATTTATGTGTAACAATTATCATATAATTTAATATAATGTAGCAGACTATTGGGGCTGTCCTGGTGGCTCAGTGGTAAAGAATCCATCTGCAATGCAACAGCCGCAGGAGACTTGAGTTCAATCCCTGAATTGGTAAGATCCCCTGGAGGAGGGCATGGCAGCCCACTCCAATATTCTTTCCTGGAGAATCCCATGGATGGAGGAGCTTTATGGGCTACAGTCCATAACGTTGCAAAGAGCTGGACACAGTTGAAGCAACTTAGCTTGCACGCATGCACAGCAGACATTATTAAGCACCCAATATGTGTATCACCTTAAAAGATTTATAAAATCTAGTCCTTGACTTCAAGAAGTCTATGATCTTATCAGAGAGAGGATTTTGAGTTCTTTGATGGTTTCCAGGAGAGATGTTTCCCCTAACCACCCCTGGGTTCTTGTCTCACCCCTTATTCTTCCCTTTGGAGGAGTGAGTTACCATATGTAATTTCCAGAGTACTGACTGGGATGGGCCACTTACTTCTTGCCCATTCAGGAGCCCTGTCTTCTAACCCTGCCTGTGACTGGAGAGGCATCTGTCATGTTCTGGGGTTTTGTGTGTTAGGAAGACTTTTGTGGCAGCACAGAGAAACACCTTTCTTCAGAACCAGTTTTATTAGTAATAAAATGTTGTTTTGATCTTATCTGCCACTCCTTCCTCCCTCTCCTTCACTTCAGAACTCAGGTGGAGAGGAGAAGCATATAATTTCATGGGGCCCACTCCAATCTCAACAAGGATAGGACTGGCAACAGGTAATTATAATACAAAGCACCCTGTGATCAGCACGGGGTGAGTTCCAACTTCGAGTAAGGTTGTAAGCAAAATAACAGTCACTTCTGTCAACAGAACTGCAAAGAAGCAGGATCAGCTCGGGGACATCCATGCCAGGGGCCTCCTGCTTCAGAACTTCCTGTGGTCATTTTATCATGTATCGCCTAAATTTAATCAATAAATTTCATTATCACTAACCAAATCTATGCATACATAAATTGAGTTATTAAGTGATTTTGAGTTAGAGTTTTTTGTTTGTTCGTTTCTCGCCACTGGCTGCAAAACTTTAGCATGTGAGGGGCTTCTCTAGCGGTCCGGTGGCTAAGACTCCACATTTCCAGTGGAGGAGACCTGGGTCTCCTCTCTGGTCAGGGAACTAGACTCCCTATGCAGCAACTAAAGGTAACTGCATGCCATAACTCAGACCTGACGCAATAAATAAATTTTTTTTTTTAATTAACATGTGATTGTGTGGTGATGGCCAGAGTAAATAACTGGTAGAGAAAAAAGAAAAAAACTGATGGGAAATAAACCTAGAGAGGTAGTTTGGGGCCAGAGGTGAAGGATCCTCCATGTATTGTGTGTGTTTGGGTCTTTACGCTTAAGGGCACTGGGCAGCCATTAAAAGTGACTGAGCAGGATGACAGCCAGCTTTGACGTGTGTTTCAGGAAGATGAATACAGTAGCGCTGTGTCGAATATCAGGTGCAGCGCAGTGGGGTGAAATCGGAAGTAAGGAGGGAGACCTATTAGGAAATTATGGCATTAAATAATGAGGGAGGAGGTCAGATCTTGAACTAGAGGGTATCAGAGGGTATAAAAAGGAAAGAAGAAACACAAAAGATATATGTTTTCAACAAATGAACAGAACCTGACTACTAATCAAATACGGGACAAAACAAAACAGGGAAGATTCTCCAACAATTTGAGCTGGTGTGATTAGCAAAGTCTTAATTAACAGAAATAGGGAGCTAATGGTCAGCAGGGAAAAGAAGGAGTTTAGATTTGAACCTGTTAAGATCAACACACTGGGAGAACACAAGGGCGGAAGCTTCCAGCCAGGAGTTGGTGAAGCCAGATGGGAGCCGTGAGGGTTGTCAGACGGAGAGAGGAGGTTTCAGAAACGAGTCACTCAGATAGAAGAGTCAAAGCCGTGAGACTGGATGAGTTTTCCAAGAAGAAACGTGCAGAAGAAAGGCTGGAGAAGAGGGTCAAGGGCAGATTCTTAGGGGAAACATTTTTGGAGTTAAAAAGAGGAAGGGGAGGAGACACAGGGATAAAAGAGGGGATAAGAAATGAAAAGTTGAGAATTTCCGAGGCATGGAGACAACGGTTGGGAGTGGCAGAGCAGGGCCGATCATATGGGGTGGCTAAGCAGAATGAGAATAAAACAAATCACTGCATTTGGTAACCGGCTGACTATTGACCTTTAAAAACTTACTATGGAGGTATAAGAGCTGAAGCCTAATTGCAAGGAGTAAGAAGGGAGCCAGTGGTATCAGAAAGGAAGCAGCTGACAAAGGCGACTTTTTAAAGAAGTTTTGTGATGGAGAGAGAGAGAGTGAAGGCACTTGCTCTGGGAGGTGTGAGGAAGCAGACTAGAGGACCAGTGGTTTTGTTTATGTTTGTGGTTTGTTCTTTTTTTTTTTTTTCTATTTTATTTTAGTTTTGGGTTTGGTTAGCTGGTTTTGGATAGGAAAAACTTACGTGTGATTACAATCGGGGAACAAGATCCATTGGCGGAGATAAGGAGAGGAGAGCGAGAGACACAGTCTGTGAAACAGAGCAAAGCTTTAGTGCAGGCGGAGGAACTCCAGTCCAGAGACCAGGATGCGTTAATTCATAAAATATGTGGAAACTAGAACCATGGTATAACATGATCGTATTTGCAAAGCAAATAGAGATACAGACTTAATTGCCAAGGGATACTAAGGGGGAAAGAGGGGAGGATGGGATTAATGGGGACATTGGGACTGACATACACATGCTATTGATACTATGAATAATACAGATAACTATTGAGAATCTACTGTAAATCACAGGGAACTCTACTCAACGCGCTGTGGTGACCTAAATGGGAAGGAAATTTTTAAAAAAGAGGGGATATATGTAAATGTATAGCTGCTACACTTTTTTGTGCAGCAGAAACTAACACAACATCATAAGGCAACTCTGTGCGTGTTAGTCACTCAGTCGTGTCCGACTCTCTGAGACCCCATAGACTGCAGCCCACCAGGCTCCTCTGTCCGTGGGATTCTCCAGGCAAGAACACTGGAGTGGGGTGCCACGCCCTCCTCCAGGGGATCTTCCCAACCCAGGGATTGAACCCAGCTCTCCTGAATTGCAGGTAGATTCTTTACCGTCTGAGCCACCACTATACTCCTGTAAAAATTATTATTTTCTTTTATTTATTTTTTAAATTTAAATTTTATTTTATTTTTCAGTTTTGTTTATTTATTATTTTACTTTACAATATTGTATTGGTTTTGCCATACATTGACATGAATCCACCATGGGTGTACATATTCTTAAAAAAAAAAGAGAGAGACTAGGATGGCAGGTTAGCCTAGGAGGCTGCTCCAAAGGCAGGTAGAAGCCGGGGAGGTGACATCAGAACCACAGAAGTCTAGGTGGACAGATGGAATGATGGAGAGACAAGGGGGAGAGACCAGATGCTAGAGGTGACTGTGGGTCAACAGATAACAGTGCAGTGGGACCGAGTGGGTAGGATAGGTGAGTGGGGGCTGGGTAAGAACCGATTTCCTGTGGGTATATGCACTCTACATCTGGAAATCTCCCCACTCCGCCCCCTTCAGTCCCTCCCTGGCCCTCCTCCACACAAATGCCAGCCTGTCTGATATATACAATCTTATGACTCATGAAAGCCCAATGTCTAATTTTAATTCTAACATTGCTTTCTACATTGCTGCTTTGTAACTTGTGTTGTTAACTATGGTATTACCCAGTGTTTTAATATTATTTTTTAATTCTAAAGAATAGATAAGGCCCAAAAATTTATAAACAGGCTAATTCGCATTGCTCATTTCTGTGTTTCCTCAAAAGAAAGGATGCTGGATAGAAGACATTTTTGAGATATAATCTGTTATCAGTCTAAGTGCCCTAAGTCTGGATGTTTCAAGAAGCTTAAATCATGGTGCAGTGCTCACGCTGCTACTTGTAAAGCCTATTTCTGCTGATAGTATCTGACTCGCCTGCTGATGAGCAAAGAACTAGAGAGCTGGAGTTATTGCAGGATGGTTTTGGCAGAAGATTTTCTGTTTTTTTCCACCACTGTCTGGTCTGGGTGCAAAAACTGAAGGATTGCTTGATGTTCTTTTGCTTTAGTTCTCTTTACTTATCTTCTAATGTTTCTGGTTGTTTGATTTTTCTTTAGAATCAGACACTTTGGATGCTGTAGGGTAGGGAGGGAAAAGAGACCAAGAGAACCAAGATGGGATTTGAATGGAGTTTGAATTCTGGACTTTTCTGTGAAATGGTGTGTGTGCTGCGTTGCTTCATTTGTGTTCTACTCTTTGCAACCCTATGTAGCCCGCCAGGCTCCCCTGTCCATGGGGATTTTCCAGGCAAGAACACTGGAGTAGGTTGCCATACCCTCCTCCTCCAGGGGATCTTCCAGACCCAGGGATCAAACCCAGGTCTCATGTCTCCTGCAGTGGCAGGCAGATTAACACCACCTGGGATGCTGGAAAGGGGTAGTTCCACAGGACTAAAACTCACTTTAGAGGTAGTAAAATCCCCAGCAGAAACAGGAGCAGCAACTTCATGGCTTCCTGTCTGTGAATGCTTGTGCTTGTCCAGTGCTTTGTGAATCCATCTCTCCAGTGAAGGGGCTGGAGAGTCCACAGAGACTGCCATCCTGGCCATTAGGTCTCCCATCTGACTCTCCATTTAGCGATGGCTCCAACAGGTTTTCTTTCTCTCCTAAGCAACTGGCCTCACTGTTATGCACATTGCTGGCTTTGCTTTGCACAGGCAGCAAATCATTTTCTGTGCCTCGTTAAGCAGTGTTCAGAGAGTTCTGTGTGATAGTCCCCCCTCCCTCACCTTTGTTCTTGGACCTCAAGGTGGCAGACAGAGTTTGCCGATTTCATCAAGAATGCAAGTAGTTGGGGACTTCTTCAAGAAGGCAGATCCCTGAAGTCAGAGCCATAGGCACAAGACAGCCAAGGGCCTCCAGCCAGAAAGAAGGCAGACCCTTAGCCACGGGGTGATCTGTGCCGTCCAGCCCCCTAGATCTGTCTTCTGTGTGTCCCACAGAGTTCCCACCTGGACTCGGGCCCGCCCTGCATGGGCGGTGTGCTGTGCCCTGGACCTGAGCTCCCTTCTCCCTTTTATCAGCACTTAGCTGCCCTGTGTCTTGTTCAGGTCAGTACTCTCTTAGGTGAGAGGCAGCCACCAGTCTAGCACAGAGGCTAGACAGTTACAGAGCAATTCTGTGCATTTGAATCACAGCTCTGCCATTCACTGTCTGTGTGACCTTGGGCAAGTTATGTGACTTCTCTGACCCTCCCTTTCCTCATCTGTAGAAAAGCAGCAATAATAATACCCCCAAGATAGGACTTCATGAATAATAGTGACTTAAACCGCACGTGAAGCACCCTGTTGTTGTTGTTAGTTGCTAAGTCGTGTCTGACTCTTTGCAACTCCATGGACTGTAGCCTGCCAGGCTCCTCTCTACATGGGGTTTCCCAGGCAAGAGTACTGAAGTGGGTTGTCATTTCCTTCTCCAGCGGCTCTTCCTGACCCAGGGTTCAAACCAAGTCTCCTGCATTGGCAGGCGGATTCTTTACCACTGAGCCACCACGGGAGCCCAAGGCACCCTGTAGTGCCAAGTAAGTGTTAGTTAGTGCCAGAAAAACTTAGGCCTCCAAGGTGTTAAAAGTGATTATTGTTTTATATGTTGTCCTGTCTATGTTTTTTGTTTTGTTTGTTTGGTATTTTAGTAAGAGACTTATGGAAAGTGTCCAAGGAATTAACTTTAAAGGACAGAACTATAGGGACAATGTAGAGATCCTCCCATCACTCTTAAGTCATACTAATGCAGCTTTCTAAATCACTGGTCCTTCCGGTCAGATATTCCCTACTACTTCCTTTTAACCAAGGAGAATCCAGGCTGGTGGTGGGGGTAGAGGTGAGGGGCAGGTGGGGAAGCGGACTGCTTAAGAATCATCATGGATTAAAGACATAGTTCAGGAAGCAAGTTGGACTAAACCAGAGTTAAAGTCATTCTCTACAGTAAATACCAGAGCACAAAGGAAAGAATGCATTTAACTGCCATTCTCTTTTTAGATTTTATTTTTTTCCATCCTAAGTACAAAGGTTGATAGCCAATAGGATGTCCATAAAGTAATGGACATGTTAGTAAGAAAATCACCAAAACTGGGAAGTTAATAACACTGACTTAGATGATTTATTTCCGAAGGATCACTCAGACATCTCAAATATGTGTAAATATGACTAAAATGTATTCATTAGGAATAAAAAACAAAGGTGGGCTTAGATGGGTGAAAGCTGGATTCGGAAGAGTAGAAGCTGTGTCAGCAATGCTAGGGCTCCCCAGGTGGTGCTAGTGGTGAAGAACCTGCCTGCCCGTGCAGGAGATGTGAGACGCAGGTACGGTCGCTGGGTGGAGAAGATCCCCTGGAGGAGCACATGGCAACCCACTCCAGTCTTCTTGCCTAGAGAATCCCATGGATGGAGTCAGACACGACTGGAGAGACTTCACACATGCACCAATGCTAAGGCCCCCCTTCGCTCTGCACTCATGGCTTGCCAACATCAGTAGAATCTGAACTCATAAAATGGCCTTTGTCGGTAATTACCATTATTATGACCACTGTCATTTCTACTTGGCTGTTCAGTTTCTGCACCCTCTTCCAGTTCTGAGACGATTTGATTTCTTTTCCTCTTGATGCTTTCTGGGGCAGACGCTGAAAACTCCTTCTGTCAGCCTTCCTAGCAGCTGGGACTCAGACTATGGTGAAGCTCAGTTGTCCAGTGCACCCATGGCAGCCTTTAACTAGTGGTCCAAAGAAACAGGACAAGGAGCATCCCTGCTGGCGGCCGGCAGCAGCAGACTCCACGATGTGGACTTTCTGGTGGCAGCAGCATCCGGGAAGCTGCAGCTGCAGCCAGGTGACTTCAGAGGGCAGACTGTGATGTCCAGCGAACATTATCCTCACTAGATGGGCTCTGGAGCAAGATTTTGGCTGTGGTCCTGGCTGTTGCCAGGTCTCATTTGTTCCTGATCAATTTCTAAGCCTGGTTCTAAAGTCTGTGAAATACACAATATCCTTTTATTAAAATTTTTTTTTCACTTAAATCAACCACATCTGTTTCAGTTGTTTGCAACTATAAAACCCTGACTAATACAACTGGTGAGACAAGTTTTTACTATGATGGCTGGGACTGCTAGCCATCTGCCAATTTTCTCCATTTCATCTTTTGGTTGTAGAACTCAGGATTTCAGCTGCATCCACAGCAGCATCACGTCTTGACCTTAGGTCCTGAACTGAAAAAGTGAAAGTCACTCAGTCATGTCTGACTCTTGGCGACCCCATGGACTATATCGTCCATGGAATTCTCCAGGCCAGAAAACTGGAGTGGGTAGTCCTTCCCTTCTCCAGGGGATCTTCCCAACCCAGGGATCGAACCCAGGTCTCCCACATTGCAGGTGGATACCTTACCAGCTGAGCCATAAGTGAAGCCCAAGAATATTGGAGTGAGTAGCCTATCCCGTCTCCAGTGGATCTTCCTGACCCAGGAATCGAACCGGGGTCTCCTGCATTGCAGGTAGATTCTTTACCAACTGAGCTATCAGGGAAGCCAAAAAAAGAAAAAGAGGATGTATGCCAATGCTACCATCTGTGTTTTCTGGGTCAGTTCAATTGATTGATTTTTCCCTTCATTATGTATTTCCCAGCCTTTTTGCATACCTGGTAATTTTTGCTTGGATGGTAAACACTGTGAATTTTATCTTGTTAGGTGCTGAATAATTTTGTATTCCTATAAATATTCTTGAGTTCTGTTATGGGATGTGATTAAGTTACTTGGTGTGTTAGTCTCTTGATGCTGCTGTAATAAATTACCTCAAACGTAGTGGCTCAGAATTTACGCCAGAAGTCTGAAACCAAAGTGTCAGTGGGGGCAGCTCCAGGGGCTCCAGGGGGAGATTTCATCTCTTGCCTCTTCCGGCTGCTGGTGGAGCCCAGCATCCCTTGACCACATCACTCCAATCTCAGCCAGTTGTCTTCACATTGCCTTTGCCTCTGTGTGGCTCTGCTCCTGCCTCCTTCTTTGATTTATTTATTTTTGTTCGCACTGGGTCTTCATTGCTGTGTTTGGGCTTTCTCTTGTTGTGGGGAGTGGAGGAGACTCTAGCTGTGGCATATGCGCCTCTCACGACAGAGGCTTCTCTCGGGCGGTTCACTGGTTCTAGAGTGCATGGACTTCAGTAATTGAGGCGCCTGGGCTTAGTTGTGGGATCCTCTCTGACTGGGGATTGAAGCTGAGACCCCTGCATTGGCAGGCTGAGATTCTTAACCGCTGGATCATCTGGCAAGTCCTGCCTCCTTCTTATAAGGACACTTGTGGTGGCATTTGGGGCCTCCTGGGAAAATCCAGGATGGTCTTCTCATCTCAAGATCCCTAACACAGTCACACTTATAAAGATCCTTTTCCCCAAATCTGATAACATTTCTAGGTTCCAAAGATTAGGACTTTTATCTTTGGGCTCCCAATTTATCCCATTACATTAGGAAATGATCTATTTATGTTTGGTTTTAGGTTTAGTTAGGTGGAAGCAGAGTAGAGTTTAAGCTAGAATTCATTTTGTCCCACTCAGTTCTGTTCAGTTCAGTTCAGTCGCTCAGTTATGTCCGACTCTTTGCGACCCCATGAATCGCAGCACGCCAGGCCTCCCTGTCCATCACCAACTCCCGGAGTTCACTCAGACTCATGTCCATCAAGTCAGTGATGCCATCCAGCCATCTCATCCTCTGTCGTCCCCTTCTTCTCCTGCCCCCAATCCCTCCCAGCATCAAAGTCTTTTCCAATGAGTCAACTCTTCGCATGAAGTGGCCAAAGTATTGGAGCTTCAGCTTCAGCATCAGTCCTTCCAAAGAAATCCCAGGGTTGATATCCTTCAGAATGGACTGGTTGGAGCTCCTTGCAGTCCAAGGGACTTGCAAGAGTCTTCTCCAACACCACAGTTCAAAAGCATCAATTCTTCGGCGCTCAGCCTTCTTCACAGTCCAACTCTCACATCCATGCATGACCACTGGAAAAACCATAGCCTTGACTAGATGGACCTTAGTCGGCAAAGTATTGTCTCTGCTTTTGAATATGCTATCTAGGTTGGTCATAACTTTCCTTCCAAGGAGTAAGCGTCTTTTAATTTCATGGCTGCAGTCATCATCTGCAGTGATTTTGGAGCCCAAAAAAATAAAGTCTGAAACTGTTTCCACTGTTTCCCCTGTTTCCCCATCTATTTCCCATGGAGTGATGGGACCGGATGCCATGATCTTCGTTTTCTGCATGTTGAGCTTTAAGCCAACTTTTTCACTCTCCTCTTTCACTTTCTTCAAGAGGCTTTTCAGTTCCTCTTCACTTTCTGCCATAAGGGCGGTGTCATCTGCATATATGAGGTTATTGATATTTCTCTTGGTAATCTTGATTTCAGCTTGTGTTTCTTCCAGTCCAGTGTTTCTCATGATGTACTCTGCATAGAAGTTAAATAAGCAGGGTGACAAAATACAGCCTTGACGTACTCCTTTTCCTATTTGGAACCAGTCTGTTGTTCCATGTCCATTTCTAACTGTTGCTTCCTGGCCTGCATACAGATTTCTCAAGAGGCAGGTTAGGTGATCTGGTATTCTCACCTCTTTCAGAATTTTCCACAGTTTATTGTGATCCACACAGTCAAAGGCTTTGGCATAGTCAATAAAGCAGAAATAGATGTTTTTCTGGAACTCTCTTGCTTTTTCCATGATTCAGCAGATGTTGGCAATTTGATCTCTGGTTCCTCTGCCTTTTCTAAAACCAGCTTGAACATCAGGAAGTTCATGGTTCACATATTGCTGAAGCCTGACTTGGAGAATTTTGAGCATTACTTTACTAGTGTGTGAGATGAGTGCAATTGTGCAGTAGTTTGAGCATTCTTTGGCATTGCCTTTCTTTGGGATTGGAATGAAAACTCACCTTTTCCAGTCCTGTGGCCACTGCTGAGTTTTCCAAAATTGCTGGCATATTGAGTGCAGCACTTTCATAGCTCCATCTTTCAGGATTTGAAATAGCTCAACTGGAATGCCATCACCTCCACTAGCTTTGTTCGTAGTGATGCTTTCTAAGGCCCACTTGACTTCACATTCCAAGATGTCTGGTTCTAGATGAGTGATCACACTATCGTGATTATCCAGGTCATGAAGATCCTTTTGTACTGTGTATTCTTGCCATCTCTTCTTAATACCTTCTGCTTCTGTTAGGTCCATACCATTTCTGTCCCTTATCAAGCCCATCTTTGCATGAAATGTTCCCTTGATATCTCTAATTTTCTTGAAGCGATCTCTAGTCTTTCCGATTCTGTTGTTTTCCTCTATTTCTTTGCACTGATCTCTGAAGAAGGCTTTCTTATCTCTTCTTGCTATTCTTTGGAACTCTGCATTCAGATGCTTATATCTTCCCTTTTCTCCTTGGCTTTTCGCTTCTCTTTGTCCCACTACTGAGGCAGAACTCAGAATTCTACTTGACGCCCTGTGAATTAGAAGATTTTCTACTCTGGCTACTATAAGAGGAGCTCTTCCTGCCTCTGAGTGAGCTCTAGAGAATTTTCCTTCCAATACTCTCAGGCCTTGGCTAGTTCCTTCACAAGGTGTAGTGATCAGCGCTCAGATGAAACCAAGGGGTCGGGGAGGTGGGGGGTGGGGGGGGTATGAGCGGGCGCGGTTAGCGGGACCCCTGGCAGACCTCCAGAGTTGTTTCCACACAGCATTCTCTTTCGCGGTTCTCTGCCTGTGAACTCCAAAGACCTGGGCTTCCCAGGACTCCCAGCTCCACTCCACTCCCTCCACTCTGGATTTCCCCATCTTGCACCGAGGTCTGGGACACCTTCAGAGCTCACCTCCTTTGTTTCCTCTCTCTCAGGGATTGCTGCCCTTTGTTGCCTGATGTCTTACATCTTGAAAACCATTGTCTGGTAGTTTGACTTGTTGTTGTTGTTTGGAACAAGAGGATAAAACCAGTCCCTATTACCCCATCTTGTCTGGGAAAAGAAAGCACCATTTTTTTTTCTTTTGGAGGCTAATTACTTTACAATATTGTATTGGTTTTTGCCATACATTGACATGAATCCGCCACCGGTGTACATGTGTTCCCCATCCTGAACCCCCCCTCCCACCCCCTCCCCATCCCATCCCTCTAGGTCATCCCAGTGCACCAGCCCCCAAAATAAAAATCATGGGAATTCCCTGGCAGTCTAGCGTTTAAGAAAATGTGCTTACACTGAAAGGGGTGTGGGTTCTATCCCTGTTTGGGGAACTATGATCCCACATGCTGCATGGTGTGGCAAAAAATAATTTAAAAATTAAGAAATAAAAATTAAAACAAAATCATGACCAAGTGTGCCCTCCTCTGCCCCTTTCTCTTTTCTTTCTCACTGGAATATGGGTGTGATGGGGGGGAGGTGGAGCAGCCCTCATGGACTATGAGGGTAAGAGCAGGCTGCTGAAGTTGATAGAAAACTGAGATGAAGGGCCCTGGGTGCAGCTTTGCTCTGCTTGTCCAGACTCTTACATGCAGAAAGATATATTTCCTATATTGTTCAAACCATTGTGTATTTAGATCTCTGTTTTTCTGGTACCCAACTAATATAATTATATACAGAACATCACAGTGTCTTCTTTTTGCCCTTTCTGGCTAAGGGACTTGAAAACTGATCCAGTCTTTTGCTGGTGCCTCTGGGCCACAGCAGCAGCCTATAGACACACCCTCCTCAACAATTCAAAAATAATTCCCAATGGGAATCCATGCATATGCGTGTCTGTGAGTATCTGTGTGTGCATGCACATGTGTACTATAGAGATCAACAGTCAGTGTAACTTATTTTTCTTCTAACAAAGTTTCTAAGCAAAATAAATAACCTTTAATGCCTTTTTATATCTAACTTCTAGTCTGCTGCTGCTGCTGCTAAGTTGCTTTAGCCATGTCCGACCCTGTGCGACCCCTAGTCGAGGGGCACGTACTAGGCATATACGGCAGCCTAGTCTAGGTGCCATAAAACTGTAACCTGTGGCCTAAATCTGGCTCATCACTTGGTTTTGTACGATCTACAAGCTAAAAATAGGTTTTACATTTTTAAATAGAAAAAAAAAGATTTTTTTGACATGTGAAAATTATATGAAATTAAAATTTCAGCATCTATATAAAAAGTTTTATTAGAACACAGCCTTGTGCCTTCATTTATATGTTGTGGGTTCTCTGCTTTAATGGCAGAGTTGAATAGTTGCGACAAAGACTATATGGTATGCAAAGCATAAGGTATGTACTATCTGGCCCTTGGAGAGAAAGTATGTTGACCCCTATTTTAGTCCAAAGAACACTTTTTAAAAAGAAAACGCTAGCTCTACCACTTAATAGGCATATGGATGGCATTGGTATATGATATAAAGAGGACAGTCACAAAGAGCAACAGCAAGTGATAGACACTAAGTCCACTCACAGCATGTAAACAATAGTGAGTTCATTTATCACAGTCAACAGCTGATGGGTATTGCTATTCCCCAGGTATTTCAAACCATCATGGAACACACAGCCTAACCAAGATTTTCTACTCACTCAGGCTACCAGATTTGGAATTAGACTCTTCTTGAGGTTTCCCCTCCCCACCCCACTTCCAGAAAGAATAAGGAGATTCATATTTTAAAATTTTTGTTTATAAAAAGTATATTGGAATACTTCAAATCCTCGGGATTCAAATTGACCAACTGTGCAACCATACTGTAACGATGACTGTGCCTCTCTTCCTGACGTAGAGAAGCCTCTTGCTTCTGTCTCATGCTTTATTCCATGGGTCAAAAGTTTTGGATTGTTGACTAATGAGAGAGAAAATGCTCATTATGTCATTGACTGTACCCTTAGTAGGATTCTAAGTTAAACACCCCTAAACTGTATGATATCTCAGGCTCTCGTTTGTGTCTAGGAGAGGAGTAACATCCGTCAAGCACTAACTGTTAGACACAGGAGGATGTCAGACTCAAGGGGCGATGTGAATATCCTGCGGACAGGAAATTAAGGAATAGTGGAACATTATCCTAAACATCCCACTTTTGAAGGCTTCTCTGAAAGAGATAGGAGCACTGATTAAGAAACCAGATAAAGCAACACGGTTCTCAGCAGGATTTGGATCCTGTATGCAATGTGGGAGCCAAGGAGCCAGGCTGAACCTATAGGGTCCTCCTTCCATTCCACTGCAGAGAGGCCTGCGGAGGTGTTATCTGTTCATCTCTGCATCAAGGATCAAAAATACTGCATTGAGGGAAGGTTCCAGCCAGCACAAGCAAGACTTTCTCTGAGGCCTAGAGAGGAGCTGGCCTGGGCTCTCCACACAGACGCCCAGATCAGGGCAGTAGATCTGGAGGAGGGTGTCCGAGGAGTCAGAAAGAGAGGACAGGTGTGTGCAAGTCAGAGAAGCAAGATGTAGGCCACCCAACCTCATCACCCTCAGAAGTGGAAGAGATCAGGTTGGCCATTGGGAGAGGGAGGTGACTGCCCCCATCTCTGAGACTCCCTAGTCAAGGGGAGCTGACTGTGGCTTCAGAGGAAGAAGAAGAAGCAGGGACCTCACTGGTGGCCCAGTGGCTAAGACTCTGTGCTCCTGGAGTCAGGGGCCTGGGTTCGATCCCTGGTCAGGGAACTAGATGTCCCATGCTGCAACTAAAAGACCCTGCATGTTGCAGCCTAATGTCCTGCATGTTGCAATGCCGTAACGAAGACCTGACACAGCCAACTACATAAATAAATGAATATTTAAAAGAAAAAAAATAAAAGGAAAGAAGAGGGAGCAGAAGCAAGCCTCCTGGAGGGCACGAGCCTTTATCTCAGCTCACTGATGTACCCCCACAGATGCAAAGACTGATGAAAGTGAAAGCGAAGTCGCTCAGTCGTGTCCGACTCTTTGGGACCCCATAGACTGTAGCCTACCAGACTCCTCCCTCCATGGGATTCTCCAGGCAAGAGTACTGGAGTGGATTGCCAGTTCCTTCTCCAGGGGATCTTCCCGACCCAGGGATCGAACCCGGGTCTCCCGCATTCCAGGCAGACGCTTTAACTTCTGAGCCGGCTGATATATGTCTTTTTTTTTTTTTAAGCAAGAAAGTTTTTATTACCAAGCTCAAGCTGGGGCTCCCACCCTTACCGTCGCAGCGGCTATAGGGAGGAGCCCCGGGTTTTGGATTACATTGCTTATATAGGGAGTGTTCATGAAAAAAAGAATTTTTAGGTAGGGGGACGTCTGGTTGGTCACTTTAAAGTTGATCAACACGGCTGAAAGTAGCGCAGGAAGTAGACAAGAGGAGTGTTGAGCGCCCCCTGGAGGCCAGAACTGCCTACAGACCAGAGGCATCCAAGGTTGTTTGGAGCTGATCTTTCTAACACTCTCTTGAGGCGGTCTGAGTCCATTTAACAAGCAAGGAAACTGAGGTTAGAAGGGGGATTGAGGGAGACAATGGGGTGTAGTGGAAAAGTCACAGGCTTTGGAGTCAAACAAACCTAGGTGATTTAGCCCATTACTGACTATATGACGTAACCAAGCTACCTCAAAGTGTTAATGTAAAAATAAAGTGAAATCATATTGCACGTGTAAGACTAGCATTAAGTCTGGCATGCAGTAGGTGTGTGGTAATTTTAGCTTACTTATTTTCGTTGTCCAAGGTGACAGCGTTAGTAATCAGCTGCAGGAGCTGGGGTCTAACCCTGATGTTCCTGATTCAGAAGCCCAGGCATTTGTCCCTTCATGATGACTTCCTCTCAGCTTCCGCTAAGAATAAAACCCAGACTCTCCTTTAAAAGAACTTTCCAGCTAAGCTGATTCATCTTCGCATCTAAAAAATAAGATGGTTCCCAAACAACCCCTTTTTAGGGCTAGAGTGCTGCCCTTCCCCACAGCCTCCATGCTCTCACCTCTGGGGAAATATAAACACTCCTTGATGAGGGGCTGGAACTCAGAAGGCTGGCCAGCCTCGCCTTTCCCAATGATTTTTTTTTTTTTCAGCTCGCAAGGGAAACCCTTGAAGGGAACCCCTCTGAGCAGTGAAGTCCATCCCTTTTATGGACAGATTCGCTTGCTGCCGCACAGCAAACCCTGAGCAAATTTTTTTGGCATGCTCAAGGCTACAGATCTCTTTGTCCAAAAGGCAAACATATTTCTCTGAATTCATAACAGCAGCTCAGTTTTAAAGGTTTTCCGATTCCATTGAATGCCTCCTCTATCCAGACATTCTCAAACTTAATAAATAGTAAGAGGCTAAAACTGAAAAGGAAGGTCTCCCATTTACAAAAACGATTTGTCTAACTGGCTACTTCCAAACTAGGGTCTCTCGACCTGAGCACTGTTGAAATTTTGGATGAGGCATTTCTTTGCACTGTGAATATTCAGCAGCATTCCTGGCCTCTATCTATCACCTGCCAGGAGCACCACCTCAACCTACCTGCCAAGTTGTAACAATGAAAAATGTCTCCAGACATTATCAAATGTCCCTGGGAGTTAAAGTCACCCCTACCTGGAAACTGCTGCTTTAACATACCTGGTGTGAGGTTTAAAATGGGTTTTAAGCCCCTGGCTTTTAACCTTTCCTTCCATACCAGACAACTTAAATCATCAGTGAGCCAAATGGGAATTCGGGGAGGAGATGCCAAGAATGACTGGATGTAAGGGTACCGAGAGCAGTGTATTATACAGCACAGTATAGATGTAAGGTTATTTCAAGCTCGCTTAATGTCAGGGCACGAGGACAGGGTAGGGCACTGAGCCAAATGGACATTTAACTACCCAGTAGATGAACAAAGCATCTCTGAAATATGAAAATCCCAAGACCAAGATACAGTAACTGCATAGAAACTTCAAAGTACCCTGAGTGCATTTCACATGAGATCTCATTTAATCCCTGTTACTTATAAAAGACACAGGTGTCATTTGTTTTTATAGAGGGAACCAAAAACTTGAAAAGGTTAAGTAATTTATCCAAGATCAGTCAGATGATAACTGGTGGAGAGGGGCATAAGACTCAGAGCTGACTAGGGTGGGGTGTGCATGCATGCTAAGTCGCTTCAGTTGTGTCTGACTCTTTGTGACCCTGTGGACTATATCCTGCCAGGCTCCTCTGTCCATGGGATTCTCCAAGCAAGAATACTGGAGTGGGTTGCCATGCCCTCCTCAGGGGATCTTCCCAACCCAGGGATCGAACCCATGTTCTTCATGCCTCCTGCATTGGCAGGTGGGTTCTTTGATGGATAATATTAGAGATCAACTAGTGTTCCTATTTGACCAAGGAGTTCAATACATCAGTTATTTTAATCACATTGTTTGGGTTACTCAAATTGTAATACTAGAACAGAGGTCAATTTAGCCTTTTTCATTTAGCCTTTTTTCCCATCCTTTCAGGTCAGGCAGCCCAAATGCTGGATTTGTCTTTTGGATCAAATACAACACCTTATTCTTCTAACCGCAGCCAATTCTAACTGACTCCCTCTTCCCTTGACAGGTTAGACTCCAGTGCCCCTGGAGCCACTACTCCCCAGACACTTGCTGGTTCTCTGCTTGATGTCTCTAAATCCTGGGCGGCTGGATGCTCTGATATGAACCATCCTCTGGAAATTCAGTCCCAGTAGTTAACTGCAAGTCCTGTTTCTTATATTCCAAGGAAAGTCCATCTGCCCTTCTAATATTTATCTTTCTGCAAAACCCACCCACCCACTCCCAGAAGGTACTGTGGATCAGTGGAAGTGAAACTTGAGAGAATAAAAAGGAAAGGAGGTCAGGAATGGAATAAGTAGTAAATGAATGAGGAACGCACAATACTGAAGAAGATACAACACGGAATTGGAGAGAAGAGCACACTAAAATCAGATCAGGAGGGGAAGCTAAGAGGGGGAGCGTGGTCAACAGACGTGAAAGGGACGAACAGGAACTTGACTGAAGAAAGGACTAAACAGAGAAGTGAGAGTTGCCCAGTCATGTCCGATCATCTGTGACCTTGTGGACTGTAGCTCGCCAGGCTCCTCCTTCCATGGAATTCTCCAGGCAAGAATACTGGAGAGAATAGTCATTCCCTTCTCCAGGGAATCTTTTCTCGACCCAGCGATTGAACCCAGATCTCCTGCACTGCAGGCAGATTCTTTACCATCTGAGCCACCAGGGAAGCCTCTCAACAAAAAGAATCTGCCCCCAAAGCCATCTTTGTGACTGTTAACTTCTAGTTAGCTTTTTTCTCCCTTCAATTCAAGAATAGTTGATTTACAATATTGTGTTAGCCTCTGGTGATTTTTTAAAAATCAGTATATAACATTATATAAAATTTCAAGTGTGCACTGCTAAAATACAACATCTGTATATATTATAAAGTGATCGCTAAGAAAGACCTAGTTACCATCCATCATTATACAATGAGCTCATGCATTTCATCTCCCTCCTTCCCCTTCCCCTCTGGTGACCACCATTCACCTTTCTGTATCTATGAGCTTGTTTTTGTGTTGTTGTTTTTTTTTTTTAGATTCCACATAAAAGTGAGATCATACCCTATTTATCTTTCTTGGTCTAACTGATTTCACTCATCTAACGAAGTCTATTTGTTTTGTTGAGAATGGTGAGAGAGATTTCGTTCTTTTTCTGGCCGAGTAGTATTCCATTCTACATATGCACCACATCTTTGTGCATTCATCCACTGATGAGCACTCAAGTTGTTTCCATATCTTGGCTGTTATAAATAATGCTTCAGTGAACATGGTTAGCTTTTAATTTGAATATTTGCCTATGACTACATGGCAAGATGTCTGTGCACAACTCACATAGCAAAAAACTTTCACTTAATATAACAGAGCCCAACTTTTCTAGATTATTAAATTAAAGTGTAGTGTTTAGCTACACTCTTATTTTGGGCTTCCCTGGTGGCTCAGTGGTAAAGAAACCACCCACCAATGCAGGAGACCTGGGTTCTATCCCTGGGTTGGGAAGATCCCCTGGGAGAAGGGATGGTTACCCACTCCAGTATTTTGGGCTTCCCTTGTGGCTCACCTGGTAAAGAATCAGCCTGCAATGTGGGAGACCTGGGTTCAGTCCCTGGGTTGGGAAGATCCCTTGGAGAAGGGAAAGGCTACCCACTCCAGTATTCTGGCCTGGAGAATTCCATGGACTGTATAGTCCCTGGGGTCGCAAAAAGTCAGACACGACTAACAGACTTTCACAATTTTGGGAGAAAGAGGCAGAGTATAAAAGCTACTGTTAGGGATTCAAAGAAAAGCCCCATAGTGGATCTTCAGTATAGATTCACACATAGGTAGTGCCAAATAGTATCCCCATGACAAAGTATTGAGTTGGCTTTCCATAAATCACACCAGAAAAGCTGCCCCACTACTATAAAATCTTACTTCTCTGATCAAAATAGTTTTTAAATAACTGTCTCAAAGATCCATAAAAAAGTTCATAGTTGCCATTTATTGATTAGTTACAGTTATTCCTACAGCGATGCTGTAAGGTGAGGACCATCATTCCCATTGGTAGGGATGAAGACATTATGGTCAAGAAAAGTTGAGTAATTTGCCCAGGCAGTCTGGAGAAGGCACTGGCACCCCACTCCAGTACTCTTGCCTGGAAAATCCCATGGGTGGAGGAGCCTGGTAGACTGCAGTCCGTGGGGTCGCTGAGGGTCGGACACGACTGAGTGACTTCACTTTCACTTTCACACAGGCAGTCACTGGGATTGGCTCTAGACCCCTCATTCTTTCCCCTAAGCTGTGTCTAACCCTCCCCTCCTCCCATGCCCCCTTGCCCCAACCCTGCCATCTGGTTACATTCAGTGCAGTTTTTGCTAGAGTAGAACAGTAAACTCAGAAATTTTTACCCAGAAATATTGAAACAAAATCATGCTTTGTGCTCAATTCACAGAGCAGTAGAATTCCAGGGCTGGTAGGGACACCGGTTCATGAAGTCCCGCTGTCTCTATTTTCGCAGATGAGTTAAACCAGGCTCAGTGAACTGAAAGGTCCAAAGTCACTACAGCTAACTAGGAAATTAAGTCAAAAACCCCATTCTTGAAAACATCCTATTCCTGAGCTTTTACTTGTGCCCCTGAAGGCACATTCTTTTCTCCCAGAGGGCTGCTTGGATGCTCTCACACCGACTGTGGGGGCTATGGAGCCTCCCAGATGTACCATTTTGTGTCCCCCTGGGGTGGGCGGGGGTGTGGGAGGGGTGGCCCTCCGGGTGGATGGAGTGCATGTTGGGAGGAGTTGCAGGAGGCCTATTTGGCAGGCGGAGGCTTTGCTGAGAAGTTATGTGGCAAAAACAAAATCAGCAGTTCCCAACTCCTTGCTTGATACTATTACTTTTATAATCTATGGTTCCTTTTAAATACAGTGTAACATAACAGGCTTATAATTCAAAACACATTTGTACAAAATGTAAAGACATACTGTACAAGCCCATGAATATAAGAAGCAGTGTTCCTTTCAGGCATCCTATTGAAAGCAGACAATACTTCAAACCATCTGACGTTTTTTGTCTGTTTTCGCACTTGGCGTTATCCACTCACTGCTGTTTTCCTGTTGATCAACTGTTAAGTTTTGCATGGGTCCTCTTGTGGGTATGTGAATGCATGTTAAGCACTTGTTTTCTTTCAGGACAGACATTCCCCGCTGTGCTTTTCCTGGATGTGGACTATTTTTATTATTTACTTTATGTTGCCATGGAGATGGGGAGATCCCAGATGTTAAGAGTTGGAATCTAGGGCCACAGGAGACATTTATCACTGTAATTTGTATGAAGTAGGCTCTTGTTCTCTGTGTCTGCAGAGCTGAGTGTTTATTTTATAAAAAAAAAAGTTACTAGTGAGGACTCAAGCCTAATGAATAATATGAAACTTACCTCCACCTCTACCACACAACAGTGAGTGATCTTATTAGAGAGCAAATGGGGCTCCTGACAGCACAGAGATGAGCAGCTGTTGGGTTTTTCCCTCGTAGGAAACAGAAGGATGCATCAGAACAAGGAACCCATTTATCATTCTTTCGCAGCTCCCCTGAAGAAAAGAAACTTTCCCAGTTTATTTCAACCATGCTCTGCCAGGAAACAAAGAACCAGGGGGTGGGGGGCTTACCAGGATGCCACCATCATCATTGATAAATGTTTGCAGAATATCAGTGAATGAAGTGTGAGTCTAAACAAAACAAGATGCGGTGGGCAATGCTTACAGGGCTATGTGCTGACATCATACTCTTTAGTTGCTTCCCGGAGTGAGAGTTAGATATAACAGCAAACTTTGTTATTTTTTAAGGCTCTGTGAAGCTCAAAGTGAATTGAAATAGAGATAAAAACAGGGACAGAAAAACTCCCTGCAGGCATCTTGGGAGATTGATCCCAAACATTTTGGGTTTTAAACAAGTACCTTACAGAGTTCACTCTCCTGAGGGCCAGCAGCGGTAACTGGTGGTTACTGTCGCTCTGTCCAAGCCACACGTGGTCCTTAATAGTTCCCTTCTGCACATAGGAAAGACCATTGATAAAAAAAGAAAACAAAGCAGATAAACACCCAATAATGAAAAAGACTGTCCTCACTTTATAATATTCAAGTGCATCAAGAAATCACTCCTAGTTGCCCCCTCCAACCACCCAGACCTCTTGCTTGATCCCCTTCTCTCACTCCTACAGGACTCTGATGAACTGCATTCCTCCTCTGCCCCGCCTCCCGCCTCCCCCCACTGTTTTCTTGGACTCCTGAACTTGACTTTTTGGCTCCCCCCAGGCTTTACTTGGGTGCTATATTTGAGATTTTCCATGGATCTCCACCAAGTTCCCCTAACCAGCTTTTTAATCTCCTCCTGTTCCCTTGTTTCAGGGAACCCCAGTCCAGTATCTGCTCTCTAAAAATATTAGGACATATATCTTCATCCTATCTGTCTCCCCTCTTTCTATTTTCTTTCACTCTCACTCTTTCTCCACTTCACTCTTTCCTTCTTGTTTGAAGCTCACATCTTCTCTTTAAACAATCATTTTTCCTTTCCCAGTTAGCCTTTGTAATTTGGTTTGAAAATGAACACTTTTAGAGCTAAAACCAGAGAAGGCAATGGCACCCCACTCCAGTACTCTTGCCTGGAAAATCCCATGGACGGAGGAGCCTGGTGGGCTGCAGTCCATGGGGTCGCACAGAGTCGGACACAACTGAGCGACTTCACTTTCACTTTTCACTTTCATGCATTAGAGAAGGAAATGGCAACCCACTCCAATGTTCTTGCCTGGAGAATCCCAGGGACGGGGGAGCCTGGTGGGCTGCCGTCTATGGGGTCCCACAGAGTCAGACACGACTGAAGCGACTTAGCAGCAGCAGCAGCAGCAGCAGTGACAAATGGACAGCATATTTGAAATTTGAATGTAAGCTCAAGTCTCTTAGGTCCATCTGCTCTACAACAGAATCTATATGAAACAATGGAAGACTACTAATTGTGACATAAATCTGAACAGTAATTTACTACAATTTTAAAAGAGCTGAGAGCCAAGATTCATGCATTTCTAAGCACAGAACAAGTCTTACAGACCAGCTTTATCTGCCCACTTATCTTGGCTCCTATCTGAGATACATCATTATATTAAAGTTTCCTTACTTTCCCATTAAATAAAAGCATAGATATAAACATGTAATTTACAGCAGCAGTATAGTGGGTAGGAAGTGAAGTTCAGGAGTCAGCCTGCCCAGGTTCAAAATTCAACTTAATCACCTTAGAGCGGCCTGGAGGCCAACTCAGCTTTATCTTTGCCTCTGTAAAATGGAGATAATGATAGTGTTTCCTTCGTAATATTTATGAGTAGATAAAATGTTTTTGTCCATGTAAAGTACTTAGAATGGTGTCAGGCTTCAATAAATGTTAGCTATTTTTAACAATGGATATTCACACATTCCTTTGGAATAGTCTTCTTCCTCAAGTGCCAGACTTTTAAAACTGTATTCAGTCTAGAACCCAGGATATCAGAATAAATCCACAAGCACTTATAACCAAAACTACCCTCTGTATTTTCTGCTCCTCGCCACTAAATGACTTAAGTATAGTTCTGAAACTGTTCGCCTCCGATTGGGACTTGAACCTATGTGCCAGGACTCTAATCTGTCCAAAACCCACAATCTTCCAACTGAGATTGCAAACCTGGTTTTAAGACCTAATGAAGTCCAGGTTCTTGATGTCTCACTGAAGAAAGAAGTCACTGAGAGACAAAGTTAGGCTGTCAGAGAGGCTGAGTGTGGCCTCAAAATGTGGTGTGGTTAGCTTTTATGGGCTGGGTAATTTCACAGGCTAATGAGTGGGAGGGTCATTCCAACTATTTTGGAGAAGGGGTGGAGATTTCCAGGAATTGGGCCACTGCCCACTTTTTGGTCTTTGATGGTGGACCTTGAAACTATCATGGCAACAACCCTGGGTGTCATTTAGCTTGCTGATGTGTTACAGTGAGCCTATACTGATGAGCCAACCATCTCTTCTGCTGTTGCCCCCTTCTCCTCTTGCCTTCAATCTTTCCCAGCATCAGGGTCTTTTCCAGTGAGTCAGCTCTTTGCTTCACTGACTCAATGGATGTGAGTTTGAGCAAGCTCCGGGAGATAGTGAAGGACGACTGGCATGTTACAGTCCATGGGGTTGCAAAGAGCCGGACACGACCGAGCAACTGAACAACAACAACAATACTGAGGATCAAGGTCTGGTTGAAGCTGACTTGTCTGCTGTCTTGGACCCATTTGATTCTAATCAGTTTATATTGTGTCCTCTGGCTGGGTCATTCTTTCGAAGGGTGTGCCCTGCCTCCTTTCTTCCTGTTTCAGTTACATGTAAATAAGAAGGAAGACAAATCCATAACAAATAAAAGGTCCACCTTCCCTGAGCAGTCATTCAGTTAGTTTCAAGCTTTATTTCTATTCTAAGAATGTTCTTTAATAGACTTTATTCATGTATTTAAGGGAGATAGAGAGAATAGCATTTATGGATTCTTATCTGGAAATAACCTGTTAGTATTATTATTTTTGTTTGTTTGTTTCTTTTAGCTGTAGCCCAAACATGCTATTTAATGACTAAATTGGTAAAGTCCAAAATAAGAATCTTTCTATTTATGTTTTCTTAGTCTTTTTAATTTTTGAATTCTCCAAAGGCAATCAGCACAAGAAATCCTGAGGTTCGAGGAAAATGTTTTCCAATCCACTAAACACATACTACCCTAGTTATAATTATCTGTACCCTCTTTCGACTGGAGCTGGAAGGGCCTTTGCAATCATGGCTTCAACCCCTTTGCTTTGTGGACAAGGAGCCCAGCCAGCAGAAGCAGAGAGAGCCCCATCAGGGAGGGGCAAAGCTGTGAGCTGGGCTCCAGGGCTGTCTGATGTTATGCATCACACGTTTCCTTCTGCTCACCACTTTCTATTCCCTTATGTTTCCTTCCTTCTCAGCATCAAAGCAGGTCAGCTTAGTTTGTATTGCATGAAATGTGTAGAATGAGATGGACTGAAAAGAAATGAAATGTGTTTCATTTTAGCTGCTGGTGCTTGGCCTGCAGTTGTGAGCAAGGTAACCAGGTTACTCTGATTTCCCAATTGGGCTCTTTCAGCTTATTAAGACTACTGTGGTCCTCCAGGAGGTGACACTATCTGGTTGACAGTGTGATGGTGGACACATGATGTTACACACTTATCAAAACCCAAACAATGGACCACGCAGGGAGTGAACCCTGCTGTAAACTATAGACTGATAGTTAACAATACTCTATCAGTATTGGGTCATCCATTTCAACAAGTCTACCACAGTCAAGCAACATGCAAATACAAGGGGAAACCAGTACTACTAGGGGAACTAGAGGGATATCAAGGAACTCTGTACTTACTCCTCAGTTTTTCTGTAAACCTAAAACTTCTTTAAAAAAATAAAATCTGGGAATTCCCTGGTGGTTAGGACTCCATGCTTTCACTGCCAAGGGCACAGGTTCAGTTCCTGGTCAGGGAACTAAGATTCTATAATTCATGCAGTGTGACTGAAAATAAAATAAATCTATTATATCTATTTTTTAAAAACCTGCAGTAGTCCATTCTTGTTATATTTGAGAAATAATGTGGTAATGGAGTTTCTTTACCAATGAAAATAGCCACAAACAAACAGTACCAGTAATATCTCATTTGGCTTCTGTCTTTGGTATGAAAAAGTAAATTCTAGAACTCATTAATCATATTGTTTAAATCCAAATTGGAAGGACACAATGTAAATACTATTTCTTAATAAAATTGAAAATTTGTGTGGCACTATTCAGTGCGATTCCTGGTGGCTCAGATGGTAAAGAATCTGCTTGCAATGCAGGAGGCCAGGGTTCGATCCCTGGGTTGGGAAGACCCCTGGAGGGGGGAATGGCTACTCACTCCAGTATTCTTAGAGGGCTTCCCAAGTGGCACAAGTGGTAAAGAACCCCCCTGCTAAAGCAAGAGACATAATGAGACATGGATTTGATCCCTGGGTCAGGAAGGTCCCCTGGAGGAAGGCATGGCAACCCATTCTAGTATTCTTGCCTGGAGACTCCCATGAGCAGAGGAGCCTGGCAGGCTACAGTCCATAAGGTTGCAAGGAGTTGGACACAACTGAAGTGACTTTGCAGACAGCACACAATGGCTCTAAGATGGGGAGGGAGCTGGGAGGGAGGGTCAGGACAGGGAACACATGTGCACCCATGGCTGATTCATGTGAATGTATGGCAAAAACCACCACAATACTGTAAAGCAATTAGCCTCCAATTAAAATAAATACATAAATAAAATAAAATGAACTGTTCCTTCTGAGGTCTTTCCCTACCATTGTTTTCATACCATTCCTACAGATAGCTTGTATTTTTGCCACTGTCTTTGAGGGTTTGTTTAAAACTGGTCTAAACACCTTAAAATTTCTTCTTTGTGTACATGTCAAAAGTTTTTAAAACTAATGCATCTTTCTCATATTTGTCTACATGAACTTATAATACAAAGGCAAGAAATGTAGTGTTGTCCACCGGATCCATGAAGATTTTGAAAATCTTAACCTTTGAATTAATTCACCAAGCACATTGGGTAATAATTCTTGAATTTTGCACTACACTCTTGTCAGACAATGGTAGTGGTTGAATATTTATAGTAGCCAGTTGCCTCCTTAGTAATGGAACTTTTAACAAGGTTTCCCTGATGGAACATTCCATTCTGTCTCTCAGAGCCCATCTACTTTGAGTGATGCTGCTTGTGAATTTTCATTGTCAGATTTCATTTTAGTGTGTATTCTGTTTTCTAGGAACAGTAATCTCAAGACAGCAAGATGTCAATAGCCTTCTTTTTATTCTCACTATATTCTGTTTCAAAATGCCACTGTAACTTGGCAGGCATTGTAGAACTATTTTGCAAATTTTTACTGCATGAAGTACATCCAGTAACTTTTAACACCATAAAAGGTGAACCCCAATGACAGATAATAATTACTGTTCTTCTTGTCTTTCAACGACTTTATGAGATACTTTTCCAGACAGGGCCTTGGTTTTCTGGAAAGATGTTTTTTCTGGTCAGATTTGTCATGATTAGCTTGATCCTTTTCTTATTATAAATATAATTATTTCATATTACCATGGGGGAGATGCTGAGGCTGAAGCTACTTTGGTCACCTGACACAAAGAGCCAACTCATTGGAAAAGACCTTGATGCTGGGAAAGACAGAAGGCAGGAGGAGAAGGGGGCGACAGAGGACAAGATGGTTGGATGTCATTGACTCAATGGACATGAGTTTGAGCAAACTCTGGGAGATGGTGAAAGACAGGGAAGCCTGGAGGGCTGAGGTCCGTGGGGTCACAAACAGTCAGACACGACTTAGTGGCTAAACAATGACAACAATGGGGGAGATAAATATAAACACTCGCAAAGACGTAGATACATGTGTGTGTGTGTTAAGCCGTCTCAGCCGCGTCTGACTCTTTGCGACCGAATGGACTGCAGCCTACCAGTCTCCTCTGTCATTGGATTCTCAAGGCAAGAATACTGGAATGGGCAGCCATTCCCTCCTCCAAGGGCTCTTCCTGGCCCAGGGATTGAACCTTATTTCTTACGTCTCCTGCATTGGCAGATGGGTTCTTTTACCATTAGCGTCGCCTGGGGAGCCCACAGATAGATATATATGTATTATATTTGTAAATATGAAGATTGATAAGATGAAACAATTCATTAAAACCACAATAATACGATGCTATCATAATGCAATGCGTTAAATGTCCACTTGTTACTGTGCAACTGATTTCCACTCCATGAGGAGAGCATGTGCTAAACACGTGCACATAAGGCTTGACCAGCGTTTAATGAAGCATGGTCACTCCCATGTTAGTGGAGGGTAGGCACTTGTAATAATTTACCCCAGGAAAAATGTACAGGCCTGAATTCAGGAACAGAAAGGAGCAGAGCTACAAGCTCTGTTCAGAGGAACATCTATCCATGAGACATCCAAATATATACATACACATAGACATAAAGAGAAATGCTATTTCCAGGTCTGAATTAAACCAAGTTCACCCAGCAGTACAAGTCATGGTAGTGGTGGTCCCAAATATGCTAAAATCTGGTGCATGTCAAATTAGAGCGTGTGTTTATTATCATAGTTTCTTTTTTTAAATAGTTGAAGTGTGTGTATTTTAAGAAGAAGCTAGAATTCTACATTTATGGAATCTTTACAACCAGGCGTATGTTTGCTCCATGGATAACATATGATAATACAGGAACAGAATTGACCCAAATGATCAGGAAAATGAAGGCCCCTCCACTCATTAGGCAAACATGAAGCCACAGCTGGTGCCAGCATGCAGAGATGTAGAGGAAGAAATGGTCTGAGAGGAGAAACCTGAATAGAGCAAGACCTTCTCCACAGAACTTCTCCGGGTGAGAAGCAGACAGAGACTGGAAGAGGAGACACCCAAAGGTCTGGACAGACCGTGTCAGAGGAGGAGAAAGTTGTCCAGGAGATGTAGGATGACAATGACTAGCCATCTCTGTGGTTGTGCAGGACCACGTCATGGAGCTGGAATGTCTTCTGCTCCAAACGAGCCCTTGTGGTTCAAGACATCCCTTCTCTCTGCTGTCTGAAATCCCTCCTCACCTGAAATCCCTCCATCTACACTTCTGGGTTTTTGTTTGTTTGTTTTTTGTTTTCCGCTTCATTAGGTTAGGTGTGTGCCTTTTCCAAACTAGTGTTCTGTGAATCATCAGTCCGTAGTAAAAAAAAAAAAATAATTTTTCCACCTGGGATCATTATTAAGCTAAATTAAATTAAATGAGTTTCTTTACTGCAGAATATCAAGTCTTTACTTAAACTATAATGTTTCTTGGGAATTTCCAAGGGAGAATATAATACGTCATGTTTCCCACATTCATTCAGTTGAGAAATAAATTCTTTATTGAGTGCTTGTAACTATCTCCCCAAACTCATGTTCCAGAGAACACAGTCTGAGGAATATTGCATCTCCTGGAGGCCTCTGCTCTCAGTCACATTCACAGCCTATCATTCACCATTCTGTCCACATCTCAGGAAACTGGATGTTGGGGAGCCAAACACACAGTCAACTAAACTCCTCAAAAGGAAATTGTTTGCTGTGGTTATTTTCCAGGTGAGAAGGTACAGGACCGAGGTCAGATAAGTTTGAATTAGAGTGAAAGTGAAAGTGTTAGTTGCTCAGTTGTGTCCGACTCTTTGGGACCCCATGGACTATAGCTGCCAGGCTCTTCTGTCCATGGAATTCTCCAGGCAAGAATACTGGAGTGGTTTGCCATTTCCTTCTCCAAGGGATCTTCCTGACCCAGGAATCAAACCTGGGTCTCCTGCATTGCAGGCGGATTCTTTACAGTCTGAGCCACAGAGTGGACATTAACAAATCAGTGTAGGCTCTAGGCAGGCATTCAGTACAACTCTCAAAGAGATGCGTGTGTGTATGCAGGGCGCCCAGGGAACAAGGACTGGAAAGACGAGAGGAAAATAAACACTGACATCACTTACTTCCCAGTGCTGACTTGCTTGGAAGTAATTTTAAGAACTCTCCAGAACTTTATGTGCCAATATAAAAAAAGGGTTTAACGTTCCTTTTACCCTTTTGTATCCCTTGTGATATATACCTGAGTGCCTTGCATGCCTTAGACACTCAATGAAGTCTTAAATGAATTTCATGAATGAGTGAGTGGACATGATTCTAGGCCAGCTAAGAAAAATTAAAAAGTAAAGTTTATTTTCAAGTGCGTTTTCTCCTGTCTCGGGTTTCAGGGTCTTTCTTCTCTTCTTTCCTTCTATTTGAAAACTTCCCACTAAGACATGCCTGTGTGATGTGCACTGCGCTATGTCGCTCAGTCGTGTCCGACTCTTTGTGACCCCATGGACTGCAGCCCGCCAGGCTCCTCTGTCCATGGGATTCTCCAGGCAAGAATACTGGAGTGGGTTGCCATGCCCTCCTCCAGGGGATCTTCCCAACCCAGGGACTGAACCCACGTCTCTTACGTCTCCAGCATTGGCAGGTGGGTTCTTTACCACTTGTGTCACCTGGAAAGTCCCAGGAAGTCAGGAAGACTTGCCTGATTCCATCTTAAAGTGCTCTTTCTTCAGGGTAGGTTGTTATCTTGATGCAAGTCAAATCTTACTTAAAAGACTCTCTGACTCTGTGATGGGAAGGATCTCTGAGCATCAGAGTCTCCCCAGATCCTTGCAATACCACCACAAAAGAGAAAGCCCACTCTTAACTGAACCCTAAGGAGCCATGAAATGAACATAATGAAATGATAACCTATCACCTTTTGGATTCTACTTTCATTCCAGAGTACCCTACGGGTATTATGCCAGGTGGAATGTTTTCCAGGGGACATAGCCCCTGTGCCCTGGGTAGGAATGTGACTACTTTGTGGGTGACTCCAGGGCATGCCAGGAAAGCATGCCTATATCCAACTGAAACCACAAGGGGGAATTCTAGTGGTCAGGACGTAATTAGCCCGCAATCTGAGCATTCATCTTCCTGGTCCCATCTCTCCAACTGATCCATAATCAAAGCAGAGCGTTACAGCTCTGCCAAGACAGATTTCAGACTAAATACTTTAATTTAAAAAGAAGATATTGTTGGCCAGACCTCCAAGTGATGTAGATGAGAGAGGTGTCTGATGAGGCAAAAAGGTTGGGGGAAAATGGTAAGAGATTTGGGCTTGTTGCTTGATTTTAAGTAAACAGAAGAGGAATACTTCAGGCATTAGGTCAAGAATTAAAAAGAAAAGGATATCTAGAAAAGCCTTGCCTCAAGCCTCCCTTGGGGCTTCCTTTTCTCCTTCATCCCCTCTTTCCTGTCTGCCCCACTCCGCTCCTTTCCTTTGCTACCTTCCTCTTTCTCTCCCTCCTTCCATCCCTTCTTTTCCTTTCTTTCGTTGGTACTTAAACACCGGGAACTGTGTTAAGCTACAGAGACAAGCTTGGCATGACTTCTGCTCTGAATATACCCAGTACCCCCAACTGCCCGCTTTCCTCTTCCACTGACTTTATCTGAGCATTCGTGTCCGTTTACCTTTCTCTATTTTTCCTACATTTTAGATGACAGCCTATATTAGTTATTGCTCTCCAGAGGAAAAATCAATAGGAGACACACACACACACACACACACACACATGTTGTATATATTGACCCTTGAATAAAGGCAGGGGTTAGGGGCACCGAGCCTCTGCACAGTCAAATATCCATGGATAACTTACACTCAGCCCTCCATACATGAATTTCCTTTGTATCCATGGTTCTGCATCTACAAATTCAACCAACCTCAGTCTTGTAGTGTTTACTATTGAAGAACTATCTGTATATAAGTAGACCCGCACAGTTTAAACCTGAGATGTTCAACATATATATACATATATATAACTATATATATATATATATATATAGTTCTCTTTGAGGGAGAGATTTTTAGGAATTGGCTCGCATGATTATGGGGGCTGATGAGCCCAAAATCTAAAGGGCAGGCTGGCAGGCTGGAGATGCTGAGAAGACTCGATGTTACAATTCAAGTCCAAAAGCAGTCTGGAGGTATTATAGAAATCCTTCTTCCTGGAGAGAGGTCAGTCTTCTCTTAACATAAGCCTTCAGTTGATTGGATGAAGTCCAGCCACACTATAGACGGTAGAGTAAAACACTTTTCCTTTACTCAAAGTCTATTGATTTCAATGTGGATCACATCTTAAAAAAAAAAAATCTTCACAATGACATTTAGACTGGTGTTTGACCAAATATCTGGGTACTACAACCCGAACTACTTGACATATAAAATTAACCATCACACAGCCCTTCCCCTCACCCTTTCCAGGATCCTTCCTGGATTCTTTCTTCTTGTGAGTCATCTCTGTACCTTGTCCCATCTTGTTTTTCTGTCAAATATCCCCGACCTTTACCGAGGAACACCGAGGTGACAATGAGAGTGGCTAACATCTACTGAGCTCTTACTATTTGCCAGATACTGTGCTGAACTCCGGAGAAGGCAGCGGCACTCCACTCCAGTACTCTTGCCTGGGAATCCCATGGATGGAGAAGCCTGGTGGGCTGCAGTCCATGCTAAGGGTCGGACACAACTGAGCGACTTCCCTTTCACTTTTCACTTTCCTGCATTGGAGAAGGAAATGGCAACCCACTCCAGTGCTCTTGCCTGGAGAATCCCAGGGACGGGGGAGCCTGGTGGGCTGCCGTCTATGGGGTCGCACAGAGTCAGACACGACTGAAGCGACTTAGCAGTGCTAAACTCTGCCCGAGTTTCTTATTTAATTCTCACAACTCTATAGAGCAGGCATTATGATTACTATCTTCTCTCACCCAGAGAGGTGAGGCACTTTACTGAAGGTCCTATGTCTGGTGCAGAGTGGGATAGGAAGTCAAGGCCAGTCAGTCTGGCACCAGAACGTGTGGTGGCCAGGCCGCCTTCCTCAATATTCATGATCAGTCAGTCAGTTCAGTCGCTAAGTCGTGTCCGACTGTTTGAGACCCCATGGACTGCAGCATGCCAGTCCTGTCCATCACCAACTCCCGGAGCTTGCTCACACTTATGTCCATCAAGTTGGTGATGCCATCCAACCGTCTTATCCTCTGTTGTCCCCTTTTCCTCCCGCCTTCAATCTTTCCCAGCATCAGGGTCTTTTCCAGTGAGTCAGTTCTTCATATCAGGTGGCCAAAGTTATTAGAGCTTCAGCTTCAGCTTCAGTCCTTCCAATGAATATTCAGGACTGATTTCCTTTAGGATTGACTGGTTGGATCTCCTTGCCATCCAAGGGACTCTCAAGTCTTCTCCAACACCACAGTTCCAAAGCATCAATTCTTTGGTGCTCAGCTTTCTTTATAGTCCCACTCAGTATGCAGGATGGCCACGACCGAAGACATCCTTGCCTCCTCCCACCCTCCAAGGGGCGGTTCTAGGTTGCTGAAGTCCTCAGTGATGAGAGGCTGCTGCTGCAGATTCTGTTGAGCCCCAGGGGATGGCACATGGAGTGTGACCGTGACCCAGAGGATGCCAGCAAGCATCCCTCCATGGGATGTCCTCACCAAAACACACGCTCCTCTAGAGCGCAGAAGGGCAGGGAATGCTAACCAACCTGGCAACCAAGCAGGGCTTCCTGAACCCGGTGGCCAGACCATGCCAAAACCCATGGCGATGGGCTCTTCTACAGTCACCTCCAGTCATTCAGTAGGAGAAGGTTTAATGACATGGGCAAATGTTCATGAGGCACTAAATTAAAAAGCAAACAACAAAACAGTTCCTAGCAGTTTGTAAATATGAACTCATTAAAAGTGTGTATTCCATATATTATATATATCTAACATATAAATGTGCTGTGCAAAGTCACTTCAGTCGTGTCTGACTCATGACCCCATGGACCATAGCCCGCCAGGCTCCTCTGTCCATGGGATTCTCCAGGCAAGAATACTGGAGTGGGTTGCCATGCCCTCCTCAGGGGATCTGCCTGACCCAGGGATTGAACCTGTGTATTTTACATCTCCTGCATTGGCAGGCGGGTTCTTTTACCACTAGTACTACCTGGGAAGCGCCATGTAAGCATATATGTGTGTGTGTATGTATGTATGTGTGTGTGTATATATATATATATATATATATACACACGCACACACATAGAATGAAGATAGGCTCAAAAATGAAATATAATTGTGAGTGAGAGTGATTTTTATGTTTTTCAGCATTTTCAAAAATTTTCACAAAAAATATATTTTGTATAAATGTACAAAATATCATGCTTTTATGGTAAAACATAAACACATTTTGTAACTAAACATTTAAATATATTTTGTAGAAGTGTACAAAATATATACTTTTGTGATTAAAAAATGACCAACATAGAGAAACTTAAATATTTACCTCTTTCTTGGCAATTTAATGCTACACCAATCTATTTTAACAAATTAAGTCCTACAACTACTAGGCTCAGACAGATCCATACTGAGATTATTGGTTACAGATGGAATGTCAGCCCTTAAAGAGATAAGGTACCTTGCCCAGGAGGGAGCTTCAGTTCTCCCAAGAGGAACCTAATCCAAGGTGTTTGGCTTAATGACAAGAATTTTCATTGCAAAAATATTTTCCATTCTTTAATCAGAGCCTAATCCGAAGGAAACTTCGGATGCCCCGTCATGGTACTTTCCATTTGAAATCTCTACCTCCCTCTCATTTTGGTGTCAACAGCATTCCTTTGCTTTGCAAATGGTAACGAAAAAGCTGGGAATTGTGAAAGTCTGTGTCAAATTGTCACTCATTTCATTAATCCCTCAAATTGTAATAGAGTGACTGAATTTTTAATCAACATTCCAGGACTAATGCAACAAATGAGAAATGTCTGCCTTGTGAAGACAAAAACTTATTCCAATTAACTTTCAGGAATCCAAAATTTGGGGTAAATCTTTGTGTAAAATTCCTTCACAACCTATTGAAAGTCTTGTAAATGACAGTAACAAATAACCATACCATATTTTTATACATCATCCCAATTATCCTCAAAACAGCCCCCAAACTTTATATTACTTCCACAGCATGAAAGAGGGCCTAAGTTGTAAAGTGATTTGCCAAGAACACGGAGCTGGCCAATAAACCAGACTTCTGGCTCCACGCGTAGTGTTCCTTCCACCTCACATCTACTTCGTGCCTCTGAAAGCGGCTTGCGCTTTGGGAAACGGGCAGCTATGAGTTATTCAGAACAAAGTCCTATAACTCAAGGGGATCTTCCATCAATGGCTAAGTCAATGAAGAAATATTGATTGGGCACTGTTCATGGAAAGGTTCGTGGATGTACTATCTGAGGAGACTATTAGATGAATAACTAGTGGTCCCGGCTGCCATCAGACTAAGCAAAGGTAGATTTCGGTCAAAAAAGGAGGGATCACTTTAATGTAACAAGACCAACGGGGTGTGTGTGTGTGTGTGTGTGTGTGTGGAGTATTAGATCTGCTCTGAAAATCTTAATTAGCATCCATTTCCCTGAAGGTACCAAGGACTTTTGAGATGTTAGATGAGATGTTAGACTTTTGAGATGCTAGAACATGGGTGTGCAAATACCTCTTCAACAATAGTTTGCTTTCATGCAAACTATTATGTATAGGATGGGTAAACAACAAGGTCCTAATGTGTAACCCAGGAAACTATATCTGATATCCTGTGATAAATCATATCCATATACTGTAATAAATCATAGCTGAAAAGAATATATATAATTGAGTCATTTTGCTATAAATATATATAAATATATAATATATAATTGAGTCACTTTGCTGCACAGCAGAAACTAACACAACATTATGAGTCAATTATATTTCAATAAAATTTTTAAAAAGACCCTGCTTTGAATGATTTTGGGTTTATACCCAGAAGTGGAACTGCTGGATCATACGGTAGTTCTATATTCAATTTTTTGAAAACCACCATACTATTTTCCATAGCTGCTGTACCATTTTACATTCCCAACAGAGCACAGTAGTTCCAGCTTCTCCACATCCATGCTAATACTTGCTATTTTTCATTACATTATGTTTTTTCCTATAGTAGCCATCCTAAGGGGTGTGAGGTAGTATATCTTTGTAGTTTTAATTTGTGTTTACCTGATAATTAGTGATGTTGAGCATCTCTCATGTGCTTATTGGCCATTTGTGTATCTTCTTGGAGAGATGCCTATTCAAATCCTTTGTCCATTTCTGAATCAAGTCATTTTTTTCAGTGTTAAGTTTTATGAGTTCTCCATATAGCCTGGATATGAATCCCTTGTCAGATATATGATTTGCTCATATTTTCTTCCATCCTGTGGGTTGTCTTTTTACTCTGTTGATTTTGTCTTTTGGGGCACATATTTTAAAATTTTCATAAAGCCCAGTCTATTTTTTCTTTTCTTGACTGTGCCTTTGGTATCATATCCAAGATCTCATTGCCAAATCCAATGTCCTGAAGCTTTTGCCTTGTGTTTTCTTTTAAAAGTTTTATAGTTTTACATTTAGGTTTTTAATCCTTTGGGGGTTAATTTTTATCTATATTATTAGGTATAGGTTGGCCACAGGTACTTTTTGAAATTGCAGACATTTTTCTGATATTCCTTTCTACAAACTTCAACAGCTACATAAATACAAGAGAACACCTACCCCTCAAAAATGCTCATTATTTTCATATTTTGATTGATAGGAATAGCCATATCTTTCTCACATTCTTTATTCAAAACATCATGTCACAATTTCAATAAAATTTTATTTACAAAAGCTTTCCTAATAAATACAACTGCTTTGGAAGAAACACTGACAGCAGAAGCAGCTCGTACTGCTACAAAATTTTGAGCTATATTACTATCGTCTGCTACACTGGGTCCTCTGGGATCATCTTCCCCCATCATTTATAGAAACGTGCTGCGATTTGTTTGTGCCCTTGGAGGCTCCAGTTAGTCTCTAGCACCAGAAATGCCCTCATGAGAGGGGCACAGATCAAGGCTGCACACTTCTCACCATGCAGTAAGTTCTCATTTCTTGCAGAATGAAGGATGGGTATTTTATCTTTCTTGTCTTGGCAGGTTGGCTATTATGTCCTTTTTGGCTGCCCTTTTATTGTTGGCAGCTTAGCTATTATGTCCTTCTTTGCTTCCCTGGTGGCTCAGCTGGTAAAGAATCCACCTGCAATGCAGGAGACCTCTGTTCAATCCTTGGGTTGGGAAGATCCCCAGGAGAAGGGAACAGCTACCCTCTCCAGTATTCTGGCCTGGAGAATTCCTTGGACTATCCATGGGGTCACAAAGAGTTGGACACGACTGAACAACCTTCACTATCTTTATTGTTTGTATATGCAACTCTGAATTGTTTTACAATTCAAAACAGTCTTGAGTTCATCCCTATAGAATCTCTTACAATTATCCCTAATTTATTTTTTTCTTTGTTGGTGGACTGGTTTAAAGCTTTGTCAAGTCCAAATTAGATAGGGAGACAATTGTAACATGTGTCAGTTCAGTTCAGTCGCTCAGACGTGTCCGACTCTTTGCGACCCCATGAATTGCAGCACGCCAGGCCTCCCTGTCCATCACCAACTCCCGGGGATCACCCAAACACACATCCATTGAGTCGGTGATGCCATCCAGCCATCTCATCCTGAGTCGTCCCCTTCTCCTCCTGCCCCCAATCCCTCCCAGCATCAGGGTCCTTTCCAATGAGTCAATTCTTTGCATGAGGTGGCCAAAGTACTGGAGCTTCAGCTTTAGCATCAGTCCTTCCAAAGAACACCCAGGACTGATCTCCTTTAGAATGGACTGGTTGGATCTGCTTGCAGTCCAAGGGACTCTCAAGAGACTTCTCCAACACCACAGTTCAAAAGCATCAATTCTTTGGCGCTCAGCTTTCTTCACAGCCCAACTCTCACATCCATACATGACCACTGGAAAAACCATAGCCTTGACTAGACGGACATTTGTTGGCAAAGTACTGTCTCTGCTTTTGAATATACTATCTAGGTTGGTCATAACTTTTCTTCCAAGGAGTAATGTCTTTTAATTTCATGGCAATCACCATCTGCAGTGATTTTGGAGCCAAGCACCCCAAAATAAAGTCTGACACTGTTTCCACTGTTTCCCCATTTATTTCCCATGAAGTGATGGGACCAGATGCCATGATCTTCATCTTCTGAATGTTGAGCTTTAAGCCAACATTTTCACTCTCCTCTTTCTCTTTCATCAAGAGGCTTTTTAGTTCCTCTTCACTTTCTGCCATAAGGGCGCTGACACCTGCTTATCTGAGGTTATTGATATTTCTCCCAGCAATCTTGATTCCAGCTTGTGTTTCTTCCAGCCCAGCGTTTCTCATGATGTACTCTGCATACAAGTTAAATAAGCAGGGTGACAAAATACAGCCTCGACGTACTCTTTTTCCTATTTGGAACCAATCTGTTGTTCCATGTCTAGTTCTAACTGTTGCTTCCTGACCTGCATATAGGTTTCTCAAGAGGCAGGTCAGGTGATCTGGTATTCCCATCTCTCTCAGAATCTTCCACAGTTTATTGTGATCCACACAGTCAAAGGCTTTGGCATAGTCAAGAAAGCAGAAATAGATGTTTTTCTGGAACTCTCTTGCTTTTTCAGTGATCCAATGGATGTTGGCAATTTGATCTCTGATTCCTCTGCCTTTCCTAAAACCAGCTTGAACATCTGGAAGTTCACACACTGCTGAAGCCTAGCTTGGAGAATTTTGAGCATTACTTTGTTAGTGTGTGAGATGAGTGCAATTGTGCGGTAGTTTGAGCATCCTTTGGCATTGCCTTTCTTTGGGATTAGAATGAAAACTGACCTTTTCCAGTCCTGTGGCCGCTGCTGAGATTTCCAAATTTGCTGACATATTGGTGCAGCACTTTCACAGCATCATCTTTCAGGATTTGAAACAGCTCAACTTGAATTCCATCACCTCCACTAGCTTTGTTCTTAGTGATGCTTTCTAAGGCCCACTTGACTTCACATTCCAGGATGTCTGGCTGTAAGTGAGTGATCACACCATCGTGATTATCTGGGTTGTGAAGCTCTTTTTTGTACAGTTCTTCTGTGTATTCTTGCCACCTCTTCTTAATATCTTCTGCTTCTGTTAGGTCCATACCATTTCTGTCCTTTATCAAGCCCATCTTTGCATGAAATGTTCCCTTGGTATCTCTAATTTTCTTGAAGAGATCTCTAGTCTTTCCCATTCTGTTGTTTCCTCTATTTCTTTGCATTGATCACTAAGGAAGGCTTTTTTTTTTTATCTCTCCTTGCTATTCTTTGGAACTCTGCATTCAGATGCTTATATCTTTCCGTTTCTCCTTTGCTTTTCACTTCTCTTCTTTTCACAGCTATTTGTAAGGTCTCCTCAGACAACCATTTTGCCTTTTTGTATTTCTTTTTCTTGTGGATGGTCTTGATCCCTGTCTCCTGTACAATGTCACGAACCTCCATCCATAGTTCATCAGGCACTCTGTCTATCAGATCTAGTCCCTTAAATCTATTTCTCAGTTCCACTGTATAATCATAAGGGATTTGATTTAGGTCATACCTGAATGGTCTAGTGGTTTTCCCTACTTTCTTCAATTTAAGTCTGAATTTGGCTATAAGGAGTTCATGATCTGAGCCCCCAAATCATTGAGTTGATTTGTCTCTGTATTGAGTCATAGAAAACTGTGAGCACACTTCACCTAGACCATTCGTTTCTACTCCCCAAACACAATAAAAATATTAGCACTCACATTTTATGGGTTTTCTATGTTCCAGGAAAAAAGAAATGTTGGGAGCTCAACATACATGTTAGTTCATTCAGTACTCAGTGCAACTCTATGAATGGATGTTAAGAGACTTAATTTATAGATATATAAATCTATTTATAATTAAGTCTGAAGTTTGGCAAAGCACTCCTCAATAACTAAAAGCATAATATTACTTTCATAATTGTTTGAAAATGTCCCCACAGCACGTATCATATGCACTAATGCAGCTTTGGGGTTTGGAAGATATAAATTTGAATCTTCACCCTGCCATCACGTTACTGGAACTGTGGACAAGTTGTTTTTACTGTCCTAAGACTGTTTCCTGGTGTGCAGGGTAGGGCAGTGGGGACCAGGCATTCCCACTGGTGTGTATTGAGAGCATAAGGGAGGTGCTATAATGAAGTGTCTAGTTTTGGGTCAGCTACCCCATCTCCAGGACACTCTGAGAAGGACAAGTTCACAAACTCGCCAGAGTCTCAACATGCCTAAGAAACCTCTTTCTCAGAGTTGGGGTTTGGTCAGGACTCCCTAAGACCATCTTGAGTTCTAAGATAAGGTGAGATTTTCATGAATCCAGAAATACTTCCAGAGTGGGTCTCCAAGGCTCACCTCAAGCACAACATGTTGGGAAGGAAGTTCTGTGGTTCTGTGGTTAAATTACAGTAAACTACCTCTTGGCTGGAGAGTTACCCCTGTATTTTGGGTGCATCCCAGGCCACTGGACCCCTGGCCACATTTAGAGTAAAGGTGACCCAGGAATATCTAACCATTATTTTTAAAAAGGTGTTGAATGGGTTTGAAGAAAGATTTAGCCAAGATCTCTTCATAGTTTGCAAAATTCTGTCAGAAAAGTTTCTGTAAGAACATTACCCCCGCAGGTTCCCGGTTATAAATATTTAAAAGCCTGAGCACACAGAATGCCAAATTTGTCTATCAACTCTGCAGATAAAACTACCTATTATTTTTCCATGTAGTACTACACATTTCCTAATTTATACATGCCCCAAATCAAGCTGTTCCTGCCTTATACAGAGGTTTGGCTTCTCCCTGGGGTTGGTCCCGTGAGTCAGCTGCTAAGAAGACTGATGTTTTTATTTGCAGTTTGTTCTCAGTCCTTGACCTCAGAGAGACTGTTTTCATGAGAGGTTAGGACTCTGCTGGGTGGGGACAGGGAGGGGTGGGGGTGATGGTGGTGAGAGGGTAGCTTTTTCCAGAACAAGACCGTTCAAGGCACCTCTGCTCTACACCATGAGGCCTATGAAGAGTAAGGGCCTCCTTTCTTAGGAAGCCTTTCTCCTCTCTTGGCAACACCTGAGGCCACTTGCACGTCAGAATTAACACATCTTGGGGAGCAATTGGCTAAAGGGAATTAAATCTGTCTTTGACGGAGGACCTGAGAATTTTCTGGCCATTTTTTACCCACAGTCTTATGCCAACTTTCTTGCTACTTGTGTAGAAGGAAGCAGAGCAAAAATAACTAGCTGATTGTTGTTTAAAAGTGAGACAAAGGACTATATCAGCAGTTTAAAAAATTAAGCCTAAAGGGAGTTCCCTGGCAATCCAGTGGTTAGGAAACCATGCTTCCACTGCAGGGGCCATGGGTTCTATCCCTGGTCAGGGAACTAAGCTTCCACATACCATGTTGAGTTGAGTTGCTCAGTCATGTCTGACTCTTTGCAACCCCATGGACTGCAGCACGCCAGGCTTCCATGTCCATTACCAATTCCCAGAGCTTGTTCAACCTCAGAATGTTCAAACTATCGCACAATTGTACTCATCTCACATGCTAGCAAAGTAATCCTCAAAATTCTCCAAGCCAAGCTTCAACCGTGAACTTCCAGATGTTCAAGTTGGTTTTAGAAGAGGCAGAGGAACAAGAGATCAAATTGCCAACATCCACTGGATCATCAAAAAGCAAGAGAGTTCCAGAAAAACATTTACTTCTGCTTTATTGACTACGCCAAAGCCTTTGACTATGTGGGTCACAACAAACTGGAAAATTCTTCAAGAGATAGGAATACCAGACCACTTGACCTGCCTCCTGAGAAATCTGTATGCAGGTTGAGAAGCAATAGTTAGAACTGGACATGGAACAATAGACTGGTTCCAAATCGGGAAAGGAGTATGTCAAGGCTATATATAGTCACCCTGCTTATTTAACTTATATACAGAATACATCATGTGAAATGCCAGACTGGATGAAGCACAAGCTGGAATCAAGATTACTGGGAGAAATATCAATAACCTCAGATATGCAGATGACACTACCCTTATGGTAGAAAGTGAAGAAGAACGAAAGAGCCTCTTGATGAAAGTGAAAGAGTGAAAAAAGTTGACTTAAAACTCAACACATACCATGATACAGCCAAAAAAGTAAAAAAAAAAAAATTCTAAAAAAAAATAAAATAAGCCTAAAAAGCCAATCTGAGGTGCTGGTTAAAATGCAGATTCCTGGGCCTCGTTTCCAGCAATTCTGATTCATTAATTCCAAGCCCACTGCCAATGACTTCCAGACTAGTTACAGGGTAACCCTGGTGATCACTTAGTCCGCCCAAGCTGATACATTCCCAAGACTTTAGACTTCTTTGAGTCCCAGCTTGGGGCCAAATGTCCGGTCTTCATCATCTGCTTAGCCAGTCACTGCTTCACTGCTATTTGGTGTACCTGAACACGCGGTCCAGTACCTGAACACGCGGTCCAGTACCTGAACACGCGGTCCAATACCTGAACACGCGGTCCAGTACCTGAACACACGGTCTTTCTATATAACAACGGCTCAAGGTTTCTGTGTTCTCCTTCTTTCGTCAGGGCCACCCCAATGCAAGGCAAAGAGGAGCAAAAGCAGCTGTTTTCCAGTGGAGTGAAAGGACTCTGCGGTCCATCTTTCTCTGCCAATGCTTGCTCTCTGGACCCACCCCCTCTTCTCACTGGTACACTGGTCGTTTCTTATGTATTTTCAGTAAATTAATAGAAGCACAGTCATGTCAGGGTAAGCAGCACCTTTGAAAGGACCTGATCCCACCTCCTTGCTTTCCAGGTAAGGAAACTAAAGGAGAGAGAGGTTTAGGGACTTGCCCCAAATCACAGAGCCAGCAGGGCAATGGTGGGATTCAGATCCAGGCACTGTGGTTTCAGAACTTATGCTTGGAACCTCCATGCTCTATGGTGCATACTTTTTTTTAATTAAAGGAATTCCCATATTTAAAAAAATGTATTTATTTACTTAGGTCTTAGTTGCAGCACGTGGGGTCTTTGATCTTCACTGTGGCATGTGCGATCTTTCGTTGTGGCATGCGAACTCTTGGTTCTGGCATGGGGGGGATCTAGTTCCCTGACCAGGGATTGAACCCTGGGCCCTTTTGCATTGGGAGCATGGAGTCTTGACCACTCGACCACCAGGGAAGTTCTATTCAGCGCAAAGATTTAGTGAGAGAGCTGAGCTGAGTGGAAGGTAGGCTGGCATAACTGCGTTGGGAAGACACAGGCAGAGCTCAGGGAGGGCATCCTGCTATTCTCGTCATTTTGTTCTTCTGGTAGGGTGTCAGGTAGAAAAAGAGGCAAAGCTGCACACTGTCTTGACCATTTGGAAGCACTGATTATATCAGAGAGGAGATTAAAACCCAAATTGTTGGATTATTTGCCATCTATCACTTCATTCTTCCCCATAACTCACAAGAAGAGGCAGGTACCATAGGCAGGACAGAGAGGCCTGGTCAGCTCCAGCAGCCTGAGGCGCTGCTCCAACTCTGTCTGTTCCTAACTCTACTGGGTGCAGAACTTCCCTTCTTTGGGTACTATTCTTTTATCTGTAATTTGGAAAGAGGATGTTCAAGGTGATTGCTGAGGCTGCTTCCAGTTCTACAGTTGAATGTGTGTCCCGCCAAAGAGCTGGCAGGGGTGTGTGTGTCATCTCTGGGCAGCTGAGGTTGAGGGTAAATGTCTTGGTCACTTGCATTTCTGTTGACTGGTTTGTGTCAATTCATACCCTTAGGAAAGGTGAGCCTTCACAGGCCTCCTAACTCCCCTCAGAATATTGCCAATGACAGGTGTTCAGTAATACCGCTGAATAATACAGGCTGTGCATAGGACCAGAGCCAGCTGGGGACTCCCAGAGTCTTGACGAGGCTGCCTTCTGTAGAATCTGCCTGCTTTCCTCCTCTTGAAGAAGTCACTCTGGAGATTTGGGGGCTCAAAGACTCAACAAACAGGTCTGAGTGACCTTCTGACCCTGTCACCTCATGGTGACTAGGCAGGCAGACAGCCTATCTCCCTGACTCTTGTGAGGCTGCTCTCCCAACCTGTACAGATATCTGGCTGGAGGCAAAGGATCACTCATTTTGCTTCTTGTTTGGGTGGTCTGGGGTGCCTTGGGGTGTTTTTGAGGAAACAGAAAGTATTCACTATCTTTAAAGTATCCCCCTGTCCCTGCCTCCTTTCACCTACAGTCCCTTCATCACCAATAATTAGTCAAATGCTTCTCTTCTCCAGTATCCATCTCTCCCACCTCCTGGGGTAGGGAGACAAATTCCATCCTGGTTTCATGAAGGAAGAGTTATGAAGACCTGTGTCAAAGGCTAAGGCTGCATAAAGTCCAATAAATTATTTGCTCCAGAGGAAAGAACTTCTGTGTTTTCATTATGCTATGGCCAGGTAAGATTTCACTTCAATAAATATCATTGTAAACATGTATGTTTTTTTTTTTTTGCATAGTCCAGCTTTTTTTCATATTTCTCTGTTGACTTGGTACAACATGCCTTCACAAAGCATTGTCTTGAGTTAATTCAGGCTGCTACAAAAAAACTCCATATACTGGGCAGCTAATAAACAACAGAAATTTATTTGGAAGCTCTTGGAAGTCTAAGTCCAACATGCTAGCAGGTTTGGTGTCTGGTGAAAGCCATCTTTGTGGTTCATAGATGAACATTCTTTTTCTTTTTTCTTTGCTGTGTCCCCACATGGAAGGAAGAGTGAGGATCTCTCTGGGGCCTCCTTTATCAGGGTACTAACTATATTCATGAGGGTGCCATTCTCATGACCTAAGCACCCTCAAAGACCCTACCTCAAAATACCATCACATTGGGCATTAGAATTTAACGTATGAATTGGGGCAGGGAGACATAAACGTTCAGTCTGCAGCAAGAGTCATTTAGTCCAACAAACTAATTATATCTCCCTTTTAGATCAAATACATCCCTTTCTCACGAAAGTAACCAATTGATAGAATCTACCTTTGTAAGAAGATAGATAAGAGTTCAGTGTAGTTATGTCTGACTTCAGGGCATTCTTATCTCCAGAAAGCAGCAATTCCTGTTAACTCCTCTTTTGTCTCTTTTCATACTACAAATCCCACTGAAAGTAAAAGTTGCTCAGTGGAGTCCGGCTCTTTGAGACCCCATGGACTATAGTTCATGGAATTCTCTAGGGCAGAATACTGGAGTAGGTAGCCTCACCCTTCTCCAGGAGGTCTTCCCAACCCAAGGATTGAACCCAGGTCTTCCATATTGCAGGCGAATTCTTTACCAGTTAAGCCACCCCACTAATACACCTAAAACCTCAAATAACACAGTCATACCCTTGGGGATGCATGCCAGCATGCTTTCTTTTACCAAGAGATGGAGCACAAAATTTTTCATTCCCTACTTCTTTCAGACTGTCCAATAGTGTCTGGTGGTGAATTCTATATACATTTCACCAAAACAAGCCAAAAAAAATGGAATGAAATTTGCTCATTATTTTGCTGTATGGACTCCAGAAACTTCCCTCACACTCTTCCAAAATGGAGAAGCAATGGTCACAAATCTAGATGGCAGCATTATGCAGAGGAACAAGTGTTATCAAGACATAAATGTGGTTTTCTCTTAAATTTACCTGTTAGCTGTGTGATCTTAGTAAAGCAAACAGCCTCTCTGAGCAGAGGTCTATGGGCTGAATGATCTAACTTTACTTGTTAGCTGTGTGATCTTAGTAAGGCAAACAGCCTCTCTGAGCAGAGGTCTATGGGCTGAATTATCTAACTTTACTTGTTAGCTGTGTGATCTTAGTAAAGCAAACAGCCTCTCTGAGCAGAGATCTATGGGCTGAATTATCTCTTAGGTCTTCCAGGCTCACTGACCCTGTACCTTTGCTTCCCTGCTTATTTTTAAAGTTTACCTTTTAGTGTAGGATGTCTTTGTTCTTCTGCTTTTCTGATACTTTAAGAGAGTAAAAATTATTTTTTAAAAATATTTAATTTCACAGTTTGCCATATACATTACTTAAAATGTCAATTTCCCTATCCAGAATTGAAAACGTTCATTGCTGTAGTCGACCGTTAATTGATGTTCTTTCTTTCCACTTGGCCTTAATGTAAAGGACCTAAATTTAGCTCATGAGGAAAGAATGATTATTTCTAAAATTTTGGGAGAAGAATGGAGGAAAGAAGATTTAGTGTTTGGCTTGCTTTTATGTTTGCTTTTCCTCTGGAAGAACTCCTTCTATAGTAACTGCATCAGGATGCATCAGAGGGAAGAGGGTCCTCACACCTACATTCAGATGCATGAAGGGTCGTCTGCACATTATCCTTCACCTTCTTCCCACCCCAGATCCTCACTGAGGCAGGTAAGTTATGTCCTGCATGAGAGAGCTCTTCCTATACCCCCACCCCCTGGCTCAGACCCCTCCACGGAGCTGCAGTTGCCACCTTGCCCCTAGCCTGGGGCTCTAGCCACGCAGGGCATTTGGCTCATCAGGCAGAACCAGCTGGATAACAAATGGTCCCAGCTAAGGTGCTATCTGATCACAGTAAGGTGTGAACCTCTTCAGCACTATTTTTAATTTGTCTCACATACAGGAGGACAGAGTGGGAAAGTGTAAACAGGCGGTGAGGTTGAAATGTTCAGACAACCCAGTGCCCCCCACCCCTCCTCTGCACGTGTGAAGGCTACCCAGGAAAGGGTGCCAGTCTGAAAACAGCTGCTGGCTGGAAGCCGAAAATCCCCATGTAGTAATGTATAGCATTTGAGTGCTTAACTTGAAAAGGGTGTGGGGATCCCCCAGAGTCCTGCCCACCCGTTACCCCCGCAGTGGTGCCAGGGGTATCTCCTTAGGTGAAAACCCTCAGAGGTCACTTCTGAGGGACTTTCCAGCTGGAATAGTTCCAGGAAGCCTCACCACTGCTGTGTGGTGACCTTGACACCATTTTCTGATAGAAACAGCAGAGATGGGCAGGGTCTTCTACCTCTTCCATAAAACCCTCTGCAGCCCTCACTTCACAGTCTGTACCTTAGCATCCTTCCATCCTCATCCTAGAGACCACCATCACACTCCACCCCCCATCACATCAAGGCATCCACAGTCTCCTACTTCCTTTCACTACTCCATCACTGGGACGGACTCCCTTCCTCTGTCAGCCTCTTCTCAGCCTTAAAAATTCTGCTCAAATCATACCTGTTAAAGCATAACCTTCTCATACTCGTCTTAGTTTCATGCTCACTCCTGAACATGATACTTGTCAAAATCACTTCTTCACTTCTCTACTCGATTACCAACTCCTTAAGGTCAGGGACAAGGTTGTATATATATCTTTCAGGCCCAGTGCTAAATACAGTACTTTTACACATGATGGTTACATTTATGCCAACATGGCTTCCCAGGTGGTGCTAGTGGTAAAGAACCTGCCTGGCAATGCAGGAGATGCAGGAGACATGGGTTTAATCCCTGGGTCGGGAAGATCCCCTGGGGTAGGAAATGGCAACCCACTTCAGTGTTCTTGCCTGGAGAATTCCATGGACAGAGGAGCCTGGTGGGCTGTAGTCCATGGGGCTGCAGAGAGTAGGGTACAAATAAGCACAATAGGTTGTGGCTAGCTACAGGGCACAGTTGTTGGTCAAAACCTATCTAGATATTGCTGTAAAGATATGTTAAATTTGTGGTTAACTTTTAAATCAGTAAAGTTAGAGTAGAGCAGACTACTCTCCATGTATGGGTGGGCTTCATCCCATCAGTTGAAGGCCTTAAGAGAAAAGACTTAAGTCCCTGGAAGAGGAAGGAATTCAGTCTCCAAACTCCCTTTAGACTCGAGTCGCTACATCAAACTCTTGGAATTTCCAGGCTGCCAGCCTGTTCTGCAAATTTTGGACTTGCCAGCCCCAACAATCATGTAAGTTCATTTCTTAAAATAAAACTCTCTGCCTCTCTCTGTCTCCATTTCCCTCTGTGTCTCTGTCTCTATCTGTCTCTCTGTTTCTCTTGCTCTGTGTCTCTCTGTCTTTCCTCCTGTCTTCTGTCTGTCTCTCTCTTTTTCTATACACACACACACACACACACACACACACATATAAAATGTTGGTTCTGTTTCTGTGGGGAACCCTAGTAACACAGTCCTTGTTTAGACCTCAGACTTGATTGCAAAAAAAGGAATATGGCAAGTGGGCAAAAAGTTGAATAGGAAAGGGAAAATGGCTGAAAATGTGTGGAAAGGTAGGCAGATTGCATGACCAGAAAAGAAACTACATGTCACTATTTCTGAAATAATGATTTCTACATTTATTATGCACCTGGGTACCATATGTGCATAGAAATATTTTAATGCAATTGGATATCTTTAAATTTCAGAGATTCCCATGTAAACATCAAACTATAAGGTAGAATGAGATTAAGATATGGAAATGGGGATCTAGGCCAACATAAAGCACATATAACAAAGCATATTTATATTTTGTAAGGGATTATCTGGAATCTTTAGAGTCTTTTGGGACTGGATTAAGTCTTTGGGATTCCTAAACCCTTAGGAATCTTTAAGTTATTTTTCAGTATTTTTAGAAGTCACACTGTCTGCTAAGCCTGCATAGGCCCATTAAAATATCAAAGTTTGTTTGCTTTTACCCAGAATTCTCTTAAACCAATGTGATGACATGGATTATCCTTTGTTGCTCAATATCTCTATTTGTTCATTGTAATTATCTGTGTTTAATTTTTTTTTTAGTGGAAAGATAGCTCAACTAATTAACAAATGTAAGATTTCGATAGCAAAATCTTTTGAGACATAGGGGACCTAAGAGGTGGAGAAAATGGTGATGGAAAGGCAGGAATCCTCAGACTGGATGGCTGCTGAGCTCCTTCAAGGCCCCAGAGCTTCGTGAAGTCAGCCCAGTAGCTATTAACCACTAGCTTATGGTGGCCAAATGCTAAGTGCCTGTCCTCAAGTTCACACACAGGTGGCACCAGTGAGATGGCCTAGAGAACCCATCCCAGCTAGCCAGTGGGTCTAGACGAGAGGCAAGGCGCCAGAACAGCAACTGTGGTGGTTCTTCTCCTTAAGTCTTGGCCACGGGATGTTGAAGCAACGGCCCTCAGCCCAGAATGCCTAACTCTGACTCCCAGCGCTGTCCCTCACTAGGTCTGTGACATCTTTGTGCCTCACTTTGCTCATGTGTAAAATGATGCTGAAGTGTTCTAGAGGTGTTCTAAGAATCACACACTTGAACATACAGAGCACCTGCAACAGTGCTAGAAACAGAGGAAGCCTCCAAAAAGAGGAAATCCCTGTTATAGGTCAGACGTTGTATGTAACATTTGGTATATACTTCCTCTTAGTCTCCAGAATAATCCCTCAAGGTAGGCACTATTAAAGAAAACTGATGCGTAGAGAGCTTGTTAAACTTGTCCAAAGTCACCCAGCTCATCAGTGCCAGAAGCTGGACTCAAGCAAACCTTGATATTCCTGACTACTGTATACCTGCCCCAGTGGGGTGTGAGGTGTGCCTGTGGGGGACACCAGATTACCTCCCTCACCATGTGCCTCTGCGGCAAGTCCAGCCTTCCCAAGCTTCCATATTTTCATCCATAAAACTAGAGGGTTGTTTCCCAGTTTTGACAATGTATTATGGCTATGTATACGAAAAAGATTCTGATGCTGGGAAGGATTGAGGGCAGGAGGAGAAGGGGACAACAGAGGATGAGACGGCTGGATGGCATCACTGACTCGATGGACGTGAGTCTGAGTGAACTCCGGGAGTTGGTGATGGACAGGGAGGCCTGGCGTGCTGCAGTTCATGGGGTCACAAAGAGTCGGACACGACTGAGCGACTGAACTGAACTGATACTGTTCTCACTGGGGAAAACAGGATGAAACATACACAGCAACCTTAAGTACTAATTTTTTTTTTTTGAAGACTCCTAATTTTTTTTTCTTAAGTACTAATTTTGAAACTCCTCTGGAACTTCTAAAATGATTTCAAAGTAGAAAGTTTACATGTTACTGTAGGGATAAGCAACTTGGCATTTTTCTTGATGTCAGGCACTGTGTTTTGCACACAGATGGTGCTCATAAATACTGATGTGATTGATTTGATTTCTAGAGAGCAGAATGTAACCAGCAAGGAGCAGAATGCTGTGTGTGATACAAAATATAGAGGTCTCTCTGTAAAGTCTTGATTTATGGAACAAGAACAGTAATTTAGATGTTGAAACATATCATTCTTTAAGATAACATTTTTCATGTAACTAAAATTTTATATTAAAAAATCCATTACATCAACAAACTAAAAAAGAAAAACATCATGCAATCAAATCAATAGATGCAGAAAAAGAAATTGGCAGAACCTAACACTCACCCATGACGAAAACTGTCAGTAATGTACAACACAGAATATAGTCAATATTTAATAATAACTATAAATGGAGTATAATCTTTAAAAATTTTGAATCATTATATTGTACACCTGAAACTTATATAATATTGTAAATCAACTATACTTTAGTGAAAAAAACTTTAAAAATCTTCCTTTGGGTTATCTTGTTAGTATTTCAATTCTTGGACTGTTTTATGTATTGTAAATATTTTCCCAGCTAGCCATTTATATTTCCATGTTCTTATATAGTCATTGAATATTTTTGAACACAATTCAGAGAGACCTCTCAGTAAAATGGGAATAGAAGGGAACTTTCTCAACTTGCTAGAAACTATCTGCAAAACTCTTACAGCTACCATTATACTATATTAATACTTAATGGTGAGAAAATTGGAGCTTTCCCACTAAAATCAGGTACAAGGCAAAGATGTCTTCTCTCATCAGTCCTTTCCAAACATCCTTAAAAATGAAGGAAATGAACTCCAAGTTCATGGATAGGAAAACTTAATATCATCAAGATGTCAGCTCCTTCCAACTAAATCTATAGACTCACTGCAATACCAATCAAAATTCCAGCAATTATTTTATAGATATCAACCAAAATTTTAAAGTTTACATGGAGCAGTAAATGACCCAGAATAGCCAACACAATATGAGATAGAAGAAAGAAGTGGGAGGACTGATGCTACCTGACTTTAAGACACTTTAAAGTTACAATAATCAAGACAGTATGGCATTGGTGGAAGAATATACACTTAGCTCAGTGGCATAGAATAGAAAGCCCAGAAATATATCCCTTTAAATATAGTTAACTGATCACTGACAAAGAAGCAAAGGCAATACAATGGAGCAAAGACAGTCTCTTCAACAAGTGGTCCTGGAAATATCAGACATCTATATGCAAAAAAAAAAAAAAAGCATCTAGACACATACATTATATCCCTTTACAAAATTAATTCAAAATGGATCACAGACCTGATTTAAATACAAAACTGTAAAACTACTGGAAAATAACATGGGAGAAAACCTATATGATACTGGGCACGGTAATACATTTATAGACACAACATCAAAGGCACAATTCATGAAAAAATAATTGATAAGCTGGACTTTATTTAAAAAGTTCTGGTCTGTGAAATCCAATGTCAAGAGAAACAAAAGGCAAGCCACAGATTGGGAGAAAATATTCTCAAAAGATAATGAGGTGGATGAAACAGAGTGAAGTAAGCCAGAAAGAAAAACACCAATACAGTATACTAACGCATATATATGGAATTTAGAAAGATGGTAATGATAATCCTGTATGCGAGACAGCAAAAGAGACACAGATGTATAGAACAGGCTTTTGGACTCTGTGGCAGAGGGAAAGGGTGGGATGATTTGGGAGAATGGCATTGAAACATGTATAATATCATATAAGAAATGAATCGCCAGTCCAGGTTCAATGCAGGATACAGGATGCTTGGGGCTGGTACACTGGGATGACCCAGAGGAATGGTACAGGAAGGGAGGTGGGAGGTGGCTTCAGGATGGGGAACACGTGTATACCCGTGGTGGATTCATGTTGATGTATGGCAAAACCAATACAATATTGTAAAGTAATTAGCCTCCAATTAAAATAAATACATTTAAAAAAGACATATCTGAAAAATGACTCATACGAAAATACAAAGAAATCTTCAAAATCAACAATAAGCAACCAACCTGATTAAAAAATGGACCAAAGATCTTCACAGACACCTAACCAAAGATACGTGTGTGTGTGTGTGTGTGTATGTGTGTGTGTGTGTGTGTGTGTGAGCTCAGTCATGCCTGACTCTTTGAGACCCCATGGGCTGTAGCCCACCAGGCTCCTCTGTCCATGGAATTTTCCAGGCAAGAATGCTGCAGTGGGTTGCTATTTCCTTCTCCAAGATACATAGATGGAAAATAAACACATGAAAACATGCTCCGCATCCTGTATAAGAATTCTCACATATTATTGGTGGGAACGTACCAGTGGGGTACAGCAACTATGTAAAACAGTTTTAGCAGCTTCTTACTAAACTAAATATACTCCTACCTTATGATCCGGCAATTGCACTCCTTGATGCTTACTTAAAATAGCTGAAAACTTACGTCCACACGAAAACCTGCACAGGGATATTTATAGCAGCTTTGTTTATAATTGCCAAAGCTTAGAAACAACCAAGATATCCTTTAGCATGTGAATGGATAAATGAACTGTGGTACATCTAGGCACCTTAATATTGTTTAACACTGAAAAGAAATGAGCTGTCAAGCCATGAAAGGGCCTGTGGATAAGTTAAATGCATATTACTGTGAAAGAAGCCAGTCTGAAAAGGCCACATATTATATGATTCCAAAAGTCTACATACTCCATGAAATTCTGGAGAAGACAACACTATGGAGACAGTAAAAAGATCAGTGGTTGCCAGGGGTCTCAGAAGGTAAGGAAGGATGAATAGACAGAACACAGAGGCTCTTTAGGGCAATGAAAATACTCCTTAGGATATACTACTACTACTACTACTACTACTACTACTAAGTCACTTCAGTCGTGTCCAACTCTATGCGACCCCATAGACGGCAGCCCACCAGGCTCCCCCGTCCCTGGGATTCTCCAGGCAAGAACACTGGAGTGGGTTGCCATTTCCTTCTCCAATGCATGAAAGTGAAAAGTGAAAGTGAAGTCGCTCAGTCACGTCCAACCCTCAGCGACCCCATGGACTGCAGCCTACCTACCAGGCTCCTCCGTCCATGGGATTTTCCAAGAGTACTGGAGTGGGGTGCCATTGCCTTCTCCATAGGATATACTACTGATGGATGTATATCATTATACATTTGACCAAATCCATAGAACGTGTACAACTTTAAGAGTGAACCCTAAGGTAAACTATGGACTTTGGTGATTATGATGTGTCGATGTGGGTTCATCCTTGATAACAAATGTGTAACTTCGGTGAGTAATATTGATCCTGGGGAAGGATATACATGTGTAGGGGGAGGGGTATATAGATGGAAAAGCTCTGTACCTTCCTTTCAATTTTTTTTGTGACCCTGAAACTGCTCATAAACAATACAATAGGACTTCCCTGGTGATGTAGTGGATAAGAATCCACCTGCCAATGCAGGAGACATGGGTTCAATCCCTGGTCCAGGGAGATTCCCATGCTACAGAGAAACCAAGCCCATGTGCCACAGCTGCTGAGCCTGCTCACTGCAACCACTGAAGCTCTTGCCTAGAGCCTGTGCTCTGCAACAAGAGAAGCCCCAGCAGTGAGAAGCCTGTGCACCACATCGAAGAGTAGTCACTGCTCACCGCAACTAGAGAAAGCCTGCATGCAGCAGTGAGACACAGGGCAGCCTAAATAAAGAAATAAATACAAGTGTTTTTTTTTTTTTTAATACAATCTTTAAAAAGAAAAGCAACCTAGAAGGCTGGATGTAGGGGTTGGAAGCATGGATCTACAGGCCCTTCCTGGGCTAGGACCACTGTCTGCAATAGAACAAGCTTCCCCATCAGATTCTCTCCCAGCAGAAGCAGCGGTCGTGTGCATGTCTGGCCTGTTGCTGGGGTCTGCCTGCCCCGTCTGCTTGTCTCATTCAGTTCAGACACCGCCTCCCTGGTAAATACTAGTGTGCCCAACCTCCACTCTTGACGCAATCACTGCTGCCTTCAGGAGCAGCTGGAAATCCTTTCTGCCAGGTGTATTTTGTCCGATCGTTTTAGTCATTGAGGAGGTGAAAACAGAACTAAAAGGCTCTCTGTGTTTTGGGGAGTTGTGAAAATCTGGGGCCGGCAGGTGGGCTCCAAGCACCATTCCCAGAAATAGCAACAAAGGGATTCTTTTAAAAGCCTAGTGTTTTCCTTTTGACTGAACACTCTTTGCAGCCAGAGGTTTTCCTCTGGGCTGAGAGATCTGTGTGCCTTTCTTTGTTCTACGGCAGCCAAGCAGAGTCAGGTCACATCAGTCAACTTCTTCATGCCTCAGTTTACCCATCTGTCATACATCCACTCTCCTCTGTGGGAAGCACGTCATTTGTACAGTGGGGAGGGGGAAGGAGAGAGGGAATTAGAATAAAAAGAAGGGCTTCTTTTTCTTATTTCAATTTATGGCCAGAATGTAAACAGCAGCCTATTTCTAAAACTCAGCTGACAGGAATACCAGCAAGCCAATGCTGGCGGGCCTGGGACCAGGCTGAGCTGAAACAACTGATAGGGTTCTATCTTGGTCGCTTCACAAATAGCACTCACTGGGGGTTGCTTCTCAAGGCCAGGCCTCCTGGGCCATCCTGGGCGTCAGATGGAAATGATTTGGACACATCCGGTATGGCCTGAATTTGATCCTTTGGGTAAGATCTGAAAAAGAAAAGAAAGAAGAGGGAAGGCAAACCAAGTCCCTTAAAAACTATGCATACTGAGAGCCTGATATTTAATGCTCACCCCTTAGAGCTGTATTCCTAACTCTGGGTTTGTAAGACACAACATGTTTTATCCCCTAATCCTTTCCAAAAATGCATTCCATAAATTGTTAACATCCCTGCCAGTGGCCCCAGTAAACTCACATACCAGCTTTAAAGTCAACCCCTTTTAAACCAATGCTTCAGTTCTTTGAATTAAGGAGATATTATTTCCAGATTCCTACAGCTGCTAGTTTCTTTCCAAAGTTGCAAAAGACCATGTCTCTTTGTTGCTGTTAAATTTTAGAGAGAAACAGATACAGTGGTAGCAATACATGTATACAGTAGCTGTGATCCTCCACAGGCCCTTAGCACCCTCTGAGGTACCCTGACACCCCACTCCCACTTGCCTCCTTGACATATGGCCTCAAAGCTCTCCATGTTCAGAACGGCCAGAAGTTCCCATATATGGTATTATATGCCACTGCTATTATTATTTGTTTTATAACCAAGATATAGTGGTTTAACACGTGGGCTCCAGAGCCAAACTGCCTAGGTTTGAAGCCCAGCTCTACCACTTGTAGCTGCGTGACCTTGAGCCACTTGCTTAACCACTCTGTGCCTGCGTTTCCTTATTTATAAAATGAGAATGATGAGAGCACCTGCTTCATTCACTAATATATATAAAGCAGTTAAGAAGGGCCTGAGCAGAAAAAGTTCCACACAAGTGCTAGTTGCTATTACACAAGGTAGTGCTTTTGGCCATTGCAGATTGCTCTAATGTCTCAACCATCAACATGGAAATGTCTCGAAGAACCTGGGGACCCATTAAAATATATGCAGAGAACACAGGGAAACATGCCTAGTGATTTTCAGCCCCTCTCGGTCACAAAGGCTGCTGAAGGAGAGCATCCTAGACTTTATGGATCTACGTGGGCCTCATAGATGCTCAAGCCCTAACCTCTCATTCTAGAGATTCTTACTGACAAGCTGAGAACAAATCTAGTGCCAGCCCCTAGGTCTCCAGGTCCCAGAGCAAGTTTTTCCTATTGCCTGGAGCTACTCTCAGAGGGGAGAGCAGTCATTCCCCACTCAGGTCCTCATCATACCCAGCCCTCAAGTACTGAGTCTCCCTGTTTGAGTTTTCCCTGATCTGATCTCCTTTACATCTCTTTGCAGGAATAGTTTTGTTCAAATACAATTTTTTCTCACTGTGCTCCAGTGTCTAAGGATCTGCAGAGCTTCTCTCCCGTATGTGATGTGGCATTGATTTTCATGAAGAGGTAAAGAAGCAGTTTCATTGTTTCTCATTTTTTATGTGACTTCTTATTCTCTCTACTGGTTAATAACTTACTTTCCCAAAGGGAAAGTGTTCAAGAAATGCTTACTGTCAACAAATGGGACATTGGGGCCCTGAGATCTATCTACGGAGACAATGATAGAGAGATATATCCTCTGGCCCCCATGTACAATTCCTTAGCAGAACAAGGCTCATGAAGCATGTGCCTTGCTCTAAATCCAGACTGCCGAGTCTCAAAGCCTGTCTGTGATGTTCTTCCTGTGGAAGCTACCTTTGGATGAACTCAAAGAGAGTTTAGCCATCATTTGGGTCAGTGCAGTTGAAACTGTCCCAAGGTTTGGATGAGGTGCCACACAAGCCATGGGAGGAAGGGGGAGAGAGTGGGCAGAGTTCTGAGGCCCTTCCTGCACTTCCAATGGGGCAGCTCTGCTTTCAAAGTGTCCCAACTGAGAAAGAAGGGAACCACGATCGAAAGTGCTGCCCAAGGCAATTAAGCACCAAAGATGATGCAAGTGGCCACAGGTCTCTCAGCTAGTGGGTGGCAGAGCCTGGGATAGAACCAAATCTTGGGGTCCCAGTGCCCAGGTTCTTTGCATCTCACTAGGTTGTATGAACAACTGTCTCATATACAGATAGCCCCAACCATGATTCTATAGAATGCTCAAATAATGCTTTTTAAAAAGCACTAAGAAAGAAAGTACTGGAACTTCCCTGGTGGCTTGATGGTGAAGAATCCACCTGCCAGTGTAGGAGATTTGGGCTCGATCCCTGATCCAGGAAGATCCCACGTGCCTCGGATCACACGTGTGCCGCAACTGCTGAGCCTGTGCTCTAAGGCCAGGGAGCCGCAACTACTGAGCCTACAAGTCACAGCTACTGAAGTCCACGTGCCCTAGAGCCTGTGCTCTGCAACAAGAGAAGCCACCACAATGAGAAACCTGAGCGCCGAAACAAGACAGTAGTCCCCACTGTCCACAACTAGAGAAAAGTCCGCAGAGCAACAAAGATCCAATACAGCCAAAAATTATTAAAAAAAAAAAAAAAAAGAAAGAAAGAAAGCACCGAAATCTCCATAAAGCACACACAAGACTATCTATTGCCAACAGACCCATGAGACAAAGATATCATCACACCCAGTTCTCTCCCCACGAGCTGAAGATAAACAAAGTCAGCGCTGAGTGTAATCAGCTAGTCACTAACTGTTTTCCAGGTCTTTCTTCAAAATAAGTCCTTCCTCTGGGTTTTGTTTTTTTTTTTTTTTTTGATGTGGACCATTTTTCAGGTCGTTATTGAATTTGTTACAATATTGCATCTATCGTTTATGTTCTGGGTTTTTTGGCTGAGAGGCATTTGGGATTGTAGGGCTTACCTGGTTGCTCAGCTGGTAAAGAATCCACCAGCGACGCGGGAGACCTGGGTTCGATCCCTCGGTCAGGAAGATCCCCTGGAGAAGAGATAGGCTACCCACTCTAGTATTCTTGGGCTTCCCTGGTCACTCAGCTGGTAAGGAATCCACCTGCAACGTGGGAGACCTGGGTTTGATCCCTGGGTTGGGAAGATCCCCTGGAGAAGGGAAAGGCTACCCACTCCAGTATTCTGGCCTGGAGAATGCCATGGACTGTATAGTTCATGAGGTCGAGAGTGACATGACTAACTTTCACTTTCATTTGGACACGTAGCTCCCTGACTAGATATCAAAGTCACACCCCCTGCACTGAAAGGTGAAGTCTTAACCACTGGACCACCAGTGAAGTCCTCAGTCCCTCCTCTGCTTTGTGTGTGCTTAGTCACTCAGTTGTGTCCGACTCTTTGTGACCCCATGGACCATAGCCCACCAGGCTCCTCCATCCATGGGGATTCTCCAGGTAAGAATACTGGAGTGGGTTGCCATGCTCTCCTCCAGGGGATCTTCCCAACCTAGGGATTAAACCCAGGTCTCCCGCATTGCAGGAGGATTCTTTACCATCTGAGCTACCAGGGAAGCCCTCCTTTGCTTTAGCACCCCTTTTCCTCTGTCAAAGCAGTGGTTCCATACATGGGTGCTATTGCTTCAGTTGTGTTTGACTCTTTGCAACCCCCATGGACTGTAGCCTGCCAGGGTCCTCTGTCCATGGGATTCTCCCGGCAAAAATACTGGAGGGGGCTGCTGTCCTCCAGGGGATCTCCCTAACTCAGGGATCAAACCTACATCTCCTATGTCTCCTGCACTGGCAGCTGGGTTCTTCACCACTAGCGTCATCTGGGAAGCCTGTGGTTCCATTTGCTGCTTACCTTTTCCTTATGAATGAATGTCTTCAGTATGCTCTGTTTCTTAGTGGTATTTGCTTTAAATTTTTTTTATCTCTAATGATTTCATAGAGCTGTTAGTCCCTTATGAAAGGAATTTCAGGCATCTGTGGTGGCAAAAAGGAAAGATACTTTTTCTTAGTGGTTGGGAAGATCTTCTCATCATACTAGGTATTCATTCAAGGTACCCTTAAGTGGACTTCGAAGAGCAAAGGATGTATTGATATTTCAAAGGCAGAAATCTCTACCTGGTCCTCTGGATCTGAGTAGAACTTGCAGTATCCCTGGCTGATTTTTTTTTCAACTGTAGGCTACCTCAAAAGCCCTCGCAGGTATATTTGCCAGATGTCTGCCTGGGGAGAGAGACTTAAGTAGCTTGGGTGTCTTCTTCCCCCACCTCCGCTCCTATGCTACCAAAAATCTGAAACTTTGCCTGCTTCTGCCAACTCCCCTGTGGTCTCAAGTGTTCCAGGAAATGAAGAGTCATTCTTTGCTTCATACGGGGAGGGCCCCACGTGACTCCCTGTGGCAGAGGTTGGTGGGGTGGGGAGGGTGAGTGGCTCAGCCGGAGCCCGCAGAGGCCCCGCTCGGGCTTCCTGGGGGAGGATGGGCTCTGTCCTTGCCCCTTGGCCTTGCCAGCCTGGAGATGGATTCCACTTGGCACAGCTCCACCTCAGGGCCCTCTCTCCCTTCACATATCCCACCTTCACTGAGCTCTCCCCTCCCTCGGCCCCGGGGTTCCTGCTTGCATTCCTTCTATCTTCTGGCATATTTTTTTATGTTGTTTTACTTTGTATTTAATAATAGCTCCACATTTTTCTCTTTATCTGAAATCAAGAATCATGCCTGCATCATGTGTTCACTTTAGGAATGAAATTTATGGCAACGCTTGCCATTGGATGAATTGCTTTTCATTAGCTTCGTACTTCTTAATGATTACAAATTGTTTGCCTGTACAAGAAACAATTCCATCCTGTTCTCCAAATTTCCTGGCCTTCAATTGCAACCAGAAACTGGAAGACTTGGATTGCCCGTACTTGTGGAGTGAGGTTCCTGGCTTTTTACATCAGGGTCTGGCTATACTGAGGGTGGGGAAGAGGGTGGGTAATCCTAGATCTTTAGACTTCAAAGCTCAGATTATGGTCCATGAGCCAAATAAAAAGGGAACTTAGCTTTTCTAAGCCATAGACTGTTCTGTGTTTCAGTTCTCAAATCTATAACGTGGAGTGAGAAAGACTGGAAGACAAGATATGGATATTTAATAACCAGTTCACTTTAAAAGCAGTTTCAAAAAACCTATACTTCATATAATTAATGGGGTTTTTTAAGGAAGCAGGAAAGAATATACCCACCAAAAGGGAGCAGTGGAACAAGTCCCAATGGAAAATTTGTGGCTTTCTGCGGTTGGAGTCATTTGGTTAAGAAATGATGAAATGACAAATTTCTGAAAAGGGTGTGTGTTTCGAAGTTACTGAGGTCCAGGTCTCAGCATGAGATTCACGCAAGGCCAGCACTTAACTCCAATGCAGGATAAAGAGAAGGAAGTGGTCACCACCGGCATTCCTTCCCACCATGAGAGCACCTCCCTTGTCTAACCCTGCCCATCTGGCTCTTCATCTCCTGAACTTGGAATCCAGCTCTCTCAGCAAGCCTGTGTACCCAGCATTCCCTGCGAGATAGTCCATTCTTTAACTCTGTATGAGAATGACTGGTAAACACTGAGTTGGGGCTGGAGGCATAGGGGAGCTGGAGGCGTCCGGGCCTGCACAGAGGACCTGCATGTGAAGTCGCAGCAGCTCTCTGAGCTGAGGGCCTGGCTCTGGGGAGCAGCAGGTCTCCCTGCAGAGTAACACTGCTGCTCTTGCCCATGTCCCAGTTATTGGACTCTTCTGTTGTTGTCCAGTCACTCAGTCGTGTCCAACTCTTCGCAGCCCCATGGACTGCAGCACACCAGGCTTCCCTGTCCTTCACCATCTCCCAGAGTTTGCTCAAACTCATTGTCCATTGAGTCGGTGATGCCATCCAACCATCTCTGTTACCCAATCATCCTCTGTCATAAAGCAGACCAGAACAGCCAAGCATCCCAGACCAGTTAGTAATTTTTACCACCATATATGCAATGGTTCGCCTACTTAATCATCCAGCCAACGGCTACTGAGTACCAGCTGAAGGAGGACAGAAGCCAAGCGGCTGTGACAACGAGGATGCGCTAAGCTGACACTGGCTTAAGAAAGTTTCTCTCTTTCTCTTCCCAGTTACATTAGATCATTCCATGACCCAAATTCCTTAACTATTGTTAACCTGCTTTCCTCTAGGGCAGTGCTGTTCAAAGTACGGTCCAGGGATGGGCAACATCAGCGTCACCTGAGAGCTTGTAAGAAAGTTGAATTCATAGGCCCCAGTTCAGAGCTGTTGAACCAGTACTTCTGGTGGTGGGGCCCAGGAATCTGTGTTTTACCAGACTCTTCAGGTAATTCTTTTTTTTTTTAATTGTGGCAAAATATACATAGATTTATCATTCTAGCTATTTTTAAGCATACAGTTCAGTGCTATTAAACACATTCACAATGTTGTACTACCATCACCACTAGCCATGTCCAGAATTCTTTTTATCTTGCAAAATTGAAATCCATTAAACAGTAACTTTCCATTTCCCCAGCCCCTGGCAAGCACCATTGTACTTTCTGTCTCTATGATCCTGACTACTCTAAATATCTTATATAAGTAGAATCATACAGCACATGTCTTTTGTGACTAGCTTATGTCACTTAGCATAATATTGTCAAAATTTACCTACATTTAGCATATATCAGGATTTCCTTCCTCTTTAAGGCTGAATATTGCCGAGTATGTACATACCATATTTTGTTTATCCATTCTTCTGGACACTTGGATTGCTTCCATGTTTTAGCTATTTTAAATAATTCTGCTGCGAACATGAGTGTACAAATATCTTTTCGAGACTTCACTTTCAGTTATTAAGGGTATGTTCTTAAAAGTAGAAGTGCTGAATCATATGGTGACCCTAGTTTTAATTTTTTAGAAACCACCGTACCGTTCCCCACAGCTGCTATATCACTGAACATTTTCCTGCAGCTGCTAAATGTAAAATTCCCATCGACAGTGCACGAGTTCCAGTTTTCCTACATGCTCACTAACACTTGTAGGTTTCTGTTTTGTTTTTGGTAGTAGCCATCCTAAAGAGGGTGAGGTGGCATACGCTTATAGATTTGGTTTGCATTTCCTTAACGATTAGCGATGCTGAGAATCTTTTCATGTGTTTATGGCCATTAGTATATCTTCTTTGGAGAAATGTCTATTCAAGTCCTTTGTCCTTTTTTGAATTGAGTTGTTTATTGTGTTAAGTTTTAGGAGTTCTCTATGTATCCTGGATATGAATCCTTTAACAGAGATATGATATGCAAATAGTATTTCACACTCTATGGGTTGTCTTTTTACTCTGCTGATACTGTGTTCTGATACACAGGATTTTTAATTCTCATGAGATCTAATTTGTCTATTTTTGTTGTTGTTGCCTGTGCCTTTGGTGTCATATGAAGAAATAATTGCCAAATTCAATGTCATGAAGCTTTCTTCTAAGAGTTTCACAGTTTTAGGTCTTATGCTTAGGTCTTTGAGCCATTTTGAAGTAATTTTTATATACGCTATGTCTGGCTAAGTCGCTGACTCTTTTGAGACCCTATGGACCATAGCCCACCAGGCTCCTCTGTCCACAGATTCTCCAGGCAAGAATATTGGAGTGGGTTGCCATTTCCTTCTCCAGGGGATCTTGCCAACCCAGGGTTGAACCCAAGTCTCTTAGGTCTCCTGCACGGGCAGGCGGGTTCTTTACCACTAGCGCCACCTGGGAAGCCCCAGTTTTTATATATAGTATTAGGCAGAAGTCTAACTGTGTTTTTTTGCAAATAAGTAGGAGAAGGCAATGGCACCCCACTCCAGTACTCTTGCCTGGAAAGTCCCATGGGCAGAGGAGCCTGGTAGGCTGCAGTCCATGCGGTCGCTAAGAGTTGGACACAACTGGGTGACTTCACTTTCACTTTTCACTTTCATGCATTGGAGAAGGAAATGGCAACCCACTGCAATGTTCTTGCCAGGAGAATCTGACGGACGGGGGAGCCCAGTGGGCGGCCGTCTCTGGGGTCACACAGAGTCGGACATGACTGATGCGACTTAGCAGCAGCAGCAGCAGCTTTCCAGATGATGCTAATGCCTTTAGGTGTGAGAAGCCCTCGTCTCTAGCATTGTCCTCCTTCACACAGTCAGAGCCAGGACTCTGGCATGTTTTTGTGCCAGCTTGAAGGAAGGGAAGAGAGAAAGTAAATCCACGGCAGCAATTTCCTTTTAAGGATGTGGGGATGGGAAGCTGAACACTTCATTTGAGCTCACATTCCACTAGTGAGAACTTAGAAATAGGGCCACTCAAGCTGCAAGGGAGGCTGGGAAAAGCAGTTCCTGGCCGGCTGGCTATGACCCTACTTGCAGTGCCTATTATCCAAGGAGAGACTGCGTCTTAGTGGGCACCCAGCAGCCTCTGCCACTTGTGTCATGTGCCAGGCACAGTGCTGGGAGGAGATGATGCTCTACAACAAGGCAGCCCATGCGCTCAACAGGCCGGTCTAATAAGGTGTCCTTTGCCAGGGCAATGATTGAATCACAGGACCTGAGCGTGAGTTGGTCCCCTTAAACGAAAGTGCACTAAATATGCAAATCTTTCATCTTCTAAAAACGGCGTTAATATCTATGGACATTCACGTCCTAATAAGGCCACCCAAGACAGTGCTTTAAGGTGGGGATTGGTCAGCCCTGACCAGTGAACCAAATCAGACCCCTGCCTGTTTTTGTAAATAAAGTTATTGGAACATAGCCACACCTTTTCATTTTTAAATAGTCCATGACTACTCTTAAATGATGGATGACCGCAGAATTGAGTAGTTTTGAGAGTTTGTATGACCCAGAATTGAGTAGTTTGAGAGTTTGTTTTGAGAGTTAGGATGACAATATTTATTAGCCAGCCCTTCACAGGAAACTTTTCCCAAGACCTTTGCCTATAATGTGCTGAGCTCGTTTACCTGTAAGTTATCAGCAAGTGTGAAACCATAGCAGAGATCTGCAGAGATTAACAGACGTTGATTTCCTCCAAATTGTTTTTCACAGGAGATGTTTGGCTGCTTATTCCCTACAATCAACTGAAAGTCTCTCTAGCCAAGTCTGGATACTTGATAATTTCTTGTAAATGATAGGACAAATTTTGAAAAGGGACCATCCTTTGAATTGTTAGAATTTAGAAGATAATTGGAGGAGATAAGAATATATTAGCAGAACTATTGACTGAGCTGAAGCAATATTTGTTCTATTACTTTGCCAGAAACAAAACAATACAGTCAATGTGTATATTTTGACTAGGGGGTCAAGGCAAACTCCATTCTAGACCCAGATTTTTATTTATTACCAGTTCGATATTTGGCAGGCTTCCCTTGCGGCTTAGCTGATAAAGAATCTGCCTGAGATGCAGGAGACCTGGGTTGGGAAGATCCCCTGGAGAAGGTAACGGCCACCCACTCCAGTATTCTGGCCTGGAGAATCCCATGGACTGTATGGTCCATGGGGTCGCAAAGAGTTGGACTCAACTGAGCGATTTTCACTTTCACTGATATTTGGTAGGTCACTAAGTTTTTATAGGGCTCAATTTCTTCTCCTTTGCAACATGGGATTACATATCTGCTCCTCCTGCACTGTGGGAGTAAGGTGAGGTAAGGTAAGTGAAAAAATTTTAGCAGACTAATAGCTTGGAGCTTTTGCTGCTGATACCTTAAAACATAGTGGCTTATAATAATAACTATTTATTTAGCTTGTGACTTTGTGAATTGGCTGGACTGTGTGATCTGGGCCAGCTTAGTTGATCATTGCTAGGCTCACTCATGCGTTCACGATGAATTGGCAAACTGGCTAGTGGATGGGCAGTCTAGCATGAGTTCCGTCACAGGGCTGGTGTTTGTCAAGCTGTAGGTCTGGGTAACAGGAGTGACTGGGGCACGTGTATTACATCATCCAGGAGGGGTTTTAAGAAAAGACAAGCCCCACTGTGCATGTTTCCAAATCTCTGCTTGTGTCTCATTTTTCTGATAACCGATTGGCTGAGGCCAGAATCAGGTGGGAGGGGATACAAAGTTCCAGGTAAAGAAGCATGGATGAAAGGAGAGTGTGGCCATTTTTGCCATCTACCAGAACACTGCCAATTAGAACAGCAACATTAGTATTTCTAGCACCCAGTGAAGACGTCCAAGTTTCTCACCTTTAAAAAATGGTGTTAATGTCTAATCAGACCACCAATGACATTGCTCTAGAGTGGAGATTGGCAAACTCTAGTCTCTGAATTAAATCAGGCCCACTGCCTTTGTTTTTATAAGTCAAGTTTACTGGAACACTACCACACCCATTCATTTTCATATAGTACATGGCTGCTCTCGCACTGTGACATGGTAATTTTATTTTTAGGTTTTAAAGGAACCTCTATATTGCTTTTCAACAGCATCGGTGCTGCAGTAACTGAGCCCAGTAGTGGGGAGTCCTTGCTGCTGCTGCTGCTGCTGCTGCTGCTAAGTCGCTTCAGTCGTGTCTGACTCTGTGCGACCCCATAGATGGCAGCCCACCAGGCTCCCCCATCCCCGGGATTCTCCAGGCAAGAACACTGGAGTGGGTTGCCATTTCCTTGCTGGAGTTATTCTCACACAGTATTTTGGATGTTATTCTCAACTCACTGGCCTTCCAAACTTAACTCTTTGGCCTTCCCAAAGAGTCTGTGAGGCATCTGATATCCTTTAAGAAATTCCTTTTCTGTTTAGACTAGAGTGGTTTCTACTGTTCCTGACTAAGGATCCTGACACTGATATTTTCTAAGGCTGGGGGTCTGTGGCTTTAAATACCCTGTGCTAAAGAAGGCACAATGTTTGATTTTTATTTTTTTGCAAATAAAATGTTTAGCTCACCTACTCCTCGGTATGCATTCATATAATCCAATTAGTTTCATATACAAGCTCTGGACTCCCTGAATATAGAAGATGGCTTAAGAAAAGAAGGAAAGAAAACTCTGTTTCCTCCAACTTGAAAAGCAAACACTTCAATTTTGTTTGAAAAAGCTCACGAGCTCCACTCAGTGTCCTGATGGACAATGTTTTCCCAATGCCGTTTCAGGAGGGACTGTCCTTTCCTCATTGTGCAGTCTTGACACCATTGTCAAAAATCATTTGGCCGTATGTGATCAGGGTTATTTCTGGACTCTATTCTGTTCCACTGGTCTCTACATCTGTCTTTTTGCCAGTCCCAAAGGTCTTGATTTCTGTTGCTTTGTAGTATGTTTGAAATTAGGAAGTGTGAGACCTCTGAATTTGCTCTTTTTCAAGATTGTTTTAGCTACCAAAGGTCCTATGAGATTCAGTTTTAAGATTTTTTTTGTCTGCTTCTGCAAAGAATGCCACTGGGATTTTGAGGGAGATTGCACTGAATTTACAGACCACTTTTGGTAGTCTGAACATTTTAATAACATTAAATCTGCCAATCTATGAGCACCAGATGCCTTTCCATTTAGTTGTATTTTCTTCAGTTTCTTTTAGTAATATTTTGTAGTGTTCAGTATATAAGTCTTTCATCTCCCTGGGTACATTTATTCCCAAGTATCTTATTCTTTTTGATGTTATAGTAAATGGAGATTATTTCATTAATTTCCTTTTCAGTATGGTCAGTATTAGTGTATATAAACACAATTGATTTTTATATGTTGATTTTTTACCCTGCAACATTGTTAAAATAATTTCTTACTTTTAACCATTTTTTGTGTGTGAAATCTTTAGGGTTTTCTTTAAGATTACGTTATCTGTGAACAGAGATAATTTTACTTCTTCCTTTTCAATTTGGGTGCATTTTATATCTTCTTTTGATATCAGAGTGATGTTAACCTCCTAGAATGAGTTTGGAGCATTCCCTTATTTTAAATTCTTTAGAAGAGTTTAAGAAGGATTAGTTCATTCTTCTTTAAATGATTGGTAGAATTCTGCTGTGAAGTCATCTGGCCCTGGACTTTTCTTTGTTGGGAGGCTTTTGATCATTGCTTTAATCTCCTTACTAGTTATAGGTCTCTTCAGATTGTTTAATTTCTTATGATTCTTATGTTGGTCAGTTGGTAGAAATATATAATTTTCTTCCAGGTTATTCAATTTGTTGGTATATAATTGTTCACAGTAGTCTGTTTAACCCTTTTTATTTCTGAGACATCAGTTGCAATGTCCCCTATTTTATTTCCAAGTTAAGTTAACTGAGTCTCATTTTTTCTTAGTTATTCTATGTAAGGGTTTTCCAATTTTGCTGGTCTTTTAAAAAACCAAAACAACTCTTATATAGTTCAGACACTCAGTCATATCCAACTCTTTGCGACCCACGGACCGCAGCATGCCAGGCTTCCATGTCCATCACCAACTCCCAGAGCTTGCTCAAACTCATGTCCATTGAGCCAACTAACTCATCCTCGGTCATCCCCTCTCCTCCTGCCTCTTTCCCAGCATCAGGGTCTTTTCCAATCAGTCAGTTCTTTCCATCAGGTGGCCAAAGTATTGGAGATTCAGCTTCAGCATCAGTTCTTCCAATGAATATTCAGAACTGATTTCCTTTATGATTGACTGGTTTGATCTCCTTGCAGTCCAAGGGACTCTCAAGTGTCTTCTCCAACCAGTTCAAAAGCATCAGTTCTTTGGCTCTCAGCTTTCTTTATGGTCCAACTCCCAAATCCATACATGACTACTGGAAAAACCGTAGCTTTGACTAGACAAACGTTTGTTGGTAATATCTCTGCTTTTTAATATGCTATCTAATTTTGTCATAGCTGTTCTTCCAAGGAGCAAGCATTTTTTAATTTCATGGCTGCAGACACCATCTGCTGTGATTTTGGAACCCCACAAAATAAAATCTGTCACTGTTTCCATTGTTTCCCCATCTATTTGCCATGAAGTGATAGGACCAGATGCCATGATCTTAGTTGTTTGAATGTTGAGTTTTAAGCCAGCTTTTTCACTTTCCTTTTTCACTTTCATCAAGAGGCTCTTTAGTTCTTCTTCACTTTCTGCCATAAAGGTGGTGTCATTTGTATAACTGAGGTTATGATATTTTTCCCAGCAGTCTTGATTCCAGCTTGTGCTTCATCCAGCCCAGCATTTCACATGATGTACTCTGCGTATAAGTTAAATAAGCAGGGTGACAATATACAGCCTTGATGTACTTCTTTCCTAATTTGGGAAAATGTTGTTCCATGTCTGGTTCTAACTGTTGCTTCTTGACCTGCATACAGATTTCTTAGGAGGCAGGTCAGGTGGTCTGGTATTCTCATCTCTTTCAGAATTTTCCACAGTTTGCTGTGATCCACACAGTCAAAAGCTTTGGCATAGTCCATGAAGCAGAAGGAGATGTTTTTCTGGAACTCTCTTGCTTTTTCAATGATCCAGCGGATGTTGGCAATTTGATCTCTGGTTCCTCTGCCTTTTCTAAATCCAGCTTGAACATCTGAAAGTTCTCAGTTCACGTACTGTTCAAGCCTTGGTAGGAGAATTTGAGCATTACTTTCCTAGTGTGTGAGATGAGTGCAATTGTGCAGTAGTTTGAGCATTTGGGACATTGCCTTTCTTTGAGATTGGGATGAAAACTGACGTTTTCCAGTCCTGTGGCCACTGCTGAGTTTTCCAAATTTGCTGACATATTGAGTGCAGCATTTTCACAGCATCATCTTTTAAGATTTGAAATAGCTCAACTGGAATTCTATCATTACCACTAGCTTTGTTTGTAGTGATACTTCTTAAGTCCCACTTGACTTCGCATTCCAGATGTCTGGCTCTAGGTGAGTGATCACACCATCATGGTTATCTGGGTCATGAAGATTTTTTTGTATAATTTTTCTGTGTTTTGTTGCCACCTCTTAATATGTTCCGATTCTGTTAGGTCCTTCCATTTCTGTCCTTTATTGTGCCTATCTTTGGTATCTCTAATTTTCTTGAAGAGATCTCTAGTCTTTCTCATTCTATTGTTTTCCTCTATTTCTTTGCATTGGTCATTGAGGAAGGCTTTCTTATCTCTCCTTGCGATTCTTTGGAACTCTGCATTCAGATGGGTATATCTTTCCTTTTCTCCTTTGCCTTTAGCTTATATATCCAGAGAAGACCATAATTCAAAAAGACACGTGCACCACAACAGTCATTGCCAAACTATTTATAATAGCCCGGGCATGGAACAGCTGAAATATTCACTGACAGAGGAATAGATAAAGACACAGTACATCTATACTATGGAATATTACTCAGCCATAGAAAAGAATAAAATAACATCATTTGCAGCAACATAGATTGACCTGGAGTTTGTCACACCGAGTGAAGTCAGATAGAGAAAGACAAATATATGATATTGCTAATATGTGAAATCTTAAAAAATGGTACAAATAAACATTTCAAAAACAGAAATAAAGTCACGGATAGAGAAAAGAAACTTATAATTACCAGGGGGCAGTGGGGGAAGGATAAATTGGGAGATTGGGATTGACATACACACACTACTATATATAAAATAGATAATAAGGACTTACTGTATAACACAGGGAACTCTTCTCAATACACTGTAACAGGAAAATAGAGAATCTAAAATACAGTGGTACATGAATATATATATATATATATATATATATATAACTGATTTACTTTGCTGTACAGAATAAATTAGCACATTTTAAACCAACTATACTCCAATAAAAACTTTAGAAAAATCAGCTCTTGATTTTAATTTTTTCTACTTCTATTCTCTATCTCTGCTCTAATCTTTGTTATTTCCTTCTTCTCCCTAACTTTTCCTTTAGTTTGTTCTTTTCCTAATTCCTTGAGATGTAAAGTTAGGTTGTTGATCTGAGAGCTTTCTTCTTCTTAATGGAAGCATTTGCCACCATAAATGTTCTTCCTATTACTGCTTTCACTGTATGCCATATATTTTGGAGTGTTGTATTTTCATTTTATCTTCAGATATCTCCTAAATTCCCTTGTGATTTCTTTTTCTACCTGTTGGTTGTAGAAGAGTTGATTATTTTCACATTTTGGTGGATTTTCCTGTTTTCTTTCTGCTGTTGGTTTCTAGTTCCATTCTATATGGTTGAAGAAGATATTTTATGTGATTTCAGCTTCTCAAATGTGTGAAGACTTGTCTTGTAGATTACATGTGGTCTGTGGGAAGAATATTTTATGTGTACTTGAGAAGAATGTATTCTGCTGCTTGGAGGGAAATGTTCTGTATATGTCCATTAAGTCTAACTGGTCTAATTGTGCTGTTAAAGTCCTCTGTTTCCTTATTGATCTTCTGTCTAGTTGTTCTATCCATAGCTGAAAGGAGGAATGAAAGTCTGCCACTATTACAGTGTTGCTGTTCATTTCTCCCTTTGGTTCTGTCAATGATTCATATATTTGGGAGCCTTAATCTCTCTTAAAATAATATAGGATTTATGATTCTTACAGGGATTGTATTTCTTGGTAGTAGAATGTAAATGTTGCTTTGGGGAGACTGTGTGTCATGTAGCTGAAGCTCTTCAGTGGCAATAAGGCCTTGGGCCATTGGACCACTCTTCTTTTCAGAGAAGACTTCCATAACCATTCTTGATGGGTGGTGGCTTTCAGTTATTTAAAAAAAATACCTTTACATATTTTAAAATATTTTTGTTATGAAGGTATATTTGTCAAGGTACATAAAATGTCTGTTAGCTTGATTGATATTTTAAAATATTTGGACAAAAAGCATATGGGCCTCCACTGTGCTTTTGTATTGGACCTCATAAACATTCAAAAAGAGTCTGGGAGAGAAGTTGTAGGGACAGAATTGGTTATTATAGCAGAATGTTGAAAGCATCTAATGGCCTCCTTTTGGGACATTTAAATTTTATCCAAATAATGGAATGGTATTTATCCATATAACACAATTGTTTGCAGTCTATGAAGCATAGAGAAATGCTTATGATGAAGAAAAGAATACAAAATTGAATACAAATTAAGAATATATCTATGTGAAAATTTATACAAGAAAAAAAATAGCTCTCTGGATTGTAGGATTAAGGAGTTTACTTATTTTTAACATATTTAGACTGATATATTTAACTCTATAATTTGAATAAAAAGCAAGAATACAACTCATTAAAATGTTTTCTCACCATTATAGCATTCTGCCTATGGAGAAATGCTCTGAGTTGAAGGGCTACTCAGCCTCACTTGCCTTCCACTCCACCAGCAGCAGGGTTTCCACTTCTGCTTCCATGAATTCACACAGTGGGAAGACAGCCACAAAGCATAGTACAGCTTAAGATCAAATCTCTCTAGATAAGAACTATCTTAAAGAATATATCTACAAAAACTGGACAGTTTAATGCTCATGGGAGATAAATTTGGGGGATTCTGGAGAGTAAGTTTGCATGACCTTGCCTGGCACCCAGCTTTCTGAGGCAGAGAACAGTTGTGGATGTGACTGGTGATAGAAGCAAGGTCCCATGCTGTAAAGAGCAATATTGCATAGGAACCTGGAATGTCAGGTCCATGAATCAAGGCAAATTGGAAGCGGTCAAACAGGAGATGGCAAGAGTGAACATCGACATTCTAGGAATCAGCGAACTAAAATGGACTGGAATGGGTGGATCTAACTCATCTGGCCATTATATCTACTACTGTGGGCAGGAATCACTTAGAAGAAATGGAATAGCCACCATGGTCAATAAAAGAGTCCAAAATTCAGTACTTGGATGCAGTCTCAAAGACGACAGAATGATCTCTGTTCATTTCCAAGGCAAACCATCCAATATCACAGTAATCCAAGCCTATGCCCCAACCAGTAACACTGAAGAAGCTGAAGTTGAACGGGTCTATGAAGACCTACAAGACCTTTTAGAACTAACACCCAAAAAAGATGTCCTTTTCATTATAGGGGACTGGAATGCAAAAGTAGGAAGTCAAGAAACACCTGGAGTAACAGGCAAATTTGGCCTTGGAATGCGGAATGAAGCAGGGCAAAGACTAATAGAGTTTTGCCAAGAAAATGCACTGGTCATACTAAACACCCTCTTCCAACAACACAAGAGAAGACTCTACACATGGACATCACCAGATGGTCAACACCAAAATCAGATTGATTATATTCTTTGTAGCCAAAGATGGAGAAGCTCTATACAGTCAACAAAAACAAGACCGGGAGCTGACTGTGGCTCAGATGATGAACTCCTTATTGCCAAATTCAGACTTAAATTGCAGAAAGTGGGGAAAACCACTAGACCATTCAGGTATAGCCTTAATCAAATCGCTTATGATTATACAGTGGAAGTGAGAAATAGATTTAAGGGACTAGATCTGATAGACAGAGTGCCTGATGAGCTATGGACGGAGGTTTGTGACATTGTACAGGAGACAGGGATCGAGATCATCCCCCTCAAAAAGAAATGCAAAAAAGCAAAATGGCTGTCTGAGGAGGCCTTACAAATAGCTGTGAAAAGAAGAGAGGTGAAAAGCAAAGGAGAAAAGGAGAGATATAAGCATCTGAATGCAGAGTTCCAGAGAATAGCAAGAAGAGATAACAAAGCCTTCTTCAGAGATCAATGCAAAGAAATAGAGGAAAACAACAGAATGGGAAAGACTAGAGATCTCTTCAAGAAAACTAGAGATATCAAGGGAACATTTCATGCAAAGATGGGCTCGATAAAGGACAGAAATGGTATGGACCTAATGGAACCAGAAGATATTAAGAAGAGGTGGCAAGAATACACAGAAGAACTGTACAAAAAAGAGCTTCATGACCCAGATAATCACGATGGTGTGATCACTCATCTAGAGCCAGATATCCTGGAATGTGAAGTCAAGTGGGCCTTAGAAAGCATCACTACAAACAAAGCTAGTGGAGGTGATGGAATTCCAGTGGGGCTGTTTCAAATTCTGAAAGATGATGCTGTGAAAGTGCTGCACTCAATAAGCCAGCAAATTTAGAAAACTCAGCAGTGGCACAGGACTAGAAAAGGTCAGTTTTCATTCCAATCCCAAAGAAAGGCAATGCCAAAGAATGCTCAAACTACCACACAATTGTACTCATCTCACACGGTAGTAAAGTAATGCTCAAAATTCTCCAAGCCAGGCTTCAGCAATATGTGAACCGTGAACTTCCAGATGTTCAAGCTGGATTTAGAAAAGGCAGAGGAACCAGAGATCAAATTGCCAACATCCGCTGGATCATGGAAAAAGCAAGAGAGTTCCAGAAAAATATCTATTTCTGCTTTATTGACTATGCCAAAGCCTTTGACTGTGTGGATCACAATAAACTGTGGAAAACTCTGAAAGAGATGGGAATACCAGACCACCTGGCCTGCCTCTTGAGAAACCTATATGCAGGTCAGGAAGTAACAGTTAGAACTGGGCATGGAACAACAGACTGGTTCCAAATAGGAAAAAGAGTACGGCAAGGCTGTATATTGTCACTCTACTTGTTTAACTTCTGTGCAGAGTACATCATGAGAAACGCTGGGCTGGAAGAAACACAAGCTGGAATCAAGACTGCTGGGAGAAATATCAATAACCTCAGATATGCAGATGACACCACTCTTATGGCAGAAAGTGAAGAGGAACTAAAAAGCCTCTTGATGAAAGTGAAACAGGAGTGAAAAAGTTGGCTTAAAGCTCAACATTCAGAAAACATTCAGAAGATCATAGCATCTGGTCCCATCACTTCATGGGAAATAGACGGGGAAACAGTGGAAACAGTGTCAGACTTTATTTTTGAGGGCTCCAAAATCACTGCAGATGGTGACTGCAGCCATGAAATTAAAAGACGCTTACTTCTTGGAAGGAAAGTTACGACCAACCTAGACAGTATATTCAAAAGCAGAGACATTACTTTGCCGACTAAGGTCCGTCTAGTCAAGGCTATGGTTTTTCCAGTGGTCGTGCATGGATGTGAGAGTTGGACTGTGAAGAAAGCTGAGCGCCAAAGAATTGATGCTTTTGAACTGTGGTGCTGGAGAAGACTCTTAAGAGAGTCCCTTGGACTGCAAGGAGATCCAACCAGTCCATCCTAAAGGAGATCAGTCCTGGATATTCATTGGAAGGACTGATCCTGAAGCTGAAACTCCAATACTTTGGCCACCTCATGTAAAGAGTTGACTCATTGGAAAAGACTCTGATGCTGGGAGGGATTAGGGGCAGGAGGAGGAGATAACAGAGGATGAGATGGCTGGATGGCATCACCGAGTCGATGGACATGAGTTTGAGTGAACTCTGGGGTGTTGGTGATGGACAGGGAGGCCTGGCATGCTGTGACTCATGGGGTCACAAAGAGTCGGACATGACTGAATGACTATATTGAACTGAACTGAACTGAAAGTCATTCCACTCTTCTACGAGGGAAAAGACAAAGGAACAGAGGAGATTCAGCACCGGTAAATCACAGGGATCCTTGAGAGCCTAAGAGCCCTGAGAGATAGGCAGGAGATAAAAAGACAGGGTGATGATGGAGGAGAAATGAGTACAAAGGCAGAGGCTTAAAAAATGGTGTCCCTGAAAGTTTGTGTGAAGTACTGTGTGGTAGACCTTTTGAAAGGTCACCCGGGAGAGGAGTGAAGGAGAACAAAAGCAAATCATCTAGAAGACTGCTTAAATGTCTAGAGAGAGAAAAGCACCTTCTTAGTGCAGTAGGCAGCATGTGGGGCTCATAACAACAGAGAAGGTGGGGATGTGACTCAAGGTGTGAGTGGTGGGGTTAGAGATGAATTTGACAGCTAGGAGGAGAGATAATCAACAAAAAAATAAGTAATCAGAAGGAAAGTCAAGGGTGATGGCCAAATTCTGCCCGAGCATTTGAGTGCACCCGTACGACCAATGTTGCCAGACAAGTCTCCAGCAATGAAAAGGATCTGGTGTTAGTTTATATTTCAGATTGAAAACTGTCTGCCTCCTTCTCGCGTTGCAGTCCTACAGGGATCCACAATATTTATGTTTACATTTTATGTTTACCTAGGCTGGGCTCTGTAGTTACATAATCAGAGAAAGAAATCCCACGATCAACTCCAGGACTCTAGATACCACCTTTTGTAAGTAGCCAGAGCTAGGCTTACAGTCAAATTGAGAGGCACTTATGAATAAATACTGACCCCCAGTGTCTAGGTGCAGAAATAAAGATTAAATAAAGATTATAAAATACCAATACTCTCAGGAGAGTACCTAGAATTCCAGCTACAAATAATGTTTCTGACAATCCAATTCAGAATCCTGGGGTGCTTCAGAAATAAAAATACTGACCAGTATTTTACTATACTGATGGCTAGGAGCTGCCTGGAGAACTCCAGTGAATGTTCTATAGAAAAAAGTGTCAGAATGGATTAAATGACCTCAATCATGAGTGTACAACTATATAATGGTCTTGACCCTCTCTGCTCCAAGGTTCAGGTTTAAATACTCTGAAGTCTTCTCTGTAAGAGAGGAGATTTTTACACAATTAATTTGACTGATACAAATTCCAGCTGTGTTTTATTCTCCACCTAGGTCAACACTGACCTTTCCTCATGGCTCAGATGGTGAAGAATCTGCCTGCAATGCAGGAGATCTGGGTTCCAGCCCCGGGTTGGGAAGATCCCCTGGAGAAGGGAATGGCAACCCACTCCAGTATTCTTGACTGGAGGGGAGCCTAGTGAATTACAGCCCATAGGGTCACAAAGAGTCAGACACAACTGAGTGACTAACATTAGGTCAACATTACATCAAATGAAGTTTCCTCTCAAGTGGATGCAAGGCAATGTGGTTGGCTAATGTGCCCTTTTCAGTATCTGTGTGGCTAGAGTGAATTCATGAGAAATTCTTGAGTAAAAGCTCTGAAGCAAAAGAGTTCCTTCAGGTGCAAGCGCTTCAGGGAAAGAAAGGCACCGCCTAACATCTCAGTCTATGGTTGCTGCAGCTGCTATCAGATGGCATCTGCTTTCTACAGACTAGAAGAGATGCACTGGCTCTTTGGACACAAGCTGATGTTGCATTCTGGTCTAGGCTAAAGTTTTTAAGAACTTGGCATTGCAGAGAATTAAATGAAGCCGTCTTGAAAAGGTAGAGCTTCCTTCATGAAAACAGGGATTATTTTCATGAACCTTGTTTTTAAAGTAAGAATAGACTTAAGGCTTAAGTGGCCAACCACAATATAAATAAAAGGCTGGTTTTTAGTGCCAATGAGAAGCATTCATTACAGGCTATTGACCCCCAGCAGTCTTAGAAGGAAGCGTGGAGCAGCAGTAGAAACCATAGCTGCTTCGAGGTCACACGTATTCAAGCTGAGGTATGACACTCAGCTGAGTGAAACAAGGGACATGGGAGATGATTGCTTTGGGGAGCTAAATTCCAAGGAAATGAAGGCCCAGAGATTAAGGAGTTTAGGAGTCAAACAGGTGTCATTAAGAAGGGATGTCAGGCTCAGGCAGGAAGAGATTAAAGCCTAAGGTTTTGCATCAGGAGAAAGAAATTCTGTTTGTTCAGCTACAAGGTGATGGCAATCATAATCCTGCTTCTGACTGGTATTAGCAGAGAAGGTATTAATAATTGTTGGTCTGGTATGTAACTGTAGCACTAGACCTAGCAGAAGTAAAATAAGCATGCAACTATTTGTTTCTTGCAATATAATATAGACTTAAGAAGGTGTTCCTTTACTAACAAAGACTGAAATTTCGAAAAGAAATAAAAAGTACAGAATCCAGGCACATTTATCCAGTCATTGCATATAGCAAAAACATGCTTTCATTTTAAATATGAGGCTGTTTTGGTTGCTTATCAATGTTTCCCATTACTTTTTATTTGGTTCTATTTTGAAAAATATCAAACCTACAGGAAAGCTGGAAGAATAGTACAGCGTTATAAATTTTCCTCAATTTATCATTTATTAATTTGCTTTCTGTGTCTCTTTAAATATGTATGAACACTGTGTCAGCTGAACCATTTGAAGGTGAATTGCAGGCATCATGACACCCCACCCTTAAATTTTTCAGCCCCTAAAATGTCTTTTGTAACTTTTAATCAAAATATCCAATTAAGGTTCAAACCTAATTGGTAAAACCCTACTCCCTGGGGTGATGGTGTTCGGAGGTGGGGCCTTTGGGAGGTGAGCAGGTTTAGATGAGGTTATGAGGGTGGATCCCCCATGGTAAGAATAGTGTTCTGAAAGGAAGAGACCAGAGCCCCCTCCCTCTCTACCGTGTGAGGACAAGCAAGAAGACGTCAGTCTGAAAACCAGGAGACAGTTCTCATCAGACACTGAATCTGCCAGTGCCTTGATCTTGGACTTCCCGCCTTCTGAACCATGAGAGGTGTTGTCATCTGTGGTGCTTTGTTACAACAGCCTGAACAGACTAAGACAAATGTTTTATAATCCGTCCCTTGTTATTCTTTAATCCCAAACTGCCCCAAATTTGGCACCTGAAGCCAATGTTTATGTCCCACCAGTCTTTGGGCCTTTTCTTCTTTTCTGACTCAAGGTGTTCTAAGCTCACTTTATCTGCTTCCAACCTGGAATCAATGGTGTTTTCCCAAACATCGCTGGATCTATGGAACAGTATTTAGAAAACAAGATCAAGGTAACTAAGTGTGTTCATTTTTACTAGGTTATGGCTTCCAGGCCCTTTCAGAGCACACAGCCAGAGCTTGGGGTGGGGGAAAGGGAGAGGAAATTACATACACATTCATACAATTATCTGCAGTTCAAAACTAGTAACATGGTGGTCTTCTTTACCTTCCTCCACCTTCTCTCTCTCTTCTCCCTTTGTGAGTAACCTAATTTACAATAATATCAACAAATATGCTCAATTTTTAAACCTATGAAATTCAGAATTACTCAAGTAATTCTTTAAAACAGTCTCAGGAACATTTTCATCTTTAAATACTTGGAATTTAACATCAGTGTTACCAAATCATCCCAAATTATCCCACAGAAGTCACACAGAACAGACTAACAGCTCTCTAAAGAGCAAGGACAGATAATGCACCTGTATTTAGGACCTGAATTGGACAACTTAGCAATGGCTGTTTCTTGAGAGTACCAAAATGGACCAATATCAGAAGAAATTACTGGGGCTTCCATTTTAACTGGTTGAAGACTATTAAAGGAGTTTTCCTTCTCAAAATCTATCCTATTTGACATTCAGCATTCGTTTCAAAGCAATCCAGTGGGCAGAGTGAGAAGACACACATAACAGTGGTCACAAGTCAATGAAGGTTTCCCGGGTGGCTCAGCGGCATAGCATCTGCCTGCCAAGTAGAAGACACCAGTTCGATCTCTGGGTTGGGAAGATCCCCTGAAGAAAAGGGCAACACACTCCAGCATTCTTGCCTGGGAAGAAGAGGAGCCTGGTGGGCTACGGTTCATGGAGTTGCAGAGAGTCAGACATGACTTAGTAACTAAACAACAAAGGTAATGAAGCGGTAGTGGGTGATTGGTGAGTGAGTATTGCTTGTGGCTATTTAGTCTCAGCCTTTGCGGATGTTTAAAATGTTTTATAATAAAAAGATATTAAAAATATATTCCTGTTAAATCAGAGTAAGCATAAACGGCTAGCCCTAACTAAATAAAAGGCAAATAAAATGTGGCTCTGTTATGTGAAAGTCAAACGTGATGATGACAATCTGGCTCATGCTTACGATTTTGTCTAAGGAACTTACATTTTTTGGACTTAAATTCCACGTCCTAAAAGCTAGTCTATACAGTGAGATTATCCTCCAATGAGTAAAATTTCGCCTATTGTGGGCAAGAGTGACTTTAATTCTGCCTATCATTTTGCTAAATAGCTTTGGCACTAGAGGGAGATTACATGATTAAAATGTTCTTATAGTATGGCCATTTCATATTTCCCCTGGGACAAAATTTCCCTCACAGTCCAGTGTGGAAACCCTCAGGATACAGCATAATATAGCATCTGCCACAGTCAGATCTGCTGAGAGGCAAGCCATGATTTATAAGATGAATAGTGCTATAGAAGTGAGCCCCAAACTTGCAAAATCCAACCACGCAGAAGACAAAAGCAGGAAAAGTGATCAGAGTCTGAAATGTTGAGGCAATTTTGTTTTTCTGAGGGAAGAGAAACATATGAAAGACTTTCCAGGTGAGAGGGAACCTGAACTTTGAAGAGACTTGCCACTTCTAAGAGCATAAAAATAAATTTAAAATGATGCTGGGGATGATGAACTTTCTGTCCGGTAAAGCTGGTTCCCCTACTTCATTCTGTCATAAACAGAGAGGGCCTGGAAAATAAAAAAATTATAACTACATGGTAGGAAGGGGGGAAACATATGTGATCTCTGACTTCTCTTTCCTGGAAGGATTTCTGCTTCTGGCCACCAAGTTGGCCAAATGCAGCCCAACAGGGATTTGGTAACCAAAAAAAGCCTTTTGGCAACAAAGCTACAGGGCCTCTGGGGAGGCTTCCCAGGCTAGAAGACAAATAACCACTGCCATTAGTGTGCACACAAAGGGCTGCATTTTAATAAAAGTGGTCATGACCCAAGATGAGAAATAGTCTGCAAATTTGGGGCAAAAGAATCTGGTTAAGCATGGAAATAGCCAGATTGTGTTAAGAAATTTTCCTTGCACATCTTTATCAAGGAAATATACATGATGTAACATATCCTAACTGAGGATGCCTTGTTAATTCAGTGCTCAAATTTGTACTGGATGATTTTTAAGAACATTTTTCCTGAGGCAGAATTTTTTTTTTTTCTTCCAGAAAAACAAAGTCTCAGTGTACTGGGATACAGGATTCATTTGAGATATTTAAAAATGAAAACTCATAGCATCTTGCTATGGCTATTATCTTACCACACTGGACCTGCATATAACAAGCATTACAGCCTGGGTAGAAGAAACTTGTCTAGGTGATTCCAAGGCAAGCCAAACCTGGCCTGCCAAGGACCAAATTTCCAGATGAGCTATCATTTTTTACATTGAAAAAATTCCCCCTTTTTATGGCCCCAGCTTGACATAGTACAGAGGATACCAAGGACTCAGGTTAGGCATACTTCAAGGTACCTACATTAAAAATCCTGAATACTTTGTAAACCATGCAAAGTAAACAAGTTCGCTAGGTGGTCTCAAGGTTGACGTGCTAAAGTTGTTAAAGATAATTGTACATCAAGTTTTCATAAATATCTCTTTATTTCAGCCAAGATCTCAAAAACAATAAAACCAAAATTGTACCAGAATGTGTCAGCAACAATTATCCCTCTCTGAGGAGGTCTGTGAGATTCCAAAGTGACTGAGTGTGAGCACAGCTTTGTGTACGGGAGCAATCATGCTGCTGGGGGTCCTCTGGAGGTGGATGTCTAGAGGTGGGATGAGGGAAGAATCCAAATCTGGGATCTTGAGCTGCTTTAAGACATGGTCACCACTTGGGCTAGAAAATTCAGATGCCAGTTCCAGAAATAAAGCTGTTCAAAAATGGTCTGAGTTGAAGTTTAGCCATAGGTTTGGAATTCTAGGAAGAGACGGTAGTTGTGTTCGCGACCCTGATTTATCTGAATTATAAAGTGTGCTATTTGGTTGGGCAACAGGACTGTGAAAAGAAGGATGGCAGCAGAAAATACAGTAATTGGTCAAGAATGTCAAGTAGCCACATTTCACGTCCTTACGCATGGCAGATGTGGACAGCTGTGAGCAAACCATGTTCTTTTCAGCCATCTTTTTCAGCTGATGCTCTAAGTCTTCATTTTTTATCTTTTGGCTACACTGCACAGCACGTGGGGTCTTAGTTCCCTGACCAGGGATGAAATGTGTGTCCCCTACATTGGAAGTTCAGAGTCATAACCACTGGACTGCCAGGAAAGTCCCTCTAAATCTTGATTTAAGGATCAGTGGAGACCAAGCAGTGGCAAGGGTTTTATAATTAGTTTCCTTCTAATGCCAATTTTACTATAAAATGGATACAAATAAAATAATCCATCAATGGAAAACCGTGAAAAACTGGTGATACCTGTAATAGCTATTACAGTTGTAAACTGTTAAGATGACTCTATCGTTGAAACGTATGTCACTTGCTTTGATATAAGTCATTAACTTAAATGATGACGTACCTGTCTGCAGCATCTAAAGACATCCTGTATCGTTAAGACTGATGAGCAATCGATCAATCGATCGGTCTGTGGCCCACCCTGAGTACTGTAGACTATGCACCATAATGTTTTGCCCTCAGCAGATAAAGAACAAATGTACGTTGACGAGCGCCGGTATACCATTTCCCATATTCAAACAAAGGAAATTACACCCACTATACTCTAACTTCACCCTGACCCAAACTTCAATTTGTAGAGAATTAAGCATGTCTGTGTTGAAACAAGTACAGCTCTTTGTGTTACAGGAAGATGAAAGCAGAGACTAATTCAGAAGCCTGTACTTAATACTTATGAATCATATGGAAATACTTTGGGGGTACCACTTTCAGACATGGAACTTATTTTTAAATGAATTTTAAGGAGCCCAAGATTAATGTTTAAAAACAAAAGAGAACATGAACAGCTATGGCTGTCTATATGCTGCTAATTCCAGCAGCTAGAGAGAAATTCCACCAGACGTCAAACAGGATGTCTCTGGACTAGAGAAGAGGCAAAGGGCCTTGCTGTTTGTAAGAATCCATATGTGACTCTCCCATTTAATGGGCCTCTGGTCTTACCTATCAGAGTACCCCTTTTCCTTGAGGAAAAGACTAGTAATAAATACTTAAGTAGAGTATATTATCTAATATCTTTTATTGTCATCCCAGAAATTTTCTATAAATACAAACGTCTTATTGAAGTGAAGGTCTGTCGATAGTGACTCAATATTGATTTATGAATGAGGATGACCTTGAACTTAACCTTCACTTGTTGCTTTCCCATCTCAGAAACTTAGGACACTGATTAAGCCCCACTGGTGACTAACTTAGTGATTAATTAAAAGGAGGCCAGCAGGGGTTAGCGCATAAGGCTATGCCATAAGCACTTGGGCATCCTAAAGCCTTTAACTGGGCCAACGTTAAGTTACCTAATTACCTCTACAAACTCTACCCCACAGCCTAGATCTGGAAAAATCAGGTGGGGAGACAAAAAAAAAAAAAAAGAAAGCGAGATGAGCACCCGTAACACACCGCATGCCACTCCTGCAGCTATTCCCAGCCAGCACGTGGGAAAGACTTTATTTGTCAGCTCGTTTCACTTTTCCTTGATCGTCAACTTTCTTAATGGCCGCTTGGATAGCCTCTTGGTCGCCCAGGAACTGGTGAGGCCCAACAGTATGCAGGTTCTCGTCGAGTTCCAGGAGAATGGGGACCCCAGTAGGAAGAGTAATGTTGATAATTTCTTCATCCGAGATACCTGGAGATCAAGAGGGGGAGAAACAAGGCGTTAAAGACAACCCAGGAGGAAGCTCTGGTTACGTGTTTAAGTGCACATTTACTTAGTCCCACATTAACTGTGTGTTTGGAACCATGCCAGATACTGAAGGCTTCCAGCTATGGTCACTGGAAGCCAAGGACATCCCAGAAGATTAAGAAAGAAAGAAAGATGAGACAGAAATTTACATTACATCAAATCTTAGGAAAATATGTTTTGGGGCAACCTGTTCCTGGTTGCTTCCTAACTAAATGATTGACAGTTCTCGTCCTCTTGCCCTTTAACATTCCAACTGCTGGGAGAGCAAGGTTGGGATCTGAGTTCCCAGACCAGGGATTAAACCCACAGCCTTGGCAATGAAGGCGTGGAGTCCTTAGCCACTGGACCACCAGGCAATTCCATCAGATCTTTTTTAAGTAACCTGAATCATAGGTTGTTCAACTTTGACCAGAAGAGCTGGAGTTGTAGGAAGGGTAGTAGCAGCCATGGTGGTTATAGGTTTTTTTGGCTTTTTTTTTTATGAGTGCTTTAAACGATAAATAGCTAATGTACATTCCACATGCCAGGTACTTTTCGAAGTACTTTATGTGTGTTAACTTGTTTAATCAGATATGCACTATTATTTTTCCATGTAACAATTTTGACACAGAGAGGCTAAACAAACAATTCAAGATCACACAGGCTGTAAACAGCAAAGCCTGCATTTAAACCTAGGTGAGGAGAGTGAAAAAGTTGGCTTAAAGCTCAACATTCAGAAAAATAAGATCATGACATCCGGTCCCATCACTTCATGGCAAACAGAGGGGAAAACAGTGGAAACAGTGGCTGACTTTATTTTTCTGAGCTCCAAAATCACTGCAGATGGTGACTGCAGCCATGAAATTAAAAGACACTTACTCCTTGGAAGGAAAGTTATAACCAACCCAGACAGCATATTGAAAAGCAGAGACATTACTTTGTCAAAAAAGGTCCATCTAGTCAAGGCTATGGTTTTTCCAGTGGTCATGTACGGATGTGAGAGTTGAACTGTGAAGAAAGCTGAGCACCAAAAAATTGATGCTTTTGAACTGTGGTGCTGGATAAGACTCTTGAGAGTCCCTTGGACTGCAAGGAGATCCAACCAATCCATCCTAAAGGAGATCAGCCCTGGGTGTTCATTGGAAGGACTGATGTTGAAGCTGAAACTCCAATCCTTTGGCCACCTGATGTGAAGAGCTGACTCATTTGAAAAGACCTGGATGCTAGGAGGGATTGGGGGCAGGAGGAGAAGGGGACGACAGAGGATGAGATGGTTGGATGGCATCACTGACTCGATGAATGTGAGTTTGAGTGAACTCCAGGAGTTGGTGATGGACAGGGAGGCCTGGCGTCCTGCGGTTCATTGGTTCGCAAAGAGTTGGACACAACTGAGCGACTGAACTGAACTCAGCCTAGGTGTCTGTAATTAGAATACAATGTTTCTCAAGTTTCTCTGATTCCAAATGGACAAAAAGAAGAGAGGAGACCTGAACAGATGGAGTCAAGCTAATTAAAAGGTAACGAAAGTGTTCAAATTATCTGCTTTAAAAATAGACATTTATTATATAGACTTCTAAACTCTAACCATATGCTTCTGTGCTATATTAACAGAAAGGACCTAGGTAGAGCAAGTTCTGAGGCAAGTTCAAGGGTCCTCCTTTACCTGGAAGGTGAGAACGGCAGAATAAGGTAGTGGCAGTTAGTTATCAATGCACTCTGGCGTTTTTATTAACCAATGGTCATAACTCGGAGGCCCTCTCTGGGCCTCCACTGCCCCTGTCTAACTAAAAAAAGAAACACACGCTCTTCTCTACCACCATGACAAAGGCTGTGAGGTAGAAGGAATGGACTTAAAAAGAGAACATACATGAAGGAGGACAGCACAAAAGGTATTTCTTCTTTCTCCACTAGGAGTTCTCTTCTAGGCTGAAGATGTAAACAGTAGGCTGCTAACACACTACTTTGCCCTGCGGAGCCCCCACCCTCACAGTGCAACCCTACCTAAGATTACCACTCCAAACCAAAGCTGGCAAGAACGAACAAATTCAGACCAGACAGCCAGCTGTTTAGCTGGGAGATGACTGCCTTGGATTTTAGGAGCCCTCGGGCTCCGTCAGGTCAGATCTGTCAGCTGGACGCACAGCAGCTGCCACATGCAACCCCTGGAGACAGTCAGAGCAGAATGCAACAGCACGTGGTTTAGAGCCAGGTGACCGCTAAGGATAGAGAGAAACTGAAATCCTAATACATTGTAAATTAAGAGTATAAGATCCTGTGGAATCTTTGGAAAACAGTCTGGCAATTCTTCAAACAGGTAAACTCAGGATTACCATGGGACCCAGCAATTTTACTCCTAGGTACACATCCAAGAGAAATGCAAACGTATGTCCACACAAAAACCCATACCCGAACCCTCAGAGCAGCATCATTCATAAGACATAAAAGATGGAAACAGCCTAAAAGCCCACCAACTGATGAACGGATGAATTAAATGGGGTAGATCCAAACAATGGGTTATTATTTGGCAATGAAAAGGAATGAAGTGCTGCCGCTGCTGCTAAGCCGCTCCAGTCGTGTCCGACTCTGTGCGAACTCACAGATGGCAGCACACCAGGCTCCCCCGTCCCTGGGAGTCTCCAGGCAAGAACACTGGAGTGGGTTGCCATTTCCTTCTCCAGTGCATGAAACTGAAAAGTGAAAGTGAAGTCGCTCAGTCACGTCCGACTCGTAGCAACCGCATGGACTGTAGCCCACCAGGCTCCTCCATCCATGGGATTTTCCAGGCAAGAGTACTGGAGTTGGGTGCCATTGCCTTCTCCGGAATGAAGTGCTGATACATGCTAAGCATTGATGACCCCTGGAAACAGTATGCTAAGTAAAAGAAGCCAGTCACAAAGGAGTATATACTGCATGATTCCATTTATACCCAATGGTGCCTTCCCAAGATGGTTCAGCAGGTAAAGAATCCACCTTCCAATGCAGGAGACACAGGAGACATGGGTTTGATCCCTGGGCCAAGAAGATCCTCTGGAAGAGGCCATGGCAACCCACTCCAGTATCCTTGCCTGGAGAATCCCACAGGCAGAGAACCTGGTAGGCTACAATCCAAACGATCACAAAGAGTCGGACATGGCTGAGCAACGAAGCACGCACGAGGGCCAGAACTGGCAAATCTAAAACGGTGACATAAATAGACGTGTAGTTGCTTAGGGCCAGAGGGGATGGGAGGACTGCGCACTGACAGCCAGGTATGGGGTGTTTGTCTTTTTTTGAGGGTAATGAAAATGTTCTGAAACTGACTGTGCTGGTAGATGGACAGCTCTGCGAATAAACAATTCTGTGAAAAGCCACTGAATTATATACTTTAAATGGGTGAACTGTATGGCATGTGAATTGTATCTCTAGAAAGATGTCTGAAAAACTACTGAACAGATCCACAGAAGTTTACAGTTCAAATCACAAGACAGTAAAACTGGACTTTTTAAAAAGTTTCCAAATTCCAGGACTTCAGCTCTGGTCATCTGACTTGTCGATGGCTATTTCCACCTCAGTACTAGGAGAGAGGAGAATGTTTATGTCCATGTTCTGCCCTTGTGAAGGGCTGGGTGATAACTGGACGCCAGAACCTAGTGGTCTCATGTTTTCAAGACTAGTACAGGGATGAATGGGCTTCGCCTGTGGCTCAGCAGTAAAGCATCCACCTGCAGTGCAGTAGACCAGGGCTCGATCCCTGGGTTGGGAAGATCCCCTGGAGAAGGAAATGGCAATCACTCTAGTATTCTTGCCTGGGAAATCCCATGGACAGAGGAGCCTGGCACGCTACAGTCCACAGGGTCGCAAAAGAGTAGGACATAACTTGGTGACTAAACAACAATAACAGGGATGAACTGACTTGTCCGATCCCCTTGAAATAGCTAACACACGGGGATTATCATGGGCCAGGGTTAGGGGTTATGATGTGACCTCAGAGAAAAGTGCTAGGTCTTTGGCAAGGGTCAAGGGGCACATGTGGAACTCATCTGACTATGGCCTCAGATCTAACCAGGTGTAACAAGTGTTATTTTCAAGAGCGTTACTCTCAAGCTCATGCTTACGGCTTAGATAACAACCCGGCTATGCGTGGGACCAAATGAAAGAGCAAACTAAACAAAAGGCCACAAGAACTACAATATCTCACCTATAAAGAAAGGAGAGTTCAACAAAAACAGAAATATTTCCAATAAATAAAGCTGACATTCCACTTTAATGGCTACTCAAGCCATTCACAGAGCAGACTAATTACTTACAAATATTTAAAATACTTAGACCGCTTAATAATCAGTCAACAGACTTAGTGACTGACACTTTAAAAAAGCAAATTAGGAAAAACCACAATGAAGCCATTACTCATTGCTCAATTTTGGCATAAGCCACATTCTTTGTCCTGAGAGAGTTAAGCAAGCAGAACTCCTAAGGCTAAAAAATGCATCTGCGTTGGATTAAATCAAACTGAATCAATACTATATTATGCAATATCATATTACAAATGTATTAACCAGAACATCATATGAAAGTTATAATGAGTGACCAGATATCACATGCTCCATCTGATAATGGGTTCAGATTGTTTTAAAAGGCATCTAAGAATGTTCTGAACTGAAATACCTAATCCCGCATCAACCCCTTCACCAACTCCCGACTGTTGTCTTTAATTCTTGAATCTTCCATGTAGGAGCATCTGAAAGGTAACTGCAATCCATTTTAATGACTGGGATATTTCAACTAAGAAATAATGAAAGTTTGATGGTAAGTCAAAGGAGTAACTCAAAGCCAATATGGGAAGAAATCTAAACAACTTAATTCTCTGCACACAGGACCGACTTCAAAAAATCAAGACTGTATCTACAATGATTCCCCTGACCACTGAGCTGGAACAGGAACCATGGACAGTCATGAAGATCCCCACACAGATATACAGCACTACCCCTCTGCCTTCTATCAGCGGAGGATGAGCAAATACTCACTTCTCCCACCAGGATTGTAAGACAATGTTTTAGCCACTCTTGTGATGTTCATGCTTTAGAACGGGGCCTTATGCAAGAATTTAGTAATGTTTGTTCAACTGTAAGGAATTTTATTATGTGTTGGCTGCTAGAATCTGGAACTTTTTTAGCTTAATGATCTGATATTACAACTATATGAATTAAGTAAAGGCTGTTAGGAATAGAATGTTAACAAAAACTCTAAGACATATAGTCTGTACATGAAAGCACTCAGAGGACTATGTCGGAGGTACATTTCAGTTGCTCAGTCGTGTCCGACTCTTTGCCACCCCATGAATCACAGCATGCCAGGCCTCCCTGTCCATCACCAACTCCCGGAGTTCACTCAGACTCATGTCCATCGAGTCAGTGATGCCATCCAGCCATCTCATCCTCTGTCATCCCCTTCTCCTCTTGCCCCCAATCCCTCCCAGCATCAGAGTCTTTTCCAACGAGTCAGCTCTTCGCATGAGGTGGCCAAAGTACTGGAGTTTCAGCTTTAGCATCATTTCTTCCAAAGAAATCCCAGGGCTGATCTCCTTCAGAATGGACTGGTTGGATCTCCTTGCAGTCCAAGGGACTCTCAAGAGTGTTCTCCAACACCACAGTTCAAAAGCATCAATTCTTCGGTGCTCAGCGTTCTTCACAGTCCAACTCTCACATCCATACATGACCACTGGAAAAACCATAGCCTTGACTAGACGGACCTTTGTTGGCAAAGTAATGTCTCTGCTTTTGAATATGCTATCTAGGTTGGTCATAACTTTTCTTCCAACGAGTAAGCATCTTTCAATTTCAGGAGGTACAGTACTGGCCAAATTTCAGGAGATGGAAACAGAGACTCACAGTGTGCCTCGTAAGTACAGACTTTGCAGTTCCAAGTCCAGGCGCTGCATCCTGGTACCAAGGATATACAGCACCGGACTTAACAGATCCTTGGCACACGGCTGAAATGAATGAACCTGAACTCTCTAAGCTTTCAAATTAAATCTAGTCCCCTACTGCTGAAGCTCTGACTAAAGATTGTGATTCCTTTATTACCTTTTTAAGGAAAAAAAAGAGAGATGGTCAAAAAGGTTGAAGAAAAAGTCATTTGTATTTAGTGCACAAACAGCAAACAACTGAAATGAAATCTGTCTTCTATATATTTTCTTTGGTTTTCTCCAAAGAGTTTGCCCCAAATCTTTGAATATCAGGAAACAAGAGAAAAGAGGTTTGGGGAGACAGATCTATACAGGACAACGTGCACGTGCGTGCTCAGTTACTTCAGTAGTGTCCAACTCTTTGTGACCCCATGGACTGTAGCCTGCCAGGCTCCTCTGTCCATGAGATTTTCCAGGCAAGAATACTGAAGTGAGTTGCCATGTCCCCCTCTAGGAGATCTTCCTGACCCAGAGATCGAACCCATGTCTCTTGTGTCTCCTGCATTGGCAAGTGGGTTCTTTACCATTAGTGCTACCTGGGCAGCCCTGAGAAACCCCAATTCCATGATGTATATTTTTGGGAATCAGAGAAAGAGGGCAAAACTCTGATCAAATTATACAAATGTGAGGTGCCCCCCGTGCCCCCCTTCCTTTTCCCAATCACATCAGTCACAATTAAAACTCCACTGACAGTGACTTGTGATGAGAGTTCTGTATTCTTCTATTGCCAAAATAAGAGCTGACACAAGATTCTGAATTTCATATATGGTCCACCTACTTTTATTTCTTTTAGGTTTGAATACTATCCACGTACAACTTAAAAGACTGGCCAGGGGACAATTAGAACTTGGTTATTTGAGTAGTGTAACATGATGATAACATAACGGCCTCTGATTTAGAATAAGGCAGAGAGTAGAATCCATCCTACATCCAATTTTATAGTTAAATGGTTTAGGTTTCTATAAATCAATTATAATACGAGAAAGCTTAACCATACCACAAGATAAGCATTTGCTTCACAGAAGAGAGGCCTGACTTTGCTACTTCTGAAAATATCCCACAAAATGCCAAAGGTGACTGGTCAGTCAGTCCCCGTCCCCACAGCAAGTCCCAGCTGACCTTTCCTCCTTCAGTCTCTAATTTCACTCCATCACTTCTTTGCCTTGTTATGTGTGCAGCTGCACACAGTTCTTCAGTGGGGCAAGCCTATCTTGCATGCCACGTTTACTCCAAACTTGAAACTGCCTAGTCCTTTCTTGAACCCAGACTAAACAATCTACTTCCGCTGGCAACATGCAGACTACATCCAATGCTTCAGTTCAGTACCTCGCTTCTCCTCCAATGTGGGCCGGCAGGAAACAAACAGGAAGTGGCTCTGCCAACCACAGAGAAAGAAACACACACCCGTCTGGAATGCGAAGGAACAGGGAGCTATTAGATACTAAGCCTGGGCTAGGAGTCATCGTGGTAGCAGCTGGTGAGAGGTGGGCCCTGCTGTAATCTTGACTTCTTAGTACAGCATGGGTAGTTGTTTATGCTGTTAAAAATCAATAAAGCAGTCCTTCACGTAGAGGTTTTCTTACTATATAGTACTTCACATATTTAAGTCTTCTTTCTTCTGAAGGAATTAAGAACTACTATAAAGTTAAAAGTAAAGCAGTTCATGTCACTATGCCAAACTGAAAGCCTTTGCAGAAAGAAGGAAACTATCAACAAACCAAAGGGCAGCATTCTGAATGGGGAAAGATATCTGCAAAGTGATACATCCGATAAGGGGTTCATAGCCAAAGTAGACAAGGAATTCAAACAATTCAGCATCACACACACACACAAAAAACAAGCAACCTGGTTAAGAAATGGGCAGGGGACCTGAATAGATGTTTCCCAAAGGAGAAATGCAGATGGCCAACAGACACATAAATAGACGCTCAGCTGTACTAAACAGCAGCGAAATGCAAATTAGAACCACAGTGAGATACCACCTCACACCTGAGTGGCTATCTTCAGAAGGACAACAAATAACCACTGCCGGCAAAGATGTGGAGAAAAGGGGACCCTGTGCACTGCTGGCAGGATTGTAAATTGGTGCAGCCATTATGGAAAGCAATACGCAGGTTTTTCAAAACATTAAAAATAGAGCCACTATATGATCTAGCAATTTCACTTCTGGGTATTTATCCAAAGAAAACAAAAACACTAATTCAAAAAAAAAAAAATACATGCAAACCAATGTTCACTGGAACATTATTTATAATAGTCAAGAAATGGAAGCCACCTAACTATTCATTGATAAAATAATGGATAAACAAGACGTGGTGCATATACACAATGAAACATTACTCAGTAATAAAAAAGATAGCTTGCCATTTGTGACAATATGGATGGATCTAGAGGGTATTACGCTAAATGAAATCAGGCAGAGAAAGACAAATACCATGTGATCTCACATGAGAAATCTAAAAATCCAACCAAACAAAACAAAATGAAAACAATCAATGATTGTTCCAATGAAAATTTAAAAACATGACTTACAGGCTTCCCTGGTGGCTCAGTGGTAAAGAGTCCACCTGCCAATGCAGGAGACACGGGTTCAATCCCTGGTCCGGGAAGATCCCACATGTAGTGGAAAAACTAACCCCACGCATCAACAACAACTGAGCCCACGCGCTGCAACTACTGGAGGCCATGCACCCTCAAGCCTGTGTTCTGCAACAAGAGAAGCCAGCGCAATGAGAAACCCACACGTTGCAACCAGGGAGCAGCCCCCTCTCGCCACAGCTTAAGAAGAGCCCACGTAGCAGCAAAGACCCAGCACAGCCAGAAATAAATTTTAAAAATGAAAAAACATGACTTGGCTACACTAAATAGCAGAGTAAGACACAGAAACAAAGGAAGTAAGTTCCAGTAAGTTCAAACACTTGTTCTAATTCCTACCAGAAACATGTATGCAAAATGCCTAGAACTGTGTTTAGCGCACAGCATGCACTCAAAAAAGGGCCATCTTGTATAGCTGTACCAGGGAGCGTCATTCACAACCCACAATGTAAAACCATAATAATATAAGACTCAATTAGTTGCATGAAATTATCTTTTTATACTTTACTTGCCAAAGACACTCGAGTCAGCTTCTCATAACAGTATTCCAAACAGAATAGATCAAGGGAAGGGCTACTTTTCAGGAAAAAAAAAACAAAACAGCTCAGGTGGTAAGTATCCTGTGGACAGAGGAGCCTGGTGGGCTGCCGTCTACGGGGTTGCGCAGAGTCGGACACGACTGAAGCGACTTAGCAGGAGCAGCAGCAGCAGCATGTGGTAAGGGGAGACTTAGTGAACTGGGTTTGGGCTTCGTTCACAACCCCACCTACTTACCATGGTCACGGCTAAGCTGTGAGATCTGTCTGGGTTTTACTTTAATTCAACAGCACCTGCCTTCTTTCCCACAGGAAGGATTTGACTGACTGTAGGATAGAACCAGGAGAAGGAAACGGCAACCCACTCTAGTGTTCTTGCCTAGAGAATCCTGTGGACAGAGGAGCCTAGTGGGCTGCTGTCCATGGGGTCGCATAGAGTCGGACATGACTGAGTCAGACACGACTGAGTGACTTCACTTTCACTTTTCAGATTCATGCATTGGAGAAGGAGATGGCAACCTACTCCAGCGTTCTTGCCTGGAGAATCCCAGGGACCGAGGAGCCTGATGGGCTGCTGTCTACGGGGTTGCACAGAGTCAGACATGACTGAAGTGGCTTAGCAGCAGCAGCAGCAGGATAAAATCATAGCATCAAATATTTGAGAAACAAAATAACATCTTAGGAACTTTCTCCATTATCGGGGTATATACAATCTAGAGTAGATGAGTAACGTGTATACTCTTAGCCAAAAGATCTTAAGGCCCTTGGAGACTTCAGGGCGGACCAATTTCCCAATTCGTTCCATGACTGGCTTATCATTCTTTCCAATCCAAAGTTACAATAAGGTATTTCTATAAGACAGTATGCTGTCATCAATTCTATCAGTTACCGTACTCTGTCCAACAGAAGGTAAGATGCTTTTAAGTGTGTCAAACAATTTAAGAACAATATGGGGGGAAATTGCCCACTTCCTTGAAAGATCCTGTTTGAAGGGGAGAATTTTACATAAACATATCTAGAAAACAGGACTAGGATTAAGATCAGTCTACAACAACATTCACGTTTACCTTTGTGACCAATGCAAAGAATTTAGCAACTTTTGTACTTATAGGGAATATGGAATCTGGTCACACCCATTTCAAAGATTCATTCTTAATACAGATGAATAACCTTTATAATAAGATGACCATATAATTTATCATCCAAGCTGGGGCACTTTAGAAAGTGAAAGGAGATGCTGTGAATAACTGTACCAGGGTAACAGACATTAATCAAAAACAGGGGGATGTATGGTAATATAAATTCACAGTAAAAATAAATTAGCAATTAAGATGGTAAATTTTATGGCTTTTCAAAAAAATATCTTCACTGTTGCGTGAGGGCTTTCTCTGGTTGCAGCAAGTGGGACCTACTCTCCAGTCTGGGGCACACGCTTCTCACTGTGGCGGCTTCTCGTCGCAGAGCGCAGCCTCCTGGCACACGGGCTCAGCAGTTGTGACTCATGGGCTTAGTTGGCCCCACCACACGCGGAATCTTCCTGGGCCAGGGATTGAACCCGTGTCCCCTCCACTGGCAGGCAGATTCTTAACCACTGAACCACCAGGGAAGTCCTTTACACTTCTTTAACATAATAAGCACATATACACACAAATAAATTGGCCAGTCATCTTTTTCTATTAGGAAAATCTTAAAGTAAGGGTATGTGTGCCTCTTGCTCAGTCATGTCCGACTCTCTGCAACCCCATGGACTGTAGACCACCAGACTCCTCTGCCTATGGAGTTTTCCAGGCAGGAATACTGGAGTGGGTTGCCTCTTTCTACTCTAGGGGATCTTCCTGACTCACAGACTGAACCCTCGTCTCCTATATCTCCTGCATTGGCAGGCGAATTCTTTACCATTTCGCCCCTTGGGAAGCCCTTAAAGTAAGCGAGATTCACTTAATTTTTGGAATCTTGGAAAGTCAGTATCTGAATTCAATTTGTTGTTGCTCAGGGGCTCAGTTGTGTCCACCTCTGTGGCCCCAAAGGCTGCAGCACGCCAGGCCTCCCTGTCCTGTGCCACCTCCTGGAGCTTGCTCAAACTCATGTCCACTGAGTCTGTGATGCCATCAAACCACCTCGTCCTCTGTCATCCCCTTCTCCTGCCTTCTCTCTTTCCCAGAATCAAGATATTTCCCAAATTCAATAGAACTTTTTTTTTTTAGATTGAGAATTTATCAAGTACCACATGAAAATTAGGTCTCCTAACCTTCCAAGAAGATCCACCAGCAAAGCAGGAGACCCTGGTTAGATCTCTGGGTTGGGAAGAACCCTTGGAGAAAAGAACGTCTACCCACTCCAGTATTCTTGCCTGGAGAATTCCATGGACAGAGGAGCCTGGCAAACTATAGTCCATGGGGCCACAAAGAGTTGGACATGACTGAAGTGACTAACACAACACATGTAGCCTTCACCCATGAACTCTCGAAGGTTAATGCCATATAAGATAACTGTTGGTATTCCTATTCCAGTGAGCATATACATCTACAATAAATTTTTTAAAGGGCTGGGATCTCACTAAATTATCAGAAATGACATGGAAGAAATAAACACTTTCTTCTGATCTTTAACAAGTGACTTATGCTTAATTTTTAGAGCTGTGGCATAGAATACCTGGATTTTATTTTTCAACATACACTGTAAGAGAAATTTTAGTAGAGGGAATTAGCATTTAGAGGATTCCTAAAACAAGAGATAACAAATAATTTATGTTGTGATCCTAAAATCTAGTCCAGTCTATTTCCAGCACATTAAGTCATTTTCTTCCATGTTAGGCATGGAAGTTCCTACAGGGAATCTTAGCAACAGCAAAGAACCTTGATGAATCTTAACAACAGTACCACCAGGGGGTACTATAGACCAAAAGGGAACAAAGTTGTTCTCCCACTGATGGGGGAGCCAAGATCACAAACCACTCTTAAGACTTCCCCTGATTCATGTCAATGTATGGCAAAAACCACCACAACAATGTAACGTAATTAGACTCCAATTAAAATAAATAATTTTTTAAAAAAAGACTTCCTATGGACAAACTGCAATCTTCACTCATTCGCTTCCCCAGCTACTGGCTTGTGTCTAATGGTATATTCTGGTTTTTCTGCCAATTTTTCCCCCCCTGAATGTCTGGCATACTTCCTGGTTACCAACCCTACCATTTCTACCTTCCCTATCTTCCTCCCATATACCTCCCTTCTCTTCTCCTGCAGACACCTGCCAGCCTTATACCTTTCTCTACACGTACCTTCTATTCTTTGTATAACTGACCTCTTCGAGCATGAAACCTGCTGTTTTAAATCAGTTATTCCCCAAATGAAAACATTTTCTATACAGCCTGTTTACAGTGATAGGATAGGAGTTATAATTTAAGGGACTACTTCATTAATCTCTGAAAGGTAAGTTAGTTCCATACAATCCAAATTAAAGGAAGAAAGACCTTCACAAGAAAAGTTAAATGAAGCCTAGGAACAAATGCCCACTAATTTCTCACTCAATAGTGTCTGACTCTTTGTGACCCCATGGACTGTCGCCCACCAGGCTCCTCTGTCCATTGGGATTCTCCAGGTAAGAATACTGGAAGGGGTTGCCATTCCCTTCTCCAGGGGATCTTCCTAACCCAGGGATCGAACCCAGGTCTCTTGCATTGCAGGCGGATTCTTTACCATCTGAGACACCAGGGAAGCCTCAGTAATGCCTATAAATCCATTTCTGCCCCAGTGGTCAAAGCTGTGTTTTAATTTTTTAATTTATTCTATATTCCACATCCATGCATATCTCCTTTGTTACCTGTCACTTCCATGTATTTGCCCCAAACTACTGCTTTCCAGGGCTATTTCAAATCCTCTCATTTTTAAATCTCATTGATTATTTTGTAGCTTTAGTAATTCACATACCATACCACATACAACTGACCCATTTAATGTATACAATGGCTTTTAGCATATTAAGAGTTGTGCAAACATCACCACAGTTTTAGAATATTTTCACCACCCCAAAAAGAAACCCTGCATGTATCAGCAGTCACTCTTCACTCCACCCTCTTCCCCTCCAACTCAGTCCCAGGAGACAAACAACCTATTTCATGTCTATATAGATTTGCTTATCCTGGAGATTTTATACCAGTACAGTCCTACAATATGTGATCCTTGTGATTAAGTTCTTTCATGTAATAATGATATCGAAGCTCATCCACATTATAGCATGTTCACTAATTATTTTTAATGCTGAATAATATTTAATTGTATGGACATACTACATATTTCATCTGTCCAATCACCCACTGATGGGCATTTGGGTTGCTTCTACATTTTGTCTTTTATGAATAATGCTGCTTTGAAAGCTTGTGTACAAGTTTTTGTTTGGACATATGTTTTCATTTCTCTTAGGTATTGTTATGAACTTAACTGTATTTCCCCCAAAAAACATATGTTGAAGGTAACCTCCAGCACCTCGGAATGTGATCTCACTTAGAAATGAGTTTTTATAGAGGTAATCATGTCAAAATGAGGTCACTGGGTTAGGCTCCAGTGCAGTATTTTGGGTGTCCTTATAAATAGGAAAATTTGGACAAGATGCAGAGACACACAGGGAGAACCCCCAGTGAAGACGGAGGGCTGCACTGATGCTTCCACGAGCCAGGAACGTGAGGGATGTCTGGCAAACACCAGAAACCACAAGAGGCAAGCCGAGATTCGCTCCTGCAGCCACTAGGGGGAGCAGGGCCCTGCCGATACCCTCGTTTAGGACTTCAGCTCCCAGGACTGTGAGACAGTTATGTTTTTCTAAGCCACCCAGTTAGGGGTCCTGTGTTACAGTCACCCTAGGACTGTATCTAGGGGTAGAACTGTTGGATCATTGTTTCACCATAAAGGAACTGCCAGATTGTTTTCTCAAAAAGCTGTATCATTTGGTTGTTTTCAATAAATTATTAGCGATTTCAAAACCTCCCTCAAATACAGACAGTCAGCTCTTCTATGTGTTACCTTGCCCTTGATGAGTAATTCTCTCTCCAACCCCACCAAGATGGCAGTCCTCCTAACCACAATTTATTAAGCCTTCCTATATTTTTCAAAAAAGAATAATAACAAATGGTTAAATTACCAATGCACTAATAGAAGGGGGTATTAGAGTAAGCTACAGTCGGGGCTGTAGAACAATCTAAGCACTCTAAACGTGAAGATAGGCAAAGAGTAAATAGTACCAGACAGCAGGAAATTGTCTTTAAAAGGAGGATTTCCGAGATGGGGAAGAGAAGAGGATCCGTAAGGAGATGATGGCAGTTTCTCGAAGGAAGGGAATCTGGCCACAGCAAGATCTAAATTCCATCTATGGAAAAAAGGAATCAGTCTGGGGAGAAGAGAATACATCTTCTGGCAGAAACTTTGAAATTCTGAATTTCGGTTTGTTATTCTCCTGAAAGGAGCCTCAACAATAAAGTACTATAATAAACCCAGTAATGATGAAGTTATATATACAGATTTAATCAAATATCTGACTATTCTGAACAAGGAAGAGTAAAACTCTTTATACAGTTGAGTAAATAAGATACACACACATACCCACACATAAACAGATCAAGCACCATGCCTGGCCAATAAAGTTTTTAACAGCTAATAAAGTCTATAGATTTCAGATCTCTGCACAAGGAATGGATGTCAGGTATACAAGTAATGACTTGGCTCTTGGCCATGTTATAAAAATTAGAGGGGGAAAAAAACACATGCTAAAAGGTTTACATTAAAATCTCATAAAGATCATTTTGTTAACAATAACCTATCTTCATTTATTTCATGTGCAATGTCAACCTTTTCATTTTCACAGCCTCGTATAGAAAAGCAAAGCAGAATGAAAAGAGAATGTTGGAGAAATGCATTCTAATGCCAGTGAGCTAACTGCTGACAGTGACAAGAGACAGGAAAACACCAGAGCCCATCACACAAAAGGCACAACCATCCAGGATTATTTGGGAAACAAGCGCATCAAGGCTGTATGTTGTCACCCTGCTTATTTAACTTATATGCAGAGCACATCATGCAAAAAATGCTGGGCTGCATGAGGCACAAGCTGGAATCAAGAATGCAGGGAGAAATATTAATAACCTCAGATATGCAGAGGACACCACCCTTATGGCAGAAAGCGAAGAGGAACGAAAGAGCCTCTTGACGATGGTGAAAGAAGAGAGTGAAAAAGCTGGCTTAAAGCTCAACATTCAAACAACTAAGATCATGGCATCGGGTCCCATCACTTCATGGCAAATACATGGGGAAACAATGGAAACAGTGACAGACTTTATTTTCTTGGGCTCCAAAATCACTGCAGATGGTGACTACAGTCATGAAATTAAAAGACGCTTGCTCCTTGGAAGAAAAGCTATGACAAACCTAGACAGTGTATTAAAAAGCAGAGACATTGACGACAAAGGTTCATATAGTCAAAGCTATGGTTTGTTCAGCAGTCATGTATGGATGTGAGAGTTGGACCATACAGAAGGCTGAGCACCAAAGAATTGATGCTTTTGAACTGTGGTGTTGAAGAAGACTCTTGAGAGTCCCTTGGACTGCAAGGAGATCCAACCAGCCCATCCTAAAGGAGATCCTGAATATTCGTTGGAAGGACTGATGCTGAAGCTCCAATTCTTTGTCCACCTGATGTGAAGAGCTAACTCATTAGAAAAGACCCTGATGCTGGCAAAGATTGAAGGCAGGAGGAGAAGGGGACAACAAAGAAGAAGATGGTTGGATGGCATCACCAACTCGATGGACATGAGCTTGAGCAAGCTCCAGAAGATGGCGAAAGACAGGGAAGCCTGGAGCGCTGCAGTCCATGGGGTCACAAAGAGTTGGACCCCACTGAACAACAACCGGGATTATTGAGTGAAGGGAGAAAGGAGAGAGAAAACCCCTGAAGATGTCACAGTGCAATCACGGTGCCCCAAACTGGTGAGCTTGAGTCCTCTGAAGAGTTCATGTTACTTAAGAGATAGGTAACAACAGTATTTTCTGGAACACAACATCAAGGAATTAAAATTAAAGCTACTGATTATCTCTAATAAGCCATCATTTTCTTTTCCTTCTCCTGAACTTTCTCCCAGTCGATGACTAAATCTGGTCTGGAAAGAGAAGACTGGAACAAAACAATTATCCAGGAAACCTACGTCTGAAAATACAGCAATGGTTGTTTCAAGCTGGAAGAACATAAAATCTATATAATTTTACTTATCGTGAAACACTAAACCAACAACAAAAGAAATGTACCCTGCATACCATTTCTACAGAAACCTCTTCCCTCCCCAGCCTCCTCTCACCTGGTTACAACAAAAGACACATAATCTTTTAAATCAGTGCTTCTCAAGCACTTGGAGAAGCCTAAGCAGCAGTATCAGCATCACCTGAAAGTTCTTTGGAAAAGCAAATTATGGAGCCACACCTCGGGCCTACAGGCTCCAAGAGTGGGGCCAGAAACCAGGGGTGGTCCCAGTGCTCCCTCCCTTCAGGTGATTCTGAGGCTTGCTGAAGTTAGAGCAAATAATACAAACGTAAAAGACCCAGGATTTCTGATAGAACAAAACAATCCTTAAACGACTGAAGCAACAAAAGGTGACAGGGAAGGAAAGTCTATAATGTAAACTGTGCATTATTAGTTTAGAAACCATGTTCTTTCTGGACTAAGACCTGGTTAGCAATAGCATGAAGATGGTACCTTCCAGATATTTCAGGAGTGCCCGGCAGCTATTTCCATGAGCAGATATCAGAATGGTTTTACCACGTAACACTTCAGGAGCAATCCTCTCATTCCAATAGGGAAGGAGTCTCTCCAGAACATCCTTTAAGCTCTCGGATCGTGGCAGCTGATCCAAAGGCACATCACACACTTTATACTTCCGGTCATTGTAGATTTCGTGGTAGTAAGGATGGGACTCCTCGATGGGAGGAGGGGTCACGTTGTAGCTCCTTCTCCACAGCCTCACTTGCTCCTCGCCGTGATTCAACGCCATCTGCTCCCTGTTGAGACTGATCAAGGCTCCGTAGTGACGCTCATTGAGACGCCAGGAGCTCTCCACGGGAACCCACTCCTGCCCCAGCTCTTCCAGGATCAGCCAGGCTGTGTGGATGGACCGCTTCAGGATGGATGTGAACACGAGATCAAACTCAAAGTTTAGTGCTTTGAGTTGCTTCCCACAGTTCCGCGCTTCCTCCAGTCCGTCACTGTTGAGTTTCTGATCCACCCAGCTACAAAAACGGTTCTCTTTATTCCAGGCACCCTCTCCATGTCTTAACATAATCAGTTTGTACTTGGACATATTGATGGCTGAGCTTCCCTAGGGCTTTCCAAAGGGCCAGTGTTCAGTGACAACAATACATCTAGATGGAGAAGAAACAAGAAGTATAAAAGTCATATGTTTCATTCAAATGACTACCTTGGAGTGGAAGCACAACTTTCCAACAGCCAGTTTCTAAAATACACTGGAATGATTCCTGAAACCGTTTTGATATCAGGCATCCAGCAACTCATACACACTACGGCACATACGGGCAGAGTCTACGGATAATTACAGAGAACCTAGTTAGCCGACTTAAATTTTCTGATGGTTAGATAGTATATGTTAATTGGATGACGTGAAACAACAGAACACTTCATTCTAATGGCATGCTACATTTCCATCAGATAGAAAGGCAGTTCCTGCTTACAGAAGAGAGGGTTTAATAGGATGAGTTGTACGTGTCTAAAATGATGACTTGTAGCTGGGAACTCCCAGATTTGAGAAGCTGACTCAAGATTGAAGGAACACCCTTCTCATTCTGTTTTCCCTTTGGTGAAGAAATAAATATTTACAGTCTCATCTTATTATAGAAGTTATTAAACATGCTAATCCAATAAACCAGCACATTCACCTGGTATGTAAATCACCAAGTGGAGAAAACTGGCTCTTTAATGCCATAGTCTACACCACACACACAGACAAGAAAATCTAAGTTTCAACATTGAAACAATACTAAGATGATTTCAATCAACCTTAGCATCCAATATGGTAGTCACGTAAAGAATCTCTCACCTGACTCAAGACGACAGTTTTTATAAATAAAATAAATCTGGATACAAAACAAGCTATCAAATCAAGCAGCTGAGAGATGCTGCCTGTAGAAACAGATTACCAGGAGCAGGTCTGTAGGAGTGAGAGGAAGCACACAGATAAGGAGGCCACATCTCCTCTCAACCCTCTGTCCTATACATGCCAGCCACATCGCAGAGGAAGACTCTAGTAAGGTGGGGCAGGCAACCCTGGAGTGTTTCTGAACCCCCTAACTGAAGCTGCTAGCCCAGAAATCTGGGCCCACTCTGTCCCCTGGAGAAAATCTGCAGCCTGGCTGCACCAGCCTGCCTCACTGGCCTTTCAACGGACACTTCCACACTGACAAATGCGACTTGGTTTTTGTGCCCAGCACCTTCCATACCAGGGGGTACAGATTATACAAACATCAGGGCCTGGTCTTCTGCCATTCTTGACAACTTCCATGAACTGGAGATACTCTGTCCCACTTAAACTGTGATTCGCCCACAGTTATATAATAATCAGTGACGAAGTTAACTGGACTCTGGATCTCATTTCTTCCTTTCCTTAGTTAATTCCGAGAGATTCTGAAGTGGAGGGAAAGTCTTTATAACAAAGCTTCCAATTTCAGAGGGCCAAGAGCAGACCTGAGGGAGGAAGCAGATGGAGATGACCTGCAAGTGGTTGAAAGGCGACAGCAATTAGGTTTACAACCTTCCCTTCTCATCGGACATCAGTGAAGTCTGACCTTTATTCAGTGCATGTGCAACAGGGAAGCATCAGGTTACTGGAAGAGCCTGGGCTCAGGACGCAGGTGAAGGTACCTTGCAGAGCTGAGACTTTCCAGAGGGAGAACGATGCCTCTCCCCTCAACCCAGATGGGCACCGAGGGGCAGAAAACTGAAATTGGGAGGCAAGGCAGCTAGGCAGTGTTTGGCTAGGTGATTACTGGTACCTGGAAGTGGAGTATTCATGAAACGAATGAAGCTCAAGCTTTAGGGCCCCTCACTTGAACAAACTACTTTTAAGGCTCTGGGAAAGACCAATTAACGAATTCACATGGATGAGAATGTGTATGTGTGTTTAATCAGCAAAAGAAAGACACTTGGGTATTGTTTTTTTGAAGAGCCCACCCCAATCCACTAAGTGCTAGAAGCTTCAGACCCATCAAAAACTGGATTCATGCCCATGCAACACTTTATTTACTGCTCTGTTTTTGGTGGTGGTGGTGGAGGGGGATGGAGAAAAGAGAAGCTGTCAACGGTTCTCTACCTCAGCCTTTACTGTGTCTTGTCAAGCAAGAAGCTCCTTATAGCAAAGAAGTTATTTTTCAATTCAAATGAAGAAGGTATGATGTACAAATATTGTAGGCAGATGCACCTCATCATCTTTTGATGATGAACTATCCTGAGGGGGAAAAAGGTGTAGCAACAACATCACAAACACTCAGGCACCTATCATGAAGCTTTACAGTATTTTAATCAGCTCTATTTGTTTACTTTAAGAAATAAGACAATTTCTGTTTCTTCCCTCTCAAAATACATACACTGGAGCAGAGAAATAGTGCTACAGCCACTACAAATACACCAGCCTCTTATTATGGTGCACAGAGGGCAAACGCAGGATAAGATACTGAACTGGGGCATCTACTTCAGGTCAACAAAACCCCTTCCCTCTCTCCTCCTTGCTATCAACTGACCTTTGCCATTTAATTAATGGCTGAATATTTACAAAGGAGCTGTTGAGGTTTCCAGCTTGCAATCTCTATGATTCAGTCTCTGTGGGAGCTGGTATGTCAAGTGTTTACCAACAAATACAACACTGCTGTCAGTTTCATCTAAAGTTTCAGGCAGGGGCTGCAGATCTGTGTGGGGCTGCAGGGGTCGTGGGAACACTGCTGAACTGCAGAGAACATATGCGCTTCTCTGATGGATGCAACTCATGCACACTGACACATGGATGGAAAGTGAAGTGAAGTCGCTCAGTCGTGTCCGACTCTTTGCAACCCTGTGGACTGTAGCCCACCAGGCTCCTCAGTCCATAGGATTCTCCAGGCAAGAATACTGGAGTGGGTTGCCATTTCCTTCTCCAGGGGATCTTCCCGACTCAGGGATTGAACCCAGGTCTCCCGCACTGTGGGCAGACGCTTTAACCTCTGAACCACCAGGGAAGCCCTAGCATCTGTATAATTTAGTCTCACTGAGCTAAGGGTACCATTCTAGAACTTTTCTGGAGAACAAAGAAAAGCTGAGAGCTGCTGGAAACAGAAGACTGGAGAGAATGCAAGACTCAGACCAGAAAGAACTTGCGGATTCTGTTTTGAAGAGTATATAATTTTTTTTTTGTAACATGATCATTTCAGCTTAAAAGTTCATAGGAAAAATGAAAGGAGTAGCTACTACTTAGCTCCAGCCCATTTCTCTGTGAGACTGAGGAACTGAGGTCCTCAATTTTCCAATTTTCAAAAGAACTAGAAATGTAATTTCATGTGATATCCAATACAAATACTAGCAACTAACAAGAATACATTTTAAAAAACATGAGCTAAATAAGACCTGTCTGAGAGTAGCTTGAGTCTGCTAGTGTATGACCTGTGACTTAAAGGGGAAGTTCCTCCAGATCACAGGTGAATGGGAACCCCCACCCCAACTCCTGGAGCTGGTCAGAGCCCAGGCCTCCAGGCTCTAATCCGGGCCCTTTCTCTGTGGTTGTCCAGTGCACTTTTTCAAAGGACAGACCTGCTAATCCCCACATGTGCCAGGCTTCCTTGTCCCTGACCCTCCCTTCACCAAACCTCTGCCAGTGCCTTGCAGAGTCCCAGCTCTGTAATCAAACTCCTACTCAACTTTGGACTCTTCTGGAATGTTTCCTCCAGCTCTCAACATTGACCAAGCTGAAAATGAACTGAGCACAAAACTATTCCCAGGTGTCTGCTTTTCCCTTTAGCAGGGGTTTTGTGCCTCATATCCTGGGGTGGAGGCAGCTGATGGTCAGGGTCCTGCTCCCTCCCTCTTGACGGTACCGCCTGACCAAATGCCTCTACCCCCACATCTTCTGGGCAGGAGCAGGGAGCTTTGATTCTGAGAATCGTGCAATATTCAGCCGTAGTTATCTAACCCTCATGTATTAGCTACAAACTTCCTGAAAATTGAGTACCCTGTTTAAAACCCTCAAATTACTTCCTGTTGATCTTAGGACAAAACTCAAAATCCTTAAAGTGACCAGTAAGGCTTTGGTTTTATTTCCTTAACATACCATGTTCTTTCTGGCCTCAGGAACTCTGCATACTCTGTAGTCTACACAGAACCCTTACCCATCATCACCTCCCCTCCACTGCCACTTCAATCCCACTCTGCTTTTTGGACCCACCAGACATCAGCTGTGTCCAATCAAAATGTAATTCGAGTCACATATAATCGGCTTTTTAAAATTGGTAATTTTAAACTTTCTAAAAGTCATATTAAGCAGAAAAAAGTAGGTGAAATTTTAATAATTCATTTTATTTAACCCTTTAGTTTCAAAGGATTATCATTCTAACATATGATCTATATAAAATAATTAGAGGTGTTTTTTCCTAGTAAGTCTTTGAAACCTGATCTGCATTTTATACTTAAAGCACAACTCACTTTGAACTAGCCAAGTTTCAAGGGCTCCATAGCCAGTGGTTACTATATTGAATGGTGTGACTATAGAGCTTACTTTAAATGTTATTTCCTCTAGGCTGGTGGTTTCTCAAACTTTAATGTGCATTGGAATCACCAAGAGAACTGTTTCAGATTACTGGGCCCCATTTCCACAGCCTGAATGAGTAGGTCTGGGGTGCGTATAACAAGATTCCAGGTGATGCTGATGCTGCTGGTTTGAGGATGATGCCTTCAGACTTCTGTGTATGCCCTTCTTTCTCACCTATTGAAAGTGGTGAAGTGCCTTCCCACAGCCCCCTGCTTTATGACACTGGGCGCAGTTGCAATGGGTCACTGTGACGGATCACTTGTTCCTGGTCCGTGTGCCCTGTAACCTGCATTAGAGCTGATGACTCACTGCCTATCTCTGGAACCCAACATGACTCTTGACACACACTAGGTACTTAGTAGGTGTGTTGACCGAAATCAAAGACAAGCAAAAATGATTAGACTGTGCTAATAAGGCTAAGCGTGGTGCAATGAGTATTCAGAGTCATGTCCAATTCTTTGCGACCCCATGGACTGTTGGCTGCCAGGCTCCTCTGCCCATGTACTTTTCCTGGTAAGAATATTGGAGGGGGTTGCCATTTCCTAGTCCAGGGGATCTTCCCAGCCCAGGGACTGAACCCACATCTCTGACATCTCCTGCACTGGCAGGCAGATTCTTTATCACTATGCCAGCTGGGAAGTCCAGTAGTTTTTGTGGTGACTGCCAAAGCATAGGACAGCTGGGGACATCTCTGGCAATCCAGTGGTTAAGACTCCACTCTTCTACCGCAGGCAGTGTGGGTCCCATCTCTGGTTGGAACTAAGATCTCACATGTCACACGGTATGGCCAGAAAAACAAATCAACAGTCAGTTGGCAGGTCCAAAACGTTAAGTAAGTAAAGTCGCTCAGTCGCGTCCAACTCTTTGCAACCCCATGGACTGTAGCCTACCAGGTTCCTCTGTCCATGGGATTTTCCAGGCAAGATTTAACTCAAGAATTCCAATGTATTTGATGGCAAGGGCAGAGCCAAGAACAATCATCCATCATATTTTTGTATCTGTTACAGTTTAGTATGTTCTTAAATGGCCTTAACAATATGCACAGAGAAAACAGACTGATTTGTTGAAAAACACAGAAGCACTAGATGAAACTGGAGCTGTCATCCAGGCCCCGTGCCTCTGACACCCATGCTCTTTCTACCTCATCATGGAAGACTTGCCAGTCTGGGTGTGAGCATCTAAGCTCACTTGGCTTCACTTCACAGGAGCATCTCCAGTCACAGCTTGTCTTTCCAACCCAGGCAGACATTTCATGAGATGCTCACAAACAAGGTGAGTATAAAGGAGGGCTCGGCGTGTGACTGCTCGTGAGAACCTCAAGGCACAATGTCGAATCAGGCAACAGACACCCCCAACTTAGAAAGAGGGGCCATGCTAAGAACTAAAAACTATTCTTTTTAAAGGTCCTCATTTATCCTCTCAGCAAGGGTTATTGGCACTTGAATTAAGCACTGATTTTAGTCAATGATTTACTTCATACCCCCAAGGGGCCACACAGGTCACTGAGTGACCACACTTCAGGGTGCCGTCCTTTTTAAAATATGATGTGGCTCAAAGAAAAAAAAATACTAAGCAAACATATCTTTTACATGACTCTGCATCTCCTCTTCCCGCCCCTTCCTCTTGGCTGTTATTCCCTTCCTTCTGGCCATTATTTTTTTTAGTTGTCTGACACCTACCTTGTACCTTGCCCACTCTACTGAAACAGTGTCTCAAAAGACTGCTGATTAGTCACTTCTTAGTAAGTGGAGACCATCTTCACTCAGAACTCCCACTGCTTTGACCCCTCTGAAGCTAAGCACTTCCATCAAGGAAAGAAAAATTCTTCTAAGACTTCAGGGCTGCATTTCTCCCACCTCTTCTATTGTTACGTCCTGGTGCTGCCCACCTGTTGGCAACAGTACTGGGATGGTGAAGCATATATCATAGCACACCTTCCCTACCCAGGGATTGAACCTGGGTCTCCTGCACTGCAGGCAGATTCTTTACCATCTGAGCCACCAGGGAAGCCTGTATGACGCCACAGCCGCTACCTTTCTTGGAGTGCTCATCGTGTGCTTGGGACGATTTCCATTCTCAACCACCATTCTATGGACAGGTTACTACAATTACTCCTATTTTATAGATGCAGACACTCAGGAGAGGCTAACTTGCCCAAGAGGACAAAGACTGTAAGTGGCAGAGCAGGAGTTCACTATCAGGCCAGCCTGGACCCCAATGCCTATACACATGCCCTGACCCACTGTGCTTTACATCCATATGGGCACCCCAGGCTCTGTCTTCCAACCCCGGAAACCCAACTTTTCTCATGACTTTAATTACATTAAAAATGGATGATGTATCTCCATTGACAGCCCCAGATATTCATCAGTCCGCCCTGTCTGGTCAAACAACTCATTCTTCAAACATGTGCTGCAAATCTCATTTGAACATGGCATAAAGCTAGGCCTGGAGGGAACAGAGAATCGAACATGAATGATGCCTCCAAGGGACTAATGGGGTAAAAGTGACGTGTGTGTATCTCAACAGCAGAAAGTAATCCAGAGCACGAGAAAGCACTTGATGTATAAGGGAGATGGAAAAGGAGTTGTTGTTGTTTTTGTTTGAATAATGCTTCGTGGACATGGCACTATTTAAGCTGGATTTGAAAAGATGTTTAAGATTTATGTTAAGGAATTCTGGTCTAAGGAAGCAGTGAGTAGAGGTAAGGGAATGGGTATTTATGGAGAACCATTCAAACTGGTTTGCCTAGAACAGTCTTGCTTTAGACCTGTTTCCCCAACATAGTGATTATAGGGCCCCTTTCACACTTGAAGGTCCCATCTGGAAAATTACATGATCACCCTATACTAAGTATAGGGTATAATAAGGAAGTAGGAGGACACTAGTCTAGAAAGATAAGGCTGAATAGTGGCCCAGAAAGGACATTGTGCCAAAGAATATAGGTTATTCTGCAAGTACTGGGACGTCATTAAAGCTTTAATAATGTGTATTTTAGGAGGATCAGGCAGCATTTACAAGTAAGGGAAATGTATGTGAATACTTATGAATCTTTTGCAACTATTCTGAAGGTAACATTTAAGGAAGACCTGGGGCAGCATAACTGCTGTTGAAATGGGATGAAGGCAATGATGTGAGAGACACTCCAGCTTAGCTGGAGGCAAAAAAAAAAAAAGCGGGGGGCGGGGGGCAACTTTTTCTGTAAAAGGTCCAAGAGTAAATTTTTTAGGCTTTGTGGGCGATATGGTCTCAAAATCACTCAATTCTGCCACTGTAGTTGAAAGCAGTCATAAACAATGCGTATACAAACAAATAAGGCTATGTTCCAATAAACATATTGGAACTTTTGGTCTTTTACATATGGATAAGGAAATGAGAATTTCATATAATTTCTATGCACATGAAATAGTTATTCTTTGACTTATTTCAACCATTAAAAAAATGCAAAAGCCATTCATAGCTTGTGGGCTGGAAAGATAGTAGGCCAGAAGGTCTTAGCTTCCTAAACCCTAGTCTAGCTGAGATTACTCAGATCTACTAATCACATCAGTATTTTAAGCATCAGAACATTTAAGCATCCTGTCATAGGATAATCCCAACACTATTAAAATCACCTTATTTTATTCTTGGCCAGCACTGCAAGTACTTTGAATAATGGAATCCCATTCATAACTGTTTTTAATCCTTCACATAAGACAATACTGAGCACATTTAAATCAGTCTGAGTAGTTTATTTTGCTTCATCAAATTACTTAATAATGGGTTCAAGATAGAACAATAAGGAAAAATAATATTCATCTTGTTAACCAACTTCAAAAATATAATGTCATTTTGACATGCTTTACTTTTATTAGACATCTTTATAAACTGTCACAGTGCTTCACACTTCAAGTGAATACATACCTGGCAACTCATGAACAGGTGGGGAAAATTATAGGATAAAGTCCAGTCTCAGCTTGCTTTGTTTCCAAAAACTGAGTAAGAAATGTGATTAATGATAGAATGTTGAAGCAATATAAAATAAGGGATGCAGAGCCAGAGTTGCTTTGATCCAAAGCTGTCTCTTCAATAATAAATATTCAAATGCTACCCTAGAGCATTTGGGTGTTTGCATGTTTGCACCACTTGGAGGTCTAAATCCTCACTATGCAGCTTTGAATGACTCTCAACCCCCACTGCATTAGGGATCTAGCTCTACAGGAGACAGACTGGGTAGACTTGAGGACAGAAAAAAGAGAGGTTAGTCAAGTTTCTGATAAATTAAAAAGGAACAGTTCTTAAGGGAAATGAAATCTGGAGCTCAGTTCCTAAGATTCTCCGGGCCCAGCTCAATATGAAAAGTTCAAACATGCCTATATCCCAAAGTACCTCCCATTCCTCATCTATTACTTTTTCAAAAGCTTGAATGGTAATTTTTCCATTTGCATTTGCATTATAAGAACAACTATTTTACCAGGAGCAAACTCTATTACTTATAGGTGTTTTCCAGACACTATTACCCTGTCATTCTCCAACTTTATACCTTCTAACAGCCCTGACTGACCCCATGTTACAGAGGTTAACAAACCATAGCAGGCAGACCCTTATTTACAGGGAAGTGTCCAACAATGAGATGTGTGTGCGTGGGGCATGTGACCTGTTCCAGCTGGCATGGCATCACTCATGTGAGGAATACCCATTCAAGACATCTCCTTCCTATCTCTGGTTACTTATTCCCCTACAATAGTAGCATCTGTGTCAAAACAAACCATTTCCACCAAATCCCAAAAGTGTGAAGTCAAGAAACCTAGACTTTAGTCCCAGCTCTGCTACTTAATGACAGTGTCATCTTGACTATTTAAGTTATCTGCTGCACCTCAGGTTCCTGGTCCATAAAGATGAGGGTAATGAAATTACTGTTTCTCAAGGGGCTATGAGGAATACTAAATGAGATGATGGTAAAGCGCCCTACCAAAGAATGCAAGGTATTCTGGTTGAATGGCGCAGACTTTGACTAACACATGAAGACTGATACAGACCTCAGGGCCTTGAAAGTGATCCTACCTTGCTGATGGTATGAGCAGAAACAAAAGCTGGGGATAAAATAAAATGAGGGTGGGGGTAAGGAGAAAAGGTTAAATTAGATAGGGGAAGGAGGAATGCAATCAAACGTTGTATGTGTTTCAGGGCAGGGGTGTTGACAGTAAGATACAGTCCTAGAAGCATACCAAATACTAAGTGATATTCTATAATTCACATGCTTTGGTAAAGTGGCTAACATTTATTTTACATTTTATAAACTATGTTTTTTTCATATTTGTGGCCACGTTTCAGTTAAAGAGTTTTGTTATTCAGTGATACTTTTAGTCCTATTTCCCCATACAAATATCCCTTCACACCAGATTTCATTCCAAAGATGTTCAAGTGACCCATCATTAGTTCAGACGCTGGTGTGTCCTCTGTGCTCTAGGCACAAGACAAAGATGAAGGTGTGGCTGAATTTAGATGTCATTACTTAATATAAATTTAAAATGAAATGTGCCACTTAATTTCAACCAACCATAGAAGGCAAAAGAGGAAGAGAGACTAAAAGATCTACCCAGACACCACCAGCAGCTGTCTCTGAGTAGTGGAGTAAAGGATGACATTTTCTGTTTTACTTCTATACAATGTTCATTCTGGACAACGACCAAACTTTCTACAATGACCCACTTGGTTTGGTTTAAATATGGACACAAAAGAACCAGGTACAACCCTTGTAGCTGGGAGCTTTTGTTTGCTAACAGACTGGTTAGGAATTTACTGTAATGAGATTTTGCTGATGTACTTGTGGTGGAAAATGTTTAAGAATCTTTAGTTTAAAACAGACTTTGAACACAGGCATGGACCTCAGAAATAATCTAATGCAACACCCACTTTTTAAAGAGACAGAAGTTAAGAGTCAGATAATTGAAAGATTACACCTGGTAGCTCAGTTGGTAAAGAATCTGCCTGCAATGCAGGAGAATCTGGTTTGATTCCTGGGTCAGGAAGATTCCCTGGAGAAGGGATAGGCTACCCACTCCAGTATTCTTAGGCTTCCCTTGTGGCTCAGCCAGTAAAGAATCCGCCTGCAATGTGGGAGACCTGGGTTCAGTCCTTGGGTTGGGAAGATTCCCTGGAGAAGGGAAAGGCTTCCCAATCCAGTATTCTGATGTGGAGAATTCCACGGACTGTATAGTCTATGGGGTTGCAAAGAGTCGGACATGACTGAGTGACTTTCACTTCACTAAGATCACACAACTTCAAGACTAAACCCAGGTGTCTTGACTGCCAACTCACAGCTCCTTCCACAACACCATTTGACTGAATTATGCTTCTCTAAACCCCACCACAATTGAGTAGCATCTGTGGTATGCAAGGTGCATAGGAATACAAGGATGGAACAAACCTAGTCCCCTGGCCTCAGGGGAGGCAGTTTTAAAAGACAAAATGACATGTGTTCTGCTTTCATTATAGAAAACCCTAGAAACTACTGGTGAAAGATTGCATCTGATTTTTGCCCCCCCCCCAAAGTAGGCAGTTAACATTCTGATACCACTTACAAGCCATTATGCCTCCATAATTTGGGAGGCGGTAAGGTAATGAGAGTTATAGTTAAGTTAGCCAACAACCAATTATTCCTCAAAACTCAACTGTGAATTTCACTTCCATTTGGCATTTCTACTCTCTTTCTCCAGTAACATGGCCCTCATCCCTTGGAAAGAAGAAGAAATACACTTATTTTTTCATGTGTAGTGGTTCAAAGAACCTGTGATTTAGTTCCAGATTTGAACCCTCCACGAAACCACTGCAGATATTTACCTTTCTCCTTTCATGACGTTCAGGTTTTTTCTATCTACTGAGCCTTCAAGGGCCAAGTCTGCCATCGCCCTCAATATAGCGCCAAGGCCCTGAAAACATACGGAAGCGCTCTTTCAGGGGGAGTCCTACGATGGACGGGGCTCTGACTGACACCCGGTACCTGAGACGTCCAGGGGTGTAGAGTATCACTCCCTTCGACTCCTTGTTTATTCTTGCCGTCAAGACACCACTACCAACGCGGGGTCCTCCTTTCCGTTGGCAGACTAGACAGGCTTATTCTGAGAAAGGGACAGCTGAGCGGGACCTGGGGGATAAGTGAGGGTCGGAGCTTGAGGGGTGGGCGTGCGAGTGCCAGACTCCCACCACAGACTGAACCTGGGGAGGAAAGAAACTGGCCCTCCAGCGCGCTGAAATAAACCACCACATCACTGACAAATAGAAAACCTTGGCAACAGCACTATTAACAACAGCCACCACTCACCTGCAAAAAGGCCACCAGTAGCAGCCGCTCCTCGGAAAACCCGAACAACCGGCGTCTCCCAGGGCTCATCACTGCGGCCGGCATCGACTCTCTTTTCTAGCCTTGGAGCCAGAAGGGGCAGGTCCTAGGGCTCTGACTATTGGAGAGTCGAGTTGTCAATCATTCACACCCCCGCTCTACTCCCAGGAACAGGTCAAGGTCTTTTCCGTTTTTCAAATCCCCTGAGTAGAAAGTGAGGCTCTGATTGGCTCTTTGAGGAGACGAGCACACTTTCGGACCAGTGAGAAGCTAGTTCTGACGCTAGTGGGCGGGCTTGTTCCGGCGGGGAAGTAGAAAAACAAAACCCGGAGCGTCTCCTGGGCAATAGCGAAACCTCAGGAGCTCTTAGGAGGTTGAGGTGCTTGAAAGCGCTTACGCGTCGGAAAGAAACTATCTGCCAACGTAGAGAAGTGTCGACGGAATCCTGAAGTGATGAGGTGATGCCTCTCTTTACTCATGGGAAACTGCAGCTTGGGGATGAAGGTGGGCACTCCTCGCGGAGAAAGGCTCCTTCTTTCCTGGTGTTTTAAACGGTGATTAAAGTAAAAGCCTTTAAAGTGCCCGACTTATGAGCAGTAACTGGCCCTCACTCTCTCCTAATACTTTTGTAGGTTCCCCGTAGGCATTCAGGGGCTTCCCTTGTGGCTCAGCTGGTAAAGAATCCGCCTGCAATGCGGGAGACCTGGGTTCCATCCCTGGGCTGGGACAATACCCTGGAGACGGGAATGGCAACACACTCCAGTATTCTGCCTGGAGAATTCCATGGACAGTCCATGGGGTCGCAAAGAGTCGGACACGACTGAGCGACTATCACTTTCACTTAGGCAGTCCTCTTCACTGTTTTGGTTGGAGGTAGAAAAACGTTTCGTGGAAGGCACTTCAGAGCCTAGAGGACAGATGAAGGGAGCATGGAGTGAAATGAGAATTATAAATTTGGAGGCCACAATTACCGAACAAGAGGAACCTATGAAAATACCCGAAGCTTAGCACAGGGCCCTATACACTTCTAAGTAGGCTTGAACCACCACACAAGTCTTTGAAGCTTAACTGTCAGAGCTTAAAAGCTCTGGTGGGCAAGAAAGATAGTAAGGATTGGTGTGTTTGCCTGACCACATGGGAAATTTCCCTTCCTGTATTTCTGAAAGCTGTCCTTCCTAGTGTTTAGTGTCTTCTTTTTGAGTTTTTCCTGTTTCATCCTCATAACAAGTCCAGTAGATACCTAACAGGCAACCAGATACTCAGAATAATTAAACATACATTTGCAAAGGTAATTTCCACATTTTAAACTCTGTGATCCACTGTTGAATTAAGACCTAAGCATTTGTAGTTAGTTCTATTATCTCATTTATCCTTAGAGCATAACAGTTTCTCCTAGGATCTCAAAGAAGAGATCCTTCTGGGAGAGCACAAATCCAAGGCTTGACAAATTCCAGCAAGGGATTGATACCATCCAGGGATAGTTGAATTCAGCTTGTATTTGTCATTAACTAGAGGTCAGGTCTGAGCAACTGGAGGAGGCAACTTCCAGTGTGGACTCCCAAGAATGCAGCTTTCAAATCCTATACTCTTACACACTTCCTCTTCCTTTACTCAATACCAGGTAAGGACAGAGTGAGGGGAAACTTTCCTACAAGTTGACATCAAAGCTCTCTACTTAGAGTGCCCACCATCCATACCCTGGAGAATAAATACAGCCATTCACAAATGTCCATCTTATAGCATTTGACATATAGGGATACACTGGGCTTCCCTGGTGGCTCAGATGGTAAAGCGTCTGCCTGTAATGCGAGAGACCCAGGTTCAATCCCTGTGTAGGGAAGATCTCCTAGAGAAGGAAATGGAAACCTACTTCAGTATTCTTCCTGGGAAATCCCATGGATCAAGGAGCCTGGTAGGCCACAGTCCATGAGGTTGCAAAATAGTCAGACACAGCTTAGCAACTAAACAACAAAAATTTTGAAAATTTACTTTTATTAAGACCAGTCATGAGCATTTACTTCTGATATAACAGATAGTATAGATAGTATGCAAATAACTCAGTGTCCCAGTTCACTACTTCAAACATTTGGTGTTGTCCCAAATAAGAAATGAAAATGCAGTAAATTATTACAGCCATGTTGTCTTTCTTTCTGTTATGTGAATATATCAAAAAGTCAATATTAGCACATATAGTACTTTAAGAATTAGTAGAAGAGTGTCTTATTCAGGACCTGAATAAAATACAGTTTTATGATAGCCTACACACTGGGCCAAAATAATTTCACCGCTGTGTGAATGGAGCCACTATCTTTTACAGGTAGGGTTGAGCTGGTGCACCAATCATCAAATTCATTCAAGAACCTAGGCTTTTCTACCTTGGCTCTCTCCTTTCTTCCATCAGGCTCCAAAGTAGCTGGTCCTATATCCTCTGTACAGGATTATCTTCTTAGCAATCTTTCCACCATGATCTGGTTGTTTGCTGGTCTCCCGCCACACCCTGCCTTCTTCAAGGTTAAAACTGCTTCTCATCATCTGAGGTAACATACCCAAAATGTCTGGCTTCACCATTGACCCATTCAGTACACAACTCCTCTACTGAAGCCAAAAACTGGAAATGGCCTTTGGGATTAGCCATGAAGAACTTCAGAAAGGCCTTTGAAGCCATCTGTCCCTTCATTTCTCAAGTTAAATCATAGAATGCTCATCTCACAGAGTAGTGCAAAGAATGATGGAGGCCATTTTGAAACAGTATTGCAATCTTTGAAGCATCTTACGTCTGCCACTTCCTCGCACTGGGAACTTAGGCACATTGTCTGACCTCTTTATCTGTGTCTTTATTTGTGAAATAGAGATAATACCTAATGGGCCATCATGAAAATTAGATGATGCAGGAGGCATCCAGCACAAAGGAAGTGTTCAGTAAATGGTAGTTATTCTTAACAGCTACAGCAGTGATAAAATGTATTTTAACTACTCACATTATACTCCTGTTTTACAAACTCAAGAAGGTCTGGGCCATATGCTTTCCTCCCCTTTCCCACTCTATACTCAAGTGGAGATCTGGCCTCCTGCAGAGGCTATAGGACAGGAATTTCCTTTGTTAATCTTGCTGCCAACCAGAGAGGTAACTGTCAAGATGTGAATGCTGAAGAGGGTACAAACCCACTGTGGGGCCAGGAGCCTGTGGTATTAAGAAGTCTGAACTATATGTCTCAACATGGAGCATCGTAGGGTGAACAAAGTGGTCATAATTTCTCCCTGTAGAGTTGTTTTTCAAATGCCATATCAGATTTATATATAATACTGTATGTTAAAAATATTATGTTCATTGTACAGGCTTATAAAGGAAAAAATTTTGAACACCCATATTCCTACCACTTAAAATTTGTTGAAATTCTTTAAATTTAACATGTTAAATTGTTAACAATTCTTATTTCCTTCTAATTTTTCCCCTATAAACCAATTATTTTTAATAAAAACAATTCATTAGGAACATCTCCCCATGTCATTTAATAGTCTCTAGTTACAATTCCATCATGTGACTACCTTTGGGTATTATGTCTCACAATTCAACCAGTCTCCTACTCTTGTGCGTTGAGGTTGTTTCAGTTACTTTCGAAGTTTCAGGGACTTAAATGGGCTGCTACGTTCCTTAAATAACAGGGTGCTCTGAGAATGTCTGTTGAAAACAGCCTGATAAAGTTGCCAGGCATTTTTCTCTCTGTGTCCTGGCACTGCAGAGCTAAGAAAGCTGAAGCCAGGGAAGCCTGAAAGTTCCTGGAGGGTTGCCCCTTCACCCCACCTCCCTCCCCCAAGTTTCCTATTCTTTAACCTGAAGAAAAGGTGTGGAGATGAGAGAAATTGGGGGAGTGATTAACTTGGGCTCCACTAATAAAACCTTACACAACTCCTGGCATATGTGTCTTCATTTTACAGATGGGGAAAGTAGGGCACAGAGAGAATCTATGCAAACCTGCTAGTTAGAGCATCTGAGTTTGACTCCTAGACTTGGTTCTGAAATTTGAACTCTTCCCCACCATGCTCCTACTTCTTTTAAAAACTAATGGCTATAACTTCATTCTTTTTTTCTTTTTTTCCTGTGAGAAATGTGTTGTCAGTCTCCTAAGATTTATTGGTTATCTGCTCCCTTAAAAAAAAAAATTCCCTCCTGACTGTCCAAGAATTTCTTCTGCCTCTAGGTTTCCCAAGTTGGCTCCTTTGCCTGAAGAGTGTATCCTCATTCTTTGATGAAGAATCAAACAACTTAGCATTTTTCCCCCCATTTATTTGCTTGTTTTCTTACTGAAGCGTTCTTACTATATATGTTGGGAAATCAGACTCATAAAGGGAAGTTCTTTTAAGCTGCATCAGTTTAACAGTGTTACATAGTTCCCTTAGCTTTGGGGAGTTATGTAGTATGACTGTATAGAGAGTAATAAGTCTTTTTCTCTGATTTGGTTATAAACTGGTTCTGAAGGAAGTTCTAAAAGAGGCTTTACAAAATTGTTCAGAGCCATGCAGCACCATTAAAATGGGTGTATCACCTCCCAATATGACTCTTTGAAGGCAGTAACATATTTGGAAGTGTAATTTCTGGAGTGTTTTGTTAAAGGCTGTATGCGTCATCAAATCACAGTTTTAACCAGGAAGACAACTTTTGGGGGACTTCCTTGGTGGTCCATTGGCTAGTACTCTGCTCCCAATGCAGAGGGCCCAGGTTCAGTCCCTCAGGGAACTTGATCCTGCATGCCTCAACTAAGAGTTCAAATGCTGCACTAAAGATCCTGCAGGCTGTCCCTGTGCAGCCAAATAAATACTTAGGAAAAAAAAAAAAAAAGATAGCTTTTTGCCCCCCACCCCCACCTCCGCCACACACACTATAGCAATACCCTAACTCAAGCTACCATCACCTCATGGCTGGATTTTATCAGTAACAAATCTCCCGGAATCCACTTTTGCCCCCTTTTAGCTAGACAGGGTGAGCTTTGTCATTGTGGTACAGCTAATCCCCTCCTTCCCCCAGCTTGAAACACCACAGCGGCTTCCCACTGTCCCTAATACTGGCCTTTCTTCTCCCCTATGGCCATTAGACCTTTGCACGAGCATTTTCCCTACCTAGAATGCTCTTCCTTTACAGGTAGTTAAAGTGCAGAAGACGAATCCAATTTTCATAATTCCCAGGCTGAATCTCTAATATAAGTGTGTTCCTGGGGATTTGTTGTTATGCAGCAGGGGGAAAACATGATTTGGAGGTTCAAAGGAAATTCAGTAGCACAGTGGGTAAGAGTGTAGGCTTTAGGGTCAGTCTGCCTGGATTCCAGTCCTGGTTCTATCCTGTATTAACCACATGATATTGGGCATTTTTTTTTTCAACACCCTTGCTTTATTTCTTCTGTTGTATAATGGGCCACTATAAGAGTATTTTGGAGGAGGGCATGGCAACCCACTTCTGTATTCTTCCCTGGAGAATCCCATGGACAGAGGAGCCTGGCTGGCTAGAGTCCATGGGGTCACAAAGAGTCAGACACAACTGAAGTAACTTAGCACACACGCACAAGGGTATCTACCTCATAAAGTTATACTATTTAAATAAGTTAATACATGGAAAGAACTCAGTAAATTTTAAAAAGTCTCAACAATAAATGAAGGCCCCAGTATAATTCCTTATGTGGAAGGTAAAATCAACCTTGCTAATTTTCTCTTGTTTTCTTCTGGAGAAAAACAGATACAGCAAGCAACTGGGAGGCCTTCCCAGGGCAGCCAAAGGCTGGTCCTAGCAGATAAGGCTTCAGGGGCTGCACTATGTAGGGAAAGACATGTGATGACTTAGTCAAAACAGGTGCCAGGCCACAGATGCCAGTGAACTGAGATAATAGGAAGCCTAAAGGGGTTTAAGAAATACACAAGGAAAAAGAAAAGAAATCTAAAATTTTAAAAATCACAACAGCAGGCAAAAAGATAATATATTTACAGATGAAATCAGTTTCAGCTTCTCAACTAAGCCCTGTCATGTAAAATATCTTCTACTTATGTGATAAACATTTTGGAGGCTATCTGAGGTCCCAGAACTTCTTACCAGAAGTGTTCTCTGGCAGCTTTGAGATCCGTCATTTCTAGCTACTTCTAGGTACTATTTTGTACCTAGAGGAGAGAAGCTACTCTCCTGTTTCTCCCTATTTACTGTGGATCTGAGACTCCAACTTGAGTGAGACAAAGCTCTTTGTATCCCCCATTTAATTCCTCACAGAGTCCTTATTAATTCAATTTAGAAACTAGTTTGACTGGCATCACTTATTAGTGAGTTTTCAAGTAAAGCATAACGAGAATACAGAATTTGTTATGAGTTTGGTAATTATGAGTGAGTTCCAGCCACTTGTTGACCTCCCTATGCCCATTGAATCTCGTAACTAGTCTCTGCCACCATCTCTCTGTGAGGTCAGATAAGAGGAAGGAATAGGTAAGTCACCTGTTGTAGGCCACAGGATGTAAAAATTCGCCAGAAAAGCTATCCTCGTACGTGGCATTCTGTAGAATATTATTAGACTTATGAGTTATGGCAGAGGTTCTACCACTTGATGGTTCTTGGAGAGATGATGTGCTGACTCAGGTGGTTGTGACCCATGGTCATTCAGTGACAGCTGAGGTGAACTACAATGCCAAATGACCTAGTTTCTTCACCCTTGAAATGTTAAGCAAGTGTATAAAGGCCAGGCATCTATAGCTTGCTAAAACTTCCCTTGAAAATTATTTTTAGGACCAGTAGGGAAAAAAAGCAAGAGAGTTCCAGAAAAACATCTATTTCTGCTTTCTTGACTATGCCAAAGCCTTTGACTATGTGAATCACAATAAACTGTGGAAAATTCTGAAAGAGATAGGAATACCAGACCACCTGACCTGCCTCTTGAGAAACCTATATGCAGGTCAGGAAGCAACAGTTAGAACTGGACATGGAACAACAGACTGGTTCCAAACAGGAAAAGGAGTACGTCAAGGCTGTATATTGTCACCCTGCTTATTTAACTTATATGCAGAGTACATCATGAGAAACACTGGGCTAGAAGAAGCACAAGCTGGAATCAAGATTGCTGGGAGAAATATCAATAACCTCAGATATGCAGATGACACCACCCTTATGGCAGAAAGTGAAGAGGAACTAAAAAGCCTCTTGAAAGTGAAAGAGGAGAGTGAAAAAGTTGGCTTAAAGTTCAATATTCAGAAAACGAAGATCATGGCATCTGGTCCCATCACCTCATGGGAAATAGATGGGGAAACAGTAGAAACAGTGTCAGACTTTATTTTTTGGGGCTCCAAAATCACTGCAGATGGTGATTGCAGCCATGAAATTAAAAGACACTTACTCCTTGGGAGAAAAGTTATGACCAACCTAGTTAGCATATTCAAAAGCAGAGACATTACTTTGCCAACAAAAGTCCGTCCAGTCTAGGCTATGGTTTTTCCTGTGGTCATGTATGGATGTGAGAGTTGGACTGTGAAGAAAGCTGAGCACCGAAGAATTGATGCTTTTGAACTGTGGTGTTGGAGAAGACTCTTGAGAGTCCCTTGGACTGCAAGGAGATCCAACCAGACCATCGTAAAAGAGATCAGTCCTGGGTGTTCACTGGAAGGACTGATGCTGAAGCTGAAACTCCAATACTTTGGCCACCTCATGGGAAGAGTTGACTCATTGGAAAAGACCCTAATGCTGGGAAGGATTGGGGGCAGGAGGAGAAGGGGATGACAGAGGATGAGACGGCTGGATGGCATCACCGACTCAGTGGACATGAGTTTGGGTAAATTCCGGGAGTTGGTGATGGACAGGGAGGCCTGGCATGCTGCAATTCATGAGGTCGCAAGGAGTCGGACACGACTGAGTGACTGAACTGAACTGAGGGAAAAAAAACCCTATGTTCTCGGATCCAACCATATTAGGCAGGATATTAATAACAGGCCAACTTTTAACAAAATATTATGGTAGATGATTCATTTTTTTATCTAAAAATGGTAAGTGTATGTGTATGTATATATATTCCTCTTTGCCCCAAAGCATTTAATTTCTTCATGCTTTGTTTCTCTGCCTTCTCTAAAATGGGTGAGAAAGAAGAACAAAAATAGGAAAAGGAAGGAGAAAACAAGTGAAACCATCAGAAATACACAGGATCTGGTCTTAAACAACAAATCAAACTAAAAAGTAACCAATTAGGCATTGAATGTTGCCTAGTGTTTAAGAGATTGTATTAAGACATTCTTGAACTGAAGTGAAGTGAAAGTCGCTCAGTCATGTCCGACTCTTTGCGACCCCATGGACCATACCGTCCATGGAATTCTCCAGACCAGAATACTGGAGTGGGTAGCCTATCCCTTCTCCAGGGGATCTTCCCAACCTAGGGATTGAACCCACGTCTCCTGCATTGCAGGCTGATTCTTTACCAGCTGAGCTACCAGGAAAGCCCAAGAAGTTCTTAAACTTCCTAATTTTGAAGTTTTGAAGGAAGAGAATTAACAGTATTTCTAATACCAACCATAAACTATACCAGGAGCAAGAGAAATAAAGTGAAACCTAGTCCTTGTCCTCAAGGAGCATGGCCCAGTAAGAGAGAACTCATGAACTATGAATTACTGTCTAACAAATTCAAGTGCAATTATTGAGGACTCAAGGTGTTTTGGTGGCTGGGGGAGGGGGGTTAGGGATGAGAAGAGTCGATAGGATGTGAGAAATTTAAATACATAGGGGAAGAGGTAAAGTGAGCAGTGTTAAAAAAAAATTGAGTAGACTTCTAGCCACAATCCAAAACTGGATTGTGGAGATAGTTTCACAATTGTATTAAACTCACTGAAACTCATTTGGATTATATGCTAAAAATGGCTGAATTTTATGATATATATTTTTTTTCTTAAGAACATTGGCTTTAGAAACACACCTGTGGACAGATTTCTGGCTCTGTAATTTACTAGCTGTGTGATCTTGGTCAAGTTAGTTAACCTCAATGTGAAGGAGGAATAATGATCTACTCTCTCTAACTCAGCATTATTGCAAAGATTACATGGGATGGAATATGTAAAGCTCTTGCTACATTATCATGCTCAGTATGAAATATTCCACTGGGATGCTTAATGAGAGTTCGTATGTGCTGTCTACCAAACACCTCTCTTTGCTCTCTCTTTTAAATGGTTTGGCAGCAGCTATAGCTTCTTTTGACTTCCTTTCAGTAGAATTTGACTCTGATACCCCCTTCTGAAACAGGAGAGAAGAGGGCGGAGCACAACCTTCAAAAAAAAATGCCCTAGGGACTTCCTTGTGGTCCAGTGGTTAAGACTCTGTGCTCCCAATGCAGGGGCATTGATTTGATCCTTGGTCGGGAAACTAAGATTTCACATGCTCCAAGATGCAACCAAAAATGTTAAAAAAAAAAAAAAAAAAGAATTATATAGCCTGATGACACCACATAAACTGCCTAGAACCAAATGGCTCCAAGATGGTGGATGAATTGTCTTCCACTAGACTTGAACCTCAGTATGCAATCATTGTTACACGTTAGCAAACTAAATGACATACCCACAGGTGCAAGGACAGTTTCAAAGCAGACCGCAAGGGTCAAAAAGGGGGCGGTGGCCCAATTCCTGGAAATCTCCACTCCCTTTCCCAAATAGCTGGAATATTCCTCCCACACATTAGCCTATAAAACTACTCACCCCTATAAAAACTGACAACCCCATACCCTGGAGCCGCTCTCACCTTCTGAGATGGCCTACACTCCGTGGAGTGTGCTTCTCTCTAAATAATTTCACTCCTTACGTATAACTTTGTCTCTCCCTGAATTCTTCCTATAAATGAAACCTCAAGAACCTGAGCTTCATTAAGTCCTGGAACCAGGTGTGTGATCGCAATTAAAGGACTGTAGGTTCAAGTCCCAGTCTGAGTTACATGGTTTCACCCCCTCCCCCAATACTCTCCTATTTCTCTTCTTCCATTGCTTGCTAAGCACCTTCATCAAGCACGTTACCCATACTTCCAGTGACATTTCTCCATGCCTTGGCACATGCTGCTCTTTCCACCTGCGAAGTGTTTACTACCTCCTTCACTTAACTAACCCTTAATCATTCTTCTGGAGAAGGAAATGGCAACCCACTCCAGTGTTCTTGCCTGGAGAATCCCAGGGACGGCGGAGCCTGGTGGGCTGCTCTCTATGGGATCACACAGAATCGGACACCACTGAAGCGACTTAGCAGCAGCAGCAGCAGCAGCAATCATTCTTTTATTTTTTAGAATTTTTTAATTATGTAATATTTCAAACACACAGATGTTGGGATCTCCTACTTCCCCAATCCTGTCTCTCACTAGAGGCTCTCTTCTTGTCTGTGAGGTCAAGCCACACCTTGCCACCCCTGGGGGGATAGGAATAGCCATTATCATAGGTGGCAAAAGATAAAATGCCCATCACTGGCCAACCCCTGCCTCCCCAGGCCAAGAAGGCAATACTTGCTTCCAGAGATGGGGCAGAGGCGGTGGTATTTTATGACAATACATTTTGAAAATACAGATTAAATTTAAAAGTATATAAAAACTACGTAACTTACTAAAATTGACTCAAGAAGAAATAGAAGACCTGAATCGTTCCATAATCAATAAAGGAATGGAATCTAAAGTATAAAATATTCCCCTACCAACATCACTGACCTGGAACATTCTGTAGCTGAGGATTGCAGGAAATGCTTATTCCTAGTGCTTGATATCTGCTACCATGTGGAAGGAACTGTGTTGGTCTAACATAGCTGGCATCTGTGTAGCTCTCAAGGTTACTTATCTTCAGGGGAATGGGAAAAAACTGCCTCATTAGTAAATATAGGAGAATAAGCTTGAGTACACCTGACCTCTACCTCCTTTAATTGGCTTGTTTCAGAAAGAAAGTGCATGAGTGACCTTATTTATAAAGCCACTGCCCTTGCTGGATAGATCTTAGGTTCTGGTGCTGCCTGTCTAGGTGGATAGTCAGTCTGTCTAGGTTTGGGGATGGTATTAAGAGGCTTACTGTTGCCTCATTCGTGCTTGAGCCACATTATCCAACAACTTTTTCAAGCATTGTTGTTGTTTAGTCATTAATTCATGTCCAACTCTTTGTGACTCCATAGACTGCATAGCATGTCAGGCTTCCCTGTCCTTCACTATCTCCCAGAGTTTGCTCAAACTCGTGTCCATTGAGTCAGTGATGCTATATAACCATCTCATCCTCTGCCACCCCCTTCTCTTTTTGCCTTAAATCTTCCCAGCATCAGTGCCTTTTCCAATGAGTCAGCTCTTCGCATGAAGTGACCAAAGTATTGGAGGTTCAGCATCAGTCCTTCCAATGAATATTCAGAACTGATTTCCTTTAGGATGGACTGGTTGGATCTCCTTGCAATCTAAGGGACTCACAAGAGTCTTCTCCAACACCACAGTTCAAAAGCATCAATTCTTTGGCACTCAGCTTTCTTTGTAGTCCAATTCTCACACCCATATGTGACTACTGGAAAAACCATAGCTTTGAACATATGGACCTTTGTCGACAAAGTGATGTCTCTGCTTTTTAATACACTGTCTGGGTTGGTTGTAGCTTTTCTTCCAAGGAGCAACCATCTTTTAATTTCATGGCTGTAGTCACCATCCACAGTGAATTTTTAGTCCAAGAAAATCCACTTTTCCCCCTTCTATTTGCCATGAAGTGATAGGACCAGGTGCCATGATCTTTGTTTTTTGAATGTTGAGTTTTAAGCCAGCTTTTTCACTCTCTCACCCTCATCGCAAGGCTATTAATCAAGCATACAGATGATATTCTGCTTCTACCTTTGTTTTCATACACCTACATCTATTTCTTTTCACATTTAGTTACCAGTTTTACAAATTTGGACTAGTGAAGAACTGTCTTTAAAACTTTTTATGTTGAACTAAATTTAGACTGATGGAAAAGGTGCCAGATTAGCACAGTTTCATGTATCCTTCACCCAGCTTCCCCCAATGTTAACATCTGACATAAGCATACTATAATCCTTAGAACCAGGAAATTAGCATAGGTACAGTACTACTAGCTAAACTGAAGAACTTATCAAAATTTTGCCACGAATCTCCCACTAATGTCCTTTTCCTATTCCAGGATTTTATCTAGGATCTTACATTGCATTTCACTGTTAATTGTCCTTGGTTCCCTGAGGTCTGTAATAGCGCCTCAGTCTTGTCCTTCATGACCATGATATTCTTGAAGCGTGTAGGTGATTTTGCCAAATGTCTCTGAGTTTGAGTTGGCCTGATGTTTTTTCATGATTGGATTGAGGTTTTCCGGTTAGGCGAGAATACCATGAAATACTATTATCTTCAGTGCGACATATATCACAGGGTTCATGATGTTGATATGTTTTATTATTGGTGGTGTTAACCCAGTTGGTTAATATGGTTTCTGCCAAGTTTCTCCACCATAAAATCATGTCTTTCCCTTTGTAATTAATAAGTAGGTTGGGGGAGACTTTTTATAATCATGCAGACTTTATTTCTCCTCAAACTTTTACCCACCAATTTTATCATCTATTGATACAACTTGTCTTCAAGTTATTTTTGTGGTATTTCATGATTTTATTTTTTCCTTTCCCTTTATATTCAAATTCTATCATAAGGAAGAGTTGTCCTATTTCTACTACTTATTTATTTGATTATTTTATCAGTATTGGCTCATTTATTATACTTATGAATTATAATCTAACACTATAATTATTTATTTTACTGCTCAAATTGTTCCAGCTCTGGCACTTAGGAGCTACTTTGCATTGGCCCCTGTATTTTGTTTTGCTTTTGGAGCGTGTTATTACCATCTGGGAAAAGATATTCTAAGCTCATCTTTATATTACCTGCCTTGACCCTGGAATCAACCATTTCCCCCAAGAAACTCTGGTTCCTTTTATTAGAGAACAGAGTTTAGAATCCAACATATGAGCACAAGGTGTGAAACTGGCTAAAATTTCTGACAATTTCAAGTTGATGAAAATAAGGACTAATTGGAATTCATAGGCTTATGGGAACTGGTGCAAGTGGTTTGGAAAACAATTTGGCATTAGCCACTAAAGCGTAGGTAGGTACATTCCATGAGTCAGTAATTTCACTGGAGGAACTCTTGCACATGTACAAGAGTTGTATGCAGTTTTGTTTAGACTAGCACATAATGGAAAACAACCCAAACGCCCATCAGTAGGAGAACAGATGAATAAAGTGTGATATATTCATACAATGGAGTATTCTAAAGCAGTGAAAATGAGCTGCAGCTGTACACATCAACAGGAAATGAATCTCAGACGTATAATATTAGCCAAAAAGAATACAGAATGTATGATTCCATTTATAGAAAGTTCATCAATAGGCAGAATAAAGCAATATAGATATTGTAGGGATGCATAAGTGATACGATGATCAAACTAGAAAGAAAAGGCAACCATTATGGCAAAATCCAGGAGAGTGATTACAATTAGGGGTGGAATTTGTGGAGCTTCACAAGTATTGGCTGTATCATATTTCTTAAGCTGGATGGAGGATTAATGGGCATTCATTTAGTTTAGATCAGACATATGTATGTGTGAAATACTGCATAATGAAGAAGAAAAGGGGAGGAGCTAGAGGGAAGGAAGGAAGAGAAAAGGAAAAAAAGAAGGGAGGGGAGGAAATAGGGATGGACGGAGGTAGGGAAAGAAAGAAACAAAAAAGCATTCCTGAGCATGATATCTTAAGATCCGGGTGGTTCAGATTCTGACACCAAATACCTCTTTGACTTTGAGTGAGCCACTAAACTTTTCAGAGCCTCCGTTTTCATACCAGTTAAATAGGTAAAATTTGTTCTTTGCCCTGTGTGCCTCACAGTGTTCTTTTGAGGGAGAAAATGAAACTATGTGTAGAATAGTACTTCAAAGAAGTAATTAAGTATTCTGAAATATAAAAGAAAAAGAAAGTTAATACCTCAAATCACCTTGCTTCCTAATGCCAGAAACCTAGTGTACCTTGATGTTGATACATAATTTTTCATTCAGCCACTATTTAACTTCTACCCTGCACACTCCTTGCTGAACTAACATATCAGGAGGAAAGCAGATATTTGTTTATGCCTTTCCAGAAGGTTGGTTTGCTCTTCTGAGTGACTTATCCAGAGCATTTCTGAGGTCTCAGACTGGAGAACTAAGGCGTTTCTCACCTGGGAAGGGCAACTTCAGTGTGCTCCCTGGTGGTCAGAGGAGAAAGCACACATGAAAGGTTGGCCATCAGCCTCAGTTTCAACAAATACAACGATAATCAATATAAGGTAAGGGCTACTATGCTTTACTACATGCCAGACTTTGTTCTAACTTCTTCATTTTCACGATCTCATTTAATGCTCGTAACAGCCCTGAGAGATATGTCATATTATCCCCACTTTACAGATGAGAATATAGACTCTTGGACAGTTGAAGTAAATGACCCAAGGTCACCAAGTGAGTGACAAGGGCCAATTTCTTCCTCAGGGCCATCTGCAGCCAAAGCCCATATGTATTATCTAACCCAACTGTCTGTTGATCAGTTGAGTTCTCCTAAGAGATCTTTTCATCTCGCAGGTATAATCTCTGGGCTGATATGACTTTTCATCACCAGCCAACTTTACAAATAAAACTGTGATTTTATTAGGTACTACTAATTTTGTTTTTAAATTCCAGCTTTACTGGTAACACACCAGTAGGAGCCTCATGGGGAATACTAAACAGCTTGAATTATTTGTGCTTAGGAAGGATCTTTCTGCTTTCCAAGTAGCTCAGTGGTAAAGAATCTGCCTGTCAGTGCAGGAAACGCAAGAGTGTCAGTTCGATTCCTGGGTGGGGAAGACTCCCTGGAGTAGGAAATGCCAACCCACTCCAGTATTCTTGCTTGGAAAATCCCATGGACAGAGAAGCCTGGTGGGCTACAGTCCACGGAGTCACAAAGAGTTGGATGCAACTGAGCACACAACGCGATGGACCTTCCTATTGTGGCTGAAGGACCCTTCAGAAAAAAAAAAAAAAAAACGGAAAGATCACCAGATTTTAATTTACAGACTCAACCCATTTTTTTCAGTTGACTCACTGTCCCTCTTCTTTGCTTAGAATAATCCTCTTTACCTATCTTGACTGGAGCCCACACTGGCTGCTTCTTCAGCCTCTGATTTATGCTATAATGACTGGCTCTTGGCCTTCTGCTTTTTAAATCTTTTATTCTATTAATAAATACATATTCTAGTATTTAAATAACTTTTCATTTCTGAAATAAAGCATATTTGGGCACAATATAGTTTACAAATATGCCATTAGAACCAGTTGTTATGTTTTCTTATTTATGTATTTTAAGAGGTTGGTCTACAGTTTTGAATGATTCTTGGTGAGATTTTGGTCCCCAGGTTATTCTAACCTTGTAAGATGAATTGGGAAAATTCCTTCTTTTCTGATTTTGGAAAAATGTGAACATCATACATATTACCTTCATTCTGAATATTTGATAGAATCCTTTTGGTTAATCATCCTAGCTTGAGAGGTGGGAGTGAAGCAGTAAAAAGCATATGAAGATGTCTATCCTCAGTCCTACCTCTCACCCCTGGTGCAACCCAGTCTACTGAAGTTTTCTTTTTCTTAGGTCAGTATCAGTAATTCATGTTTCCTATGTAACATTCATTTCATCTAGATTTTCAAGTTTGTGGCACCAAAATGTTATCTAATGTTTTCTTAGAACATTCAAATATCTTTTTGACTGTAGTTATAACCCTTGTGTTATTTAAGTTGGAATCATTTCACTTTGCCTGAAGTTACTGATGACTCAGATGGTAAAGAATTCGCCTGCAATGCAGAAGTCCCAGGTTCAATCCCTGGGTCAGGAAGATCCCCTGGAGAAGGAAATGGTTACCCACTCCAGTATTCTTGCCTGGAGAGTTCCATGGACAGGGATCTATTTAGGAACATTTCATGCAAAGATGGGGTCGATAAAGAACAGAAATGGTATGGACCTAACAGAAGCAGGAGATATTAAGAAGAGGTGGCAAGAACACACAGAAGAACTGTACAAAAAAGATCTTCACGACCCAGATAATCATGATGATGTGATCACTAATCTAGAGCCAGACATCTTGGAATGTGAAGTCATGTGGGCCTTAGAAAGCATCACTATGAACAAAGCTAGTGGAGGTGATGGAATTCCAGTTGAGTTGTTTCAAATCCTGAAAGATGATGCTGTGAAAGTGCTGCACTCAATATGCCAGCAAATTCGGAAAACTCAGCAGTGGCCACAGGACTGGAAAGAGTCAGTTTTCATTCCAATTCCAAAGAAAGGCAATGCCAAAGAATGCTCAAACTACCGTACAATTGCACTCATCTCACATGCTAGTAAAGTAATGCTCAAAATTCTCCAAGCCAGGCTTCAGCAATACGTGAACCATGAACTCCCTGATATTCAAGCTGGTTTTAGAAAAGGCAGAGGAACCAGAGATCAAATTGCCAACATCTGCTGAATCATGGAAAAAGCAAGAGAGTTCCAGAAAAACATCTATTTCTGCTTTCTTGACTATGCCAAAGCCTTTGACTGTGTGGATCACAATAAACTGTGGAAAATTCTTCAAGAGATGGGAATACCAGACCACCTAACCTGCCTCTTGAGAAATCTGTATGCAGGTCAGGAAGCAACAGTTAGAACTGGACATGGAACAACAGACTGATTCCAAATAGGAAAAGGAGTATGTCAAGGCTGTATATTGTCACCCTGCTTATTTAACTTATATGCAGAGTACATCATGAGAAACGCTGGACTGGAGGAAGCACAAGCTGGAATCAAGATTGCTGGGAGAAATATCAATAACCTCAGATATGCAGATGACACCACCCTTATGGCAGAAAGTGAAAAGGAGCTAAAAGGCCTCTTGATGAAAGTGAAAGAGGAGAGTGGAAAAGTTGGCTTAAAGCTCAACATTCAGAAAATGAAGATCATGGCATCTGGTCCCATCACTTCATGGGAAATAGATGGGGAAACAGTAGAAACAGTGTCAGACTTTATTTTTTTGGACTCCAAAATCACTGCAGATGGTGACTGCAGCCATGAAATTAAAAGACGCTTACTCCTTGGAAGAAAAGTTATGACCAACCTAGATAGCATATTCAAAAGCAGAGACATTACTTTGCCAACAAATGTTCATCTAGTCAAGGCTATGGTTTTTCCTGTGGTCATGTATGGATGTGAGAGTTGGACTGTGAAGAAGGCTGAGCGCTGAAGAATTGATGCTTTTGAACTGTGGTGTTGGAGAAGACTCTTGAGAGAGTCCCTTGGACTCCAAGGAGATCCAACCAGTCCATTCTGAAGGAGATCAACCCTGGGATTTCTTTGGAAGGAATGATGCTAAAGCTGAAGCTCCAGTACTTTGGCCACCTCATGCGAAGAGTTGACTCATTGGAAAAGACTCTGATGCTGGGAGGGATTGGGGGCAGGAGGAGAAGGGGACAACTGAGGATGAGATGGCTGGATGGCATCACTGACTCGATGGACGTGAGTCTGAGCGAACTCTGGGAGTTGGTGATGGACAGGGAGGCCTGGCGTGCTGTGATTCATGGGGTTGCAAATATTCAGACACGACTGAGCGACTGAACAGAACTGAACTGAACTGATGCTCAGTAAATCTTTAATCCAGTTTTCTGTTGATGAGAGGGGCTCTGTTCTCTCCTTGTTATATGATCTGAGGCCAAACTATGGCGGAGGTATTGAAGATAAGGTGACCTCCTTCAGAAGGTCCCATGCACGCACTGCTGCACTCGGTGCCCCCAACACTTTAGCAGGCCACCACGACCCATGCCTCCACCAGAGACTCCTGAACACTCAGGGGCAAGTCTGGGTCAGCCTCTTGTGGGGTCACTACTCCTGTCTCCTGGGTCCTAGTGCACACAAGGTTTTGTTCATGCCCTCCAAGAGCCTGTTTCCCAGTCCTGTGTAAGTTCTGGCAGCTCTATGGTGGGGTTAATGGTGACTTCCTCCAATAGGGCTTATGCCATACCCAAGTCTGCTTCACCCAGAGCCTCTGTCCCTGCAGCAGTCCACTGCTGACCCATACCTCCACAAGAAACACTCAAACAGTTCTGGCTCAGTCTCTGTGGGGTCTCTGGGTCCTGGTGTGCACATTTGTTCGAGCTCTCTGAGCATCTCTGGTGGGTATGGGGTTTGATTCTAAACGTGATTTTGCCCCTCCTACCATCTTGCTGGGGCTGCTCCTTTGCCCTCCCCCCCCTTTTTAATACTTAAAAAATTTCTTATTTTATTAATTTTATTTTTATTATAATTTTTTAATTAAATTTATCCTTTGCCCTTGGACGTGAGGTATCCACTCCAGCACCATGCAGCTGCCAAACAGTATGAAAAGGCAAAAAGATAAGACACTGAAAGATGAATTCCCCAGGTGGATAGATGCCCAATATGCTACTAATCAGTGGAGAAATAACTCCAGAAAGAATGAAGAGACAGAGCCAAAGCAAAAACAACACCCAGTTATGGATGTGACTGGTGATGGAAGTAAAGTCTGATGCTGCAAAGTGCAATACTGAATAGGAACCTGGAATGTTAAGTCCATGAATCAAGGCAAACTGGAAGTGGTCAAACAGGAGATGACAAGAGTGAACATCAACATTTTAGGAATCAGTGAACTAAAATGGACTGCAATGGGTGAATTTAACTCATCTGACCATTATATCTACTACTGTGGGCAAGAATCCCTTAGAAGGAATGGAGTAGCCATCATAGTCAACAAAAGAGTCCAAAGTGCAGTACCTGGATGCAATCTCAAAAATGACAGAATGATCTCTGTTCATTTCCAAGGGAAACCATTCAGTATCACAATAATCCAAGTCTATGCCCCAACCAGTAATACTGAAGAAGCTGGACGGTTCTATGAAGATGTAGAAGACCTTCTAGAACTAACACCCCCCAAAAGATGTCCTTTTCATTATATGGAACTGAAATGCAAAAGTGGAAGTCAAGAAATATCTGGAGTAACAGGCAAATTTGGCCTTAGAGTACAGAGTGAAGCAGGGCAAAGACTAATAGAGTTTTGCCAAGAGAACGCACTGGTCATAGCAAACACCCTCTTCCAACAACACAAGAGAAGACTCTACACATGGACATCACCAGATGGCCAATACTGAAATCAGATTAATTTTATTCCTTCCAGCCAAAGATGAAGAAGCTCTGTACAGTCAGCAAAAACTAGACCGGGAGCTGACTGTGGCTCAGATCATGAACTCCTTATTGCAAAATTCAGACTTAAATTGAAGAAACTAGGGGAAACCACTAGCATTCAGGTATGACCTAAATCAAATCCCTTACAGTTATACAGTGGAAGTGACAAATAGACTCAAGGGATTAGATCTGATAGACAGAGTGCCTGAAGAACTATGGACAGAGGTTCATGACACTGTACAGGAGGCAGGAGTCAAGACCATCCACAAGAAAAGGAAATGCAAAAAGGCAAAATGGTTGTCTGAGGAGGCCTTACAAATAGCTGTGAAAAGAGAAGTGAAAGGCAAAGGAGAAAAGGAACGAAGTATCCATTTGAATGCAGAGTTCCAAAGAATAGCAAAGAGACACAAGAAAGCCTTCCTCAGTGATCAGTGCAAAGAAATAGAGGAAAAACAATAGAATGGGAAAGACTAGATATGTCTTCAAGAAAATTAGAGATACCAAGGGAACATTTCATGCAAAGATGGGCTCAATAAAGGACAGAAATGGTATGGACCTAACAGAAGCAGAAGATACTAAGAAGAGGTGGCAAGAACACACAGAAGAACTGCACAAAAAGGATCTTCACGACCCAGATAATCACGATGGTGTGATCACTCACCAGCAGCCAGACATCCTGGAACGCTAATTAAAGTGAGCCTTAAGAAGCATCATTATGAACAAAGCTAGTGGAGTTGATGTAATTCCAGTTGAGCTATTTCAAGTCCTAAAAGATGCTTTGAAAGTGCTGCACTCAATACGCTAGCAAATTTGGAAAACTCAGCAGTGGCCATGGGACTTGAAAAGGTCAGTTTTCATTCCAATCTCTAAGAAAGGCAAAGCCAAAGAATCTTCAAACTACCGCACAATTGCACTCATCTCACACACTAACAAAGTAATGCTCAAAATTCTTCAAGCCAGGCTTCAACAGTATGTGAACTGAGAACTTCCAGATGTTCAAGCTGGATTTAGAAATGACAGAGGAACTAGAGATCAAATTGCTAACATCCATTGGATCATCAACAAAGCAAGAGAGTTCCAGAAAACTCTGTTTTATTGACTATGCCAAAGCCTTTGGCTGTGTGGGTCACAACAAACTGTGGAAAATTCTTAAAGAGATGAGAATACCAGACCACCTGATCTGCCTCCTGAGAAATCTGTATGCAGGTCAAGAAGCAACAGTTAGAACTAGACATGGAACAACAGACTGGTTCCAAATTGGGAAAGGAGTACATCAAGGCTGTATACTGTTGCCCTACTTATTTAACTTATATGCAGAGTACATCATGAGAAATGCTGAATGAAGCACAAGCTGGAATCAAGATTGCCGGGAGAAATATCAATAACCTCAGATATGCAGATGACACCACCCTTGTGGCAGAAAGTGAAGAAGAACTAAAGAGCCTCTTGATGAAAGTGAAAGAGGAAACTGAAAAATTGGCTTAAAACTCCACATTCAGAAAACTAAGATCATAGCATCTGGTCCCTTCACTTCATGGCAAATAGACGGGGAAACAATGGAAACAGTGAGAGAATTTATTTTGGGGGGCTCCAAAATCACTGCAGATGGTGACTGCAGCCATGAAATTAAAAGACACTTACTCCTTGGAAGAAAAGTTATGACCAACCTAGACAGCATATTAAAAAGCAGAGACATTACTTTCCCACCAAAGGTCCATCTAGTCAAAGCTATGGTTTTTTCCAGTAGTCATGTATGTATATAAGAGTTGGAGTATAAAGAAAGCTGAGCACCGAAGAATTGATGCTTTTGAACTGTGGTGTTGGAGAAGACTCTTGAGAGTCCTTGGACATCAAGGAGATCCAACCAGTCCATCCTAAAGAATGTTCATTGGAAGGACTGATGCTGAAGCTGAAACTCCAATACTTTGGCCACCTGATGTGAAGAAATGACTCATTTGAAAAGACCCTGGTGCTGGGAAAGAGGAAGGCAGGAGGCAAAGGGGACTACAGAGGATGAGATGGTTTGATGGCATCACATACTCAATGGACATGAGTTTGAGTAAGTTCCCAGAGTTGATGATGGACAGGGAAGCCTGGAATGCTGCAGTCCATGGGGTCACAGAGAGTCAGGCATGACTGAGCACCTGAACTGAACTTTCTTCATCCATTCTAATATCTCTCATTCTTCTTGTTGTTGTTCAGTCATTAAGTCATGTCTGTTTGCTACCCAGTGTAGTGCAGCAAGCCAGGCTTCTCTGTCCTTCACTACCTCCCAGAGGTTGCTCAAACTCATGTCCATTGAGTTGGTGATGCTATCTAACCATCTCATCCTCTGCCGCCCCATCTCCTTTGGCCTTCGGTCTTTCCCAGTATGAGGATATTTCCCAGTGAGTCAGCTCTTCACATCAAGCTGCCAAAATATTGGATCTTCAGCTTTAGCGTTAGTCCTGCCAATTAATAGGTAGGTTTGATTTCCTTTAGGATTGACTGGTTTGATCTCCTTGCTGTCCAAGGGACTCTCAAGAATCTTCTCCAGCACCAAAATTCAAAAGCTTCACTTCTTTGGCACTCAGCCTTCTTTATGGTCCAACTCTCACATCTGTGTATGACTACTGGAAAGTTTGTAAAGTGATGTCTCTGCTTTTATTCTGTCAAGGTTTGTCATAGCTTTCCTTCCAAGCAGAAAACATCTTTTAATTTTATGGCTGCAGTCATCACCTGAAGTGATTTTGGAGCCCAAGAAGATAAAGTCTGTCACTGTTTCCTTTTTCACCCTCCTATTTGCCATGAAATGATGGGACTGGATGCCATGATCTTAATGTTTTGAATACTGAGCTTTAAGCTAGCTTTTTCACTCTCCTCTGTCATCCTCATCAAGAGGTTTTTTAGTTTATCTTCCCTTTCTGCCATAAGAGTGGTATCATGTGCATATCTTTGTTAATATTTCTCCTGGAAGTCTTGATTCCATCTTGTGATTCATCCAGCCTAGCATTTTGCATGATGTACACTGCATATAAGTTAAATAAGCAGCATGACAATATACAGCCTTGTCTTACTGCTTTCCCAATTTTGAACCAGTCGGTTGTTCCATGTCCAGTTCTAACTGTTGTTTCTTAACCTGCGTACAAGTTTCTCAGGAGACAGGTAAGGTAGTCTTGGTATTCCCACCTCTTTAGGAATTTTCCATAGTTTGTTGTGATCCACCCAGTCATAGGCTTTAGCATAGTTAATGAAACAGAAGTAGATGTTTTCTTGGAATTCCCTTGCTTTCTCTATGATGCAACTGATGTTACCAATTTGATCTCTGGTTCCTCCGCCTTTTCTAAACTCAGCTTGTATATCTGTAAGTTCTCAGTTCACATAATGCTGAAGCCTAGCTTGAAGGATTTTAAGCATAACCTTACTAGCATGTGAAATGATTGCAATTGTATGGTAGTTTGAACATTCTTTGGCATTGCCCTTCTTTGGGATTGCCCTTCTTTGGGATTAGAATGAAAACTGACCTTTTCCTATCCCTCTTTCTAGCCCACAGAAAAAGACACAGGATATAATCATGGCCCAAGAGGCTAAATCCTGTTATGTAACACATCTACATGGCTTATTATTTATTTCTCACTTCTTTTTTCTTCCAAAGTTAATAACATTCAGTTATATAGATTAAAATATTTCTCACATGTTCATAGCTAGGACTATGCTGTACTAGATAGATGACTAGAAACTGAATAAATTTCAAATATAGTATTAATACATTATAACCTCAGATATGCAGATGACACCACCCATATGGCAGAAAGTGAAGAGGAGCTAAAGAGCCTCTTGATGAAAGTAAAAGAGGAGAGTGCAAAAGTTGGCTTAAGGCTCAACATTCAGAAAACTAAGATCATGGCATCTGGTCCCATCACTTCTTGGGAAATAGATGGGGAAACAGTGTCAGACTTTATTTTTTTGGTTTCCAAAATCACTGCAAATGGTGATTGCAGCCATGAAATTAAAAGATGCTTACTCCTTGGAAGGAAAGTTATGACCAACCTAGAAAGCACATTCAAAAGCAGAGACATTACTTTGCCAACAAAGATCCATCTGGTCAAGGCTATGGTTTTTCCAGTGGTCATGTATGGATGTGAGAGTTGGACTGTGAAGAAAGCTGAGTGCCAAGGAATTGATGCTTTTGAACTGTGGTGTTGGAGAAGACTCTTGAAAGTCCCTTGGACTGCAAGGAGATCCAACCAGACCATCCTAAAGGAGATCAGTCCTGGGTGTTCACTGGAAGGACTGATGCTGAAGCTGAAACTCCAATACTTTGGTCACCTCATGCGAAGAGTTGACCCACTGGAAAAGACCCTGATGCTGGGAGGGATTGGGGGCAGGAGGAGAAGGGACAGAGGATGAGATGGCTGGATGGCATCACCGACTCGATGGACGTGAGTTTGTCTGAACTCCGGGAGTTGGTGATGGACAGGGAGGCCTGGCGTGCTGCAATTCATGGGGTCACAAAGAGTCGGACATGACTGAGAGACTGAACTGAACAGAGAGTATAAAGAGAGTATAAAGTAATTATGAATCAAACGTCTTAAGAAATTAAAGATGGAATAAAAACTGGAAAAGGACCAAAATATAAAGCCAATAAAAAAAAATACCAGGCATTTTTGAAAAAAAAATTAGAACCTTTATAAATAAAACATAATTACTGAAATTAATAACTCACTGGATGAATTAAACAGCACAATATATGCAGGTGAAGAAAATATTAACTCTGAAGGAAATGCTCTGTCTGCAATGCATAGAGACAGAGCATTAAATATGAAAGAGAGAGTTAACCACATGGAGGATAAAATGAGAAAGTGTAACACATCTGATTGGAGTTCCAGGAAGAAAAAATAGAAAAAAGGCAACATTAGAAGACACAAAGGCTGAGAATTTCCCCAAACCAATAAAAGGACATGAATCCACAGATAAGTCCAAGACAGAATAGATACATAAAAAGAAAGTTATACCCAGATATATTTTAGTAAAAGCAAAGAATATCAAAGACAGAGAAGTTCTTAATCAGGCGGAGAAAAAAGATAGATAATTTACAAAGAACAACAAGTAGATATCTAGTTTCTCAATAGCAATTATGGAAGACAGAACACAGTAGAATTATATCTTCCAAAGTTCTGAAGAGAAAATAACCATCATCCTAGATTTCTAGATTTAGCAAAACTGTTTTTCAAGGACAAGGGAAACAGAAAAATAGTCGGACTGACATAGACTGAATTTACCTCCAACAAACTTTCCCTAAAGGGACATTTTCAAAATGCACTCTTGAAAGAAGAAAAATGATTCTAAAAACAATTTCAGGATATCCACATGCAAAAGAAGTTGGATACTTATCTTACACCATGTACAAAAATTAACTAAAAATAGATCAAAGACCTAAACGTGAAAATTAAAACCATACCTTTGGAAGAAAACATAGAGGTAAATCTTCATCATATTGGAGTTGGCAATGGTTTCTTAGATATCACCAAGTGCACAAGAAACAGAAGAGAAAATACACTGGACTTCATCAAAATTAAAAATTTTTCTGCATCAAAGGATGTTATCAAGAAAGTGAAAAGACAACTTACAAACTTGGAACTATTATTTTCAAATTACATAAATGATGTATCTAGTATCCAGAATTTATAAAGAACTCCTACAAATCAACAAAAAGACAAAACAATCAGAAAGTGAGCAAATGAGTTAAATAAACATTTTTCTAAAGAGCATATATAAATGGCCAATAAGCACACAAAAAAATGTTTGGCATCATTAGTTATTAGGGAGCTGCAAGTCAAAACCACAAGGAGATACCACTTCGTACCCAGTAGAATGACTGATTATTTTTTGTATAAAATAAACATCATAGATATGGAAAACAAACTTACAGCTATCAGGAGGGAAGGTTGATGGATAAATTGGGAGATTGGGATTGACATATACATAACTATATATAAAAGAGATAACTAATAAGGACATACTGTACAGTACTGGAAACTCTACTCAGTACTTCGTAATGACCTATATGGGAAAAGAATCTAAAAATGGGTGGATAACTGATTCACTTTGTTGTATGCCTGAAACTAATACAATGTTGTAAATCAACTATATTCCAATAAAAAATTTAAAAAAAAACAAATATCTATAAGGATGTGGATAAACTGGAGCCCTTGTACATTGCTGGTAGAAATTGTAAATGGTGCAGCAACTATGGAAAAAAGTTTGGTAGTTCTTTAAAAAGTTAAATGAAGAATTACCATAAGACCCAACAATTCCTCTTCTAGGTATACAACCCCAAAGACTGATGCTGCTGCTGTTGCTGCTGCTGCGTCACTTCAGTTGTGTCCAACTCTGTGCAACCCCATAGATGGCAGCCCACCAGGCTCCGCTGTCCCTGGGATTCTCCAGGCAAGAACACTGGAGTGGGTTGCCATTTCCTTCTCTGATGCATGAAAGTGAAAAGTGAAAGTGAAGTCGCTCAGTCGTGTCTGATTCTTTGTGACCCCATGGACTGTAGCCTACCAGGCTCCTCTGTCCATGGGATTTTCCAGGCAAGAGTGCTGGAGTGGGTTGCCATTTCCTACTCCAAAGACTGATGACAGATATTCAAACAGATACTTAGACACAAATATTCGTAGCAATATTATTCACAATAGCCAAAAGGTAAAAACAAACCAAATGTCCATCAATGGATGATGGATAAATAGATCTGCTATATTAATACAATAAAATGTTATTCACCCACACACACACACAAAGAATTAAGTACTGATGCTTGCTACAACATGGATAAATCTCAAACACATTATGCTAAGTGAAAAAAGTCAGACTCCAAAAATCAAATACTGTATGATTCCGTTTGAAATGTCCAGAGTAGGCAGATCCACAGAGACAGCAGGTTACTGGCTGCCAGAGGCTGGGAAGAGGAAGGAATGGAGAGTAACTGCTTAATTGGCATGGATTTTCCTATTGGGGTAATCAAAACATTCTGGAACCAGATAGTGATGATGGTTGCACATCATTGTGAATACACTAAATGCCACTGACTTGTACACTGTAAAATGGTTAGAACTGAATTTTTATGTGAGTTTTACTGTAATAAAATTCACAGATATAAGAAATCAGCAAATGTGGGTAAAAACAGACATTGTATATTATATATTATGATAAATGATTATTTATATGTGTTTTTCTTAAAATGAGATTTAAAAATAGTGCACAGTACAAACATGAGTTGAGAAAGGGGTAATCAGAGAAAGTATTTTAGAGTTCCTATGAGACCCCATGAGAGCCATTGACTTTTAAGTGTTTTTGATTATAATCCACAGTTAGAAATTGCTACCCAGTGCACACACATAGGGCTTCGCTGGTGGTGCAGAGGTTAAAGCATCTGCCTGCAGTGTAGGAGACCTGGGTTTGATCCCTGGGTTGGGAAGATCCCCTGGAGAAGGAAATGGCAACCCACTCCAGTATTCTTGCCTGGAGAATCCCATGGACAGAGGAGCTTGGCACACACATATGTATATGACTGAAACAAAAATTCACAAAATAATGCTGGCTGAATGTGTTATATGCTGATATTTTCTAATCTAATTAATTTCATTTTTAAAAATGCTAATCATGTCCCATTAAGTTGATTTCATGACCCATTAAATGGATTATAATCCACCGTTTGAAAAAAATTAGTGTAAAGAGCATGTGGTGACACCCAGTGAAGGCGTCCCTGGTGGCTCAGCTACAGAATCCACTTGCCAGTGCAGGAGATGCAGGTTCCATCCCTGGATCAGGAAGATCCCTTGAAGGAGGAAATGGCAACCCATTCCAGTATTCTTGTGTGGAAAATCCCACGGACAGAGGAGCCTGGAGTGTTATAGTTCATGGGGTCGCAAAAGAGTTGGACATGACTTAGCATCTAAATAACAACAAAGAAGAGAAAATAAGAGAAGAAAGGGTCTTGAGCAGCTCAATGTTGACTATGATGCTATATCCACAAGCATCAGCAGATGATGAACTGCCAGTATTTTTCAAAATCTTTTGATGATATCACCCTGTTCTAGGATTGGAATTTCCTTAGGGCAAAATGTTTTTACTAGTGCGTTGGAAACCTTTTGAAAAATTCTGCATTTGTATAGTATTCAATGAATTGCCAAGATAACATTCTCTTGAGTTATTCTGTATGGATTTCTACAGCTAATGGAAAGCATTTCATATCCATGAACACTGCAAAACAGTTTACCTCAATTTTAGGAAATCAGATCTAAGTGGTGGTCTTATTCCTTGTTACCTTAGACAAGTCATTTCATTTCTCCTGGTTTCCGTTCCCTTATTTGTAAAATTGAAGGGAAATTTTATGTTTTTCCTAAAAACGAAATCTGTATTATTCACTCTAAGAAGTCTATGGAGACCCCTGACTTCATGCACTTACACATAAACATGCACAAATGTGTTGCATCTAGATGAAGGAAATTTAATGTAGACTCTCAGGAAATACCCAAAAGCATTGGCATTAATCTGTTTTAAAATAGAAAGTGATACATGGAGCATATTTTTATATTTTTTCAGATTTAATTGTTAATTTATACGACGCTCATGCTTTTTTCTTAATTAGTTGTTGATTGGGTGTGGTGTGTTTTAGTTACTTCCACTTTGGGAGTTTTACTAAGTTAAGAAAAGGGATTATACTGATTTGAGTATGTACCAGTAAACATACCCATATTCCATGGCAACTAAATGGCTCCTGTTTTTCCAATTACTGCAAGGTACCTCAGGGAACAATATTTGTAAGCTTTGTTTACACATGAGAGACACGTGGCTGTTTTTCCCACCACAATTATTTGTTTGTTAGCTAGTCACTGTAAACTTCCATTGTCTCAGATGAGGTGTGACTAAGAGATCTGGTATCGGCAGTCTACCACTGTCTGGGAAGATTCCTATGAAATGAAACAGTGGAAAAGATACTCCCCATACCAGCTGCACTAAACTATTTTTAGTTCACCAAAAGCATTTTGATAATTTTTGCTATTGTCTTTTTTTTAAAGTCATTTTTTTTGTGTGTGGAAAATTTCAAACATAGATAAATAGCATAGTATAATGAACCCCACTAATTCATCACTCAACTTCAACTATTAATATTCTACCACTCGTTTCATCTATACCATCCACTTCCAACTCCTCCATTTGATTATCATTATTTTCACAGTTTTTAAGATGAGATTTACATACTGAACAATTTTAACAACTAGACATACCTGTGTACCTACACCCTTACCAGATCTCCTGAATTTCCCGAAAAAAAGAGTACTCCTCCCTTCCCAGATGGTCCCCCTACTTCCACAAAGCAACCACTGACTTCATTTGACCTTGGTTTTGCTTTTTATATTTAAGTGGAAACATACAATTTTCTACATTTTTTTGTGCTTAGATTATTCTCTCAGAGTTATGTTTATGAGATTCATAATGCTGTTGCATGTATTGGTACAATAATTCATCCTTTTCACTGCCAAGTGGTAATATACCACAACTTGTTTAGCCATCCTTGTCGATGGATTTTTAGGTTGCCTTCAATTTGGGGCTATCGTGAATAAAGCTGTTATAAATTTTTTATACAAGTTCTTTTGTAAATAAGTATTTTCACTTATCTTGGATAATTACCTGCAACTGCAATTGCTGGATCACCGGGGCCAGTTCAATTCAGTTAAGTTGCTCAGTTGTGTCCAACTCTTTGCAACCCCATGAACTGCAGCATGCCAGATTCCCTGTCCATCACCAACTCCTGGAGCTTGCTCAAACTCATGTCCATTGAGTTGGTGATGCCATCCAACCATCTCATCCTCTGTTGCCCCCTTCTCCTCCTGCCTTCAATCTTTTCCAGCATCAGCGTCTTTTCCAATGAGTCAGTTCTTCACATCAGGTGGCCAAAGTATTGGAGCTTCAACTTCAGCATCAGTCCTTCCAATGAATATTCAGGACTGATCTCCTTTAGGATGGACTGGTTGGATCACCTTGCAGTCCAAGGGGCTCTCAAGAGTTTTCTCCAACACCACAGTTCAAACTCTTCAGTTCTCTGGCACTCAGCTTTCTTTATGGTCCAACTCTCACATTCATACATGACTATTGGAAAAACCATAGCTTTGACTAGATGGACCTTTGTCAGAAAAAAAATGTCTCTTCTTTTGAATATGCTGTCTAGGTTGGTCATAGTTTTTCTTCCAAGGAGTAAGCGTCTTTTAATTTCATGGCTGCAGTCACCATCTGCAGCAATTTTGGAGCCCAGGAGAAGAAAGTCTGTCACTGTTTCTGTTGTCTCTTCACTCTATTTGCCGTGAAGTGATGGGACCAGATGCCATGATCTTCATTTTTCGAATGTTGAGTTTTAAGCCAAGGTTTTCACTCTCTTCACTTTCATCAAGAGGCTCTTCAGTTCCTCTTCATTGTCTGCCATAGGGTGATATCATCTACATACCTGAGGTATTGATATTTCTCCTGCAATCTTGATTCCAGTTTGTTCTTCATCCAGCCCAGAATTCCACATGACTTATAAATCTGCATATAAGTTAAATAAGCAGGGTGACAATATACAGCCTTGATGTACTCCTTTCCCAATGTGGAACCAGTCTGTTGTTCCATGTGCAGTTCTAACTGTTGCTTCTTGACCTGCATACAGATTTCTCAGGAGGCAGGTCAGGTGGTCTGGTATTCCCATCTCTTGAAGAATTTTCCACAGTTTGTTGTGATCCACACAGTCAAAGGCTTTGAGCATAGTCAGTAAAGCAGATGTTTTTCTGGAACTCTTGCTTTTGCTATGATTGAACAGATGTTGGCAATTTGATCTCTGGTTCCTCTGCTTTTTCTAAATCCAGCTTGAACATCTGGAATTTCTCTGTTCACACTTGGAGAATTTTGGGCATAACTTTGCTAATTTGTGAGATGAGTACAATTGTGTGGTAGTTTGAACATTCTTTGTCATTGCCTTTCTTAAGGAATAGAATGTAAACTAACCTTTTCAAGTCCTCTGGCCACTGCTGAGTTTTCCAAGTTTGCTGGCATGTTGAGTGCAGTACTTTTACAGCATCATCTTTTAGGATTTGAAATAGCTCAGTTGGAATTTCATCACCTCCACTAGCTTTGTTCATAGTGATGCTTCCTAAGGCCCACTTGACTTTGGACTCCAGGATGTCTGGCTCTAGGTGAGTGATCACACCATTATTGTTATCTTGGTCATTATGATCTTTTTAGATCATAAGCCTCTTATCCTTATTCATCAAGGGCAGACAGAATGAAATCAACCATTACAGAAAATTAACCAAACTTATCACACGGACCACAGCCTTGTCTAACTCAATGAAACTATGAGCCATGCCGTGTAAGGCCACCCAAGATGGATGGGTCATGGTGGAGAGTTCTGGCAAAATGTGGTTCACTGGAGAAGGGAATGGCAAAACATTTCAGTAGTCTTGCTTGAGAACCTCATAAACAGTATGAAAAGGCAAAAAGAGATGACATTGAAAGATGAACTCCCCAAGTCAGTAGGTGCTCAATATGGAAAAGAGTGAAGAGATAACTTCAGAAACAAGAAACAGAGCCAAAGCCAAAACAACCCCAAGTTGTGGATATGACTGGTAATGGAAGTAAAGTCTGATGCTGTAAAGAACAATACTGCATAGGAGCTGGAATGTTAGGTCCATGAATCAAGGTGAATTGGAAGTGGTCAAACAGGAGATGGCAGGAGTGACCACCGACATTTTAAAAATCAATGAACGAAATGGCCTGGGTCACTGGGTTAGCATATGTTTATAAGAAACTACCACACTCTTTGCTAAGGTGGTTATACCATTTTACTCTCCCACTAGGAATATATGTGACTTCTAATTGTTCCACATTCTCATCAGTACTTGGTATTGTCTATCTTAAATTTTAGCTGTTCTAGGGAGTGTAGCGGAGAAGGCAATGGCACCCCACTCCAGTAATCTTGCCTGGAAAATCACATGGATGGAGGAATCTGTTAGGCTGCAGTCCATGGGATCGCTAAGAGTCGGACACAACTGAGCGACTTCACTTTCACTTTTCACTTTCATGCACTGGAGAAGGAAATGGCAACCCACTCCAGTGTTCTTGCCTGGAGAATCCCAGGGATAGGGGCACCTTGTGAGCTGCCACCTATGGGGTTGCGCAGAGTCGGACACGACTAAAGTGACTTAGCAGCAGCAGCAGGGAGTGTAGAGTGCTGTGCTGTGCTTAGTTGCTCAATTGTGTCCAACTCTTTGCAACCCGGTAGACTGTAGCCCGCCAGGCTCCTCTGCCCATGGGTATTCTCCAGGCAAGAATATTGGAGTGGGTTGCCATGCCCTCCTCCAGGGGATCTTCCCAACCCAGGGACTGAACAGGGTCTCCTGCATTGCAGGAGGATTCTTTACCAGCTGAACTACCAGGGAAGCCGGAGTGTAGAGTAGCCTGTCAATTTAATATTTATTTGCATTTCCTTAATGACTAAACTTGTGGAGCAGAAATAGATGTTTTTCTGGAACTCTCTTGCTTTTTCAATGATCCATTGGATGTTGGCAACTTGATCTCTGATTCCCCTGCCTTTTCTAAACCCAGCTTGAACATCTGGAAGTTCATGGTTCACATATTGCTGAAGCCTAGCTTGGAGAATTTTGAGCATTACTTTACTAGCGTGTGAGATGAGTGCAATCGTGCTGTAGTTTGAGCATTCTTTGGCATTGCCTTTCTTTGGGATTAGAATGAAAACTGACCTTTTCCAGTCCTGTGGCCACTGCTGAGTTTTCCAAATTTGCTGGCATATTGAGTGCAGCACTTTCATACCATCATCTTTTAGGACTTGAAATAGCTCAATTGGAATTCCATCACCTCCCCTAGCTTTGTTCGTAGTGATGCTTTCTAAGGCCCATTTGACTTTGCATTCCAGGATGTCTGGCTCTAGCTGAGTGATAACACCATCGTGATTATCTGGGTTGTGAAGCTCTTTTTTGTACAATTCTTCTGTGTGTTCTTGCCACCTCTTCTTAATATCTTCTGCTTCTGTTAAGTTCCTACAATTTCTGTCCTTTATTGAGCCCATCTTCGCATGAAATGTTCCCTTGGTATCTCTAATTTTCTTTTAGAGATCTCTAGTCTTTCCCATTCTATTGTTTTCCCCTATTTCTTTGCATTGATCACTGAGGAAGGCTTTCTTATCTCTTCTTGCTATTCTTTGGAACTCTGCATTCAGATGCTTATATCTTTGCTTTTCTCCTTTGCTTTTCACTTCCTTTCTTTTCACAGCTATTTGTAAGGCCTCTTCAGACAGCCATTTTGCTTTTTTGCATTTCTTTTCCATGGGTATGGTCTTGATCCCTGTCTCCTGTACAATGTCACGAACATCCGTCCATAGTTCATCAGGCACTCTGTCCATCAGATCTAGTCCCTTAAATCTATTTCTGAATGGTCTAGTGGTTTTCTCCACTTTTTTCAATTTCAGTCTGAATTTGGCAATAAGGAGTTCATGATCTGAGCCACAGCCAGCTCCTGGTCTAGTTTTTGCTGACTGTATAGAGCTTCTCCATCTTTGGCTGCAAAGAATATAATCAATCTGATTTTGGTGTCGACCATCTGGTGATGTCCATGTGTAGAGTCTTCTCTTGTGTTGTTGGAAGAGGGTGTTTGCTATGACCAGTGCATTCTCTTGGCAGAACTCGTTTAATTTTAAGAGCTTTTAAAAAGCTCATATGGCTAGGACTTAAGTGGAGACTGGGGCATATGATAAACTCTATAAGGAAAGTACTATGTGGAAGTTTATTGAAGAATGTTAACCTATACAGTAATAGGATGGTTCAAATTTACAGCATGAGAAAGAAATATTACTTTCTTGGAATATAGGCTTGAAGTTCCCATTGATGACAAAGGCACTGTATTCTCTTGCGGGCTGTGCTCTGTAAAACTCCTCCCCTGAACTGTTTCCAGGGTCTTCTAATAAGATAGAAATTTTCTCAAGCCTCCCTTAGCCTGACCTTCAGTGACTACCTGGGGGTTGAGGAGAAGAATGCAAGATCTGTCTGGGAAGAAAATAGGGCTGCTACCACTATGGTAACAGTTTATACTTTCTGTATCTTGCCACCCTTGGTTGCCGGTCTTTTGGTTTCCTCGCATTAAGAGAAAGCTTCAGTAGTGTCTGTATAGTCAGCTATGCCTCTGAAGTAGATACTTTTGGCACCACTCATAACCCCTTGGCACTCAACATTTCTATACACACTGATAGCTTTCTGTTGCCTATACCTGCCTCCCTTTACCCGAGAGCTTTATTTGACCACAGGAGCGTGCTGGGTGCCAGGCTGACTGGAAGTGCTGGGGAGTTAACATCTCTGGGAACAGCCCCCAAGCTAATGACAGATGAGAATCAATAGCCAGTTTCTCCATTGTTCTCATCCTCTGGGTGGACAATTCTCAGGTGTGCTCTCCTCCTCCCGGGGCTGCACAGTAGAAATGAGCCCAGGTCCCCACCACAGTCACATACTCATGAATACATCCTCCTTCGCTGGCTGCCTTCTCTTCTCTGGCTCCTTGTGCCCTCCTCTTCTACTACTGCTTCTTGAGGTCACCTTCCAGATACACTAGCCTCAATCCTAGTCTCAGGGTCTGTTCTGGAGAAACCTATTAGAATAGGTTTCTAGGCTAGTTTATTATCAAGCAAACTGATAAAATTATATTAGAGTAAACATACTCTTAATAAATCTTCTAACACTTTAAATGCTTCACTTCACATCCAACAAAAGACCTAGAATTCTAAAGACCTAGAATTCACTTCTTTTGAGTTTACCTGGTTTAAGGTTGCTGCTGTGAGCTGTGTGTAACGCCAGGATTCATGACCTCAGGAGGAGAGGATTTCCATTTAGGGTTAGAGATGAGGCTTGACTATTTGGAGGTTTTTGTGTAGCAAAGTTTTATTAAAGTATAATAGAGATAGGGAAAGCTTCTGACATAGACATCAGAAGGGGACAGAAAGAGTGCCCCCTTGCTAGTTTTTAGCAAGGTGTTTTATGTCTATTAGAAAGCTATTAATCAGATAAGAGAGACAACTTCAAGGCTGAGGGAGTTTCACCAGGACCCTCTCCCACAATATGCAATTTTGAGATAGGATAGCATGAGGTGTGTCATCCCTCAGCCATGAAACAATTGACAGGAATACCAGTTTGTTGAGCCATTAGCAGCCCAAGGTTTGAGGAAAGAAAAAAGTTAGTCTTAAGTGGAAACTTTTTGTAGAAAGGCAAATTCAAAAGCAAAACATAGTTTCATTAACATATCTTAAGAAAAACATTTCCATTAGAAAAACACATTCGTTAACTCAAGGCAGAACCAGGTGTCATCAATACAGAATTAAAAGAAGCCTCTCTTAATTTTTGCTCCCCGGGTTGCTCAGACGGTAAAGCGTCTGTCTGCAGTGCAGCAAACCTGGGTTCAATCCCTGGGTTGGGTAGATCCCCTGGAGAAGGAAATGGCAACCCACTCAAGTATTCTTGCATGGAAAATTCCATGGACAGAGGAACCTGGTAGGCTGCCGTCGATAGGGTCGCAAAGAGTTGGACATGACTGAGCCACTTCACTTCACTGCACTTCAGAGAAGGAAAAAAAAGAAAATCTGCCACTGGCAGTTTATTTCCTCCTGCCGCTTGGGGACCTCTGCTCTTCCTACCTGTTACCCTCTCACTGGAGCTATCCCCAAAGTACTCCCTGATGACTCAGATCGTAAACGATCTGCCTGCAATGCAGGAGACCTGGGTTCAATCCCTGGGTCAGGAAGAGACCCTGGAGAAGAGAATGGCTACCCACTCCAGTATTATTTGGAGAATCCCAGGGACAGAGGAGCCTGGCAGGCTACAGTCCTTGGGGTCACAAAGAGTCGGACACAACTGAGTAACTAATGTTGTTAGAGAATTCTCAGGTGAAAACTGAGTTTAGGGAATTATACCCAAAACCAAGGAACTCTGTCCCTCATATTTAAGTTCAAATAGTCAGCTACTTGCTTTCTCAAAGCAAATTGATATCATGTATATTATTCCCAGCTTATTAAGATACTTCTGTGTATAATAAAAAAAATCCTTAATGTATTGATGTTTTGGTTTTACTCACCTTTGCCCATTTTTAGAACCAAAAATGGAAAGCAAGGATAATTTTTGCCGAAGAAAGATAGATGGCTGATGCTGGTGTGTGTATAGGCATGCATGTATGTATGGATCCAGGAGACCTGTGCATTCTTTGCTCTCACACTCTCCTCCGTCAAAAACATGAATGCAGCAACAACTCAAATATTCTGGCAAGTTCAGGTTTATGGATGTGGCATGGGTTGAAAAGTTTGGTAAACAATTCCCCATAATATTTTTAAAAGTCAAGAATCAGAAGAGTATCACAAAACTGAAATGTCAGGGTCCCATAGCTCAAGATGCTAGAAATCTTCTGGCATCAAGATAAATTTTACTTCTCTAGTCATTAAAATATTTCTTCTTAAATCCTAATCCCAAATCCAGAGATTCAGACCTGAGTCTTGGCTCCATAGCCCCCATTCAAATAAGTATCTTCCAGGTAATTCACTATTAATTTCACTGTTCTTTTTTTCAAAAATGTTGTAATTCCTACTTGATAAGGAGTGAACCTTGTTCTAATTTCATGTTTAATTGAATTAAATATACTCTATGGTTAATATAAAGAACATAGTGCTGGAGGTTTATCTCACTATTGTTTTAGAGAAATCCTTGATTCAACATAGTGCAATGCAAAGATACATTTTGATCCAGTCTTAGACTTTTCCCAGGTCTTTGGAAAAGACCCTGATGCTAGGAAAGACTGAGGGCAAGAGAAGGGGACTGCAAAGGATGAGGTGATTGGACAGTATCACTGACTCAATGGACATATGAAGTGAAATTTGCTCAGTCATGTCCAACTCTTTGTGACTCCATGGGCTATATGGTCCATGAAATTCTCCAGGCCAGAATACTGGAGTGGGTAGCTGTTCCCTTCTCCAGGGGATCTTCCCAACCCAGGGATCAAACCCAGGTCTCCTGCATTGCAGGCAGATTCTTTACCAGCTGAGCCACCAGAGAAGACCAAGAACACTGGTGTGGGTAGCCTATCACTTCTCCAGCAGATCTTCCTGAGCCAGGAATCAAACCAGGGTCTCCTCCATTGCAGGTGGACTCTTTACCAGCTGAGCTATCAGGGAAGCCCTAGTTTGAGCAAATTCCAGGAGATTGTGAAGGACAGGAAAGCCTGGCATGCTGCAGTCCATGGGGTCTCAAAGAGTCAGACATGACTTATCAATTGAACAACAGACTTTCTAATCCTCCATCTCCTTGCACATCAGTTCTCAATGAAAGACTTTGTACACTTCCCGTAACCAATATCCTTGTAAATGTAATACCTTTTTCACCCTCCCTCCCCACCTATGGGAGGAAACTGGGACAAGTGTTAATAAACACCTATTCTGGTTATTCTTTGATTCTCCCCAGATCCATTCTCTGTTCTCCTCTGATATGTTTTTTGTTCTGGGAGGCTGGCCTCTGTGAACTATGTCACCCTCTGACCAGTAGGAGATACCAGCAAGAGACCAGACTGTGGGAAGAGAGAGATGCCAGGGTGTTTATTCCCTCCCGCTCTCTGCTCCACTGTGGTTCTATCAATGGCCTTATCACCCAAACTACAGTTATGGTTGGGCAATCACTCTTGACTCCAGCTGTCAACCAGGCTCTGGTAATAGGGCTGTCTTCCTTTGTTGTTCACGCTGGGGACTGCAACAGCCCTCTCTGTCTCATTTCTGGGAGTCCCAATATCCCTCACTGGCTCCTGGCTCAATAAATGGTTCTTTATAGAAAAGCCTCTGCACAACAAAGTTGAGTATGCTGTCTATTTGTTGCTCTCATGTTCGTGCTCAGTCGCTAAGTTGCGTCCAACTCTTTGTGACCCCATGGACTGTAGCCTGATGGGCTCCTCTGTCCATAGGATATTCCAGGCAAGAATACTGGAGTGGGTTGCCATTTCCTTCTCCAGAGATCTTTCCAACACAGGAACCGAACCTGCATCTCTTGCATTTACTGCATTGGTGGGCAGATTCTTTACCACTGAGCCACCTGGAAAACCCCCTATTTGTTGCTTAGCCCCTGGCTAATACAGCCTCCTACCTTCTAGTTTTCAGCAGTCTATGATGCAGTGACAGGTCTAGGGATCACAGTCATCTCTCTGAACCTGATATCAAGTAAGTACCTATGCAGATAAAGACATCACATTTCCCTCTGAGTACTCCCAATACTCAGAGGGAAACTTGATGTCAAAACTAAATTAAAAAAGAATAAAAACACAGAAGTGTTTGTCAGAAGCACACTGTGCCATTTGATCTAGAAGCTCATAAAAAAATGTTTGCATCTTCTAGGGTCAAGAATGGTATTTTCTGGGAACTGAAACAGAACTAGGGAAAATCTGATCATTTGTGGAACTATTGGTATATATATATCAGTTAGCTATGGTCCCCCCTATTCTGTGTAACAAACCACCCCAAAACTCAGTATCCTAAGATGATAATCATTTAATCTCACAAAACCGCAGGTCAGCTGGGCAGTGGCTCTTCATCTTCCTTAGATGAGTCACTAGTTAAGACATATTCTCACGGCGATGACAGAGTGCAAGAGGCAAGTCCAACCATTCAAGCAAGTGTGAAGCTCCTGTTTGTGTCACATCTGCCAAAGCAAGTCACATGCCCAAGGCCAAGGTCAAGGAGTGAAAGGGAGAGTGCGTAAATATTTTTGAAAATCCAGCACAGCAGGTAAACTACAGAAAACTCACTCAAAGGCAGGCTACAATTTGTTCAATAAAATGGAGGAGAATTTGGGTTTGTTTACCTCTTATGCATCAAAAGTGAACTAGAGTGACTTTTTAAAATAGCAGACTAAATTTCTTGTCATCTTGAAAGTTTCTTTTTTCTTTTTTAAATTATTTATTTTTGGTTGGGCTGAATCTTTGTTGCTGCGTGAGCTTTCTCTAGTTGCCGTGAGCAGGGGTTACTCTTCCTCGTGGTGTAAGAGCTTCTCATTGGGTTGGCTTCTCTTGTTATGGAGCACTGGCTCGAGGTGCTCAGGCTTCAGTAGCTGCCAGCATGTGGGCCCAGTAGTTGCAGTTTGCGGGTTTTAGTTACATGCGGAATCTTTCCAGACTAGGGATTGAACCTGTGTGTCCTGCATTAGTAGGCAGATCCTTAACCACTATACCACCAGGGAAGTTGTAGAAAGTTTCTTAATGCAGAGATGATATTGCCTTATAAACAGAGGCATTTGGAGTTTCCAGGTATTAATGTTATGGAGACTCAATATTATGTTATTGTTATGGAGATACCATGATCTGTTCATGACTAAACTGGGATTACCAGACTTGACACCTGTATCTAGCCTTGTCTATTTTTTTTTTTTTCCTTGCAAGTTTCAAATATCAAAAGAATTACTCTCATTCTGAATCCTGGAATGAGAATCAGCACATCCTACTGAATATGCTTGCTAGTAATTCTGGATATCCAAAAAAAAAAGGTCAAAGGGTCTAAAATGAATACTTCCTTATCTGCACAGGCTCTTCTAATTAGTGACTGACTTGTACTTTGAGATTTATTCAACTTGGAAGGAGTTAAAGTTGAAGATTCTAATAGCTCTCACCCGTTTAATATCTACTAATCTTTTTAGCCCAAGGAGGTCGGGAAGTACATCCCTTGCATAGGATTGAAATGGAGCAAAAAGTCCTTAATTATCTTGGTCATCTTTGAGAAGGAAAGCATTGTTTAAAATGGTGAACTCAGCAAAGAAAAACCAGTTAGAAAATCAGCAAGAAATCTTCATTTTTCTCCTAGCACAGTGTGTCAACCCAATGAGTGTTTATAAATGATGAGTTAATTTCAAAAAAACATTAGCTTGGTATTCTAGCTATCAAGGGTCAGTATAGAAATTGACAGTAGAGAGAGATTAATATTTGCAGTCGTGACAAACCATGCAGATGAGATGATACTGGGACTGCATTTGAAGAATAAATCAGATTGAATAGATAAAGGAAAAGGAAAATGCACTAGGAAACAGAGTGTGAGTAAAGTTTGGGGTGAGGAATGAACAGGATATGTAGAGTAGTCTGTAGGGGATAGTGAGAAGACCATATTGATTAAGATGGGGAAGTTGTCATGAATTAGGTGAGACAGAGATTATACTACCAGGTTATGAGGGTCTTACTAGGCAAAGGCATTTTGATGTTATGCGGTGGATGTTTGAAACTGTTGGATTTCTTGGTGGGGAAATTATTTTAGTGCAAACATCTCTGGTATTTTCCTTGTGACTCTAGGACAGCTTTCGACTTGATGGTAAAGACTGTGGTTGATGAAACAGGAGATGATTCATGTGTATTTTGACTTCTGTACAAATTTGTTTTGAGCCTGAATCATAGGAAGAGTCTGAAGCCTTTTCCCGTGATTTTTGTTGGCAGCAGCTGTATGTTCCCATGGGAACACACATACTTACCTGTCCAAACCCTTCTCTTTTATTTATGCCCTCAGCTTTGTTCACTGGATGTTTTCATCTCTTCTATGGGGCATATTCCGGAGAAGGGAATGGAACCCCACTCCAGTACTCTTGCCTGGAAAATCCCATGGATGGAAGAACTGCAGTCCATGGGGTTGCTGAGAGTTGGACACGACTCAGTGACTTCACTTTCACTTTTCACTTTCATGCATTGGAGAAGGAAATGACAACCCACTCCAGTGTTCTTGCCTGGAGAATCCCAGGGACGGCGGAGCCTGGTGGGCTGCTGTCTATGGGGTCGCACAGAGTCGGACACGACTGAAGCAACTTAACAGCAGCAGCAGCAGCATGGGGCATATTCACATAAAAGCTTAGAGCACAACGTATTTTTCTTTCACAATTGAGGATTCACATCTTCAAATACATAAAACTCCAAACCAAATATGATGGAAGGAGGCATTTGGATAGACCGTGGAATGGTAATGTCACTTTGAACACCATCTTCAGTAAACATTTGAGCTTTCTGAAGTGATCAGATGAAGGAAAGATGGCTCAGTGAGCTTCTTTGGTAGCTAATTCTAGAAAGCCTTTGCTAAATTCTAATCCAAAATAGAATCTCCCTTGCTTGTGAATGAAGCTCGCAATGCTGGGAGTAACACTGCCCTTTTCATCTCCTGGAGAGAAGTTCTCCTCTGATCATAACAGCAAATCAGCAAACACTTACTGAACTTTTTACTCATAGAGGACACATTAATTTCTATGTCACTTTGTTCCTTTGCCAAATTCCAATGGCTTGAAACCCAAAATAGATGAGGTTAAATAAATAAGAGCAGTTGTATATTTTTTGAGAAACTCTGAGTTTCGTTACTATAGATTTTCTAAGCTATTGCTCTCCTTAGTTTATATTAAAAAAAAATCTACTGAGCTAGCTTCCAGACTAAGTGCTGATGATTCAGACATGAATAACACTTCCTCTGGAGTGTTTCAGGTAAGACAAATACATAACAAATAAGCCATAATAAAATTTAATAAGTCCTTAAACTGAAGTGTGCTAGTTCTGTGGTAACGGTGAAGAAAACCACTCTGTGGTTCCAGGGTGGCTGTCACAGAGCAGAAGCCATTTGGGCAAGTCTCAAAGGATGAGCAGGGGCTCCCTAAGTGGAGTAAGAGCACTTAAAGTGAGAACATAATGAGTAAAAACACCAGAATGTCAAAGTGCAGCGGTGGCTGTTATTTCTTTTCATTCCGAAAGGATACAGGTCAGAAATCCAGGGAGAGACAAGTGTCTGGGAGTTTGCCCTCCTCAAGGATGCTCTTCTCAGCTCAGACATTTCTGCAAGCAGAAATTTCAGGACTGCAGAATCAGGCTGATTAAATCATAGGGCAGGACTTCCTGGGGAACAAAATATTTGCAAACATTTTCATGGAGATAGGACAATGGACTCAAGATGACTGCAGGTTTCCCAGACTATCAGGAAACACGATTTCTGGAGGAGGAGCCATATTCTTCTAGAAAGAATCTAAAGGAAATGCCCCAAGGCTTTAGGAACTTTGAGTGGTCCCAGCCTCCTTCTATGGTCCCTTGTGGTTTTCCTGACCACGCACTCTTCCCTTTATTAAACTGCGAGTTCACTCCCCGTATTGGTTTCCTAGGGCTACCATAACAGGTTACCACAAATGTGGCTTAATACAAGAGAAATTTATTCTCTGGTAGTTAAGGAGACCTGAAGTCTGAGACAAGGGTGTGAACAGGAGTGATTCCTTATGAAAACTCTGGGGGAGAATCTGTTCTGTGCTGCTCCCCTAGTTTCTGGTAATTACCAGAAATCCCAGCACTCCAGCTTCTGCCTCCACCTTCAAAATGCCTTCTTCCCTATGTCTCTGTGTGTCTCAAAGCTCCTTCTTCCCTCTCTTTATCTGGATACCTGTCATGAGCTTTGGGGCCCATCCTAAATCCAGGATGCTCTCATCCCAAGACTCTCAATTACATCTGCAGAGATCCTATTTTCAAGCAAGGCTGCATTCACAGTTTCCAAGAATCAGAACCTGGACATACCTTTTGGGGGACCAGTATTCAATTCACTATGTCTCCCTCTTTTATAGCCCACATCTGATGTTTTCTGAGCACTTGTTTATGAGCTGTTAGACCCTGTGCAGAAACTGGGCACTGGGATGGAAAGACACAGTATCGTAACTCCCACTGGCAAGGAGTAAAACAAAGGTCCAGGTTATCCAGCTCTAGATCTCCAAGAGTTTTCTTATTAGAATCTTTGACCAGAAGCTCATCCAAGATGTGAACACTAACTGCAAAAGGTTCAGAGTAAAAATTTCTATTGGAAAAATGTGAGGCTACTTCAAACACACCTTTTTTTCCCTCCTTTTTTTTTTTTTTAACACAATCTCTATGGTTGTCATATATTCAGCCTCTTGTGAATGAGAAAAGATTATTTACAACAGTTAAATGGCAGCTTGGGTTCTGATCCCTTAGCTAATCAGTAGCTACACAGTCCCCCAGAGCCAAGAGGCTCAGCAAGAAAGGTCAGTTCACAACTTTTATTGAGGGTAGAAGTGTTCGTTGATTGTTTCCTGCTAAATCCCTGATGAGTTTTTGCAGAGCAACACTTTCAAAATGGGTTGAGTAAAGCTACTTCTGCTTTGCTTCCCCACAAGTCACTTTTTTTCTGTTGGCTTATAACGTATTCCCAAGAATTTTGGAATTTAGGATGACTTTCCCAAGAAATTTTTATTTCTTAGCAAATTTAATGTCTTCTAGGAGCAAAATTACAGGTTTGGGATTGTAAATAAAGCCTACTGAAGCTTGGTCAAATCTAATTTCTCCTACTCCATGCCTGCATGCAAGCAGCTGACCACGGCTGGAGAAAGACTGCCCTGCGCTGACTGCTCTGACTTTAAATTAGTGATCACTAAGCTCAAGTGGTCCTTTGGTGCTACCTGGCTATTTCTCTCCACATGTCTCATCTACTCCCAATCCTGAATGACTATTTCACACCTTCTTCCCTCTCTTCAATTCTTCAACAGCTCTTCTCAGTTCTCAAATAGCAATTGACTTCCTTGTTTCTGTGAAAAATACTGCAATGCAGAAGAGAATTTCCACACACGCCTTCGCTATCCACACCCATGACCATACCCTCTGCCTTCTCTCTGTTACTCTAGAATGTGTGTTCCCAAGGAAGCTCCCTCCAGCTGCACCCCAGTCTCACTCCCTCTCACTTACTGAGGGCATCATGTCTGTTGATCTCCCTCTTAGCCCTGCATCATCAGCTTTTTTCCCTCTCGACTGGATGTCCTGTCAACACGCAAGCCTGCTGCAACACTTACCATCTTAAACACATACACCTCTATTTTGACCCCCAACCCCACTCTCCAGACACTGTTCAGTGTTTCTATACAAAACTGTTTGAAAAAGTTGTCTATACAGCTGTGTCCTCTCTTTTCTTTTGAACTCACTTCTCTGTCCTGAACCACACCTCCAGAATTGATCCTGTCAGGGTCACCATGGCTTGCAAATCGCTGAATCCAATGGACAATCTCCAGTCTTCACTTTAGTTGGCCCTTCTACAGTATTTGACACAGTTACTTCTTCCTCCTGTTCTGTTCAGTTCAGTAGCTCAGTCGTGTCCAACTCTTTGTGACCCCATGAATCGCAGCACGCCAGGCCTCTCTGTCCATCACCAACTCCCGGAGTTCACTCAGACTCACATCCATCGAGTCAGTGATGCCATCCAGCCATCTCATCCTCGGTCATCCCCTTCTCCTCCTGCCCCCAATCCCTTCCAGCATCAGAGTCTTTTCCAATGAGTCAACTCTTCGCATGAGGTGGCCAAAGTACTGGAGTTTCAGCTTTAGCATCATTCCTTCCAAAGAAATCCCAGGGTTGATCTCCTTCAGAATGGACTGGTTGGATCTCCTTGCAGTCCAAGGGACTCTCAATAGTCTTCTCCAACACCACAGTTCAAAAGCATCAATTCTTCGGCGCTCAGCCTTCTTCACAGTCCAACTCTCACATCCATACATGACCAGTGGAAAAACCGTAGCCTTGACTAGACGGACCTTTGTTGGCAAAGTAATGTCTCTGCTTTTCAACATGCCATCTAGGTTGGTCATAACTTTTCTTCCAAGGAGTAAGCGTCTTTTAATTTCATGGCTGCAGTCACCACCTGCAGTGATTTTGGAGCCCAAAAAAATACAGTCTGACACTGTTTCCACTGATTCCCCATCTATTTCCCATGAAGTGATAGGACCGGATGCCATTATCTTCGTTTTCTGAATGTTGAGCTTTAAGCCAACTTTTTCACTCTCCATTTTCACTTTCCTCAAGAGGCTTTTTAGTTCCTCTTCACTTTCTGCCATAAGGGTAGTGTCCTCTGCATATCTGAGGTTATTGATATTTCTCCTGGCAATGGAGCACTTAAAAAAATTTTTTTATAACTTTTAATTTTATATTGGATTATAGCCCATTAACAGAGCTGTGATAGTTTCAGGTGGACAGCAAAAGGACTCAGCCATACATATACATGTACCCATTTTTCCTCGAGGGCTTCCCTGATAGCTCAGTCAATAAAGAATCCACCTGCAATGCAGGAGACCCCGGTTTGATTCCTGGGTCGGGAAGATCCTCTGGAAAAGGGGTCAGCTACCCACTCCAGTATTCCTGGGCTTCCTTTGTGGCTCAGCTGGTAAAGAATCCACCTGCAATGCACTACCCACTCTAGTATTCTGGCCTGGAGAATTCCGTGGACTGTATAGTCCATGGGGTCGCAAAAAAATCAGACAAGACTGAGTGACTTTCACATTCTCCCGCAAACTCCTCTCCCAACAAGGCTGCCACATAACACTGAGCAGAACTCCCTGTAGTATACAGTAGGTCCTTGGTTATCCATTTTAAATACAGCAGAGTGTGCATGTCCATCCCAAACTCCCTAACCCTCCCTTCCCCGCTAACCCTCCCTTCCCCCAATCCTTCCACCCTGGGAAGCGTAAGTTGGCTCAGCACTTTTCAAACTTGCCTTCCAGGACTCCATTCTGTTTTTCACTGACCTCTCCTCAGTCTCCTTTGCTGCTTCCTCCTCGTCTTCTTGACCTCTCAATGGCAGAATGCTAGAGACACAGGACACCTCTTCTGTCTAACTTCACTCACTCTTGGAGTGATACCAGATCATTTCATGCTGTGGCTGCCCCACCAGTATTCCTTTAGGACTCCCCTCTCCACACGGAAGGCTATTGCTGGGAACTTTTCTTCTGATTCTCCCAGGGTCGGGGGAGGGGGTCGGCGGCCCAGGGAGCGCGGGTTCTCTGGTGAGGAAGCTGGGAGTGCTGCGGCGTTAACGCCCCCAGAGCAGTCCTCAGCCCAAGATGGACTCCGGTTTGGCAGGTAATTCTCGGGTAGCTTTCCAGCCCCTCAGGATCCCTGTTACGGAGTCCAGGCTCCCTCTGCTCACCACAGAACAGGCCAGTAAATTGTGAGACAAGTTGTTGAGGCAAAGAACAATGACTTTAATCAGAAAGCTACCAGACAGAGAAGATGACAGAGTAGTGCCTCTAAAACACCATCTTCTCAGGCCTAATTCCAGCTCCTTTTATACAGAGGAATGGAAGGGGGCGGTGCCCACTGCGATCCCAACCAGTGGCTGAGTGGAACTTCTAACTGTCACTCACTGACGATTTTTCCTTGGGAGGAGGGACCCACTGCAATGCCGGCCAATGACTGAGCGGGACTGCTAATGGTCTCTCGCTAACAGCCAGGCTCCTGCCCTGCCCCATTCCATTCCTTTGAAGCCTATCCTACCCTCTCTCCAAGAATCCCACGATGGGGCAAATTTCAGTTGCTGACAGAGATAACATATTTCATAATGCACCTTTTATTAACTCTCTTCCTTTCCCCGTCTCACGTCTTTACTGATAATTCTTGGACTCTCCTCACAAATAAACGATTTGCACTCAAATTCTTGTCAGGGTCTGCTTGGGGCTTACCAGGTGGCGCTAGTGGTAAAGAACCCACCTGCCAATGCAGGAGATATAAGAGACTCAGGTTCGATCCCTGGGTTGGGGAGATTCCCTGGAGAAGGAAATGGCAACCCACTCCAGTATTCTTGCCTAGAGAATTCTATGGACAGAGGAGCCGGGAAGTATAATCCATAGATTCACAAAGAGTCAGACGCGACTGAAGCGACTTTGCACGCACAATTCCAGGGAAACCCAAACTAAGACAAATACTAATTATATACCAGCGACTCTCATATTTATATCTCTAGTTCAAACATTTGTCAGATTCCAAAATCACTATATTCAGTAGCCTTCCCCCGCAGCTCTGTGTGGATGTCTAATATCCATTTCACACTTCATGTGTCTATAAGTGAGTTCCCGATTTCCCCTCCAAGCCTGCACTGCTGAAGTTGAGGTCACTCCTTTCGCGTGTACATGCAACCCAACAACGTTGTCTGTTGGCTCCATCTTATGCTAAAATCCTACCTTTCCTGTACCTATTGAGCCCCCATTCAACGTGCCTTACCCTGTGTATTGAAATAATGTCCAAACTGTTTTCTCTCTTGGCCTCTTGCCCCATTAAGGTTTCTTTTGCTCAGTAGCCACAAGGATCCTCTTAAGCCAGAGTCAAATCATGTCATGCTGATAAAAACTTGCCAATGACTTCATCTCAGGGCAAAAACCAAAGTCCATCATATGGCGTAGGAAGCCCTCTGTGGTCCGCTGCCTGTCTTTCCCTCTGATCTCATCTCCTGCCACTCTCCCACTCTTTCTGCTTTAGGGTCAGTGATTCCATGTGCCCCTATACATGCTCCTTCCTAGGATCTTGGCACGTTTTCCCCCTGAAATCTAGAACATTCTTATTCCGAATAACGTCATGGTTTGCTTCTTCTTTAAAGTCCCTTCTGAAATGTCACCTTATTTAGAAGGGCCTTCTTTGTAGGGTATGAGGTACATGTTATCTGATCATGCCCTTGCCCGACTCTGCTTTCTCCTGCATGCTGCTTTTCTCACACTCCAATATTAGCCGGCTTCTGGTTAGATTCAGTCAACTTAGGAGACCGGAGAGTTGGAAGAAGGAAAAGAGAAAGCGAAGTCGTGTCTGACTCTTTGCGATCCCACGGAATATACAGTCCATGGAATTCTCCAGGCCAGAATACTGGAGAGGGTAGCCTTTCCCTTCTCCAGGGGATCTTTCCAACCCTGGGATCAAACCCAGGTCTCCCACATTGCAGGGGTGGGGGGTGGGGGTTCTTTACCAGTTAAGCCACAGGGGAAACCCAAGAATACTGGAGTGGGTAGCCTATCCCTTCTCCAGCAGAAAAGAGAGGGAGGGATATTTTCTCCAGCCTCAGGCTGCATTTCCAGGCAGCAGCAAGTCTCTCTATGGCTCCTGTTCCCTTTGAACTGGCTTCCAGCTTCTTCCAGGTCTTCCAGCCTCCGGGATATGACAGCACAGAATCCCTGTGCCCCCATCACAGGATGGTAGTGGCTTACAGCAGTTGCTGATTTCTAGGTTCCTTTGCTTTTACTTATTTGGCTTCTCAGACCTTTAATATCCATATAACCAGTTCTATTCATTAAACTTCTCTCTTTTAAAATACTCAGACCTTTTTCTGTTTTATTTATTGAATCTTGACTGAAAATTTATCAGTTTCCATTCCAAAAGGAAATGTGTAATTTGAAGCGATTTTAATAAAAAGGATTTTTTTACATAAATGTTGGTTTGGTTTTAGAAAAAACAATAATGGGTGTACAGTAACTCCTGGCTAGTCACAGAATCTATAAAAAAAGTCCACACACACACACACACACACACACACACACACACACAAACTACCAAATCTAATAAATAAAGCAAAGTTGCAAGGGACAAGATCAACACTAAAAAATTAGTTGTGTTTCTATACACCAGCAATGAACAATTTATTTTAAAAATTTAAAAAACATTTCATTTACTACAGCATTCAAAAGGATAAAGTACCTAGAAATAAATTTAACCAGAGAAATTAAAATTTTGCACACTGAAAACTATAAAACATTGTTGAAAAAGATAAAGAATACTTAAATAAGTGGAAAGATATGTTCTGTGTTCATTGATGAATGACAATATTAAGATGGCAGAATTACCCAAAGCAATCTACAGTCAATGCAATCTCTATAAAAATTTTAGAGATGATTTTCACAAAAATGAAAAATCTAATTCTCGAATTAAATGGAATTTAAGGGGTCCCAAATAGCCAAAGTAATATTGAAAGAGAAGGATAGAGCTGGAGGACACACATTTCCCAATTTCAAGACTTTTATAAAGCTCCAGTAATCAAATCTGTATTATTAGGATATATAGACAGATAGACCAATGTAATAGAATTTAGAATCCTTAATAAAACCCTTACATCTATGGCCAATCAATTTTAGACAAAGGTACCAAGATCATTCATATGGGGAAATCTCTTTAACAAGTGGTAGGGAAGTAATTTGATATTCACATGCAAAAAGATCAAAATTGGACCATATATATCACACCATATACAAAAAATTAACTAAAAATGTATCAACAATCTAAGTATAAGAGTTAAATCCATTAAACTATTAGAAGAAAACGTGGGTATAAACCTTCATGAACTTAGATTTGGCTAGGGACTGGTGTAGGACATCAAAGGCATAAGTAATAAAAGAAAAATATAGATAAATTGAACCTCATAGAATTAAAAAACCTTTGTGCATCAAGGAACATTATTGAGAAGTGAATGAGCAATATATTTATAATTTATGTTACTAATGATACAACATAATCTATTTGGGATAATTTATTTGCTAATGATACAAATAATAAAAATCTAATGTCGAGAATATACAAAGAATCTTTACAACTCAACACCAAAAAGACAACCTAATTTAAAAATGGGTTAAGGACTTGAGTAGACATTTCTCCAAAGAAGATATACAAATGGACAACAAGTAAATGAAAATAAACTCAGTATCATTAGTCATTCAGTTCAGTTCAGTCGCTCAGTCATGTCCGACTCTTTGTGACCCCACGAATTGCAGCACACCTGTCCATCACCAGCTCCCAGAGTTCACTCAAACACGTCCGTCCATCGAGTCGGTGATGCCATCCAGCCATCTCATCCTCTGTCATCCCCTTCTCCTCCTGCCCCCAATCCCTCCCATCATCAGAGTCTTTTCCAATGAGTCAACTCTTCGCATGAGGTGGCCAAAGTATTGGAGTTTCAGCTCTAGCATCATTCCTTCCAAAGAACACCCAGGACTGATCTCCTTTAGGATGGACTGGTTGGATCTCCTTCCAGTCCAAGGGACTCTCAAGAGTCTTCTCCAACACCACAGTTCAAAAGCATCAGTTCTTTGGTGCTCAGCTTTCTTCACAGTCCAACTCTCACATCCATACATGACCACTGGAAAAACCATAGCCTTGACTAGACGGAACTTTGTTGGCAAAGTAATGTCTCTGCTTTTGAATATGCTATGTAGGTTGGCCATAACTTTTCTTTCAAGGAGTAAGCATCTTTTAATTTCATGGCTGCAATCACCATCTGCAGTGATTTTGGAGCCCCTCAAAATAAAGTCTGACACTGTCTCTACTGTTTCCCCATCTATTTCCCATGAAGTGATGGGACCAGATGCCATGATCTTCATTTTCTGAATGTTGAGCTTCAAGCCAACTTTTTCGCTCTCCTCCTTCACTTTCATCAAGAGGCTTTTTAGCTCCTCTTCACTTTCTGCCATAAGGGTGGTGTTATCTGCATATCTGAGGTTATTGATATTTCTCCCGGCAATCTTGATTCCAGCTTGTGCTTCTTCCAGCCTAGCGTTTCTCATGATGTACTCTGCATATAAGTTAAATAAGCAGGGTGACAATATACAGCCTTGACGTACTCCTTTTCCTATTTGGAACCAGTCTGTTGTTCCATGTCCAGTTCTAACTGTTGCTTCCTGATCTGCATATAGGTTTCTCAAGAAGCAGGTCAGGTGGTCTGGTATTCCGATTTCTTTCAGAATTTTCCAGTTTCTTGTGATCCACACAGTCAAAGGCTTTGGCATAGTCAAGAAAGCAGAAATAGATGTTTTTCTGGAACTCTCTTGCTTTTTCCATGATCCAGAGGATGTTGGCAATTTGATCTCTGGTTCCTCTGCCTTTTCTAAAACCAGCTTGAACATCTGGAAGTTCACAGTTCATGTACCTCTGAAGCCTGGCTTGGAGAATTTTGAGCATTACTTTACTAGCATGTGAGATGAGCGCAATTGTGCAGTAGTTTGAGCATTCTTTGGCATTGCCTTTCTTTGGGATTGGAATGAGGGAAGTGCAAATCAAAACTGCAGTGAGATACCACTTCACACCCTCTAGGATGGCTATAACTTTTAAAATATTGATAATCGATGTTGGCAAAGATGTAGAGAAATTGAAACCCTCTTACCATGCTGGTGGGAATTTGAAATGGTGCAGCCACTGTGGAAAACAGTTTGGTGCTTTCTCAAAAAACCGAACATAGAATTACCACATGAAGCTGCAATTCCACTGCTAGGGATATACCCAAATAATCAAACGTACTCAGATCCATGTGCATACATGTTCATAGCAGCACCATTCACAAAAGGTAGGACAGTCTGGTTTCCATCAGTGAATGACAAATTGTGGATAAAAAAATTGTGTCATATTCATATAATGGATTAATATTCAGCCATAAAAACAATGAAGTTGATACATGTTACAACATGAATGTACCTCGAAAACACTGTGCTAAGTAAAAGAAGCCAAACACAAAGGGACACATTATGTGATTCTGTTTACATGAAATATCCAGGACAGGTACATCCACAGTGACAAAAGGCAGATTGGTGGTTGCCCAAGCCTGGTAGGAGAGGGCGCTGGGAGAAACTGCTTAGTGGGTTGGAGTTTCCTTTTGAGGTGAGGAAAACGTTCTGGAACTAGAGAGAGGTGATGACTGTACTGTAGCATGAATGTATTAAATGTCACTGAATTATTCTCCTGGAAGAGGAAAGTTTATGTTTGTTAATGTAAGACAGGAAGAGGGTTGGATGAGGGATAACATAGGGCTAGGAAAAAAAAAGGGTTATTATGGGATTATATGAAATCATCTGTGCGAAGTTTTTGAAAATTATAAAACACTATAGAATTTTTTAAAGTAACTTAATAAAAAATAAATAAATGAAATATATAAGCACTGGACTGTAATAAAAAATCATATGTTCTAGGGATTCAGTATTTTCTCCTGAGAAAAAAGGTTTTGAGTCTAACATGTTGTAAATTTAACAGAGACTAACACTGGTAAGTTATATGACTTGTGGCTCGTTTATGTTAAGAAAACTAGAGTGCATGTCTTGGCTATGGTGTTTTGTTTTAACTATACTCTGCTGCTAGAGTTTGATGTTTTGGGCTTTGGTCTGATGACTGTATGACAATGCACTGCATTTATTTGTTCACTTACTGAAGAATTTTATATTGCGATAGGCTAGAATGGAGAAAATTAATCTAGCAAGATGGAACTTAACAGACGTGAGAAGTCCTTTCCTCAGATCTAGCACAACAAACAGCCATCCAAGATCTGGCGTGGTGGAAAATAATTTCATAGTATCGCACGGGGAAAAATAAGGCTCTGGGGTTTCCGTTGGCTAGGAGCTGAATATGAGTCAACAGCAAGTTGTGGCTTCTTAACCAAACAAAACATAGCAAAACAAAACCCTAAAGACATCTTAGCTTGGGAAAACAGAATTGTAGTACCTGGGCCAAGGTGAAGAAACTGTTTTGTTTCTCCTTCACTAATCAACCCATACCTGGGGACCTGAGTGCTGCCCCAGGCATTGCACCAGAGGGGGACAGGTGTCCAGACGAAAGGGATGGGAAAGTGCAAGGCTGAACCATCCACTTGAAGTGCGCCTGCAATAATGGGGAATATAGTGAGGGGTATATCTATGCTGGACAGGAAGATTCAACGAGGGAGTTTAGAAGAGATAAATTACTTACTCTGTGCCACCTCCTTCTATAGAAAAATGACCAAAGGGGGACTTACTATTGAGTGTCTCCTCTGCGCCAGTAAGTGATAACCACTTTACATGTGTTGTCACATTACTTCCCTGCACCAGCTCTCTGGGCTTCCCAGGTGGCCCGGCTAGTAAAGAATCTGCCTGCAATGCAGGAGACCCAGGGTTTGATCCCTGGGTTGGGAAGATCCCCTGGAGAAGGGAATGGCTATGCACTCTAGCATTCTTGCCTAGAGAATCCCATGGACAGAGGAGCCTGAGGGGCTACAATCTGTGGGATTGCAAAGAGTTGGACAGAACTGACTGACTAATACTTTCATTTCCACCAACTCTCTGAGACAGTTATTGATGTCTTAGCAGCATTCTAATAACTTGCTTCCATTTGAAGATCAGGCGTATGCTTGCTAATGTAAGCATAGTCTTTTGATACTGGGCTCCAGTATTCAACTTGAAGGTTAAGCAGTCAACTTCAGAAGAAGGCCCTTTGCTCCCAGGGTCTGACACAGTGGTGTATCATTTACTTTCTGTACTCAGACCAGGAGCAGACTGTGTCAGGGCAGTAAGTGGACGTCAAGGAACAAAGGGTTTATCAGAAGCTGCCAAAGCTAGAAACAGTGCTTGAGTAAGAGGCACCTGTCTGTTTCCGCTTATGCTATTGCTGGCTGGTAGTCAGAGTAAGATCTTTAAGGTTCTCTTTGTTTGTCAAGTCGATCCCTCCAAGTGTATGATACAGCTAGTCACCCTACCCTTCACTGTCTTCTTCAGCAATTACCTGTTCATTGGTTCCTTAGCAGAGTCTTACTCCCACTTGCTTTATCTTAGGATTCAGGTTATAAATAAGAGCTTGAAGATCATATTCAGGAAATTATTTGAAAAATACTGATAAAAGTATGTGAATTTCAGTCAACCACTCCTATGCTTCCATGTGAAATATAAGACTCGTGAGAGTTCCTTGGACTGCAAGGAGATCCAACCAGTCCATCCTAAAGGAGATCAGTCCTGGGTGTTCATTGGAAGGACTGATGTTAAAGCTGAAACTCCAATACTTTGTCTACCTCATGGGAAGAGCTGACTCATTGGAAAAGACTCTGATGCTGGGGGGGATTGAGGGCAGGAGGAGAACGGGATGACAGAGGATGAGATGGTTGGATGGCATCACCAACGTGATGGACATGGGTTTGGGTAGACTCCAGGAGTTGGTGATGGACAGGGAGGCCTGGCGTGTTGCGGTTCATGGGGTCACAAAGAGTCGGACATGACTGAGCGACTGAACTGAACTGAACTGAACTGAACCTGCTGTCCAGGGCTTTTTTTTTTAATTCCCCCTTCCCCCACACACCACCTACGGTAACTACAAAATTGATCTCTTCTTTCTGTGAGTTATTTTTAAATTAGATGCCACATAAAGTGAGATCATACAGTATTTGTCATTCTCCATTTTACTTAGTATAATGCAAGGCATTTCTGAGTGCGGTGTGCCTAATTCAGGCAATGAACACGTAACAACATCACAGATGCCTTCCCACCCTAGGAGGACATGCATAAAACTGTGAAGTACCAGGAATGGGGAGATTTTCACAATGGCCATGTGCTGAAGGTTGAAAAGTTGAGAGTTGGACTATAAAGAAAGCTGAGCACCGAAGAATTGATGCTTTTGAACTGTGGTGTCAAAGAAGACTCCTGAGAGTCCCTTGGATTGCAAGGAGATCAAATCAGTCCATCCTAAAGGAAGTCAGTCCTGTATATTCATTGGAGGGACTGATGCTGAAGTTGAAGCTCCAATATTTTGGCCACCTGATGCAAAGAACTGACTCATTGGAAAAGACCTTGATGCTGGGAAAGATGGAAGGCAGGAGGAGAAAGGGACGACAGAAGATGAGATGGTTGGATGGCATCATTGACTCGATGGACATGAGTTTGAGCAAGTTCTGGGAGTTGATGATGGATAGGGAAGCCTGGCGTGCTACAGTCCATGGGGTTGCAAAAGAGTCAGACACAACTGAGCCACTGAACTGAACTGCAGTAGATGAATATAGTACTAAAATATGGACTCTATCACAGGAACAATCACTCCAAGTGGGGAATGTGAACGGTGTTTGCAAAAACCTGGCCCTGGATTCCCTGACTCTCAACTTTGTCTTTCTTCAGAACATTTTTAGCTGTACACCACTACGGCCACTCCTTTGTACTGATCCTCACTTAATTGTTGTTGCTTTTCAGTTGCTAAGTGGGGTCTGACTCTTTTTGATCCCCTGGACTGCAGCACCCCAGATTTCCCTGTTCTTCCCTATCTCTGGAGTTTGCTTAAACTCATGTCCATTGAGCTGGTGATGCTATCTAACCATCTCATCCGCTGACGCCCTCTTTTCCTGTTGCCTTCAATCTTTTCTAGCATCAGTGTCTTTTCAATGATTCCGCTGTTCACATCAGGTGGCCCAAGTATTGAAGCTTCAGCTTCAGCATCAGTCCTTCCAATAAAGAGTCAGGGTTAATTTCCTTTAGGATTGACTGGATTGATCTCCTTACAGTTCAAAGGACTCTCAAGAGTCTTCCCCAGCACCACAATTCAAAAGCATCAATTCTTCAGCACTCAGCCTTCTTTATGGTCCAATTCTCACATCCGTACAAGACTCCTGGAAAAATCATAGCTTTGACTAGACGGACATTTGTTAGCAAAGTGATATTTCTGCTTTTTAACGTGCTGTCTAGGTTTGCCATAGCTTCGCTTCCAAGGAGCAAGTGCCTTTTAATTTCTTGGCTGCAGTCACCATCTGCAGTGATTTTAGCGCCCAAGAAAATAGTCTATCACTCCTTCCACTTTTCCCCCTTCTGTTTGCCATGAAGTTATGGGCCTGGAGGCCACGATCTTCATTTTTTGAATGTTGAGTTTTAAACCAATTATTTCACTCTCATTTTTCACCTTCACCAAAAGCCTTTTTAGTTCCTCTTCGCTTTCTGCCACTAGAGTAGTATCATCTGCATATCTGAGTTTGTTGATATTTCTTCTGGAAATCTTGATTCCAGATTGTGATCATCCAGTCCAGCATTTTTTATGATGTACTGTGAAGATAAATTAAATAAATAGGGTGAAAATATACAGCCTTGATGTACTCCTTTCCCAGTTTGGAACCAGTCTGTTGTTCCACGTCCAGTTCTGTTGCTTCTTGACCCGCATACAGATTTCCAAAGGAGCCAGGTCAGGTGGTCTGGTATTCTCATCTCTTTAAGAATTTTCCACAGTTTGTTGTGATCCACACAGCCAAAGACTTTAGCCTTTAGTCAGTGAAGCAGAAGTAGATGTTTTTCTGGAACTCCCTTGTGTTCTCTATGATCCAAAAAATGATGATAATTTGATCTCTGGTTCCTCTGCCATTTCTAAATCCAGCTTGTACATATGGAAGTTCTCAGTTCATGTACTGCTGAAGCCTAACTTGAAGGATTTTGAGTATAACCTTGCTAACACGTGAAATGAGTCCAATTGTGTCGTAGTTGAAATATTTTATTCCAATATTTCCAATAAAGAAATATTTTCTATTTCTTTGCATTGTTCATTTAAGAAGGCCTTCTTATCTCTCCTTGCTATTCCCTGGAACTCTGCACTCCGTTGGGTATATCTTTCCCTTTCTTTTGCTTTTTGCTTCTCTTCTTTCCTCAGATATTGCAAAGTCTCCTCAGCAACCACTTTGCCTTCTTGCATTTCTTTTTCTTGGGAATGATTTTGGTCACTGACTCCTGTACAATGTTACAAACCTCTGTCCATAGTTCTTCAGGCATTCTGTTTTTCAGATCTAATCCCTTAAATCATCGCCTCCACTGCATAATCATAGGGATGTGATTTAGGTCATACCTGAATGACCTATTGGTTTTGTCTACTTTCTTCAATTTAAGCCTGAAGTTTGCAATAAGGAGCTGACGATCTGAGTGACAGTCAACTTCAGGTCTTTTTTTCTCTGACTGTATATAGCTTCTCCATCTTTGACTGCAAAGAGTATAATCAATCTGATTTTAGTATTGACCATTTGGTGATAGATGGGGAAACAGTGGAAACAATGGCTGACTTTATTTTTCTGGGCTCCAAAATCAATGCGGATGGTGATTGCAGCCATGAAATTAAAAGATGCTTACTCCTTGGAAGGAAAGTTATGACCAACCTAAACAGCATATTGAAAAGCAGACACATTACTTTGCCAACAAAGGTCTGTCTAGTCAAGGCTATGGTTTTTCCAGTGGTCATGTATGGATGTGAGAGTTGGACTATAAGGAAAGCTGAGTGCCAAAGAATTGATGCTTTTGAACTGTGGTGTTGGAGAAGACTCTTGAGAGTCCCTTGGACTGCAAGGAGATCTAACCAGTCCATCCTAAAGGAGATCAGTCCTGGGTGTTCATTGGAGGGACTGATGTTGAAGCTGAAACTCCAATACTTTGGCTACCTGATGCAAAGAGCTGACTCATTTGAAAAGACCCTGATGCTGGAAAAGATTGAGGGCAGAAGGAGAAGGGGACGACAGAGGATGAGATGGTTGGATGGCGTCACCGACACCATGACATGGGTTTGGGTGGACTCCGGGAGTTGGTGATAGACTGGGAGGCCTGGCATGCTGTGTTTCATGGGGTCGCAAAGAGTCAGACACAACTGAGCAACTGAACTGAACTGACCTGAACTGATTTGGTGATATCCATATGTAGAGTTTCCTCTTGTGTTGTTGGAAAATGGTGTTTGCTATGAACAGTGTGTTCTCTTGACAAAACTGTTAGCTTTTGCCATGCCTGCTTCATTTTGTACTCCAAGGTCAAACTTGCCTGTTACTCCAGGTATCTCTGGACTTCCTACTTTTGCATTCCAGTCCACTATGATGAAAAGGACATCTTTCTTTGGTGTTAGTTCTAGAATATCTTGTAAGTCATCATAGAGCTGTTCAACTTCAGTTTCTTCGACATTAGTGTTTGGGGCAAAAAACAGTGAATTACTGTGATGTTGAATGCTTCACCTGGGAAATGAACCAAGATCATTCTGTCATTTTTGTGTACTGCATTTCAGACTCTTCTGTTGACCATGAGGGCTACTCCATTTCTTCTAAGGGATTCTTGACCACTGTAGTATACATAACGATCATCTGAATTAAATTTGCCTATTCCCATCCACATTAGTTCACTGATTCCTAAGATGTTGATGTTCTTGCCATCTCCTGCTTGACCATGTTCAATTTACCTTGAATTATGGACCTAACATTCAAGGTTCCTATGCAATATTGTTTTTTATAGCACCAGACTTTACTTTCACCACCAGACACAATCACAACTCATCATTTTTTCTGCTTTGGACCTGCCACTTCTTTCTTTCTGAAGCTACTAGTAATTGCCTTCCACTATTCCCCAGTAGCATATTGGACACCTTCCGACATGGGGAACTCTTCTTCTGTTGTCATGTCTTTTTGCCTTTTTATACTGTCCATGGAGTTCTCAATGCAAGAATGCTGGCGTGGTTTGCCATTCCCTCCTTCAGTGAACCATGTTTTGTTCAGAACTCTCCACCATGACCCATTGATCTAGGGTGGTCTTTCATGGCATGGCTCATAGCTTCATTGAGTTATGCAAGCCCCCTCACCAGAACAAGGCTCTGATCCATGAAGGGGACCTCATTTAATAGTCAAAATTTCAAACTCTGAAACTCTCTTAAACCACAAACTCATTCTTCTGCCTTTCTTATACCTACTAATATTTCCCTTACCCTCATCATGAACTCCAGACCTCTTGAATGCTCATACCCAAGTATTCAGCTCTGTCTTGGTTTTTCACTTGGCCTCTTTCCTAGCTTGGATCCCATGGACATCTGAAGTGACCAATGACCACCAGGTGGCAGTAGAGTCTCAACTGTTCACCAAATTGGACACCAAGTAGGGTATGGAGAGTGAGTGAAGTCGCTCAGTCGTGTCCGACTCTTTGCAACCCCATGGACTGTAGCCCACCAAGCTCCTCTGTCCATGGGATTCTCCAGGCAAGAGTGCTGGAGTGGGTTGCCATTTCCTTCTCCAAGGGATCTTCTCGACTCAGGGATCGAACCCAGGTCTCCCGCATTTTGGGCAGACACTTTAACCTCTGAGCCACCAGGAAAGCCCAGGGTATGGTAACTGTTACTTATAATAGGACCCTCAAGTTTGATGGGGCAATGGAATAGATCATACCGAAAGTCAGTCAGCGGGGGACAAGAAGAACTTGAGCTTCATATAACTAAACCAGTGAAGTGGCCAAACCTGAGCTATGATGGATATGGAAGGGTTCTTCTCCCAGGTTCATTGTCTGTAATCATTTCATACCTGTACACATGGGTCGTCTCCTCCTGCTTTGAGACATCCCCTGCCTGATGGCTCTGAAGCTGCTTCTAGTTAAGAGTTAGTTACTTAATGCCAACAAGCATCCGGAATTCTTTGTACTCAACTGCCTTTCCAATACCCATTGCTAGGTGGAATCAACCCTCTTGTCTCTCTCCTTTTGGACAGCCAAGGTGCTCCTGCAGAAAGCTACCAAAGTCTACACATTGAATCAACACTAAATCCATGATATGTAACTTCAGTGGCAACCTCAAGCCTGCTCAAGTTTGCTTCTTTCGTCCTCTGTTAACTGCTTGGGGCATTGCTCATAGGAGAAATTGCAAGCCTTTGCCACTCCTGGAAATCCTGTTCTGCATTTTAGCTCCTCCACCACAGCAGGTGATCTCACATCCTCCCTTGTCTGGAGAACTGGGACCATCCATGCCATCCTCTTGTGCAGGCCCTCTCCACAGCAGACTGAGCAGAGGACCAACAGAGTTCTCTGTGTTACATTTTTTGAGTTGAATGGGAAAGATGCCAGAAATCCCATCTTCTTCAAGGCACAGTAAGAAAACAGACCACCTGTATCTCATCTCAGAATTAACGTACTCCTCTGAATGGTATGTTACTCTCTTAGCCAGCTCAGGCCGACAGAACAACACGTCTGGGTGGCTGAATCAACAGACAGTTATTCTCACAGTTTTGGAGGCTGGGAATTCCAAGATGCGGGCACGTTTGATTCCCGGTGAGCACTTTCTTCCTGGCTTGCAGAGAGCCACCTTCTCCCTACATCCTTATGTGGTCTTTCATTTATTTATTTTTGGTCTTCGTTGCTGTGCTTGGGCTTTCCCTAGTTGCGGTGAGCTGGGGCGACTCTTTGTCCACAGGCTTCTCGTTGTGGTGGCTTCTCTTGTCGCAGGGCACTGGCTCTAGAGCACAGGCTCAGTAGTTGCAGCCCATGAGCTTAGTTGCCCCACAGCACATAGACTCTTCCCAGACCAGGGATCAAACCTGTGTCCCCCACACTGGCAGGCAGGTTCTTAAGCGCTGACTACCAGTGAAGTCCCATGGTCTTCCCCTGAACGCATGCAGAGCACGAAAGGGATCCCTTTCTTCTTATAAAGCCACCAATCCCATTATTGCTTCAATGGCATGATCTAATCTGCTGGGGTGGTAGCTCTTACAAATCTCATCTTCAAAGACAGCGTTTTTAAACTATTCATTGAAAAATTCACAAACCAACATAAAATATATTCTATTCTCTCCAATTTTACTTTGCTCTTCCTATTCAATGATTTTTTATTCATTTATCCAATCATTCAATTAATAAGTATTGACTTAGCCAAGACTCCTATCTGCTTCATACTGCCAAGTACAGACATGATGATGGAGCACATCTGAGGCAGATAAAGAATATTTAAAAGGAAGAATCATCCAGAATTTATCAGACTCTCCCTCCGGCATTATGGAAAGAGGATCCACCCACTGGCCGGCAGGTATAGGTCAGTATGCTCAGCTCAGGGCTCAGTCGAAAAGCAAGTACTGACTCAGTAGCTGTGGCTCATGGGCTTAGCTGCCATGCAGCACGTGGGATCTTCCTGGAGCAGGGATCGAACCTGTGTCCCCTGCATTGGCAAGTGGATTCTTAACCACTGGACCACCAGGGAAGCCCCTTACCCAGGTTTAGGTACTAGTTTCTTGAAATTAAAGAGGGAGAGATGAAGAAAGTAAAGTTTAAAAAAAGGCAAAAACTATTTACAAATATTTCCTGGTTCTGGCCAGACTGCAGAGGGATTGCATTAATTTCTTTGCAGCCATTCGTAAGTGGACCTCGTCAGGATATTTCCCGTGAGCTAAACAATGGTATTTTAGCTTACTGCTCAGGCCTGGGAGGCAGGTGTCCCAGGGATGAGCCATCGTGTATACTTTAAGCTATAGGCAACATTCCTCTGTGATTAACTTGCAGCAAAAGCAATAGAATGCAAAGGTTAAGGTAAAAGAAACAGATTCAATATAGGTCAGATTTATTTTTTCCGTATTACAAAAAGGTCAGAATGTCGGGTGATCACAGTATACCGAACTGAGACCTCTAAACAGAAGATTATACTGTTAGTCGTATCCAATCTTTGTGACCCCACGGACTGTAGCCCACTGACCATGGAATTCTCCAGGTAAGAATACTGGAGTGGGTAGCCATTCCCTTCTCCATTGGATTTTCTTGACCCAGGGATGGAACCTGGGTCTCCTCCGTTGCAGGCAGATTCTTTACCTTCTGAACCACCAGGGAAGCCCTCAGAAGATATAGGAAGGCATATTATGCCTCAACATAAGAAAGACCTCTTTTAACACAAGATTTTCCTGAATACTAGTTGTCAGAAGTGAATTCCTGGCCACCAGAGGAGGCTGGTCATTAGCCAGACTGTGATGTTGAAGACCTGGAAGATGTTCAGTGCTTCTAAAGCCCCACCAGCCTCGATAGCCTGTGAGTCTAGTCTGGCTGGCACCAGGTGAATCTCTTAAATCAGTGCTGTCGTTTCTGCCACAGCCCAAAACACACAGATGCACTTTAGCCTTAGGGCTCCCTCGGCTGCTGGCTGTGGCCTACCTCATACAAAGAAGCGGGGCATAACTCCAGGGAGACAAATCTATTTGTTCAGCAGAACTTGTAGAGCATACAGCTGTGAATAGACTGCTTATCGTCTGGTAGATTTGCAAACAGAGGAAGAGCAAAGAGCATTTGGGTCACCAGGTCACCAGCCAGTTCTACAAAGATTAACCCACTGCAGTGGCTGACCAACAGTGCATCCTATACTTCAGACAGAAGAGATCAAGACGATAACAGGAGGACACACTCTGTGCCCCAGATGGAGGAAACAAAGACGATACTAGGATATCCTGTGCCTCCAACAAATGGGCCCCTTAGAGAGTTAGATGTATATCTCAGGAAGAACTTTGATGAATCTGGCTTCTTGCATGTTCCCGTACATAGTAAAGCACTAAAATCACTGACTTGGGGTATCTGTTGTTTGGACTAGTGTTGCTGCCAAAATCTTGGCTTTCTCTGCCCACTGGAGCAGAATAAGAAAATACGGAGACAGAGTCTGAAGGAAGTAGGAAGATAGCCTTCATCCTCAAGCCAGCAGAGGAGAGAACACAGTAGCCTTCTGCCACAAGAACTGTGTCTCCCCTCCTCGGGGAGTCAAGGGGATCATAGAGTTGGGGCTCACAGTCAAGAGTTGGCAACAAAGAGCCAAGATGTAAGGATCCTGTATTCTTCCTTATTTTTGAATCATATTAAAACAGTCAATAGGCTGGCATCAGTTCGCCTGGTAATTTGGGTCTGGCAGTTGGTCCGGTAGTAAGTCCATTGTCCTTTGTGGCTTGCACTGCAACTTTTTGTTTCTGTAAGGCCAAAAGAAGGAAAAACAAACTACAAAGGGGGCGGGGAGTGCAGAGAGAATGCTGCAAAGTCGAGCATCAGAATGTGACTAGCATAGAGTTAGAAGATAACAGATGCAGAGTGTGGCTCATGCAGAGTTAGAGCGTGACAAGTGCCTAAGTGCAGGATGTAGTGTACACAACAGATTAGTCTTCTGAAAAGAAGGAAACTTGTTATCAATGCAGACAGTCGATCAGGAACAGTCAAAGTAGAGAAGGACTCGAAAGGCAAAAGAGAGAAAGAAAATTGTTTTCTTATTTCACTGCAACACTAGCAGCAATCTTTTACCAAGATGCATACTTGACTGCATGGATTCCCCAGTCAAAAAAAACACACACACAAAAAAAACATATATGAACTATCATCCCTCCTACTTCTTAGAAGTAGTTTCTCAGAGCTATGAAGAGGCCATAGTCTCTAAGACACTGAATATAACTTAATTCAAAACCCTCATGTTGCACAGTTATCTTTCAGTTGATAGATTTGTGAGGTTGATAATTAGAATGAAGCAAAGGTGGTTCAGTGGTAAAAGAATTTGCCTGCCAATTCAGGAGTCCCAGGAGATACCAGTTGGACCTCTGGGTTGGGAAGATCCCTTGGAGAAGGAAATGGCAACCCACATTAGTATCTTTGCCTGCAGTATCCCATGGACAGAGAAGCTTGGCTGGCTACAGCCCATGATGTCGTAAAGAGCTAGACAAGCCTGAGTATGCACACAAAGCAAATATTTGGGCTTCCCAGGTGGCGCTAGTGGTAAAGAACCTGCCTGCCAATGCAGGAAACATAAGACACTTGAGTTTGATCCTTGGGTTGGAAAGATCCCCTAGAAAAGGGTATGGCAACCCACTCCAGTATTCTTGCCTGGAGAATCCCATGAACAGAGAAGCCTGGCAGGCCACAGTGCATAGGGTGGCAAAGAGTTGGACATGACTGAAGTGACTTGGCATACAGCACACAAAGCAAATATTTAAGTTCCTGTCTGGGCGCTTGGCTTCTAGCTTATAGGTAGAAAAGAAATAAATTACAAAAAATTAGAAAACAGCAATTGCAGCAGTATTTTCCACTCTTGAATATCACCAGTTGGTTCAGAAATAAATCAAGCAAATCTGAAAGAAGAGGCACATTTAAAGTTCTGGAATCAGAGAAGAAAGGAGTAGAGACATGTATTTTCCTGACATAATGTTTTCCCTCTGCACTCTCAAGCAGAAATTAAAGAATTTGTTCAAGAGCTCAAGAGCCCTCAGGAGTAGCTGGTTTTCAAATTGTTGCCAGGAAGTGGAAAGAGTGGGTCTAGGAAAAGCCATGTCTCCTGAGAGGCAGGCAGAAGGGAAGGAGCTTTATTTTGTCACTTGTGCAATTATTAATACTTTCAGAAGAGCTGCAGGTTCTAACTTCAATCTACTAACCTGTTTATGGGCTTACAAAAATACTTTGTGTTTGACTTACTCTGCAGAATATATTTAGGTGATGTGTGTGTCACTTTATTATGATAACTAACACCAGGAAAAAGAAAGGTTGTAAAGAGAAAGAAATGAGCTGGGGTTCGTGGATATTTTTTATTTTCAGAAGGCTGCCCCCTCTAACTCCACTGCCCTTGCCTTGGTGGGAGAGAAAGAGACAGTGATATGTCTTTTGTCAACAGAAGGCCAAAGCCCAGATCCAAAGACAGGATGAGGAGGAGGCATATGCAGAGTCATGGTGCAGGGAGCTTGGCCAACCATGTAACAATTGATGAGATTGTATTTGGACATGGTAGTGCCAAGTGCAGAGAAACAAACACATAGAAGGCAGTGGGGCTGCTCAAAAAATGGAAACTGCTGACCTTGTTTCTGGTTATGTCCAGAGACTGATGTTTGTAAGTTTGTTAAGACAACTGAAAAAAAAAAAAAGTCTAGGGTGATTTTTTTTAAAAAAAACAGAAACCAAAATGTAGGCCCTCTGTATTTACTGCTTGCTGAATTCTAGGAGAAATATGTAAAAATAATCCACAAATATTAATTCCTTTTAAAATTAAAAGAAAACTATTAAAAACCCTGCTTATTGCTCTGTAAAGGAGTGGCCTGGGACCTTGACAAAACCCTTGGCATTTCTGTATGCTTTAAGAAACATTAATTACATTCTTAATACACTATCAAAAGGAATACTCTTTCTGTTCCTTTGAGCTTCAGCTTTACCATCTTGATACATGACCACTAATCTTGTCGAACAGCTCTTATGATGGGATTGTCTGATGTTTCCTCATACAAACAACAAATAAAATATGTAATATGTTAGATAAATAAATGCCATAGGGGAAAAAAAAAAGAAAACAGAGAAGAGAAAGAGGGAACACCAGAGAAGATGGATTAATTTTAAATAGTGTGGTGAAGGAAGGTCTTCAAAGATGACAAACGAGCACAGACCCAAAGAATCTGAGACAGACAATCACTCACACTGTGTGAGGGTAGATAGAACATCCCGGGCAGTGAGGACCACCAGGACAGAGGCCCTGGAGCACACACTCAGTGTAATCTCAAACCACCCCTCTTGTGTAATATTTAAACAATGGTCAAAGTCTTCTTGGTCCTTTCTGCCTATGTGGGCCCTGACCATTTTGAACCAACAAAAGTGCTGAAAGCCAGCACTAAAAGGTGAAAGGTGAAAAACTTCCCCGGAACTGCTGGGAAAACATTTACCCTGATGACGACAAAAGAGAAAATACAAACTGGATAGAATTTTAAACACAATGTAATCAAATTTATAAAGCTTTTGCATTCATTATGTCAGCAAATCTGGAAGACCCAGCAGTGGCCTCAGGACCGGAAAAGGACAACCCTCATCCCGATTCCCAAGAAGGGTAGTACCAAAAAACGCTAACCATTAGACAGTTGCACTCATTTCCCATGCTAGTAAGGTCATGCTTAAAATCTTGAATGCTAGGCTTCAGCATTATGAGAACCAAGAAATTCCAGATATCCAAGCTGGGTTTAGCAAAGGAAGAGGAACTAGAGATCAAATTGCCAACATTTGCTGGATTATAGAGAAAGCAAGGGAATTCCAGAAAAACATCTATCTCTGTTTCATCAACTACGACTGTGTGGATCATGACAAACTGTGGAAAGCTCTTAGAAACCAGACCATCTTATCTGTCTCCTGAGAAACCTGTATGCGGGTCAAGAAGCAACACTTAGAACCCTGTATGGAACAACTGGTTGATTCAAAGATCGAGAAAGGAGTATGTCAGAGCTATCTTCTGTCACCCTGTTTAACCAATATGTTGGGCACGTCATAAGAAATGCCGGGCTAGATGAGTTACAAGCTGGAATCAAGATAGGCAGGAGAAATCAACAACCTCAGACATGGGGATGACACCACTCTAAAGGCAGAAAGTGAAGAGGAATTAAAGAGCCTCTTAATGAGGGTGAAGGAGTTGAGTGAAAGAGCTGGCTTAAGTCTAAATATTAAAAAAATTAAGATCATGGCATCTGGCCCCATTACTGCACAGCAAATAGAAGGGGGAAAGGTGGAAGCAATGACAGATTTCCTCTCTTGGGCTCCAAAACCAATGTGGATGGTGACTGCAGCCGTGAAATCAGAAGATGATTGCTTCTTGGCAGGAAAGCGATGACAAACCCAGATTGTGTGTTGAAAACTAGAGGCATTGCTCTGCTGACAAAGGTCCGTATAGTCAAGGCTATGGTCTTCCTAGTGGTCACTACAGTTGTGATAGCTGGACTGCAAAGAAAGCAGAACACCAAAGCGTTGATGCCTTTGGACTGTGGTGCTGGAGAAGGCTCCTGAAAGTCCCTTGGACAGCAAGGAGATCAAACCAGTCAATCTTAAGGGTGATCAACCCTGAATATTCAGCTGAAGCTCCAGTATTTTGGTCATCGGAAGTGCACAGATGACTCACTGGAAAAGTCCCTGATGCTTGGGAAGACTGAGGGCAGAAGGAGAAGGGGATGACAGAGGATGAGATGGTTGGATGGCATCACCAACGCAATGAACATGAACTTGGGCAAACTCCGGGAGATGGTGAGGGACAGGGAGGCCTGGCCTGCTGCAGTCCATGGCATCGCAAAGAGTCAGACAAGACTGAGTGACTGAACGGCAACAATAATCAAACTCCACCTGTAGTACATTAAGTGTATTTGTTTTCTAAAGTTGAAAGGCCAATTGAATGAAAATAGTTTAAAGTATAAGTGTTTCTTTGATTTGACTTTCCCAATAAGTGTGTGAAATAACCGAGTTGGATGTTTGTTATTTTTTTAATACTTAATACATCTCTGATTATAAACATGAATGTTTTACTTTAGAAAATGTGAAAATTACGTAAGAGAATAACAAACATGAAATTCACTGGTTACCACCTAGGAAAAAATCTTATATTTTTCTAGATAGACTTTACTTTGAAAGTGAGGTGAAAGTGTTAGTCTCTGAGTTATGTTCAACTCCTCGCCACCCCATGGACTGTAGACCACCAGACTCCTGTGTCAGAATACAGGAGTGAACAGGAGTGGGTTGCCATCCCCTTCTCCAGCGGATCTTCTGGACCCAAGGATCGAACCCACGTCTTCTGCAGCCCCTGCATTGGCTGGCAAATTCTTTACCACTGGGCCACCTGGGAAGCCCTTACCAGACCTCACTTAAATACTAATGGGTCCAGTCTTGTCCTGAGAGTCCTTGGAACTTATAGGACCACAGCAGTGATTTTGTAGATCTCCATATTGGATGGTACCCATCTTCCCAGCTCAATGCGAAAAATATGGGTGGAGAGACATACTTGGGACATGAGGACCACTTCTTGTTCACCTACTTGCTGTGACAAGCTTCCTTCCTTTTCCATATCCTGCCTCAGCATCCTCCCCTTCCATCACTGCTTATCCTCTCTCCCCGTAAGAAAAGGAAAATTCACGACATAATGACATAATCATAGAGTAGACACAGTTAACACTCCTGCACTGTATACATTAGGCTGGATGCAGCATGCTCAGTCGTGTCTGACTCTTTGCTACCCCAGGGACTGTAGCCCTCCAGGCTTCTCTGTCCATGGGATTCTCCAAGCAAGAATACTGGAGTGAGTTGCCATTTCCTCCTCCGGGCGATCTTCCCGACCCAGGGATCCAACATGAGTCTTCTGCCTTAGTAGGCAGATTCTTTACCACTGAGACACCTAGTTGATGACTAGTGTGGCTTTATTCCCAGCAATCCAAAATCAGTGAAAAAATATTAAAATGGACTCATTGTACTGGTTAGCATTGTGAAATTGAAGAATCCAAGGTCTGCAAAGTTCTCATTATTTGAGATATAACCGTGAAAAATAAAATCAGAGAAAACTAGAAAGTTGCTTTTTAAAATATTTCTCTATATCCACATTTTAATTCATCTCTGGTTAAACTCAAGTGAAACAAAAAATGTCATATAACTTGCTAATAGGAATCTAATCTTTTTATCCTATACCAAAGATTTTAAATTAAGGAAATCATAATCCTATGATGGAAAAAAAAATTTTTTAATTTTTAAAAGCACTCAAAACAATCTCATAGATTATGAATGTATAATAGCAAGAATGTAAAAATATGGATGGGAAGTGTGATACCATACTCTGTAACTTACAAGCCTCGTTAGGTAAAAACAAGACCCCCAAGCTCTCTAGCAGAGTGCCAGGGAAACCACAGATACAGAAACAGTAGGCTCATTCCTCCTTCCACGGATGCCCCAGATTGTGGCCGAGAATGACAGGGCCTATGGGGCTCCCCTAGGAACCACTGGCTCCCCTGATATTTCCCACCTGGAGCCCTGGGTAAAAATGACTGGGGGAAATAAGCTTGTTGATTTTTTTATTGATACCAGAGCTAACTTCTCTGTGCTAAAGTCTAAACTGGCCACACCTCCTCAGTATTAATGACTATCTCCTTCTGTTTAGTTCAGTCACTCAGTCATGTTCAACTCTTTCTGACCCCGTGAACCGCAGCACGCCAGGCCTCCTTGTCCATCACCAACGCCCGGAGTCCACGCAAACCTATGTCCATTGAGTCAGTGATGCCATCCAACCATCTTATCCTCTGCCGTCCCCTTTTCCTCCTGCTCTCAATCTTTCCCAGCATCGTTTTCAAATGAGTCAGCTCTCCGCATCAGGTGGCCGAAGTATTGGAGTTTCAGCTTCAACATCAGTCCTTCCAATGAACACCCAGGACTGATCTCCTTTAGGATGGACTGGCTGGATCTCCTTGCAGTCCAAGGGACTCTCAAGAGTCTTCTCCAACACCACAGTTCAAAAGCATCAATTCTTCGGTGCTCAGCTTTCCCTATAGTCCAACTCTCACATCCATACATGACCACTGGAAAACCATAGCCTTGACGAGACAGACCTTTGTTGAGAAAGTAATGTGTCTGCTTTTTAATATGCTGTCTAGGTTGGTCATAACTTTCCTTCCAAGGAGTAAGCGTCTTCTAATTTCATGGCTGAAGTCACCATCTGCAGTGATTTTGGAGCCCAGAAAAATAAAGTCAGCCATTGTTTCCACTGTTTCCCCATCTATTTGCCATGAAGTGATGGGACCGGATGCAGTGGCTGCGATGGCCAGGAGTGCAGCACCACCCAAGAGGAGCTACCCTACGTCCAAGGTAAGGAGCAAGTGGCTGCGCCCTGCTGGAGCAGCCATGAAGAGACACCCCACATCCAAGGTAAGAGAAACTCAAGTAAGACTGTCTCCTAAACCTCTGCAAAAGCCCTTTTGGAAACCACAGGAATGTCAGATGAGAGAGACTTATCTGAAGCAGTTTCCTGTACATGCCAGAGTGTCCAATACATTTCCTGGGACGAGAGACCTCTTGAGCAAACTAAATGCAAGAGGAACTTTTTCCCAAGAAAGGATGGGCATGAAGGTGCTGCCGGGACAATCTTACTTGCTTCAAGCAGCATCACTATAGCTAGGAAAGGCTGAGTGCCTGAAATTACCTGAAGAGATCCTGCAGAAGGTAAAATGGGATGTTTGGGCAGAAGGGGACCCACAAAGAGCAAAGTTAGCAACACCCTGCACAGGCAGAACTCCATCCAAGGTCTAACATTCTGAACTTAAAACAATAGACTTTAAGGGAACATGCCAAAGAGGGAATCCAGCCGGTAATATGTGCCTTCATGGATATAACCTCATCTGTCCTTGCCAGTCACCACACAGCATTCCCATCCTACCAGTCCAAAAGCCAGAGACCCAAGAATACCACTTTATACAGGACCTGAGAGCAATAAATCAGGTAGCTGAGGACATTCATCTGGTGGCACCCAACCCCTATACCTTACTTTCTCTGGAGATTTCTGCTGGCTTACAGTTTTGGGCCTACATAGCTTCCCTGGTGGCTCAGATGGTAGAATCCACCTGCAAGGGAGGAGACCTGGGTTCCATCCCTGGGTCAGGAAGATGCCCTGGAGAAGAGAATGGCTATGCACTCCAGTATTCTTGCCTGGAAAATCCCATGGAAGAGGAGCCTGGCAGGCTACAGTCCATGGGGTCACAAGGAGACCTTTTATTGCACATCCGAAAGTCCTGAATCACAGGGATTTTTTGCTTTTGAATAGGATGACCCAGAGACCAAATTGAAACATCAGTTCTGCTGGATTGTACCTCCCCAGAGATTCAAGAATGCTTCTCCCAGTTTTAGGGGAGCCCTAGCCAAAGCTCTAAAGGACATACAGTTATATGAGGGAGCCTTTCTTCAGTATGTAAATGACATTTTGATTGCCAGTGAACCCGAAGATCTCCCAGAGCCTTTAAAACCTGGTTCATCCACTTATAACCTGAGTGGCCCTGACCAAGTGCCTTGGCCTCCCCATTCTTGCATTTCATCTTCTGAGCAATGTAAGGGGTAGTTGCAGGATTCAGTGAATCACACATACAAAAAGCACCCAAATAGTGCTGGTGCATAGTAAACTCTCAATACCTGTTGGTTATTATTATTCTTTATTATTTTCAGTTATCATATCCTCAAGTTTAGTGGAGTCCCCGTGATCAGATCCAAGAAGCAAGGGGGAAAAAAATGTAATTGGCTTATCTAAGTCGAATCTCCCAGTTGTAATCTGTTCGTTTGGTTGAACAAGCCAGTCCAGATACAGCAACTGCCTAACTCCTGGACTTCAGCAGGGCAGGCTCGGTGTGATTTCAGATAAGCTTGGCTACAACTGGACACTGGTGGAGAGAATTACACTTCAGTAAGATGAAGAAGGAGAATGTGCATCAAGAGATTCAGCTTCAATATTCTGCATAAAAGGGATACTCCTCCAGACTTTTCAGCCTGCAGAGAAAGCAGTCGTGAAGAATACGCCAATGTTAAACTCTGGGTTAAACGGCATTCTTCTTCATGGATCCTATGAGGTTTGTGCCCTCTCAGCCTCTCCCCTTCCCCCAAGATTTTATAAGAATCCAAGTCTTCCTCCACCTTTCATCAAACAGATCTGAAGGGTGTGCTAGGAAGGAGAGTTGGGGGATGGTGATCAGGACACCAGAAAGCTTCATAATGGTAGTTAATAATAACCCTGGAAGGAACAACAATAGAATAACTTGGGCTTGTTATGATCATTGAATGAGTTAATGATACATGCACTGGGCTTAGGGTGCCTGGCACATCCTAAGGTAACACTCAAGAGATGTTAGCTGTATTTAATCCTATCATTCCAATTTTGCAAATAAAGAAACCAGCCTGGGAAATTCACCCTAGATCACAAGTCTAATACATTAAGTGTTAGAGCTGGGATTTGAACTGGATGGATTCAATCCTGAGTCCCACCCCTCTAATGCCTCCAGGGGAGAAGCAGTTTCCTCTCCAGGAAGGTATTACTTTATTTTAAATATTTTATTTTATTTTATTTAGTTGTTTTGGTCTTTGTTGCGACACATAGGATCTTCAGACTTCATTTTGGGGTGTGGAATCTATAGCTGTGGCATGTGGGATTTATTAATAGTTGCCCAACCATGGATAGAACCCAGGCTTCCTGCATTGGGAACACGGAGTCCTAGCCACTGAACTACCAATGAAGTCCCTCATTTTACCTTTTTTTTTTTGGCTGTTTTTACTTTTTTTTTAATTGGAGGATGATTGCTTTACAATGTTGTGTTGGTTTCTGCCATACAACAAGGTGAATCAGTCATAAGTATCCATATATCCCCTTCCTCTTGAGCCTCCCTCCTACCTCCCTCATTTTACTTTTGACACTCCTTGTCATTCTAAGCAGCTGCTGCTTGTTGTTCTCCAACAAAAGTAAGGGCTTCCCAGGTGGTGCAGTGGTAAAAAATCTACCTGCCAATGCAGGAGACTCAAGAGACTCTGGTCCAATCCTTGGGTCAAGAAGATCCCCTGGAGTAGGAAATGGTGACCCACTCCAGTATTCTTGCCTGGAGAATTCCGGACAAAGGGGCCTGGCTGGCTACAGTCCATGGGGTTGCAGAGTCAGACACAACTGAGTGACTAACACTTTCACTTTTCAAACACTTAGAACTTTACTGGGTATTGTAAACATTTCCCAAGGCAAACTCCTGATTTCTTTCCCCTATATGGCAATTCCATCTTGTGTGTGATTCAGGCAACACCAGAACCAAAGATTTGGAGGCTCCTTAGAATCCTAATGGCTCAGATCCAATTGGCACTGCTTTCCCAATGTATTTAGAATAAGATGGTTCTCTCTACTTACCATTACCCAGGTCCAGCCACTGTCGTCTTTTCCCCTGGGTTATCACAACAGTCTCCCTGTAGTCTCTCAATTCAGAAGTCAGAGTGGGGCTTTTAAAGCACAAGCCTCAGAATCCTCAACTGGCTTCTCAGCACCCTCAGAGCCCAAACCAAAGGCCCTCCTCACAGTGTCCGCCTGGCTCTGCTTGCTCTGAGCCCCTGACACTGCTGACCTCCCCTCTTCTCCCTCTGCCGCTCACTCGCTCTGCTCCAGCCCCACTCGCCCTCTTACTCAAGTGCTCTAAACACAATTCCACCTCAGGGCCTTTGAGCTTGCCGTCCTTACTGCCTAGAATGCTGTTCCCCAGGCATCTACACGGCTCGCCCCTCACTTTCTTCAGGTTTCTGCTCAACTGTCACCAATCAGCAAATCTTCCTCTGACTTCCCCTATTGTAAGGGATCACTCCCCCACCACCCTCCACTCCCTATTCCCTTACTACCCTACTTGATTTTTCTGCATAGCCTTTATTGCTGTCTGATATATATGTATGTATATATATGTGTGTGTGTGTATGTATATATATACATATATATAGAGAGAGAGCTTATTTCTGTATTCTCTCAATAGAAAATAGAGAAGTTAGATAAAACAGGGAATGGAATGGAGTAGAGAAGGCAGACAATGCCTTCCTACATTTCACTTTCTTTGTCAGTTGTAGGATTCACACTTACTCAACATATTCATTAGTGAGTTTGTTTTGGTACTCCCTTACTAGAATGTAAGACTGTGAAGCCAGGAACTCTGTCTAGATGAGAGTGCCTGGGACATAGTAGATGCTCAATAAATACTTAGCGGATGAAAGGATGAACGACTGCCTCTGCCTTCTACCTATTGACAACATATTCTCTCTTAAGATTCCAGTACGACATCCAGGAGTTCCAACAATATGCAGCAGTTAAGGATATGTCTACCCTGGTGCCTCAGATAGTAAAGAATCTGCCTGCAGTGCAGGAGACCCAGGTTCAGTCCCTGGGTCGGAAAGATCCCCAGGAGGAGGGCACGGCAACCCACTCCAGTATTCTTGCCTGGAGGATCCGCATGGGCAGAGGAGCCTGGTGGGCTGCAGCCTGTGGGGTTGCAAAGGACCAGATGCAACTGAGTGATTGAGCACACACGCCCTCTCTTTCCTCTTAATGAGTCTAGGTATTCCAGTTTTGATTTTCAACACCACCAGAAAATGGCATTTGAAATGAAAGTAGTTCCAGTTATCTTTCAATCCTTCTAGCTAAACTTCTACCAATTTAGACAAACTCGCAGCAATCCTCCTAATTAACTCAGCCCAGCGCCACTTAAGAGTTAAAGGTGTACCGCCAGTTTCTGTTGAGGCTGAGTAGGGTCACCATGTCCTCATTGCTCAGTTTAAAGTCAAAGACCTGGAACAGTGAGAATTCCAGAACATCATCAGCAAGCCGGTTCCTGGTGCAATTTGAGATCTCCAGCCACACTAGCAGGGAGCAAGCTCACATCCACAGCAGTAACTAGCCAAGGGAGTTTCTCCCATTATGTCCACCAGACACAAATGGCTCTAAATTGGGTGCTTCACAGAGACTGCCGTGTTTCTGAGGTTTTGTATTCCAAAGCCTGTAAGCCTCCTTGCCTTACAGGCTCTGAACTGCACAGCCCCCTGATGGACACATGGGTTCCTCCAGAAGGGCAGGTCTTCTAGTATGGTCTATACCTCTCCTGCTGCTGGGAGGCAGAGCTTAGGCAGGACAGTCTGCTGTTGTGTGTGGCCCACAGCATAACTGTCTGGGGACAGCCAAGACCTTCTCAGTCAGGGGTGAGAGGTACAGCTGTGCTCACACCTGACAGGACATCACCGGCTGCTCCCCCAGCCCACCCCTGGTCGTGGGCCCTTCACCTCAGCCCTGAGGTCAGCTCCCTGGCCCGAGAGATGGCAAGGTGGTGGGAAGGTGGTGGAAGCCCACAGAAAGCACAGGGACAGCATGAGAGACCTGGTGAAGGAGTCTCTCCCACCCCCTCCTCCACTGAGAACACCAGCTTGCTCCTCGGAAGAAAAGCTATGCCCAACATAGACAGCGTATTAAAAAGCAGAGACATTACTTTTCTGACAAAGGTCCATCTAGTCAAAGCTTTGGTTTTTCCAGTAGTCATGTATGGATGTGAGAGTTGGACTATAAATAAAGCTAAGCACCGAAGAACTGATGCTTTTGAACTGTAGTGTTGGAGAAGACTCTTGAGAGTCCCTTGGACTGCAAGGAGATCCAACCAGTCCATCCTAAAGGAGATCAGTCCTGAATATTTACTGGAAGGACTGATGCTGAAGCTGAAACTCCAATACTTTGGCCACCTGATGCGAAGAACTAACTCATTTGAAAAGACCCTGATGCTGGGAAAGATTGAAGGCAGGAGGAGAAGGGAATGACAGAGTTTGAGATGGTTGGATGGCATCCACTGACTCGATGGACAGGAGTCTGAGCAAGCTCCAGGAGTTGGTGAAGGACAGGGAAGCCTGGTGTGCTGCAGTCCGTGGGGTTGCAAAGAGTCAGACACAACTGAGCCACTGAACTGAACAGAACCAGCCAGAACCTTACCTGAAAGTTCTCAGTGATGTGTGCGAGCGTCACAGACTTGGGAATTACAATTACATGCCTCTGGATCTGGAAATGGATCAGAACCTGTGCAGAAGGGGACTTCTCATTTACACTCAACTGCAACGACCACTCCCTATACTTTTTCAGAAAATGAAACATCTCTGCCATTCACTGTGTCTTTATTAAGTTGCAATAGCTAATATACACTGAGCACTTTATAGCTATCAGATAACTTCTCAGTCCTCTGCTCAATTCTCTCCTTTAATCCTCACAACAACCCTATATTCTTCCTTTTTAAAAAATAAAGTGACCTGGGATCGTGTTTGGGATCGTCCGGCTGATAAGTAGTGGAGCTGGGATCTGAGCACAAGTGTTTCGGCTGCAAAGCCATGTTCTTGTTCTCGGTCCTCTAGTCTCAACAGAAGCTGTTAGAGACCATCCCTGTTTCAGTGATAACCATGCTATTTCCTGGCGGTCCAAACAAACAGACTTTCAAGGAAAGGCCTTAGAAGTCTTCCTCTCTTGTTCCCTTTCCCTTCAAGGAGTAAGATGGGTGCTTTCCCAATGGTCCAGTGGTTAAGAATCCTCCTTGCCATGCTAGGGATACTGGTTCAATCCCTGATCTGGGAAGATCCCACATGCCTCAGAGCAACTAAGCCCATGCACCACAACTACTGAGCCTGCAACAAGAGAAGCCACTGCAATGAGAAGCCCATGCATGGCCACAAAGAGTAGCCCCCACTCACTCCAACTAGAGAAATCCCTCTCGCAGCAATGAAGACCCAGCATAGCCAAAAAATAAAATAACATAAATACAGGAGTTAAATGAAGACAATATTAAGAATCACACAAGACTAGTTTGTGGCAGGTAAAGCAACTACACATTATACCTGGGCTGTGGATTTTTTGTGCTTTGCAGCAATCTCATTACTCTTGGGATCCTCCAGTAGAGAAGGTCCTCTGGTTTGGCCCTAGGGGGAGAAAGATGGTTGGTGTGCATAATCACCATGGCCACCATACATAGATGAATATTACTCCAGTGATGGGCCCAAGGCTGATCGTCAGTCTACCTCATGTGGTAGATAAGGCAAAAGGATTTGAAAGTTTCATGTCTTACCCATGGGTCCACCCATGGGTTCTGAAGCCTCAGGAGTTTTTGCAAAGGCTGGTCCAGTGCTGGGTGGTTAAACTGGAGTATTCCCAAAGGGTTGCTGTTTTTTTTTTTTAAGTTCCCATATTTTCCCCACTGTTTGAGTATGCCAGGCACATTGCCTTACACGCATTTTTCTTTCTGATGGCTTTCTTAAAAGAATGTCGAGAGAAAGATCAGATGCCTCACCCAGATCTATTTGGACAGCCTAGCGGGCTGTAAGCCATGACACTGATGCCCTTGGACTGAGTACTGGATCAATTTCTCCTGCGTGAGGTATGGGTGACACTCAATCTGTAAAAGCAAGCAATTCTCATCACTGGGAAAATCCACCTGCTCTTTGAGCTGCTCATAGGGAGTTCTACACAGAGAAAAAGGTCTATCAGCAAAGACCAAATCCTGCCTCCTGCTAGGCTGGCTAAACCAGACCCCAAGACCTGTCTCCCATGAGATGCCTGACCTTCAAGATGAGACTTAGTGCAAACCATTGAACTTGCCTCCAGACATCTAAGAAATAATAGAGCAGAACCCTTACCCTTTACTAAACAACTTACCTGGTTAATCACTGGTTTGTATTTCAGTCCAGGTTTGTTCAAGAGTCTCTCGATCTGAAAGTGGTTGAAGTTCGAGATCCCAATGTTTTTCACCAGCCCCTCGTCCACCAGCTCCTCCAAGGCCTGTCATAGAAAGGGAAAACTTTGGCCATTGCTAGAGGGATCTCAAGGACCCTCTAGTTTGGCTTAGTTTGGTTTAGTCCTCTCTGGGACAGGAATATGTGTGTGGATTAGCAGAACTAATAAAAAGAATTTGACTTTCTAACATAAACCCACAATGATAAGAGAACAGACTCTGCATGATTTACAAAAGACCATGAAATTTTTGTACCATGAAGTTTTATGTCCCTGGATATGTTCCAGTGTCTCCTGGTTTATAGTCTGTGGGAACTTGAATAGAATCTGTATACTGCTGTTGTGTGAAAATTGTATAAATCTTAATTACATCTAATTGGTTGATGGTGCTTTTCAGGTCTACTATATCTTTCTACTTTTCTGTCTATTCATTCTATTAATTTTTGAGAGCTTGTTATTGAAATTCCAACTAAAAGTCTTAATTCATCTACTAAAAAGATAATTGTAATATGTAGTAGAACTATATGTAACCTTGTTCTGTATTTTCCAAGTCTCCCGTAAATGTGTTATCATACTTCCATAATTTAAAAAATAAGAAAGAAGGGGGAAAAAGGAATTTTCCATCCAGCCCATGAGTAGAGAGGAAAGCAGGAGCAAAGCCTTTGAGGCGAGGACAAGCATGAGGTGTTCGGGGGACAGTCGAGCCAGTGGTTCTCAAACGTGGCTGCAATTTGGAATCACCTGACAGCTTTAAAATATACTAATGCCTAGAGACTTCTCTGGTGGTCTGATGGTGGAGAATCCGCCTCCCAGTGCAGGAAGCATGGGTTGGAGCCCTGGTCCAGGAAGATACCACACGCTGCATGTGGAGCAACTAAGCCTGTGCACCACAACTACTGAGCTGTGCGCCACAACTACTGAGCTGTGCGCCTAGAGCCTGTGTTCCACGAGAGAAGCCACAGCAACGAGAAGCTGGTGCCCTGCAACTAGAGAGTAGCCCGTGCTCTCCACAACTAGGGGAGGCCCAGGGGCAGCTATGAAGACCCAGGGCAGCCAAAAATAAATAGTTAAAAATGCATACACATATGTACTGATGCCCAGATTCTACCCTTAGAGTTTCTTATCAAATCTGTGTAGCATGTGGCCTCAGCACTGGGATCATTAAAACTCCCCAGGTGATTTTAATGCATAGAGAGGACCACTAGGGTAGATGATATAGTCTTTAAACTGGACAAATAAAATTTAGAACTGATGAGATTGCAAAGTCCCCAAACCGCCTGAGTTGGGCCATGAACCAGTGTAACTGTTTCTGTGTAGCATGGAGCAGGTACAGGTGGGTGTGTGATACATCTTGACGTTGTTTCATTCTTTTTCTCCCATCTGCTTCAGGGTGTTCAAGAAGGTTTCTGTTGAACTGGTTATGGGTCCACATAAACTTTTATTGCTTCAGTCCTGCCTTTTCTTCCTAGATTCTTTGAACTTGATCATCAAAATCTTTCATTTAGTAATCATTCTCAAATCCATTCTAAGGATACAGCAATGTGAAAATCAGGGTACTTTTACAGAGAACAATGATATAGTTGTTACAATGAATACTATTAAGTATTCGTTAAGAATAAGGGCAACATCATTTAAAAGTGGACATTTGATTTCCAAATACATGGAGTTTTAAAAGTATCTTTGATATTAATTTCTCATGTAGATGCTTTCTTCCCTGCACTTGCCCTCTGTGTTCTTTCAGTCTTCTAACCTTATTGAGGCTTTCAATGGATAAGTCAAAGAGCTCTCCTGGTAAATGTCACACTGCACTTGAAAATATGTGGGTTATTTTCATATATCTTGATCTCTAACATAAATCCACAGTGATAGAGAACAGACTCTGTATGACTTCAATACATTTAGACCACAAAACTTTTGCAACTTGTTTTATATCCCTGGATATGTTCCAGTGTCTCCCAGTTTATAGTCTATGAGAACTTGAATTTGTATCGTACTGTTGTGTGAAAATTCTGTAAATCTTTATTATGTTGAATTGGTTCATGGTACTTTTCAGGTCTACTATTTCCTTCTACTTTTCTGTCTATTCATTCTATTAATTTTTGAGAGTTTGATATTGAAACTCCAACTAAAAATCTCAATTTATCTACTTAAAAACATCATAACATTTAGTGGAACTATATGTAACTGTGTCTTGTATTTTCCAAGTCTCATGTAAATGTGTTATCACAATTTCATAACTTAAAAACATTAAAAAGAAGGAAACAATAGAATAAGATCAAAACTCTTGTGGAAACAATACTAGAGGTGTCTCAGCCTCCATATCTCACAAAGAATAATCCCTAAGATATTTCAGAGGTCTTGTTTTACCAAGGTAATGTATACGACAGAACCCTCTTGTCAAATTTAATGCAAAAGCTTAGTCTATTGAAATCTTAGGCTCTGCGGTAAGTCTTATCATAACTTTCATTCTCAGGAATAAAACATTCACTGAGTTGAGTCCACGCACATAAAACATTCAGTTCAGTTCAGTGGCTCAGTTGTGTCCGACTCTTTGCAACCCCATGGACTGCAGCACACCAGGCTTCCCTGTCCTTCACCAACTCCCGGAGCTTGCTCAGACTCCTGTCTATCGAGTCAGTGGATGCCATCCAACCATCTCTTTCTCTGTCGTCCCCTTCTCCTCCTGCCTTCAATCTTTCCCAGCATCAGGGTCTTTTCAAATGTCTTTTCTTCACAATAGGTGGCCAAAGTATTGGAGCATCAGCTTCAGCATCAGTCCTTCCAATGAATATTCAGGATTGATTTCCCACCATTAGATGGTTCATTAAATCATCATCCTGAAATATTTCTCTCACAGGAGGTTGTTTGTGGTAGGAAAATAAACATGTTGACTTTTTAAAAAACTATCTTAGTACCAGAATTCATGCTTCTCTTTATGGCTACTCTTTTGGCACTAACAGAAAGAAAGTAGCATATTTTCTTGAAAATTCAGGCTTCATAAATTTGTTTTAATGAGTATATCAAACAAGTGTTTAAGACTATGTAGTTGGATAAAGACTTGTGTGATCATTAGGTTAAAAAGAATATGTAAAGCTAAGAAAAACAACATTTTAAAACTTGAAGTTTGAACCCACCTTCATGTATGTGGGCTCAACCAGCTTTTGGCTTGTACAGCAATGACGTTCTGTCACATTTACCATGGATTTATATTTAAGTATATGTTCAAGATAGCAGAATGTTTGACAGAATGATGCCTTCATAAGATTTTCCCAAGAGAACTTGATTTACTTATATATATATATACTTATGTATACACACATACACACACACACACACACACACACACACACACACACACACATATCCCTGGAGGAGGGCACGGCAACCCACTTCAGTATTCTTGCCTGGAGAATCTCATGGACAGAGGAGCCTGGTGGGCTGCAGACCATAGGGTCGAAAAGAGTCGGACACAACTGAAGCGACTGTGTGTGTGTGTGTGTGTGTGTGTGCGTATGCTCTTGCTCATGAGATATTGCCAATGGCTTATTATTTAGAATGGCTTTTAATCACATAATCATTGCTCTTTTATTATTGCTAACTTTTAAATGTCTTTCTGTTGTTTTTTGATGAATTTCTTTTTATTTTTGGTCGCACTGGGCCCTCATTGCTGCACGAGGGCTTCCTCCAGTTGCGGTGAGCAGGGGCTGCTCTTTTCTACAGAGCATGGGTGCTAGGGCACATGGGCCTCAGTAGTTGCTGCTCCTGGCTCTAGAGCAGTCTCAGTACTTGTGGTGCACCGGCTTAGTTCCTCCCAGGCACAGGGATCTTCCTAGATCAGGAGTGAAATCCATGTCCCTGCATTGGCAGGCAGATTCTTTACCACTGAGTCATCCAGGAAGATTTATATTATTAGCATCCTTTGGAAGATATTTTTTTTAAGAAGCAGAAGAAACTGAGGTTTCAAGGAGTTAAATAACCTGCACTAAATTTGGAAAACTCAGCATTGGCCACAGGACTGGAAAAGGTCAGTTTTCATTCCAATCCCAAAGAAAGGCAATGCAAAAGAATGCTCAAACTACTGCACAATTGCACTCATCTTACATGCTAGTAAAGTAATGCTCAAAATTCTCCAAGCCAGGCTTCAGCAATACGTGAACTGTAAAATTCCAGATGTTCAAGCTGGTTTTAGAAAAGGCAGAAGAACCAGAGATCAAATTGCCAACATCCGCTGGATCATGGAAAACGCAAGAGAGTTCCAGAAAAACATCTATTTCTGCTTTATTGACTATGCCAAAGCCTTTGACTATGTGGATCACAAGAAACTGGAAAATCTGAATGAGATGGGAATATCAGACCCCCTGACCTGCCTCTTGAGAAACCTATATGCAGGTCAGGAAGCAACAGTTAGAACTGGACATGGAACAACACACTGCTTCCAAATAGGAAAAGGAGTCTGTCAAGGCTGTATATTGTCACCCTGCTTATTTAACTTATATGCAGAGTACATCATGAGAAACGCTGGGCTGGAAGAAGCACAAGCTGGAATCAAGATTGCCGGGAGAAATATCAATAACCTCAGATATGCAGATGACACACCCTTATGGCAGAAAGTGAAGAGGAGCTAAAAAGCCTCTTGATTAAAGTGAAAGAGGAGGGTGAAAAAGTTGGCTTAAAGCTCAACATTCAGAAAACGAAGATCATGGCATGGTCCCATCACTTCATGGGAAATAGATGGGGAAACAGTGGAAACAGTGTCAGACTTTATTTTGGGGGCTCCAAAATCACTGCAGCTGGTGATTGCAGCCATGAAATTTAAAGACGCTTACTCCTTGGAAGGAAAGTTATGACCAACCTAGGTAGCATATTCAAAAGCAGAGATATTACTTTGCCAACAAAGGTCTGTCTAGCTGAGGCTATGGTTTTTCCAGTGGTCATGTATGGATGTGAGAGTTGGACTGTGAAGAAAGCTGAGCACCGAAGAATTGATGCTTTTGAACTGTGGTGTGGGAGAAGACTCTTGAGAGTCCCTTGCACTGCAAGGAGATCCAACCAGACCATCCTAAAGGAGATCAGTCCTGGGTGTTCATTGGAAGGACTGATGCTGAAGCTGAAACTCCAATACTTTGGCCACCTCATGTGAAGAGTTGACTCTTTGGAAAGGACCCTGATGCTGGGAGGGATTGGGGGCAGGAGGAGAAGGGGACGACAGAGGATGAGATGGCTGGATGGCATCACTGACTCGATGGCCGTGAGTCTGAGTGAACTCCAGGAGTTGCTGATGGACAGGGAGGCCTGGTGTGCTGCGATTCACGGGGTCACAAAGAGTCGGACACGACTGAGCAACTAAACTGAACTGAACTGACGGTAGTTACTTTAATCAATACCTGCAATCCCAGGGCAACACTGTTTCAAATCCCTCCCCCTGGTTTAAGAATAAACTGGGTATCCTCTGAAGTCAGGCATGCTGTATTCCCAGTCTCCTTTGAGGATTCAGTCTTAGTTTTCAAAAATATAAGAAGTGTCAGGTGAACCCCAAAAGTCAAAGGTGATTAGGAAGGAGTTCAAAGAATTAGAAAATGATGATGAGATAAAACCTCATTGAGCACCTGGGCTCCTTCACACGGGTGTAGGCCCTTGTAGATGACTGAAGGCAAGTTCTCACTCCCAACCCACTGCGAACAAGATGGAACCTACTCCCACGTGTCCAAGAACGTTGCTTTAGTGTTGATGGTATTGCCTTTATTGTCTTTGGGAGTAAAGTCCTCCCCAGGCTATAAATGTGAAACAAGAAGCTTAGCGCAGTGTGCATCTGAACACTTGATTCTGTCAAGTGAGTTTTCAGGATCCTGACTCGTCCTAAACACCCACATCTGCATACCATTTTTGTTTTTCAAGCTCCACAGTATCAATTTCGGAGAACAGAGTTGAAATAAAATCTCTGGATCAATCTGCCAGAGTATAAAACATAAGTTCTTATATTTTAGAAATTATTGGACTTTTTTTTCTCTTGGCCATGCCACACAGCTTCTGAGATCTTAGTTTCCTAACCAGGGATTGAACCCATGCCCTTGGCAGTGAAACATGGAGTCCTGATCATTGTACCCTCAGGGAATTCCCAGAAATTGCTGGACTGATTTTAAAATCTATCATAAGCACATCCCAGAAGCCACCATTAGCCCCGTGGACATAGACTTCTCACAAGCACTTGGGGACAAAGTTCAATTTCATGAGGTGAGAGAGCTGGGAATTCAAGTCCCTCAGGCTCTCTGGCAAAGGCAGGAGCAGAGTCCTATTTCCTCACTGAGCACTGGCTACCTTTTAGCACCATCATACTTGGGCTTTTCTCCAGAATGGCATTCCCAGTGCCTCAGTTAATGAGAGGATTGAGCCCTGAAACAGCATTATGTAAGAGCTGCCCTGGGAGGAGAGCCCTTGGCATGGAATCAGGACCAAAGCAGAGTGGCAGTTGCACCTTGTCTGGGCTGCTAGAAGTCATAGTTTTCTCAAACGTAACAGAGAAAGCCGAGGTGTGGGGTCACCTCTACATTGGTCCATGGACTTGGATTCCTTTTCAGGCCAGTGTCTTTCTGCTCCACCGTCTCATCCTGAAAACTTTCCTGTGGAGTCCTGAAGTGCAAGGCCTTTGGCTTCAGCTCCCCTTGGTCCCCAGCCTCCAGCCCCCAACCCTCCCCTCCCCACTCCTGACACAGCTGCTATCTTCCAACACGTGCCCAGGAACCAGAGACTGGGACAGGGAGGAACTTCAACCTGTAATGCCTGTATAAAGTGAATAAGGTAGAGGTCCAGAGAGTCCAGTCTCAGATCCTTGAGGGTCTTCTGACAGGATTCCCTCACTAGAGCTTCTCCATGAAGGCGGGCCACAGCTGCAGAGAGGAGAGCAGGGAGAAATCAGCAGTGGACAGAGAAGGGGCTACCTTCTCTGCTTTCCCTGCTTTTTGACCCTCAGCTTGAGCTAACCCCAGGGGCAGGCCATTTACAGCATGGGTGGTTCAGATGCGTCATCCAGGGATGCAAGGTCACCAGGTCGCTCTGAAGGTCACTGACATCTCTTAAGTGTCAAGGGCAAGTCATCTTTTTGACTCACCTGGTATTGTATGTATTTGTTACATCAGGTGCAGTATTTGGGCACAGACTCAGTGTTTGTTTACATACGCCATTCTCTTCCTCAGCAGTAGCGTTTCTGAAGTTGTGGCTTGTGGCCAGCATTTAAGTTCCTAAGCCTTTGGAAACAGGTGGTCCTCTACTGCTCTCCTGTCTCCAAGCCCATGGGCCACCAACGATAACTCTGCAAGGAATTTATCCAGATGCAACCAGTGGGGTCTATTTGTCCCACTAGATACGTGCACTTTCCAAGTACCTGTAACTAGTCAGTCCCTTTTAGCAAACTGGGTATAATGCATATTCAGTGTTTCTCAACCCTCTCTCACTCTGTTTATAACATTCTGTAACTTGCCTTTTACTAGACTGAATTGAAGTGAAATTCATATATGACAATAAGTATGTCCCACCATTTTCCAAAGTACCTGCCAGCTGAGAACCTCTGGGCTACAACCACTGAGACCACAGTGCTGAAAGATGGAGCTTCAGGATCCAGCTGTAGCCTTAGCTTTCGGCTGCCAGGGGGAAGATGGAACCCACCAATAGGGAACAGGGATGCTAAAGACACCACCCTGGCTCAATGGAGACTACTCCTCTAGGGCGGAAGCCACTCAAGAAGGGTGGGTAGCATCAGCATCAATGCACCAACACTGGATGCTAATGTGGATGTTTGTGTCCAGGGACATTATAAAGACAGCAATGAAGACAGCTGGGGGAAGTGACCTGGATGCTCTTGTTGTTGTTCATTCACTCAGTCATGTCCAACTCTTTGTGACCCCATGGACTACAGAATGCCAGGCTTCCCTGTCCTTCACTGTCTCCCTGAGTTTGCTCCATTGAGTCAGTGATGCCATCCAACCATCTCATTCTCTGTAACCCTTTCTCCTCCTGCCCTCAATCTTTCCCAGCATCAAGGTCTTTTCCAATGAGTCAGATCTTTGCAGCATGGTCAAAGTATTAGAGCTTCAGCTTCAGCCTCAGTCCTTCCAATGAATATTCTGGGTTGATTTCCTTTAGCATTGAATAGTTCGATCTTCTTGCTGTCCAAGGGACACTAAAAAGTCTTCTCCAGCACCACAATTTAAAGCATCAATTCTTCAGTGCTCAGCCTTCTCTATAGTCCAACTCTCACATCTGTACATGACTACCGAAAAAACCGTAGCTTTGATTATATGAACTGTTGTTGGCAAAGTGACATCTCTGCTTTTTAATATGCTGTCTAGGTTTGTCATAGCTTTCCTTCCAAAGAGCAAGTGTCTTTTAATTTCATGGCTGCAGTCACCATCCATAGTGATTTTGGAGCCCAAGAAAATAAAGTCTGCCACTATTTCCATTTTTTTTCTCCATCTACTTGTCAGGAAGTGATGGAGCCGGATGCCATGATCTTTGTTTTTTTGAATGTTGAGTTTTAAGCAAGCTTTTTCACTCTCCTCTTTCACCTTCATCAAGAGGCTCTTTAGTTTCTCTTCTCTTTCTGCCATTAGGGCTGTATCATCTGCATATCTGAGGTTGTTAATATTTCTCCTGGCAATCTTAATTCCAGCTTGCGCTTCATCCAGTCTGGCATTTCACATGATGTACTCTGCATATAAGTTAAATAAGCAGGGTGACAATATACAACCTTACTGTACTCCTTTCCCAATTTTGATAAACAGTCCTTTGTTTTATGTCTAGTTTTAATTGTTGCTTCTTGACCTGCAGTTTTCTCAGGAGGCAGGTCAGGTGGTCTGGCATTCCCATCTCTTCAAGAATTTTCCACAGTTTGTTGTGGTCCTCACAGTTAAAGCCTTTAGTGTAGTCAATGAAGCAGAAGTATGTATATTTTTTGGAATCCCCTTGCTTTTTCTATGGCCCAACAGTTGTTGGCAATTTAATCTCTGGTTCCTCTGCCTTTTCTAAATCTAGCTTGCACATCTAGAAGTTCTCAGATCACTTACTGTTGAAGACTAGCTTGAAGGATTTTGAGCATTGTCCTGCTAGCATGTGAAATGAGCAGAATTATATGGTAGCTTGAGCAATCTTTGGCATTGCCTTTATTTGGGATTGGAATGAAAAGTGACATTTGCCAGTTTTGTGACCACTGCTGATTTTTCCGAATGTGCTGGCATATTGAGTGCAGTACTTTAACAGTATCATCTTCTAGGATTTGAAATAGCTAAGCTGCAATTCCATCACCCCCACTAGCTTGTTTGTAATAATGCTTCCTAAGGCCTGGCTCTAGGTGAGTGATCACACCATTATGCTTATCTGGGTCATTAAGATTATTTTTGTATAGTTCTTCTGTGTATTCTTGCCATTTCTTCTTAATCTCTCCTGCTTCTGTTAGTTCCTTGCCATTTCTGTCCTTTATTGTGCCCATTTTTGCTTGAAATGTTCCCTTGGTATCTCCTCCTTTTTGAAGGTCTCCAGTAGCCCTACTTACAAAAGTTCATCTAGTCAAAGCTGTGGTTTTTTCCAGTAGTGATGTATGGACATGAGAGCTGGTCTATAAAGAAAGCTGAGCACTGAAGAATTGATGCTTTTGAACTGTGGTGTTGGAGAGACTCTTGAGAGTCTCTTGGACTACAAGGAGATCCAACCAGTCCATCCTAAAGAATATCAGTCCTAAATATTCATTGGAAGGACTGATGCTGAAGCTGAAATTTTGGCCACCTGATGCAAAGAACTGACTCATTGGAAAAGACCCTGATGCTGGGAAAAATTGAAGGGAAGAGAAGGGGATGACAGAGGATGAGATCGTTGGATGGCATCACTGACTCAATAGACAGAAGTCTGAGCAAGCTCCAGGAGTTGGTGAAGGACAGGGAAGCCTGGCGTGCTATAGTCCCTGGGGTCGCAAAGAGTTGGACACGACTAAGCTAAACTGAACTGAGTAGCCCCACCATAGCACATGTAGACTCCAGGATTGGGTTGCCCCAGGCCAAACAACTAATAGGAAGGGAGCACAGCCCACCCACAGCAGACAACTGGATTAAAGATAAACTGAGCATGTCCCTGCCCACCTGAACAAGACCCAGTTTTCCCCACAGCCAGTCCCTCCCATAAGGAAGCTTGCACAAGCCTCTTAACCTCATCCATCAGAGGGCAGACAGAAGCAAGAACTATAACCCCAAAGCCTCCAGAATGAAAATCACAATCACAGAAAGCTAACCAAAATGATCACATGGATCACAGCCTTGTGTAACAAAGCCATGCTGTGCAGGGCCACCCAAGATGGATGGGTCATAGTGGAGAGTTCTGAACCAACAGGGGTGCTGTTAGTGAGATGAATTGTATATATTTGTACTAGGGTCACTGAGAATCTAGATAGTAAATGTGATCCACTAGAGCAGGGAATGGCAAACCACTTCAGTATTCTTGCCTCCAGAACCCCCTGAACAGTATGAAAAGACAGAATTCTGGGTGCTGACTAGACCCAACACTTCTGCCTGCTTTGAAGTGTACTCTTCCCACCAGGTGAGCCCTTGGTGCCTTGCTCACTATGAAGAGTTCTTCCCGCTTCACAGCCTTCTCTTGGTTCTTCTCTTGGATCGCTTCACCCACCTCATGCTCATTCTCGTAGGCATAAGCACAGTCCAAGTGGCGATATCCTATGTCAGTGGCCCCCTTCACAGTGTCTCTGACTTCTCCGAAGCCAAACTGGAAGGAAAAAGAAAAAGCCATCTCCCCAGACCACCTTCAAGAGGCTGTATTACTCAGCCCAGCTTCTCCAAACCAAGATTTCCCTGAGATCCCTTTTTTTAGGGGATACCCGGGAAGAAAGCATGCTTTGGAAAACTTTTCAAAAGAGAAGGAAGAAAAGTGAATTAACTTTATGATTATAGCATCATGTCCCATCCTAACTCAAGCCTATTCCCTTCTGATTCAGGTTCATGCTCCAGCCCAGAAGTGTCTCCAGGTACATAGAAGTGAACTGAAGTGAAGTCACTCAGTCGTGTCCGACTCTTTGTGACCCCATGGACTGCAGCCTACCAGGCTCCTCCATCCATGGGATTTTCCAGGCAAGAGTACTTGGGTGGGTTGCCATTTCCTTTTCCAGGGGATCTTCCCGACCCAGGGATCGAACCCAGGTCTCCCGCATTGCAGTCAGACACTTTACCATCTGAGGCACCAGGGAAGTCAAGGTATATAGAAGAGACTGCAAACTCTTTCTAATGACCAGGCTGGATTTTGAAATAAACTAAAGGAACTTTCAGAGAGAAAGTAGTTATTACCTCATAAATTCAGGCTCATCTCATGCTAGGTGTGTGACCTGAGCAGATTGGTTAATTTCTCTAAACCTTGTCTGTAAAATGGGAATAATGACAACAGCATCTGCCTCGTGAAGCTATTGCTGCTTCCCAGGTGATGCTAATGGTAAAGAATCCACCTGCCAAGGCAGGGGATGTAAGAGATGAGAGTTCGATTCCTGGATCAAGAAGATATCCTGGAGAAGGGCATGGCAACCCACTCCAGTGTTCTTGCCTGAAGAACCCCATGGACAGAGGAGCCTGATGGGCTACAGTCCATAGGGTCGCAAAGAGTTGGACAAGGCTGAAGTGATTTAGCACACGCTCACACGAATGTACGTGAGGTGATTGTGCTAAGTGCTACAGTGAGTGTCAAATTTGAAGTACAGCACCAGGCATACACCTAAGAGTCAGTGGATAAAAGACATTATATAATTGTTGCTTCAGAAAAGGAGAAATAGAAAGCCTTGTAAAAATGGAATGTCTCCCCTCACTTGAAGGCAGAAAGGTTTTCTTTCATCGAAGAAAGGCAAAAAGGAAAGAGAGAGAGGGAGGGGGGGGAAGGAAGGGAGGAAGAGAAAAGAGAGAAGGAGGGAAGGAAGGGCATTAAAAATAACACATTCTGCCTAATCTAGCCAAGCCAAACAATGAAAGAGAAAGAAGCATTTACTATGGATCTACCTATCCTTTCTTCTGGTGGGCTACAGTCCATGGGGTCACAAAGAGTCAGACACGACTGAGCGACTAACACTTTCACTTAAACTGCTTAAAACTTGATACTTGCTAGGAAAGCTCTCACCGCTACTGGAAAAAGTCAGTCTTGGAGCACTACTGCTGAATCAGCCCTGAGAAAGCAACCTCAGTCCTGCCTCTGGCGCCCAATATTTACTTCCCCAAAACCCTTGCCTCTGGGCTTTCCCTCAGGACAGGAGGAAATGCCCAAAGCCCCTGGAGGGAAGTAGGTGTCCAGATATTTGCACACTTACTTTCCAGGTGCCCAGGCCCAAGAGGGGCACCTTAGCCTTGGTACTGAGCTCCACAAAGGTGGCCATGGTGCATGTAGAAACAGCCCTGAGGGAGCAAGTTAGATGTCTTCTGCCCCATTGAAATGTGCTGACTGCAGAGGAAGCAGCCTGCCCTGGCACGAACAGGAAAGTCCTTTCAGCCTTTATAAGATTCAAGTTAATGAACACCAAACACTGTTACCTTGAGAGAGTTCTCCCTGATAAAAAAAAAAATGCATGAATTATTTTATAAGAGTGAAATTTTATCAACAAATTAAAATACATGCACATGGAAAATAAAAATGTACATCTATTTTAATTGTTCCTATCTTATTACTCAACTGTTGTAAATTTTTTTTCCCCTCAGAACATGGAAACTATCAAAGTATAAGAATATGTTTATCTGTTAACCACCTGGACAGGACCCTTGTATGCTAATATTCATCATATATTATTGATTCTTGTTACTTTTTTAAAACACAAACTTTGTGATTGAAAAAAATGCTATGTGCTCAAGTCCAAAGAAGTCCTAAACTTTTAGGCTTCTTTTCCCTTAAGACAATGTTCATGTGAGATTCTTTTTTTTCTTTTAATTTCAATATTTTTATTCACATGAAAAAATTGGAAATAAAGTGAGTATGCTATATAGAAAACTGATCAAGAAATTAATTTGGGTTAGTGGAATTGTTAAAGTAAATTCTTATCAAGAAAAATGATATATACTCATTATAGTAAAACTGAAAAATGTAGATTATAAATAAGAAAATATTAATCACATATTCTCACTACTCATGATACCATTACAAGAGTACTGTTTCCTCCAGACTTTCATATATGTGTAAATGTGTGTGCATGTGTGTGTATACACATTCAAAATATATATTTAATACATTGCATATGTTAACGAACTCAGGTTTAACTGCTAGTCACCTAAGTAACCAATACTGAGTAGTTTGGTTTGGTGGAAAGGAAAGATAGCTTTATTGCAGAAGCCCACAGTCCTGGGGAGAAGGTGGACTCATGTCCCAAAAAACCAATTCCCGACTCCCCAGGTTTTGCTCTGAGATAACAGAGGGAAAAGAGGAAGAGACCACATGCTTAGGAGAGGGTTATGGGGTGTCTGATCTCAGCTCATGGACAGTCTTCTGATTGGTTGGTGGTGAGGTCATCAGAAGTCAACATCATCAGCCTTCTGGTTCCAACTAATCTGCGGTCTCTGTGCTTTTCTCCAGAAAGAGGAGTGTGTAGTCAAAGGAAATCTGTTTTTGTTTATCATGTGAAATGTGGTTTAAAATTGAATTTTTTAGATAGTTTTTTTTTATTAATTGGTTAATTTTTGACTATGCTGGGTCTTCACTGCTGTGGGTAGGCTTAATCTAGTTGCAGTGAGCAGGGACTCCTCTTGCTGGGGAGCACGAGCTCTAGAGCACTCGGGCTTCAGTAGTAGTGGTGCAAGGGCTTAGTTGTTCTGCCGCATGCGGGATCTTCCTGGACCCGGGATCGAATTTGTGTCCCTCTGCACTGGCAGGCAGGTTCTTAACCACTGAACTGCCAGGAAAGTCCCAAAACTGAGGGGTATTTTTGCAACACCATTTATACAATAACACACTCCACTGTTTGTGATGTTTCAGTAATTATTTGCAACTTTCATTTTTTAAATATTATATTCTTTATAAAATATAAAAAGAAAAATCAGTAGAGAACACAGACTAGATTAAGAAAATAAAACCCACACATAGTCCCACATTTAGAAATGATTATTGTTAATATTTTGGAGCATATCTATGGATACCCAGTTGAGTTCGGATGCCCCAAAGTGGAGGAGAACTGTGCCTCATTTCCCAGGGTGAGGCTGTGGAGAAGGCATCAAGCCTAGGATGGGATCTCTTGGTTCCCAAAACTGTAGGGTCTTCATGACCACAGGAGGTGTCCAGATGAGTGGCTAAATGTAGTCTCAGAGTGTCCCATGAGCCCCAGGGGCTGGGAGAGCAGCCCGATTATTCACGTCCACTGGCAAAGCTGGCTGAAAGGAAGTGAAACCAAACAAGTGAGACCGTTGCCCTGCACAAGACCAAAAGAGGCAAAGATATTTTGCAGAAGGAGAAAGGCTTTACTGCAGGGCAGCCAAGCAAGGAGACAGAAGCAAAGCTCAGATCTGTCTCCCTGATGGGCTTTTGTGGGGGGTATTTTTTTGTGGAAATAGGGAGCAAGATGGGGAGGCGGCTCTGAAATATGTGATGGAAATGAAGAAGTTTCAGGAATTCTGTGCACAGGAATGACTGTCCATGTCTCTTCACAGGTGTCATGTGCAGTATCAGGATAGTTCCACCTGTTATACATGGTAGATTTTTGGCAAACGATGTACAAAGCTCACGATCAATCGTTTTAGTCCCTCAATGTGCCGGCGGAAGGCCCTGTTAGTAACTGTTTCCATGCCTAGTTTGCCTGGTGCTCTGCAAGACAAGCTTAGGGGGAGGTCTCTGTTAATTGTCTTGTTTCTACGTTATGATCCTTGAGTGTGTACATTACAGGGTAAGGTTTCAGAAGGAATCGGTGAGTCCCGAACGTCTCAAGTTAGAGACTGTGAAAGTAGTGATGAACACAAGTTCATTATGCATATGACATTCAGGGGAGCTGGATGGAGGTTGTAGAGCGGGCTGTATAACTAAGGATTCGACGGGAATAAGGACATCTCAGATAACTATACAAAAGGATGGATGATCACACCTAAGGACCAGATATATGAATCCCATTTCAGGGAAAGTTAATGTATAGATGGTGATTCACACCAGGCACTTTTCCCACACTGCTGGATTTTGCAAGTCTCTTCTAAACTCCGCTGATACCTACAGAGAAGGAATCCTAAATGTAGTGGATTTTAATCCTGAAATACAAGAAAGTCAAAGTGAAAACTTTGGCAAAGAAGAAAGGCAGTGTAAGCTGAAAGTGTAACACAGAACATTTTCAGAAGTGGATATCATCAGCCAGAGCAGTCGCTTGCAGCCCATTTTTTCACTCAAGCCATCAAAAATTAATTTCAGTCTCACTTATAAATAAAAGTAAGCTTTAGTCCCATGATGAACTGAGGAATATCTGGTTCAAAATTTATCCCACAGGAAGAATGATCCAGCCGCAACTCCTACTCAGCTTAAAAAACAAACAAACAAACAAAAAGCCTTCATTGTCAGATGAGAAGAGGGTAATTCTGATTCTGATTTACTATTATTATTATTATTACTATTTGTAGCCATGTGCAATACATAATAGTGCATGTATTGACACATTTTCTCATTTATTCTTCAAGTAGCCTCACAAGGTAGATACTATTACTATCCCCATTTCATAACAAAAGAACTGGCACATTGAGATGTTCAGTAGTTTGTTCAAGGTAAATGCTAGCGCTAGGATATGGATACAGGTTAAGTTAAGTCACTCAGTCGTGTCCGACTCTTTGCAACCCTGTGGACTGTAGCTCACCAGGCTCCTCCGTCCATGGGATTCTCCAGGCAAGAATACTGGAGTGGGTTGCCATTTCCTTCTCCAGGGGATCTTCCTGACCCAGGGATCAAACCCAGGTCCCCCGGCATTAGAGGCAGATGCTTTAACCTCTGAGCCACCAGGGAAGCCGTGGATACAGGTTATTGGGCTCTAAAGCCAAAGCCAGTGTGACAGGAGCCTGGCAGGCTACAGTCCATGGGGTCGCAAAAGAGTCAGATATGACTTAGCAACTAAACATAAGCAAACACCAATGCAGGAGAGAGGCTGTAGCATCTGGTAGGGGAAGGCTGTGGGGATTCTTGGGGACACTGACAACCTGTGGAGGTGGCTGACATATGATGCCAGTATCTGTAGGTCTTGCACACTCATCGGAAGGGGTGGTGGTGCCAGCACATGGCAGACAGTGGCCAACAGGGTGCACCCACGAGCGTGAGAAGGCTGTTCTCTGGAGCATTGGTTACCTACTGCGGCATGAAAAATTATTCCCAAAATAACAGTTTAAAACAACAAACATTTATTTTCTCATAGTTTGTGTGGATTGATGACTCACAGTGATCCATGACCAGCAAACCCAGACGTCCAGACTGATCAAGCATGTATTCAGCTATGTAAATTAAGGAAATATGAGTCATCTAGAGCATAAAAGAAAACACGTTTTGAGGGAAGACTGCCAAAACAGGCTAAAGCTCTCAAGTTTCATTTCTGCTGCCCAGAAAACCGTGTTCTTACGAGAAAGGGTCCTGAGATTCAGGGGTCCCTGGAGTGTAGAAGGAAGTCAGATGGGGTTTTGTCTTTGTTTACATAAAAATACATGTTTCTAGACATCAATGTGTATGTTTTTTCATTCATGTACTTGGGGAGTGGTCAGGTGCATGAACTGACTCCATCCATGGCATATGAACATCATTGCTTCACACTATGTTTGAGTATTGAAAAAATGTCAAGGGTTAGTCACTCAATTGTGTCTGACTCTTTGTGACCCCATGGACTGTAGCCCACCAGGCTCCTCTGTCCATGGGATTCTCCAGGCAAGAATACTGGAGTGGGTTGCTATTCCCTTCTTCAGGAATATTCCTGACCCAGGGATCGAACCCAGGTCTCCCACATTGCAGGCAGATACTTTACCATCTGAGCCACCCGGGAAGTCCATGGATTTATGTGTTCACCCTGTTTTATTTCTGTTCCTCATGCTGAGGCCATATGCTAACATTTTGGTGAGTTGCTTTTATGATACCGATGTGAAATCTGCCTGCGTTTGGAGTTTATATGAACAGTGTTGTGTTAGCATTTGGTCCATAGGCTCCACACAGTGCTCTGCGCTGTGCATTCTGCTTACAATCTCCGTCTTTATCCAGGTAAAGAGACCCTTTCTCAAGGAGAAGGACAGCTCAGGAGTATAGGATTCCCTGAGACAGTCTGTCAGGCAAGGGAGAGATCAGGTAGAAGAGGAAACACCCTGGAAAAGGAGAGAGGGAAAGGAAGATGCTGTCGCCATGAGGCCATGTGCTTGTGTGCTATTTTCCCACTTCTCATCCAAAGTAACTTTATTGGGTGGACATCATTGTCCTCCTCCTATGGTAGAGGAAGAGCTTCAAAGAGGTTAGGTAAACTATTCAGGTCAGTCAATTTATCTGAGGGAACATTGGTCACCTTAAAAGTGACCTTAAAGGTCACACATAGACCCAGATTAGGCTTTTCCTTTGGCAGCGGTTCTCAACCTTACCTGTACACGCTAGCATCACCTGGGGAACTTATAACCACTGACACTCAGGACCACCCACCTATACACACCCACACTCACTCAAGTTCAGATTTAGCTGGGCTCCAGGAGAACCCAGACACCAACTGAACTTAATTTTTAGTCTTAAGTATGGGGCTTCCCAGGTGGCGCTAGTGGTAAAGAACCTGCCTGCCAATGCAGGAGATGTAAGAAACTGGGGTTCAATCACTGGGTCAGGAAGATCCCCTGGAGCAGGAAATGATGACCCACTCCAGTGTTCTTACCTGGAGAATCCCATGGACAGGGGAGCCTGGTAGGCTACGGTCCATAGGGTCGCCCAGAGTTGGACACGACTGAAGCGACTTAGCACACAGATATTTGGTCACAGTTTAACACCCGCCTCAAGACAAGTGCTCTGAACCTGAGCAGAGGCTGGTGAGTTTCACACAGTGAACACACCCATGTAAACATACCCAGAACAAGAAACAATGTTACAGACACAGAAACTCCCTCTCACCTTCTCCCAGTCACTCTCCAGATCCTCAAGGATGACCTCTCTTCTGACTTCTGACACCACGGGGCAGTTGTGCCTGGTTCTGAACTAATTGTGTGGGCTTCCCTGATGGCTCAGAATGTAAAGAATCCACCCGCAATACAGGAGACCCGTGTTTCGTCCCTGGGTTAGGAAGATCCCCTGGATAAGAGAATGGCTACCCACTCCAGTATTCTTGCCTGGAGAATCCCATGGACAGAGAAGCCTGGTGAGCTACAGTCCGTGGTGTCACAAAGATTCGGACACGACTGAGCGACTTTCATATCTCATACATTGCGTATTCTTTTGTGCCTCGTCACTTTCACTGAAAAGTATGCTTGTAAAGTTCATCTGTGTTGCTGAATGAAGCTGTAGTCTGTTTCTTCCTATTGCGGTGTAGTATTCCACTCTATGACATTTTGTTCAACTATTGATAAACATTAGGATCTTTCCAGTTTGGGGACATTATGAACTAATGATGATATAAACAGTCTTGTATGTATGTTTTGGTGATTATATGTTCACATTTCCAGTGGGTATTTACATGGGAGTGGAACTGCTAAGTCTGAGGGTAAAACAGTGGCATTGTAAAAAGTTCCCTAGGGAGGTCCTTAAGGTGTTCCCAAGGTGGAGACACTCTTCTTTCCACTAGAGAGTATACCTGGAGCACTATGGAGATGTTTCTCATAATACCATCTACCAATCACTGGCACCTAAACCAACTTAGATTTCTTTGTTAAAAATGCAGAAAACTGCATCCAGTGAACTAAAATGAGGAGTGGGGATGTGGTCCTTGGGAGTCTACTGTCTTAGCAACCAACATCCAGGTGGTTCTTACGTACACCTAAGCTGAAGAACCGCTGCAGTATGCCATGTTGCAAAGAAGTCAGTCCAGACTCAGTAATATATTTCTCCATCCAAGATCTTTTGAAACTGATGAAAATGCAACATCTAAAGGGAACGATGATTTTAATTGCCTTCAGGGAGGATTTATAGATAAGAACTACTCCTCTCAGGCATTGTTAATTTTGAAAGCTTGCTACAAGAATGGGGATAGTTTAAAGACATTTATATACTTCTGTAACTTGTGAAAGCACTCTTTGGCTGGATTGCTTATCCCTGGGGCTGATAGAATATGTTTCCTTTATTCACATCAAATGGGTCTCATGAGATGGATCTAAGTCAAGGCCATAGCATTCTTATCTGTGAAAGATGAAGACACACCGGTTTTCCGCCTGGAGAACAGGAGTGATTTCCTGTTTTGTTTAGTTTCTTTTCTTTCTTTCTTTCTTTCTTTCTTTCTTTCTTTGTGTGTGTGTGTGTGTGTGTGTGTGTGTGTGTGTGTGAAACGCAAGTAACAGAAGTGTTTTCCAGGCCTGTTTAGTCTCTGCCCAGCCAGAGTGGGGTCCCCGCTCTGGTGTCCCCACACCCTGAGAACAGGACTCTTCTGTCTCACCTGGGCCCTGTCTCCAGGAACACAGCTCCCATAGGCAATTCCCCATATAACTGGTACCTAATGCCGTAGTTCCAACCCACTCCAGTATTCTTGCCTGGAGAATCCCATGGATAGAGGAGCCTGATGAGCTACAGTCCATAGGGTCGCAAAGAATCAGACATGACTGAAGTGACTTAGTACACACGTATGCCTTTGTTCCTCAGAGCCCAGTTTCTTATCCCAGACACAAAATACTCTAGCTTCCCACCCCATACCCCACCACCAGCCTCATTCTGTTCCTGTTCATGCTGCTTCTAATTTGCTTTTTACTTTTTTCCCAGTAAGCTGGTTGCCCAAGCTTCTTCTGAAACAACTTGCCCTAGGCCCCTTCTTCTCTTAACATCCCAGCTCTGTTTAAAGCTCTTAGCTCATTTCCAACTGAGCCCCAGGCATGGAACAGGCTCACAACCAAGTTCACTGGCTGTTACATTTCACCCCCACCCACCAAGGGCCTCATTATGACATTTGTGAACCCATAAACCCCTGCTTCCATAAAAATATTTTAAAGTATATTTTATGAGTAACCTGGTATAAAGGATGAATTTATGATTATATATATATTGCATTATATTATATATATCGTGCATGGGTGCTAAGTCACGTCTGTGGTGTCTGACTCTTTTCGAACATATGGACTGTAGCCCGGCAGGTTCCTCTGTCCATGAGATTCTCCAGACAATAATACTTGAGTGGGTTGCCATTTCCTCCTCCAGAGGATCTTCCCAATCCAGGGATTAAACCTGCATCTCCTTCATCTCCTGCATTGGCAGATGGGCTCTTTACCACTAATACCACCTGAGAAGTCCACAAGAATACACAGGAGAACTATACAGAAAAGCTCTTCACAACCCAGATAATCATGGTGGTGTGATCACTCACCTAGAGCCAGATCCTGGAATTCGAAGTCAAGTGGGCCTTAGGAAATATCACTACCAACAAAGCTAGTGGAGGTGATGGAATTCCAGTTGAGCTAATTCAAATCCTAAAAGATGATGTAGTGAAAGTGCTGCACTCCATACGACAGCAAATTTGGAAAACTCAGCAGTGGCCACAGGACTGGAAAAGGTCAGTTTTCATTCCAATCCCAAAAAAAAGGCAATGCCAAAGAAAGCTCAAACTGCCGCACCATTGCACTCATCTCACATGCTAGTAAAGCAATGCTCAAAATTCTCCAAGCCAGCCTTCAGCAATATGTAAACTGTTAACTTCCAGATGTTCAAGCTGGATTTCGAAAAGACAGAGGAACCAGAGATCAAATTGCCAACATCCACAGGATCATCAAAAAACCAAGAGAGTTCCAGAAAAACATCTACTTCTGCTTTATTGACTATGTCAAAAGCCTTTGACTGGGTGGATCATAATAAACTGTGGAAAATTCTTCAAGAGATGGCAAATACTGGATCACCTGACCTGCCTCCTGAGAAATCTGTATGCAGGTCAAGAAGCAATAGTTAGAACTGGACATGGAACAACAGACTGGTTCCAAATTGGGAAAGGAGTACATCAAGGCTGTATATTGTCACCCTGCTTATTTAACTTATATGCAGAGTACATCATGTGAAATGGTGGGCTGGGTGAAGCAATAAGCTGGAATCAAGATTGCTGGGAGAAACATCAATAAATTCAGATACACAGATGACACCACCTTTATGGCAGAAAGCAAAGAACTAAAAAGCCTCTTGATGAAAGTGAAAGAGAGTGAAAAACTTGGCTTAAAACTCAACATTCAGAAAACTAGGATCATGGCATCTGGTCCCATCACTTCATGGCAAATAGATGGGAAAACAGTGGAAACACTGACAGGCTTTATTTGAGGGGGTTCCAAAATCACTGCAGATGGTGTCTGCAGCCGTGAAATTTAAAGATGCTTGCTCCTTGGAAGAAAAGTTATGACCAACTAGAGAGCAATTAAAAAAGCAGAGACTTTATTTTGTCAACAAAGTTCTGTCTAGTCAAAGCTATGGTTTTTCCAGTGGTCATGTATGGATGTGAGAGTTGGACTATAGGGAAAGCTGAGCGCCAAAGAATTGATGCTTTTGAACTGTGGTGTTGGAGAAGACTCTTGAGAGTCCCTTGGACTGCAAGGAGATCCAACCAGTCCATCCTAAAGGAGATCAGTCCTGGGTGTTCATTGGTAGGACTGATGTTGAAGCTGAAACTCCAATACTTTGGCCACCTGATGCGGAGAGCTGACTCATTTGAAGAGACCCTGATGCTGGAAAAGATTGAGGGCAGGAGAAGAAGGGGATGACAGAGGATGATATAGTTGGATGGCATCACTGACTCAATGAATATGAGTCTGAGTAAACTCCGGGAGTTGGTGATGGACAGGGAGGCCTGGCGTGCTGCAATTCATGGGGTTGCAAAGCGTCGGACACGACTGAGCGACGGAACTGAACTGAACTGAACTGATGTATTGTTTTATGCAGTTTATTATATTCGGGGCTTCCCCAGTGACACAGAGGTAAAGAATCTGCCTGCCAGTGCAGGAGATGAAGGTTCCATCCCTGTGTCAGGAAGAACCCCTGGAGGAGGAAATGGCAGTCCACTTCAGTATTCTCGCCTGGAAAATTCCATGGACAGAGGAGCCTGGTGGGCTACAGTCCATGGCGTCGCAAAGGAGTCCAACAGGACTGAATGAGCACACATGCACATTATTATATTACATATTTTTCTTCTGAGTCTTAAAGATACAAAAATTAAAACATCTTTGCAGGTCCATAAAAAATATCATGGACCCTAGACCCCGTGCCTACTGGGTTTCATGGACCCGTGGGCCCTGCACATAGCCCATTTCGAGATGGGACAGCCTCATCCCTTTTTGTGTGACTTTTTTTTCATTAATAGGGTTCATTTTGAGGGTAGCTTTAGGTCTATCAGCAGAAGCTAAACTATTTGATCAAGTGCCTGCTAATAGACCCGAATTAAGTTTCAGAGCCCTAGATCACAAGTGCAATAGAAGTTTCTGTTTGTTCACAGTGAGATAACAAAGTCAGCACATGTGAAAGTTGGAAAGGTGCACTTCTTTTGTGTAAAAGGATCTCAGCTAGAGGAGAGAGATGGATGGGGGAGGGGGAGGGGAGAGAGAGGGAGGAAAAGAAAGGAAGAGGATAAAGGGACTCTCTTACCTTGTAATTGTTTCCACTGTGAAATGGGGTCTAGAAAAGGAGAGGGGAGCAGCAGTGACTCAGGGATGAGGGTTGCAATTCCAGGTTTAGTTGCAAGATGGCCAGATCCTGATCCGATTCAAGTTGGTTGTGACTAGCTGGGTAGTCTGCAATACAGAGGACACGACAGAGTCTTGTGGCATGGAACAGCATAGATTTCAGCCTGCAGGTAGTGGGGTTTCTGTCTTTGTGGTCTCACTTGTTTGGGAGTTGGCTTTGATTGACTATTTTTTTAAATTATTTATTTTTATTTGGCTGTGCCAGGTTGTAGTTGCGGCATGAGGGATCTTTATCCTCATTGTGGTGTGCAGAATCTTCACTTGCAGCATGGGGGATCTAGTTCCCATTGAAGCTGAGCCCACTGCATTGGGAGTGCAAAGTCTTAGCCACTCCCAGTGGACCACCAGGGAAATCCTCTGATTGACTCTTGAAGTGAATATTAACCTCTAGACTGTGGATTATGATATAACTCATGGAGGCCAACTGACATGGCGTTTGCACCTATGAATAGAAAATCTTCAGACTCCAATAATGTTTGTTAAATGATCTACTTCAGTAACAGGTAACAGACGCCCGACTCTTAACTGTGGCCACTAGGTTGTGGTAGAAAGTCTCGTGAATCGCACAGGGCCATCTTATTGTCCCAGCATGTATTGATGGCATGGCAGTGCAAGTATCGTTGAATTAGTAAGTTCTTTGTGACTCACCGGAGAAGGCAATGGCACCCCACTCCAGTACTCTTGCCTGGAAAATCCCATGGACGCACAGAATACCGAAAGGTGTCTCACCTAGGTGCCTTCACAGTATTTCCTCCAGAACCACTTAACTGATGATCCAATGAGAAGGCAAAAGGTCTTTATTGGATAAGTGGCATTAGGAAGGTGTATCAGCTGTTTCTGTGTGAATGAGCTTGTCATAACAACCACCATTTATTTGCTCATGAGTCTATGGGTTGGCAACTCAGGCTGCAATTCCTCAACGAACTTGTTTCTGCTCCACATGGTGTCAGCTGGGCTCACTCACACCTCCAGCTTCATCTGACGGAGATGGCTGCCAGCCATGACAGCTGAGACCCCTCTCCACATGCCCGTCCGTCATCCTCGCCAGGTTTCCAGACCGAGGCATTTTACGACCTATTCTTAGAACGTCTGCAGTATTAATTCCACCACATTCTATTAGTCAAAGCAAGTCACAGGGCCAACACTGAGTCAAGATGTGGGCAAACAAACTCCACTTCTTGATGAGAGTTGTTACAAAGAATTTTTGGCTGCATTTAATCAACCCCAGGAGGTTTAGTAAGAGCTTTGATTAGGTACCTTCCCGCTTCATGGTTTTATGCTTTAAGAAGCTGAATTTCTCTTTTATTTGGTCTGAAGAATATGTATGTACAATGTTTTACTTTGTGTAAAATAAAAGTTAAGAGAAAATGATTGGGTTAGCCAAAATATTTCGTTTGAGTTTTCGATAACGTGAAAATCCTGAATGAACTGTTTGGCCAACCCGATACTTTACAGAAGAATAAGTGACAGGCAGTGATCATTTTCCACCCTGTCCAATATTCCCACGTCAGTATATCCAAGAGGGAGAGGAAGCAGCAACTCATGTATCTGATGGGAACGAGGAAGAAAAGAACAATTCCAAAAATGGTGAGACACAGAACATTTTGGGCAGAAGAATGGTATAAGCCAGCCCTGCAGTGAGAGAGACTGAAATTCACTGGGGGAAGCCAGTGTGTGGATGATCCAAGAACAGAGCTAAGGATGAGGCCAGAGAAGCACATGGAAACCAGATGGTCTAGAGCTACAAAGCCATGCCCACAAAAGGTAGATTGTCATGAAATTTAAGTTTCAGTTGCCCTAATCTTTTTTCTCAGTAGAAGGCTTCCCTTGTGGCTCAGACAGTAAAGAATCTGCCTGCAATGCATAAAACCTGGGTTCGATCCCTGGATTGCGAAGATCCCCTGGAGGAGGGCACGGCAGTACACTCCAGTATTCTTGCCTGGAGAATCCCATGGATAGAGGAGCCTGATGGACTACAGCCCATGGGGTTGCAAAGAGTCAGACAAGACTGAGCTACTAAGCACAACATGGCCCAGTAGGTTTTTACTTATTATATTTCAGCTTTATTGAGGTACAATGGAAAAACACAATTATAAGATATTTAAAGTGCACAACATGATTTGAAATATGTACACACTGTGAAAGTGGTCCCCCCGACCTTTGAGTTCGTGAACACATTCCTCATTTCACATATTTACCCTTTGTATGTGTACATATGTGTGTGTATGAGAAAGAAAGAACATTTAGGTTCTATTCTCTTGGAAAATTTTAAGTATACAGTACAGTTAACTATAGTCACCATATTATACATTAGATCCTCAGACTTATGCACCTTACTGAAATTTTGTACCCTTTTAATAACTTCTCCCTATTTCCCTGGCAACCACCATTCTATTCTGTTTCTATGAGTCTGACGTTTCTGTAGATTCCATGTGTAAAGCGATGCATCGAAGTATTTGTCTTTCTCTGTCTTTTCACTTAGCCTAATGCCCTCAAGATCCACCCATGTTGTCACAAATGGCAGGATTTCCTTCTTTTAAAAGCTGAATAGTACTCCATTGCATGTACATAGCACATCTTTATCCATCTGTTGACATGTATTTTGGCTATTTACATATGTTGACTATTATGAATACTACTGTGATAAACATGCAAGGAGAGATATATTCTTGAGATCCTGTTTCCATTTTCTTTGGCTATATACCTAGAAGTGAGATCCCTGAATCATATGATAGTTCTATTTTTAATTTTTGAGACACCTTCAGGCCATTTTCTATTTGGATAACCAATTTACATTCCCATCAACAATGTGTAAGAATTCTCTTTCCTCCACATCCTTGCCTTGGGTCCTGTCTTCTTGATGGCAGCCATGGTGTCTTTATCTTTTTTTTTGATAGGTTCATTATAATATATCTTGAGTGAGTGAATGCTCAGTTGCTCAGTCATGTCCGACTCTCTGCAACCTCATGGACTGCAGCCCACGAGGCTCCTTTGTCCATGGGATTTTTCCCTGCACGAATACTGGAGTGGGTTGCCATTTCCTTCTCCAGGGGATCTTCCCGACCCAGGGATTGAACTTGAGTCTTCTGTGTCTCCTTCATTGCTGGCAGATTCTTTACTGCTGACCACTAGGGTATGTCTGAGAGAAGGGCATTTTGCATTGAGATAAGGGGCAATAGCATTATGAATACAGATGTCCAGATCTCTCCTCAGGGTCAAGAAGTTCTCAGCTATTATTTCTTTTTTTTCCTCCCTTTTAAAATGTACAGTGTTTAATCACTAAGTAATTGCAAAAGCGAAAGTGAAAGTGAAGTCGCTCAGCCGTGTCCAACTCTTTGCGACCCCATAGACTGTAGCCTACCAGGCTCCTCTGTCCATGGGATTTTCTAGGCAATAGTACTGGAGTGGATTGCCATTTCCTTCTCCAGGGGATCTTCCCAGCCCAGGGCTCGAACCCAGGTCTCCCACATTGTAGACAGACGCTTTACCATCTGAGGCACAACATCACTAATTCCAGAGCATTTTCATCATCTGGGTTCTTATTTCTTGATACAATCTTCCTGCCGCCTCTTTCTCTTTTTCTCCTGGAAACCTGTTTATTCTAATATTTATATGTTTCATTGCATCCCATAGATCACGTATGATTTCTTTGCTCTTTTTCTTTCACGCTTCTTTTTTCCCCCCTGATTGGGTTATTTCCTGTCCTCTAGGAGAAGGCAATGGCAACCCACTCCAGTACTCTTGCCTGGAAAATCCCATGGATGGAGGAGCCTGGAAGGCTGCAGTCCATGGGGTTGCTGGGAGTCGGACACGACTGAGCGACTTCACTTTCACTTTTCACTTTCATGCATTGGAGAAGGAAATGGCAACCCACTCCAGTGTTCTTGCCCGGAGAATCCCCCGGACCAGGGAGCCTGGTGGGCTGCCGTCTATGGGGTTGCACAGAGTCGGACACGACTGAAGCGACTTAGCAGCAGTAGCAGCAGCAGGTAACTTATTCTGTTTTCCCTTTGATCTACTCTGGTACAGATTTTCTCTATTGCATTTTTCATTTCACTCATTGAATTCTTCAGCTCCAGAAATTCTGTTTGGTTCTTTTTTATGCTTTATATCTCTTAGTTAAATTTCTCAATTTGTTTACTTTTTTCCCTGATATCTTTGAATTGTCTGTTTCTTGTAGCTCATTGACTTTGTCAGAACAGCCATTTTTAATTCTTCAGCAGCTAGATCAGAAGGGCTTATGCCTCTGAGCTCAGTGATTGGAGGATTATTGTTAATTTTTGGTGCCATATCCTTGATTCTCTGTGTTCCTTATAGCTTTGCATTGATGCTTTTGCATTTGAAGAAGCAGACTTCGCAAAAGATTACTAGTTGCCTTGAGATGGGGTGTATTTTTTTTTTGGTCCTATTATATCTGGGCTTTCCCCTCTGCCTTTGTATGGATCTACCTGCTCCACACGTCTTTCTTTTATTGCCGGATTCTTAAGCTTTTAGGTTGTCTCTGATTCTTTCAACTCACTCGGCTGACTGCTGAAATCTTTCTTGTTTTCCAGAAGGTGGAGCTATAGCTCAAGTTTGTGGCTTCTCCCTTGTCCACGGATCCTGGTCTGTTTTTCTGAACGCACTGATTTTACCAGACTTTCTTGCCACTGCCCTCAGAGGCAAGCCAGCTAAGGAGTCCAGGGTGGTGTGTCTTTAGTCCTGGGGCACTTGGGGTGCCCGCAGGCTGGTGGGGAGACCCTCGGGTGAGGTCCTCCCAGTGGCTTATGGGCGAGCTTCCTGTTGGAGTTCAGAGCTCAGTCCGCAGGAACTGCGTCCCTTTACTGTCCTTTGGTGTCTTTAATCTGCCTCTTTCCTGATCTCCTCCCACCCACCCATCACGGAAGTCCTGTCTCAGTGCTAGGGACACTGCTGGAGAGAAATGGGTTTCTCCAGCTGTGTTCTGTGCTGAGCCAGAGACTCACTTCGCCTTCCCCTTGGGCAAGGTGTCCGTGGACTGGCTAAGCCCCTCTGTGTCAGTATGGAGAAGGGGCAGCACTGGCAGAGCTCCTCTTGCTTTCTCCACTGTGTGCAAGCTCATGGGGTTCTTTCTAACAGCTTTCTGAATCTTCTTTTTTCTGAAGGCCAGAATTCTCTTCCATCACTGGGTATTTGCCTAAGTTGGCACTCTCCACATCTTCCCTGGCCACAGCCAAGAGGGTTTGGGGCAGGTTTGCTGGCTCCTCTGGTCCACAGCCTTTTCTGAAGTCTGTCTGCCTATTAACAGATGCACAGGTAGGCAAGAGTCCTCTTGGGTCCCTTGGTGGATAGTGCTGATGAAGGCCTAATTAGGTGTTTCTAAGAGGGACAAAACAGAGGGACATCCTATGCTGACATGAGGATTGTCAGTTCAGTTCAGCTGCTCAGTTGTGTCTGACTCTTTGTGACCCCATGGACCACAGCACACCAGGCTTCCCTGTCCATCACCAACTCCCAGAGTTTACTCAAACTCATGTCCATTGAGCTGCTGATGCCTTCCAACCATCTCATCCTCTGTTGCCCCTTTCTCCTCCCGCCTTCAATCTTTCCCAGCATCAGGGTCTTTTCCAATGAGTCAGTTCTTCGCATCAGGTGGCCAAAGTATTGGAGTTTCACCTTCAGTATCAGTCCTTCCAATGAATATTCAGGACTGATCTCCTTTAGGATAGACTGGTTGGATCTCCTTGCAGTCCAAGGGGCTCTCAAGAGTCTTCTCCAACACCACAGTGGGATCGTACATTTTTCTAAAGTTGCCTGTGTGTGTGTGTGTGTGTGTGTGTGTGTGCGCGTGCGTGCGCACGCTGTCACTTCAGTCATGTGCAACTCTTTGCAACACTATGGACCATAGCCTGCCAGGCTCCTCTGTCCATGGGATTCTCCAAGCAAGAATACTGGAGTGGACTGCCATGCCCTCCTCCAGGGGATCTTCTTGACCCAGGGCTCAAACCTACCTTTCCTATGATTTATGCATTGGCGGGTAGGTTCTTTTCCACCAGCTCCACCTGGGGAGCCCTAATAATGCCCATTCATGACCTAAGTCAGAGAAAACATTCAGTTCTCAGTTTCACCACTTTGTGTGGGTATGCTCAGTCACTCATTCATGTCCAACTCTCTGCTGAACGTTTTTGTCTCTGACTTTAAAGTACTTAAAATAAAAATAGGATAATCTTGAAACAAGTTTGAGATCATTTGTTTGCAATCTTTAGGAAAAATCTTAGCGGAGAACTACAGCAACTCTTCTTGTTTAAATGACGGTAAATGCTTTCATAGATCAGTTGAGTGATTCCCTCTCACTTTCCTTTCCACTGAAGCCGTTCCGTGGTGTCCATGTTCACCCAGATCCCTGAAATAACTCCTAACTTGTCTCCATCGACCTATTCTTGTCTCTCTCTGAGCAGCAGTTCCCTGCCAAGTGGCCCCAGCCCAGTATCAGCATCACCTAACATCTTAACTTGGCTTCCATAACAAAGTACCATAGCCTGAGTGGCTCAAACAACAGAAATTTACTTCTCATAATTCAAGAGGCTGGAAGCCCAAGATCAAGGTGCCAGCATGGTTGGGTTCTGATAAGGGCTTGCTTCCTGGTTTGTAGACAGCTGCATCCTACCTGTGTCCTGACATGGCACAGAAAGTGAAAGTGAAGTCTCTCCTTATAAGGACACGAATCCCCTCATGGGGACCCCCACCTTCACGACCTCACTGAAACCTAATTACCTCCATAAAACTCCTCATCCAGATATCACCACATTGGGGGTTACGACTTCAACAGGTGAATTTGCCAGGGACACAATTCAGCCCATGGTGCTGCTACCAAAATTTTGGCTTTCTCTGCCTACCAGCATTGAATAAGAGAATACAGAGATAAAGTTTGGAGGAAATAGGAAGATAACCTTAATCCTCAAGCCAGTAGAGGAGAGAGCTCAGTAGCCTCCTGCCTCAAGAATTGTATCTCCCCTCCTTGGGGAATCAAAGGAATCATATAGTTGGGGCTCACAGTCAGAGGTTGGAGACAAAGAGCCAAGGTGTAAGGATCCTGTATTCTTCTTTCTTTATGCATTGTTTCAAAACATTCAATAGGCTGGCATCAGTTAGCCCAGTAATTTGTGTCTGGCAGTCTGGTAGTTGGATCCATTGTCCTTTGTGGTTGCACTGCAACTTTCTTTCTGTAATGCAAAAAAAAAAAAAAAAGGAAAAACAAACTACAAAGGGTGGTTTGAGGAGAGAGCTCTGTAAAGTTAAGCAACAGGATGTGACTTGCATAAAGTTAGAAGATGATAGATGTAGAGTGTGGCTCATGCAGAGTTAGAGGGTGACAGGTGCATAGACGCGGGATGTCGTTTACACAAGTTCAGTCGGTCAGCTCAGTCACTTAGTCATGTCCGTCGCTTTGTGACCCCATGAACTGCAGCGCGCCAGGCTCTCCTGTCCATCACCAACTCCCAGAGCTTGCTCAGACTCCTGTCCATTGAGTCAGTGATGCCATCCAACCATCTCATCCTCTGTCGTCCCCCTTTCCTCCTGCCTTCAGTCTTCCCCAGCATCAGAGTCTTTTCCAATGAGTTCTTTCACTTCAGGTTGCCAAAATATTGGAGTTTCAGCTTCAGCATCAGTCTTTCCAATGAATATTCAGGACTGATTTCCTTTAGGATGGACAGGTTGGATCTCCTTGCAGTCCAAGGGACTCTCAAGAGTCTTCTCCAACACCACAGCTCAAAAGCATTGATTCTTCAATGCTCAGCTTTCATTATAGCCCAGCTTTCACATCCATACATGACTACTAGAAAAAACATAGCTTTGACTAGATGGACCTTTGTTAGCAAAGTAATATCTCTGCTTTTTAATGTAATGTCTAGATTGGTTATAACTTTTCTTCCAAGGAGCAAGCATCTTTTAATTTCATGGCTGCAGTCAGCATCTGCAGTGACTTTTGGAGCCCCTCAAAATAAAGTCTGTCACTGTTTCCACTGTTTTTCCGTCTATTTGCCATGAAGTGATGGGACCAGATGCCATGATCCTAGTTTTCTGAATGTTGAGTTTTAAGCCAACTTTTTCATTCTCCTCCTTCACTTTCATCAAGAGGCTCTTTGGTTCTTTGCTTTCTGCCATAAAGGTGGCATCATCTGCATATCTGAATTTATTGATATTTCTCCCAGCAATCTTGATTCCAGCTTATTGCTTCACCCAGCCCACCATTTCACATGATGTACTCTGCATATAAGTTAAGTAAGCAGGGTGACAATATACAGCCTTGATGTACTCCTTTCCCAATTTGGAACCAGTCTGTTGTTCCATGTCCAGTTCTAACTATTGCTTCTTGACCTGCATACAGATTTCTCAGGAGGCAGGTCAGGTGGTCTGGTATTCCCATCTCTTGAAGAATTTTCCACAGTTTGTTGTGATCCATACAGTCAAAGGCTTTGGCATAGTCAATAAAGCAGAAGCAAATGTTCTTCTGGAACTCAATTTTTTGATGATCCAGCGGATGTTGGCAATTTGATCTCGGTTCCTCTGCCTTTTCTAAAACCAGCTTGAACAGCTGGAAGTTCTCTAGTCTTTCAGAAGACTAACAGAAAAGAAGGAAACTTAGTTATCAATGCAGACTACAGATCAGGAACAATTAAAGTGCAGAAGGACTCAAAAGGCAAAAGAGAAAAAGAAAATTTTTTCTTATTTCACTGCAACAATATCACTGTTATCCAACCTGCATCTGGATGCTCACCATTCAAAAGCCAGTACAGAGGCCAGGTTGGTGGAAAGAAAGGTTTGCTTTATTTTGAACGACAGCAACCGGAATGGGGGGAGTGTGAGGGGGGCAGGTGTCTGTCCAAAGGCTGACTCTCCCAGTGACAATCAGTGGGTAAGAGCTTTTATAGGCTGAAGGAGGAACTACATGCAGAAACAGCTCAATCAGCTCTGACAATCATCTTGAAACTGGTCATCAGTGGTCTAACCAGCATCATGTCATCTTGATTGCTTTAAGTACAGTTAATCTCCAGAAGGGGACAACAGAGGGCGAGATGGTTGGATGGTATCACCGACTCAATGGACTTGAGTTTGAGCAAGCTCTAGGAGATAGTGAAGGACAGGGAAGCCTAGCGTGCTGCAGTCCATGGGGTTGCAAAGAGCTGGACACGACTGAGTGACGGAACAACAGCAGTTAATCTTCAGTTCCAGGGTCGGTTTGTTTTCATTTCTTGAAGCCAGTTCTCAGAATTGTGGCAGCTTAGGTCTTGGCTGCAGTCTGGTCATCGTGTAGTTAACTTCTCAACCTGCTAGGGGTTTCAGTCTCTATAACACAGCTCACAGGATATGGCTCAGGATATTATCTCTAGCCCTTGAAAAAGGAACAAAAGGCCCTTGATTATGCTTAATGACTGAACAGTTATTATTTAGTCTCCTTTGACTATTTTCCTTTGTTTCTTCATGTTCTCACTTCTCTGATTAAACTTATTCTTTGGCTGAAGTTTTCCATAGACAAACAGAGGGCCAAGGACATGCGGGGGAAAGGACCATAGAGTCCTGCTCCATTTCAGCACCTAGAACTTGTTTTAAGGCACAGTCTCAAGCCTTGCCCCAAACCTACTGATTCAGACACCCTGGAGGTGGAGCCCAGAGATTTATATTTTACCTAGGTGGTACTGATGCGTGCTCAAGTATGAGAACCGATGCTGCAAACCATTCTCTTCACTGTACATTTTTAACAATGAAAATGGGTCATATCATGGAGTTCCCACTGCACTCCCAGTGAAACACAGGCTTACATTAGAACCTTCAAGGCCTCTGCACTTTGTCCTTTTTCTACCTGTTTTCCCCTTCACTTTGTGACTCCCTTGGCTTGTCATGTGTCACACTTGCAGGCTTCCTTGAAAGTGAAAGTGAAATTGAAGTCGCTCAGTTGTGTCTGACTCTTTGCTACCCCGTGGACTGTAGCCCACCAGGGTCCTCTGCCCACGGGATTTTCCAGGCAAGAGTACTGGAGTTCCTTGCCATTCCTCAAAGATTCTAAGTTCTTTCCCGTCCCAGGGGTAAAGAAAAAAATGTTGCCTGCCATTCCAGTGCTTTAAAGATGAAACCATTAGCCCCTGCAGTCACCTTCGGGGAATTCAGGATGGCTCCTAGATAGTTAAGATACATATCTAAGGAGAAATGTCAAATGACCCCAGAGTCTTGCATTTCCCCATGCAGAGAAAGGCACTAAAATCATTAACTTGACATGTTTGTTCCTTATGACTAGCAGTAATCTCTTGATGCTTGACTACATTTTTTTCCAAGCAAAAAAAAAGTTCAGAGACATCCTGGCTCCTCTTTGACCTCTTGGAGCAGTTTCTCAGAGGCATCTGACATTGTTTCCCAGGCCACAGTCTTCAGTAAGGTCTGTGGCTAAAGTTTACCCCACTACTTTTAAATGCTGCATTTTGCTTTTAGTCAACACAGGACACGGGCACTTCATTTGTTTTTTTTAATTTTTAAGATATTTAATTTTAAATTGCTATATATTAATACCATTAGTGTGAATTTTTATCTACTTCATTATGGATGCTGAGTTTTGTGCTCAGCATTTTAAGAAAAACATTTTAAGGTGTCCATTCTCAGGGAGATGCAGTTCAGTTCAGTTGCTCAGCCATGTCCAACTCTTTGCCACCCCATGAATTGCAGCATACGAGGCCTCCCTGTCCATCACCAACTCCCGGAGTTCACTCAAACTCATGTCCATCGAGTCAGTGATGCCATCCAGCCATCTCATCCTCTGTCATCCCTTTCTCCTCCTGCCCTCAATCCCTCCCAGCATCAGAGTCTTTTCCAATGAGTCAGCTCTTCGCATGAGGTGGCCAAAGGATTGGAGTTTCAGCTTCAACATCAGTCCTTCCAATGAACACCCAGGGCTGATCTCCTTTAGGATGGACTGGTTGGATCTCCTTGCAGTCCAAGGGACTCTCAAGAGTCTTCTTCAACACCACAGTTCAAAAGCATCAATTCTTTGGTGCTCAGCTTTGTTTATAATCCAACTCTCACATCCATACTTGACCACTGGAAAAACCATAGCCTTGACTAGACAGACCTTTGTTGGCAAAGTAATGTCTCTGCTTTTGAATATGCTATTTAGGGTGGTCTTGAGAAACTTATATGCAGGTCAGGAAGCAACAGTTAGAAGTGGACATGGAACAACAGACTGGTTCCAAATAGGAAAAGGAGTACGTCAGGGCTGTATATTGTCACCCTGCTTATTTAACTTATATGCAGAGTACATCACGAGAAACGCTGGGCTGGAAGAAGCACAAGCTGGAATCAAGGTTGCCATGAGAATTATCAATAACCTCAGATACGCAGATGACACCACCCTTATGGCAGAAAGTGAAGAGGAACTAAAAAGCCTCTTGAGGAAAGTGAAAATGGAGAGTGAAAAAGTTGGCTTAAAGCTCAACATTCAGAAAACTAAGATCATGGCATCTGGTCCTATCACTTCATGGCAAATAGATGGGGAAACAGTGGAAATAGTGTCAGACTTTATTTTTCTGGGCTCCAAAATCACTGCAGATGGTGATTGCAGCCATGAAATTAAATGACGCTTACTCCTTGGAAGGAAAATTATGACCGAGATTAGAATATAGGATAATGGTTGTTGGTTTTTTTGTTTCAAACTGGCATAATAGGTTTTAATTTTATTAAAAATTAGCACACAGACTCTTTTTGATGTACAGGTTTCTGATTACTAACATATGCATAAATTCACGTGCCCTCTGCCTGAAATCTTCTTGTTTGGCTGTTAGCAGAGCTGACTTCTCTCTGCATGTCTCAGTAAACTGTCTCCTCTGAAATGAAGCTTCCTTACTCGACCAACTTGTGTAAAGTGGTATGATTACCCACTCTCCCCCCCACAACTGCTCTCTACCATCCAATTTATTTCTCATGCCAACTCATTACAGCCTGAATTAGTGTTTGTTTGCTTATTGTTTCTTTCTCCCATCTCAGGAATGTGAACTCCACATGGAAGAAATATACCTGTCTTGTTCACCACCATCACTGCCTGGAGAGTACCTGGTACATAGCAGGTATTCAGCACAATTTTGTGTATGGATGAATGATTGTGGCTGGTGAATGCCTTCATCTTTAGGGGAGTGAGCTACACATTCCTTCAAAGTTTGAGTAAGTGAAAATTTTAAGAAATTAACCAACAGCTCTGTCTTCCTGCTGCTTTACTCTGTTTCTGTCATTTATCTTTTTTTCCACAATAATGGAACTGTTTACCCCCTGGAGCTGGTGTTCCCATCTCTTCTCTGAGTTCATGGCTGGTAGTGGAAAGATCCCAGAGGAAAATTTGGGACAAACGGTGAAGGAAGGATTATCCAAGAAAGAGCAAATAATTGAAAGAATGAGTGGATTGCAGAACATCCAAACCAATAGAAAGAGAAACAGTCAGGATTAAAGGAAACTTTCTCAATCTGGAAAAAGTTGGGAAAGCATGACAAAAACAACATAAGGTTAGATAATACAAATCTGAAAAGACTTATTACAATAATATGAATTTGTTGAATTTACCTATTAAAAATCAAAGAAAACTGTCATGTTTCTATGGACAGGGACACTGTCTTATTCAGAATCTATGATTACATTGAATAACCTTTGTTGAGCACCTATGATTCTTCTGCAATTTTGCTAATGTTCATGAAACAATCTTTACAACAATCTTCTGGTATCTTTTGAGGATTATGCATTATAAATAGTTATTGAATCAATATGATTAATTCAGTTCATGATCAAAATTTATCAAATTGGGTAAAAAGGTGAATCTATATAACATGTTTTTAAGAGATAAATAAAGATGAGCTACAATAACAAAAGAACAACACCTCCCACTAGATTGATGAGGAAAACAACAATAAAGTTGCAAATACTTATCCCCAAAAATAGAAAAGCAAAAATCATCACCGATACAGGAGAAATTTTAAATTTTTTGCAAATCTCTTATATAATTCCATACAATTACATTTTAAACTGTGGAATATTTGTATGTTTAAGTTGCTAAAAGGTACTTCAAAAGTAGAAGTATCTACTTACTAAACCTGTAAGTGTCTGTGGAGAAAGATGAGAAATTTCTTAAAGAGCAGTATCTCTTTCACTCCCATTCCCTAAAAAAATTACAAATCCAAACAGGTTTATAGATCAAGTTTCTTCAAACCTTTAATGAACAAATAATTCCTCTATGCTTTTATTTTCTTTGAGTTCCTCCCAAGTAAGAAAAGCTTCACAATTTCTCTTATGAATTCACTGTGGCACCGTTACCAAAGCATCACGATAGTTCACCAAAAGAAAACTATAGGCTCTGTGACAACATGGATGGACCTTGGGGTATTATGCTTAGTGAAATAAGTCAGAGAAAGATAAACATTGTATGATCTCACTGATATGTAGAATCTTAAAAAAAAACACAACACCCACAGAAAAGGAGATCAGATTTGTGGTCACTAGAGGCAGAGAGTGGCGGTGGGGGAACTGGTAAAGGTGGTCAAAAGGTACAAACTTTCAGTTATAAGGTAAATAAATCCTGGGACATAACGTACAACACCATAACTCTAACATTGCTCTGATATATTTGATAGTAAATCACTGCAGATGGTGATTGCAGCCATGAATTTAAAAGACGCTTACTCCTTGGAAGAAAAGTTATGACCAACCTAGATAGCATATTCAAAAACAGAGACATTACTTTGCCTACAAAGGTCCGTCTAGTCAAGGCTATGGTTTTTCCAGTGGTCATGTGTGGATGTGAGAGTTGGACTGTGAAGAAAGCTGAACACAGAAGAATTGATGTTTTTGAACTATGGTGTTGGAGAAGACTCTTGAGAGTCCCTTGGACTGCAAGGAGATCCAACCAGTCCATTCTGAAGGAGATCAGCCCTGGGATTTCTTTGGAAGGAATGATGCTAAAGCTGAAACTCCAGTACTTAGGCCACCTCATGCGAAGAGTTGACTCATTGGAAAAGACTCTGATGCTGGGAGGGATTGGGGGAGAGAGGAGAAGGGGACAATAGAGGATGAGATGGCTGGATGGCATCACTGACTTGATGGACGTGAGTCTGAGTGAACTCCAGGAGTTGGTGATGGACAGGGAGGCCTGGTGTGCTGCAATTCATGGAGTCGCAGACAGTCGGACATGACTGAGCAACTGAACTGAACTGAACTTCACTGAAAAGAGTAGATCCTAGAAGCTCTCAACATGGAAAATATCTTTTGTATTTTGGTAACTATGAGAGGTGATGGATGTTAACTAAAGTAATCATGCCACAGTTCAGTTCAGTTGCTCAGTTATGTCCGACTGTTTGCGACCCCATGAATCGCAGCACGCCAGGCCTCCCTGTCCATCACCAACTCCCGGAGTTCACTCAGACTCATGCCCATCGAGTGTCATGCCACAAGATATACATTATATCTCAATAAAACTGGCAGGGGGAAAAAAGCTACAAACCAATACACACATGGGTATTGGAGTAAAAATCTTAATAATATCAAAATATAGAATTTAACAACACTTATTTGAAAGCTACCTTATGATACAGAGGAGGTCCCATTCTTAGATCATGCATTTACAGGCTAAAGCAGAGAAAACCAGTATGATCTGGTGGCTGGAAGTGAAGGGGCCGGGAAGAGTGACAGGACAGGGTGTCCAGAGCTCTCAGAGGACACTGCAGCACTGAGTAGGGAAGAGGCAAAACCCTATTCAGGCTGGCTGCAACCTGAAGAATTAGGGAGCAACTCCAGCCTGGGAGAAGCAAGGCGCCTCCACGCCACAGTACTGGGGGCCCATGGCTTTTGGTATATTCCACAGAAACCCTGCCACCTTGATAGTGCTGGCATGGGAGCTGGGGCAAGATGGTCAGAGGTCAGAGGTGACTTGATAGCCATTAGTATGATGACTGGAGAAGACCCAGGTGGGAGAAATGGAGCAGGCTGAGAAATAAGATATTACTAACAGACTTCCCTCCTCTTAGCACTCTTGGTAACGGGTAAACATTTCCTGTGCTGAGTATCTAAGTTCAATGAAGGAAAGTCTCCACTTTAAGAAGAGCACTTAGCACAAAGACCACCTCAGCCAAGATGTCGGTCCCCTTGTCACCTTACAAAGAATTATTGCCTTGCAATAGTGTAAAAGTTCAGATGCCGTGGGGCTTCTCAGGAGGCTTAGCGGTAAAGAATCCGCCTGCCAGTCAGGAGACACAGGAGACCCAGGTTCACTCCCTAGAGATGGACATGGCAATCCCCCTCCAGTATTCTTGCCTGGAAAATCCCACGGACAGAGGAGCCTGGCAGGCCACAGTCCTGGTGGTCTACAGTCCATGGGGCCACAAAGAGTGGGCCGCGATCACGGGACTGAGCACTTCTAAGCCACTAAGTGTCCGGCATGGGCCAGCCACTGTGCTCAAGGCCAGGCTACAGTCCCAGCCCTCCAGAAGGTCACAGTTCCCTGCACAGGTGGCGGAGAAGGAGGAGGATGGACTCAGGCCCAGGGCCCATCCCCCACCGCAAGCCGCACTGTGGCTTTGGCACCTCAAGGGCTGGGGGCCACCAAGAGCAGAGCTGTGAGGACAAGACAACATTCACACTGAACAGGGCCACCTGGACAGGCCAGGGAGGCCAGGGCAGGAGCCCGAGGGCCCCCAGGTGCCTGAGCAGGCCCCGGGCTCAGCTGTTGAGGCCTTGAAGTTTAGCCTACGTGACTCAGTGCAGTTGAACTGAAAGCGTGACTTTAACTAAGCTGTTATTTTGTAAGAATCTCAAAAACAAGTATTCTCTTTAAATGGTTCAGAGGCAACCTCAAAGGTCAGAAGAAAATAAATGAAAAGTCTGTGCCTAGGAAGATTAGATGGCTCCATGGGACAGGGATAGGCTCTGGGGTTTTGACAGTGATTGTCCTGAGGCCTGGACCTGAGGCTGATAAGGGTATTTCCCAGGGCTGTCCCTACGACCTCTTAGCTCCTCTCCACTTCTGCTTTGGCCAGGATCAAAGACAGCCAGAAGCACTCTTTTCTTTGTTGTTGTGCTTTCTCTCTTCTCTCACCATTTTGTCCTTACCTCACTCCTGCCTGGACTTTGCTCAGAGTTCCTGGCCCACTTGATATGTCAAGGCTAAACTCCAGCAAATGAAGAATCTGCCCTCCCTTCCACCATTCTGCTCAGAAACCAAGTACAAACAGCAGCCGATGCAAAGCCCTCTTAACAACATTTTGCAAAAATACCAACACTGACCCTGGCTCAGGCCACAGTACATGAACACATTGAAGGGAAATTCACAGGCTGCCCTGTTCTGAAATAACAGACAATAACTGAAACTGTTATGAACCAAAGCAAAGGGTGCTTGCTGACAAGTTTCTTGAAAAACTTATCAACAGAGCCAATTAGCTTTGACCTCTCTCCTGTGAGAAGAGAACAGAGGTGGTTTTATCCTGCAGTAATCTCACACTTTACTAGCGTGTGAGATGAGTGCAATTGTGTGGTAGTTTGAGCATTCTTTGGCATTGCCTTTCTTTGGGATTGGAATGAAAACTGACCTTTTCCAGTCTTGTGGCCACTGCTGAGTTTTCCAAATTTGCTGGCTTATTGAGTGCAGCACTTTCACAGCATCATCTTCCAGGATTTGAAATAGCTCAACTGGAATTCCATCACCTCCACTAGCTTTGTTCCTAGTGATGCTTCATAAGGCCCACTTGACTTCACATTCCAGGATGTCTGGCTCTAGGTGAGTGACCACACCATCATGATTATCTGGGTCTTGAAGCTCTTTTTTGTACAGTTCTTCTATGTATTCTTGCCACGTCTTCTTAATATCTTCTCCTTCTGTTAGGTCCATACCATTTCTGTCCTTTATTGAGCCCATCTTTGCATGAAATGTTCCCTTGGTATCTAATTTTCTTGAAGAGATCTCTAGTCTTTCCCATTCTGTTGTTTTCCTCTATTTCTTTGCATTTGTCGCTGAGGAAGGCTTTCTTATCTCTTCTTGCTATTCTTTGGAACTCTGCATTCACATGCTTATATCTTTCCTTTTCTCCTTTGCTTTTTGCTTCTTTTCTTTTCACAGCTATTTGTAAGGCCTCCCCAGACAGCCATTTTGCTTTTTTGCATTTCTTTTCCATGGGGATGGTCTTCATCCCTGTCTCCTGTACAATGTCATGAACCTCCGTCCATAGTTCATCAGGCACTCTGTCTATCAAATCTAATCCCTTAAATCTATTTCTCACTTCCACTGTATAATCATAGGGGATTTGATTTAGGTCATACCTGAAAGTTCTAGTGGTTTTCCCCACTTTCTTCAATTTAAGTCTGAATTTGGCAATAAGGAGTTCGTGGTCTGAGCCACAGTCAGCTCCCAGTCTTGTTTTTACTGACTGTATAGAGCTTCTCCATCTTTGGCTGCAAAGAATACAATTAATCTGATTTCAGTGTTGACCATCTGGTGATGTCCATGTGTAGAGTCTTCTCTTGCATTGTTTTTACACACTAGTAAAGTAATGCTCAAAATTCTCCAAGCCAGGCTTCAGTGGTACATGAACTGTGAACTTCCAGATGTTCAAGCTGGTTTTAGAAAAGGCAGAGGAACCAGAGATCAAATTGCCAACATCTGCTGGATCATGGAAAAAGCAAGAGAGTTCCAGAAACACATCTATTTCTGCTTTCTTGACTATGCCAAAGCCTTTGACTATGTGGATCACAATAAACTGTGGAAAATTCTGAAAGAGATGGGAATACCAGACCCCCTGACCTGCCTCTTGAGAAACCTACATGCAGGTCAGGAAGCAACAGTTAGAACTGGACATGGAACAACAGACTGGTTCCAAATAGGAAAAGGAGTATGTCAGGGCTGTATATTATCACCCTGTTTATTTAACTTCTATGCAGAGTACATCATGAGAAATGCTGGGCTGGAAGAAGCACAGGCTGGAGTCAAGATTGCTGGGAGAAATATCAATAACCTCAGATATGCAGATGACACTACCCTTATGGCAGAAAGTGAAGAGGAACTAAAAAGCCTCTTGATGAAAGTGAAAGAGGAGAGTGAAAAAATTGGCTTAAAGCTCAACATTCAGAAAACGAAGATCATGGCATCTGGTCCCATCACTTCATGGGAAATAGATGGGGAAACAGTGGAAACAGTGTCAGACTTTATTTTTTGGGGCTCCAAAATCACTGCAGCTGGTGATTGCAGCCATGAAATTAAAAGACGCTTACTCCTTGGAAGAAAAGTTATGACCAACCTAGACAGTGTATTCAAAAGTAGAGACATTACTTTGCCGACTAAGGTCCGTCTAGTTATAGCTATGGTTTTTCCAGTGGTCATGTATGGATGTGAGAGTTGGACTGTGAAGAAAGCTGAGCGCCAAAGAATTGATGCTTTTGAACTGTGGTGTTGGAAAAGACTCTTGAAAGTCCCTTGGACTGCAAGGAGATCCAACCAGTCCATCCTAAAGGAGACCAGTCCTGGGTGTTCTTTGGAAGGACTGATGCTAAGCTGAAACTCCAATACTTTGGCCACCTCATGCGAAGAGTTGACTCATTGGAAAAGACTCTGATGCTGGGAGGGATGGGGGGCAGGAGGAGAAGGGGATGACAGAGAATGAGATGGCTGGATGGCATCACTGACTCGATGGACGTGAGTTTGAGTGAACTCCAGTAATCGGTGATGGACAGGGAGGCCTGGCATGCCGTGATTCATGGGGTGGCAAAGAGTCGGACATGACTGAGCAACTGAACTGAACTGAACTGAATCTCAGACTGTTCTACTGGAGTTCTTGTCCAGCTCCCTCTCTGCCTTTCCTTGACCGTCTGGAACACAGGCAGAGCAGCCTCATCAAATACAGCAACAGGCATTTAGTCTGCCCCATGGACAGACTGGCCCAGGCTCTATCACAAATATCTTCTCCCCTTCAGTTGTTCGCAGCCACTCCAATATGAATGTGCTTCCCTACCTCGTGGCTCAGACAGTAAAGAATCTGTCTGCAATGCAGGATACCCGGTTCAACCCCTGGGTTGGGAAGACCCCCTGGAGAAGGGAATGGCAACCCATTCCAGTATTCTTGCCTGGAGAATTCCATGGACAGAAGAGCCTAGCAGGCTACAGTTCATGGAATTGCAAACAGTCAGACACAACTGAGTGACTAACCCCCACTCCATTATGGAGATGTGTAGAATGGTCGTGCTCTATCTCCCTGTCTTCTTCCTCATATTCCAACAGAGTTCTAGCCTTACTGATTCTTTAAAGTGTTTTCTGTTTCAATCCGTACTTTCCTGTTCCACAGTCCCAGCTTTAGTTCAAAACCATATAGAATCACCCCCAAATCAATGTCATGGCCCTTTGCTTCCCTTTGGGCCTCTCCTCCTCCTCCCCACTGCCGGTAGATTGTTAGAGAGCTGCCAAAAGTGTGTTCCAGGGAACAGATGTTGTATGGGGAGGCGGGGAAATGGATGTATTCAAAACAGCTTGGAAAATTCTGGGTTAAGCAAACATAAGCCGGCCACTTTCTGTGCAGGACTTGTCAGGGCCTTTAATACACTAACCATATGTATTGTGAATCTTAAAGTGGAAGTATAGTTGTGATTTTTCTAAACTTTTCCAGTCCTGGAAGACCATCCTCCCACTCTGATGTACTTTTGTTAGTAGATCATCCTCGACACGAGTGAACTGCAGAGCACCCAATGAGAAACAATGCTAAAGAAAACTTATTCCTCAAAACCTATGCGTTAATAGTCCAGGGTGCTTTTCCTGCCTACGTAGAATTTTGTCTTGCATGGGAATAAAAAATATTCTTAGATATTTTATATAAAATTAAAATGTATGCCATATTTCATACCTATAAAAGAATAAACATAATGTATGAATAAGTTATAAAGAATGAAATAGCCAAAAAGGCCTATTGTATAGCACAGGGGACTATACTATTTTGTAATAAATCTATAATATATAAGAATCTGAAAAAGTGTATCTATATAATTGAACTGCTGTGCTGTACATCTGAAATGAACATGACATTGTAAATAAACTATATTTCAATTTTTTAAAGAATATTATAAAGGATAGTTGTGCTCCCCAGCCTGCCCCCTGCCCCAGCTTGATGAACTAAACCAGGGGTCAGAAAACTTTTTCTGTAAAAAGCCAAAACTTATCAAATGAGCAAATTAGCTTGGCCTTCTTTCCTGTGAGAAGAATGAAGGGTTGCCAACCATGTGGTGTCCAAATAGTCAACCCTGCTGTGTAGCATGAATTCACACGTTCCAATAAAGTGCTATTCACAAACCAGGTGACAGACTGAATCTGGCCCAGGGGCTGCAGCCTGCCAACCACTGCCCTGGCCCAGTCCCTCTGGAGCGCCTGTGCATACCTGCCCTCTGGCATGTTTTGCTCATTCGTTGCTGCTGTTGTTTAGTCGCTGAGTCGAGTCCCACTCTTTGCCACCCCACGGACTGCAGCATGCCAGGCTCTTCTGTCCCTCACTATCTCCCAGCATTTGCTCAGACTTAAGTCCTTTGAGTCGATGATGCCATCCAACCATTTCATCCTCTGCTGCCCTCTTCTTCTCCTGCCCTCAGTCTTTCCCAGCATCCGGATCTTTTCCAATGTTGCTCTTCACATCAGTTGGCCAAAGTACTGGAGTTTCAGCTTCAGAGTTGATTTCCTTTTGTTCATGCCAAGGGTTAACCCTCTTAATGGACATTCGGTTTGTTACACTTAAAATTTTTTTATTTGCTATTTTGAAAATGCTACTGCGAAAAATTTTGACAGTTCTTCTACTACACCTAAATAAATTTCTTTAAGGCAATGTCTTCTAATTTTTTGCACTTTTCCTAAAAGGGTTTGAAAAACAAATATGAACCTTCTTATATAAACCTTACTCTTTATGTTGAAATCTAATATTTTTGTCCAAAGTAATTTTGCAAAATATTTATTTTTTGAAAGAGCTTCACAGGACATAATCCCAGTTGATTATCAATATTGCCATTTTAAAACAAAACATCACTCCTGAGATTTTGCTTTGACATTTAGAAACTTTACATCTTGCCTTTTGCTCCTTTAACTCATAACTCCAGGTTCCACTCTCACAGAATTTATCCTAATGTAGTACCTTCTTATGCTCGAAGTATTTTTCTTGTTCACTAGATCATGTTTCTCTCCAGCAAAAATCGGGTTTTAAACTTTTAATGTTTTATTGTCTGTGACCACTTCCCTGGTGGCTCAATTGGTATAAAGAATCTTCCTGCAATGCAGGAGACCCAGGTTCAATCTCTGAGTAGGGAAGATCCTCTGGAGGAGGAAATGGAAACCCACTTCAGTATTCTTGCCTGGAAAATCCCTGACAGAGGAACCTGGTGGGCTACAGTCCATGGGGTTGCAAAGAGTCAGACATGACTGAGTATCTGAGCATATTGTCTATGACCAGAAGGTTTGAAACATTAGGAAACTTTTCTTCTGAATAGCATTATTATTAGCATTAATATTAGTCCAAAAATTTTTTTAAGACAGATATAATTTAAATTTTTTATAAATCCTTAAACATCTATAACATTTCACTGGAAGTGCATCTCTAAAAAAGACAAATGGAGGTATTTTAAAAAGCAGTTTGTGTATCTGTGTATGCCATGAGGGTTGACTCCATCTGTCTGAACTAAGCAAAATAGCCTGAACCACATAAAAATAGTAAACATATCTGTATGGCCATGTGGCTATGTGGCACCGAGCATGAAACAGTGATTTAATGGGTTGCTTTGTCACCTTGGGGCTTCCCTATAGCTCAGCTGGTAAAGAATCTGCCTGCTGTGCAGGAGACCTCGGTTTGGTTCCTGGGTCAGGAAGATCCACCGGAGAAGGGATAGGCTACCCACTCCACTGTTTTGGGCTTCCCCTGTGGCTCAGCTGGTAAAGAATTCTCCTGCAATGCAGGAGACGTGGGTTCAATCCCTGGGCTGGGAAGATCCCCTGGAGAAGGGAAAGGCTACTCACTCCAGTAGTCTAGCCTGGAGAGTTCCATGGACTGTATAGCCCATGGGGTTGCAAAGAGTCGGACAGGACTAAGCAACCTTGACTTTCACTTTGTCACCTTGGCTCTGTGGATTTTCAAGAGAGCTTCTACCAGCTTGTCAGCTTTATTTCCTGACAAAAATAAATTCAGTGATTTGCATCTCAGTGTAAACTCTAATTTACTGCCAGTTATGTAAGCAAGAAAATGCTGATATAGCCAGTGAAGAATAAGGAACACTGAGATCCCATTTGGACCCCCTAATTTCACGGGATTCATATATATGTTGGTGGTTCCTGATTCGAGAGACAAAGTATGTCTTGGTACAGCCCTTTGTTGTTGTTGTTTAGTCGCTAAGTCGTGTCCAGCGCTTTGCCACCCCATGGACTGTAGCCCGCCAGGCTCCTCTGTCCATGGGATTCCCCAGGCAGGAATACTGGAGTGGGTTGCCATTTCCTTCTCCAGGGGATCTTCCCAACCCAGGGATGGAACCTGCATCTCCTGCACTGGCAGAAGGATTCTTTACCACTGAGCCATCAGGGAAGCCCTGGTATAGCCCTTACCGTGCGGGAAAAATGGGAGCTCAAGAGTCTCCCCAGATCCTTTGCTGTGTGGCAGCCTTTGGCTGTGATGGATATTCTTACTTTAATGCTATTCTATACTGAGTCCTTGTTCTACAAGAACCCGTAGATTCCTGCATTGTCATTTTGGATCCCTTGCATCTTGTTTACCATTTGAAACCCATCTGGCTGTGGAAATCAAGGCCTTTTACAAACATGAGGGTAAAATAGCCTAGGAGCAGACAAGATACTCTTTCAGATTTATTGGATGCAAGGATACACTATATATTTTGTCCTGGGCCTTAAAATGAGCTATTTGAAAAGATAGAATTAATTTAGGGAGACATGCAGAATGCTGCTAATGTGGACCATTAATTGTGATAATGAAGGTTTAAGTAAGGTGTTGGCATATAATAGTGGAAGTCTATCCACTGCGTGTCTCGCCTGCCAGAATATCATTTATAAAAATAACTGTTGTGGGTAAGAAATCCATGTTGAGGTAGAGGTTCAATCAGCATTCTGGGATTACTGACAAAGGAGAACAATTAGGTGTAACTTGATGGGCCCACATGCCTCAGGATGAAAAAGCAAAATTTCACTATGGATGCTTATGAGAAACACTACAGGACACACAAAACAATTCACTCGGGGTCCTGCTACTCCTATGATTGTAGCCTGAGGAACTCGACTTTTTGGCGTCTTCGCTTTATTTCCTAACTGTACTAAAAGAGTAGTCACCAGCAGCAAGATGTCTGGAGGATCAAACAGCATTTGAGTGAGTGAGTGAAAGTCGCCCAGTCGTGTCCGACTCTTTGCAACCCTGTACGCTATAGAGTCAACTATACATGCGACTATAGTCTATCTCTGTAGACTGTACGGTCCATGGAACTCTCCAGGCCAGAATACTGGCGTGGGTGGCCTTTCTCTTCTCCAGGGGATCTTCCCAACCCAGGGATCGAACCCAGGTCTCTCGCATTGCAGGCGGATTCTTTACCAGCTGAACTATCGGGGAAGCCCAAACAGCATTTGGCTCATTCAACATAGCAGACCTTAGGAAAATTAGGAGGGGACTTCCCTGGCAGTTCAGTGGTTACGACTTCACCTTCCAAAGCAGAGGGTGCAGGTTGGACCCTTGGTCATACATAGAGCTAAGATCCTACATGCCTCAAGATCAAAAAACCAAAACAGAAACCAGAAGTAATGTTGTAAAAACATACAATGAAGACTTAAAAAATGGTCCACATCAAAAAAATCACCAAAAAGCAAAAGAGAGAATTAGAATCAGAGACAGGAGAAATGGGCCATTTTTAAAAATTTATTTAAACCTGTATCCCCTTCATTGAACCTGTATCCCTTGCATTGAAAGGCGGATTCTTATTCACTGTACCACCAGGCAAGCCCAGAATGCACGTTTCACGGGTAAAGACATATTGTAGGATAAGACATTTTAACTTAAATAGGCACCAAGAAGGCAGCCTATTCCAGGGAGAAGGGGAAACATAGCAAGTCACCTGAGATGAAAACAGCACTCATGAAAAGGGCCCTGTAATTAGGGCAGATATGAAGACCACATACTGAGACCCAGTGCTGAAAAGGAGCTGGCAGGTCCACACTCGCTGGGTTATTAGACATCTTCCTGTGAATGGCGTCTGAGGCATCCCAGGCACGACGACCAGGGGAGCTCAGAGCAGAGCTCCCAAGTGAATGCTCCTGGGGAACTTACAGGCTCCCCCTGCGCCCGTCTATGAAAAGGTTTAATTGGGGAATGCAACCTATTGAAACCCTCTTTCAGGGGTCAGCACCATGACTGAGCACTAACCGTTCTTTGCCCCGTTGTGCAGCTCATGGCAGCTGGACACGTTTTATTTCTTTATTTTTGGAAGATATCATGCACTTTGGGGGCAACGTTTTTGCTGAGCAGTATCTTGGACATCTGAACATATTAGTATGAGTAACAAGCACAATAACAAGGTGTGTAGCAGAAAAGTTGTTATAATAGAAATTTATACCTATATTCATACATGAGGTTAGCCAATAGTTTTTGTTTCTTGCCCTACACTCTTTGTTCTTGCTAACAGCACGTTATTTATAAAGTTTAAAAGCACAAGCATCAGAACCCATTTTCAGTTCAGTTCAGTTCAGTCACTCAGTCGTGTCCGACTCTTTGCGACCCCATGAATCGCAGCACGCCAGGCCTCACTGTCCATCACCAACTCCCAGAGTTCACTCAGATTCACATCCATCGAGTCAGTGATGCCATCCAGCCATCTCATCCTCTGTCGTCCCCTTCTCCTCCTGCCCCCAATCCCTCCCAGCATCAATGAGTCAACTCTTCGCGTCAGGTGGCCAAAGTACTGGAGTTTCAGCTTTAGCATCATTCCTTCCAAAGAAATCCCAGGACTGATCTTCAGAATGGACTGGTTGGATCTCTTTGCAGTCCAAGGGACTCTCAAGAGTCTTCTCCAACACCACAGTTCAAAAGCATCAATTCTTCAGCACTCAGCTTTCTTCAGAGTCCAACTCTCACATCCATACATGACCACTGGAAAAACCAGGTTGTAATTAATTATACTACAGTACTGGCGCATGACAAGGGACAGGGCGCATGTGGCACAGCTGAAGGGCAAAGGGGAAAAATGCAAGTGGGAACGGATGACAAGCTGAGAGGCCTTGCATGGGCCAGTAGGAATGTGCTGCATAGTGAAGAGTAGTTATTTGTTATTGGGTTTGCTAGTTTGATGAAACAGTTGGCTGGCTTCTCTCAATATCTCTTTTTTCTTCCCTATATTGTGGAACTACATATACAACATGAAAATGATCTGTTCCCTGGAAGTTTGCAAATCTCATCCTTAACATTGTCTGGACCTGGCACTCTTCTTACATGTACTTGTTTTATTACTCTCAGGCTTCCCTCATAGCTCGGTTGGTAAAGGATACTCCTGCAATGCAGGAGACTCTGGTTCAATTCCTGAGTAAGGAAGATCCTCTAGAGAAAGGATAGTTTACCCACTCCAGTATTCTTGACTTCCCTTGTGGCTCAGCTGGTAAAGAATGTGGGAGACCTGGGTTTGATCCCTGGGTTGGGAAATCCCCTGGAGAAGGGAAAGGCTAACCACTCCAGTATTCTGGCCTAGAGAATTCCATGGACTATACAGTTGCAAAGAGTCAGACATAACTGAGTGACTTTCTCTTCCCTTTTTATTACCCTTCCCACTGGACATGTTTTAAACAGGACTAGAGTGTTTCCCATGGTCCCTGCTGTGGGCCTTTCTCACTGGGAAGCAGTATTTATTTAAGCCATACACCCAGAGGAATGGAATTTGGCTGTGTACTCAAGACTCTCTAATTCCTTACTCAGATATTTTGAATCCTGGAATAACAAAGGATTATAATGGCCTCAAGTTCATACTCTGTTGAGAAATAATATATGGGGAATGGTAGGTGAAAAAATGAACCCCTCAAATGTATTCACACCCTAATCTCTGGAACCTGTGAATATGTTAGCTTACACAGCACAGGGGAATTAAATTTCCAGATGAATTTTGCTATTGTTCAGTAGCTCAGTCGTGTCCAGTTCCCTGTGACCCCCTGAACTGCAGCATGCCAGGCTTCCCTATCCTTCACAATCTCCCAGAACTTGCTCATATTCATGTCCATTCAGTTAGTGATACCATCCAACCATCTCATCCTCTGTCATCCCCTTCTCCTCCCGCCTTCAGTCTTTCTCAGCATCAGGGTCTTTTCTAATGAGTCAGCTCTTCACATCACGTGGCCAAAGTATTGGAGCTTCAGCTTTAGCATCAGTCCTTCCAGTGAATATTCAGGACTGATTTCCTTTACTATTGACTTTTGTTTGATCTCCTTGCAGTCCAAGGGACTCTCAAGGATCTTCTCCAACACCACAGCTCAAAAGCATCGATTCTTTGGAGCTCAGCCATCTTTATGGTTCAGCTCTCACATCCATACATGACGACTGGAAATATCATAGATTTGACTATATGGACTTTTGTCGGCAAAGTAATGTCTCTGCTTTTTAATATGCTGTCCAGGTTGGTCACAGCTTTTCTTCCAAGGAGTAAGCGTCTTTTAATTTCATGGCTGCAGTCACTATCTGCAGTGATTCTGGAGCCCAAGAAAATGGGGAGAGTATCCTGGATTATTCAGGTGAGCTCAGTGTCCTAACATGGGTCCCTGTAAGTGGGAGAGGTTAGGAAGAGAGTTGAGAAGAAAGTCAGAGATGGCAACATGATAAGGACTCAGCCTAGCGTTGCTGGCTTTTGAAGATGGAGGAAGGAAGTCATGAGCTAAGGATGCAGGCAGCCTCCAGAAATGAGAAAAGGCAAGGAAACAAGATCTCTCCTGGAGCCCCCAGATAAGAAGGCAGCCATGCCAGCACCTTGTTCTTAGCATATAACAAATCTGCATTGCTTTAAGCCAGTAAGTTTGTAGCCATTTATCCCAGTAGTATTGGGAAAGTAATTCACATACTGTATGCAAAGTTAGATTTTGCTGAGAAGGAAAAAATAATTATATTGTGATAATATCTGATTCAGGTTGTAACTACACCTCCAGACAACTAGTGGCTATAATTTAGGAAAAGACTCTGTTGCTGGGAAAGATTGAAGGCAGGAGGGGAAGGGGACAACAGAGGATGAGATGGTTGGATGGCATCACCGACTCAACGGACATGAGTTTGCGCAAGCTCCAGGAGCTGGTGATGGAAAGGGAAGCCTGGCGTGCTGCAGTTCATGAGGTCGCAGAGTCGGATACAACAAAGTGACTGAACAGCAACATAATTGAGGCAGAATAAATGAAATTAATGTCATTGAAGCTAATGAGATATTATAATACTGATGCTGATAATCACATTTACTGGGAAAATGAATTAAAGCCCCCAAAGGATGTTATCTCTATGGAGAATTGGTCTGAAGATTTGACTTAATTAATGATTGATTATAGTTCTTAATCATTCAACAGATGTATAGTATGAAGTGCACATGGCTATAGATCAGGGAAGTAAAAGATTAGTAAATTTACTACAAAAATAAAAGATAGTTTGTGCCTGAATCCCTGAAGGCTTCAGCTATTTGTTTAAATGTAAAGTAACCCTTCACCGGCTATCGAAAATGTTTGGAATTTGTATGGACCGTTTGATGTCTATCTGATTAGGCAATGTTACAAGGCAAATAGGTACTGTCAAACGAAGAGTGTTTGTTTTATCATAAAAAGGCTTTGACTTTAGATTGGGGGTGAGCTGTGCTGTTAGGGTTAATTCCAGCCTAAACAGTCTTACGAAATAAGAAATGTAAATCTGTGATGATATGCATGATTTGCCCCTGGTGTTTGTGAGGGCCCCGCGGCGTGTAGCACCGGGGCTGGTTACAGCGCAAGAATGCCTATGTGACCTGCTTAGACAATGCTGGGGCTCCGTGAGAATCTGGGAACCGATTCCCTTAAACCAGGGGCAGGGTCCCCAACCTCGAGATGCAGAAAGGTACCTCGTAGAGTAGACATAAAGTGCACAATAAATGTAACAGCCCTGAATCATCTTGAAACTATCCCTGCCCATCCCTGCGGAAAAATTTCATGAAATCAGTCCCTGGTGCCAAAAAGTTTGGGGACTGCTGCCTTAAACTATTGTTGTTTTCTCATTCCTTAGACAGTCCTCATCAGGACCGCAGTCATGTCTCCTTTTGTAACCAGAGGGAAGCTTCTCGTGGGTGTAGGACAGCAGAGGGGGGAGATGGTGGGCATGACAGTGGGAAGAATGAGGTGGTGCCTGTCCATTTTCTCTGTGTCTCGATGGCTCTAAATATACATGAAGATCACCCACTAAATGGGAAAAGAAAAGTGCTGGTGATTCTAGGAGAAGGCATGACATAGTTTTGGAGAAGACTCTTGAGTGCCTTGGACAGCAAGGAGCCCAAACTGTCAATCCTAAAGGAAATCAACCCTGAATATTCACTGGAAGGACTGATGCTGAATCTGAAGTTCCAGTTCTTTAGCCACCTGATGCGAAGACTCAGTAGAAAAGACCCTGATTCTGGGAAAGATTGAGGGCAGGAGGAGAAGGGGATGGCAGAGGATGAGATGGTGGGATGGCATCACCAACTCAATGGACATGAGTTTGAACAAACTCCAGGAGATGGTGAAGGACAGGGAAGCCTGCTGTGCTGCAGTCCATGGGGTCATAAACAACTGGACATGACTGAGCTACTGAATCAACAACAAAGTAGAAAAAGACGGAGAAAAACTGGCCTCTTGGGTATTTTTCCCACCAATCAATGTTCTCTTTCTTCTCTTCTCTATGGCCGCTGGAAGCCACACATTGCCTTGTACTGTTCTTTCTGGCCCTTTCCACTCCATCAGCTAGCAGGCCCTTAGTGGCCTTCTGGAGAATCTATAAGCTGTGTTACGTGCAGAAACCTTAAGATCACAGCTGAAGCTGCCCTCCACCATGAGACAGAAATTGGAAGGATGAGACAGAAATTGGAAGGATGAGACAGAAACTGGAAGGATGAGACAGAAATTGGAAGGATACTGTTTTCATCATTTAGAAGTTTCTCATGATCCCTTCCATCCCTGTCTTTCACAGTAATCTTTAAAGGAAAATCCCTGGGACTTGTCTTTTGGTCCCCTGGTTGAGACCTCATCTTCCAAGGCAGGGGTGGTGAGTTTGATCCCTGGCAGGGAACTAAGATCCCACACGCCCCATGGCCAAAAAGATAAAAAAGTAAAAGAGAAGCAATATTGTAACAAATTCAGTAAGGACTTCAATATAGAGGAAGGTCCTGGGGCTTAAGTTCCCGGTTCCAGGGTTTCTCAGTGGACATTACAAGCCTTGTCCTCGACAAGGGAAAAGCCTGGAGACAGCCAGAGCTGGATTATTCCCAGAGCAGCTGTATTAGGAGAGGCTGCTTCACTGCCCTCTCTCCCCTCCTTCTGATCAAACTGATTTATTGGGCAGGCGGGGTTGGTGGAACTCTGAAGAGTCACCCTTCTGGTCTTGAAGGGGACTGACTGGCTCCTCTCCCAGAGTCGTGACCTGGGACTCAAACCTGAGGTGGCAGATCCTCTGACAGATTCAGGGCCAGCTTTTCCAAGGTCAGTGTGTTCTATCACTTAGCCTCTCTGAGCCCCCAGTTTCTTCATATGAAAAATAACAATGCTATGGTCATTCTCAGCAGATAGGAGGGGTTGCCTGCCAGAAGAGCTTGGAATGCTATTCTTGTCTCCTGATTGAGGGCAGGAGGAGAAGAGAGTGACGGACGACAGGATGGTTGGATGGCATCACCGACTCAATAGACTTGAAAAAAGTGAAAAGTGAAAGTTGCTTAGTCATGTCAGACTCTTTGTGACCCCATGGACTGTCACCCTCCAGGCTCCTCTGTCCATGGGATTCTCCAGGCAAGAATACGGGAGTGGGTGGCCGTTCCCTTCTCCAGGGGATCTTCCCAACCCAGGGATTGAATCCAGGTCTTCGGCCGTGCCGGCAGATTCTTTACCATCTGAGCCACCAGGAAGGCCCAAGAATACTGGAGTGGATAGCCTATCATCCCTTCTCAGGGGACCTTCCCAGCTCAGGAATCAAACCGGGATCTCCTGCATTGCAGGAGAATTCTTTAACAGTTGAGTTACCAAGTTTGAGCAAACTCCGGGAGATAGTTAAGGACAGGGAAGCCTGGCGTGCTGCAGTCCATGGGGTTACAAACAGTTGGACGTGACTAGTGGCTGAACATCAACAACAACAAATGAAAAAAATCTTCAAAGTCACTAACGTACACACCACCCAGTGCTAAATGGCCATGAAGAACCCCTAACAGACCTAACATGTAGTCTGGAGAACCAGCTCTGCAATAACAAGCTGTGTTAAAATTTGAAAATGTGGCTGTCTAAAGGCTTGCTACAGAATGAAACTATGAGTTTGAAGGGGTGAGCCCAATGACTTATATTAAATGTTGACCCAGAACTGCCCCATCCAGCAGAATGGACAATGCCAAAGTATGACCAGCAGAGGGCAGCACATACCTACATACCTGGCTTTTCAGACACATGTAAGACAAAACTGGTTCTCAGGTGGTGTTTCCAGGGAGAAACAACTAACTTTCACAAAGCCTACTCCAGTGCATCAGTTAAAAGCCATTTAAATGAACACAATCTGGGGCTTCCCTAGTGGTTCAGTGGTGAAAAAAGAAATCCCTCTGCCAATTCAGGAGACACATGTTTGATCTCTGATCCAGGAAGATTTCGCATGCATCAGAGCAACTAAGCCTGCGCACTGCAGCTGCTGAGCCTATGTTCTAGAGCCCAGGAGCCACAATTACTGAGCCCAAGAGCTGAAACCACTGAAGCCTGAGCACCTAGAAAGTGTGCTCCGCACCGAGAGAAGCCGCTGCAGTGAGAAGCCCACGCAGCAACCAAAACCCAGCACAGCCAAAATAAATAAAATTTAAAAAAAAAAAACTAGAAATGGTAAAATAAAATAAAAATTTAAAAAAAAACCCCACAATCTGGAACTAAAGCCCAGGAAAATTATGTCTTTGAATCCTCACCACCTCCTGTTTTTGTCCCTCTTTGATTTCTCAAAGTGTGGCTGGGGGCCTGGCAGCATCGGCCTGAAGTAGGAGTTTATCAGAAACGTAGAATTTCAGGCCCCACCTCAGATCCACTAAGGATTTGTCTTTGGGGCAGATTCCACTAAGGCAGAATCTTCATTTTTACAAGATTCCCAGGCGATTCGTGTTCACACGGAAGTTTGAAAAGTGCTAGGATAACAACCCCTTCTCTACAGACACATGGCACCCAGAAATTCATCCTATTCCTAGACCCAAACCTTCCTCCCCTCTCCCACCCTTTCACCCTACAGCACCACAGAGGGTGTCCTGCTGGTTTCAGGCAGGAGGCCAGGCAGTGGGCCTGAGGTGAGCAACTGTGAGATGTCCTCTTCAGGACCTCAGCAGCTGTTCAGTCGCTCAACTGTGTCCGACTCTTTGCGACCCCATGGACTGCAGCACGCCAGGCTTCCCTGTCCATCACCATCTCCCGGAATTTGTGCAAACTCATGTCCATTGAGTCAATGATGCCATCCAACCATCTCATCCTCTGTTGTCCCCTTCTCCTCCTGCCTTCAATCTTTCCCAGCATCAGGGTCTTTTCCAATGAGTCAGCTCTTCGCATCAGGTGGCCAAAGTATTGGAGTTTCAGCTTCAGCATCTGTCCTTCCCATGAATATTCAGGACTGATTTCCTTTAGGACGGACTGGTTGGATCTCCTTGCAGTCCAAGGAACGCTCAAAAATCTTCTCCAACACCAGTTCCAAAGCATAATTCTTTGGCGCTCAGCTTTCTTTATGGTCCAGCTCTCACATCCTTACATGACTACTGGAAAAACCATAGCTTTGACTATACAGACATTTGTCAGTAAAGTAATGTCTGCTTTTTAATATGCTGTCTAGGTTGGTTATAGCTTTTCTTCCAAGGAGCAAGCATCTTTTAATTTCATGGCGGCAGTCACCATCTGCAGTGAATTTGGAGCCCAGGAAAACAAAGTCTGTCACTGTTTCCATTATGTGTTCATATTTGGTACTTAGTTCCTTGAAATAGTGAAAAGAAATAAGCGAGCCCCTTCCTCTTTCTTATGTCTCCACAGGGAGTGTGTCTCACATCTCAGGCTTCTCCCCGGCTGCTCAGTGCCTCTTTGAGGAAGGAGCTCCATCTAGAGTTTCCTCTCCCTGTCCAAAGCTGCCATTAGCTTGTTGTGGAGGAGAAAGGAAACTGGAAATAAATTCCTCTTGAGGGGTGAATGCTTGTCAAGAGCTTTTCGGGGAGAGATTTGTCTTTCTGCAAATCTGCCTTTTGATTTGCAAAGATTTTTCTGTCTTTTGGACTTCCCTGGTTGCTCAGATGGTAAAGCATCTGCCTACAGCGCAGGAGACCTGGGTTCAGTCCCTGGGTTGGGAAGATCTCCTGGAGAAGGAAATGGCAACCCACTCCAGTATTCTTGCCTGGAAAATCCCATGGACAGAAGAGCCTGGTAAGTAGGCTACAGTCCATGGGGTCTCAAAGAGTTGGACGTGACTAAGCGACTCCACTTTTGTCTTTCTGCAGAATGAGGGCTTTTGAGCCGTGGCCTCAGAGTTATTTGGGTGAATGAGAGCTTCCCCAGGACTGTCAGATGGGTCCTTGGATGTGGGTGCTCAGCCCCAGGGCTCTTTGGGAAGAATGGCTGTCACCATGGGAGCTGATGCTGACTCTGTGTGAGTGCAGGGCACTGGCCTGGGAACCCACTCAGCCTCCCTGAAGCACCATGGGATGGAAGATGCTCCCACGGGAATGAGACAATCTGTTTTCAGATAACAGAGGCAAAAACCTTCTGATGACTCCCAGGCTTCTTCACCCTCACTCCTCTTGAGGTAGGAGATAGATGAGCCCCTGGGCTGGACAGCTGCTGTTTGTCAAATGGGATAAAATTGAAGCTTTGCTTTTACCCAGACACTCCAAGGACAAAGCTAGTGGCAGAAGCTGAGCTCTGCTGCAGTAAAGAGATAAGATGGCTACTTCTGAGGTCAAGGAAACCTTCCCTGTCTGCACATGTGTAGGAAGACTCTCTGGGGCTCCAAAAGGGAGGGACCCCAACCCATAATAAGAGTGGACCAGTACCCACAGGCCACCATACTGGGATCCATCTTAGAAAACATTTGTGCACACATGTTGGGGAGGGTCCTAGGACAGGTCAGATGTGAAAAAAGAAACCAGATAATTGGTCAAAAGTAAACCAAGACCCAGAGCTTCCCAGATGGTGCTAGTGGGAAAGCACCTGCCTGCCCATGCAGGAGATGTCAGAGATGAGGGTTCAGTCCCTGGGTCGGGAAGATCCCCTGGAGGAGGGCATGGCATCCCACTCCAGTGTTCATGCCTAGACAGTCCCACGGACAGAGGAGCCTGGTGGACTCTGGTCCGTAGGTTCTCAAAGAGTCTGACACGACTGAAGCGACCTAGTACACACACGCACGCAAACAAAGAGTCAAAGAACTGTCCTATGTAAGCGATTTAAATCCCCTCTTTCCTGTGTCCTCATTCAGGACATCCATCTCACTCAGGACACTCATAGCTTCCGTCTTAAATGAACTGACTGCTTTTCTGTGTTCTCTCCCATAGGTTGTCCTATGTCTCTAATAATAAACTTTGTACCCATTTTTACAGTTTTTGACTCCTTGAAACATTCTTGCTTTCAAATGGGGGAAAGGGCCAGGATCCCTTTGCTTCTATCCTCTGGCCCCTAGTGCTCTAGTGGCCAGGATTCCTGGTTTTCATCCAGGCTGGTGTATGTTGGAGAAGGCAAGGGCACCCCACTCCAGTACTCTTGCCTGGAAAATCCCATGGATGGAGGAGCCTGGTAGGCCACAGTCCATGGGGTTGCCAAGAGTCGGACACGACTGAGTGACTTCACTTCCACTTTTCACTTTCATGCATTGGAGAAGGAAATGGCAACCCACTCTGGTGTTCTTGCCTGGACAATCCTAGGAACGGGGGAGCCTGGTGGGCTGCTGTCTATGGGGTTGCACAGAGTCGGACACGACTGAAGTGACTTAGCAGCAGCAGCATGTATGTTGAGTCACTCAGTCATGTCCAACGCTTTAAGACCATTTGGACTGTAGTCTGCCAGGCTCCTCTGTCCATGGGATTTTTCAGGCGAGAATACTGGAGTGGGTTGCCATTTCCTTCTCCAGGGGATCTTCCTGACCCAGGGATCAAACCCAGGTCTCCTGCACTGCAGGCAGTTTCTTTACCATCTGAGCCACCAGGGAAGCCCCAGGTAACAAGCCCGCTCCAGGTCCAGACTTGGAGTGTCTGGGAGATAGGAACCCTTCCTTCCTTCCTCTCTCTTTCCTTCCTTCCCCTCTTCCTTCCTCTCTTCCTCTTTTCCTTTTTCCCTCCTTCCTTCCCACCTCCATTCCTTCCTTCCTCTCTCTTTCCTTCCTTCCCCTCTTCCTTCCTCTCTTCCTCTTTTCCTTTTTCCCTCCTTCCTTCCCACCTCCCTTCCTTCCTTATTTCCTGCCTTACTTCCTCCTTCCCTTCTTTCCTTCCCCTCTGTGTCCCTGCGCCCTCAATACAGCACGCTTCCCTCTTTCCTCTACAGTAAGGTGAGGTCAGGTGAGGTAAGTTAGGGTGAAGTCGCTCAGTCGTGTCCTACTCTCTGCGACCCCATGGACTGTAACCTATTAGGCTTCTCCGTCCATAGGATTCTCCAGGCAAGGACACTGGAGTGGATTGCCACCCCTCTAAGAAGCAACTATAACATGAGCTCATGATCCCAGCAGAATCTGCCTTCATGCACCGTTTCCCAGTCCCTCCTCCCTACATGTTCCTCCCTGCGTGTTCTGGGTCTCTAAAGCTTAGCCCCCATGGGTGCTCTGCTCCTTTCTTCCCAATCAAACCTGTTGCAAATGCATTCACATTGAGTTACAAATGCTCCATGGGTCCAGGAGCTAAGTTCTTTTGGGCAATTTGCAATTAAAAGCCTGGAGCTGAGCTGAAATCTTGAGTGAATTGCTAGAGAAGGTCTGAGAAGTGACTCGGGTCTGCTACTCCATTTGCAGGGAAGGTTGGATTCCAAGGGAGTATATATGGTCCTGAGTTCGTCACTCATCTCAGGGGTACTTGCCTCTTCCTATGGCCCCTGCTTTTGAATTTTCCCACCTGGAAAAGGTCTGGACCTAGGGTAGGCACTCAGACGATATAGTAAAAGAAAAAGAAAATGGAATATATAGGGGCCACAAAGCTATAGTCACAGTGGTGATGATGAGTTCTTGGGTAAATATTGACATTGAAAACAGCTGACACTGTGAACACTGAATTATTGATATCAGAGATGGATTTGAGAAGGCAATGGCAACCAAATCCTGTATTCTTGCTGGGAAAACACCATGGACAGAAGAGCCTGGTGGGCTACAGTCCCTGGGGTCACAAACAGGTGGAAGCGACTGAGCACGCACACACGCAGAGATGGATGGTCATTGACGCTGGTATCCACTGCCATCTGCATAGCAACCCCAGACACTGGCTCTCTGAGTCTAAGATTTGTTGGGGTAAACACATGACTTGGAAACAAGTCTAATTTCTGGAAGAAAATCAGAGAAAAGAAAGCAAGGGTCTGTGATATTCCATACTGTACGCCATGACACGTGGAAAGCCCCACACACCCGTGACAAAGCCACTGCCTTTGCCTCTGTGCCTCACGCTGACACCTTTGCACGGCCCCTAACACCACTACAAGCTCTTTTGCACAGACCTAGGACCTTGTGCTCTTTGCTCGCCCAGAGGGCCTGGGACAGGACCTCACGTACAGCAAGTGCAGCCCTTGGGGAATGAATAAGCCCAGAGTTCTTTGTGGTAAACGCTTTGTGCTTTCATAGCATTATACTCAGACTACCTGTGCCGTGGTGAAAGCCTAAGCTGTTAGCCAGAAGCTTTCTAGGAGCAGGATCCATGCACAGTTCCATTCTCCCAACTCAGCTCTGCCTACCATGAAGGCAGTCCATTCTATCTCATGACTAAATCAACAAGTGAAGAAATGAATGGAACAGTCTCCATGGCAAGCGCAAGTGGGAAGGAGACCAGAGGCCTTTCCAGGCGATCTTTAAAGGCTTTACAGAAGGAAACTGGAAGACGCTGGCAAGGCAGTTAACTGATCCTTCTTCAACAGCAGACGTGCTTGAGGTTATTAATAGATACCACCCGTGCTTTTACATAAAAACTCTGGGGCCCTTTATGGACACAGGTTGGCTCTGAACTTCTGTTCCGCATCTCCATGGCTGTCCTACTGACTCTGATTTTTATCTCATTCATCTTGAGTCAGGCCTGGTACACCACGTTCAGAGTCATGTTGACTGGCAAGCACAGCACATTATGTATGAGATGGCTCTGCTTCCTCTGCCAGCACCTGGGGTCAAGTAGATACACCCTGACCAGTTATCGGTTCTTCAAAGAGATACAGAGTAAAACCTTTCCAGGTGATCTTTAAAGGCTTTGCAGAAGGAAACTGGGAAGATGCTGGCAAGGCAGTTAACTGATCCTTCTTCAACAGTGGATGTGCTTGAGGTTATTAATAGATACCATCCGTGCGTTTACATAAAAACTCTGGGGCCCTTTATGGACACAGGTTGGCTCTGAACTTCTGTTCCGCATCTCCATGGCTGTCCTACTGACTCTGCTTTTTATCTCATTCATCTTATGAGTCAGGCCTGGTACACCACGTTCAGAGTCATGTTGACTGGCAAGCACAGCACATTATGTATGAGATGGCTCTGCTTCCTCTGCCAGCACCTGGGGTCAAGTAGATACACCCTGTAGGCCAGAAAGAAAAACACCAATACAGTATACTAACACATATATATGGAATTCAGAAAGATGGTAATGATAGCCCTGTATGTGAGACGGCAAAAGAGACACAGATGTAAATAACAGACTTTTGGACTCTGTGGGAGAGGGAGAGGGTGGGATGATTTGGGAGAATGGCATTGAAACATGTATACTATCATGCAAAAAAAAAATTTTTTTTTTTAAGACATATTTAAAAAAGAGAGAGAGAGAGAGACAGAGTAACCGGTGGCTAGGGGCTGACTTAGAGCCAGGCCTCTCCTGGATGTCTGGAGAGATTTTTTGCATTTGTGCTCACTCGTGCCCAATTCTTGCGACTCCATAGACTCCATAGACTGTTACCCCACCAGGCTCCTCTGTCCATGGGATTTCCCAGGCTAGAATACTGGAATGGGTTGCCATTTCCTTCTCCAGGGAATCTTCTTAACCCAGGAATCCAAGCCACGTCTCTGGCAACTCCTACACAGGCAAGCGGATTATTTACCACTGAGCCATCTGGGATTCCCTCTTGGCTTTTCACTGGGGTACTAAGTATTGGCTGGGTGAAAAGAGCTCTTATGGGAGGGGCAATTACCTGCAGCCAGCATCCACTGGATCATCAGAAGTTCTGCTGGATGATCAAAAAAGCAAGAGAGTTCCAGAAAAACATCTACTTTTGCTTTAATAACTATGCCAAAGCCTTTGTGTGGATCACAACAAACTGGAAAATTCTTAAAGAGATGGGAATACCAGACCACCTGACCTGCCTCCTCAGAAATCTGTATGCAGGTCAGGAAGCAACAGTTAGAATTGGACATGGAACAACAGACTGGTTGCATATCTGGAAACGAGTACATCAAGGCTGTATATTGTCACCCTGCTTATTTAACTTCTATGCAGAGTACATTATGCGAAATGCTGGACTGGATGAAGCACAAGTCGGAATCAAGATTGCTGGGAGAAATATCGATAACCTCAGATATGCAGATGACACCACCCTTATGGCAGAAAGTGAAGAAGAACTAAAGAGCCTCTTGATGAAAGTGAAACAGGAGAGTGAAAAAGTTAGCTTAAAACTCAACATTCAGAAAACTAAGATCATGCAAGATGCTGAGCAGGCCTTTCTGATAGAAACCTCAGGACACCCCTAGAAGTGTGGATATCCCTCCACCTCCTGGGGAAGACTGGCCCAGACTCAAGAGACACTGTCCACAAAGAGAGTGATGTGTTTTAATTTATGGGGGATTGTTTGTGGTGTAGAATAAAGGCTCGAAGCTTAAGCCGAAGCCATGTCTGAGTGATTAGGGTACGAGAGAGGACATGAATGCCTCCATCATGCCCTCTGCAGCCCACCAAGCCTGCTCCTTGGGTCGGAGTGGGCCTGATCTCAGAGGCCTGAACATAGTTTCCTATGATCCAAAAACTGACAGAGATTTACAGAAGAGTCAAGAAATGAAAACAGTCCCATGTTTACTACAGAATAAAGAAGCAGCTCATCCCTGCTGTCTTAGACGAGTAAGCAAAAATCAGTGCAGGGAGTTTCTATAAACTAACATCTCTCTTTAGCATACAATCACATAAATTATGGGCTTCCTTGGCAGCCCAGACCACAAAGAATCTGACTGTATTGCAGGAGACCCAGGTTCGATCCCTGGGTCAGGAAGAGCTCTTGAGAAGGGAATGGCTACCTACTCCAGCATTCTTGCCTGGTGAATTGCATGGACAGAGGAGCCTGGTGGTCAAAGTCCATGGGTTGCAAAGAGCCGGACACAACTGAGTAACTAACACTTACACTTTTTTTCATACATTAATTGTGGGGCTTCCCCTAGGGGTAAAGAATCTGCCTGCAATGCAGGAGACTTGGGTTCCATCCCTGCGTCAGGAAGATCCCTTGGAAGAGAGTATAGCACTTCAGTATTGCTGTCTGGAGAATGCTTTGGACAGAGGAGTCTGGTAGGTGACCATCCACAGGGTCACAAAGGGTCAGACATGCCTGAAGCAACTGAGCATGCACGCACATAAACTGCATGAGCGAAACTAGATTAGGGCTTTGGGTAGAAAACGCTTTATCCTTGCAGTGTGTGCGTGCGCGCTCAGTCATTTCAGCTGCGTCTGGTTCTTTATAACCCTGTGGACTGTAGCCCACCAGGCTCCTCTGTCTGTGAATTTTCCAGGCAAGAATACTGGAGTGGGTTGCCATGCCCTCCTCTGGGGGATCTTCCAGACCCAGGGATGGAACCCACGTCTGCATTGCAGGTGGATTCTTGACCCACTGAGCCACTTGGGAAGCCCGTCATTGTAGTGTGTGTGCCTAGTCTCTCAGTCATGTATATAGAACATACTTTGTCTGATGTGAATCCTAAATTTATTGAGACCTGTTCTATGGACAAGGTTACTGTTTATCTTGGTAAATATTCCATATGCATTTTAAAAGAATATATATTCTGCTGTTGTTGGATGGAATATTATATAAATGTTTATTTGATCAAGCTGACTGATTGTCTTGTTTGAGTTTTATATATCCTTAACTGATTTTCTACTTGTGCTATCAATTATTACTAAAGAAATATTGAAATCTCTTATATTACAGATTTGTTTGCTTTTCAGTTCTTTTAGTTTTTGCTGCACAGATTTTAAGTCTATTATTGGGTACATAAATGTTCAGTGTTGTTAGATCTTCCTAATTAATTGATAATGTCCGCTATTATGAAATAACCTTCTTTATTCATGAAATAGCATCTGCTCTGAAGGCAAGTTAGTTTGGTTAATAAAGCCCTTCGTGCTTTCTTTTTATTTGTGTTAGCATAGAATATAATTCTCATCCTTTTTCAATTGCTTCCTTATAATTAGCATGCTTCTTATAAACAGCACATAGTTGCATTATGCTTTTTTATGCTAGCTAGTGATCTTTGCCGTTTAATAGGGATGTTTAGACCATCTTCATTTAATGTAACTATTGAGGTAAAGTTAGATTACTGTTTAGTTTCTGATTGTCTCATCTTTTTTGTTCTCTTTTTTTTCTTTTTCTGCATCTTGTAGGTGAACTGAGTGACTTTTATGAATTCTATCTCCATGAGATTATGAGCTGAAACTCTAAGTTATATTTTTTTAGTGGTAGCATCAGGGTTTAAACTATACATTTTGAATCTGTCATAGTCTCAATGCAACTTGTGAAAAAAGTTTCAGGTTCGCCGAAACATTACCAACTTTAGTTTTCGTGTGAGATTGTCCTTCAGAATAATTTATGCAAATATGCAGGGTATGTAGCGCACTAGCGAGACGTTTTTGAAAGCTGCTCGTGTGAACATGGACAAGCAAAGCGTGTTCACTTTTCACTCACACTCCATTTCTACAAGGGTCAGGTTCACAGCAATTGCCAGACTGCACACCCTGAGAGGAAGAAACACTGGATCAGGCCCTCTGCGCTCTGGAAAAACAGGCGCTTAGATAGCTAAATGTATGTCAGGAAGAATTTCAATGACTCTAGATCCTCGCATCTTCCTATACATAGAAAAGCACTAAAATCCTTAACTTGAGGTATCTGTTCTTTGCGATTAGCAATAATCTTTTACCAAGATGCATACCCTACTGTGAGCTTCTCTGGTGGCACAGCAGTGAAGAATCCACCTGCAAAGCAGGAGACGCTTTCAGTCCCTGGGTTGGGAAGATCCCCTGGAGAAGGGAATGACAGTCCACTCCAGTATTCCTGTCTAGGAAATCCCACAGACAGAGGAGCCTGGTAGGCTACAGTCCATGGGATCCCAAAGAGTTGGACACGACTTAGCAACTAAACAACAACACAATACTTGACTACATGTATTTCCTGGCCAAAAAAAGCACTCATATGTAAATTGACTTCTCTCTTTACCTCTTTGGAGCAGTTCTGTCATAGCTACTAGAAGCTGTTGCCTGGGCTGTAGCCCTCAATAAGTCCCTGAGTAAAACTGGAACTCACAGCTCTCAGGGTGGGCATTTTCTTTGTCACCATACGTACATGCATGTTGCTGTTCTTTAGTCACTCAGTCATGTCTGACTCTTTGCCACCCCATGGACTGTAGCCCACCAGACTCCTCTCTCCTGGGATTCCCCAGGCAAGAATACTGGCTGCTGCTAAGTCACTTCAGTCATGTCCAACTCTGTGCAGCCCCATAGACGGCAGCCCACCAGGCTCCCCCGTCCCTGGAATTCTCCAGGCAAGAACACTGGAGTGGGTTCCCATTTCCTTCTCCAGTGCATGAAAGTGAAAAGCGAAAGGGAACTCGCTCAGTCGTGTCCGACTCTTGGCGACCCCATGGACTGCAGCCCACCAGGCTCCTCCATCCGTGGGATTTTCCAGGTAAGAGTACTGGAGTGGGGTGTTGCTATTTCCTTCTCCAGGGCGTCTTCTCAACCCAGGGATTGTACCTGGGTCTCCTGCACTAGCAAGTGGATTCTTTACCACTGAGCCACCTGGGCAGCCCACATACATACATGTATATATATAGTCTGGAGTTTCAACCTAAAAGCTTGAGTTATTGTGTTATTTCACCACCTCAGTGGATAGACAGGGTTACCTCTGCTACCTGGTCCTTGTGAGATACTTTGAAGAGTTTGTGCACTTTGTCTTTGACAGGTGATTGCCCCAAATAACTTTCACTTGCCCTACAACAAAGCTAGTGAGACCAAAAGGTTAATTTAATAATTCCTATGAGATAAATTCATCCAGGGGTCAAGATAACTCTACATACACAGTACATTCAGTGCTTAAAATTGGAACAGGGAAGGAGGGTGAAGTAAGATGCTTTGTTTAGCATTCTCTTTGGAGATAGAGGCAATAACAGACTTTCTCTTTGGGAATAAAAGCCAATAACCGACTTTTTCCTGGTACAGTCATTCCAGGCAATTTGCCTAAAAAGAAGATTATTTCAGATAATTCTGAAAATATGTGAAACTGCTCCCCACTCCAGATTTTACCCTTTCCAAAAGCACTGAATAGGTAGGTCATAATTATCATTATTATTTAACTTTTCTATTTTTTAACATGGGCTTCCCAGGTGGCTCAGCTGGTAAAGAATCTGCCCGCAATGCAGGAGACCTGGGTGTGATCCCTGGGTTGGGAATATCCCCTGGAGAAGGGAAAGGCTACCCACTCCAGTATTCTGGCGGGGAGAATTCCATGAACTGTATAGTCCTTGGGGTCGCAAAGAATCGGACACAATGAGCAACTTTCACTTTCTTTTTAATATAACATCAATTTTGGGCTGGTTTACCTGCTTTAAAATTTCATATTCAATTCCTAGACTTCCCTGGTGGTCCAGTGGTTAAGAACCCGCCTGCCAATGCAGGGGACACGGGTTAGATCCCTGGTCCAGGAGGATTCCACATCTGCAGAGCAACGCAGCCCACGTGCTACGACTACTGAACCCGCTCTCGCTCTAGAGCCTGTGCTCTGCAACAAGAGAAGCCATGGAAATGAGAAGCCGGGGCACAGCAGCTAGAGAGTGGCCCCTGCTCGCCACAGCGAGGGAAAGCCTGCATGCAGCGGTGGGGACCCAGTGCAGCCATAAATAAACACATGATTTTTAAAAAAGTTATGTTTCATTTTGTTTTTGGGGGACTGCCTAAGAGGATCCATTTTGGATTCCTCTCCAAATCTTCAACAGTTATATTCTTTAATAAGGTTAAAAATCACATATCTCAGAACCAGCAACACTTTACATCAAGTACTTTAAACACTGAAAGCAGAGTGGCTGAGTATGAAGACTTCAGAGTCCTGGCTGTACCTTACTGTGTGACTTTCTCCAAATGTCCTTCTCTGTTAACTGTGAGGAGGGGACATTCATATTTAATTGATAGGTTTATTGTGAAAATTAAATGAATGATTCATATATAATGGAATATATGTGTGTGTGCGTGCTCAGTCATGTCTGTCTCTTTGCAACCCCGTGGACTGTAACCCGCCAGACTCCTCTGTCCATGGAATTTTCCAGGCAAGAATACTGGAGTGGGTTGCCGTTTCCTACTCCAGGGAATCTTCCCGACCCAAGGATCAAACTTGCATCTCTTAAGTCTCTTGCATTGGCAGGCAGATTCTTTACTACTACTGTCACCTGGGAAGTAATGGTATATATAGGCGCTTGGTATGAGCTGGGATCATTCAGTTTATTTTAGTCATGTCCCAACAGACAGTCCTGAATGTCCCTGTGAGAAAACCCAGAAGAATTACCAAAGGAATTAAAAAAGGCCTTGGCCATGCTCACACAAGTATTTCTAGATTTTTCCTGTGAAAACAAGAATTCGTTAGATCAGATAAAAAGCTTCCTGAGTCCATGTCCCAGGAGAAGGCAATGGCACCCCACTCCAGTACCCTTGCCCGGCAAATCCCATGGACAGAGGAGCCTGTAGGCTGCAGTCCATGGGGTCGCCAAGAATAGGACGCGACTGAGCGACTTCACTTTCACTTTTCACTTTCATGCATTGGAGAAGGAAATGGCAATCCACTCCAATGTTCTTGCCTGGAGAATCCCAGGGACAGAGGAGCCTGGTGGGCTGCTGTCTATGGGGTGGCACAGAGTTGGACACGACTGCAGCGACTTAGCAGCAGCAGCAGAACCCACGTTCCAAAAATCAAGTGTAATTTTTCCAAGTATTCCAAGCAGCCCTTGCCAGCCGGAGACTGTCACACACTGGGCTGCTTTTAATGGATTCCCATGCTCATCTCAATCTGTTTCACTAAAGCACTCTCCCCAAGGAGAAGGAACTCTTTTATACTGTTGGTGGGAAGGTATTTGGTGCAGCTGCAATGGAGAACGGTGTGGAGGTTCCTCAAAAAACTAAAACAAGAGTTACTATATGAGCCAGCAGTCCCGCTTCTGGGCATATATCCAGAAAAAGCTATACATACGTGGACTTCAGTGTTCACTGCAGTAGTATCTACAATAGCCAAGACACGGAAGCAACCTAAGTGTCCACTGGCAGATGAATGGATAAACAAGACGTGACACAGGAATACGATGGAATACTACTCAGCCATAAGGAGAATGAAACAATGCCATTTGCAGCCACGCAGATGGACCCAGAGATTATCATACAAAGTGAGGTCAGTCAGAAAAAATCAAATACCATATGATATCCTGATATGTGGAATCCAAAATATGTCACAAATGAACTAATCCATGAAACAGAAACAGACTCACAGACATAGGTACCAGATCTGTGGTTGCCCAGGGAGAGAGGTTTGGGGAAGGATAGATTGGGAGCATGGGATTAGCAGGTATAAACTATCAAATATAGCATGGATAAACAATAAGGCCCTACTGTATAGCACAGGGAACTATATTTAATATCCTGTTAATAGACCGTAATGGAAAAGAATATTAAAAAGAATACATATACATATATGTATATATAACTGAACACTTTGCTGTACAGATGAAATTAACACAATGTTGTAAATTCATCATATTTTAATAAAAATGTTTTATAAAAAAATTAACAGAATAAAATTTCATATTTCAATTCCTTATTTCAGAAATGGAAGAAAGTAATACTAATGGAATAAAGTTTTGCCACTTTTCATCTAAGGGAAGATAAAACATAGGCTATGCTAAAATTTGAGACCAAATCCAATGATGTCTGAATGAGGGTTAGGGTTTAAGGGCTCTGTTGCTCAAACACAGCATGCTGCTGCTGCTGCTGCTGCTAAGTCGCTTCAGTCGTGTCCAACTCTGTGCGACCCCATAGACGGCAGCCCACCAGGCTCCCCCGTCCCTGTGATTCTCCAGGCAAGAACACTGGAGTGGGTTGCCATTTCCTTCTCCAATGCATGAAAGTGAAAAGTGGAAGTGAAGTTGCTCAGTCGTGTCTTCTAGCGATCCCATGGACTGCAGCCCACCAGGCTCCTCCGACCATGGGATTTGCCAGAGAATACTGGAGAATACTCCAAGAATACTGGAGTGGGTTGCCATTGCCTTCTCCAAACACAGCATAGGAGGTACCTAATTCTTGGAGAAATTCATAATATAAAAAAATGGTCTGCCACCAGCAGTTCAGTAAGAAAAAAAATTGTATGAAACAGTAGAATGACCAATCGAGAAAGCTATTGCCTCGTTGCACTTGGCTCTGGCAAGATCCTTTCCAGAGAAGTTCTCTTTTCTTCCTATGTGTGCTAAGGCCAGGACAAACCAAAGTGTGCTGTTGCGCAGATTAGAAATCAAGTCAGACAGAGAACACGCCAAAGAGATAGGACTAGGAAAACGCTTGGAGAACAAACTGTACGAGAGTACAAACTGTTCTGTCTTCAGAATTTGAAGAACTGTCATATGGAACTTTCAAGACTGCAAGCACTAAGACCAGAAAGAAGGTGCTGCCAGGAGTTCTATGGGGTGCAAAACAGACATTAAGACATTACCGTCGTCTGACACATTGGCAAGCTGCCTCCCAAATCTCTGAATTCACCATCTTTTCCTGGGTTGGGTGACTAACGATTAGGGTTGCTGAAAATGATTCCTCATTGAATGCTGAGTCGAAGTAAAATTCTGTGGCAGGAGTCCTCCAGCTTTTTGGTTTCAGGACCCCTTTGTACTGTTAAAAATTATTGAGGACCCTGAATAGCTCCAGTTTAATGTGAGCTATATTAACTAATCTTTGCTATAATAAAAATTAGAGCTGAGAGAGTTAAGAAATATTAATATATTAGTTCATTAAAAAATAACAATAATATGGAATTCCCTAGTGGCTCAGTGGTTAGGACTCAGTGCTCTCACTATCCTGGCCCCGGATTCAATCCCTGGTGGGGGAACTAGAATTCCAAAAGCCATGGGATTTGGCCAGAAATAATTATAATAATAACAATAGTAAACTCATTACATATTATACATATATTTTACGTGAAAATGGCTCTTTTGCAATACAAAAGAGAAGAGCAACATTATTTTTTATTTTACCACCTCTGTAATATATGTTTTAAGAGAAGACAGTTGAATTCTCATATCTTGTGCATTCACTCTGTTGCAATGATGCATGTCACGTAGCCTCTGGCAACTCCACCATGTGCTTATAAGAAAATGACAGTCAAAAAAGGAAAGTCCTATCTTGGAAGTATTATTGAAATAGTTTTGGCCTCATGAACCCCTTAGAAACATCTTGCACAATGCTAGTCACACTTTAACCCTTTTATTGTCTAATAACATCAACCCAATTTATTGAACTAATACTATATGAATAAGCCAGATTCTTCTCCTTCAGTGTAGGACTGAGTGGATTGGAAGAAAGCATCCACAAGTGAATTCATCAAAATACAAAAGGACTGTTCATTTTTTTTCCTGCTAATCAAGATCTATCAATCCTCAACTAGGAGAAGTTCAATCCTCTTGACAGCATCATATCGTTGGTTATTAAAAATTCAAATGATTCATCTGCAAAGAATCTATCTAAAAAAAATTCACAACTGTGTCATGTCAAAGTTGACACAGTTATGAGGAAATTTAAATTTGATGTTGTCCAAAGAGTAATTTCTTGATTCCTAAATCTAAAAGCAAAGTGAATTTTTAATTTCTGAGTAACTTCCCTAGTTTTCTCAGTTCCACATGAGCTTTATAACAATTATGCTTCAAACCTGTTGAGATAGATACAAAGTTAAAATTGTAATCAATTAAGAACACTCCAGCTTGCACTACGTTTTTTTTTAACTAAATTTACACTTACACGTTTTCACAACACTAAAAATTTTCAGATCATATTTATTAGAAGGCATTTTCTTATGCAAAGCAACATTTATATTTTTATAAATTTGCAAAAAACATGTACTTACACATTATGTGTTAAACTTCTGGCAGATTGAGAGTAAAATACTGTGCTAATTTATAAATAATAAAGCTTATCCCACTGACCCTATTAAATCAATCAGCAATTAAATATTTGCCTTTGTGGTACCATATTACAAAAGCACAATAGCCAAACAAAATTCATTGCTCTAATTTTCAGTCATTATTCTGTTTATTGCTGAATCATGTCCAACTCTTTCGTGACCCCATGGACTGTAGCCCACTGGGCTCCTCTTTTCATGGGACTTCCCAAGCAAAAACACTGGAGTACAGTGCCATTTCCTTCTCCAGGGGATTTCCCCAACCCAGGGATTGAACCTGTGTCTTCTGCATTGGCAGGTGGATTCTTTACAGTACTGCTGTAAAATTCATATTATTCTCAAAATGAGCCAAATTTATGGCTTAGCCCACCGCTTGTTCTTAGTAATTAGATAATAATTGTGGTATTTGTTTAGGAAAAGATGAAGCTGACTAATCATTTTTCAAAAAGATCTAACCTCCTAAATTCATTTGCTTTTTCTCATTTGTTGCTAGCAAATTCCTGTTTCCGTGTATCTCTCACTTTCTTTTTTTACCTAGTCATCTGATTTTTTCCCTACTATTGTGGTCTGATTCCTTGGTAAGGCTGCCCATCCATTAATTCAATTGTCTGAAAGTTCTTCCCACATAAACTTTTCCAGCTCAAACCTTCATATTTCTACTAATTTAAGGGAAACTCTTCTTTGGAATGCTAGTCCCCAAAATAATACCAAAACAACCTGCTGATAAGAGGATGCTGACCGGACAGAAGTAAGGGAGAATGCTACCTCTGGGGAGTCTCATTAACATCTCAGGGGGGCAGGCAAAACTGGAATATTTATTGAGACTTTTGATGTCTGGCCTTTTAAAGGAGAAGCAGGCAGAGGTGGAGCTTGATTAGAATTGGAGAAGAATCGGGAGATAACAGACTAGGACTGGTGGACCCGGTAAGGTCAAGATTTTGAGGATAAAACAAACTACTGCACCACTGCACTCATTTCACTTGCTAGAAAAGTAATGCTCAAAATTCTCCAAGCTAGGCTTCAACCATACATGAACCAAGAGCTTCCAGATGTTCAAGCTGGATTTAGAAAAGGTAGAGGAACCAGAGGTCAAATTGCCAACATCCGTTGGATCATAGAACAAGCACGAGAGTTCCAGAAAAAGTTACTTCTGCTTCATTGACTACGCCAAAGCCTTTGACTGTGGATCACAACAAACTGTGGAAAATTCTTCAAGAGATGGAAATACCAGACCACCTGACCTGCCCCCTGAGAAATCTGTATGCAGGTCTAGAAAAATCAGAACCGGACATGAAACAACATATTGGTTCCAAATTGGGAAAGGGGAATGTCAAGGTTGTATATTGTCACCCTGCTTATTTAACTTATATGCAGAGTACATCATGTGAAATGCTGGACTGGATGAAGAACAAGCTGGAATCAAGATTGTCGGGAGAAATATCAATAAATTCAAATACACAGATGACACCACCCTTATGGCACAAAGTGAAGAGGAACTAAAGAGCCTCTTGATGAAGGTGAAAGAGGAGAGTGTTAAAAGCTTGCTTAAAACTCAACGTTCAAAAAACCAAGATCATGGCATCCAGTCGCATCACTTCATGGCAAATAGATGGGGAAACAATGGAAACAGTGACAGACAATTTTCTTGGGCTCCAAAATCACTCAGATGGTAACTGCAGCCATGAAATTAAAAGATGTTTGCTCCTTGGAAGAAAAGCTATAATCAACATAGAAAGCATATTAAAAAGCAGAGACATTACTTTGCCAACAAAGGTCCATCTAGTCAAAGCTATGGTTTTTCCAGTAGTCATGTATGGATGTGAGAGTTGGACTATAAAGAAAGCTGAGCACCGAAGAATTGATGCTTTTGAACTGTGGTGTTGGAGAAGACTCTTGAGAGTCCTTGGACTGCAAGGAGATCAAATCAGTCAATCCTAAAGGAAATAAATCCTGAATATTTGTTGGGAGGACTGATGCTGAGGCTGAAGCTCCAATACTTTGGCCACCTGATTTGAAGAGCCGACTCACTGGAAAAACCCTGATGCTGGGAAAGATTGAAGGCAGGAGAAGGGATGTCAGAAGATGAGGTGGTTGGATGGCATCACCGACTGAATGGACATGAGTTTGAACAAGTCCTGGGAGACAGTGAAGGACAGGGAAGCCTGGCTTGCTAGAGTCCATGGGGTCGCAAAGAGTCAGACATGGCTGAGCGACTAAACAGCAACAAGATGCTCATGGTCTGGACCAGTCTACATTTCTGGCCACATTCTCTGTCTCTTTTCTTTCCCCAATGCCTCCCCAACTATCTATGCCAAGATACTTGCCATTTTTTGGATTCAGCATCCTCATTCATGTCAAGGTAACCATCTCTTAGAATGTCCTTCCTAAACTCTGTGTACGATGCTGTGTGCTCAGTTGCTTCAGTAATGTCTGACTCTTTGCGACCCCTTGCACCATAGCCTACCAGGCTTCTCTGTCCATGGGATTTTCCCAGCAAGAATACTGGAGTGGGTTGCCATGTCCTCCTGCAAAGGATCCTCCCAACCTAGAGACTGAACCCGTGTCTCCTGCATCGCAAGCGGGTACTTTACCTGCTGAGCCATTGGGGATGTTGCTCAACTTCAAAACCTACTCCAAATAAGACCCACTCTGTGAAAACGTTCCCATCCCCCTCCTCTGCATCCTTCCTGCCCTTCCCCTGTCATGTCACAGTTACCTTTGTTCTAAGCAGGAGGCTGGTACACAGTTCAACTCATGTTGTTTGAACTCGTTTGGTTCCATTTAGCTTGATGTAAGCCTGCCACTACACACACCTCTGTGGTTTTACTGTATTTTTAACCCCTGTAGTGGTTTCCTTGTTGCATTACTGACTAAGCAGATGCATGAGAGAAATGGGAAACATCCAAGCAGTTTAAACTTTAAGTGTCATGAGAGCGACTCCTTGTCCAAGCTGTATCTCTCTTGCTTCTGGTTTCCAGGCAGGGGACAAATAGAATCCTATATTAAAATAGATATTTGAAATATTACTCTGTTTTTTTCCACCTAAAGGATAATAACTATCTCCCACCTATAGACAATTGATCTTGGATGTTAAGAATCGATCCAAGAAGAAGGCATTTAAAATGTTAAAATTAGACCAATATTGTAAAGGAGTAAACCCGCTGGGTATCAAACGGGAAGAATTCAGGTGTTCAAGACAAGTCCTGTGTTAATTATAGGGAAGTGTATCTTCACAGGCAGAGCAATGGACCCATGCTTCATTACCAGGAGTCCTGGTTCTAGACTAAATGATTTCTTTCAACCTTCTATTTGGTAGCACTTTTTTTTTTAATTTAGAAAAAAGCTTTGTTGACAATGTCCAATAAAGTCCAGGAGATCTTTTTTTAAAAAAAAAAAAAAAAGAATCAATCCAGAGACAGAGAGTAGACTCCATTTTACGTGATCTGAGATCCATGAATGGCCCCCTGCCCTTTCCCTCCATAGAGTTACCTGAGGCTGGGGAGCCATGTCAGGCAACAAAGGCGTTCACAGGTTGATCATGATGTTTCTTATTATGAAAAAAAAAAACACAAACAAACAGGTTTTCCCATGTCTCTCATTTCCCCCATCATCTCTGGGAACCCCTGCCAGCCTTCCTGGGTTCTAGGTTCTGTCTCTAGTACTTGTGAATCCATAACCTCCGGAGCCCCTAACTGCTATGTATCAGCTGCTTAGTGCAGCTGCCATGTGGGCAGCCCTGGAAGAGGGTCTAGGGAGTACAAGGGGAGAAGACATACATTTTTTATGGTGCTTTGTCTCAGCTGGGGCAGACATGGGATTGAGAAGAGGGCTCCTTACTGCCCTGCCAACCCCAAGTGGAAGGACCCATAGACTGGCCAAGGCAGAGGCAGGCCTTCACTGGGATTCCCCCAAGCCTTGAATTCCAGGAAGGATACAGTCCCAGCCACTGAGGCTGAAGGTCAGGTCTCCCTCTCATGTTACACTTATTGCTTTGCAAAATTCCATCTTCTAGCAAGTGAGAGGGGGAAGATTGGTCTTCAGCTCCATTTTCTATATAGACAAGAAAGCTTGTAATCTGAGTGAAACACAGAGCTAAATAACAACCTAGAAAGGAATCCGGTATTTCTCTATATTGTTTATAACAATGTATAGACTGTAGTCATCGAAAAGACACCCTTATTTTTACTAACATAAGTTGGGCTTCCCAGGTGGCTATAGTGGTAAGGAACCCACCTGCCAATACAAGAGACCTAAGAGATGGGTTCAATCCCTGGGTCAGGAAGATCTCCCGGAGGAGGGCATGGCAACCCACTCCAGTATTCTTGCCTGGAAAATTCCATGGAGAGAGGAGCCTGGCGGACTACAGTCCATAGGGTTGCACAGAGCCAGACACAACTGAAGCAACTTAGCATGCACGCTATGACTCAAGTACAGAAGGCATCACGCATTTATATTCACCATCATTGCTTTCACAAGTAATACCCTCTGATTCTTGCATGCAGCCAGACTTTACCCTTTAGTTTTACTCTTTTCATTGCCTGCCTGACTTACTTTAACCTTTATTTCATTACTTATGAATTCTGATAATTGGTATGCTGCTAAGTCACTTCAGTCGTGTTTGACTCTGTGCGACCCCATAGACGGCAGCCCACCAGGCTCCCCCATCCCTGGGATCCTCCAGGCAAGAACACTGGAGTGGGTTGCCATTCCCTTCTCCAATGCATGAAAGTGAAAAGTGAAAGGGAAGTCGCTCAGTCATGTCCAACTCTTCGAGACCCCATGGACTGCAGCCCACCAGGCTCCTCCTTCCATGGGATTTTCCAGGCAAGAGTACTGGAGTGGGGTGCCATTGCCTTCTCCGATAATTGGTATGGTTTTCCTCTTTTGTTAATACTGATGGATAAAAAGAAAACCCCGAGTTTCTTCTTGCATAGGATAAATAAAAAGATAATGCCTGAGGCCTAGTATGCTTAAGTGATACACGTAAAGGGGAAGTGAAGCCTGGAAGAGTGTTGGCTCTGGAAACGAGGAGAACCTGTTTAGAAATCTCAGTTCAGTCACACAACAGCTTTGTGGCCTTGGCCACACTCTCCGAACTTCTGTCTCTTCATCAGTAGGATGTAAGTGATGAGAAACCTATTTCACAAGGGCTTTGTAAGAGCTACATGAGATAGTAGGTTTCGCTCCCTTCCTCTATCATTATTACGTTAAACCACATGAGCTTGACATTTTGGTATTTTGTGTATTTTTTCATTGGTGTATAGTTGCTTTACGACGTTGTGTTAGTTTCTGCTATGCAGCAAAGGGAATCAGCCACATGTATTCATATAGAACCCTCTTCTTTGGATTTCCTTCCTAGTAAGGTCGCCACAGAGCACTGCGTAGAGTTTCCTGTTCTATACAATCCGTTCTCAATAGCTATCTATTTTAAACATAGTAATACGTATTTGTCAATCCCCCAGTGTCCCCATCTATCCCACCCCCTTTCCCTCCTTGGTATCCATACGTTTGTTCTCTGTGCCTGTGTCTATATGTCTGCTTTGTAAATAGGTTCATCTGTACCATTTTTTCTAGATTCCACCTATATGTGTTAATATGCAATATTTGTTTTTCTCTTTCTGACTTACTTCACGCTGTATGACAGACTATAGGTCCATCCACAACTCTGCAAATGGCATAATTTTGATCCTTTTTTTGGCTGAGTCACATGACATTTCTGTTTTTTAAAAAGCTGAACATTAATACATTACTAAGTTTCTATCTTATTTTAGCTAGTAAGATGCAAACCTAGAATCCAAACTCAAGGCTTCTGGGTCCCAGCCCCTTGTACTCCCACACTTTTCAAACTGTTGCTGTCAGTAAAACTTGTTTTTAGTTGGATAGGTAAAGAAAAAAACATTGCCTACCATTCCAGTTCTACAAGGTTCAAGCCCTTAGCTACTGCAGTTGCCCTGAGAGGAATTCAGAATGTAGAAAAACAAGAAGCATTCTGTGCTTTGCATATACCAGCCCCCAGATAGTTAAGATGCGTATCTAGGGAAAAATGTCAAATGACCCTAGGTTCTTACATCTTCCCTTTACATAAAAAAGCACTAAAATCATTAGCTTGAGATGTCTGTTCTTTGCAATTAACAGTAGTCTTTTTGATGTTTGGCTACCTGTTTGTTTCCAGCAAAAAAAAAAAAAAAAAGAAGAAGAAAATTCCTATTTATCTTGGTTTCACCCTTAATTCTTCAGAGCTGTTCCTCAGGGCTATCTAAGAGGCTATCTCTGGGCTACAGTCCTCTGTGCGTGCGTGTAAAGTCACTTCTGTCGTGTTTGACTGTTTGCGATCCCATGGACTGTATAGCCCACCAGGCTCCTCTGTCCATGGGATTCTCCAAGCAAGAATACTGGAGTGGGTTGTCATGCCCTCCTCCAGGGCATCTTCCCCACCCAGGGATTGAACCCACGTCTCTTATGTCTCCTGCATTGGCAGATGGTTATTTACCACTAGTGCCAACTGGGAAGCCCTTAGTTGTCAGTAAGGACACCAAATCAAACTTAACTCACAGTTCTTACATTGCGTGCCTTTTATCCAGTTGACAGACAAGTGCTGCCAAGTGGAACTATGGAGCAGCTTAATTAATACTGGAGATGTGTGAAAAGAACAAACAGTAAGAGTGGGAGAGAAAAAGAACTTATGGGCTTGGTGCAAATGTCTAGATTTTCTGAATATAATGATTGTCCAGTCAGCCTGCCTCTCATAAGAGCCATGAGCTATATGTGGTAGATGTCAGCTCTCTTTCTTAATGTCAATGTCATTGGTTAGGTAACACAATCATTAATTTTATATTCAATCTTAACTTGACTAGGCCATGGGGTGCCCAGATATTTGATCAACATTATTTTAGGTAATCTCATACAGAGATTACATTTGAATTGGTGGACTGAGTAAAGCAGATTGCCCTCCAAAATGAGGGTGGGCTGCATCCAATCAGTTAAAGACCTGAGTAGAAAAAAAAAGCAGAGCAAGAGAGAATTCTACCTACCTGAATGCTGGAGCTGGGATGCCAGTCTTGTCCTCTGGCTGGAATCTATAGCACCAGCTCTCCCGAATCTCCAGTTTGCAGACTGCAGCTCTTGGGACTTCCATGCAGCCTCCATAATCACATGAGCCAATTCCTTATAATAAACCCCTCTCATCTATCTTCAGGGCTTCCCAGGTGGCGATAGTGGTAAAGAACCTGCGTGCCAGTGCACAAGACATGAGAGACCTGGGTTTGATCCCTGGGTCTGGAAGATCCCCTGGAGGAGGGCATGACAACCCACTCCAGTATTCTTGCCTGGAGAATTCCATGGACAGAGGAACCTGGTGGGCTACCGTCCATAGGGTCACAAAGAGTTGGACGTGACTAAAGCAACTTAGCCATGCATGGACATCTATATCTAGATAAATGTAGATATAAATATTTGATGTATAGATATCCTTGTGAGGATTAAATCAGATCTCTCTATAAATTCTCTCTATTGATCCTGCTAAGGCATCCTGCTAACGAGCAAAAAGAGAGATATAGGGACATTATAGCCTAGTTTTACAGGTTCTTGTGAGGATTAAAAGAGATGATATATATGATATGTATAGAAAGAGGAAAAGAAAGATTATGTGTGTGTGTGTATATATATATATATATATATATAGAGAGAGAGAGAGAGAGAGAGACGGAGAGAAACAGAGACAGTAAGACAGAGAGAGACAGAGAAAGAATGCATGTCTGTATATGTGTGTATGTATGTATCTATTGGGAGAAATATATACACAGTATTGGTTCTGTACTAGAACACTGACTCATACAGAGATGGTTGCAAAGGTTCTAGTTGCCTTTAGATGCACTCTTGGGCTGCCACCCATAATTGTTCGTAAGGTGTTGTTTTTTTGTTTTGTTTTTTTAAGATAATGGTGTTATTCATCACTTCTAGATTTAGATTTTCAAAGTCTAAGCTTGAGAATCCCCCAGTCTGTCTTTAAGCAGCCAGCTTTGCTCTGTCTGTGAGGTCATGACTCAAACAGAAAGGCTCCCTGTGGGTGAAAAGGAATGTGTCTCTGATTTCAGTGGCATTGTCCTGGGCAGAAATCGAGATGGCATGTCAGAAGACCTGCATTTGAATTCCAACTCTGCTATTTATTGTCGGTAAGAAGTAACTTTTTCTGAGCTTTGGCTTTTTCACCTGCAAAGTGAGCATAACAAAGCCTGGCCCAGAGGGGTCTGGGAAAGACTTTTAAGAGGACAATATATGTGAATTGCTCCTTGTAACTCAATAGCATTTTAAGAATATTAGTTGTTGAAATGTATTCTTTTATGTTGAAAGGAGTTTGGGTTTTGGACTTGTGTACTTAGTTTAGTCAATCGTCTGAGCCTAAGGATCTTCATGTACTAAACAACAAAAAGATAAAGAGAGAGTTTGCAACCTACCATTGCTGCTTCTTGTAAGGATTAAAGAGGATAACGTATGAACTGCCTCTAGCAAAAACCATGGCAATGCATGCACTTCCTGCTTCCTGTAAAAGCATAACTCTTTCTTAAATTAATAAACCATCATTATTTTAATGTTACTCGAAGTGTGTATTTTTAAATAAAGAAAAATCAAAGAACTGCCCCCACCCAAGTTCTGACAAATGATGCCTACATGCATCTTTCACTGTCACCCATCATTATTACCTCTTCCAGCTCCACAAAACTTCTTGTCCTGAACCGTTCTTGGCCCATTGAGAACTTGTAACTATGAAACACAAGGCCCCCAACCTTTAACCGCAAGAAAAAGTTGAGATGCACGGCTGACAGATATGCATTCTCTCTGTTATCTGATATTCAAGACTATTACATAGTTACAAGCTTTCTTTCTGAAGATTTCACAGGAAAGAGAAAGCAATTTCTGCTCTGAACACTTAAATCAGCCAGAAAAAGGAAGAAGTTCTATTAATAAACTTATTACATATTCGTAGATCCCTCACCACAAGCCTTCTCTATTTATAGATCTTATGAACACTCCTACTGAAAGGTTTTAAGGTACAGATCATTCATGTTCTACTTCTCAACCTGGTTCAAGCTCTTGGTAGATCATTTTCTCCTTGGCAGTGAGGTAAGAGAGAAAGTGAAGGGACTTTCTGAAGTATTCCATCTGGGTTCCATCCTCCATTTAGCTTTATATGGTCAGGGGCAGGTCCCTTAACCCCTCTGAGCCTTAAAGACCTCACCTGTAATGTAGCGTTAATACCCACCTGCAGGCTGGATTAGTAAAATCTGGGTGTCAATCAGCTGCACAGAGAAGGTGACTTCACACACTCCTCCTTCATTTTTGAACATCTTTGCCCAGATAGCCACGTTAAGGGTAGAGAGAATGTGATTGAACAATGATGCACGGGGGACACTCCTTCGATGAAATGGACCCCTGATCCAAGCTGGACCTTGGTGGCTGCTCTCCATGCACTGGGAATACCCATGCAATGTGGCTTCTGTAGCCAGAGTCAGACCAGTTCGCTCCCTGTCACCTTGTCATGTAAAACTTCTAACACACTGCCTTTCACTTGAGTCATCTTATCAGGACCTGTTTGTTGTATTTCTCTAGGTTCTACCCTGCCCCCATAAAGTAGGAAAACCTGCTCTCTGGGAACTTTTTTAGAGAACAAGACACCATTCATTCCCTTTCACCTCCACCAGCTTCACTTACTCTTCCTTGTGGGTAGTGGAGTGACTTCTTCAGTCACATTCAGGACTTTTCCTGAATTTGAATTGTGCCTGTTTGGGACACCCTTTTCCAGATCTTCTCTCTCTCTCCCTTTGTTTCTCAAAGAAAACCTGTCTTTGGATTGTATGCATTTTCCACCGGGTAAATGACCAGCCTCTAAAGCGGGACACAGTGGTCCAGGTTTGCATGGCTCTGGTAGGAACATTTAATCAGAAGTTCAGGGGAGGGCACATGGTGGAGCCTGGTCGCAAAGTTCAAACCCTATTCTCCAGCTCAGCCTTGTCAGAAACAAAGCTGATATTTGGGTTCCATGTATCTGATTCTTGTATCTCTGGCTCAATTTATTCTCAGCCCAGGAAGTGAAAAGCAGTCACCCTCAGACTCCAATAGAATGTGATGAATACGTGTTGACGATTACTTGGACTTGATTGCACAGGCATTTCCATGCTAGGAACATGCAATATGCCATTTTTTTCTGAACATCAGATAAGTGCTTGATTGTCAAGCAAGTTCTGATACTTTTAAAATAGACAAATCCAAATTTTGTGTATGGGTGCATTAAATCAAATTATGGTTGGAGTAAATATCTCTTTTTTTTTTTTTTTTTTTTTCTGTTTTGGCCACACTGTGCAGCAAATAGGATCTTAGTTTCCTGACCAAGATCAAACCCACTCTACCTGACTGCCAGGGGAAGTCCCTGGGTAAATATCTTTCTAGATTTTGTTACAAAGGTAACTCTCTTTGAGATTTTTTTAAATGACTACTGAAGAAAGTTTTTTTTTCTTTTTTTGCAAATATTGACTTTTGTTTCAGTCTTTTAAAAATCAATGCCTATATGTAGTTTTGGCATTAGCAGTGCTGCAAAGCTGATGCTTCTTCAATACCAGAGTTAAGTCAGGGTCAACTCTGGGTTCAGTTCAGTTCAGTTCAGTCGCTCAATCGTGTCCGACTCTTTGTGACCCCATGAATCGCAGCATGCCAGGCCTCCCTGTCCATCACCAACTCCCGGAGTTCACTCAGACTCACGTCCATTGAGTCAGTGATGCCATCCAGCCATCTCATCCTCTGTCATCCCCTTCTCCTCCTGCCCTCAATCCCTCCCAGCATCAGAGTCTTTTCCAATGAGTCAACTCTTCGCATGAGGTGCCCAAAGTACTGGAGTTTCAGCTTTAGCATCATTCCTTCCAAAGGAATCCCAGGGCTGATCTCCCAACTCTGGGTACATAGCCATAAATCAGGTGACCAGATGGCTAGTATTCGTTCACTGGACAGAAGCAGCCCTCTAAGGAAGGCTGTATTGCAGAATGTCGGCCTCGAATCCAGAGTCAGATACCTGCCTTCGACCCAGCTCCATCTTCCTCGCTGTGATCTATGGTACCTTTTAACCTTCCCATGCCTCAGTTTCTTCTTTCACAAATTGGGGGAATTATTATTAATGGTAACTGTCTTCTGAGTTTCCTGTGGGGATTACTTATATTAATAGGCTTATAATGATGCCTGGCACAGAGGAAGAACACTGGTTCTGGGACCAGCTTGCCTAACTCAACCTGCCACCTACTCAACCTCTGTAGGTCTTGGTTTCCTCATCTATAAAACCGGTTTAACAATACTCACCTCTCGAAGTGAGTATGATGCATAAGTAAGAACATCTGTGCAGAGTTTGTGGCAAGCAGTAGCATAAATACGCATGGTATCTTTTTATCATGAAAAAGATTTTTTTTCTATTGTTTTGGGGGGCAGGTGGGATCTTAGTTCCCCAGGCAGGGATGGGACTCGTGCCCCTGCGGTGCAAGTACAGTGTGTGGGTCACTGGACCAGAGGGAAGTCCCAAAAGGGAAGACCGAAGGCGGCCAGTCCAGGACGGACATGACAGCTGCACCGCTAAAAGAACCGAGGCCCCTTCTCTCCTGCTGCTCCATCCAGGCTGTCTCATGATTCCAGCTGGCTGCTTGAGCTCCAGGTCTCATATGTCTACATTCCAGGCTGCAGAAAGCAAAAGAAGGAAAGGTATACCCATAACAACTTACTTAGCTGTTTGGTTTACCAAATGTTCTCTTAGAAAACTCAGTTCCCTTCGCTTGATTGGCATGGAATTAGAACCTTTTCTCAACTATAATTTTACTTCCTATAAAACCTGTGTTACCAAGTCCAAGCTTGCTCTGCTCGCTGTGCAACAGGCCAATAAATCCGAGATGAGGTGGAACTTCCGAGACAAGGAAGGGACTTTATTCAGGAGCCGGATGACTAAGAAGATGGCAGGCTAGCACCTCAAAAGAACCATCTTGTTGGGACCTGGATGCTAGGTTCTTTTATGGATAAGAGATGGGGAAAGGTAAGGAAACAAAGTAAAAAGACTATTCAGTCCTTGCAAATGTCCCTAGAATGGCGACCTTCATGCAGCGGGACGTCTTAGTTTCACTTCCTTAACAGTCATTTTCATGGATGGTGTGAAATGGAATATCTCCTGTCATATCAACAAACAAAGATGCCACATCTATGTGTGATGCTGGCCTCCCCAAAAGTGAATCTCTGGGCCACGCTGGTAAGTAGGGGCTCTGCGCCATTTACCACACAAAGAATTTAAGAATGTCACAGTCCTTCACAGGTGGGCAGGGTCAGTTTATCTCCCTGAAGCAGGCTATTCTGTATGCCTATAATAACAAAAGCAGCAAGATGAGGGTTAAAGTCACAGAGCCGATCCAGTGTGAATTCAAAATTAACCCTTTCTGGTTATGTGACACCTGCTGGGGATGTTTCTATATTCATAATTGAAACAAATCTCAGAATTTCAGAAAACATTTTTCCCTAAAAAGTTTCATGTATATATGCATATAAATATAAAACAAGTTGCATGTATGTACAGACAAGCTGCAGTCAAGGGATTTATAGTGCAAATATCAGTCATTTTACATTTTATGGATCGTGCCCTCTATAAGGCTTCCCACGTGGCTCAGTGGTAAAGAATCCACCTGCCAATGCAGGAGACATGGGTTTGATCCTTGTGCTGGGAAGATCCCTTGGAGGAGAGCATGACAACCCACTCCAGTGTTCTTGCCTGAGAAATCCCATGGACAGAGGAGCCTGGCAGGCTACATTCCAAGGGGTCGCAAAAGAGTGGGACAGGACTTAGTGACTGAACAACAACAAGCCCTCTGTTAACTTTTGAGGAAGTTAGAAATCCATCAGTTCAATTCAGTCACTCAGTCGTGTCCGACTCTTTGGGACCCCGTGGACTGCAGCACGCCAGGCCTCTCTGTCCATCACCAACTCCCGGAGTTTACTCAAACTCATGTCCATTGAATCGGTGATGCCATCCAACCAATTCATTCTCTGTCGTCCTCTTCTCCTCCCACCTTCAATCTTTCCCAGCATCCAGGTCTTTTCACTGAGTCAGTTCTTCGTATCAGGTGGCCAAAGTATTGGAGTTTCAACATCAGTCCTTCCAAAGAACATTCAGGACTGATTTCCTTTAGGATGGACTGGTTGGATCTCCCTGCAGTTCGGCCCTCAGCTTTCTTTATAGTCCAGCTTTCGCATCCATACATGACTAAAAACCATAGCTTTGACTAGACTATATATAAGGATCTAAAAAGAAGCTTGGAAGCCCTCCCTGAAAAGATGTACACAAAAAGATATTCCTAATTGTGCATATATAATGGTTTTTTTATTGCATTAAAAATGTATTTCTTTCTCAGAAATAATATTTTAACATGTACAAAGATTTATGACTCATTCACTCTCATAAATGTTGAAGTTTAGTGAACTGTGTTGACAACGGGATTTCCTTTTCTTTTAACAAAAGAAAAAAAAAACTGCCTCAAGTTTCAGCATGTGCTGCCTCCGCAAAGTCCATGAGTTTCTTGGGACTGTGTTCCCATTTCTCAACAAAATCTTGTGATTCAAACAGGCATTCAAAGCCCTAATTCTGATGAAACTGATGATGCCTGCAGCAGCAGACAAGAGTTCTTTCAGGATTTTCGCAGAGTCCTCGAAAATTACAATGAAATGCGGGGCCCTCCCCCACCCTCAGGCACTCCCCGCCCGTCATTCTAACTCTTTCAGCCTTGTGATCACTGTATGAAATCATCATATCCATTTGGTTAATGAATTTATCCCTTTTTTTTAAGTATTAAAATGTTTTGCCTCGTGATTGCTGAGGTTTTTTGTTTTTTTTGGTCGAGCCTGAGGCGAATGCCTCCCTGGGCTCACCCTGATCTTGGCCCTGGAGTCTGAGGCAGTTTGAAAGAGGTGGGATGGTGTGGAGTGGGGAGAATTTCAGTTCAGTTCAGTTCAGTCGCTCAGTCGTGTCCGACTATTTGCGACCCCATGAATCGCAGCACGCCAGGCCTCCCTGTCCATCACCATCTCCCAGAGTTCACTCAGATTCACATCCATCGAGTCAGTGATGCCATCCAGCCATCTTATCCTCGGTCGTCCCCTTCTCCTCCTGCCCCCAATCCCTCCCAGCATCAGAGTCTTTTCCAATGAGTCAACTCTTCACATGAGGTGGCCAAAGTACTGGAGTTTCAGCTTCAGCATCAGTCCTTCTAAAGAAATCCCAGGGTTGATCTCCTTCAGAATGGACTGGTTGGATCTCCTTGCAGTCCAAGGGACTCTCAAGAGTCTTCTCCAATACCACAGTTGAAAAGAATCAATCCTTCAGTGCTCAGCCTTCTTCACAGTCCAACTCTCACATCCATACATGACCACAGGAAAAACCATAGGCTTGACTAGACGGACCTTAGTCGGCAAAGTAATGTCTCTGCTTTTGAATACACTATCTAGGTTGGTCATAACTTTTCTTCCAAGGAGTAAGCGTCTTTTAATTTCATGGCTGCAGTCACCATCTGCAGTGATTTTGGAGCCCAGAAAAAATAAAGTCTGATACTGTTTCCACTGATTCTCCATCTATTTCCCATGAAGTGATGGGACGAGATGCCATGATCCTCGTTTTCTGAATGTTGAGCTTTAAGCCAACTTTTTCACTCTCCTCTTTCACTTTCATCAAGAGGCTTTTTGGTTCCTCTTCACTTTCTGCCATAAGGGTGGTGTCATCTGCATATCTGAGGTTATCGATATTTCTCCTGGCAATCTTAATTCCAGCTTGTGTTTCTTCCAGTCCAGCATTTCTCATGACGTACTCTGCATAGAAGTTAAATAAGCAGGGTGACAATATACAGCCTTGACGTACTCCTTTTCCTATCTTTACTGTTACTTACCAATAAACCTACTACCATTAAATCTCAAATTAAAGCATCAAATCCTGACCAATACTTCTTATCCCATTTATTTCCTGTAACACTCATACTTCATCAATTCTTTGGCACCATTAAGACCTCTGACTGACTAATCTTATCTCATTTCTCTGTCCCTCATCTCCACCTTCCCTAGACAGTCAACAGCCCGTCCTCCTTGATTCCCTCTTTATCCAGCTTAGGTTCCAAGGTCTATCACAATAATTGTTGCATTTACGTTTACCTGGCAAATGGAGTTTTTCTGTTACCACCAATAAGGAGAATCAAAGGCTTTTTCCATTTAGACAGAATGGACAATAGTATGCATTTACAGGTTTTCCCCAGGATTAAGTTAATTGCTTTGTCTTCTGTTATAGTCCAAAGATATCTGGACCTCAGGACATCCCACATGGATCCATTATACCAACCACAGCACACTAATTAGACTGTCTGAGCAAGAAATGGCTAGTACATTGGAGACCTTAGAATGAAGCATGTCCTCCAGAGGGTGGGAAATAAACCCCACCAAGACTCAGGACGCATGCTACATCAATAAAGGTTTTAGGGGTCTGGTGGTTGGCACATTCTGGAACATCCCACCCAAGTAACGTGCAAGTGTGTGGCTTTAGTCACGTTCAACTCTTTGCAACCCCATCGACTATAGCCTTCCACTGTCCATGGGATTTTCCAGGCAAGAATAATGGAGTGGGTTGCCGTGCCCTCCTCCAGGGGATCTTCCCAACCCAGGGATTGAACCCATGTTGGCAGGCAGGTTCTTTACCACTAGCACCACCTGGGAAGCCCCCACCAAAGTAAAGCACAAATTATAGCATCTTTCAACTATCAAAACAAAGGTACAGAAGAAATAGCAAGAGTGTCATTAAACGATAAGCTCCTTCTGTTGCCTAGGTATTTGGGGCGTCTTCTTCGGCAAATAAGAAGAGTCACCATGTTTCCTTGCTTCTCTGCCACCCCTTATATACACAAAACAAATCAACCACTCTCAAGGTCCATGGAGGGTTCTTCTCACCTGCTGAAATGTGTCTAAGTATGCACATGGCTCACCTCACTTTCCATCCACCTTGTCCAAACTGTCAACCCTGCCCTCTTCTTTATCCTGATCACCTCCTGTATTTTCAGCACGTGGCTTATCATTATCTAGCTGGATATTACATTAGCTTGCTTTTAGGTATGTTTACTAACTCTTCCAGGCTAGAGAGGAAGCTGCATATGACCAGAGACTGTCCTGTTTATCTCTGTAATCACAGAACCTAAAACAGTACTTATTGGCATGGAAAGTGGAGTGAAAGTGTTAGTCACTCAGTTGTGTCCGACTCTTTGCTACCCCATGGACTGTAGCCCTCCAGGCTCCTCTATCCATGGGATTTCCCAGGCAAAGAATACTGGAGTGTGTTGGCATTAAATATTCAGTAAATACCTACAGTATAAGTGAATGAAGTTGTTGACTGAATATACCTCTCCCATAAAGATGCCAAACTTGCTAATACTACACGTGCTTTATCTGTGCACAGAGATCTTTTCTTCTAGATTTTCTGAGCAAAAGTATGCACTGAGGATGAAACAGGGGTGGGCAGCCAGGAAGTTATCAATCACCTCATCCAAATCCATGCTCATGGGGAATGACACGCTTCCTGAAGATACCAACACCTGTGTTATCAATTCTGTAGAATCACTGACCTGATACCCTCCATCCCTACCTCAGGAGATCCCTCAATCTCACTAGTAATCCATTCCTAAATCAGAGTGCCAGAGACATTTATTTGCATACAAGGCCCATTCATTCCCTCAGCTGGCAGTGATGTATGAGTTAAGTCTCTCCTTTTGCCACAAGCATCCTGAGTCCTCTCACTCAGAAAAGAGAAGCCATGGGCAGCAGAGGTTCTCAGCCACAGAGCCACCACACCCCAGGATAAAGAATTCGTTAATGTCTTAGGCATTTCTTACAATGCCTCCCTCACTCATCTGCTTTCTCTTAGGCTCTTTGATGTGAAGAAAAAGGGTGGCGTCACAGCTGCAGGGACGGAAAATTGCGTTGAAGCCTGCACAGGCCCACACGTGCTCTCACACATGCACTGCAAAAGTGTAAACAGCATGAATGCTCACGGGGAGGATAATGAATGCTCACGGGAAGGATAATGAATGCTCTGTGCGAGTAACTCCACCTCTGGGAGTTGGTTCTTTCCTATTTGGATGCTCTTAGGCAATGTGAGGTGAGGGGGAAATTTGCCTCTACACAGAATTTAAGGGGAGGAGAGCACCAAAAATCTCAGTAACTGAGATAGATTATATTTTAATGCAATATTTTTAAAAATCTATATTAATGCCCAAAAAATCCATGATGAACAAAAATATCAAAATTTTAAAAGAAGGCCACTTACTAACTTGTTGGCCTTGCAAAATTAATATTACCAAACCTCAAGTTTCTTTGATGCTCCAAATGAGAAAGGAATACAGTCAGTTTTCTTGGCCAGGAGGCCAAAAGGATCAAATCAGAAAATGAATTTGAAGCACCTGATACACAGGAGGCACCCATGGATATTACTGGGCTTTCCTGGTGGCTCAGATGGTAACGAATTTGCCTGTAGTACAGGAAACCTGGGCTCAATCCCTGGGTTGGGGAGAAGATCCCCTGGAGAAGGGAATGGCTACACACTCCAGTATTCTTGCCTGGGAAATTCCATGGACAGAGGAGCCTGGTGGGCTACAGTCCCTGGGGTCGCAAAGAGTTGGACACAAGTGAGCAACTAACACCTTCACTTCTCACATGGATATTACTATTCACAAGAATTCATTGAACTGTGCTAAGGGTGACATTTGTCCCTCTTTCTCTCTCTCTCTCTTTTTTTTTTTTTTTTGCTATCCTGCAGTATCTATGAGGAGAAGGCCATGGCACCCCACTCCAGTACTCTTGCCTGGAAAATTCTATGGACAGAGGAGCCTGGTAGGCTGCAGTCCATGGGGTCGCAAAGAGTCGGACATGACTTCGCTTTCACCTTTCACTTTCATGCACTGGAGAAGGAAATGGCAACCCACTCCAGTGCTCTTGCCTGGAGAATCCCAGGGATGAGGGAGCCTGGTGGGCTGCCGTCTCTGGGGTTGCACAGAGTCGGACACGATTGAAGTGACTTAGCAGCAGCAGTATCTATGAGGAAGGTTAATATTGACAGTTCTTCCAATGTTGTTTACCATCTAAACCTCATCTGGCAAACAAACACAATTAAGTATTGACACGAGCCCCCCATCAGACCAGTTCCCTGAGTCTCTTACGTCCAGCCCATTCTGTGACAGGGGCTGAAGTCTCTGTCTTTTTCCTGTGACCTCCACACTTTCTCCTTTGCCTTTCCTTGCTTCCCATTTCTAGAGGGCCAGTCTCAGGTGTTCCCATTCCAAAGTGATGATTGCTCCTCCAAGGGTACCGAAGGATGAAGTGTGCAGAAGAGGGAGAAAGACACCTTTGCTAGCCTGCTGGGAATGCTCTCCCTGTGGATTTCTCTGGGCGCTGCTGCGGTCAGGTCCACAGTGTCTGGTTATCACGGTTCTCCCGCTACCTGAAATGAGGAGTCATGGTGAGGCCATGGTGTGGATGGAGGGCAGAGTTTTCCAAACTGGAGACCATGACCCAAGAGTGGATCACAAAATCTTTCATCATGGAACTGGGAGTGAATCATGGTTGCAATCAATACTAGAAAAATAAAACAATATGCACTATCAGAGTATGCCACACATAATAAGGATGAAATTTTTTGTAGGTCTTTTGTTTCTGTTATATATACATACATGTCAGCTTTTTCACCTGCCATAGCGATTAAAAAAAAAAAAAAAAAGAATTTGTGGCCAGCAAGCCATCAGCCCCTGCAGCCAACCCTCAACGGTGTACCTTGAAGGGATTCAGGATGGAAAAAAACCAGGATACTGACCAAAGATAGCTGAGGTGCATATCAAAGGAATGATTTCAATGAGCCGGACCCTTGCATCTTCCCATACAAAGAAAATCGCTAAATTCCTTAGCTTGAGATACCTGGTTTCCTTTAATTAACAGTAATCTTTTACTGATCCCTCTATCTGATCTTTGTTGCAAAAACTCCTACGTATGCTAGCTTCCTCCTTAGGAGCAGTCCCTCAGGGCAATCTAAGAGGCTGACTCTCAGGCTTAAATTCTTAGGAAGTCTGCCAAATAAAACATAATTCTCAACTTTTAGACTGTGCTTTTTTTTTTCAGTCAACAAACGTAATCTATTCCTTACTGTGAGTCACAGTAAAATTACTTGAAAGCCACCTGTGTATCAGTGAAGAGTTCAGGTGCTATAGTCAAACTCCTTGGGTTTAAGTCTTGACCATGCCACTTGTTATACGTTCGTGCTTAGTCATGCCAGACTCTTTGTGAGTCCATGGACTGAAGCCCTCCAGGCTCCTCTGTCCATGGGAATTTTCAGGCAGGAATATTGGAATGGGTTGCCATTTCCTCCTCCAGGGGATCTTCCGGACCCAGGGATCAGACCCTTGCCTCTTGTGCCTCCTGCTCTGGCAGGCAGATTCTTTACCACTATCGCCACCTGTGAAGCCCTCAACTTGCTATGAGACCTTAGCAATATTTCCCCCCTTCTCTGTGCCTCAGTTTCCTCATGTGTAAAATCGATGACTCATACTACCCACTGCAAAGAGTAGTTATAAAGATTAAATGACTTAATGCATACAATGTTTGTAGAATAGTGCCGGGCACAGAAATTAGCTATTATATTATTCCTGTCGGCAGCAGCACCTGCATATAATGTATGATCCCTGGGTCAGGAAGATCCCCTGGAGGAGGGCATGGCAACCCATTTTAGGTCCCTTGCCTGGTGAATCCCATGGACAGAGGAGCCTGGCGGGCTGTAGTTCATAGGGTCACAAAGAGTCAGACACGACTGAAGCAACTTAGCACACCCAAGTATGCACTCACAAAGTGACTGAAGCAGTGCCTGAGACATAATATGGGTTCAATAGTTATTTGTCCTCGTGGAATACACTTTGTTTATCACTGTATTCTACTGTATTCTGTACTCTCTGCACGCGAGAAGATGACGCTTGCTCATCTCAGTGAAGACGGGACCTTGCAACTAGGTCTGGCCAAGATTGTAGATGGAAGGGACGTGAGCCACTTCCAGGCCTAAACAGCTCATCGCTCATTTGTGATTGTTCGGTGCTCTTTGACTCTCCTGAGGCAAACCCTGAAGACTTGGGTTGGGGCAATCTGTGAACGAGGTGGTAGAAGCTCTAGCCTGGGTCCTTGAGGGATTGCGTGACTAGAGCCTGCTGCTGTTGCTGCTGCTGCTGCTAAGTCACTTCAGTCATATCCGACTCTCTGCGCCTACTGGCTCCCTTCACCTTAGCTAACCTGTGTGGATGGGTAGCATGTAACCTCCGTGTGCTTGCTGATCACAGCTTTACGCAGATATAGTTCACACGCCATAACATTCACCGTTTTAAGTGTACACTTTGGTAGTTTCTCATATATTTACAGTTATAGCAGATTTCACAGGACCTTGATTGCCAAGCTAAAGAGTTTAAGTTTTATCCTAGAAAAATTGGAGAGTTAATAGGAAATTGTCTTTTTAATTGCAAAAAAAAATGTTTATTAATTAAATAATCTGACAAACAATATTACCCTTGCTTTCGGCTTCTTCCTAATTTTATCCATACATCACATCATAGTTTTCATGTTTGTAACCATGTCCTATGACTTCGTTTTCTATGGTAACCTTAGGGTTATTTCGTATATATTTTTCTCTATATCTAGATTGTCTTCATTCTTTTTTAAATAAAGATTTATTAATTGTATTGTTTGGCTGTGGTGGGTCTTCGCTGCTGCACGTGGCCTTTCTCTAGCTGCAGACAGCAGGGGCTACTCTTTGCTGCCGTGAATGGGCTTCTCATTGCAGCCGTGAATGGGCTTCTCATTGCAGTGGCTTCTCTTGTTGCAGAGCACAGGCTCTGGGTGTGTGGGCTTCCGTAGCTGTGGCTCTCAGGCTCAGCATTTGCGGCTCTCCAACTCCAGAGCACAGGCTCAGTAGCTGTGGTGCACACATGGGCTCAGGGCTTAATCGCTCCAAGGCGTGTGGAATCTTCCCAGACCAGGGACTGAACCAGTGTCACCTGCATTGCAAGGTAGATTCTTTACCACTGAGCGACCAGGAAAGCCCCTGTCTTCCCTTAATGGCTACACCCTGTCTCTTGCTATTGTTGGACATATAGTTTTCCATGATGTGTATAGAACTGTTTTTCAAACATACATGTGTGTGTGTGTGGACTAGGGTGATTCAAGTGAAATGCCAAGGGTATAAAAATTAAGGAAGTATCCACATTCAGGCTGCAACTTTTCACCTAAGTACCTCACTTGCCCAGTCCCAGCCCTATACTTATAGTAAGGTGTCTGTGTGCATGTATATGTGTTTTCCTTCTAGATTATTCCCTCAGAATGAGATTACTGGTTCTTATGACAGGATTATTGGTTTAGAGTCCTTTAAAGTTCTCATTGCTCTTGCTAGGGATTACTGGAAGGTTTCTTAGAAGAATTCCATTGACGATTTTTTTAAAGCATAATTTTGATATGTGCACAACAGCATTTTACAAAGATTACAGAAGTTACAGAACAGTAGAGAGACTGTGACAACAGTATGTCCCCACTATAGTACTGCTGTTGCTATAGAAGATCCCAGGTCTGACTTTGTACATTTGCTAGCCCGGTCAGAATACTCCACTTTCAGCCAGTTATGCCCTCACACAGTCAACTGTTAAACTCAGTCATCAAAGAAACCACAGCAAGCCATTCATATTGAATGTATGTCCCTAGCAGATGACCCTGCTGTGTATACCAACCTGCTCACTCCAGGTGTATAATTTCTCTATGAGACTAGCCCTTAGGACAGCAACCTCTATGGCCACAGATTTATGCATGAAGACTGGTATGACTACTGCTATTTTATCACAAACCAGGTTCCTAGCTGTAGGGCTCAAATGAAATTGCTATTATTGGGGGACAAATAGTATCAGAATTTGCCTACCCACAACAGTTTCTGTAAAAGTCAAATGGAAAAATCTCTAGCCCAGTCTGTTTTGTACACATTTTTTCCTGAGGGGAGGGCACTTTTTAAAAGGCACTGAAAGGAAAATCACCAGAATGGAATTCAGAGAGGTCTGGGTTCTGAGTCATCCCCAGGCAAATGTAGTTCCCAATCTCACATAATTAGGGGAAATATTATAGGGAGATAGAGCAGAAAGAGCAAGGTTGAGGTAGAGTACAGTATCATGGAAAGGGGTTGTTCAAAAGAAACCAAAATTATCCACAAAGCTCTTCTAGCAACTTTCCTTTGGTTATCCTGGGAAAGAATGTGTTAGGACTTCCAACTAGGACTGATTAACTCATTACCTGCTACTGCAGCGGCTGCTGCTAAGTCCCTTCAGTCATGTCCGACTCTTTGCGACCCTATGGACTATATAGTCTACTAGGCTCCTCTGTCCATGGGATTCTCCAGGCAAGAATACTGGAGTGGGTTGCCATGACCTCCTCCAAGGGATCTTCCCCACCCAGGGACTGAACCTACATCTTTTTTGTTTCCTGCATAGCAGGCAAGTTCTTTACCACTAGCGCCACCTGGGAAGCCAAATTCATCTAACTCCTCCTAATTTGGCATACTTGAAGCTACAATATTAAAGTTATCTTTTCTTTTGTGGGTTTCTGTCTTATTCATCTAGAAAGCTTTGCTAAGTTACTGTGTATGAAATGTGCTGCTTCCATAGAGCCTTACTTTCTAAAGACTCAGTGTCCTCTGAGTGTTTTGGATTAAGCTCATCAGGGTTCCTATCCTCAAGAGAGGCTGGCTTTAGGAGAAAGGGTTGCTGAATCACATTCAGTGTGTACAAACAGCTTACATCTATGGCAGAGTGTGAAGATAGCCCTAGGAGGCTACATACAGGCTGCTGCTGCTGCTAAGTCACTTCAGTCGTGTCCTACTCTGTGTGACCCCATAGACGGCAGCCCACCAGGCTCTCCCGTCCCTGGGATTCTCCAGGCAAGAACACCGGAGTGGGTTGCCACCTCCTTCTACAGGCTAGACAAACCTAAATCTCAAGCTGATGTTTAGCAACAAGATTGCCAACCATTTCTCTGGCGTGCACCTTACTAAAAGCAAAGGGCGCTAAACTCCAGCTGTAGTAGTCAGTTCAGTTCAGTCGCTCAGTCATGTCTGACTCTTGGCGACCCATGGACTGCAGCACGCCAGGCCTCCCTGTCCATCGCCAACTCCTGGAGTTTACTCAAACTCATGTCCATTGAGTCGGTGATGCCAGCCAACCATCTCATCAGTGTGTTCCTACAAATTAAAGCCCTGGCTTTGGTCAAATTCCCAAAAAACCATGCAACTGGGCTTGAACAATAAACTTATCCTTCTGCGCTCTCAAAAAAAAGAGAGAGAAACCAAAACTCCTTCCCAGGCTATTATTTATGGGAATTCTGTTACTTTTGCTAAAACATTCGCGTTTCCACGCGCCACAGCTACTGGCGGAGCTCGCTGCGGGGCGTGGGGGCGTGGGTAAACCGCCGGCTCAAAAGGAATCCGGAGCCGCTAGGACCTAGCTGGAGGCGCTTCCTCGCAGAGCCCCCCGGGCTACCAGACGTGCGGCATCCTGATTGTCGGGGCGGCCAATCAGAAGCTGCGCTTGCCGAGCCAGACTCCCATTATACCCGCCCCTTCGCCCTGCCTCATCCGCTATTTAAAGAACCGCGCTGAGCCTCCTCGGCACGGTTCTCTGATCCTGGTCAGCGGAGCTCAAGCAGTTATGGCCAACCACATCGTGCTCTACACCGGTGCCAAGATGCCCATCTTGGGGCTGGGCACCTGGAAGGTAGGTACCCTAGCGAGCGTGCTCCGGGGCTCGCTTAAGTGCTCAGCGCGGCCTGGGGGTAAGGGACCGAGAGTGACCCTGAGCAGCGGCCCCCGCGGCGGACGCCAGGCCTCGAGGGAGCCATGCTCCGGCAGGTCCGGTCCCGGCAGGTTCGGGAGCCTGGGCGCTGAGGCGGGCGGGGCGCTCGCCTCGGTATCCGGCCGGGGGACTTACGGTGGGGTGGGAAAGGGGTGTTTGAGAACGGCTCGCGGGTGGCCGACCCCATAACTCCTGGTGCCTGCGATCCGTTGGAATCTAATCTCAGCTGGAAAGGCAACTAGGGGGCGCAGATCGAAGGGAAATTTTCCCACGTCCGTCGCTGTGGCTTGGTGGATGAAGGTCGGGGAGGGGCGTTCCCGGAGATGGAGCAAAAAGGCGAGAGGCGTGGGGCGCCGGCCTTCCTGCCTAACCTCACCTGCGGGCGCCCGCGCCGTTTGTCTTTCTTCGAAATAGTTGATCCTTAACCGTTTCCGGCTTTGCTCCCTCAGGAATAAGCATCCCAAGGTAAGCCTGGAGTCTGCAGGTAATTGCATTAGGCTGCACGAGTGTGCCCAGGACCTTTCTATTTACACTGTCTCCAAACGCCCTGGTTCCTGAACTCCCGGAGACCGGCGTGCCCCTCGGAGTGTCCTGTGCTGGACGAAGGAATCTGCGGGGGTGCGGGTGGTGAGGGGAGGTTCCCGCCCATGCAAAACTGCGGGCTGGCATCAGTAGTTAAAACTGCCTCCTGAAACCTCGGCACCGCTGGAACCTCTTCACAGCGTCCCCAGGAAAAGGTTAGGAGTAAAAATGGTAGTCTTGAGTATCTGACAGTTGTGGGGCGCCGAATGATGTTACGGGCGCCGCCGAAGCAAAACCCCCAAAATTTAAACCGCTTGTAAGTTAGCTTGGGGTATTTTGTACATTACATTCCACGGCTATGACTCAGGTGTTCCAGGATTTTAAATATAGGACTGGGCATTAGCCATTTGCACACTGACAAAGAAAAGACTGTAGAGATTAAGGGCACCTTGAAATGGTCTGAAAGAGACAGAAGATGGTATTTATCTCTACCCTAAAATCAGCAGCTGAAATCTTGTAAACGTTCACTGTCGTGGAGTTGCCTCCCAGGAAAAGTATTTCTTGGACAAAGGAATCAGAGTTATATGTGCCTTGTGTTTCCTTCCAAAAGTCCAATGGTGGCTCTAAGGGTGTAACTGAATTATGGCCATTGTACCAAGTAAAATTCAGTCTGTCGCAGGTTATTCTCTTGGAATGCATGTGAACAGACACTTTCTTGGCAGTGGCAAATTACAATTTCTGAGGCAGCACACAGACAGACGTGTCACTGGAACAAAACCACCACCTCTCTGAGCCTTATAAGTTTGTTGTTTCAAAAACTGGGACCTTAGGTCCATTGTTTCAAAATCAGTACTCTGGGGGTAAATAAGGAGTAAAAGTTGATTTAAAACTAGGGCTTTATCATTTGCTTGAGCTCTTAAAACCTACCCTAATGTAAATTTAGTTAAGATAGCTCTATAAATCGGTACGTTTAGATCATTCACTCCAATAAGTTCGTTGAGTGTAAGGGTAGCGTCAGACTAGGGTCACAAACTATTTACAGAATTGCTCACAGAGCCTGGTAAATGGTAGGTATCCTAAGGATAACATGTTGAATTAATATGAAGGAGTAAGATAATTTCAGATTTGAGGGAGTGGGTGAGGAGTTGAAGTTGTTTGGAACCATATAGAGGCACGGTAGGGGAGGTGACAGGGAGATAAATGGTTTAAGTATGGGCTTGGAGGAGATTTCTTTCTTTATAAGGAGCAGTATATGAATAGTGTTTGATACCTTTCCCCTGTATGTGCAAAATATATATTTTCACAGATGCTGGACAAAAATGGGGTGACCCAAATACCATTTGCTTATCTTTGTGAGAACTGGGGGAGGCCCCGGGAGTGGGGGCAGTTCCTGGTTCCCACGGATCTTCCGTATCATGGTGGCTGTGTTGTATCCTTCGGACCTTTGGCAGGGCTCTGGGAGTCTCCAGTCAGTTACTTTGAAGGTCCTCAGACTCCCCTTCCTCTCCTTGGAGGTGAAGCTTTCAGTCCACTGGGAGAACACCTCTGCCTCCAAGCCCATGTGGCTTAGAGGCCGTTTCCCCTTGGCAGGCTTGCCTTCCCCAGTGGACAGTAAATAAGCCACGGGCATTGTATTCCCAGGAAGCGGCTAAAACAGATTACTTCTGATGCTGACCAGTGTCCTGTTGCTGATAAATGTGTGGAACTAGCTGGAAGCTTATTGATGTATAAATGGCCATTGTAACTTACCTACATACCCCAAGCCTAGAAGTGGAGGACAGTTTTCTCCGCTGCTTTTCCATCGTCTTCTGCCCACACCCACGAGCCTTTGAGACATTTCCCCCTAAGTGTCTCCCACCCAATGAAACTTCAACATCACAGAGAGACGGTACATCTGTGTGTGTCCTTTGACAGGCCACAGAACATTTTATAAGCTAAGTGTTTCTGTTTTTGCCCTCAACAAACCAGTTTTTGCCTCTTTGAGGTTGATTAACACTTCTTTAGGAGAAAATGCTGAGAAAGAACTCGGGCCAAGCTGTTGATGGTCTGGGATCCCGAGCTAGAAGAGTCAGAGCTAAACCAGTAGCTTGTCTTTCTGTTCACCTGCTTCATCTCCCTGTAGGCCTCAACCTGCAGCTGTTCAAGAGCAAAGATACTTAAATAAGTCCTGCCTGTGCAGGGCCAGCCCTGGGCCACCCCCATTACAACCAAGTGGAGACAGTGGTGTAATTTAGGACAGCTGGATTCACACTGAATGAGAGAAAGTTAATCTCAGTTTTCTTATTGGTTTGTGTTTGTGGCCAGACCTGGTTGTTAGCTTTGGTGTTAAAAAAAAAAAAAAAAGCCCAAATGGACTGTGTTCATGTGATAAGGCAACGAAAAAGATACTTCTTCAGCAGTCTGCTCTTTATCACATGAAATTGTGGTTTACATTATTAAACTGTAGATTTGGACGTAATTGAACATGAGCCAAATGAGGTTGGCTTATCTGCACCAAGCAATAAAAACACCTCTGTTGAGGTGAAAGACTTTGTCATTCTCTGGATTCTCCCAGATGCGTATTCTATTGGAGTCTTATGAGTGTGGCAGACTTGAAGACTTCCTGGTACAAAATCGCTGGATATGGGCATCATGTGTAAGCATAGGGCAGGCAAGCTGGCCTAGCTTGCTCAGGTTTCCCTGGACCTTATTGTCCATTGAACAAACAGGAGCAGGATATAAACCCTTTCAGTCTCCAGAATATCTTTATGTTCAATATCAGGATACCTTTGTTTTGTTTTGTTTTGGGAGGGTTTCTATTTGTCTGCTTTTGGGCTGTATCACATGATATGTGGGGTCTTAGTTCCCTGACCAGGGATCGAACCAGTGCCCCTTTATTGGAAGGGCAGAGTCTTAACCACTGAATCTCAAGGAAGTCTCACCTTTTGGTTATTAATGTGCTGAATTGCAAATGAGAATGTTATTTGTAAATAGGCAAATCAAGACTAGGACTGTTGCCGAATGCCCCTTTCTTTGCGTGCTTTTCCAGCAACCCCCAAAGGTTAGTAAACCGCAGCCCATTTTTATGAGCAAAATTTTATTAGAACACATCTCACTCCTTTACATATTGCTTTTGCAGCAGCAGAGTTGAGCAGGTGTGATGAGACTGTTTGGCCCACAAGGCCTAAAATATTTCCTGCCTGGCCATTTAACAGAAAAAATTTGCCAGCTTCTCTTCCAGAAGGTTCTAAATAAATTAACTGGAAGTTGGAATACATTTTGAGAAATTAGGTCACAAATGTCTGTTTAGCATACGTGTAGTTGAAATGCTTTATCTACAATGAGAGGCAGAAAATTATATCATGACATCACTAGTATTTTAAACAAAACTGATAATTAAAAAGTAAGGTTAGTTTTTTTTTTAAATGTAGGTTGAACTTCTCAGAAGTGAAGCTGGTTTAACAAGAAGAGGTTAAACAATGCTTTTCAGTGAAAACTTTTCTCAAAAGTGTTGCTTTTCAAGGCCTTAGAGGTTGACGCCCTGTTTCTTTATCAAAGTTTACATAAAAAGTTATGGTTACCTATTTTTGCTCCAAGTTTATCACTGGCACACTGTTAAACTTCTCACCCAGGTTTTTTTCCCCTCAAAGTGAAGTTTCCTTTATTCCTATCCCCCTTCTTCATTACAAAAGTGATACCTGCTAACTGAAGAAAATATTTTTAAAAAGTCAGAACATAGTCCTCTTCCCAGACATCTGCATGTTAAAACTACAAAGGATTCAGTCTCTGAGGTACTGTTTTGTTTGTTTGTTTTTTAACCAATGACTCTGTTTTATAACCTTTGTTGTTTGGAGCTGTGTGTTGCTAAGTTGTGTCTGACTCTTTGTGACCCCATGGACTTCGTAGCCTGCCAGGTTCCTTTGTCCACGGAATTCTCCAGGCAAGAATACGGGAATGGACTGCCATTCCCTTCTCCAAGTTGGGAGCTGTGGTATTTTGTTGTTTGTTTGTTTGCTTGCTTCTGACTTGCAGAGGGAATAGAGGGAGGGATATTAAGGTAACTAGCAGCACGAGCTCCAATGATTGGGTTTTAAGAGGAGAGGAGAGAGAGGGGCACGGACAGTAATTATTCGAGTTGGGACTGCCTGGCCTGGAGTGTTACGTGAAAAGGAAATAGGCCCAGTTTGTGGAACTGATGGGGGTTGCGGGGCGGGGGGGGGTCTCAGGGGTAGAGACGTGTCAGTGATGTCACTTGGTACCATCAGCTAGAACATTGTCCAGTTGCTGCTCAAGCTCAGAGCTCTAAGCCCTAAGGGGATGGGCATGGGCACATGTGCCCAAGTCACAGGGCAGATTAGTGGCAGAAGTGCATTTCAAACATGATTTCGCCTATATGATTTGTATGAGCCTTTTTTTTTTTTTTTTATCCCCCACCAGATCTTAAAGTGGCTGCTTCATTAGTGATGAGGAAAGTTAGTTTAGTCTCCTTCGGGGGAGGGTTCTGGGTAATTACTACTGAATGTAGTTTGTGGATTCCAGTACATTTTCATCCCAGAGGATGGTTTACCAAGCCCAGGTGACTTGTCCTCTCCCTGACCAGTGTCTCCCTTCCTCCAAGGACAGACCTCTGAGCCAAGGCTAGCCCTCAGGTCCTGGTGCTAGGGTTCAAACCCCGACATCTCTTTCTCCCTGCTCGATCACGGGGCCAGTTTCCTAAACTCCGCACCTTCATTCCCTAATCCAGAGATCACGGATAACCAGGGTTGTGGTGGAGATGCAATTCAATGATACACTTAAAACTAGTGAAGACTGATCCATAATAAGTGGGAGCTGTTGTTATTTTCTCTCCAAGCCATTGTGCGCTGCACACCACGTGAGTCAGGTTCCATTTATGACAGGACCTGCTCTGGCACAAGTCTTCTAGTAACAGCATAACTGTCCCTGAGCTGGCCCTGGCCCGCCCAGCCCCGGTGAGAGCCATTGTCCCTACTGCACACAGGGCTGGTGGCCCCAGACAGCCTTCCCTCCCATTACTTCAAAGGTGTCTCTGGAAAGGGGAAGCCAGCGTGTAGTATCCGTTTGCTGGAGTCCTCTTATGGATTGCCGCAGCTTGTACGTATTTAATTGTAAATGCCCAACAGTCCTTGCTTCTGCTCCTCATTGTCCTTTGAAAGCAGTTTGGACTCAGCTTCTCAGCAATCAATCTTCTCTGTCCGGGCAAGGGTCAGGGAGCCACAGCTTCTTGGTAACCTCTTGTAGGTCATTTCTGTCCTTGGCTCCTCTATACAAGCATCATAACTTTTTTTTCCCCCAGTTTTAGGTCAGTTGTTCAGCAGCCTTGATTGCCTACTCAGCACTCTTTTGGTCCGAAGGAACCAAATAACCAATTTAATCTTAAGCAGGAAAGAAAATGTGTTGGGGGTGTGGAGTCACCGACTTAGAGCCTGTCAGGAGTACCAGATCCAGGGCTATGAAGCATGTGACCAGGAGCTGTCTCTCCTCCACTCTCCATCTGCCCCTCAAAGCCCACTTCTGTCTAGCACCTCCTGGCACACGTGCTCCCCGCGCAGAGTTGCCAGAATGAAACCATGTCCTGAGAGTGCCAGCTGAAGTCCAAATGTGGAATCTTGTGGGCCTGCCTGGGATTACATCTCGGGCCCTGTACCAGTCGCTGTGGCAGATGCAATGTGTGGCCAGACCTCGGAAAGGTGCCTGCCCTCTGCTCAGGGTTGGGGCCGGTGAGCTGCTAGGCCAGCACAGTACAGGGCCCCACAGAGGAGGTCCAGCCAGGGTACCTTCAAGCCTGAAGAAAGTTGATGGCATGCTGGACTCCCCTTCCTGGGCCTCCGTATTCCACCTAGCTCACTCTCCTGGGAAGGGGTGTACCCTGCGGCAGGGGGCCCCAGGGACACTGTGGCATTTCTGGCTATGCTGAGGTTCTCACCGTGAAGGGTGGGGAAGACTGCAGGTACAGCTTGGGTCCTTCGGGGACCTAGGTGATGGCCAGGTCATCTGAAGATGTCTGATGTCACACCTGAGGTCAGCATCGCCCGTCTGCCCACCCTGCCCCCCCCCCCGTGGTGGCGAGAGAGCTGGGCAAGCTCACAGCCCGGTCCTGCGTTCCTCCGCCTTCCTCTCTTCGCAACAGCTGGTATCAAAACAGCAGATGTCTGCAGCTGCTCATGGCCCCAGGGGAGTTTCCCTGCTCATTCTTTTCTACCCCAGCTCTCTGGAGGAATGCGCCCTATTCACCCAACAGCCCGACGCACATGTGTTTGTTTTCCACCTCTCTGGTCCAAACAGGAGTGTTGTGCAGATGGGGTGTGCAGTCAGGCTGGGTGCTGGATGGCGGGGTGGTTCTGTGCCTTCCTGCTCACCCAGATGCACACATGGTCCAAGCAGGGGCAGCGTCCAGTCTTTATGCAGCTCTGACCACAAACCACGTGGTGGTCTTCCATGAATCCCGTTTCCCCCTCCTGTCAACTCCTTTCTGTCCGCTAAATGCCCCTGAGCGGCCACCTCCCGCTTCCACCTCTTAAAGCAGATTCCTACACAGTGAGATTTGGGCACAGGCCTTTGAACCTGCAGCAGTCGTTTTTGACTTTGATACTCCCCAAACTGCATAAAAACAAGTGATGACCAATACCAGAATCCACTTGTAAAAGGAGAAAATAAGTCACAGGTGTTCACTGACGAAACTCGAGAACCAAACGGTGATTGGAATGAATATTTAACAGTGATTTTGAAGTATTTTGAGTTGTTTGAAAGCAGTGGTATCCCTCATTGTCTTAGGAACCTAACAGATTGAGATAGTGGGAGCTTTTGTTTATACAGTTCACTTTAGTCGCTCAGTCATGTCCGACTCTTTGCGACTCCATGGACTGCAGCACGCCAGGCTTTTCCTGTCCATCACCAACTCCCAGAGCTTGCTTAAACTCATGTCCATCAAGTTGGTGATGCCATCCAACCATCTCATCCTTTGTCGTCCCCTTCTCCTCCTGCCTTCAATCTTTACCAGCATCAGAATCTTTTCCAATGAGTCAGTTCTTCGCATCAGGTGGCCAGAGTATTGGAGCGTCAGCTTTAGCATCAGTCCTTCCAGTGAACATTCAGGACTGATTTCCTTTAGGATGGACTAGTTGGATCTCCTTGCAGTCCAAGGGACTCTCAAGAGTCTTCTCCAACACCACAGTGAATTGTTTATACAGTGATTTGTAAATCAACAGATGCTGAACAAACCAGGAAGTGAGGGGCTTTGGCCCATCTAGTTAAGGTGATCTGTGCTGCTAGTAAAGGGTGGTCAGATTTTCCTAAAGTGAAGCACTGTGGCATCTCACCTCGGGTGGCCTGGAACAAGAGCTGCTGAGGAGCCTGGGTTCCCTTCCTCCTGGCTTGTGTGCAGATTGTGTTTTGTTTCATTTTTGGTCTTATCTCCGTGTCTTCCATTTCCTGTTTCTTTCAGTCCCCTCCAGGCAAAGTGACGGAGGCTGTGAAGGTGGCGATTGACCTTGGGTACCGTCACATTGACTGTGCCCACGTGTACCAGAATGAGAACGAGGTGGGTTTGGCCCTCCAGGCAAAGCTGCAGGAGAAGGTGGTGAAGCGTGAGGACCTCTTCATCGTTAGCAAGGTACCCCGCCCTGCAGGGGAGCCCGAGGGAGGGTTCTCTTCCATGTTTATCCAGGGCAGCATCCGTTTAGGGGCCAAGACCACAATCTGGGGTCTCCGAACATGGCTAGGGTTATCACCCAGCAGGCGGTTCTTCCTGGGCAAATGTGTTTACTCAGGGCCACACCCAAGGCCATGTGGGCTCCAGGGCTCGCCTGTCTGTTGGATGGTCATTCCACTGGGACCCGTTGGCTAGAGCCCCTTGCTGATGAGGCCAAGGCTATGGGTTAGCACCCCCTTTCCACAGGGTTATCTCTGAGGATAGGACTTGGTTCGCTTCTGCAGACTGAGCTCTCTTGGTGGTACCCAGGAGATACTGGGTAGGAGGGTGGGGCTGGCCCCATGAAGACCAGCCTGGTGGGAACTATGTTCAGGGCCTGGGGCTCGCTTGCCAACCTGCATTCCATTTTGTGCCTTCAGTTTGGTCCTCCTGAAAGGGTTCCTTGACCTGATTATCCTCCCTTCCTTTGGGAAGTTAGGATTCACATGTACAATGGAATCTCTGTCCCCACCGTTGACAGCATCACGGTGAAGTCAGTGGGTTTTAGGGTGCAGAAAGCAAGTCCCCTGTCCCTGAGCCATCTGGCTTCCAGCCTGTGGGCTAAGACATGTTCCCTCCCTGGCTTCAGCTGTGGTGCACGTATCACGACAAGGACCTGGTGAAAGGTGCCTGCCAGAAGACGCTCAGCGACCTGAAGCTGGACTACCTGGACCTATACCTCATCCACTGGCCCACAGGCTTCAAGGTAGGGGCTCAGGGGTAGCCAGCGGCATCACCCTCTGCTGTTAGCAGGTCACAAGCGGGTGGACCCTCTGTGTGTCCCTGCCGCTGCACTCAAGGTGCAGTCCCTGGACCAGCAGCAGTGGCCTCGCCTTGGAGCTTGTTAGAAGTCCGCTTCGGGCCCCACCCAGCCCTCTGACCCAAACAGGGGTGGCTCACGTGCATGTTTCAGAGTTGGAGGAGCACCACTCTTTGTTATTTGGTAATTGGGTAACTTCAACTTTTGCGACAGTGAACACAGCTGAGGTGACACTCCTGCCCATTAGGCGGCGTCATCAGCTCCCACCGCTCCCCACCACTTCAGGCACCTTCACATACACACACGCACACACACAGACACACACATACACACATGCACGCACATATGTATACACACGCACGCACCCTGCACTTAATGCACGCGTTTTCCAGTATTCTGTACACATGACATCCTGCGGAAACTTGATAAACCTCAGCAACCTACTTCTTGACATAAAAGAACTCTAGAGTTATTCCATCCTTAACCTCCATTCTAGCCACAGGCTCAGTTTTCTGCTTCATCAACCAGTGTGAAAGCATGTGGATTTTACCCTGAAGCTCTTATTTTATTGCACTGTGGTGTATCTGGGCCTGACTTGCATCCTTTGTTTTTTTTCACAATAAGCTGGCAAGGCTCAGCGAGGTGGTGGTTTTGTAGGCTTGGGTCCAGCCAGAACGTGGGCCCTGGGTCCCCCGCTATCCACACACCCCTGTCCATGGCAGGCTTCATCTCACTGACCAAGAATTGTCCATCTCCACACAATGGTCAGTGCGCACCCATCTGATAGAAAAGTGGTCTGGAGGCTTCAGGAGCTGTCTGCTATTTCTTTTACCCAGTGATACGAATTTGCCCTTGATTATCCTCTGAAAACAGACAGCTGTTGCAGTTTAGAGTAATTGTTTTAGAACTTTGCTTTCCACAATGCGTCTGCCCCAGCAGATCTCTGCAGGTCTGTGATTGGTTTTGATTGTTACTGCAGCCTGGGAAAGACTTCTTCCCATTGGATGAGGACGGCAACGTGATTCCCAGTGAGAAAGATTTCGTGGATACCTGGACGGTAAGGCAGCCCCTGGCTTGGCCCCCCTTTCATGCTGGCTCCGCGGCCTCCTTGTAAGGGACCAGGCGTGAATGGCCTGCTCTTCCATTTCTTTTGCCGTGACTGTCACTCTGCCACTGTTGGGGCTCTTCCTGCCTCATTAAAGCCATCCTGGCTTTTGTCTCGATGCCTCTTGTCTTCCCGAAGATCTGACTTGCTGGCACTGAATAATAAGGGCATGACCTGTTAAGCTGGCTGGTACAAAAGGTGCTTCTGGTCCTTGTTCTGCTGGGCACACGTCAGCAGCAAGCAGACCCTCTGGTTTCTAGGCCATGGAAGAGCTGGTGGACGAAGGGCTGGTGAAAGCTATTGGAGTCTCCAACTTCAACCATCTCCAAGTGGAGAAGATCTTAAACAAACCTGGCTTAAAATACAAGCCGGCGGTTAACCAGGTAATGTCAGCAGGGGAGCTGGTGTGCATGGGAGACTGTTCTGTGACACTCTGATGCTAGCAGTTCCTTGTTATCCGCATCACCCGGGAGGTAGATCTCTGGGTGCTGGCAGAGTCCTGATGGCTCAGAAAAGACAGTGCCACATCTGAGAGTGAAACCTGCGGGAGAGAAGGGGTTTTGAGCCTGGCTTGTGATGACTCAGAGTCTTGAGACGAGCTGTGTGCAGACATCGACATCCTCAGACCTGTCACAGTTGATAAATGGCCAAAGCCAGAAAAAAACCTCGAGGCCCATGGCCATGGTAACAAGACTAGGACCCTTAATGTCAAGAACACTAGCTGGGAAGCAAGAATTATCACCGCCCATCCAGGAGATGGGACGCGGGTTGCCCATAACTTTCTATCTGGAGGGAGGGGTCTTAGCCAAGGAAGACTTCCGGTGTGGCCTATGCCCACAGGGGCAGCATCAACCCTCCTGTGTATCCGCAGATCGAGTGCCACCCATACCTCACTCAGGAGAAGTTAATCCAGTACTGCAACTCCAAGGGCATTGTGGTGACTGCCTATAGTCCCCTCGGCTCTCCCGACAGGCCCTGGTGAGTCTCCATGGGATCGTGTTCTCTTACTTGTTGGCAGAGATAATGGCGGATAAAGGAAAATCCAGCATCAAGGAGAGAGTGCTTCTGAGGTGATCAGCAGACCTCCTGGGAGCCTCCTGTTGGGTTTCCTGGTTGGCATTTTTAGTAGCAGGGTGCCTCCTTTTTTTCCAAAGGGTTGTGAGTTTGTAACTGAGCTCTGAGTCAGGAGGAGACTGGCGGGCTGCCCTCTGAGGTCGGTGGGCCTTATGATTAGGGTCACGGCTGCCTTGAGCAGTGGTGACGGTGGTCACTCACGCAGACTGTCTTGCTGTCTTATCTCTAGGGCCAAGCCCGAGGACCCTTCCATACTGGAGGACCCCGGGATCAAAGCGATTGCAGACAAGCACAATAAAACAACAGCCCAGGTATGGCCGTTTCCAGGCTCTCGTGACTGTTAGCAGAACTTCCTGCATTTGTGGTGGTTCCCTTTAGCCTGGAGGAGCAAGCCCAGTCAGCCCTCCGCAGATGTATGGCTTGGGTCCTGAAGCATGGTAGAAAGGGTACAGAGGACCCTTAGAAGACCGTGTGGGGCTGGAGATGATCGGACCTGCCCTGCTAACTCTGAAGGCTACCATGAGGGTCCACACTCGCCCCCTATTCAGGAAAGCCCATCTCTGCGTGCAGAAGGGCTCAGCTGTGTGCTCCCAGAGGCTAGCAGGAGCTCCTAGACAGGGAGTAACATACAGAGAGACATGGAGGCTGAGAGCTGGGCTTGGGGGTTGGGACCTAAGCACCTCCCTTCCTCCTTGCAGGGTGTGAGGCATCACCCCTGAGCTGCTCTCCTCACTGCAAAGTTCTGGGGTTTCTCTCTTTGGGTGTGGGTTGGAGTGGGGGTCAGATTGGGCGAGTGGAAAGTGCAGAGCTCCTGATGGACGTACGCACTCGGCATCTCTTTGCACAGGTGCTGATCAGATTCCCCATGCAGAGGAACCTGATCGTGATCCCCAAGTCGGTGACGCCTGAACGCATTGCTGAGAACTTCCAGGTAAGTCCTGGCTGGTTGGCCCGGGGTCCCCTTGGTGGAGGAGGGGCCAGCTTTTTACCAGGCCTCTGGATGGTCATGTGTGGGCCCCCCGCCATCTACTCTCGGACAGGGAGCCCACTGTAGATGCCGGACACTGGTTCCTCGTGGGTGGCAAGTGCTGTGCCAGGGTGGGGCCTGGGCCTCGTTGTACATGCAGACACCTGTGCTGGGATTTCTCAGGACTTGTCATTTGCCCGAGAAATGTTGCTCTTGAGTGATGCTGCCCAGATTTGCATCACGGCTCAGTTTTCCCGTCTGTAAAATTTGTACCTATTTCAAGGGTTATCATGAAGATGAAGTAAGATGCACACAGTACCTGGTACTGTGTAAGCACTCAGGAAACACTGCTGTGCTGACAGCTCCGTGGCCTGCAGAGACCTTGCAGGGCTCCAGTGAGGTGACCTGCATGGTTCTCTGGGCACCTGCCAGAGCTGAGGAGGCCTTCTGACACTGCAGCCCCTCCTGCCCACCTGCCTGCCTCCCGCACCAGTGTCGGGGGCCGGGCCAGGAGACGAGCTCACCAGGAGGGTCCCAGTGCCCCTGAGACTCTGCTCTCCCCAACGCGAGCAGCTCTCGGTCATCACCCAAGCCCTGGTTCCTGTGGCTCTGTTTCCAGGGAGAGCGACTGATCACGCCTGTTCCACTGGTCGGGGGCTGAGGCTGTAACACGAGCTGCTAGCCACCTGGGGCCTGGGCAGGGTTGGGGAGATAGATAAAGTGGTAAAATAGTTAGCATGAGAAACACATACCCTGCTAGAGATGGATTTTTTTGTTTCCTCTTTTATTTTTTCAAAGCATTGGAAAAGAAACATTTTCATTTAAAATTTTTTTTAAAGACCCACTTTTGTTATTTTTCAAACCTATTTACTTTTAATTGGAGGATGTGTTAGTTGCTCAGCCATGTCCAACCCTTTGCAACCCAATCAACAGTAGCCTCCTACATTCCTCTGTCCATAGGATTTTCCAGGCAAGAATACTGGAGTGAGTAGCCATGCCCTTCTCCAGGGGATCTTCCCGACCCAGGGATCGATCCTTGGTCTCCCACACTGCAAGCAGATTCTCTACCATCTGAGCCATTGGGAAAGACCAATTGGAGGATACTTGCTTTACAATACTGTGTTGGTCTCTGCCACACATTAGCCATAGGTGTATGTATGTCCCCCTCCCTCGTTTTTAAGCTTCCAGGCCACATGGCATGTGGGATCTTAGCTTCCTGACTAGGGATCAAACCCTCGCCCCCTGCAGTGGAAGCACACTGGGCAGAGGTTTTGAAGTAAACTGGGAGTCCCTTGGACTGCAGGGAGGTCCAACCAGTCCATCCTAAAGGAGATCAGTCCTGGGTGTTCATTGGAAGGACTGATGCTAAAGCTGAAACTCCAACACTTAGGCCACCTCATGTGAAGAGCTGACTCATTGGAAAAGACTGATGCTGGGAGGGAAGGGGACGACAGAGGATGAGATGGTTGGATGGCATCACCGACTTGATGGAAATGGGTTTGAGTAGACTCCAGAAGTTAGTGATGGACAGGGAGGCCTGGCGTGCTGCAATTCATGGGGTCGCAAAGAGTCAGACACGACTGAGCAACTGAACTGAAATAGAAAAAGAAGTACCATTTTGCCTGGAGGATCTGGAAGGGAAAGGTCTGTTTTCATTGTTCATATCATACCCAGACAAAACATGTATGTTCTGAGTGGCCATGTAATAAACTTGCTCTGAGTTTAGTCTACCTTCCTGCCCCTCCTCATAGCAGGCAACATCTCACCAGTGGTCCTGCCTGGAGCTGATCATATGCTTTCATATTCTGTGTTGGATTTTGTTGTTTAGTTGCTAAGTCATGTCCGACTGTTTTGCGACCTCATGGACTGTAGCCCTCCAGGCTCCTTTGTCTGTGGGATTCTCCAGACAAGAATACTGGAGTGGGTTGCCATTTCCTTCTCCAGGGGATCTTTCCAACCTGGGGATCGAACTTGAGTCTCCTGCATGGGCAGGCAGCTTCTTTGCCACTGAGTCAGTTAGCAGGGGAGCCCTTACCTGTGTTGGGTAGCTGTTTACAGAGTTTTATAGGAGTTGTGGTCTGTTTTGTTTTCTTTTCAGGTCTTTGACTTTGAACTGGACAAGGAGGATATGAACACCTTGCTCAGCTACAACAGGGACTGGAGGGCCTGTGCCTTGGTGAGGTGAGTCTCGGGAGAGCCCCTGGAGGGATGCAGATGAAAGAATAACTGCTGGAGGCCTTACCACCCAGGTCCTGCTCATGCAGCAGCTCTGGCTTGTTCACGTTACCTGGGCTTCTCCTCCGCGTGCAGCAAGGAGCATTTGCAGCATGTCAGCTGAACCGCACTCCGCTCCAGGGAAATGCCCGGCGCCTTGCCCTAGTCTCTCCTTGCCCTGTGCACTGTTGGCCTAACCTACAGTAACCTGGGGGCCAAACAGCTTCATTTTTTTTTTTTAAAGCTGGGGTATAGTTGCTTCATAATATTACATTAGTTTCTGCTGTACAAGGAAGTAAATCAGCTATGTCTCTATATATCCCCTCCTTCCTACCCTGTCCCACCCATCTAAGTATATTGTACTTTTACTTTTCAAAATTGAGTGGCTCCTATGAAACCAGATGATTCCAGATGGCTCCTGCCCCACCTTCCTGGAAGAATTTCCCCATGACTCTTTTTCCATAAGGACTCATGAGAGGGTTTTGGTCGGAAGGCTATGTGCTCGGGGCCCACCAGCACCCCAGCTCTGACAGTGGAGCCACCTAGACCCCTCCAGTGGACGTGAGCTGGTTCCTTGTGTTCCCTCTGATTTGTAGTTTGGAAGGAGATGAAAAGGAAAGTAGGGTTTAGTTCTTTTTTTTTTTTTTCCTTTTCGTACCACTACATTAACTCAGAAAAGTTTAAAACACATTTCCTGCTTTGAAGAAGACTCTCCCCATTTTACACGGAGACTGAGAACCTGCTCTGTCACTGTTTGTGTTGTCTGACCTCACCGTTCTTGTCTGTCCCCTCTGATAGTTACTTTCCAACACGGAGTTTGAGCGTTCCCTCGGGCCGGCCCGGGTGCTAGCTGTCTCTCCAGCCCTTGCCCTCTCTCCAGCCCCTAGCTGGCACCCCTGGTGGTTCCCCCACTCCTCCAGCAAGTGTCCCCAGGTTTGCTTGATTAACAACTCTCGCCTGTGAGTGTGTGGCTGCCACGCTGTGGCCACAGGCAGAGTTGACCACTGGCCCTCTCTGAGTACATACAGTAACTGTATGTGTTAATGGCACTGACCCTTTAGACATTAAAATCTTGTTTGATCTAGTGGGCAAAGGAGAGAGACGAGAGAAGTGAATCAGTCAGCAAGTTCCATCCTTGTTCTCCTTTGAGAACCGCTCGTCATTCATTCAGTTTCCTTTCCCCTTCCAGCTGCTGACACAGCGTATGGTAGGGCAGCTGCTGCAGGCCACTGATGTGTAATGGATTAGGAAAGAGTTGTCTGCCCCAAGCAGGGTTCACCCTGAGGCCTTTCACACTCTTCCCAGCCAGGCTTTGCAACACTATATACCTCCAACACAGGCCCTAGGACTGTGAACCTTGGCAAACAGCTCCTGTATCTTTCCACCCCCAGCTCAACGTCCAGCCTGTCCCCTCTCCCTGTGTTTCCTGTAGCAAATCTTCAGTTCATTTCCGCTCCCACTGGTCCCTGGAGGCTTCTGGAGCTGACAGTGGCCTCTTGTCCCATGTGTGCCAAGCACTTGTTGGGTCATGTGTGTGTTCTGTGTATCTGTGAGTCTGCTTTTTTTTTTTTTTAATGGGTAGAAAATCGTTTTACAATTTTGTGTTGGTTTCTGCTGTACGCCAATGAGAATCAGTCATAATTTTGTGTCTATATATATCCCTTCCCTTGAGGCTCCCTGCCCTCCCCCAACCCCACCCCTCCAGGTTGTCACAGAGCACCGCGCTGGGCTCCCTGTGTTATTTAGCAACTTCCCACTGACTGTTTGTTTTGCACATGATAGTATATATATGTCATTGCTACTTTCTCCGTTCATTCCACCCTCACTTTCCTTCGCTGTACCCACAAGTCCATTCTCTACCAGGTTCATCAGTACCGTTTTTCTAGATTCCATGTATATGCGTTAATGTACAATACTCAAGACATCACTTCTGTCTATTTGAAATTGATTACGGTGGCAGTCTCATCCAGGAAAGGCTAATGTGTTCCTATTTCCTCCCGACAGCTGTGCCTCCCACAGGGATTACCCCTTTCACGAGGAGTTTTGAAGCTGCGGGTGCCTGCCCTTGCCCGGGTGACCTGCCGTCTCCCACCTCACTTTTCTTGTGTGTAGCGTAATTTGGCCCGTGTCCCTCAGTGGTGGGTCAGCGACTTCTAGACAAACCAGCGAGGGCTTGGCCAGCTTGGTGTCGGGTCCAAAAAGCAGAATCAGTAGATTAGTAGAAGTCTCTTCAGTTTTCCTTTGACCTTCTAGTCTGGGGAACTGGGGAACATGCAACCCAAATACTCTTTTCTAAGTTGAATTTACAAAATCAAAATAGTGCCTCTAACAGTGGGGTTTTGATTGCTTGGAACTGTAATCCTTTCAGCTAGACTTTTCTTTGCCTCAAATAAAAAGTGCTCTTATGAGTTTGATGCTGTCTGTTTTGTTTTGGTTTGTTGAAACAGTACACTGCCTTCTGTGCCCCTCGACCCTCCTCCCCAGATACCATACAGCTCAGCTCCACAACAGAGGAAGGACTTAGCATCTTAGCACTTAGGACCTCAGTACTACACCCACTTGGCTTTAGGGGGCTGGACATCTGACTGTACATCAGACACCCAGGGGGCTTTGAATGCTAGCATGCTGGTCCTCATCCCTGGAAGCTTATCTAATTGCTCCAGGTGTAGCCAGGACATCAGGAGTTTGCAGGACCCCAGGGTGACCCTTGTGCAGCCAAGCTGAGAGCCAAAGCTCTAGGACCGAACCAGGATGCAAACCTGTTTATAATTTCACAGATTTACTTGGTTTTTTCTCCTACTTGTGAAGGCCAAAGTCCTGTGGTTACTGAACAGCACCATTCATGAAAGACTGCTCTCATGAAGCTCATTGTCTGGGGCACAAGGAAGAAAAGCAGCAATAATTGGTAGCTGGGGCCACTATGATAAAAAACCAGAGATTGGGTGGTTTAACAGAAATGTATTTCTCATGGTTTTAGAGGTCTGAAGTCAGAAATCAGGGTGCCAGCGTGGTTGAGTTCTTATGCGGGCCCTCTTTATGGCAGGTAGATGGCTACCTTCTCACTATATCTTCCAGTGATAGAAATGAAAGAAAGCTTTCAGGAGAGCCAACCCATCAGAAAAGACCCTGATGCTGGGAAAGATTTAAGGCAGGAGGAGAAGGGGGCGACAGAGGATGAGATGGATGGCATCATCGACTCAATGGACATGAATTTGAGCAAACTGCTGGAGATAGTGAAGGACAGGGAGCCTGGAGTGCTGCAATCCAGGGGGTCACAAAGAGGCAGACATGACTGAGCGACTAACACTTAACTTAACTGATCAAAATGACAAAGGCCAGGAAGGAGATCGGATTGACAAGGGTTGACTTAAAGTTTTATAAAGACAAGTTGCTTTGCTTTGCTCCTGGCTCTGTTTATTGGATGACTAGCCACTTTCATTTGGTGAAAGCTGCTTTGCAGGTGATTCATGTGTCAGATGGATAGCATTTAGTTGGGCAGCGTGGGTTGCTGGATCTCACTCAGGGATGCAGAACAGTGTAGCCCTGAGTGGCTGGGGTGGATCCAGGTTGGGGGGCCCACCAGCTCACCAGCTGGCAGCCCTGCACCTGGATCCCTCACTTACTGAAACCTACCCGTCACTGTGATCCAGTTCCCCCTGCTTGGTGGGCAGGTCCCACCTTATCCCAAGTTGAACTGCAAACCTCTTGCGTCACTCTCCAATCACCAAGAACAGTGTGGGTGTCTCTCAGCCATGCCCAGCTCTTTGTGACCCCATGGACTGTAGCCCACCAGGCTCCTCTGTCCATGGAATTTTCTGGGCAAGAATACTGAAGCGGGTGTACATGCCCTCCAAGGGATCTTCCCAGCCACCAAGAGCAGACTATCATTTTATAAACGGTTGTGGCAAGTCCTCTGAGAACTGGTTCGCAAACCCTGTTTCTCCAGGTAGCAAGAGCTGGCTTAAGTGCTCTCTGGGAAAGCTCTGGGGTCATCACTAGTAAGAGATATAAAATCAGATGCCTGCCTTCTAGGTCCCTGCTTAAAAACACATTCAAAACAAGACCATTTAGAAGCCAGCCAGGAGCACAAACCAGATAAAATTCCCTCTGCTGGTCCCCCTCCCTGCTTTCTAACCTACCTCCAGTTGTATCTGGTTTCCCTGGTGGCTCAGACGGTAAAGAGTCTGCCTGCAATGTGGGAGACCTGGGTTTGATCCCTGGGCTGGGAAGATCCCCAAGAGAAGGAAATGGCAACCCATTCCAATACTCTAGCCTGGAAAATTCCATGGGTGCAGGAGCCTGGCAGGCTACAGTCCATGGGGTCGCAAAGAGTTGGACAGGAGTGAGCAACTTCACTTTCTTTTCCTTTTCCAATTGTATCTAAGAACTCTGACTTGCCTGGTATGGAGGATGAGGAGGGTGATCAAAACCTCTCATGAAGGGCTGGGTCTGCATGTTGAAGATAAAATAGAGGAGTATTTGCAGCATAAGGCCCAAGCTGATAGACACCAGAGGGTCTCCATGGACAGAGTTGCTGCTTCTCGCCCCACCTCCCTCCTCTCACCAATCCCTGGGTGGGTTGCAGCCCAGCCTCAGGACGCAGGTAAACCCCTGATCCCAAATGCAGTGACACTTCAGAGGCCAAGTTAGTGGCAGTTACAGAACAATGGTGCAGGTCTTTGAGGAGCTCTGTTGGGGCCCTGAAATATATTCATGGGTTTGGAGTTGGACCAAGACAAAGTTACAGGCAAAGAGTAGAATTGTTCAGATAATGAGACCAGCTGAAAGATGGAACAGAATTTGAATCACATGGGTGATTAAGATGTGCCTGAAAATCTGCCCTGAACAATAGTGGCGCAGGTTGAATGCAGACAGCCCAGTTGAAGGTCTGTGATTTCACATTTCTCAACACAACATCCTTCATGTGGACACAATTCCCAAATGAGCTGTTTCAGTGTAGTGTCTGGCAGAGTCCTGGGGGTTCCCTCTCCAGGAGAAGCAAGTTGGGCTTCTGAGTCAGTGTTGGGCTCAGCCCGGCAAGGCTTTGGCAAGAGGCTGTCTCTGAGGGTTCATTGCTCCTGGGGTCCAGCTCTGGGTCATGTTTAGTCTTTCTGACCCTTGACGGCATTTTCTAGCTGTGCTGCAAGGAAGACGTGGGGCTCAGGATCCCCAAGGGGGGCCTCTCTTCTTTTCCTCCCCAGAGTTTGGCTTCTCAGGTCCTCCAGCTCAACTCCCAGCTAAGCCCGTGGGAGCAGCAGTGTTGGTTTCCCTCGCCCTCCTGTCCACAGTGCCTAGAACTGTGCCTGGGCACAGAGTGGGCACTTGGTGATGGCAGCTGTGTGTGCAAGTGAGTTAACATGTGAAGAGCTTATAACAACTAGCAGTGAAAACCTTCTAGTGTGAAATCAGTGTATTTTAGACCTAGAGAGGTCTAAAGCCAGAGAGGCTGCTCAGTTCTGACTGGTGACCCAAAATACATGAGAGGTAGCAAAGAGTTGTGTAAATATAGACAGTGTCTTTGTATTTTTAAAATAAGGTTGGCTTTTTAAAAAAAATTATTTTATCATTTCTGGTTGCATTGAGTCTTCGTTGCTGTGCATGGGTTTTCGCTAGTTGTGGCAAGCAGGGGCTATTCTCCAGTTGCTGCTCGCAGGCCTTAGAGCGCAGGCTCAGGAGTTGTGGCACATGGGCTTAGTTCCCGCACAACTTGTGGGATCTTCCCAGACCAGGAATGGAGGCTGTGTCCCCTGCATTGGCAGGCAGATTCTTTACCACTGGACCACCAGGGAAGTCTTGGATGGACCGGGTCTTCACTGCAGCTCTGCCCTTCCTAATCCACAACTCACCTCTATTCCTCCAGTCTACAAATGCTGCCCTCCTAGCAGTCAGGAGGATTAAGAGTGTGAATGTGAAACTTATCTCCCAGGCTTTGCACACAGCCCTTGATACATGCTAGTCATCGTTGCTGATGTTGTTCAGTTCAGTCGCTCAGTCATGTCCAACTTTTTGTGACCCCATGGACTGCAGCATGCCAGGCTTCCCTGTCCATCACCAACTCCTGGAGCTTGCTCAAACTCATGTCATTGAGTCGGTGATGCCATCCAACCATCTCATCCTCTGTTGTCGCCTTCTCCTGCCTTCAATCTTTCCCAGCATCAGGGTCTTTTCCAAGGAGTCAGTTCTTCTAATCAGGTGGCCAAAGTGTTGGAGTTTCAGCTTTAGCATGTTAATTAATGTTAATATGATGTTGTTAATATTATTACTATAATTATATTTTGCAACAGAAGCAAGCCCCCTGCACCCCACCTCCCCAGTTTGTGGATGGTGCCCCAGGGGTTGGAGCTGTGTCCAGAGTGAGGCTGTTTGCTCTGTGCGACCAGCTCTTTCTCCACTGCCTGGACTCAGTCCAGCTTCAGGCACAGAAAGAGCCACTCCTGGTACCTTTATCTGTGAGCAGCACAGTGTGAGCTTCCACTTCCAGCCTCAAGGACTGTGCTTCCTGGCAAGAAGAGTGAGCCCTGAAGAAAACGCTGCCCACGTGTTTGTAAGAAGTTGTTTTTTTCCCGTACTGATGGAATCACAGAGCATTGGAGATCAACTAACCCAGGGTTTTCCAACCTGTTTTTGGCAGTAGGCTCCTTTCTCTAAAATAAACCCTCTGTCTATCCTCAATATATGCACTAGATAAGAGGAGAGCTGCTGTGGTTTAAGTGAGGGAGGAGTCTGGGAACCAAATCAGTTATTACCCCCTACACACAGCCCCTAGCCGTGAGGGCCCTGGAACAGTTTCTAAGCCTTCGGATTCAACTCTGTGTGTGTGTGTGTGTGTGTGTGTGTGTGTGTGTGTGTGTGTGTGTTTTAAACAACAAACTGTAATATTTATTTCTAGCTCCATTGGTAAAGAATCTGCCTGCAATGCAGGAGACCCTGGTTCGATTCCTGGATTGGGAAGATCCCCTGGAGAAGGGATAGGCTACCCACTCCAGTATTCTTGAGCTTCCCTGTGGCTCAGCTGGTAAAGAATCCGCCTGCAATGTGGGAGACCTGGGTTTGATCCCTGGGTTGGGAAGATAGATCCCCTGGAGAAGGGAAAGGCTACCCACTCCAGTATTCTGGCCTGGAGAGTTCCACTGGACTGTACAGTCCATGGGGTTGCAAAGAGTCAGACACGACGGAGCAACTTTCACTTGACTTCCTTTGTGGCTCAGACGGTAAAGCCTCTACCTACAATGAGGGAGACCCAGGTTCTATCCCTGGGTCGGAAAGATCCTCTGGAGAAGGAAATGGCAACCCACTCAAGTACTCTTGCCTGGAAAATCCCATGTACGGAGGAGTGTGGTAGGCTACAGTCCATTGGTCTCAAAGAGTTGGACACAACTGAGCAACCTCACGTTTAACATTTATTTCACACAATTAGTTGCTAGAGTCCAGGAATTTCAGAGGGGCTTAGCTGGGTGGTTTGGGATGGAGGAATCACTCAGCAAATGCAACTCATCATGCTAAGGCTTGACTGAGGCTGGAGGGTCTAGTTCCAAGATGGCGCACTCAACCACTGGCAAGTCAGTACTGGTTATTGGCAGGAGGCCTTAGTTTCTCCCCACATGCCCCTTTCCATAAATCTGCTGTTCATGATATGGTGGCTGACTCCCCCTCATGTGAGTGACCCAAGAGGGCACAAAGGGGAAGCCACAGGTCTTCGTTATCTAAACTCAGAAGTCAGACACCATCATTTCCACCACAAATCAACCCCAATGACAGCATGGAGGCTGGCCCCCACAAGCTACAAACCTAGAACTGCATATAGTTTAGAACCAGGGAAGCCCTCAGAAGTAACAACAAACGTGCACATATTTCAAAAGAATATATGATCAGATTGGCATTTCCAGCCAAGCAAACTTTTGGTTTTACAACAGCAAAAATCTCTGAGGATCAGAGAGGTGAAGAGACCGGTCAAAGCTCACAATGCAACTTTTTAAAAATTTATTGAAATACAGTGGATTTACAATGTTTTATTAGTTTCTGGTATACTTCTGAAGGAGAAGAAATCATTATCTCAAAGAGATATCTGCTAACCCAAGTCCACTGTAGCTTTATTCCTAATAGCCAAGACATGGAAACAGCCTAAGTGTCTACCAGTGGTTGAAGAAGTAAAGTGAAGTCGGTCAGTCGTGTCCAAATCTTCACAACCCCATGAACTGTAGCCTACCAGGCTCCTCCATCCATGGGATTTTCCAGGCAAGAGTACTGGAGTGGGTTGCCATTTCCTTCTCCAGAGGATCTTCTTGACCCAGGGATCAAACCCGGGTCTCCCACATTGTAGGCAGATGCTTTACTGTCTGAGCCACCAGAGAAAACCAATGGTTGAATGGAAAAAGTAATATATTTATTGATATTGATTATTGATATATTAGTAAAATATATTCGTGTATCAATTATTGTTGTTATTTAGTCACTAAGTTGTGTCTGACTCTTTGCGACCCCATGGATGGTAATCTTCCAGGCTCCTCTGTCCGTGGGATTTTCCAGGCAAGAATACTGGAGTGGATTGCCATTTTCTTTCTCCAGGGGATCTTCCCAACATAGGGATCGAACCCACATCTGCATTGGCTGGCGGATTCAACAATATATTAATATATGCTGCTCATTGGGCTCAGTTGCTCATCATGTCCAACTCTTTGCAATCCCATGGGCTATAGCCCATCAGGCTCCTCTGTCCATGGAATTTTCCAGGCAAGAATACTGGAATGGGTTGCCATTTCCTCCTCCAGATTAATATACATTAATGGAATACTATTCACCTATGAGAAAGAAGGAAACCTTGACATTTACAAGAACATGGGTGGACCTCGAGGGCATTAGGCTAAGTGAAGTAAGTCAGACAAAGGAAGATGGTCTGCTTAATGTGGAATCAGGAAACAATGAACTCAGACACAGAGAGTAGAGTGGTGGTTACTGGAGGTGAGGGAGATGGGAAAACGCCGGTCAAAGGGTACAAACTTCCTTTAGTTCTGGGGACATAATGTACAGTATGGTGACTGTAGTTAATGATACCGTATTGTATACTTAAAAGAGAAAATAGAGCTTTAAAGTTCTCACCATAACAACAAAATGGTAATTACACGAGGCGAAGGATGTGTTAACTAACCTTATTGTGGTAGGTATTTCTCAATGTATACAATCATTGAATCATCACATTGTACACCTTAAACTTAACCCAAGTTATACAGTAATTATATCTCAGTAGAGCTGAGGGGAAAAGACAGTCTCGGGGGAAAATGAAAACTAAAATTATGACCAAAAAAAGGGTGGGATTTGGGGTGAATTTTGTAATCAGGGAGGAACAGACCAAGGGCTTCTAATATACCACTTATTTCTTAACCTGGGTTCTAGAACATATTTGCTTATTTTGCTTCTTTAAATGATGTACACAGATTTTATATACTTTTTTGGATATGCACTTCAAATAAAAGTAAATGTCTGCCGAATCAACACATGATCTCATGTGATCCTTACGACAAACCTGTTAGGCATGCACCACAATTCTCGTTTTGCAGATGAACTTACATCAAAAAAAGTTCATTGATGTGCCAAATATCTAGTCAATGTTTCCTCCTTCTCATTCTATGATCTTTCCACTGAATTTCACTGAAACTAATTTTTATGACTCTCTCTGTTGCTGTCTTACCTCTACACACACAAAAACCTACAGTGCCAAACTGCAGTTATTGAGCAAAAGATATCAGATTCTATTATCCTTTAGAAAATCCTGTTCTCTCCTGGCGTGTTTGGTTTTCTATGCGGTGTAGATGACACAGCCATTCCCTAGTGATAAGCAAACTACACACCAGCTGCAGTTCAGGAATCGCTGCAGTGGTACTGGAAAGTGAGGTACGGTCAGGCAAGAGACAGTAGATTTTGGAAGAGAATTCTCAGGATATATGGATTAAGGCTGGGACCCTGGAGGGCAAGTCAGCCTGAGGCCCCAGGACAAGTCGATATGCTTCTGTGGAATTGGAGCCCAGGGTCATGGGGGAGCAGAGACAGGAACACAAACCACAGGGGACAGGCCCCCCGGCTCAGTATGATGGGGATAGCACAGAGGCCCAGCGCAGGACGAGGAGGGGTGACAGCAGAGGACTATAAACGCCCGCTGCAGGGCTTCTCCTGGGTGGGCAGCAGAGGCCCCCAGCTTGGACCTGGGTCCCAAGGAGAATTATGTGGCCTTCCCTCTCAGTCACCATGAGTCAGCAGGTTTGGACAAGCATGTCAGCTCTGCTAGGGCTTTCAGAGGTCGCATGGTCACAGCCTTCATTGTCCAGAATGGACCAAGTGACTCCATCAAGACAAGCCAGCCAATGGTTGGGACAGTCAGGGTTAGAACTCATGTCTTTGCTTGTTCATCCAGTGTTCTTTTTTCCCTAGCTCACCTACACTGGTGTCCTCTTAGCTGGAAAACATCATTTTGGAAACCCCCAACTCTCAATCTGTGGCCTCATTTGGACTAGAGGCTAGACTGACTGCAAAGCCAGTAGGGTACAAAGCCAGTGGGGCACAAAGCCAAGGGGTCCAAACTGCATTTGGCGGAAGTCTGGATTTGTGCACCTGGGCTGAGGGTTGGGAAGGGGTGTCTAGGTCTCCTCTCTCCTTCCCACCTCAACTGGAGCAAATTCCTTTTCATCTGTTTTGTTTGTTGGAATTGTAAGATTTCATGTGCAGAGAAGGGTTCTGATCCTTAGGAAAAAAGATCACGAAGATTAAAAATCACTCTGTGGCAAACCAGATTGTATCTCTTGGGGTTCTCTCTGTTCATTCCCCAATTTTAGTACCTTTCAGTAAGAATTCTTAGAGACCTCATTTCATGTTCAGCTCTGTGGCACGTGCTAAGGGGCACAGAGAGGGAGATCACTCCATCCTCAAGGCATAGGTCCACAACCGATTTCTATCACTTGGAGGAGGGAAGCCTTTTTTAAAAAATTAGTATTTTTATTGAAGTATAAGTTGATTTACAATGTTTCAGGTGTACAGCAAAGTGATTCGGTTATATATATTCTTTTTCATTACAGGTTATTATTAGTGTTTGAAATATAGTTCCCTGTGCTATACAGTTGGTCCTTTTTGTTCATTTTATATATAGTAGTGCAGTGCATGGGTGCTCACTTGCATCCAACTCTTTGCGACCCCATGGACTGTTACTGTATGTATGCTGCTGCTGCTGCTGCTGCTGCTGCTGCTGCTGAGTTGCTTCAGTCGTGTCCGACTCTGTGCGACTCCATAGACAGCAGCCCACCAGGCTCCCCTGTCCCTGGGATTCTCCAGGCAAGAACACTGGAGTGGGTTGCCATTTCCTTCTCCAATGCATGAAAGTGAAAAGTGAAAGTGAAGTCGCTCGGTGTCTGACTCTTCGCGACCCCATGGACTGCAGCCTACCAGGCTGGGAAAGCCCATATACATAGTACCTAGTAGCGTGTATCTGTTAATCCCAGTTTCCTAATTTATCCCCCCGCCTTTCCTCTTTGGTAACCATAAGTTTGTTTTCTATGTCTTGTTTTTGTTCAGTTGCTCAGTTGTGCTTTGCGATCCCCATGGACTGTTGCCTGCCAGGCTCCTCTGTCCGTGGGATTTCCCAGGCAAGAATACTGGAGTGGGTTGCCATTTCCTTCTCCAGGGGATCTTCCCGACCAAGGGACTGAACTTGAATCACCTGCATTGGCAGGTGGGTTCTTTACCACTGAGCCACAAAGTCTGAGGAAGCATTTTCAAATGATACTTCAGCTTGCCTATTTCACATACCATGTTCCTACCATCATCCTGTTTAATTGCATCCCTTTTCTTGGGTATCCTGGAGAAAGGTTGCAAAGGGTAAAGAGATAGGACCCTTGGTGCCTACAACTTGCCAACTTTCTGCTGCTATAATAGGGCTGACTTTTTCCTATGTGTGCATGGGAGCTCTATTTCACAAGTTTCCAGGCGATTTCCTGTACTGAGCAATAACTTCCTCACAGAGAAATAAGGGAGGACTTTCTAGGTTAATGTTCCTAAATTGGGCACAGCCTGTGTAAGCCCTGTTGATGCCCCTGGGACTACCTGGAGGACAGGTGGAAGTTTTTGTGGCTCAGCTGGTAAAGAATCTGCCTGCAGTGTGGGAGACCTCGGTTTGATCCCTGGGTTGGGAAGATCCCCTGGCAAAGGGAAAGGCTACTCCCTCCAGTATTCTGGCCTGGAGAATTCCGTGGACTGTATAGTCCCTGGAGTTGCAAAGAGTCAGACACGACTGAACAACTTTCATGTGAGAGTGAATTGACATTGTACCCAGAATTCCCCAGACCCAGTACCCACGTCCCTCAGTTATATTAAAACGCTGCTTGGATAGCATGGGTGGAGAGGGCAATGGCACCCCACTCCAGTACCCTTGCCTGGAGGATCCCATGGACGGAAGAGCCTGGTGGAATGCAGTCCATGGGGTCGTGAAGAGTCGGACACGACTGAACGACTTCCCTTTCACTTTTCACTTTCATGCACTGGAGAAGGACATGGCACCCCACTCCAGTGTTCTTGCCTGGAGAATCCCAGGGACGGGGGAACCTGGTGGGCTGCCGTCTATGGGGTCGCACAGAGTCGGACACTGAAGCGACTTGGCGGCGGTGGATAGCATGGGGGCATGTCTAAACCTCTGGTCTCGGCCCAGTTGCTGGCCTGCAGCCTCCCCCTGAACATTCCTAACAGTGCTTCAATGGTCTGGGTGGGCTTGATCCTAAAACAAGGATTGGACACCCCTCTAGGCACTGTGGGCCAAACAGAGCTGGGTGGGTGGCGCAGAAGGAAACTAGTCCCTCTAGTTCATTGCCTGTGAGCAGAGGGAAGGCTCCATCCATACTCCCCACTGTGTTTTCTTTTCTTCCTAAGCTTAGGCTGTTGTGTGATGCTTGCTGTCCCCTACTGGCCACACATGAGTCAAGACACGTTTTAGTATTAATAACCCCTGGTGACTGGGGAGCCCTTGTTTACTGCTGGCAGGTAGACCTTCATAGGAACAATTGCAAGAATACTGGGGTGGGTTGCCATTTCCTCCTCCCACAGATCTTCCTGACCCAGGGGTCGAACTTGAGTCTCTTGCATCTCCTGCATTGGCAGGCAGATTCTTTACCACTGCGCCACCTGGGATGCCGAGTGACTATAGTACTCTGGCCAATACTATCAGTGGGGAACTTATAAAAGCGTATCAGGCACTATACTAAGCTTTTTACATGCATCATCTGATTTAATCCTCAAAGTGATTCTGAGAGGTAGGTCAGTCAGTCCAGTCGCTCAGTCGTTCTGACTCTGCAACCCCATGACGCAGCACGCCAGGCCTCCCTGTCCATCACCAACTCCCGGAGTTCACTCAAACTCATGTCCATTGAGTCGGTGATGCCATCCAGCCATCTCATCCTCTGTCATCCCCTTCTCCTCCTGCCCCCAATCCCTCCCAGCATCAGGGTCTTTTCCAATGAGTCAACTCTTCGCATAAGGTGGCCAAAGTATTGGAGTTTCAGCTTTAGCATCAGTCCTTCCAATGAACACCCAGGACTGATCTTTAGAATGAACTGGTTGGATCTCCTTGCAGTCCAAGGGACTTGCAAGAGTCTTCTCCAACACCACAGTTCAAAAGCATCAATTGTAGTACTATTAATATTCCTAAACAGAGGAGAAACTGAGTCACAGGACAAATAAATAGCTCAAGCAAAATACATGCAGTTAAATGGCAGGGTTTGGTTTCAGAGCCAGTGGTGTCAGACTTCAAAGACCGCATTCCAAGCCATTTTGCAAATTCTTGTTCCCAGCAGGCTATATCTTGAATAGGCTCACCTTTCTGTCAAAAATGACAAGCCTTAAACTCACGTGCCTTTTTATTCCATCTGTCCACATCCTGATAACCTCCCACACAGCCTTCTCCCCCATCACCACACACACAACTTTTACAGTCTCTTCCTTCCTTCCTGGTCTTTGTGCAATTTGTATCCCTCCTGCTGGCCATAAACATCCACCTGAGTCCAGGGTTTCTTAAGGTGGGGCCCACGGGAGCTCTGGATGGAATCCAAGAGGTCTGTGAACTCGGATGGGGGAAAAAATCACACTCTACTGTGAATATAGAAAACAAACAGAAATGGTAGCTGTGATTTTGTTGCCAACAGAAATCACAGGCATTTCTATATCATGTCACCATTGTTACAGATATCGCAAGATAAAATCGTAATAGTTACTACAGCTGTCGTTAGTCCTGTTACTGAGTTTAGTTCGGTTCAGTTGCTCAGTCGTGTCCAACTCTTTGGGACCCCATGGACTGTAGCATGCCAGGCCTCCCTGTCCTTCACCATCTCATGGAGTTTGCTCAAACTCATGTCCATCAGGTCGGTGATGCCATCCAACCATCTCATCCTCTGTCGTCCCCTTCTCTTCCTGCCTTCAATCTTTCCCAGCATCAGGGTCTTTTTCAATGAGTCAGTTCTTCGCATCAGGTGGTCAAAGTATTGGAGCTTCAGCTTCAGCATCAGTCCTTCCAATGAATGTTCAGGACTGATTTCCTTTAGGATTGACTGTTTTGATCTCCTTGCAGTCCAAAGGACTCTCAAGAGTCTTCTCCAACACCACAATTCAAAAGCATAGATTTTTAGCTTTCTTTATGGTCCAACCCTCACATCCATTCACAACTCCTGGAAAAACCATAGCTTTGACTAGATGGACCTTTGTCAGTTAAAGCAAAGTTTCTGCTGTCTAGGTTTGTCATCGGAGAAGACAATGGCACCCCACTCCGGTACTCTTGCTTGGAAAATCCCATGGACGGAGGAGCCTGGTGGGCTGCAGTCCATGGGGTCGCTAAGAGTCCGACACGGCTGAGCGACTTCACTTTCACTTCTCACTTTCATGCATTGGAGAAGGAAATGGCAACCCACTCCAGTGTTCTTGCCTGGAGAATCCCAGGGACGGGGGAGCCTGGTGGGCTGTCGTCTATGGGGTCGCACAGAGTCAGACATGACTGACGCGACTTAGCAGTAGCAGCAGCAAGCAGGTTTGTCAAAGCTTTTCTTCCAAGGAGCAAATGTCTTTTAATTTCATGGCTACAGTCACCATCTACAGTGATTTTGGAGCCCAAGAAAATAAAGTCTCTCAATGTTTTCATTGTTTCCCTATCTATTTGCCATGAAGTGGTGGGACCAGATGCAATGATGTTAGTATTTTGAATGTTGAGTTTTAAGCTGGCTTTTTCACTTTCCTCTTTCACTTTCATCGAGACACTTTAGTTCCTCTTTGCTTTCTACCGTAAGGGTGGTGTCATCTGTATATCTGAGGTTATTGATGTTACTTAATCATTAATTTAAAAACATATTTGTTATTATATCACAAATTTGTTTTTTCATTATTCTGGTTAGCATTCTTTCAAAATTATGGAATGTCTTTGTAATCCTGTACATGTAATGTCATATATTAAAAAATTCTTAGACAAGGGTCCAAAGGCTTCTGCAGGATGCCAAGGGGTCCTGGCATGAAAAATGATTAGGATTGCTGCCCTTGATTTTATGCCAGGCTTTGGGGCTTCTGACCCAGATCGTATAACATAGCAGTGACCAGAGATATAGGAACAATTGCAGTTCTCCAAATAGGATGACTACGTGACTTATTTTGCAAACCAGGACACTTTCGACTTTTGAGTTGAAAGGTGACACTATTAATAATTATGTCAGGACAAGTGCAAACTGAGATGTAAGGTCACCCCACCCAAATTGCATGCATTCTGGAAACCAAGGAATTAGATAAGAAAATGCCATGTGATTAAATGTAACTTACATCAACATAAAAACTCACCCTATCTATAAATATGCTGCTGATAAAGTTAAATTATCTCCTAAAATCCAACCAGAAAATAAAATATAACTAATATAAAGTATGCGTGCATGCAAGCTCCTTTGCTCAGTCATGTTTGACTCTTTGTGACCCTAGGGGTTATAGCCCGCCAGGCTCCCCTGTCCATGGGATTATCCAGGCAAGAATACTGGAGTGGGTTGCCATTTCCTCCTCTAGGGAATATAAAGCATACGGAATTCAAAATAAATAATTACAATATATAAATATATTATAAATTATACAAATGTACCCCTTACTGTGGACCAAGCACTGTCTGTCCTAATTGGTAGGGACTGACCCTGATGTTGGGAAAGACTGAGCGCAGGAGGAGAAGGGGTTGAAATGGCAAGAGGATGAGATGGTTGGATGGCATCACTGACTCAATAGACATGAGTGTGAGCAAACTCAGGGAAATAGTGAAGGACAGGGAAGGTTGATATGCTGCAGACCATGGGGTTGCAAAGAATCAGACAAGACTGAATGACTTAAAAACAACAACAATTGGTATTATTATCCTCATCTTATGAATGATGAAAACTCGGCCAGCACCACGCAGCGAGAAGGAAGTGGAGCCGAGTCACAAATCCACACGTATACTGACTGCTGTGTCTGTGCCCCAAGCCTTGTTCTTCACTTTGAGACCTTGTAACATTAGGAAATCTCACTATCTGAAAGGAAACCAGCAACATAACAGATGGAACACAGCAGATTAGGCTTGTTTATCTCCAGCACAGTGTAAGGTAGAAGCAGCTTTTTTTCTAGGTGACAAGATCCAGTTATTTGAAAGACATTCTCCAGAGAAGGAAGAATCTGGAAGGTGAGCAGTAGACGTGTTCCTTTAAGACTCCTAAACTATAAGGATCTCTCCCCAGGCGTTCACCATTTTCCTTTGATTGCAACTGAGGGCTCCTGTAGGAGAGGCAAGGATCAAGAGCATGGGCTTAAAGTTTAAATTTTGGGCACTGATTACCAAACCGAGTAGCCGTGGGTAAGTCACGTAGCCCTGGCTAAGTCACGTAGACCTGGCTAAGTCATGTGGCCTTCTGGACTGTACTTTTCCCATCTGCCAAAAGGAAATGACGATAAACCTCATAGGTGGTGGCGAGGAGTCAATGAGCCTGGTCAATATGTGATGTTCAAGTGTGCTAAGTCACTTCACTTGCGTCCAACTATTTGAGACCCTATGACGTGAAGCCCACCAGGTTCTTCTGTCCATGGAATTCTCCAGGCAAGAATACTGGAGTGGGTTGCCATCCCCTTCTCCAGGGGATCTTCCAAGCCCAGGGATTGAACTCGAGTCTCTTAAGTCTCCTACAATGGCAAGCGAGTTGTTTACCACTAGCACCACTCAGCAGAGAAGGCAATGGCAGCCCACTCCAGTGTTCTTGCCTGGAGAATCCCAGGGACAGGGGAGGCTGGTGGGCTGCTGTCTATGGGGTCGCACAGAGTCGGACACGACTGAAGTGACTTAGCAGCAGTGCCATTCATTATGTAATACAGGCTAGCAATTATTATGATTATCATTTTATTAGTCCCTAACCATTCTGTTCCCAAACTCATCTCTATTATTCAGAGTGTTTCTGAGTGTTCTGGAATCTTCCGCTCTGCTTCCTCTTCGTCTTTCTTCCACATTCTATAGCTATCTTTGGGTGATTGTGAGCATGTGTGCTTATGTAGCATTTGTGCCAGAATTCATGTTGCTGACGCAGTGAAAACTCTGACAGCTGGAAGTGAGACCAGGGCTATGTGTTCTCAGCTTTATCACATCTTCTCGATTTGCCCACTCCGTAATAGCATTTGTGTCCAAGCATTTCATTCAGGTTTTGCTGAACTGACATGAATTTTTATAAGTTCGAGGGTGTCTGGAGAATGCTTCAGTATAAATTGAGTTGACAAAAAAATGGGATAGATCATTTATCACCTTCGTGGAAACAAGATGAATTTCTGCTTTCAACTGAAATAAGAAATGATGGAAGACTGCTGGGCCTGAGTGCGTAAAAAATTGAAGTGGTAAAAAAGGAAGAAAATTCAAAATAAAAAGAGAAGATATAGCTTTGGAAATGTTCATGTCAATGTGAAAAGGGATTAATAAATATGGTTTTATAAGGCCAGTTTTTAAAAACACTTTGGTTGCATCCTCCGCTAAGAAAAACCATTTTACATCATAACCCACTCTGGACATTAAAACAAAAATTTTCACGCACAGAAAACTCTTCATGTGTGGAGTGGTGTTTTTATTTTTATGTAATTTTCTTGTATTTTTATTCTGTTCTATTCTTTTTGCTGTTGTTCAGTTGCTAAGTTGTGTCTGACTCTTTGTGACCCCATGGACGGCAGCACGCCAGACTATAGCTGCCAGGCTCCTCTACCCATAGAACTTTCCAGGCAAGAATACTGGAACGGGGTGCCATTTCCTACTCCAGGGATGGAACCTGTGTTTCCCGCGTCTCCTGGATTGGCTGGCAGATTCTTCACCAATAGCACCTGGGAAGCCCTTAATGCCAGTCATGAGCCACTCAATCGGTTTCTTAATCTACTAATAAATTGTGACTTGCAGCTGAAGAAACAGTGATCTCAAGTGCTCTTATAAATACATTATTGGATAAAGAATATACAGAGATTTTTTATGTATAAAATAATTCTTTGCAATTTTTAAAATACAGCAAAACCATTTTAAAATTGAGCAAAATCTCAGCCTCAGTACTCACCCAAGATATACAAATTATAAAGCAGTGATAAAATACAATTTCACTGATTAAATTAATGGTGTTAGAGTAAAGGTTTTCCTTTAATGCAGTTATTTATACCCCACTTTAATTCAAAATGAATTTGAGGTGGTTTTATGTACTGAAACTGCCAAACACAATGGAGGGTAGGATCTATCGCTGCAGTTTTGAGAAGCAATTTGGTGGTACATTTGTGAGGTCATAAAAATGTTTGTACCCAAAAGTAATTTCACTTCTGGGAATTTGTCCCAGTGAAGCAGCTCAAAGAAAAAGAAAAATCTCTAAGCAAAAACTTTTTATATTAGTACCTAAGTAGTAAAAGAAATGAGAAGCAGTCTAAATAGCCAAGAATAGCACCATATTTACATTAGCTATTCTGCATCAATTCAAAATATTTTTCAGCCAATAAAATGATAATTATGATTATGAAGCAACATGAGTAGATGCTCATGCTAACAAATGCAAAAGTTATCAAAGTTCCAGTTACTATGGCTGTGTAAAAAATTACCCTGAAACCTAGTGGCATGAAACAACCATTTATTATGGATTAGGAATTCAAACAGGACACAACTGGATGGCCTATTTGATCACGTGACTGGCTATGGACACTGGCCATCAGCTGAGGCCTCAGCTGGCTCTCTTGGCTGAGATACCTACAGGTGGCCTGAGCTCTTTCAGAACATGATAGCTGGGCTCCCAGGGTGAACAGTCCCCAGAGAGGGAGGCTGGCAGAAGTCAACTCACCTTACATGCCCTGGCTTTGGTAATGATGCAGCGTTAACTCCTTCTCCATTCTTGGAGACAGTCACAAAGTCCCATCTGGTGGTTTCAAAGGAGAAGGGAAAAAGACTCTGCCTTGTCATGGGAGAGGGACCAGTTTCCAAACAAGCATGCAAGACTCAAAATGCTGCTGTGGCTGTTTTTCAGAAAATACAATCTGCTGAAATCTATGATCTGGTTGCTGCTGCTGCTACTGCTAAGTCGCTTCAGTCGTGTCTGACTCTGTGCGACCCCATAGACAGCAGCCCACCAGGCTCCCCCGTTAGAACTACATGAAAGTCACAAAACCATTAGGATTAAGGACTAGGAAGAAACATGGAAAAATGAAATCCTGCTTTAAGAGAAATCCTATGATTGTTTTGGCAATATGATTTAGGTAATAAGTAAAAATGATTAATAAAAATTATGTGAACAAGGAATGAAGCTGGCAAAGCTTCGGAAATTCTTCTCAGGAAAGCCCCTGCTTCCTTTGTCTCCCCCATTTCTCAGGTCCCACTGTTCTCACTGGCAGTTGTCAGAAGCTTAACCCACAGCATCAGCGTTGCCCCTCCTCTTAGGAGACGTGGACCTAAAGCCAAAGCCCAAGCACCCGGCAGGCAGGTGCATCTCCCATGCGTCTTGTCCCCCCATGTCTTCGTCATCGATGTCTCCCCAGCTGGGTGGCCTCATCTACAGATGACCTTGATTTTTAGTTAGTAAAGGGAACTGGAGATGGGGACATGTCTCATGTATTAATAAACCCTCGTCTGCATCTGAGAACACCCGTGTTCTCACTTGTCTTCCTTCCTGGAGAGAGAGGTCCCTGCTTCTTTAACCTGGTCAATCTCTCCATCTTGTTTTCCTGATCACCCTTTTCATCTTCTCCACACAATGTCCTGCTCAGCCATCACTCCAGTGTCCTTGTTTTTTTTCTTCTAGCATCTCTAATCCTCTTGCATTGACTGTATCCTCTTTCCTATAGTCACACCCAGGTCCTCTTACTCCCTCCCACTCACGCTATCCTCTCATGTTGTCGTCTGATGTATTCTCACTTGCCTACCCCATTAACAAAGGAAGTGTTTCCCTCAAAGGAAACACTGACTCTGGCTATTTTCATTTCATCACTCCTTCAGTTCAGTTCAGTCGCTCAGTCATGTCCGACTCTTTGCGACCCCATGAATCGCAGCACACCAGGCCCTCTGTCCATCACCAACTCCCAGAGTTCACTCAGACTCGTGTCCATTGAGTCAGTGATGCCATCCAGCCATCTCATCCTCGGTCGTCCCCTCTGCCCCCAATCCCTCCCAGCATCACTCCTTAACACCAGTGATTTTCCTTTCTTTCCCATCACTACTCTCAGCTTGGCCTCTGAAATGTCATCTTGATCTCCTGATGGTCAGATTGAATGACCATCCTCCCTTTCTTTTGCAACACAGAGTTGCACTGTTCAACATCATCAGCCTATAACCCATACTTCTAGGCGTTCCAGCCTCTCTCTGATTTCTCTGTCATATCTTTAACCACCTTTTCTGTTCCTTCAGCCCACTGTTTCCGTTCTATTCACAATCCTTGGCAACATCCAATTATTCTCAGAACTTCTACTATCACCTAGTGATGCCTCCATGGAATTGGATATTTAACTCATGCTACCCCTTGGATGAGCCCATCTTTGCATGAAATGTTCCCTTGGTATCTCTAATTTTCTTGAAGAGATCTCTAGTCTTTCCCATTCTATTGTTTTCCTCTATTCCTTTGCATTAATCACTGAAGAAGGCTTTCTTATCTCTCCTTGTTATTCTTTGGAAATCTGCAATCAAATGGGTATATATTTCCTTTTTTCCTTTGCTTTTCGCTTCTCTTCTTTTCACAGCTATTTGTAAGGCCTCCTCAGACAGCCATTTTGCCTTTTCGCATTTCTTTTTCTTGGGGATGGTCTTGATTCCTGTCTCCTGTGCAATGTCACAAACCTCCATCCATAGTTCATCAAGCACTCTGTCTATCAGATCTAGTCCCTTAAATCTATTTCTCACTTCCACTGTATAGTCATAAGGGATTTGATTTAGGTCATACCTGAATGGTCTAGTGGTTTTCTTCACTTTCTTCAATTTCAGTCTGAATTTGGCAATAAGGAGTTCATGATCCTAGCCACATGATCCGAAGGGAACATTTCATGCAAAGATGGGCTCAATAAAGGACAGAAATGGTAGGGACCTAACAGAAGCAGAAGATATTAAGAAGAGGTGGTAAGAAAACACAGAAGAACTGTACAAAACGATCTTCATGACCCAGATAATCACGATGGTGTGATCACTCAGCTAGAGCCAGACATCTTGGAATGTGAAGTCAAGTGGGCCTTAGGAAGCATCACTACAAACAAAGCTAGTGGAGGTGATGGAATTCCAGTTGAGCTATTTCAAATCCTGGAAGATGATGCTGTGAAAGTGCTGCACTCAATATGCCAGCACATTTGGAAAACTCAGCAGTGGCCACAGGACTGGAAAAGGTCAGTTTTCATACCAATCCCAAAGAAAGGCAATGCCAAAGAATGCTCAAACTACCACACAATTGCATTCATCTCACACACTAGTAAAGTAATGCTTAAAATTCTCCAAGCCAGGCTTCAGCAATACATGAACCGTGAACTTCCAGATGTTCAAGCTGGTTTTAGAAAAGGCAGAGGAACCAGAGATCAAATTGCCAACATCTGCTGGATGATGGAAAAAGCAAGAGAGTTCCAGAAAAACATCTATTTCTGCTTTATTGACTATGCCAAAGCTTTTGACTGTGTGGATCACAATAAACTGTGGAAAATTCTTCAAGAGATGGGAATACCAGACCACCTGACCTGCCTCTTGAGAAATCTGTATGCAGGTCAGGAAGCAACAGTTAGAACTGGTCATGGAACAACAGACTGGTTCCAAATAGGAAAAGGAGTACGTCAAGGCTGTATATTGTCACCCTGCTTGTTTAACTTATATGCAGAGTACATCATGAGAAATGCTGGGCTGGATGAAGCACAGGCTGGAGTCAAGATTGCCGGGAGAAATATCAATAACCTGATATGCAGATGACACCACCCTTATGGCAGAAAGTGAAGAGGAACTCGAAAGCCTCTTGATGAAAGTGAAAGAGGAGAGTGAAAAAGTTGGCTTAAAGCTCAACATTCAGAAAACTAAGCTCATGGCATCTGGTCCCATCACTTCATGGCAGATAGATGGGGAAACAGTGGAAACAGTGTCAGACTTTATTTTTTCTGGGCTCCAAAATCACTGCAGATGATGATTACAGCCATGAAATTAAAAGACACTTACTCCTTGGAAGGAAAGTTATGACCAACTTAGACAGAATATTCAAAAGCAGAGACATTACTTTGCCAACAAAGGTCTGTCTAGTCAAGGCTATGGTTTTTCAAGTGGTCATGTATGGATGTGAGAGTTGGACTGTGAAGAAAGCTGAGCACCGAAGAATTGATGCTTTTGAACTGGTGTGTTGGAGAAGACTCATGAGAGTCCCTTGGACTGCAAGGAGATCTAACCAGTCCATCCTGAAGGAGATCAGTCCTGGGTGTTCACTGGAAGGACTGATGTTGAGGCTGAAACTCCAATACTTTGGCCACCTCATGTGAAGAGCTGACACTTTGGAAAAGTCCCTGATGCTGGGAAAGATTGAGGGCAGGAGGAGAAGGGGACGACAGAGGATGAGATGATTGGATGGAATCATTGACTTGATAGACATGGGTTTGGGTGGACTCCGGGAGTTGGTGATGGACAGGGAGGCCTGGCGTGCTGTGGTTCATGGTCGCAAAGAGTCGGACACAACTGAGCGACTGAACTGAACTGAACTGAACTGAAAGGAATCTGGCAAATCCTACATCAAGACACTGTCTTGGCTTGAAGACCCTTGTCCTGCCACATCCTCCTACATTGAGTGTCATAAGTTGAATGTCAACCCGGCCTTTTTTTAGGCAATCCTTCTGTAACAAATTCTCTCTAACCAGACATGTGGCTGCCTTAGGCAGACTGTGTGAAAAGGTCATAGACTCATGAGGACAAAAGAGAAAACCATATACAATTTTTTCAAATCATTCCTGCAGTTACATGCTTAGATCTCTAGACCCATCCCAGCCCAACGGCTTCTCTGAGCTCTAGCTTTTACTATCTCACTGCCTGTTAAGGGCATGAATGCTAAGTTTCTTCAGTTGTGTCTGACTCTCTGCAACCCCATGGACTGTAGCCCGCTAGAATCATGGGATTCTCCAGGCAAGAATACCGGAGTGAGTTGCCATTCCCTCCTCCAGGGGATCTTCCTGACTCAGGGATTGAACCCGGATCTCTGACATCTCCTGCATTGGCAGGCGGGTTCTTTACCGCTAGCACCATGTCTGCAAACCCCTTTAAAGCCAAGCATTATCTTCCCTCTGCAACCTACTCTTCTTCTTATGTTCCTAGAATCAGCATTCAATGGGAGGAAGAAAATTGGGGAAAAAATAAGGAATTATGAACCCCTAGAACCCAGTGTTTTTCAAGCTCCAGGGCTCCCCCCAGAAATCCGAGTGCAGCTCTGGAATCAGATGGCGCTGATGCTGATGGAGGTCGGGGCATGGGAACCACACTTGGAAAATGTTCTCCGAGCCCAACTGCCATCCAGGAACAAACCTGAAAGCCAAGGAGAAAGCAGCCTACACAGTGGACCCCCCCCCCCACCCCATCCGCAGCCTCTGGTCCTCCTTCCACGATGGAACTTGGCCTGCACACCTGGCCTAGCCAGTACCTGCCTTGCTCTCTGGGTCCAAATGGACCTGGGTTGGACTGCCCCCCGGCTGGAACTGGGCTCTGGTGAGTGCCTCCCTATCTTCCTAGTCTGGGCCCAGCGCCGGCTCCCCCAGTCTGTGTCTGAACTGCCAGCAGTCCTTACATCACACTGTGTACCAAGCACTACAGCAGACCCTAGATGCTACTGTTCCCCTTGGTTTAGGAGTTTCCTGCAACTCCACGGTCAACCCTTGACTGGAAATGAACCGAACATCCATGTAGACTCTGATCATAAAATAAAGTGAAAAACAACCCACATAGCAGGAGGAAGTATTTACAAATTACATGGTAAGCAACTTGCACCCAGGATATATAAAGATCTCTTTTAACTCAATAATAAAAAATACCCACACCCCCCAGAAAACATCCATGTAGAAAGCATCTACTCCAACATCCCAAGAACAAGGAATTTCCTCTCTGCTCCTCACGTCACCACCCACTGCCCAGGCCCTATATGGAGGCAAGTGTGGCTTCATGGTCAGCTGGACTCCAGGGCCAAACTCCTGGGTTTCCTGGTAGATGCTTGGGTAAGTTTCTATGCCACTCTGTAACCCAGTTTCACCATCTGTAAAATGAAGGCTATAATAATACCTTAGAACTGTGATGAGGATTGGGCAAGATAACATGTTCAAACAGCCCAGGGTGCTTCCTGGCATGTATAAGTGCTCTGAAAATGCTTTGCATGCCTCGGTGTGGATGGTTGTCAGCTGGAATGATGACTGCTGCACGCACAGTCCACTGAGCTGGCCTCAGGCCTTCTCTGCCCATCTTGTGCCCTTCTGTGATAAGGCCAAATTGTCAGGCACATTGTCCCTGCAGGCCAGATGGAAATTCCTGTAGATGTCCATGGCAGAGATATGCCTCACCTGGCCAGGCATGCCTCATCTTGGTGACTGAGTCATGGTCCCTCTCCCTCACCCCTTCCAAAGCCATGCCCACCTTCATTGGCCTTGCTTCCTCACAGCCCAGCCCACAGGAGTCCCCTTCTCTGGACCCAGGATGCTCATGCCTGCATCAATTACTTGGCAACTGTGTGTAAAAAAGATACCAAGATCCTGGGTACCAGCAGGTCTAAAACCAAGGTGACTCCAGAAGGTGGTATAGCAGGGATGGGATAAGATCAAGACTTGAATAAAGTTTGCACTCAGGTATTGTGCCAACCGGGCTTCCCCAGTGTCTCAGATGGTAAAGAATCTGCCTACTATGCCGGAGACCCAGGTTTGATCCATAGGTCAGGAAGATCCCCTGGAGAAGGAAATGGCAACCCTCTCGTGTATTCTTGCCTGGAGAATCTCAGAAACAGAGGAGCCTGGTGGGCTACAGTCCACAGGGTCAACAGAGTCGGACACGACTGAAAGACTAACACACACACACACACACACACACACACACACACACACACACACACACACACTCCAATCAAGTTCTGAGGCAAGCTTCAGGTACCTCTGAGGGGAGCCAGACTGGTTTATTTGAGAGTCAGACCTTACCTGACAGGGGTCTCTGATCCAGAGGAAGCACATTTCTGCCGAGCCACTCTGATCTGTCCCACAGGTAGACCTTGCTGCATGTCCCATGGGGCCGACAGGGCTGGATTGCTGACCCCAGCTGCCCCTGGCCATGGAGAGCTGTGCCCTCCAGAGGGGAGTCTCCCTGGAGCCTTAGTTTCCAGAGGGGCTTGTCAGGGACCATCACTTTGGGCTTCTATCTTTTCCTTGCACTTCCTCCTCTGGTGGCCTGGCTCCACCAAGCCTGCCTCAGGCCTGCAGTGAGAAAGTGCCTGGACAAGAGTCCGTAGGCAGGCACCACTGTGGCTTCACGGTCCTTTGAGGGGGGTCAGGTGCTGCTACAGGTCTCTTCTAACCACTAATATCCCTGCTTCAAGAGCCCAAGACCAATATCAAAGTTTTAATAATAAAAAATGTATAGGAAAACGGCTAGTGGGCTATTTCCTTAAAACCCCAGGGCACTGGGGCAGGCTCAGATGCTACTGGGGACAGCAGACCTCACACCCCAGTCTCCCTGCCTGGTTCTGAGAACGTCTGGGGAGCTGAACCTGGGGGGCTACTTCTGTGGGGGGTATTTGGCACTCTCCTGCAGCATCCAGGCTGGAATTTGCACGCTACTGGGTGTGGAGTCCTCGTGAGCTCCTGTCCCATGTATGAACTCACAGGTTGACTGAAACAAATTCCCTGGGCAAAAAACAGAGGTAAATTCATCGAACCCGGGTCTCCTGCATTACAGACAGACGCTTTACCATCTGAACCACCAGGGAAGAAATATTGTGCCCCCAGACAAAGCCAAAATGAAAAACCCTTGGGAGAGACCACAGGGCACTTCTGAGAGAGGGAGGGAGTAGCCTGTGGCCGGAGCCAGACCCTGTAAAACCCAGGTGCCTGGGGCCGGGGGGGTGGGCCGAGGTGGGGGGGCTAGAATCTCCGTCTTATCACCCTGCTCACCGGCCTTGAGAGAATGGCCGTGTGTGTTTATGTGTTTCCATATGTGTATGTATGTACACGTGTATGTGCGTATGTGTGTGTACATGCGTGTATGTGTGTAGGCATGGGTGTTGTGTGCATGTGTGCACATGTGCAAATATGTGTGTACGTGTGTGTGTGTGTGTGTGTGTGTGTGTGTGTGTGCGCGCGCATAAAAGAGAGAGACACTGAGAGAGCAGTACCCTCAGAGCTGCAGCGCTCGTGGCCTGGCCTGGCCAGCCCAGCTGAGGAATCCCCTGAGGGACGACCTAGAGGCCACCAGCAGAGCCGCTCCGCTCTCAGGACTGTAGTCAGACCTGCCGGGGGCCGTCCCAAGGTCGCAGGCACAGGTCACGGTGGGTTTGGGACCTGCGGGGGCATTGGACTGAGGAGGCGTGAGGAGTGCAAGCACCAAGGAGACCGTAGGACTGAGTCACGGACACTTGTGAGCACTGTTAGCAAGACTCAGAGAACCGCAAGGTGAGGCTGTCTGGGGAGACCGGACTCGGGTTCGGGGGTAATGTAAGTGTAGTCTGGTCAGTGATCGCAGGCTGAGGAAGCCAGTGGCCTGGGGTGAGCGCCCCTCTAGGTGTCTGGTCCATAGGGGTGGCCAGCCCTCAGGCTCCGTGGTCCCCGTCCAGCAGCTCCAGCTCCACCAAGGGCAAAACACCCTCCACTCCCCGGAGGGCAGAGTCCTGGGTGACGTTCCTCTCCTACCAACACCCCACACCACCTTCCAAGGTTCTTGGAAGCGTTTCTCCCCTTCCAAGTGGGGACGAGGCTTTCTCCCCTCGGCTCCAGGGAGAGTCCTGTCTGAAGTCACAGGAGGGCCTGGACGGGTCTGGCTTCCCAGGGGCCCAGTGCCAGGCGGCCTGCTCTGAGGCCCCACACAAGCCTGGCACCCTGACACCTGGTCAGCCTGGGCAGGCTACTTCTACTGGAAGGATGAGATATCTGGCTACTGGACACAGTTTCTACTGGGTCTGTCCCCCTGAAATTCTGGGATGAACTTTAGCACCCAGGAAAGCCACTCAGGATTCCTCCTCCAGTGCCCAGCCTGGATGTGGCTTCACAGGAGGCCCAGGGCTGGGCTCCCCACGCCCAGCGTGGTAAGGAGGCCGCAGAGGAGGGCAGGAAGTGAAGACCAAGAAGAAGTATGTGGCGGCGGGGGGGGCGGGGGGGGCGGTCCCACCAACCCTTCCCCCACCTTCCATCTGTGCTTTGATCACAGTGGAAATCTACACTCTGGTAGAATAGGCTTTTTTTTTTTTCCTAAAACCTTTGGGCAGGTTTGGTTCCCTAAGTTTCTAAGGCAAAGTTCCTCATGGAAAATTCCAGCTCGGACTCTGCTAAATGAAAGAGAAAAAGGGGTTTTTCCAGAAGGGGTTCTGGATTGATGGGCAAACCCAGAGACCCCAGCTGACCCTTGTCTGAAAGCTGCAAAGAACCAAGAGCTGGTGGATTAGAAGGGACTCCTGGAGGAGCTGGACCAGACCCGCTGGACGGGAGGGAGGCTCATGCCCCCAACTTGTTCTCTTTAAAGACCCAGTGCTAGGGTTGCACCTGCACCCTAATTATCCAACATACTGAACCAAGGAATAGAAAACACATTCAATTTGAATTTCTATTCCAAAATGGAATCCCTGAGACGGGGTTGGTCCAGTGAATCCTGGAACATTCTTGCACCTTCTCTCTACCCGCAAGAGCCGCTCGGATTTCTTCTCCTTTCCTCCCTCGCCCCCTCTCTTCTTCCTCCTTTCCTTCCCCTTCTCCTCCTTCCTCCATAAGTATTCAAAGCTTTTAAATAGAGGTATAATCCACCCAACATAAAATTCACATTTTTAAAATCCTCAGTGGAGTTCCTTTTAGTGTATTCGTGATTCCCCGTGGGCTCTGATCCCCTTGACATCTTTCCTGGCAGGGAGAGGAAGGAAGCTGGGGCTGGAAGTTTCCCTGACGTGCACCAAGGCGCCCTGGCAGTTGACATCCTGAGGCTGCTCCAGCCTCGTGACACAGCCTCGCCCCTCTCTGGAATCCCTGAGGAAATCCTGTCCACAGAGCTGGATTCCTGCCACTGATGGGACACGTGGGTTCTTAGCTAGGGTCATCCCTGGTGGCTCAGAGAGTAAAGAGTCTGCCTGCAATGCGGGAAACCTGGGTTCAATCCCTGGTCAGGAAGATTCCCTGGAGAAGGAAATGGCAACCCACTCCAGTATTCTTGCCTGGAGAATCCCATGGACAGAGGAGCCTGGAGGGCTACAGTCCATGAGGTCTCAAAGAGTTGGACATGACTGAAGTAGCTTCACTTTATGTATCAGAAGCTCTTACATCAGTGGCACCAAGGTCAACCCATGAGAAGCTGGAGACTCCAGGCCCCGTGATGAAGTCAAGCCCTGGGGATGAGTTAACCAGGATAGGACCCCGGACTGGGGCGGCAGGGTCAGAGCCAATCGCTGTGGAGAGAAAGTCCTGGGACCCTGGCAGAGCCTTCAGAGTCATGTGGCTTGATGCTCTACTCCTATACGTGGGGAAACAGAAGCCCAGAAACCACAGATTTGCAGAAGCTCGTAATGGCAGACCCAAGACCCAGCTCTTTGGATTCTGCGCCATGTAATTCATTCCACAGTGAGTAGTCACTGGATGCCTTCTATGGGTCATGGGCTTCACAGGGTGCCAGACAGGGATGACTGGAAATCCACATGCTCCCAGCTCTAGGGAGGGTTTCAGGGAGGGCTGAGAGAAGCGGCCACTCATGCTCAGTGGACAGCTGACCTCGGGAAGAAAACCCCACAGTAAGGCTTTGCTTTCAGCTGCCTCAGAAAGTCCTTTCCTGAGAGTTATCTCATCAGCTCCTGTAAGCATCTCCCTCACGAGGCTTGGCCCAGCCCTCCATCTCCAGCCTTAGCTCAGTGGCCTTAGCTCTTTGTTACGGAGTAGTGGGGTGCTGGAAACTGGCTCAGATCAGCTCCCAAGAGCTGATTTTCAGGAATTTTGCTAAAATACTGCTTATTTTAAAAATTAAATGATATAAATTTTAAATAAATTATATTAGAAAAAAAGATAATACTCAAAGCTCAGCCCTTCCTAATTATTTTATTGCATTTTACTGTTACGTAAGCTCTTGGGGTGATTTACAAGTAAATCCATATGGTGAAATACTCGATGGTGCACTGCCTCTGTGTTCAGTGATGTCAGGCCGTGACTGGAAATAGACCATGGTGGGAGTATTTATGCCGTGGAAACAAGGCAAATGTTTCAGATGAAAGTTTGGTTTTGCTTTTACTTTTGTTGTTGTTCAGTTGCTGCATCTTGTCTGACTCTGTGACTGACGCCACGGACCGCAGCACGCCAGGCTTCCCTGTCCTTCACCATCTCCCAGAGTTTGCTCAAACTCATGTTTGAGCATTGAGTCAGTGATGTTATTCAACCATCTCATCCTCTGCTGCCCTCTTCTCCTCCTGCCTTTAATTTTTCCCAGCATTAGAGTCTTTTCCAATGAGATGACTCTTTGCATCACGTGGCCAAAAGTATTGGAGCTTCAGCTTCAGTATCAGTCCTTCCAATTTACCAGCCACTAAGGGTTCACTGGTCCAGCAAACAAATCCCTGTCCACATATTCACCCAGTTGCACATGAAGGACTCTGTGTGGGGGTTTGCGTGTAGTAATCTACTCAGGCATACCCTCATTTTATTGTGATTCACAGATACTGCCTTTTTTACACATTGGAGGTCTGTGGCAACCCTGTGTTGTTGATAATGGTTATCATTTTTTTCCCAATAAAATATTTTGAAATTAAAGTAGGCACATTGCTTTTGTAGACGTAATGTTATTACTGATGCTGAAGCTGAAGCTCCAATACTTTGGCCACCTGATGTGAAGAGCCAGCTCATTAGAAAAGACCCTGATGCTGGGAAAGATTGAGGGCAGGAGAAGGGGACGATAGGGGTCAAGATGGTTGGATGGCATCATTGACTCGATGGACATGAGTTTGAGCAAGTTCTGGGAGATGGTGAAGGACAGGGAAGCCTGGTGTGCTGCAGTCCATGGGGTCGCAAAGAGTCGGACATGACCGACCAACTGAACAACAACACATTGCTTTTGTAGACATAATGTTATTACACACTTAATAGGCTACACTGTAGTGCAAAGTTAACTTGTATATGCACTTGGGGGCCAAAAAATAATTCCTGTGACTCTCTTTATCACAATATCTGCTTTATTACTGTGGTCTAGACCTGAACTCAAAGAGTCGGACACGACTGAGTGACTTCTTTCACTTATCACTTTCATGCATTGGAAAAGGAAATGGCAACCCACTCCAGTGTTCTTGCCTGGAGAATCCCAGGGATGGCGGAGCCTGGTGGGCTGCCCTCTCTGGGGTCGCACAGGGTCGGACAGGACTGAAGCGAGTTAGTAGCAGTAGCAGACCTGAACTCACAATATATCCAAGAGCTGCCTGTTTTCAGGATTCCCTTTCCCTTCAATTTTCTGTCTCTGGCCTTGGGTCACGTGGAGGGCTGTAACTATGAAAATATTGTGTGCCTGCTCAGTTGCTTCAGTCATTTCTGACTGTTTGTGGCCCTATGGACTGTAGCCCACCAGGCTCCTCTGTCCCTGGGATTCTCCAGACAAGAGTACTGGCTGGAGTGGTTTGCCAGGCCATCTTCCAGGGGATCTTCTGGACCCAGGGATCGACCGGCATCTCTTTTGTCTCCTACATCTGCAGGTGGGTTCTTTACCGCTAGTGCCACCTGGGAAGCTTGAAGGTACGAAATTAATGAAAACACACGCGCGCGCACGCGCGCGCGCGCACACACACACACGCACACACGCGCGCACACACACACACACACACACACACACACACACACACACACACACCCCCCCATACCCGCAAAAGCTGTCGTTTGCCATTTCACCACGTGGTGGCGCCATGGCTCCACTTTCCACTTCTTGGTCCTTTTGACGGGCGTCCTGAGAACTATTTCATTTTGCTGACGGCTTAGAGGGAATATTTGCTGTTGCTCTGATAAGTTTTTCATCCTCTGTTATAATCTTTGATTCAGAGAGACAGTGACAATGAGGAGCGTGCAGAGGGAACTGCATTTCTAAACTCTCACCCTCCCCACAGGTTTTGGGGAAACATTTTGGGTAGAGCTAAAGAAGATGGTTCCAAAGCATCAACAAAAGACCAGGATTAGTCAGGAGTGGTGGACACACACCTCAGCGTCATGGAGAGTCATTTTTCTGTCTTCCCTCTAGGCCCTAACACAGAGCTTACACATCAGTATAAGGAAGAGCCGCAATATGACATGATTACCTCCTGTGTGCCAAACACTTACGTCATCTCATTGAATCCTCACCATAGCCCCATATTTCATGTCTCGGGAGGGCAAATGACAGGCCTGAGGAAAAATGAGACTTGGAGAGAGCTCTCCAAACAGCACACTCTTTCTGCGTACAGCATCAGCTCTCTTCATCCATTGACCAAACACTGATAACAAATCAGCTTTGCAAGTGATTCTGTTTGAGACAAACTGGTGTACTTGGGCTTCTGCCGACATTCAGAAAGGAAAATATCGAGCCCCCGGCTCTCAAGCAGCGGACACGACACAGTGATTCACTTCTACTACCAAGGGCAGAGCAGATTAAAAAATAAATGAGAGGAGGGGAAATGTAGTGCTTTCTAATGAATGGGCAAACACAGTCCCATCAGCGACTGAAGTCAGCGAAGCACAATAGAAGGTGTTTGAGTGAGCCAGAGTGAAGCCCAGAGCTCTGCATCTCCTTCATCCCCCGCCCCCGACCCCGAGGACCCTCCTGTCCCTCTTCTGCAGAATTCTGCCCCAACAGGCACTGGAGGGGCATCCTGCTGGAGCCATATGGGATAAGCAAAATAGATGATTTCCAAGCTGTCTGTGTCCATCCCTTATGTCTAATACAGGTGCAGGCAGGCTGGGGCTCCAGATTAACTGAGGTACAAACAGAACTTTCAAAGGCTTAAATTTAGGAATTGTCAATACGTGGTGTCATTAGGGGGACAGTTAAAAACAGGCCTGATATGGTAGGAGGGAATCTTGTCTGAGCAAATCGTGAGACGCTGTAGAGTCACAGGCTGGTCCCCCAGGAGCATCCACGTGGTCCTGCTCGGGCAGGCAGCCTTTTTTTATTTTAAAGGCCTGCTGGGCTCTTTTGCCTCACCTGTCTTCCATAAGCCTCCTGTACATCCAGCTGGCTACCTGATCCCACTCTGGGCAGATCTGAGGTTGTGCCATGCCCTTTCTGGACATCAGCCTGTGTTATTCACATCCCTCTTCTCTGCCTTACTCCCCACTCTTAGGACTCCAAAAGTGCACAGGGCAAAAAGGGGGAAATTCAGCTAACCGGTGACCAGTTTGGGTGCAGCTGAGGAACTGTTTGATCAACTCACTTAATACTAAAATGTGTAGGTCAAGGTCATTTAACTGCAGCTTGAAGGGTTGCACTGCTTGGCCTCTCCATGCTCAGTCATGAGCTGGACTGTTGCTTCCACGTATTGGTCAGCAGCCAAGTCCAGATACCTTAGCACCCCGTGGACCCAGCACGCGTGTGCTGCACACCAGGACACACTCCCTCACTCTCAATCTCCCTCAGCCAAAGCCTGGTGAGTGCCCGCTCTGTGCCCAGCAGCTTTGGAGGCACCAGAGATCACCGTGGTGGGCATGACTAGGAGGCCTCTGCTCTCACGGAGCTTGTGTTTCAGTGAGCAGGACAAAGAGTAAGCAAGCAAACACAAATCAGATGGTGATGAGAGCCAGAATAAAAGCAGAGAAGCGTGGCGCACCTGAATGTAAGAGGGGCTTGGCTAAGAGTGGATGGGATCTGTCTCCAGGAGCCATGCAGACCGTCCCCCATAGCATCCTTGCCTGGATGGACTCAGGGCTGGTTTCTGTAGGAGGAAACCAGGGAACAGGCATCAGGGGAAATGGAGGATGTCATTGCTTCTCAGCAATGCTGTAAGACCCTGGGGCAAGGATTACAGATTTCTCAAGGTGCCACTGCCCTCCTGCCGCAGTGTGGGGAGGAGGCTACAGATCAGCACTGATCCTGTCTCCTGCCTCACAGGTAGTCCAGAGCCGACCCTTGCCTCACAGGGGTCAGAACTGAAGCTGGACAGGCTGCAGGCTTCCCACATCACACAGCTGCCCATCACATATCTGCTTTCTGTTCCTCCCCTGGGCCCCTGATTTCCTGGGAAAAGAAAGGGGGCATATGGAAAACTTAACAATAATTTATTTGATTTTCCAGATTCTTGGCCCCCCTCTCCCCTATACATGGCAGTGCTTAATTCAGCTTGGAGGAGATTTCTAACATTAATTGTGATGCAGCCCATAATGGGGGGGGGCGGTTTCCCTGGTGGCTTATCTCTAAAGAATCTGTCTGCCGTGTAGGAGACTTGCAGGAGACATCAGTTTGATCCCAGGGTCAGGAAGATCCCCTGGGGGACGAAATGGCAAGCCACTCCAGTATTCCTGCCTGGGGAATCCCATGGACAGAGGAGCATGGCAGGCTACAGTCCACGGGGTCGCACAGAGTTGGACAGGACTGAGCATGCATGCAAGCCAGGCCATAATAGAGGCAGGACCGTCGTCTGCAGTGGGAGGTGGGGCAGGACCATAGATGTCACGGCAGACAACACTTCCCGAAGAGCAGTAACAGGCGGCAGGGAGCCAGGCATGAACCATCTCACACCCTCGCATCCGTGCTTCAAGTTGGGAGCTCACCTGTGGGAGTCTGCGGTTCATGAAGTAACTTACCTGAAGTGGTACATGGAAGCAGTAGAGCTGGGACTTGAACAGATCTCCTTGACTACAAAGCTTTGTCTTTTTTTCTCCTACAGCACGCTGGGGAAAGAGCTGGAGAACATAGGAGTGAGGCACGTCAAAGCTCTGCAGCCGCACAGTCCCAGTGGTCTGCGAGTCATGCTCTCAGATGCTGGCCCCGCAGCCCTGGTCCCCCGAGCATCCTCCTGTTTGAATGGCCAGGACTCCCTACCTGGGCTGCTAACATCCTACAAAGTGGGAAAGCATCAGAGATTGTCACTTACTGGCCCAGGTGGAGAGCGGCACCAAAATCCTGTCCCCAGCTCCCATTCTTCCCCTCAGGTGAGTCCGTTCTCCACAGGCCAGCCTGGGGTGACCCCTCGCAATTGTCAATCCCGTCATCGTCTCCATCACGTTGAGAACCAACCCCAGGGTCCCATGTGGAGCCCCAGGTTGGCATCCGCTGGCGTCTGGGATGGCATCACTAGAACCCTTCCTCTTTCTCGCTCTGCTCCAGCCGCACGTTCTCTGAACAGAGGAGGTCCACGCCTGCCTTGGGCCCTCGTGGATTTGATCCCTCAGCCCGGGGACAGATTTTTAACCCCAGACATCCCCAGGGCTTGCCCCCCACCCCCATCTCTTTTTATTTAGGTCTCAGCTCAGAAAGCCTTTTCTCACCATGTGATGGAAAACCAACCCTCCCTCATGTTCTCCATCTTCACTCTGCTGGACGTTGCTCCCTAACACGTCTCACCACTTGCTATCATTTCATAATTTTTCAATTACGTCTTTTTAAAAATGTTTTTCAACAGAGAACATTTTTTAAAGTCTTTATTGAATTTGTCACAATATTGCTTCTGTTTTATGTTTTGTTTTGTTTTGTTTTTGGCCATGGGGTACGTGGGATCTTAGTTCCCCAACCTGGGATCAAACACACACCCCCTGCACTGGATGGTGAAGTCTTAACCATGGGGCCTCCAGGGAAGTCTCCTCAACTACGCCTTGAGCACCTGTCTCTTCCATTAAACCATAAGCTCCCTGAAGGCATAAGAATTTTACGTATAACTTTTTTTACCCCGCCATGGGGTCCATAGTGCCTTGCAGAGGCAAGGAGTGCTTGTTGAGTGAATGAGTGATGGAGGAGCAGCAGCTCAGTCTCCCATGAAAGACAACAGGTTCTGAAGAAATTGAAGGCTTTGGGGAGGGAAACGGTACCAGCTGCTCTTCGGCTCTCCAGCTGCAGCAGGAGACTCATGGCCTCCTTTCCTCTCAGAAGCCCCTTCCAAAGCCCACCTCTCAGAGCCACCTTGGGGCCTGGCCCCTGAATGCCAGCCTGGGGCAGGATCTCACTTTTCTCCGGAGCCACCCCATCTCCACCCAGCTCTCAACCTCCTCCTCCTCTGGCCCACCACCCTGGCAAGGGAGATGCTTCCCGGCTCCTGCTTCGGTTCAGGTCCACACCAGCTCCCAGAAACGCATGCCTCTGTCCCAGACAGCCTTGTTCTAAGTGCCAACCGCTGATAACGAGAAGAGAGAGCCTTGACTGGAAACAGGAGGACAGGAGGGATGGGCCGAGAGAATCCATGAGGAGGCAGACTGCCCCTCTCAGACTCTTGGGGTTTATCCTTCTCCAGTTAAGAAGGTGGAGTCAGACTCCACTGCCCTCACCAGGGGAAGACGTGGCTCCTGATACGACCTCTTCACTCTCCACGTTCCCCCTTGCAGGGGATGGTTCTCGATGAAGGCAAAGTCACCACACTTCACCACAGACTCCATGTCCTTCTGCAGGCAATCTCAAGGGTGACATTGACTGACGCTAGCAAAGGAGGATTTTATGAAACTTCTGATTCTGAAAATGGAATCATTCATATAAGACTGAGCAACTCCAGAGACCAGAACACCCAGTCTCCCGGTCTGCTGTCCAGCCAAGCTCTGTGGGACCATCAAGGCGAGGCAAAGACAGATTCTCCCCACTAGGAAGTTTCATTTCCAAAGTGTGCAAGGGTTCATTCAGTCTTGCAAATAATTCCCCCAAAGGGTCAAGCCTGTAAACACCCCATCAGCCTAAATTGTTGCTCAAGGGTCTGACACATTCACTGCTAATTATCCTCTCCCCTTCATTTCCCTTCTATTTTTTTTAAAAAATCTACTCCCTCCACCATCACCCCAAGCTTTCAAATGATTATTCAGAGTTTAGGCATCAGGCCCTCCCTGGTATCGATTCAAGACTTGTGCCCACATGACACAAGTTTATGGTCGGAGGTTTTTTCTGCTCTCAGGGTTGGCGCCCTTCTCTCCCTCGTTTCTCCCAAGGTCAGTGACTCCTGGGAGCTCTGGCTGTTAATTTGTGAAATCCTCTCCCCCTGGCAGCATGAGAAGTGGCCGTGGAACAGATGGCATTAGATTACTTCACTTCTACCTAGCTGGTAATAAATTGCATACCTGGAAAATCTATATTTCAGTAGTCACATTATTTACATTTTCATTTATTAATCCTATTAGGAATATTCCCTCCAGGAGAATAATAAAGGTAGAACAAAGAAGCAAGACAAATGGGCAACTCTGGAAAAAACACCGCATTCAAAGTCCTGCTGTTTCCCTCCGGCACAAGCTTATGTATCACCTGTGTGTGAAAAAAAAAAACATCTGACTTGGTGAGGATATGAGAGCGTCTGCTGCTCCAAGTGGCTTCTGAATTTCCCCCCAGACCCTGTGATGTCCCAGCCTAGGGAGTCTATTTTTCATGGGAAGCTGCAGCAAACACTTCTTTTAAAAATTCTGGTAATAACCCTATCCAATGCTACAAGAAGTGTTGAAAAGACAAAATGCGTTTTAAAAAAATAAGCCAATGGAAGAGCAAGAAAGCATGGGCGGTTTAGGTGGCTGGCTGGTGGTAACAAGTGTGCAGTGGGCTAAATATTGACCTGAGTTGACCAGCAACACAGTGAATGCTCCTGCCTGCATTTCAGCCCCGCTGGCACTCGGTAAGCCCGGGATTCTGGCTGGCTCGCAAGGTCATCAGTGTGTTTCATCATCAGTGGAAGAAGCGCAACTCATCCTTCGGGACTGGCTCTCACACTGCCACTTCTGTTAATGCCTCCTGGCGTCTGTGCCTCCTCTAAAACTGTCAAGCAGGGCTCCACTTCTGCTCTCTAATGTTTGTTATCCTTTTCCTGTTTTATATCCCTTATTGGATGGCGAGCTCTACAAGAACTATAGATTTTATTCACCCTTTTTACTGCTCCCATGGCATTCAGTAGGGGCACAATAAATAAGTGATGCATTTTTCTAGATTCCACATGTATGCATTAATATATGATATAGAAAGTTTTTCTATTTGCAAAGCAAAAATGGAAACACAGATGTAGAGAACAAATATATGGATACCAACGGGGAAAGAGGAGTGGGAGGAACTGGGGGATTGGGATTGACACATATACACTATTGATACCGTGTGTAAAATAGATAACTGATGAGAACGTCCCTGGTAGCTCAGCCGGGAAAGAATCCACCTGCAATGAGGGAGACAAGAGTTTGATCCCTGGGTTGGGAAGATCCCCTGGAGAAGGGAAAGGCTACTCACTCCAGTATTCTGGCCTGGAGAATTCCATGGATTGTACAGGCCATGGGGTCACAAAAAGTTGGACACGAGTGAGCGATTTTCACTTTCAGTTTCGATGAGAACATACTGTAGAATGCAGCGAACTCTACTTAATACACAGTGGTGACCTGAATGGGAAGGAAGTTCAAAAGGGAGGGGATACATAGGACTGCATGGAGAGCCAACCTGTCCATCCCAAAGGAAATCAGTCCTGAATATTCATGCATTGGAAGGACTGATGCTGAAGCTCAAATACTTTGGCCACCTGATGTGAAGAACTGACTCATTGGAAAAGACCCTGATGCTGGGAAAGACTGAAGGCAGGAGGAGAAGGGGAAACTAGAGGATGAGATGGTTGGATAGCTTCCCCGACTGGATTGGCATGAGTTGGAGCAAGCTCCGGGGGTTGGTGATGGACAGGGAAGCTTGGTGTGCTGCAGGCCATGGGGTCGCAAAGAGTCGGACACGACTGTGCGACTGAACTGACTGACGTAATATGTATACGTATAGCTGATTCATTTTGCTGTACAGCAGAGACGAACCCAACACTGGGAAGCAACTGTACTCTAATACAAATCAATTAAAAATAAGTAATTTGACAGCTGCCATATTTTCCTTGTCGGATGTTTAATTTCGGCATCCTCACTCTCATATTGTAGCATTAGAAATGGGAGTAAGACGCTACAGAGCAGACATGCATAGGGAAGGGAAAGTCTTTTTCCCACTTGCCTTCTTGTTTTAGCCTTCTTGGATTTTGAGAGAATAGAAAGGATCGTGGTAAAAAAAAAAAAAAAAGAAATTAAGAAATGCAACCCATTCTTGGAATATAAGATGGAGTCATGTGTTTCTAAAGTTACAATATTTTCACCTCTATGATAAATAGTAATTCCTATTCTAGTTACCTCACAGGCTATAGGCTCTGTGAGGCTCAAATAAGATAATATACATCTGCAAGCTCTTTGCTGGTAGGAAAGCATGATATCCATGTGAGGTATTATTATCCCTTTAATCTTTCTCTTCTCATAATGGAGAAAATTTTCCAAAGACAAATTGGGAGCTTGTTTCAGGCTCTCAGCTGCCTCTTGCTACATGATGTCCATGACAATGAATGCCGCAGAAGAGCCCAGCTGAATTCAAATAAACAGCAGGTGGGGCACATTTGTCAAGCCTCCAGGGCTGCTGAAATCAGGTGGGATTCTCCCATAAGCCTCTGGGACTCAGCATGGGCTGAGACGCCACTTCACACGAGAACACCACAGACGCCACTCCAGGTAAGACTCTTATTTCACACCTTCCTGTTTTCTGTTCTTACCAGGCCACCAAGGGCCGTTCTGCAGGAGGGCATGGCTGTTCCCTGTAGAGCACAAAGCCCCCAGTAGTGAGCTGGGGGAGACCCCCGCCCCCTTTGGGACTGAGGGACCTGTTTCCACAGCTGCAAGGAGTCATGGGAGCTGATGGCCCTCCATCAAGTCCCAGTCTGAGCATTGCCCTCAGCCTGAGGGCCCCTGTTCCAGGGCCACATCCCCTCCCATGCCCAGTGACTGGTCAGAGTGGGGAAGGGCGGGACGAGGGCCTGGCTTCCTTGTCTCAGAGTGGGACAACTCTGAAGGGTGTTCCTTCTCCAGAGCTCCCCAGAAGATCTCCTAAGAGCTTTGAGCCAATTTTATGGCCACCCAGCTTCTTCCTTTGCCAAGTCCTGTGTCCCTCACCCCTCACAGGTGTTGTCCTACAAAGTGAAAGTGATAATCGCTCAGTCGTGTCCAACTCTTAGTGACCCTATGGACTGTAGCCCACCAGTCTCCTCTGTCCATGGGATTCTCCAGGCAAGAAGACTGGAGTGGGTTGCCATTTCCTTCTCCAGGAAATCTTCCCAACCCAGGGATGAAACCCAGGTCTCTTGCATTGCAGGCAGATTCTTTACTACAGAGGCATTCTACAAACACTACTTAGTAAAGTGCCTGTGTGCTGATCTGCAAGCTGCTGTAGCTATGATATGGCTCAGTTTTACGGTGAATGGGTGGCTGGGCTACAGGGATTGGTGCTCTCAGCCCTTGGAGAAGCTGGGTGGGTTTCACGTCAACCCATGTCCCTGGGGCAAGTTGCCTTGTCCATAAGCCGTTGTTCTCCATTTACCCTACGTTGCCAGACCAGCCTTATTTTCTAGGTCCCATGATGCAAAAAAGGAAGGCTGGGAGACCCTAAAGAAATATGTAGAATGGAATGTGTATTAATGTATTTTAATACAGTAATTAATCTATTTTAACATAGTAAGGCTGCCTTTCCAATATCCATTCCCTCTCTTCCTTACTAACTGCACCCTGATTTAATTCCAGCTGAAAAACAAAACCCCCAGACTCCCCAACCTCCTCTGCAGCCAGGGAGAGCCATGTCCACAGTTCTTTCTCAGTGGCGAGAAGAGAGGACTTGTCAACCCTCTAGCTTCTCCCATAAGGGCATCTCCCCACTTTCTGCTCCCTTCTGTCTTCCTGCCCAGAACAGGGGTGGGAGGCTGGTGAGCAAGAGGAGAGCCACGTGTTGAGTATATTCACCATCTATTGTTGTTGCTTAGTCACTAGGTCGTGTCCAACTCTTTTGCAACCCATGGACTGTAGCCCACCAGGCGCCTCTGTCCATGGGATTCTCCAGGCAAGAATACTGGAGTGGGTTGCCATGCCCTCCTCCAGGGGATCTTCCTGACTCAGGGACTGAACCCGCGTCTCTTACATCTGCAGCATTGGTGGGCGGGTTCTTTACCACTAGCACCACCTGGGAAGTTCATCCAGAGCATTTCCACCCCCAACTTGTGTTCTCTACAGCAGAGGTCTCCAGCCTCCAGACCTAATGCCTGATGATCTGACGTGGAGCTGACGTAATAATAATAAAGTGCAGAAAAAAATGTAATGAGCTTAGATCATCCCTAAACCACCCCCCCCTCCACACTCCAAGGAAAAATTGTCTTCCACAAAACCAGTCCCTGGTGACAAAGCGGTTGTGGGCTGCTGCTCTACAGCATAGCATTTCAGCCTCAAGCCTGACACGTGAATGTGTTAGGACGAAGGGGAAAGGAAGATGGTCTGGCTGTTATTCCAACCCTGTCTCTGCCTCCCCATCCACTGCACACTAAAACCAGAGGGTGTCTATATGAACCTGTACGCACACAAGCTTCCCCAGAGCACACTGTGAGAAGTGGTGCTTTAACCAAATAGGCAAGACCAAGAAAAGGGAACTAAGGCAGGGATACCAAAACTGATATTTCTGAGATGAGAACAAGATCAGAAATGCAGCTGGTGAGTGACTGGTCCAGCAGAGGCCAGCTGGGGGTCCAAACTCTTCTTCAACCCTCTCTGAAGCTCCCCATAGAAAGCGGTGATGTAGCACAAGTGGGATGGGGTGGGAGATGCTGGCGGGTTTAGGACTGCAATGCCTAGAGCTGGGAGCAGGAAAGGAATAACAGAACAGTTTCTAGGGCAGTGTGCCCGTCTTCCTTTAACCTTCTGAGATGTTCTGCAAAGCCAAGGACACAGCACCACCCCTTGGGAGAATATCTCCAGTTGTTGAATTGTCTAACTGTGACCTGAGGTCTCTCTTTCATGGCTCACGGATGGTCTGTCTCTGGCATCTGGTTAATTTCTGATAACTCTCTTGGGCATAATTAGTTAAGCACTTCCTTCACTGTGCGATCTGTGTGAAAAGTCACACTTACAGGTTCTTGGAGGACAATTCCAGAATCAGATCTAAAAGCCAGTCCTGAATATCACTCTGCTGGCTCGGCTGTCTGTGCAGATGTTCCCAGAGGTTCAGTCATTCTCTCTCCTCTGTGTGTTTTTAAAGTTCATTCCTCGAAATTAACATTAATAACCAGATGAAATTCATTTGTTTGCTTTTTTCCAACTCAGGCTGCCAAACCAGAGCTGAGGTTCAACCTTTTATATCTTGTTCCCAAGTAGCAAAAATTTAAGAACATATAGCTAGTAGCTAGCATCAGACCACCTTGGCTATCAGTCTCTACCTGATCCTGGTCCCTCATTTCCAATCATACCTCCTGCTTTGTTTCATCCGACCCCAGCTTTGCCATGAGCCCCAGTTCTGACCAAATCTTGGCCTTGGTTCCAAGGACTTCAGCGCATCCAAGGATAGGGTGACACCTCATTCTGCATCCTCTAAGGACTGAGGTCCTATTCTGGAACCTAAATTCCTTAAGGTAGATCTTGTTTTCTACCTAGTGGGGTCTCCCCTGGCACCTACTTGTTCCCAACTTGGAACTTGGGTTTGCTGGAAGCCTAACTGTTCCAGATCAAGGTCAGTGGTCTTTCCACTATGTCTCTCACTTGTCCAGAAATTGAAAGTGTTAGTCACTCAGTTTGTTGGAGAAGATTCTTGAGAGTCCCTTGGACTGCAAGGAGATCCAACCAGTCCATCCTAAAGGAAATTGGTCCTGAATATTCATTGGAAGGACTGATGCTGTAGCTGAAACTCCAATACTTTGGCCACCTGATGTGAAGAATTGACTCATTTGGAAAGACCCTGATGCTGGGAAAGACTGAAGGCAGGAGGAGAAGGAGAGAACAGAGGCTGAGATGGTTGGATGGCATCACTGACTCAATGGACATGAGTTTGGGTTAACTTCATGAGTTGGTGATGGACAGGGAGGCCTGGCATGCAGTCCATGGGGTCACAAAGACTTGGACAAAACTGAGCAACTCAATTGTCTCTGACTGTTTGTGACTGCATGGACGCAAAGAGCCTGCCAGGCTCCTCTGTCTGTGGAATTCTCCAGGCAAGAATACTGGAGCTGTTAGCCATTTCCTTCTTCAAGGGAATCTTCCTGACTCTGGAGTTGAACTCAGTCTCCTGCAGTGCAGGCAGATTCTTTGCTGTCTGAGCCACTAGGGAAGCCTCTTACTTGCCCAACCACCTATGAAAAACATGGTTCTCATAGCTGGAAGGGACTTTAAATATCATTTAGTTCAACAACTGCAACCTGTTTGCCTGACATTAAACTCAGAAAGTTATTCAAACAGCTTTACAAATTCAGAGCTCTCCTCTTGTTATTTTGAATAAGAACAACTTAAAGTCAACCATTTCAAAAAATTTCTCTCTAACGCTCATGGCCAGGGCCACCTTGGAAGGCTAAGGATGCTATTTTGCAGATTGTTTTTTTTTTTTTTTTTTTTTTTTATTTTGCAGATTGTTTTAATAACTGTCTGGATAATGAGTAGAAGAAGCTTGGCCCTTAACATCAGACACACGGAGCCAAGTTTCAGACAGCCAAGAGGGGCTGGGGGATGAGAGGGAGGAAACCCCACACACTACGGGCATCTCAGTCTTTGTCAGCTTTTCCTCTGAGACTGGGGCGGGGCAGGGGGAGAGACCCCCACTGCCGATTCAGTCCCAAGATGAGCCCACCTCCTCAGTTACCATCAAGGTCTTCACTGAACAAGGAGGGCAGCCTATGGGTTTCAGGTTTTCAGTCTGGGGATGACCTAGGAGTCTAGGAATCTGGACTGCTGTTGATGGCCCTTTGTGTGCATGCTCAGTCATTCAGGCGTGTCCGACTCTTTGTGACCCCATGGACTGTAGCCTGCCAGGCTCCTCTGTCCATGGGATTCTCCAAGCAAGAATACTGGAGTGGGTTGCTATGCCCTCTTCCAGGGGATCTTCCCAACCCAGGGATCGAACCCGGGTCTCCTGCATTGGCAGGCAGATTCTTTATCTCTGATGGCCCTTTAACTAAAGACCCAAAATAGCTTTCCTGACTCATGGTCGGCTACAGAGCCATGGACAAGCCAAGGCAAACAGGCTCCCACCTCCACCCAAAACTTTAGAGCTTCTTCAGACTGCAGCCACTCCCTACAGCGAACCCTGAGGAAACTCAGGATACTGGCCCCAGATTGCTGAGATGCATATCAAAGGAATGACTTCAGTGAGCCTAGATGCTTGCATCTTCCCATACATAGAAAAGTACTGAATTCCTTGACTTAGAAGGTCTGGTTTTCCTTCAATTAACAATTATCTTTTGACTTTCCGACTACCTGGCCTTTGTTGCAAAACTTCTGTATAGCCTGGGTCCCCCTCCTCACCTCCTCCGAGCAGTTCTCTCAGAGTTACTTGAGATGCTATCTCCTGGGCTTGAAGTAATAAAAATTCCCACTGGATGAAACATAACTCTCAACTAAAACAAAACAAAACCCTTTAGAGCTTCTTTGCAAATCAACGACATCCCTAGAGTAGTCCTTGTAGGCTCCCCCCAACCCTGATCCCACCCCGTCTGGGCACAGTGCTCAAGCCAGTCCTGGTCCCTCTTTGTCTGAAATGACTCTCTCACGGTCCAGCCAGCCCACAGGACCCCTGACAGGCTGGATGGCCAAACTCATTAGGGGAGGCTGGGGTGTGGGCAGAGTGCATTTTGTAGACATGGAGAAAGCCCTGTCAACTAAATCTGGGGAGTCCATGAATTGTGGCAGATTTGGGGCAAAGTGAAATCAACGGGGACAAAAATAATTTAGGAGACGCCCTGCTGGGAGCTCCAAAGCTTCTAAGAAGATGCTGCCTGATGGCACCCAACTCAGCTTGACTGTCCCACAAATCAAGGGCATGCTTGGCCTTGGTGATGACAGTGCCTGGAAAGAGGGAGAAAGGTGTAGAACCACACCACTCAGATGCTTTGGCTGGGCCACTTCTAGAATATTTATTGAAGCAGGCAGTTTGGAGGTATCTAGCCAAATTACTTAATCATTCAGTTCAGTTCAGTCACTCAGTCATGTCCGACTCTTTGCGACCCCATGAATCGCAGCACGCCAGGCCTCCCTGTCCATCACCAACCCTCGGAGTTCACTCAGACTCGCGTCCATTGAGTCCGTGATGCCATCCAGCCATCTCATCCTCTGTCATCCCCTTCTCCTCCTGCCCCCAATCCCTCCCAGCATCAGAGTCTTTTCCAGTGAGTCAACTCTTCGCATGAGGTGGCCAAAGTACTGGAGTTTCAGCTTCAGCATCATTCCTTCCGAAGAAATCCCAGGGCTGATCTCTTTCAGAATGGACTGGTTGGATCTCCTTGCAGCCCAAGGGACTCTCAAGAGTTTTCTCCAACACCACAGTTCAAAAGCATCAATTCTTCGGTGCTCAGCTTTCTTCACAGTCCAACTCTCATATCCATACATGACCACAGGAAAAACCATAGCCTTAACTAGATGGACCTTCACTGGCAAAGTAACGTCTGTGCTTTTGAATATGCCATCTAGGTTGGTCATAACTTTTCTTCTAAGGAGTAAGCGTCTTTTAATTTCATGGCTGCAGTAACCATCTGCAGTGATTTTGGAGCCCCCCAAAATAATAAAATCTGACACTGTTTCCACTGTTTCTCCATCTATTTCCCATGAAGTGATGGGACTGGATGCCATGATCTTTGTTTTCTGAATGTTGAGCTTTAAGCCAACTTTTTCACTCTCCTCTTTCACTTTCATCAAGAGGCTTTTTAGTTCCTCTTCCCTTTCTGCCATAAGAGTGGTATCATCATCTGCATGTCTGAGGTTATTGATATTTCTCCCGGAAATCTTGATTCCAGCTTGTGTTTCTTCCAGTCCAGCGTTTCTCATGGTGTACTCTGCATATAAGTTAAATAAGCAGGGTGACAATATACAGCCTTGAGGTACTCCTTTTCCTATTTGGAACCAGTCTGTTGTTCCATGTCCAGTTCTAACTGTTACTTCCTGACCTGCATACAGGTTTCTCAAGAGGCAGGTCAGGTGGTCTGGTATTCCCATCTCTTTCAGAATTTTCCACAGTTTATTGTGATCCACAGTCAAAGGCTTTGGCATAGTCAACAAAGCAGAAATAGATGTTTTTCTGGAACTCTCTTGCTTTTTTGATGATCCAGCGGATGTTGGCAATTTGATCTCTGGTTCCTCTGCCTTTTCTAAAACCAGTTTGAAGTTGGTTCACAGGTCACGAATTGCTGAAGCCTGGCTTGGAGAATTTTGAGCATTACTGTACTAGCATGTGAGATGAGTGCAGTTTGTAAATATATCCCTGAGAATGGGTAGGGTTCACCCAAACCTTTTAGAGGGGTGAAAAGGCTTTTTAGGGACTTCCCTCTTGGTTCAGTGGTTAAGACTCTGTGCTCTCCATGCAGGGGGCTGTGGGTTCAGTCCCTGGGTGGGGAACGAAGATCCTGCATGCTGCTCATTGGTGCCAAAAGAAATAAATAGCAATTTAAAAATAAATAAATAAAAGAATATCAGGGTTTTTTTTTTAAGACTTTTTAGGGGGTGGTAAAATTGCACAGCTCTCAGAGCGGGTGTGGCCTGTCCACACGGAGATCCCTGATGTCTGGGGGCCAGAAAATTCCAGTGGGACCCCACAGGGCCTTCAGAGACCTACAGGCCGAGCACGCTCCTTTCCGCCAGCACCGGCAGGGCGTGGAGTCGATGCGCACCATCCGTGGCAGAATTTAGCAGGGAAAGGCGATTCCAGAAGAAGAGAGCAGACCTGATTAATGCGCTGTGGCCTCTGAGGAGATTAATGTGCAGACAAGGGGAAACCAATGAAGGCAATTTATTTAGACTTTGAGAAAGACTCCATGCTAAGGGCTATTTTTAAAAGTCACCGAGGAATCTAGATTTTAAAGGACTAGCTTTTTGAGGTTAATGCCAATGAGACCCACATTTTCCTGTTGCCCCCACTACAACATATGACTGACTTGTGACTTTCACCCCTGGGGCGTTTCTAAGCAGATTCCCTCCTCTGCTGGCCCCTCCAGGAGTAGTTTTTGATCCTTCCCTTGTGAATTCCCATCTGCTTCCTCTCTTACCTAATGTCTTCCGCCTTATATGTAATTATATGTATAAATGCATCCCCGGTAGACTGGAACTCATCTGAGGACAGGGCAGAGTCTTCCCTGTTTTTGTATCCTATCCAGCACTCGCACCAGGATTCCCTCTCCCTGATTCACCCTGATGCATGACGGCAGACCAGCACACTTGACCACTATGGTTTATGTCTGGGGCTATGTTCCCACAGAGGCTGCCCTGGTGGCTCAGCAGTAAAGAATCCGCCCGCAATGCAGGAGATGCAGGTTCAATCCCTGGGTCCAGAAGATCCCCTGGAGGAGGGCATGGCAAGCCACTGCAGTGTTCTTGCCTGGAGAATCCCATGAAGCCGACTGAAGTGACTGAGCACACACATGTCCCATGCACCTCAAGTTCAGCCTGGCCAGCCCTGCGGCCTCCGGCCCCAGCCCATCACCTCCAGCTGCTCTTCCTGTGCCCCTTTTGGCTAGTGGTATCTTCATTCTCACTGCACCCGCCGCAGCTGGGGCCCTCACTTCTGCAGTTGTGTTACACCTTCCCATTGGTCCAGTCTTTTGAAGGCCTGGGAGCAGGGTTCTCTGTGTCCCCTCCCCATGGCCCCTCCAGTCTCACCTTCTGTGCCGTACACAGCTGGGCCGCTGCAGGTGGGGCCCCTGCAGGTCCTCACACACCCTGAGAACTCTTGCTGTCCTCCTGTGGGCTCCCGCTCCTCCTCGCCTGGATTCTTCCAGCTTCTTCCTGTAGTGAAATCCTACTTTGTATACCAACCCAGGTGCTGTCTCCTCTGAGACAATATCTCCCAGTCCCCAGTCTGGGTTTATTGTGTTTCCTCTGTGCTCATTCATTCATAACAAACATTTCTTGAGCAACTGCTATGTAACAAGCATTCTCTTAGGCGAGGATGATAGAATAGTGAATAAGACTGTTGGTCTCTGCTTTCACAGAGCTCAGCATCACATGAGGGGTGGAAGCAATTTTACAAGGAATCATAAAAAATATAGTAAGTGTTGAAATAAATGCCCCCTTCTGCCACAGGGCCTTTGCTTATGCTCCCCTCTCCCCCGGGACTCTCTCTTCCCTTTGGCTAGAACTCCTTCAGATTGCATGCAAAATTGCTTCAGTCATATCTGACTCTTTGCAACCCTGTGAACTATAGCCCTCCAGGCTCCTCTCTCCACTCCAGGCAAGAGTACTGAAATGGGTGCCCATGCCCTTCACCAGGGGATCTTCCAAACCCAGGGATTGAACCCGTGTCTCTTGTATCTCCTGTACTGGCAGGTAGGTTCTTTACCACTAGCACCACCTGGGAAGCCCTTCAGATTAAATTTAATTATTCTCCCAGGTTAGATCAAATCTCTGCTCTCTATGCTTTTATCACAGTTTGTACTTCATCAAAGCTTGTAACACAATTATAATTTTCTATATATTTGAATCATTGCTTGATTCATGTCCAACTCCTCCAGGCTATAATCTTTATGAAGGCTGGGCCATGTCCAGTTTGCTCACCTTGGTAAACTTGGCTTAATAGAAACTTAGCAGGTATCTGTGGAGAAAGCACTGGCGGCCCACTCCGGTACTCTTGTCTGGAAAATTCCATGGATGGAGGAGCCTGGTAGGCTGCAGTCCATGGGGTCGCTGAGTCAGACATGACTGAGCGACTTCACGTTCACTTTTCACTTTCATGCCTTGGAGAAGGAAACGGCAACCCACTCCAGTGTTCTTGCCTGGAGAATCCCAGGGACGGGGGAGCCTGGTGGGCTGCCGTCTATGGGGTCGCACAGAGTCGGACATGACTGAAGCGACGCAGCAGCAGCAGCAGGTATCTGTGGTATAAAGCAGTGCCAGGGAAGTGAACAGAAGACCTCCACCTGGTTATTATGCTATGCAAAGGGTGTTATGAAAAGCTGCCCAGAGAAAGTAAGAAGTTAGACACCCTGCGGGGAAAGAAGGAATTAGGCCAAGAACAAGTGCCCAGCCAAAATGCTCCAGGTAGCAAACAGCTTTGGGAAGACTGTAGCTACTGTAGCTAGAGGGGCTGGTGTTTTCAAGCACGTTTCCAGAGTAGAGGACTTATTCCCCAAAGGGTGCATAGATAACCCATTAGGAAGCAGGAAGAAAACATATTCATCCCCTTATGCTGAATTTTTAATCTAACTGAAAAAGAAATTAATCTTTATGATGATCTAATAAACAGGCTGAAACTAGCGACTCCTTTAGTGTCAGAGGGTCACATGCCATGCAAAGTACAAAGCCCATGAAGTATGCTGAAGGAAGAATGCCCAAGCCCTACAAGCAGTGTATGTGTGTCTATTTTTGTGAACTGATGGATTACATGACTTAGCCTAAACCAGACCTCACAAAACAAAACATGGCTCACAGAGTTCACTGCAAAGAAGTCACAGACAGAAGGTAATGCTAATAATGTAAGTACAAGTGAACAACAATTTTCTTCTGAACTGACACTGCCTCATACAAGTTCTTTGTCAACCACGTTATGAAATAAAAGCAATGGTTTAATCAGACCTGACAAGAAGACTACCAAAAGAATACAAAGTTATCACCAAGTCTTCTTGAAATATGGATTTGCATCCTCTGTTGTTAAAGGCAAACCTGGGCCTGTTTATAGTCCTCATCTGGACATCTTAATTAATGGTGATAATGCATATGTACAATTTATAAATAAATATACATATCTTGGGGTATATACATAGGTGTGTATATATATACACACAATGTATAGAATGTTTTTGCCTATTTGTGGTTTTCTAGTTTCTAGAATGTATAGAGCCTAGAAGGTTTTTGCTTATTTATTTGTGGTTTTCTAGTTGAGGTGTCAACCAAGACTTGGGAAACCATTTCTTTCAAGAACTGAAAGAAGACGGTATGGTAGAATGGGGGATGGGGAGGAGAGGGTAGAGGAGAGGAATTAGCCTAGAGAGATAAGCAGGGTACATATCTCTGTCATAATACTTATCATACTGTTTATAATTGTTTATTTTAGGGATTCTTAACATGGTACCCAATAATTTATGTGTAGGCATATTTTGTGGAGATGATGCATAAACTTCCTACAGTTCCCTGAAGGTAGACATGTTAGTAAATGTTAAGAACTATTGGTTTAGCTAATGGTCTGCCTCTCCAGCTAAACTGCGTTCTTTGTTGTCAAAGACTCTTGTCTTTATGATGATCATCACAATAGATATAAAACAAGGGTTCAGTAATTATTGCGGCTGCTGCTGCTGCTAAGTCGCTTCAGTCGTGTCCGACTCTGTGCGACCCCATAGACGGCAGCCCACCAGGCTCCCCCGTCCCTGGGATTCTCCAGGCAAGAACACTGGAGTGGGTTGCCATTTCCTTCTCCAAGGCATGAAAGTGAAAAGTGAAAGTGAAGTCGCTCAGTTGTGTCCGACTCTTAGCGACCCCATGGACTGCAGCCTACCAGGCTCCTCCATCCATGGGATTTTCCAGGCAAGAGTACTGGAGTGAGTTGCCATTGCCTTCTCCGCAATAATTATTGAGTGAATGAACAATTTACTTTTTGCTTTCTCTTCCAGCATTGGGAGACAAAAACCAGAAAACCACTTGCAGCCCAGAGCAATTCTTTCTTATAGAGAGTTTTGCAGGTTTTTTTCAATCCTTGCTTCCATCGCACATATTGTATGAAGAGACTAAGTCTCTGAGCAATCTTGACTCCTTCGGTCCTTGTAGCAAAACCTAGGAGGAAGGTACTATTGATGTCCTACTTCTTGAGGAGTGAAGCTGAGGGACAGAGAGGTTAACTGGCTTGTCGAGGGAATACAGCTGGGTAAGTGACGGAGGCAGGGGTCAAACCCAGTCTGGCTGCAGAGTCTGTGCTTGTGAGCAGCACACTGTGGCATGACCTGCAAGTTGGCTCATGGGTAAAAGGGTCATGTCATCAGAAGACACGCAGTGTAACCTGACAGCGAAGGCATCTGCTGTAACTGCCGTTGTTCTATGAAAATATGCCCTTCAAAAGCAAAGCAGGAAAAAGCAGAGCTTGATTCAAAGGGCTTGAGTTCATGCAGCTATGAATGATGGGCTCAAGTGGATAGCTCCACATTGTAAAATGCCAACTGCTGACAAAGCTGTGAGATTATATTTAATGTTTGATTGTGGAAATTCTCTAAAATATATTCAGAATTGTAGGGAAAAATACCGTGAACCTCCATGTACTCATCACCCAGCCCAACAATTAACCACATGACCACATTTTATCCACACTCTCACTTGTTTCTAAACTTTATTGTTTTTAACACATTATTGACCAGAAACATGTTAATACCTCTTTTGTTACCTGAACATTATTGACTAGCGTGTTTCAGCTTTCACTTACATAACAGATCACCAGCCACAGGTGTTTCTGCAAAAATCCCCTGGTCAATAGAGAGTTAAGTCAACTCTAGATATCATGTGATTTCATAACAGAACTTTAAAAGATTGTGCTAGTCACCTAGAAACTGTCTAGAACTGAATTCAGAAGACTTGGATTTTGCCTCGACCGCATTCCAGCTGTGTCTTTGGGCAATAACTTTTCTGAGCCTCAGTTGCATCATCTGTAAATTTTGTTTACAGATGTTTCACCATATTGTTTTGAAGATTAGATAATTCAACATATGTGAGTAATATTTAAACTAAGGCTTTGATTGAACCTCGTGTAGCTCTGCTTCCATCCTGCCCCACCATGAGAATTATGATAGTTAATTTTATATGTCAACTTGATGAGACTATGGTGACAAGCTATTTGGCTAAATACCAGTCTAAATGTCTCTGTAAAGGTATTTATTTATATCTTATTGAAGTATAGTTGATTTAAAAAATTACATTAATGACGTGTATAGCATTATATTATATTACATGTATATAGTGTGGTGATTGTGTATGTTTACAGATTATGCTGCATTAATTACAAGACCATGGCTATGATTCCCTGTGCTATAGACTATATCCGGGTTGCTTCTCTATTTTATACATAGCAGTTTGCATCTCTTACTCCCGTACCCCTAATTTGCCCTTCCCCTGTTCCTTCTCCCCTCTTTATTGGAGTATAGTTGCTTTAGAATATTGTGTTAGTTTCTGCTCTACAGCAAAGTGAATCAGCTGTACCTATACATGTATCCCCCCTTCCTTGGAATTCCTTCCCATTTAAGTCACCACAGAGCGTTAAGTAGAGTTCCCATGCTATTGAGTCGTTTCTCATTAGTTATTTATTTTACACACAGTAGTGTATATATGCCAAGCCCGCACGGCCCTTCCCCCCTTGGTTTCTGTACATTTGTTCTCTATGTCTGTGTCTCTATTTCTGCTTGCAAATAAGTTTATTTATCCATGTTTTATGCGTTGGTATACGATAATTGATTTTCTCTTTTTTACTTACATCACCCTCTATGACAGTTTCTAGTCCATCCACATCTCTGCAGAGGGCAAAGTGAAGGTATTTTAAATGTGGGATTAACACTTACAATCAGTTGACTTTAAGTAAAGCAAACAATCCTCCAAAATACAGATTGGTCTCATCCAGTCAGTGGAAGGTCTTCAGAGAAGACTGAGGAGACAGGTTCCCCCTGAAGAAGAAATTCTGCCTCTAAATTGTAGTATAGAAATTCTGCTTGATTTTTCGGCCTTCGGACTACAGGCTGCAATGTCAACTTTTATTCAAATTTGCAGCCTACCACTTGACTATGGATTTTGGACTGGACAGCTCCACAGTCAAGACTGACTTCAAATTGGGATTTAGCCAAAGAGGGTCAACAGCAGGCAGTTGGAGGATGTGGGGAGAGAGAGGCTGGGCATTTGTCCCCTTGGCTTTCTGCTGGAAGGTTATTCTAAGCTGCTCTTCTGAAGTGGTCCTTCCCGCTGCTGAGGTTCAGTGTTGCTTCCTCCCCTCCCCTCTCCAGGAGATCAGGCGACTTCCTCCCCGACACTGTTCCAGCCCCTGGCACCATCCCCGTGGGTTCCTCACACTGTGCCCACACTTTGGCAAACAGTTCCTTTATTAAACTCTTCTTAAGTACCCAGTTTGAGGATGCCATCTGCTTACTACAGGGACCACAAGGGTACAGATGCCAGAGCAAGCAGTTTAACAGACAATCACATACCAGGTATGTGGATTAGACAATGTCATGAAGAATTCCATTAGGAAAACTTCAAGTGCTCATCACTTTTCTGGAGTCCCCAGACTGCCTCGTTCCAAGCTGTCCAGCTGTCTGGGAAAACTCAGCGCATGTCTTCCCCACCCTCTTCCTCTCCAAGGCGTTCTCTACCAGGAACTGAACTCACTCAGGTCCCTCTCATCTACTCTTGACCTTTTCTTTTCTTTTTTTTACTGCATCTTGGCAGCAGGGAAAAGCAACTCCTCTCGTTTCCCACAGTATCACATCATCTCCTTCTTTCCACGCCCTCAGCATCCTCTTTCCCCAGCCTCTGAGCCTTGCTGTCTCTGGGGCCAGCTAGCCCACAGCCTCTGAAACCAGCACAGTCAAGGCCAGAGGTTCCCCATCAGTGCCTAGAGATCACCTCCCCAGTTCACCCTCCCTCCCTCACACACACACACACACATACAAAAACACTTTGGTTATTTAAAGTGTTATTGTCATTTTTCTTTTAGATGTGGTGATTCAACAGTTTGGCCATTTCTACAGGACTACACAACTAATTTCCACCCACAGCTAATTGGATATCCTTTCATTTCCCCACCAGTCCCCTAGTGTGGCTCCTGCCACCCCTTGCCCCCATCAATATGTATAAAGTGGCTCCAAATATTAGCAGTATGTTTTGAAAAACACAACCAATTATACCAGGAATCTGATATATTCAAAGCTAATCACAGCTTTTCCTTCCTTGGCAGCTTACTTTGAAAATTAGAAAACAACCATTCTTGTTTATTAAAAACAAAAACAAAAACTTGACCTCTATTCACCAACACAACAGTGTGTGGAAATTTCGCTTTAAATAATTAAAAATATTAATGAACTACAGAGCAAGAGATGTCCATTTTAATGAGACACTGATGCAATATAGTGGTTTTGATGTTCTGGTTTCATTAAACTGGGATTATGTGTGGATGGGTGTGTGTAGCTGTAAGAACAAGCTCAAAGACCAAAGAGTACAAATGCTGTTTGAAAGCTAATTAAAATGGCCTTCAGGATTTGGGGAGCAGCAATAAAGTCAACACCATCTTCTGCCAACTTCCCTCTCTGTCACAGACATACTGTTTGGATCCAGCCAGCATTTCTGCTTTTGGAGTTTATGACTCAGCTGATGAATGGCCCTTGGATGTGAACATTAATGACCCCAGAGTCATCAGTCAGCAGAGGTCTCTTTGACATCCTTCTCCACCCAAACCTCCATTTATCATTGCACCCGGAAATGGGGGACCTTCCCCAAGCAAATCCACTCAGCTTCTGTGGTTGGGGAAGGTTCTTCTCAATAGTGGGGAGGAGGAAGCTGGGACCACAGCAGTGACCCAACCCTCCACCCAACCTGATTCCCTTACCTGGTCTAAATCCCTGCCTAGAAAAAGCTACAGAAACCAGAAGGCCTCCACAAGCTTCCAGCTTTTAAGAAGCACATGGCTTTTCTTTGTCCTTATAAGCCATTAGCCTCCACACCTTGGGAGCCACTTAGAAACAGTAAGTGGGAAGTAAAGAAACGCCCAAACTTGCCCCCCTTCTGGACCTGCTTCACTCTCCTGCCCTCTAAATTCTTCCTCTCCAACCCCCGCCTCCTTCATTCACTCCACCATTTTTCCCAAACCCACTTTAAAAGAGGATATCAAATAAAGAAAAGAAAGAGGTCTTACATGGAAATGTTTGTCTTTCACATTTTCCACTCTGGAATTAAACCCCAAGGCTGTGTGGTGAGTGTGTCGGTTGGGATGTTCGGTTCTTTCTACTAGTCTGTCTTTGCACGTCTCAGGACGGGCCCGGGCTTCAGGATCAGGTAGGTCTGCGTGCTGTTGATTACTAAATGACTTTGTAATATTTAACCTTTCTGGGTCTGTGGTTCCTTACACTTGTCAGTAGGGCCTCATAATGGGATATTTATGAAGATTAAGTTTAGTTAATGAATACAAAAAAACTATGGACAGAACTTAGAAGATCTTGGGTCTTCAATCACAAAAGACACCATGAATATATCCAAACCATTCCAAGGGCACAGAATTTGGATGCTCCTTGGAAATGAGTTGTTAAGGCCCATTCTGAACATCAACATTACGAGACTGACCAAGCAGAAACCCTAGCCTGGAAACTTTGAGAAACAGGCAGAGTGGCTTCACCAGGATATTCACAACTCCTTGGTTTCTAAATCTCTCCTGAGAATTAGGGTCCCCCATGAGAAGGCAATGGCAACCCACTCCAGTACTCTTGCATGGAAAATCCCATGGATGGAGAAGCCTGGTAGGCTGCAGTCCATGGGGTCGCGAAGTCGGGCACGACTGAGCAACTTCACTTTCACTTTTCACTTTCATGCATTGGAGAAGGAAGTGGCAACCCACTCCAGTATTCTTGCCTGGAAAATCCCAGAGACGGGGGAGCCTGGTGGGCTGCCATCTATGGGGTCGCACAGAGTCGGACATGACTGAAGTGACTTAGCAGCAGTAGCAGCATGAGTTTGCCAGGCTTCCCAGGTGGTGCTAGAAGTAAAGAATCCACCTGCCGATACAGGAGACATAAGAGACATGGGTTCAATCCCTGGGCTGGGAAGATTCCCAGAAGGAAGGCATGGCAAACAACTCCAGTGTCCTTGCCTGGAGAATCCCACTTACAGAGGAGCTTGGCGGACTACAGTTCACAGCGTTGCAAAGAGTTGGACACGACTGAAGTGAGCTAGCATACACACATGCACAAGTTAGAATTCTCCCAGCTGCACTGGGCCCCAGGGTCTCCTGTTATTTACATGGATCATAAGTTCAAATGTCTACATGATCTTGCTTCTGGGCTTAGCTATGGCACTTCTTCCCGCCAAGCCCATGGGACTTAAATCAGGTCTCCCTGTCCCAGTCTTGCCCCCACTACAGTCTGTTCTCGCAACAGTGAGAGGAATTTTCTTAAAAATAAATCAAAGGGTGGTGTCTCTCCTCTGCTCACCACCCCCCAGGGGCTCCCATCTCACTCAGGTAAAGTCCTTATTCTCCATAATGACCAGCAAGTAGCTCTACGACATGGTCCTCCCCGACCCCTGCTGTCCTCTTCAAGCTCATCCACTCCAGCCACACTGACACCAAACACATCAAACACATAACCAGCCACAGGGCCTTTGCAATTGCTTCCCTTGATCTGGAAGGTTTTCTTTCATTCTCCCCACCAGAAGTTTGTATCACTTTCGCCATCACTTTTCTAAGACTTCTCAAGTGTCACACCATCAGTGAGGTCATCCCTAACCTAAAGAATAAAATAGTTTGCTCACATACACACACCCCACCATACTATTACTTCTGTACCTATGCGTTGCTTTAATTTTTCATTGCACGCATCATTATCCAACATACTATGCCTTTTTAAATGAATAGGTTTTAAGTTTCGAACAGTTTAAGATTCACAGAAAAACTGAGCAGAAAGTAACAGAGAGGTCCCACAAACTCCATAGCTTACACTAGAGTTGACTCTTTGTGTTGAACATTCTATGGGTTTCAACAAATGCATAAGTTCTTGTACTTACCATTACACATTCTATATCCACCATTATGGTATCAGATGAATAGTTTCATTGCCCTAAAATTCTTTGTGCTCCACCCACTCATCTCTTCTCCTTCCCCCAAATCCCTGGTAACTACTGACCTCTGTTCTGTCTTTATAGTTTTGTCTTTTCCAGAATGTCATGCAGTTGGAATCATACAGTACATGGTCTTCTCAGATTGGCATCTTTTACTCAGCAATATGCATTTAAGATGCCCTCATGTCATTGTGGTGATTTGTATGCTTAGTCACTCAGTCGTGTCCGACTCTTTGCGACCCCAAGGACCTGCCAGGCTCCTCTGTTCATGGGATTCTCCAGGCAGGAATACTGGAGTGAGTTGCCATTTCCTTCTCCTGTGGTGGCTTAATAGCTTATTAAAAAAAAAAAAATCACTGAACCACATTCCGTTGTATGAATTGATCACAGTTTTTCAGGTTTGTTTTTTTTTAATCCATTCACTTATGGAAGGACATACGGATAAAGCTTCTATAAACATTTGGGTGCAGGTTTTTACATGGATATTATTTTCAACTTGGCTTCCCAGGTGGCAGTGGTAAAGAATCCACCTGCCAATGCAGGAGATAAAAGAGTTCAATCCCTGGCTCGGGAAGATCCCCTGGAGGAGGAAATGGCAGCCCATTCCAGTATTTCTGCCTGGAAAATTCCATGGACAGAGGAGTCGGGTGGGCTACAGTCCATAGGGTTGCAAAGAGTTGGACATGACTGAGTGACTGGTTTTCAGTCAGATTGGCATCTTTTATGCACAATTTTCAACTTACCCAGGAGCACAATTGTTGGATCATATGTCAAGAATGAGGAGGGCCTGGCAACCCACTCCAGTGTTCTTGCCTGAAGAATCCCATGGACAGAGGAGCCTGGTGGGCTATGGTCCATAGGGTCGAAAAGAGCTGGACACGACTGACGTGACCTAGCAGGCAGGCAGGCAGGCATGGTAAGAATATGGTTAGCTTCCAAAGTGACTGTATCATTTTGCATTCCCACCAGCAATGAGTAAGAATTCCTACTGCTCCACATCCTCACCAGCATTTGGTGTTGCCAGTGTTTTGCACTTTAGCCTGCTAACAGATGTGTATGATACCCTGTTGCTTTAATTTGCAACTCCCTAATGACATGTGACATTGAATAAGCCTTTGCATTTTTTTCCCTAGCTCGCCAGGCCCCTGGTAACAGAGACTCCTCTGTTTCACTCATTGCTACTTCCCCCAGGCCTCAGAATAGCATCTATATAAAGCAGACCATTTATAAGTGTTGCTTAATTTTAAGAGTGGGTTTTATGATTTTTAATTCTTAGTTGCACTTCATGTCCAAGATGACCCCCCAGCATCTTGTGGAGACTGGTCTTCGACCCAGAGGCCACTGTGGACCTGAACACTGTGAAGACAGCTCCAGAAGGGGCAGGGTGAGGAGGGCAGTCTTTTTAGTATGTGGGGGAATGTGGGCTGAATAATGGCCCCACACACTGAGCCCCACACCGCTGAGCCACTGGGGAGGCCCGTTTAGGTTTTCACATGGATGTAATTTTCGGCTTGGCTTCCCCAGGTGGCGCTAGTGGTAAAGAACCCACCTGCCAGTGCAGGAGACAAAAGAGATGAGGGTTTGCTTCCTGGGTTGGGAAGATCCCCTGGAGGAGGGCCTGGCAACCCACTCCAGTGTTCTTGTCTGGAGAATCCATGGACAGGGGAGCCTGGCCGGTAGGGTCCATAGGATCACAGAGTGGAACGTAACTGAAGAGACTTAGCATACAGCGCAATAAGGCCCACATCTTAATCCCTAGGACCTGTGAATATGTTGCCTTAAGTAATAGAAGGGATTCTGCAGGTGTGATTAAATTGAGGCTCATGAGATAAGCTGAGTAGCATGAATTAGCCAGGTGAGTCTAATTAACCACAAGCGTTCAGAAATAAGGGAGGCAGGCTGGGCCTGGGCCCTAAAGAAGGCACTGATGAATATGTAAGATGTCACATGACGCCGGAAGCCCCAGTCAGAGTGCGGAAGCGCCTCGAGCAGAGGAGTAGGCAGTCCCTAGAAGTTGGAAAAAGCCAGGGGCAAAAAAAAAAAAAAAAAAAAAGGATTCTCTCCAAAGCCTCCAGAAAATCACAGCCTCTCTGACTTCCAGACCTGTAAGAGAATAAATTCGTGTTGCTTTAGGCCATGACGTTAATGGCAGTTTGTTTAGCAGCAATGGAAAACCAATGCAGGAGGCACCTGTGTATAAGAAAATAATGAAAATGTGTGAGAAATGCTAGAATCAAAACTCATCTCTGTGATAGACTGATCTGGAAGATGAGGAAACGATAACCTCTTTAGAGGACAAGCATTTTGTTTTCAACAGGGTGCTCAAGGCAGGAAGAAAAAAGGGGTCTGTCCCCTGGACGTATAGGCTTCCCTAAAAGCTCAGTTGGTAAAGAATCCACCTGCAATGCAGGAGACCTGGTTCGATTCCTGGGTCAAGAAGATCCGCTGGAGAAGGGATAGGCTACCCACTCCAGTATTCTCAGGCTAACCTTGTGGCTCAGCTGGTAAAGAATCCGCCTGCAATGCAGGAGACCTGGGTTTGATCCCTGGGTTGGGAAGATCCCCTGGAGAAAGGAACAGCTACCCACTCCAGTACTGGAGAAATCCATGAACTGTGTAGCCCATGGGATCGCAAAGAGTCGGACACAGCTGAGTCACTTTCACTTTCTCCTGGATCGACCGTGCACAGAAGCTGAGCACTGGTTTCCCACAGATGGTGTGATGTTTACCCCTGTTGGCTCAGGGTCCACTGAAGTGTCAGGCACACAGGCGGCGCTCACTGAACACGCGTGTGGAGTGGCTGGGAATGGAGTGGAAGGGAGAACTGGAGCAGAGGCAGAGGTCTTACTGGAAACGGGGGAGACCTGGTTACCAGAAGTGGCCCAGCCTGTCAAGGCCCCTTCTGGAAGAGGGAAGGGAACACTTACTGCAAAGGTCATAGGAGGTGGTTGTTGAGGTCCACTTTGCCTCCACTTTCAGTGGTTTCTGAAGCATTCTGCAGTTCCTAAGCTGTGTCTACCCCAACTTATAGACCTGTCTGAACTCCTCCTGGGCCCTTACCCCTTACCAGGCATATCTCCTGGGACTCAATTTGCATAACAATTTGCATGATTAAGGACCTGGTGGGCTGACAGGTTTGATTTCAGTCCACAAACCTGGTCTAACTGTGCAGATGGCAACTGGTCTGTCTGCCCTTCCTTTATCTGTTTCTGTGGCTGCTGTTTTGCCCCCAAGTCAGCATATACACAAGGTCATCTCCCATTAGCTTTTTTTCCTGTAAGAAATCCAATCAGACCAACCGTTTTATGGCTTTTAATAATACTAGTGAAGAAGAATCCCACTGTGTGACACATGACCTCCTGCTATCTTGTTTGGCTGCAAGGGATCTTCAGTCTTCATTGCAGCATGCAGGATCTTTTTAGCTGCACTGTGAGCCCTTAGTTCTGCCGTGTGGACTCTAGTTCCCTGACCAGGGATCGAACCCAGGCTGGCCTCCTGCATTGGGAGCTCAAAGACTTAGCCGCGGGACCATTAGGGAAGTCCCCTCCCACTGTCTGGTTATCTTACTCTTCCTCCTTTTTACTCTCCTCTTCCACATCTCCATGACAAAATAAATGGGTAGATAAATAACGTTTGCTTTCTTAAACAGAGCAATGTTGGCCCTTTCTTGGAAACCTTGGCACCAGAGAACAGCTATACTTCAAAGGGAATTGACTACACAAGTGAGCTTATCAAGGCATTTTTCTCAAAAAGGCAAATCTCTTACTAAGATAAATTCCTAGTAAGCGTTCCCCCCCCCCCCCCATCTCATTGTGCCTGGGAATTGCCACTGAGTAGAGTGAGGGATCTGTCAGACCATCTTTTCCCGGCTCAGACCCCAGGTGCTCATGGCTGAGTTCTGCAATAAAAGGGCAAGTCAGATCTCCGGGAGCTTTTTCATCACCGTCTCCACAGGGCTCTGAGAACACAAGAAGCGGCCATATTGGTCCCAGCAGCTCTGCAATGGTACGAGATAGTGCCAGGGACTTCAGAAGTACCATACAACTCCTTTGCTCCCATGTCTAGGCCTTTTAATCAGACATCAGGCAGCCGCAGTGGGGACCTACAAGGAGAATTCATGCTTAGATGTTGCTTTTGGAGTTGACCCAATCTAGCAGCATCCAATGAAGAAGAAAAGGAAAACTGCACTGTGCAACCAAGATAACAGAAGCACAGAATTCACAGGAGACACCCTCACTCCAGGGTGCCTGGAATGCTCTGGGAGGAAGTTGAGCATTAAAGGGATTAACTGTCCTAGGCTCTTAGCAGAGGATAACAAGGGGACCTATCTGGGTCTCTCTGCTAGGTTTTCTACAACCGAATAGGAAATAATCCCTCAAACAAAACATGTGCTTTGTCCATTTGTCTTCCATGGCACATAGCAGCGCGGCTTGTCTTGCTCAAGGTTATTTAAGAATAACTTCAAAGTGTGGAGGAAAGACAGTTTGGGTAACTGGGCCCTCTCCTGCCTGTTTTCTCTTCCTTCTTGCTCTCTGAGGGACACAGATATAGAAACGAAGCTTCTTTTTGTGGATCCAGGAAAGGGTAGAGATGGTCCTGCCTCTGATTGAAGGTGCTCCTGAATTTTCATAACAACTTCCTTATCTCTCCGTCTTTCCCCTACCTCCCAGTCAACTCTGTTTACCTGTAACTTAAGATCTTCATACCCATGCATTGCATGCTTGGTCGTGTTTGACTGTTTTCGATTCCGTAGACTGTAGCCCGCCGGGCTCCTCTGTCCATGGGATTCTCCAGGAAATAATACTGGAATGGGTTGCCATTTCCTACTCCAGGGAATCTTCCCCACCCCGGGGTCGAGCTCACATCTCAACATCTCCTGCATTGGCAGGGGGATTCTTTACCACTGTGTCACCTGGGAAGCCCTATGCATTAAGGGATAACTTAAGGCATTAACCTCCTTAAGGTTTAAAGTCCTGTTCCTATAAACCTCAGATCAAGCCAGGGGCTTTATAGCCTGCTCAGTCGTATAATCATTTTTACAAAGTATGAAATTTACTCCACACTCATTATGTTGTCATCAATATCCTTGTAACCTTTTTAAGTTGTAAATAGATGAGCCACAAATTGGAAAAGATCAGAAATCTGCTGGAAGGGAGTTGAAAGTTCAGTGCTATTGTAAGCTTTACTTCATGTCAATACTAATTTGTCTCACCTAATGATCTGCATGGGAATAAGCATAAAATGTGTAAGCAGGTGTGTGCTTGTGGTTATAAATCGTGTGCTTGAGTTCATGGAGACTCTTTGGTCTGTGCCTGACGTCTCCCATTGCTCAAGGTTGCTTACACCTTTCCCTAGGCAGGGCAGCCACCAAACCAGAGTTCACCTGGGTGCAGCAGGACCCGCTAACCTCATGCCATCTTCCCCTTCAGCTCCACATCTCTGCATGCCCCCTAGCACACAGGAATGATATCCTAAATGGCTGCTCAAAGGCTGGACATTTTAACATCAGCATCCTTTCTTTATCTCAAAGTTGAATTTCAAGTGCTTCTCTGGATCATCCACCATGCATTTTCTTTTTAATGCCAAATATCTTTGGATCTTCTCTTCTGTGGATTATTTTTTTTTTAATGTTTGTTTATTTTTCACCGTGCTGGATCTTTGTTGTTGAGCAGGCTTTTCTCTAGTTGCGGCAAGCAGGGGCTACTCTCTGGTTGTGGTGCACGAGCTTCTCATTGCAGTAGCTTCTCCCATGGGGCCTGGGGTCTAGAGCACAGGCTCCGTAGTTGTGGCACTGTGGCTTAGTTGCCCCGTGGCATGTGAAATCTTCCCAGACCAGGGATCAAACCTGGGTCTCCTGCGTCGGCAGGTAGACTCTTTATCACTGAGCCACCAGGGAATCCCTCTTTTGTGGATTTACTTATATTTCTTTTTTAAATTTTATTTTTTTGGCTGTACCACATGCGCGTGGGATCTTAGTTCTCTGACCAGGCATCAAATCTGAGCCCCCTACAGTTTAACTGTTGAACCACCAGGGAAGTTCCAGTTTATTAGTATTTTTAAAACCGCATTAACGTCTATAGTTTTCCCCCATAAAAAAGTACAAAGTACAAAGTGAAGTCACTCAGTCTTGTCCAACTCTTTGCGATCCCATGGACTGTAGCCTATCAGGCTCCTCCATCCATAGAATTTTCCAGGCAAGAGTACTAGAGTGGGTTGCCATTTCCTTCTCCAGGGGATCTTCCCAACCCAGGGATTGAACCTGGGTCTCCCGGATTGCTGGCAGACACTTTACTGTCTGAGCCACCAGGGAAGCATGCATAATTCCCCTATGGGGTGCATCATTTAAGTTTTAATCTATATTATTCTTATATTCTGTCTTTTCCTACCCCCCGATATGCACACAGTAAAAGTATTATACCCAATACTTCACTTGTTAGAATACCTTTTGCCTACACATGTATGCATTTCTGACTCATTTTCCACCATGCTGTGATGAGAGACTTAGACTTACAATGACCACAGTCTTTTGTACTAAGTAATACTGGCTATCATTTGTCTAGATCTGTGTAATACCTGATATAGAGGCCAGGAACTGGGCAGCCAGTGTTTAAGGGACTTATTTAACATTCCTCTGTTAGTAAGTGATGGCACTGAGGCTTATTTCATGGTCTTTTTGACTTTAGAACATGTTTTCTTAACCCATGGCCTGGTTATGGTACTATTTGAAATCAGTACTGACACTAACATTTGATTGCTGTACCAGTCCCCTAAACTTCTAGACTCCCCATCTTTCCACATAATTCTTATAATTTTAGGAAGGTTGAGGGAATCCTTGTGCGTTCTATCCCATCTCTGCGCTGCTAACCCCAGGCATCTTTGCCTAGTCAATCCCACTCAGCAATTGCCCCAAGCCACACTCCCCATCCATCAAAACTCCTATCCTTTCCTTCAGATGGTGGATGAAAGGAACCTGCTTTATTTTCAGACCTTAAGTGTAAAATAAATCCTACTTTAGAAGCAGTCTAGCAGTCACTTTAGAAATGGTTTATAGTTTTGTCCTTGAACAGTAATGTTAAAATTTGGACATAACATTTCCAATCTTCTTAGCCTGAAGATGAGCAAAACCTAGGGGCTGAAAATAACCAAAAGGATTTGAAATGGCTGGTGCACACCAAATTCCTTTTGTGATTAATAAATAATAAAATAATACTCAAGAAACATTCCACTTGAATAAGATTCAAAGATATTTTATGGTTTAGATTTTCACCATTTTGGGGGTGCTCCTTGTTGAGGGACATAGAGCAATTTATTTTCGGCTGGTCTTTCTGTTATCTGATTTGAAGGTCTGCACATCAAAGAGGTGAGAATACCTAGAGCTGGGGCTGAGTAGGTGTGAATTCCAGATTGATGGCAATTAGTCTATTAATAAGGTATCAGGTTGAATACAGTCCTTTTTATCCTGATGTCAGTCTGTTCTCAAAATAACTTATCTCCTGAATCTAGACTGTTTGGATGAATTTTGTATTATTAGAATGTTTTCAAAATGTTCTTAGCAACTCTCACCTGTTCTCCAGATGAACCTTGTAATTACATTGCCAATTTCCAAAAAGTAGTCCCATCAGCATATTGATTGGGTTTTTAATAAGTAGATAAACTAATCTGGGACAAATTAACATTTTTACAGTATTCAACCCTGTTATCTAGAAGTATGCATATGTCTCCGTCTTTTTTAAACTTTTTTAAAAACTACTTAAATTTATAAGTAATGAGTATATTTTGCAGTTTTACCTCCCAAACTATACTCATCTTATGCTATTTCTTAAAAAGCAATTTCTGCTTTTATATCTGCCATTTCATTCCTTCTGTTTTCCTAAGATTAGTTTTAATATTATTATATTTATTTTTTATGAAGTATAGTTAATTTATAAATTTTATATTTTAGGTATTCACAGAGAGATTCAGCATTTTTTTACAGATTATACTTCATTAAAGGTTACTAAAAGATAATGGCGATTACTCCCTGTACTATACAATATATCCTTGTTGCTTATCTGTTTTGTACATAGTAGTTTGTATCTTTTAATCCCGTCTTGCCTCTTGCTACTTTCTCTCCTCCACTCGTACCCACTATTTTTCTATACTGTGAGTCTGTTTCTGTTTTGCTATGTACATTAGTTTGTTTTACTTCTTGGATCATGCATGTGAGTGATACAGTATTTGTCTTTCTCTGACCTCTTTCACTAAGGATAATAATCTCTTAGGCTTCCCTGGTGGCTCAGAAAGTAAAGAATCAGCCTGCAATGCAGGAAGACCTGGGCCCATCTATATTGCAGATGGCTCAATTTCCTTCTTTCTATGGCTGAGTAATATTCCATTATGTGTGTGTGTATATACAGATATTTTCCCCCAGTAGTCTTTTATCCATTTGTCTGTTGATGGACGGGGATTGCTTCCATATCTTGGCTATTGTAAATAGTGCTGCTATGAACATTGTGGTGGATGTATCTTTTTGAATCAGTGTTTTGTTTTTTCCCATATATATACCCAGGAATGGGCTTCCCTTGTGGCTCAGCTGGTAAAGAATCCACCTGCAATGAGGAAGATATGGGTTCTGTCCCTGGGTCCGGAAGATCCCCTGGAGAAGGGAAAGGCTACCCACTCCAGTATTCTGGCCTGGAAAATTCCATGGACTGTGTAGTCCATGGGGTTGCAAAGAGTCCCAGGCAACTGAGCGACATTGACTTTCACTTTCACTTTCACCCAGGAATGGACTTGCTGTAGCATTTAGTTGTTCTAGTTTCTTTCTTTATTTCTTTTTTCTTTTTTTTTTTTTGAGTAAACTCCAAACTGTTTTCCGTAATGGCTGCACTAATTTACATTCCCACCAACAGTGTACAAGAGTTCTCTCTTCTCCACATCTTCACCAGCATTTGTCATTTGTAGATTTTCAGTTCAGTTCAGTCGCTCACTCGTGTCCGACTCTTTGCAACCCCAAGAACTGCAGCACGCCAGGCCTCCCTGTCTATCACCAGCTCCCAGAGTTCACCCAGACTCATGTGCATTGAGTCAGTGATGCCATCCAGCCATCTCATCCTCTGTCGTCCTCTTCTCCTGCCCCCAATCTCTCCCAGCATCAGAGTCTTTTCTAATGAGTCAGCTCTTCCCATGAGGTAGACAAAGTATTGGAGTTTCAGCTTTAGTATCAGTCCTTCCAAAGAACACCCAGGACTGATCTCCTTTAGGATGGACTGGTTGGATCTCCTTGCAGTCCAAGGGACTCTCAAGAGTCTTCTCCAACACCACAGTTTAAAAGCATCAATTCTTTGATGACAGCAGTTTTGACATATGTGTGGTGATACCTCGTTGTGACTTTGATTTGCATTTCTCCAATAGTTAGCAATGTTGAGGATCTTTTCACATGCCTGTTGGCTATCTGTATGTCTTCTTTGGAAAAAAATTCTATTCAGGTCTTCTGCCCATTTTTTGATTGGGTTGTTTTTTTTGACATTGAATTGTATGACTATTCATACACTTTGGATATTAACCTTTTGTTAATCATGTCATTTGCAAATATTTTCTCCCATATATAGGTTGTCTTTTTGTTTTCTTGATGTCTTTCTATCCTGTGCAGAAGTATTTAATTAGATCCAAGTTGTTTATTTTTGCTTTTATTTTTTTGCCTTGCATAATAGACCTAAGAAAATTGCCAAAATTTATGTCAGAGTAACTAACACCCAAAAAAGATGTCCTTTTTATTATAGGGGACTGGAATGCAAAAGTAGGAAGTCAAGAAACACCTGGAGTAACAGGCAAATTTGGCCTTGGAATGCGGAATGAAGCAGGGCAAAGACTAATAGAGTTTTGCCAAGAAAATGCACTCATCATAGCAAACACCCTCTTCCAACAACACGAGACAAGACTCTACACATGGACATCACCAGATGGTCAACACCGAAATCAGATTGATTATATTCTTTGCAGCCAAAGATGGAGAAGCTCTATACAGTCAACAAAACAAGACCAGGAGCTGACTGTGGCTCAGATCCTGAGCTCCTTATTACCAAATTCAGACTTCAATTGAAGAAAGTAGGGAAAACTGCTAGACCATTCAGGTATGACCTAAATCAAATCCCTTATGATTATACACTGGAAGTGAGAAATAGATTTAAGGGACTAGATCTGATGGATAGAGTGCCTGATGAACTATGGACGGAGGTTCTTGACATTGTACAGGAGACAGGGATCAAGACCATCCCCATGGAAAAGAAATGCAAAAAAGCAAAATGGCTGCCTGAGGAGAGCTTACAAATAGCTGTGAAAAGAAGAGAGGCAAAAAACCAAGGAGAAAAGGAAAGATATAAGCATCTGAATGCAGAGTTCCAAAGAATAGCAAGAAGAGATAAGAAAGGCTTTTTCAGGGATCAATGCAAAGAAATAGAGGAAGACAACAGAATGGGAAAGACTAGAGATCTCTTTAAGAAAATTAGACATACCAAGGGAACATTTCATGCAAACATGAGCTCGATAAAGGACAGAAATGGTATGGACCTAACAGAAGCAGAAGATATTAAGAAGAGGTGGCAAGAATACACAGAAGAACTGTACAAAAAAGAGCTTCACGACCCAGCTGATCATGATGGTGTGATCACTCATCTAGAGCCAGACATCCTGGAATGTGAAGTCAAGCGGGCCTTAGAAAGCACCACTACAAACAAAGCTAGTGAAGGTGATGGAATTCCAGTTGAGCTATTCAAATCCTGAAAGATGATGCTGTGAAAGTGCTGCACTCAGTATGCCAGCGAATTTGGAAAACTCAGCAGTGGCCACAGGACTGGAAAAGGTCAGTTTTCATTCCAATCCCAAAGAAAGGCAATGCCAAAGAATGCTCAAACTACCACACAATTGCACTCATCTCACATGCTAGTAAAGTAATGCTCAAAATTCTCCAAGCCAGGCTTCAACAATACGTGAACCGTGAACTTCCAGATGTTTAAGCTGGTTTTAGAAAAGTCAGAGGAACCAGAGATCAAATTGCCAACATCCGCTGGATCATTGTAAAAGCAAGAGAGTTCCAGAAAAACATCTATTTCTGCTTTCTTGACTATGCCAAAGCCTTTGACTGTGTGAATCACAATGAGCTATGGAAGATTCTGAGAGAGATGGGAATACCAGACCACCTGACCTGCCTCTTGAGAAATCTGTATGCAGGTCAGGAAGTAACAGTTAGAACCAGACATGAACAACAGACTGGTTCCAAATAGGAAAAGGAGTACCTCAAGGCTGTATATTGTCACCCTGCTTATTTAACTTATATGCAGAGTACACCATGAGAAACGCTGGACTGGAAGAAACACAAGCTGGAATCAAGATTGCCGGGAGAAATATCAACAACCTCAGATATGCAGATGACACCACCCTTATGGCAGGAAGTGAAGAGGAATTTAAAAAAGCCTCTTGATGAAAGTGAAAGAGGAGAGTGAAAAAGTTGGCTTAAAGCTCAACATTCAGAAAACAAAGATCATGGCATCCAGTCCCATCACTTCATGGCAAATAGATGGAGGAACAGTGGAAACAGTGTCAGACTTTATTTTTTGTGCTCCAAAATCACTGCAGATGGCAATTGCCGCCATGAAATTAAAAGACGCTTACTCCTTGGAAGGAAAGTTATGACCAACCTAGACAGTATATTCAAAAGCAGAGACATTACTTTGCCGACTAAGGTCCGTCTAGTCAAGCCTATGGTTTTTCCTGTGGTCATGTATGGATGTGAGAGTTGGACTGTGAAGAAGGCTGAGCACTGAAGAATTGATGCTTTTGAACTGTGGTGTTGGAGAAGACTCTTGAGAGTCCCTTGGACTGCAAGGAGATCCAACCAGTCCATTCTGAAGGAGATCAGCCCTGGGTGTTCATTGGAAGGACTGATACTAAAGCTGAAGCTCCAGTACTTTGGCCACCTCATGCGAAGAGTTGACTCATTGGAAAAGACTCTGATGCTGGGAGGGATTGGGGGCAGGAGGAGAAGGGGACGACAGAGGATGAGATGGCTAGATGGCATCACTGACTTGATGGACGTGAGTCTGAGTGAACTCCGGGAGCTGGTGATGGACAGGGAGGCCTGGCGTGCTGCAATTCATGGGGTCACAAAGAGTCGGACACGAGTGAGCAACTGAACTGAACATTCTGCATATGTTCTCTTCTAGGAATTTTATGTTATCATGTCATACACTTAGGTCTTTAATCCATTTTGAGTTTATATTTGTTATAGTATGAGGAAATGTTCTGAACTCAATGTTTTGCATGTAGGTATCCAGTTTTCCCAGCACTACTTATTACTTGCTAAAGAGGCTTTTTCTCCATTGCATATTGTTGCCTCCTTTATCATAGATCAATTGACCATAAGCACATGGGTTTATTTTGGGGGCTCTTTCTTTTGTTCCATTGATCTGTGTGTCTGTTTTGTGTCAGTACCATTCTATTTTGATTACTGTAGCTTTATAGGATAATCTGAAGCCACGAGGGTGATACATCCAGCTTTGTTCTTTTCTCAAGATTGTTTTGGCAATTCTGGTTTTTTTTAATAGTTCCATGTTAATTTTAGGATTACTGTTCTAATTTTATGAAAACTGTCATGGGTATTTTAATGGAGGATGCATTAAATCTATAGATTGTTTTAGGTAGTAAGGCCATTTTTAACAATATTCTTCCAATTCAAGAGCACAAGGTATCTTTCCATTTCTTTGTGCCATTTCTTTGTATTCTTATCATTTTTTATTTTACAAAATAAAAAAATGGTCTGAGTCTGAGTTTACCTGTTAATAGTGCTTTGACTGCCTTCTGTTGGACTTCATGTATTCATAGCTCATCTTTTTTTAAAATTATTGTTTTCCTCTTTAAACTTTTATTATTTGGGGTAATAGAGGATATGACCAAAAATATTAACAGTAAAAATACCAATAGCTAGTATATATCAAGTGCTTTTTATTTACCAACCACAGTAATTAGTTCTATAAAAACTCATTCTGTCCTCATAATACCTATAGAAGGTAGATATTATTAATCTTCACGTTTTACAGATTAAGAAACCATGGTTCAGTTAGTAAACCAAAATGTGGCTCCACAGTTTCCGCATTGTGCTTTCAATCCACATAGTAATCCCCACTCATCTGAATTTACTGAGGTTGTCGTACGGTCTCTTATTTAAGTTCAGCTGTTGGTAATATAGCATATGTGCTTGATAAAAATGCTGTTGAAATTTATCAGCTTTGAAGTAGATCTATTAATGGACACTCCATTCGTCATTATTTGTATTGCCTCCCTCATAAAAGACTAAGAAGAGGTTTTTTCAAGGTTTATTATGCTTCTCTCTGTGTCTCCTGATTGTGCCTGAAATAACTAAACCTTTTAAATTTTGTAAAGATCTGCCTGCCCCATCATTGAGCCTGTTTGCCACAGTTTCAATCCTGTCCTTTATTAACTCCAAAGTGAATTTTGAAAAATTATTTTAAAAAAATATTTTGTCTTTTGGTTTCCCCACAAGCCTATCTCCACTGTCTTCCTTTTTTTTTTTTTTTTTTTTGCCTCAACCCACTGCATTTCATCTCAGCATCTCCCATTACTTTATTCTGTTTTGTAGAAATTGTATCTTCTTACATACTACTAACCATATCATATTACCCTCTACAAGTTTATTCTAGTTTCAGAGGTCTGCCCTCCCCACCAAGCCATGGAAATTGCATCCTTCTTTCTCCCCATGCTTTCTCTTTTTTCTCTGTTAATCCTAAACTTGCTGCCTGCTAAGAGACAGGATGTGGGAGTATCATTGGCCTTATCCTCCGCCCCTTTCCTGCTCTGTATTTGGCTTGAGTGTCAATGTGCAGGACCCCTACTCTGGTTCCTTGGTCCTTTGGGCTTTTTGTACCCAGCTTTGCTGAACAGAAATGGGACCTCTTTCCTCCAGCTCAACTTCCTGATGCTCTGATCGATGGGAGCAGTCAAGGACAATCGAGGCTTGCACGCTGAATAGAGCTTGTCTCATCTCCATCTTGGCTACCAACAGTTCTTCTCAAATGCGCATCCAGAAATCCATAAGTTCTATGAGAGTTTCAAAATTCTGTCTTTTTACTTTTATAATAATCTGAAAGCATTTATTATTATAAAGATTAATTTCCATTTCAGTGATAATTTGCAAATGGAAGACATTTGCACAGGGCCAAGGTTTCATTTTTTTACGTCACAGATCTTAATAATTATCATGAGTCATTAGCGCAACTAGCAAGACTGCATTAGATAATAGTATTATATAAATGTCAGATTTCCTGATTGATAAATATTTTTATAGTAATAAAAAAAGAAAGTTCTTGTCTTTAGGAAGTAGACATTGGAGTAATTATAAATGTGAATAAAGGCTACAAACATCTTTCAAATGAGTGTATGTGTGTATACTATAGGCTGGTAGATTGATAGATGAGCAAATGGGGCAAAATGTCAAAAACATGTTAACAACTGGTGAATTCGGGTAAAGCTTATGTGGATGTTCTTTGTATTTCTTGCAATTCTTAAGTGTGAAATCATATAACAAATATTTTTTTAAGTGTTATGACTTTCATGGACCTAGGTTCAATAAGTGCTCTTAAAGTATACAAAAATTTTTTTTCCTTAAAAGTTATTCAAGTTGAGAAATGTGAGTAAATCCTCCACTATCCCACCAGGCTGACCAGTTTTAGAACCCTAGCCACTGGATGGACCAGTTTTAGAACCCCAGCCGTTTTACTTTCCTGCTTAGAGTGTTCCACTGGCTCCTTGAGCACCACATTTCTAGCCTGGCCTACAAGACTCTTCTAACATACCCCTTGCCCAGTCCCAACTGGGACAACTCACTGCACTTAATTTAAAAACACGAAGTATCAATACTTGTGGCTTCATAGGAGGATTCTGTGGTTTCCCTCTTCTCTGCCTTTGGCCAGGCTTCTCGTGTTGTGCAAACTGCCATCCTCTAACTTGCCCTCCTTACACACCCTTCTCTCTTTAACTGAATATGTGTTAAGCATTTGCTAAAGTCCAGTTCAGACTCCTCCTCCAGGAAGCCTTCTTTGAATCCTCCCAGGCTGGGTCCACTCTGGGCTTCAAGGGCCCCCTGTGGGACCCTCCATCACAGTCCTCTTACTGCTGTCTGTGTCTCCACTGGACTGTGAGCTCCAAAACGGCAGAGAAGTCTGACCTAGCACAGTGACTGGGAACAGAGAGGACATTAGACCCGAGGAGTAGAGAAACTTAGCAGATGGTTAAGCGGGGTCCTGCCATGTGTGCAAGAAGAGAATAGAGCCACTTTGTGATGGATGAGTTTAAAAGTTCCTAAAGTATCTGCCTCCTTTAAATGTCTCCCATGATCATTTCTCAATGTTTGAAATTTCCACCTAATATTCTTTCTTAGAAATATTGGTTCTAAAAAGATAAACTTTAGCTACACTTAAGTTTTCTGGTATGGATGACCTATTTGTGTGCATTTGCTAGTGGTAAACAATCTTCCTGCTAATGCAGGAGATGCAAAAGACATGGGTTCGATCCCTGGGTCAGGAAGATTCCCTGAAGAAGGAAATAGCAACCTACTCCAGTATTCTTGCCTGGAGATGGGATCATAGACAGAGGAGACTCATGGGCTATAGTCCACAGGGTCTCAAAGAGTCAGACGCAATTGAGCGATATGGGCATTATTATAACAGCACAGATGATCACCATTGAGTATCCTATAGGTCTGTAGAGCACTTTGATTTATAACTGATGTAAGTTTCTTGAGAGTCTCAACTATCTTTCCATGTATTATTGTTCTTTCCAGCCCAGCAAAGTCCCTGAACATAGTAAGTGCTCAATAAAAGTATGTTGTGTAAATAAGTGAATGGACAACGTTCACACATGTTATCTCAATAGATGCTCACAGACAAAACCCAAAGCTGGGAGAGATGGTGACTACAAACCTTCCAACGTCATTTACCTAAAGGAACGAACTGTTTGGAGTCAGAGAGGGGACCACCCCAAAGTAACACACTTGTCTCGTGAGTGTGTGCGTTTGCTCACGAACTGGGGCTAGCAAGAGTAAACTTTTTGAAGAGGAGGAATGATGATGGATTTACCTGAGCCTCAAATAGGGGTTGTGATACCTTTTCTGAATCCCACGGATTCAGCAAAGGGTTAATGGAAGCTTTTGAGCTGGCTAGATAATTAACAGGATTAAATCTCTACCTGTCAATTAAGCCAATATATTTGAGTATAATGCTATTTAATTCTGTAGCAGGAACAGTGCAATAAATCAAAGTTTACAGATGTCTTCAGCAAGCCCTTGATGGATGAAACACTGTAACTCAGAGGTGCCTAGAAAATCTCAAATAAGATAGCCTCCCATGTGATTAATATAGCTGTCTGCATTGGCATTGGCTCCAGAAGGTTCTAATCCAAACATGTTTAACATCACATACTTTATTGTGACAGATTTAGACACCTGAACTAACTAACCAGGCAAACGGTGCTTAATTATATTGACTCATTGTGGCCCTCAGCTGTAAAGCTGGGATGCAGAATTAGGTGTTAATTCCCATCACACACAGTCACATACAGCACAGGCAGCCCAGTGTCCAGAGTGCCTTCCAGGGTCTGGTGCACAAAGCACTGAGCAGAGGAATAATCTGATTCCTCTAAGGGTCACTCCGCTTCTCTCTGTTCAGTGGTGCTTGTCTGCAGGCCTCGTTCAGACTGCCTGACCACCAAATGCCATGACTGATCACAAGGGGAACAGAGACAAGTGAAGACGAACGTATCAGTGAATATTTCCCCATTAAAAAAAAGAATTGTGGTTCAAGGTTTTTAAAAAATATTTATTTATTTGGCTGTATTAGGTCTTAGTTGCGACAAGTAGGGTCTTCGTTGTCATACAGGATCTTTCATCACGGTTTAGTAGCTGTTGCATGATGGCTTAGGTTCTCCAAGGCATGTGGGATCTTTGTTCCCTGATCAGGGATTGAACCTATGTCCCCTGCATTGTTGTTTAGTCACTAAGTCGTGTCCAAGTCTTCTGTGTCCTCGTGGACTGTCCCCTACCAATCTCCTCTGTCATGGGATTTTCCAGGCAAGGATACTGGAGTGGGTTGCATTTCCTTCTCCAGAGGGTCTTCCTGACCCAGGGATCAAATCAGTGGTCGAACCTGCATCTCCTGCATTGGCAGGTGGATTGTTTACTGCCATTAGGGGAAGCCCCTCCCCTGCATTGCAGGGCAGATTTTTAACCACTGGACTACCAGGGAAGACCCCCAAGTCTTCTTTAATAAAGAAAAGTTGGTACCTACTAAAGTACATCTACATGATTGGAAGTCTATGGTTGAAGAGACTTAGCTAAATGCTTGTTAACATTCAGTATTTATTCTGGAAAACAATTCCAGAAGCATGGCCTTCTAAGCAGGTATACACATTTCATTATCAAACGTGGGCTAGAAACTTCCAGATAGAAACAGCTAGAAACAACTCCCAGCCCTGTTTCTGAGCTGAACTTACTCAGAGAGGACCCCTCTCTGTCCCATATGAGAAGCAAAACATGCAAAATCGACGCTAATTTTCCCAATAGGGTCAAGTTGTCGGATTTCATCTATGCTAATGTCACACTGGAACCATAGAGGAACGGGTCTCAGTCACTGCTTGCTGATGGGCTGAAGGATCAATAAGGTGTGACACGTGTGCAAAGATGGTGTGAGACAGACATGAAGCAAAACAATAGTCTCTGCTCTCAGGACATGCCTAATTTATGAGGGAGAGCATCTCAACACATAAGAATCAGTTACGGTGTTGGCCATACACGAAACAAGAATTCACTGAGGAGAGACCAGCGTGGGCTGCAATTAACCAAGAAAATCTTCATAAAGAAGATTAGGCTGAGATGGTTAGAGACAGTGAAGGCTTTGGACAGAGGCAATGAAATAGGATGTGCAAGATGGGAGAAAACACAGAAGTCTGGAAGTAGAAATTGATGTGTTGAGTGAGGGAGGCATTTAAAGAATGTGTATTGCCTACTAGCGGTGGGTGGGATGGGTGTGATAAAACCACCCAGAATAGCACCCGGAGAAGTCCGAACCTAAAACCAGTGTCAAAAGGGAGACATTCGACATAATTGGGTAAAGATGTGACAACTTGAGAAGAGGGTTTTAAGAACCTTCATCTAGCAGGGGGTGTGTAGAATGAACTGGAGAAGAGCAAGATGAGTTGGAGCAGGCAGGTAGGAAGCTACGGCAAAATCTTGACTTTGGTAGTCGGAGAAGAATTAAGACAAAAGGGATCAACCCAGGAGAATAAAGTGAAAATGGCTCAAATTCTCTCTGTTTCCATTTTAGAGCTGTAAATTTTGCCAAGTGGAAATAGAGATAATGTCTGTGATAGATTCCCCAAATACCTATTCTACCCAAATGCTCATCCTCTTGAGCTGTTGGTCCTCAACCAATTGTGACGATTTTATCCTTCTCACCAGTGATGGCTTCAGGATTGTGCTTGTGACCACTTCTGACCAATGAGAAGTAGCTTCTGGGAAATATTTTCTCTCTGTAAGTAAGAAACAAGATGGGATGATCTCTTATAGCCTTCTGAACACCATCCTGTGTAGATGTGATGTCTGGAACTGTTGTACTGCCTCACTACCAACTTCAGAAAATAATCTAAGTCCTTGATGATGTGATCGAGCTGCTGGATGGGCTAGCCCTGAGCCCCGCAAAGCCCCTGCTGCTGCTGTTGCTAAGTCACATCAGTCGTGTCTGACTGTGTGACCCCATAGACGGCAGCCCACCAGGCTCCCCCGTCCCTGGGATCCTCCAGGCAAGAACACTGGAGTGGGTTGCCATTTCCTTTTCCAATGCATGAAACTGAAAAGTGAAAGTGAAGTCGTTCAGTCATGTCTGACTCTTCGCAACCCCATGGACTGCAGCCCACCAGGCTCCTCCATCCATAGGGTTTTCCAGGCAAGAGTACTGGAGTAGGGTGCCATTGCCTTCTCCGAGGAGGCTTGCTACTTGTAGCCAAAAACATCCTAATTGCAGTTCTGTCTTCTTGAGTTGAGTATAGAAAACTTTTGTGATGTACTGTACATGGAAAAGGAGGAGGAGTTGTGATTCAAAAGTTACAACACAATTTAAGACTTGTTTTTAAATCATTTCATGAATCTATTGCTAAGTAAAACATACAATTTCAATTATGGCACAACAAACAGATTATGTAATCAGATTTACTACAATTGGTATTTCCCTTCCATTCCCACTAACAAAGATGCCACCAACTCAAATGGAAATTAGTGCCTTCCTACTCACTTTGCAGGAATAATTATTAATGATTGCCATCGATATTTTTATTATTCTTCAAGAACTCTGTGAGATGGTGGCTGAGATTTTAACTACTAATATTCTGAGTGATTTCAGTTCATTTTAAGAGTTGACTGTAGCTATAGGAGGCTAAAAGCCCAAACTGTGCTGGTTAGGATAAGCTAGGTGATGCCACAGTAACAACCTAAATATCTCAGGGGTTTAACAATAAATGGTTCCTTCTCACTCACATAAAGTCCACTTTGAATCTAGAAAACTGTCTGGGCAACTGTACTCCATGTGGTGATTCAGTGGCACCAGATATTCATTTGACTCACCCCACCCAGGCTTCCAGGATCATCATGGCAGGAGAATAGAGGGATGGAGAGTCTTACCTCATCAAATAAGCATTCAGTCCTGGAGAATGACACCCCAGTTACAACCCACTGACAGGCACTAATCATATGGTCTGCCTGACCACCAGGAGAGCAGGGACATGAAACCCACCTGTATGCCCCCCAGAGAGAGAAGAACTAGGTATGAGTTTGGGTTTAGCACATGCAAACTATTAAATATAGGACGGATAAACAAGGTCCTCCTGTATAGGACCCAGTCCATCCCAGGCTCCCAATCCATTCCTCCCCCTCGATAACCCCAAGTCTGTTCTCCATGTTTGTGGGTCTGGTTTTGTTTCATAGGTAAGTTTGTGTTGTGTTTTAGATTCCACATATAAGTGATATCAGGCTTCCTTGGTGGCTCAGTGGTAAAGAATCCACCTGCCAAGCAGGAGACGTGGGTCCAGAAGATCCCCTGGAAAAGGAAATGGCACACTGGTCCAGTATTCTTGCCTGGGAAATCCCATGGACAGAGGAGCCTGGTGGGCTACAGTCCATGGAGTTGCAAAGAGTCGGACATGACTTAGCAAGTAAACAGCAGCAGCAACATAAGTGATACCATATGGTATTTGTCTGTCTCTTTCTGACTTAACTTCACTCAGTATAGTAACCTCTTGGCCCATCCATGTTGCTGCAAATGACATTACTCTTTTTTGTGGCTGAGTAGTATTCCATTGTGTGTATGTCCCACATCTTTATCCATTCATCTACTGAGAGACGTTTAGGCTGTCTCAGTGTGTTGGCTACTGTGAGCATAGGGGTGCATGTGTCTTTTTGAATTATAGTTTTGTTTGGCTATATTAAAATTTTTATTAGTGGAGTGCCTTCTCTTTGGGATTGTCTTGCTGTCTTAGAACTGTTCTCACCTTGGATAGTTTAGGTTATTCTTTTTCAAGATGGTCTCATTGTATTCTCTCTTCGTGCTCTGGTGCAGTAATACTGGGGCTGCCCCTACTCCAAAGGGCCCTGCCCTTGGGAGCCTCATAGGACTAGGCCAGTGTCCAATGGAGGGGAGGCACCAAGCGGCCAACTGGGGTCAGATCTGCTCTGGTCCCTAGGACACAGGACTCTGAGTACTGCAACTCAGATGGCTAAGACCAGGGAAAGGGGACAGGGACACTCATCAGCTGAATGCAAATGCAGCCAAAAGTTCAGGGTACCAGTGGAGTCACGAGCAGTCCCTCCTGGTCTGGACAAGTCACCAGGGAGGAAGAGGGGGCTAGAGCCATCAACGGTGCTCATTCAGCTCAGTTCAGTCACTCAGTCATGTCCGACTCTTTACAACCCCATGGACTGCAGCATGCCAGGCCTCCCTGTCTATCGCCAGCTCCCGGAGTTTACCCAAACTCATGTCCATCGAGTCGGTGATGCCATCCAACCATCTCATCCTCTGTCATCCCCTTCTCTTCCCGCCTTCAATCTTTTCCAGTATCAGAGTATTTTCCAATGAGTCAGTTCTTTGCATCAGGTGGCCAAAGGATTGGAGTTTCAGCTTCAACATCAGTCCTTCCAATGAACCAGAGGAAGAGGGGGCTAGAGCCATCAAGGGTGTGCATTACATCCTTGTTGCTTGTGTTTCCCTAAGAGACACACTGAACAGTGAATGTCAGGTGAGATAAAGTGCAGTGGTGGAGAAGGCAATGGCACCCCACTCCATTACCTTACCTGGAAAATCCCATGGACAGAGGAGCCTGGTGGGCTGCAGTCCATGGGGTTGCCAAGAGTCAGACACGACTGAGTGGCTTCACTTTCACTTTTCAGTTTCATGCATTGGAGAAGGAAATGGCAACCCACTCCAGTGTTCTTGCCTTGAGAATCCCAGGGACAGGGGAGCCTGGTGGGATGCCGTCTATGGGGTCTCACAGAGCTGGACATGACTGAAGCGACTTAGCAATAATGTGCAATGGAGCCGAAAGTGGTATAAATATTACTATAGGACAAAAATGAGGACTCAGAGGGAGCTGTGACCCACAGTCTGCTGTGTTCTGATGTCCGCCTCCAACCCCTCTCCTTTCCCTACTCAGGTCCCCACACAAGTGAGGGCTGCTGAGGGGGAAAGGGCTTGACCATGTTGGTGTCTTAATAGACAGAAGCCTGCGACTGATCTATAATTTCTATATTTGCATGTGGCCTTTGAGGAGCCTTGTGGTCACCCCACTGTCTTTCCATCCCCATGGCTTCAAGAGAGAGACAGCAGTGATCCAGCCTGAGGACTGAAAGAGAAAGTGTGTGTCAGCCCAGCCCAGTTTGCCCAGCCTCAATCCAGGGCCAGGAGCCAGCTGATGGACTGTTAGGATTGTGGCCATCTGGGATGCACATGGGGCATTATTTAACCGCCAGATTTCAAGGAGTTTCTTCAAAATCTGGGTCTGCCCTCGCAAGGGTTGAATGTGTGAGCCTCATTCATCATGTGTGTTATGGGAGGTGGGGAAGGAGAGCTGAGGACTACTGTCTTGGCAAAGGCCCTGTTTGTTTTGGCCTCTTCCCTGTTTGTTTTGCTTGAGTTCCAGCGGCTGGACTACTGGGTTAGGGGACAGTGGAGGCTTCTCCAACAAGAAAATGTGCCTGACTTCCGTTTCAGGAAGGTTGTTCCTCTCTGAGTGCTAGGTCCTGGGAGGGCTGTCCTGGTGGGAGGAGCAGCCCTGATCCACGCACTTTCTCCCTTCTTGTTGCGCCCCCTACCCTCCAAGGCATTGGATCTGGATGGCCAAAGCTGGGTCCCTCACCTACATGCTGGCTTGCAGAAATTTAGGGAAATTTCTGGTGCCCCAGATGGTAAAGAGTCTGCCTGCAATATGGGAGACCCAGCTTTGATCCCTGGGTCAGGAAGATCCCCTGGAGAAGGAAATGGCAACCCACTCTAGTATTCTTGCCACGAAAATCCCATAGACAGAGAAGCCTGGTGGGCTACAGTCCATGGGGTCAGTAAGAGTCGGACACGCCTGAGAGACTAACACACACACACTTTTCTTTTAGTTAGCATGCTGCTTTTTTTTGCCATGCCACATGGCATTTGGTGTTTTCGTTTTCTCACCAGGGATCAAACCTATGCCCCCTGCAGTGGAAGCATGGAGTTTTCCACTGGACCCCCAGGGAAGTTCCAAGGGAAAGCGATTTTCTTTTTCCAGTCATTCTCTTATTTTCATTTTCCTTATTAGAAACAGGGGATATATTTTGATATACTGTTACTCACAAAACAACCAAGAATCTCCTGTGTTTACCAGCAGGAACAGTGTTGTCACAGGAATTGCCCACTGCAGCCAGTTACCGTGGTGGCCCCTGGAAGCACAAGTACATCAGTGGCTGCGGGCTGCCTTTTTTTTTTTCTTTTTTAGAGTGCTTTTTAACACTTTGTTCATTTATTTTTTGGTTGCTCTGGGGCTCACGGGCTTTCTCTAGCTGCGGTGAGCAGGGACTACTGTCTAAGGTGTGGTGCTCGGGCTTCTTGCTGCACAGGCTTCCAATTGCAGTGACTTCTCTGGCTGCGGAGCATGGGATCTATGGCATGCAGGCTCAGTTGCCCCAAGCATGTGGAATCTTCCCAGACCAGGGATTGAACCCATGTCCCCTACACTGGTAGGAAGACTTTTAACTGCTGAACCACGAGGGAAGTCCTGAAAGTAATTTTCTTACAAGCAACTGTGGCACGTGTTGGGGGAATAATTGCAGTCTCTTACACTCATGCCACCAGTTATTTCTTACTCCCTTCTTTGGTAATTCTGTGAAGGGCCAACTCTGTTGGTTTAGGAACAGTGGGAACCCAGAGCATGAGGGGGAAATATATTATCACAAATGCAGAGTGTCTCGTTCACCGTGACCAGCTGTTTCCTTGTGCCAGTGAGAACAGAATGTAAAACATAGTCTTAAAATTCAGTGCAGAGACACACAATTGATATAGGAAAGGACTGTCTTTTGGAGGGGTTAAAACATTGTAAGCTGGGATATTGTAAAAGACTGTCAAATCATCTTTCCTGTAGTCTCTTTCAGAACGCCATTGTTAGTAATCATTTCTGCCTGGAAAGCAGAAGCTGAGCAAGGTGACCCCTTGAACTCCCTCCAGACTTAAGATTTTTATTACTGTGATCCCTAACAGGCTTGTCATTCCTGCCATACCCTCCCAAAAGCAACTTAAAAAATAACCTGTGTAAAAAGAAATGCTATCAGAGGGGAAAAAAGTCAGTTCCTAAATAATTCTGCTTTCATGTTAAGAGATTTCCTTTCTTTTATTGTTCTGGTTTAGGCCATTTGCATGGAAACGGAATCATCATCCATCCACTAGCACTATTTCTCTTTGTGTTCGTGTTCTCGCCTGTTCGGTGACGTGACAGTCGGTCGCCGTGGAGATGCCTGCGTGTGGCAGGAATACAGAATGTCATCATTTCAGGTGTCGGATGACTCTCTCCATCCATGGCTGATAGTTTCTGTGATAGTTCTGGCTCCTGAGCTGCTCTTGTAAGAGCAAGAAAGATCTCCTGTTGAAAAGAATTCTTTTGATTAATATTTTGAAAACTTATTTCTTTTCTTATTCTCAACTCGCATATATGGTGTCCATCCAAAGTCACCATTACTTTACAGTTGTGGCAATTCCAAATGTCAACAGAAGAATATCTCCTGGTTTGCAGTCTTGCAGAAAATAAGGTGGTGCTGTGATTCATGAGCAACATATCAGAGTCCCCAGGGCTGGGAGTGAGCTGACATTTGGCAGAAGCCCAGAACGTAACTTTATTTCAAGGATCTGGGTAGTTTGCTGTCTCTCCCCAAACATATTTCTCAATCAGCTGACATTTTGTCATTTAAAATTCCTTCTTTGGTCATCTGCTGAAAGGCAAAAGCTGTCTTTGGTCTCCCACCCCAATCCAGTTACATGAAAAAGAGACAAGGACTCTGGAAGATGAGGTTGGAAGGGAAATGCACAAAACGCAGGAAGAAGGAGAAAAGGGCAGCTGGGGATGCGAGAACCAACATCCCTTTCTTAGAGTTTTCCCTGAAGGCAAGAAGAATGCGTGGCAGAGCTAATGGAGGCATGGCAATGCATCTCTCCCCCGCCCACCTCAAGTCACCTGCAGCTCAGTGGGAAGTTCCCATGCAAGGTGATGGCAAACTTTCTCAAGCACCTGTTATGCATTTTTATTTTTTTGCTCTGTTTTAAACTGAAGTATAGTTGGGTTTCCCTGGTGGCTCAGACGGTAAAGCGTCTGCGTGCAATGTGGGAGACCCGGCTTTGATTCCTGGGTCAGGAAGGTCCCATGAAGAAGGCAATGGCAATCCACTCCAGCACTCTTGCCTGGAAAATCCCATGGACGGAGGAGCCTGATAGGCTACAGTCCATGGGATCGCACAGGGTTGGACACGACTTCACTTTCTTTTCACTTTCACTTTCATAGTTGATTTACAATGTTCTATTAATTTCTGCTGTACAGCCAAGTGATTCAGTTATATATACATTATTTTTCAAATTATTTTCTACTACTATGGTTTATCACAGGGTATTGAATATAGTTCCATGTGCTATAGAGTAGGACCTTATTATCTATTAAGTATATAATAGTTTATATCTGCTGATCCCAAACTCTCAATCCATCCCTCTCCTACCCGCTTCCCCTTGGCAACCACAAGTGTGTTCTCTGTGTCTGCTGAGTCTTGCTTCTGTTTCATAGTTAAGTTAACTTATGTCATATTATAGACTCCACATATAAGTGATACCATATGGTATTTTTCATCTGACTTACTTCACTTGGTACGATAATCTCTAGGTCCACTGTGTTGCTGCAAATGGCATTATTTCATTCTTTTTTATGGCTGAGTAATATTCCATTGTATACACACCACATCTTATTTATGCATCCATCTGTCGATGGACATTTAGGTTGTCTCCATGTCTTGGCTATAGTGAATAGTGCTATCACTCTTGAAGGCTTTCTCTGACCTCATACTAGGAGCACATTCATAGGAAGTTAAAGACCCAGGTGCAAACTTCAAGCCAGTAAGACAGAACTGGATAGATCAAAACCTCAGCTTCCTCATGCCTCAGTGTGGGACCATCCTGAAGTCTTATTCATGACTGTGTCACTGTTCATTGTCAGACTTCACTGGAAGGCTTTAATTATGTTTGCTAAATGCATGCTTATTCTCAGCTTTATTTCTGGAAGCTTAACTGGGTCATGAAGTCTAACTGCAGCATCCTTCATCACAGGCTAAATGTAAAGATATTTGTAAAGTTTGAATGAAATTGTGTTTCTTCATTTTCCGTTAACTATGAAGGAAAGTTAGGATGACATCTTCAAAAATGGAAATTGTTCATTCTGTGACTCGTGATCAATTCCAAGGGAAAAATCACTTGAGTATTCCTCAAGTCTCTGGGAAGACCCCAGCAGGACTGCACCCTGGTTATGCACAATGATGATCCTCATTCACACGCTTTGCTGACTTTCCGTCCTCCTATCTCACTTCCTTTCTTTTTTTAAAATTTAAATATATGTTACTTATTTGGCTGTGCCGGGTCTTAGTTGCAGCGTGCAGGATCTTTAGTTATGTCGCTAGAACTCTTAGTCTTAGCATGTGGGATCTAGTTCCCTGACCAGGGATTGAACCTAGGCCGCCTGCATTTGGGAGCATGAAGTCTCAGCCACTGGACTGCCAGGGAAGTCCCCCATCTCACTCTCCCATTTGCTCACCACATTTCCTGTTCTCACTTCCTGAATAAACTACTTGTCCCCAATTCCATACGCAAGGTGTGCTTTTGAGGGAACTCAGACTGGGACATTATGTCTTCTCAAAATAGTTACTACCATTTCATATCCCATGTCACCCAGCACTCTACATCATTTTCTCCCAAGTCCCCACAGAGAAACATCTGCTTCAGTCACACCCTTTCCACAGCTGTTCTCTGATGCCTACTCAGTCCCATCTCCACATCTTTCAGCACAGTCTTGCCCTCCCTGGAAGAGCCTCCTAACCTTTCTCCCCACCTAAGTCCTTCAAGACCCAGGAGCCAGTCCTGCACATTTATGGCAAAGTGATTTGCCAATATTGTAGACTTTTTGATGACTTCAGGTCATCTACTTTGCCTCCTGACCATCTCTGTTTCATTGCTTCATTAGATACTAGTCTATATCACTGATCCTATCAAAATAAAGATGACCTGATGACCAATGGTCTGTCTATATACCTCAAGTGACAAATGCTAGTCATCAAAACAGCTACAGACATGGCTTGATTAAAATTAGGGGGCTTGTGCAAGAGGCGTGTGTGATTCTCTGGGCAGAAGCAGTAGTGGGTTCTTATTTTCTCTCAGTGGAAAATGGTAAATTTTACACACTTGGAGAACAAATAGAATTGTGACTTATGCTTCACAATTTATGTAATTGATTTCTTGGATTTTTGACAGGTCCATCATGCTTTCAACAAATATTTCTTTCCTCCCTAGGAAGTTAGTCATATGGTGTTGGGAGGGGGTAGTCCAGGGAGCCCTGATTATTTTCCTTTCTTTCAATCGCAAGGCAATTACTGCCTAAATCATTTATTTGGCACTTTGCAGAAGCCATCTTGCATTTTTAATTTTTCTACCCACAAAAGCCTTGCTTCCCCAGGCAGGCATCTTGCCTTTTACTTCTCCCAGGATCTGATAATTGCCAGTCGTCTAAAAATAGAAAAATAATTTTTTCTTGTTATTGATGAGAATGCTGACACTTTTCTGAAATGCATTATGAAATTTTCCGCCTTCCTTAAGAGAGATGTTGGCAGAATTGGGTCTCAGCGATTGTACCATGCACTGTTAGGTTTCTACGCTGAGTTTCAATTTCTACCTTCCTCTTCCTTAACCAGCTCTTCAGCTCTCACCCATCTCAAATGACTCCTCTTTCTACAAGTCCCTTCCCAGTTCCCAAATTATAGTCTCTTGGAGGCTAGGGATCCAGTATCCCAACTGGGACTTGGCTTAGAGTGAAGAAGGTACCAGATGTCTATCCTTTGTTCAGCTCTGTGATGGACATATCCAGGGCTCAGAGACCATCCTGCCCACGTCTCGAGACTGGGGCTGTCAGTTGCAGAGGGCCTCCCTCTCTTCTCAGCTTGGCCAGGTCAGGGCAATGCGTGGCCAGCACCAGATGAGGCATACAAGGGGGTCATTGGCAACCTAGAAGCCAGCACGCGGCCGCCATGCATGCCTGTGACTCATGCAATGCCCTCTCTAGCCTTGGTTTCCCATGATCCCAGAACTGGAAAAAAATGTAAGGCGACTCGCTCTCTCAGGATTTAGAAGTACCTATTGATCCGCAGCTGGAGAAGGCAATGGCTCCCCACTCCGGTACTCTTGCCTGGAAAATCCCATGGATGGAGGAGCCTGGTGGGCTGCAGTCCATGGGGTCGCTAGGAGTCAGACACGACTGAGCGGCTTCACTTTCACTTTTCACTCTCATGCATTGGAGAAGGCAATGGCAACCCACTCCAGTGCTCTTGCCTGGAGAACCCCAGGGACGGGGGAGCCTGGTGGGCTGCCATCTGTGGGGTCGCACAGAGTTGGACACGACTGAAGCGACTTAGCAGCAGCAGCAGCAGCAGCATTGATCCGCAGCAGCTCTGCCCACCCAGGACACCCTTCCCCAGCACACCCCTCTATTAAATTTACTTTGGCCCATGGCTAGAAAAGTCTATCCCTTAGGGGGAAATCAACCTTAGGCAGCCATCTTGGATCCACTACAGAAACTAGCTTCAACCCATGTCCTATTCGAGGTGATATGGTAACATTAAAGTTCCCATTCCAATGGGGGCGGGAGGTGGGGGGAGGAATGCAACCTACAAGGCATTTAAAAATGTTTGCTATCTCTTTTCTACAAATGACGTTTGTTGGTTGTATAAGCAACCTGCAATTGCATGCAAAAAAAGAGCATAACTGAACAACTGGTCCTGTCAGGGTCTTAGGAAATTTTAGCTACATCATTTGTGGGCATTGGGCTTCTCTGTTTTAGTGGAGTAAATTATCACAACATTTCATATACATGTTCCCTCCTGCAGTGTCAAAACCCTGCCAGAAAAGCTCTCTCTGGCAAAATAAGAAAAATAGAACCGAGGGAATTTCGGTTCCCCTTTGACAGAAAATCCTGGTAAAATTCCATTTTTATGGATATTTTAGGTTCTGCGCATGCCCAGTTAGAAACAACTCCTCTGTGCTGCCAACAAGCTGGTGATGAGTGTTGGTGGAAAGTTTCTGTAGCTGAATGAAGTTAGCTAAAAGAGGTCCCCATGTCAGGAGTGGGCTTCCCAGTTGCTGACAGTGGTAAAGAATCCACCTGCCAATGCAGGAGACACAAGAAGCGTGGGTTCAATCTCTGGGTCAGAAAGATCCCCTGGAGAGGGAAATGGCAACCCACTCCAGTATTCTTGCCTAGAAACTTCCATGGACAGAGGAGCCTGGCCATGAGGTCGCAAAGAATCGGACGCTACTGAGCACGCGCATGCATGCATGTGCTCCTCTCTCAGTTCATCCTCCTTCCTTCCCCTCTGTGACCACACGTCGGTTTTGTATGACTGTGCCTCTATTCTGGGGCTTCCCAGGTGGCCCTAGTGGTAAAGAACCCGCCTGCCGATGCAGGAGACATAAGAGATGCTGGTTTGATCAGTGAGTCAGGGAGATCTCCTGGAGAGGGAAATGGCTACCCACTCAAGTATTCTTGCCCGGAGAAGTCCATGGACAGAGGAGCCTGGGGGGCTACAGTCCATGGGGTCGAAAAGAGTCGGGTGTGCCTAAAGTGACTGAGCAAGCACACATCAACGGTGGTTGAGCTGAGGAGAATTACGGAAAATGATAGTGAAACCAGCAGTTGCTAGGGAAAATTCACCACCTTTTTGGTAATCTAAAAGGCTATGCATTCAGGGACTTCCCTGATGTCTAAGAGTCAATGCAGGGGGCCCAGGTTCAATCCCTGGTCAGGAAACTAGATCTCAAATGCTGCAACAGAGATCCCGTGTGCCACTAAGACCTGGCACAGCCAAGTAAGTACTTTTTTTTTATTTTTTAATGAGAGCGCATGCTTAGTCACTTCAGTCGTTTTTTAACCTTTGCAACCCTACAGACTGCAGCCCACCAGGTTCCTCTGTCCATGGGATTTCCCAGGCAAGGATACTCGAATGGGTTGCCACTTTCTCCCTCCAGGGGATCTTCCCAACCCAGGGATCAAACCAGCATCTCTTATGTCTCCTGCACTGGCTGGCAGGTTCTTTACCACTATCACCACCTGGGAAGCCCAGGTGTATGCATGCATTCCAGATAACTTTGTGATCCAATACTAGGCCAAGGTGTACTTGGAGATCTTGTGACAACCACACTAGCTGATGAGAAATGAGACATTCTCAGATATGCTTTGTATGGACAAAGAGGAGGCAAGTGAATTCTAGTTAGGGCCAGAGGCATTACCCCCATTCATTTAGTTTCACAACCTGCCGCATAGGTTCTGGGATAGGTATTTTTTATCCTCATTTTATAAACAAGCCTCAGAAAATTAAAACAATCTGCCCAAGGTCACCCTGATGGTAAGAATCGCGACCAGCATTAAAACCTATGACCTTTCCATTGAAGCTACATACACATTCCCAGGAAGATGCCTATTGTGAAACAAAGTTTCTGGTGATACAAGTTCTCTGGCATGACAATCAAAATATGGAGCCATCCTAATGCCAGGGCACTGCCCAGCTGGGTGGGAGCCAGCAGTAAATAATGTATACAGCCATAAGGGTGCGTATCTGCTGAATACCTGCCCTTCCTCAGCAGTCCATGAACGAGATTCAGCACTCTCTGATTGTAGAAGAGAGTGTGACTGGTCATTGTCATCAAAATACTTTTTATTTCAAGTAATATTTTTGATGACAGAGAGATGTAGATTAACTGCATAAAAAGACAAAATATTTGAAGGTATAAAGAGAAAATAAAAATTATATGTAATTCACACACCCATATACTCTTGCTATACATTAGATTTTGCTTCTTTTTAAACATATGTTCCCATATTGTTTAAAAAAAACACAACAGAGCTGCTTAATATTTCACTTTAGGGATGTAGCATAATTGATTTAACCTTTCTCTTCTGATAGCAAATTTTGAATATTTCCAAGTTTTTGTTTGTAGAAATGATGCTTTGGTAAATATCTTTGTGCCTGAAGCTGTATTTGCCTGTAAGTTTATGTCCTTCGGAAAATTCTTAGAACAGTTGCTGGTATTCACCTAATATTGTAAACCTGAACTCTAAACTGATCATTATTTTCTAGTTCAGCTCCTCAGTGAAATGCTGGGAACTGGTTAAATGTAAAACCTGATTTCAGTCTTTTGGCAAACCTGGGGAGAGTTCACAAACTCTGGAGTGTTCACATATTTTCCCGTTTGAGTAATTGCCGCATAGAGGGTTCCTACCATGCTGTTGGAGACAAAGGCAAGGCTTCAGAACAGGTGAGATTAGAGATGGTCCTGGAAGTGAACCAGGCAGCAAAGACCTCTGGCAAGAAACAGCCCCTGTGGTGAGCCAGAGGCAGAGCCTGTGGCTAACATTCACCCTCCATCAGGGTTCTAGAGGCTAAGAGGGGCGGGTGCTCAGGAAGGCTGGTGAGATGTGACAGGATGACGCAGGGTATATTCATGCTGTAATCCTCATTCAGAGGCTAAGTCTCTCAGTGTTTTCTCTGTGGAGCCACTACTAACAATACTTTTAAAAATCGCTTTAGGGACTTTAGGGGCTTCCCTGTGGCTCAGCTGGTAAAGAATCCGCCTGCAATGAGGAAGACCTGGGTTCAATCCCTGGGTTGGGAACATCCCTTGGAGAAGGGAAAGGCTACCCACTCCAGTATTCTGGCCTGGAGAATTCCATGGACTGTGTAGTCCATGGGGTCACCAAGAGTCGGACAAGACTGAGTGACTTTCGCTTTGCTTCGCTTCTTTAGGGACTGACCTGGTGGTCCAGGGTTACGACTCCCTGCTGTAAGTTTGATCCCTGGTCAGGGAACTAAGATTCTGTATCCTGCATGTCATGAGATGTGGCCAAAAATAATAATACAGAAATAGTGTTATTGTTACTTTTTTTACATTTGCACTAGCAGTGTTAGTACTTCTATATAATTCATGGAACAAAGAGCTATTCTCAATGGAAAACGACAAACACATTAACTGAATAAAATGAAAATGCAACATATTAAAAAAAATTTTTTAATCGCTTTAGCTCAGCATAGGTTTCGCATGCCTATATTTGCAAGTGTTGCCATTAGACCATGGAAACAGAGTCTTCATTTCTGACCCTTCACCTGGGAGGAAAGAGGGAAAGTAAATAGAAGTCAGTCAGGCGCTGGGTCTGGATTAGACCCTCAGCCCCGCTGTGACCCCTCCCTCTGCCCAACTATCTCCCCATCTTGGCCTCCTATCACCCAGTGAGTCATCTGCTGCCTCTCTCGTCTGGCAGGCTGGCTGCCTGATGAACCGTGGGGCTTTAATGGCTGGGACATTTTTCTGCTGCTCACCATGTCCACCTTTCACATAGAAGATCACGCCTCCCCTCCTGTGTCTACATGTGGATTTCCAGTGGGGGCAAAGAGCCCACAGAAATGGAGGAAAGGAAACGAGAAGGAAAACAGGGCAGAAAGGATGTTCTGGAATTGTTTCTCTGGAAGCTTGGAAGCAGGGGGCTGAAATGCAACCAATGGAAGACTACCTCTGTGCCCCTCCCCCTGACCCCCACGTCCCAGCTCAGGCTTCATGTCTCCCTTTCTGTATGTGGTTGTCAGGAGCAGCAGCCCAGTAATCTGTAAATCATGTCACATGGATTCACTTTCTTAATTGCATTTTTCATAGGCTATTAAAATGAATTTGAACTTGACCCTGTTAAACAACAGGGAACCATCACAAGTTCTCAGTTGAAAGGAATAGTTGAATGTAGCAGCTTATATTTTGTGTCTGCCGGAATGGTGGCGGAAATGAATGGCATGTTCCAAGTTGGTGCTTGAAGAAAGTTCATTTAGGAGACTAAGTACAATGGGGTGGGTGGAGAGTAGTGAATGGAGCAAGGGAGAGTGTAGGAGACCCTGAACAGTTCCTGCAACAGATGGCGGGAAGCTGTGGCCTCTGATGGAGAAGCAGAGCGTGGTTGGGATGGAGGGAGCTGGAAAGAACCTGGCTCCCACCCTTCAGTCTCCTTCGAAAGCCTCCCATTGGCTAAAAGTGGGAGTGAGAACCCAGTGTGGGGGTCGGGGGGCAGGCAAGGGAGCCCTCAGACACCGTGCATTCAGGTCAGCTTCCCAAGGTCAAAGCCAGAGACAGGTAGGCACGCGAGGTGCCGGGTCTAACAGAGAAGACCTAGTCTGCATCTGTGTAGTATATTCTGACATCCAGAGGCAGAGACACCTAGATCTGGATATAGAGATCTATCTTTAAACATATTTTACAGATTTCTTTTAATTTTTAGTTTATACTGAAGCACAGTTGATTCACAGGTTGTGCTGGCTTCAGGGGTACAGCAAAGTGATTTAGCTGTACCTGTACATCTGCCTATTCTTTCTCAGATTCTATTTCCCACATAGATTATTACAGAGTATTGAGAAGAGTTCCTACTGTGCTACACAGTAGGTCCTTGTTGATTATCTATTCCCCACCTTTCCCCTTGGGTAACCCTAAGTTTGTTTTCTAAGTCTGCGAGGTTGTTTCCGCTTCATAAATAAATTCCATTGTATAGCCTTTTTAATCTCATTTGATCCTCTACACAACACTCCCAGATATTCATGTGTTTCTAGTAAGGTAAGGGTTCTCTAATAGATCAAATCAACAGCCTAGCTAGAAGAGATGGCAAAGTGAGGCCATGAGTCTAGGATTTTACCCTTATGCATGTCACTCCCTGCCTGTCTCTTACATACTGTACCTCCCTACCCATCACTTCCTAGGGTGATCCTGTCCTAAAGTCTAGTTCAAACCCTGTTTGAATGAAGTTAAGTCCATTGATCCCACCCCTTCTGACTACCAAGCACCCTTCGTGGTGTTCAACTATACTCAACTTAGCAACTGTTCCTTTATTGACTTTGTATGGTCCTGGGGTGCTGATCCCTGGGCTCCAGAGTCTGTTTTCCCTTGTTCTGCTTTTCAAAACATGTTTATTTATTTTTGGTCGTGCTGGGCCTTTGCTGCTGCGTTTAGGCTTTCTCTAGCTGCAGCAAGCAGGGGCTACTCTTTAGTTGCGGGGCCTGAGCTTCTCATTGTGGTGGCTTCTCTTGTTGTGGAGCACAGACTCCAGGGTACTTGGGCTCAGCAGCTGTGGCTTGTGGAATTAGTTGCCCCACACCATGTGGAATCTTCCCAGAGCAGGGATTGAACCCATGTCCCCTGCACTGGTAAGCAGATTCTGAACCACGGGACCACCACGGAAGTCCCAGAGTCTATTTTCTTAAGATGAGTTCAAAAGAAGATGCCTTTGGACATCAACTTCTGCTAGCCCTTGGCACAGTGTATTCCTCAGCAGATACCAAATGAATGCTTCCCAAAGATAAATCACGGGAGTGGGAAGACAGCCAGAAATACGTATGTTTATGTGAATGAGCATCCACGTGTCAAGCAGGAAACAGAACCACTCCTGCTGAAATAGATGGAACATAGGAATCAGGCATTCCTGACATCACTGGGCAGGCAGAATAAGGGACCACCTTTAAACTATTGGTTTCAAGTTCAAATTACTCTAACTGTGATTCCCAGGTCAGAAAGCTGGTATTGCTGGTGATGCCACACAATGACCTCACAGCTCTGCCTGCTTCTCCACTCTTCATGCCAGTCCAGCTCACTGGCTGGCACAAGCTGAATTTCACCTAGAACCCTAGCTCTAAGAAAGAATGAGAAGGCAGCCTGTACCTGCTGCCATTATTCAGAAGCCAGGACAGTCATGTCAGGGTATCTAGGAATCAGGAGGCTGGGTGAGGTGAATTATTTAGAGGTATTTCAGGTTTGAGTACCTTTCTTCCAGTTGGTGCAATCTGATGGAAGTCTTCAAGATCAGCCTTGGAGAGATGTGATAACAATGAAAAATGATCTGTAACATGAAAGGGGTGTACGGACAAGAAAGGCAAACATCCTTCCCACTAGGGGTGCAGTAGGGTGCAGCCAACAGACCGGAGACTTTGAGGTATGTGAACCAGCTGCTCAGTAAAATCCCCTTCTCTAAGCCCCCTACCATCACCCTACCACCCACTCCATCCCTCAACCCTGGTTGCCATCTTGAGTTTCTCCTTGATCAACAGGTCCCCCTAGTGGTATGCCAAAAACACTCACATTTTCTGGAGCATAGCTACAAATTAGCTGGGTTTGAATTATACTTTTATTCGGACACAAATCTAAACTGAGAGAATGAGAGAATTGGAACTGGAACTCAGCATGCTTAGCTCCTGGCAACTAGGGAAGCCCCTACCTCTTCTGATGCGCCAGGTTCACTCCAACTAGTCCTGATTCAAGGCAGTGGTTCTCAACTAGGGGCTGTTCTGGAGACATTTTTCATTGTCACAACTTGGAAAGGGGAAGCTACTGGCATCTAGTGGGTCGAGACCAAGGATGATGCCTAAACATCTGCAGTGCACAGGACAAGAGAGAGGTATCGGGTCAAAAATGACTCAGTTAAGAAATTCTGCCTTTAGAAGAAGATTGTCCCCTTAGGATGCTCTCTAGGGTGTCACCAGGCTCAAACCCTCTACATTGCTCAAGGCTCTCTTTAAACTTGAGACAGGAGAGAGATGCAAAATAGGATAAAAGCCCACATATCTCACACCTGTCAAGATGGCCATTTTTTTTTTAAGGGAAAATAAAAAGTGTTGGAGCTACCCCACATCCAAGGAGTGGTGGCTGCGCAGGCGCAGCAGGCCCGAGAGGAGCTGCTCCACATTCAAGGTCAGGAGGGGCGGCCATTAGGAGATACCCCTCTTCCAAGGTAAGGAACAGCAGCTGCGCTTTGCTGGAGAAGCCGTGAAGAGATACCCCACGTCCAAGGTAAGAAAAACCCAAGTAAGACGGTAGGTGTTGTAAGAGGGCATCAGAGGGCAGACACACTGAAACCATACTCACAGATAACTAGTCAATCTAATCACACTAGGACCACAGCCTTGTGTAACTCAGTGAAACTAAGCCATGCCTGCAGGGCAACTCAAGACGGGTGGGTCATGATGGAGAGGTCTGACAGAATGTGGCCCACTGGAGAAGGGAATGGCAAACCACTTCAGTATTCTTTGCCTTGAGAACCCCATGAACAGTATGAAAAGGCAAAATGATAGGATATTGAAAGAGGAATTCCCCAGGTTGGTAGGTACCCAATATGCTACTGGAGATCAGTGGAGAAATAACTTCAGAAAGAATGAAGGGATGAAGCCAAAGCAAAAACAATACCTAGTTGTAGATGTGACTGGTGATAGAAGCAAGGTCCGATGCTGTAAAGGGCAATATTGCATAGGAACCTGGAATGTCAGGTCCATGATTCAAGGCAAATTGGAAGTGGTCAAACAGGAGATGGCAAGAGTGAATGTCGACATTCTAGGAATCAGTGAACTAAAATGGCTTGGAATGGGTGACTTTAATTCAGATGACTATTATATCTACTACTGTGGGCAGGAATCCCTCAGAAGAAATGGAGTAGCCATCATGGTCAACAAAAGAGTCTGAAATGCAGTACTTGGATGCAATCTCAAAAACAACAGAATGATCTCTGTTTATTTCCAAGGTAAACCATTCAATATCATGGTAATCCAAGCCTATGCCCCAACCGGTAATGCTGAAGAAGCTGGTTAAATGGTTCTATGAAGACCTACAAGACCTTTTAGAACTAACACCCAAAAAAGATGTCCTTTTCATTATAGAGGACTGGAATGTAAAAGCAGGAAGTCAAGAAACACCTGGGGTAACAGGCAAATTTGGCCTTGGAGTACAGAATGAAGCAGGGCAAAGACTAATAGAGTTTTGCCAAGAGAATGCACTGGTCATAGCAAACACCCTCTTCCAACAACACAAGAGAAGACTCTACACATGGACATCACCCGATGGGCAACACCAAAATCAGATTGATTATATTCTTTGCAGCCAAAGATGGAGAAGCTCTATACAGTGAGCAAAAATAAGACCAGGAGCTGACTGTGGCTCAGAACATGAACTCCTTATTACCAAATTCAGACTCAAACTGAAGAAAGTAGGGAAAACCACCAGACCATTCAGGTATAACCTAAATCAAATCCCTTATGATTATACAGTGGAAGTGAGAAATAGATTTAAGGGACTAGATCTGATAGAGTGCCTGATGAACTATGGATGGAGGTTCATGACATTGTACAGGAGACAGGGATCAAGACCATCCCCATGGAAAAGAAATGCAAAAAAGCGAAATGGCTGTCTGAGGAGGCCTTACAAATAGCTGAGAAAAGAAGAGAAGTGAAAAGCAAAGGAGAAAAGGAAAGATATAGCATCTGAATGCAGAGTTCCAGAGAATAGCAAGGAGAGATAAGAAAGCCTCCCTCAGCGATCAATGCAAAGAAATAGAGGAAAACAACAGAATGGGAAAGACTAGAGATCTCTTCAAAAAAATTAGAGATACCAAGGGAACATTCCATGCAAAGATGGGCTCGATAAAGGACAGAATTGGTATGGACCTAACAGAACCAGAAGATATTAAGAAGAGGTAGCAAGAATACACAGAAGAACTGTACAAAAAAGATCTTCAAGACCCAGATAATCACGATGGTGTGATCACTGGCCTAGAACCAGACATCCTGGAATGTGAAGTCAAGTGGGCCTTAGAAAGCATCACTACGAACAAAGCTAGGGCAGGTGATGGAATTCCAGTTGAGCTATTTCAAATCCTGAAAGATGATGCTGTGAAAGTGCTGCACTCAATATGCCAGCAAATTTGGAAAACTCAGCTGTGGCCACAGGACTGGAAAAGGTCCGTTTTCATTCCAATCCCAAAGAAAGGCAATGCCAAAGAATGCTTAAACTACCGCACAATTGCACTCATCTCACACACTAGTAAAGTAATGCTCGGAATTCTCCAAGCCAGGCTTCAGCAATATGTGAACCGTGAACTTTCAGATGTTCAAGCTGGTTTTAGAAAAGGCAGAGGAACGAGAGATCAAATTGCCAACATCCGTTGGATCATTGAAAAAAATCTGTTTCTGCTTTATTGACTATATCAAAGCCTTTGACTGTGTGGGTCACAATAAACTGTGGAAAATTCTGAAAGAGATGGGAATACCAGACCACCTGACCTGCCTCTTGAGAAACCTATATGCAGATCAGGAAGCAACAGTTAGAACTGGACATGGAACAACAGACTGGTTCCAAATCAGGAAAGGAGTACATCAAGGCTGTATATTGTCATCCTGCTTATTTAACTTATATTCAGTGTACATCATGAGAAATGCTGGACTGGAAGAAACACAAGCTGGAATCAAGATTGCTGGGAGAAATATCAATAACCTCAGATATGCAGATGACACCACTCTGGCAGAAAGTGAAGAGGAACACAAAAGCCTCTTGATGAAAGTGAAAGAGGAGAGTGAAAAATTTGGCTTAAAGCGCAACATTCAGAAAACGAAAATCATGGCATCTGGTCCCATCACTTCATGGGAAATAGATGGGGAAACAGTGGAAACAGTGTCAGACTTTATTTTTTGTGCTCCAAAATCACTGCAGATGGTGATTGCAGCCATGAATTTAAAAGACGCTTACTCCTTGGAAGGAAGTTATGGCCAACCTAGATAGTATATTCAAAAGCAGAGACATCACTTTGCCAACTAAGGTCCGTCTAATCAAGGCTATGGTTTTTCCAGTGGTCATGTATGGATGTGAGAGTTGGACTGTGAAGAAAGCTGAGTGCCGAAGAATTGATGCTTTTGAACTGTGGTGTTGGAGAAGACTCTTGAGAGTCCCTTGGACTGCAAGGAGATCCAACCAGTCCACCCTAAAGGAGACCAGTCCTGGGTGTTCATTGGAAGGACTGATGCTGACGGTGAAGCTCCAATACTTGGCCACCTCATGTGAAGAATTGACTCATTGTAAAAGACTCTGATGCTGGGAGGGACTGGGGGCAAGAGGAAAAGGGGACAGCAGAGGATGAGATGGCTGGATGGCATCACTGACTCGATGGATATGAGTCTGAGTGAGCTCTGGGAGTTGGTGATGGACAGGGAGGCCTGGCGTGCTGCGATTCATGGGGTCGCAAAGAGTCGGACTCGACTGAGTGACTGAACTGAACTGAAAAAGTGTTAGTGAGGATGTGGAGAAATTGAAACCCTTGTCCAGCAGCTGCAAGAACATAAGATGGTGCAGCCACTGTGTAAAACTGCATAGCAGTTCCTCAGATAGTTTGACATAGACCTCCCTTGTGAGCCAGGTGGTGCTAGTGGTAAAGAACCCGCCTGCCAGTGCAAGAGATGTAAGAGATGCAGGTTCGGTCCCTGGGTCAGGAAGATCCCCTGGAGAAGGAAATGGCAACCCACTCTAGTATTCTTGCCTGGAGAATTCCATGGAGAATTCTTTCCTGGAGAATTCTACAAAAGCCTGGTGAGATACAGTCTATAGAGTCAGACATGACTGAAGCAACTTGGCACATACCTTTTGACCCAGGAATTCAGTATATTCCCCAAAGAGCTGGAAGTAGGGCCTTAGATATTTGTGCACCAGTGTTCATAGAAGCATTAATCACAATAGCCAAAAAGTGGGAAAAAAAACAAATGTCTAACAGAAGAAAGGATAAACAGAGTACAATATAAGCTTGCAATGGAATATTATTCAGCCTTAGGAAGTAATGAAATTCTCATAGATGCTACAATATAAATGAACCTTGAAAACATCATTTTAAGTGAAATAAGCCAGACACAAAGGACAAATATTGTGTGATTCCACTTTTACCTAGAAGAAGCAAATTCATAAACACAGGAAGCAGAATGGTCGTTGCCAGGGGCTGGGAGATGAGGGGACAGGAGTTATCATTTAATGGGTAGAGTTTCTTTTGGGGAAGATGCAATAATTCCAGAAATAGCGGTGATGCTCGCACAAGACTGTGAATGTACTTAGTGCTACTAAATCGTACACTTGAAAATGGTTAAAATGCTAACAGTTTTTAAAGATTGATTCATTTATTGGTTGTGGTGGGTATTTGTTGCTGTGTGAAGCCTTTCTCTAGTTGTGGCGAGTAGAGGCTACTCTTGCTTGCGGTGCCAGCTTCTCATTGCAGTGGTTCCTTTTGTTGTGGAGTACAGGCTCTAAGTGGGCTTCCTGATAGCTCAGCTGATAAAGAATCTGCCTGCAATGCAGGAGACCCCAGTTCGATTCCTGGGTTGGGAAGATCTGCTGGAGAAGGGATAGGCTACCCATCCCAGTATTCTTGGGCTTCCCTGGTGGCTCAGATGGTAAAGAATCCGCCCACAGTGCGAGAGACCTGGCTTCGATCCCTGGGTTGGAAAGCTCCCCTGGAGAAGGGCGTGGCAACACACTCTAGTATTCTTGGACAGAGGAGCCTGGTGGGCTGCAGTCCATGGGGTTGCAAAGAGCTGGACAGGACTGAGCGACGGAGGACGCACACACGCACAGGCTCTAAACTGGTAGGTTTCAGTAGTTGCAGCCTGTGGACTCAGTGGTTATGGTGCATGGTCTTTGTTGCTGTGCAGCATGTGGGATCTTCCTGGACCAGGGATTGAACCATGTCCCTTGCATTGCAAGGCAGATTCTTAACCACTGAAGCCCCCTGGGAAGAAGCCCAGTAACTTTTGTATTATGTATATTTTATCACAACAAGAAAAACCTCATAAACTTGAGGTTCTTGGCTCTTTTAGACCAAACAGCAGCCAAGGTCAGCAAGGTCCCCAGCTTACCAAGACCCTCTGACAATGACCCTTAAAGGCCCAAAGTATATTTGCCAGGACTTAGGCCAGGTCATGTCATATTAGCTGAGGACTGGCTGCACGTGGCTTTGATAACCCGGGCTCAGTTTGGATTTCATGGAAGCGGGGACAGCTGGCAGCCATGCGTCCCTAGCTTCAGCTCACCAAGAAGGCATCACTTAAAGGTCTGAAATGCATCCCCTCAGAAGCCCTTTTGGCTTCATGTGCAAGAGTCAGCAGGACTGTCTTTCTGGGGGAAAGAAGATAAGAAAAAGGGCTGGAATTTGTCAGAGGAACAAGGATGTTGCCAAATCCTTCTGGCTTTTCCTGATTCTCTGCTGTGCCCAGGAGATGCTAGCTCTGCTCAAGTTGTGACAAGGCTACATTATTTATCTCAGTCCATTTCTCTGCGGCCTCTCATTGTTTGTATGTGCATGCAGGGTGTGTGTGTGTGTGTGTGTGTGTGTGTGTGTGTGTGTGTCTGTGTGTGTGTGTGTGTCTGTGTGTGTGTGTGTGTGTCTGTGTGTACCCATGGGGCTTCCCCAGTAGCTCAGATAGTAAGGAACCTGCACTGCAGGAGACCCGAGTTTGATCCATGTATACCCATGGGTGGTTTATTTAGCAATTTCCTCTAAGCTAGTGATCTGGGTTTTTAGAATACAGAGATGATGGGTCCAAGGTTGTAGGTTCAATTCCAATTGTAAACTAGTTAGCATTACATAGTGAAAACTGTTTTAGGTCACAGAGTATCATGGTCTCAGCTCACTGCCTGGCACAGAAATCAGTAAAGGAATAGGATGCCATCCAGGAAACAGAAGCCCTTGAAAAGCAAGAGAGTGGAGCTGAAGGGCATGGAGTACACGCTCTTGCTCATGAAGAGGATGCTACAGACCCCAGAGGCACCCCACTGCTGATACCAGTTACTTCCCATTGGCTAAATAAGCTTCATGCTTCAAGCTTAAGCTTAAGCTTCAAGCAGCATGCTTTCACAATTCTCTTCCTGAAGCAATGGGTGATAGCCACTGTGTGCAACCCAAGATTTTCCCACTGACCCCTTGGGGGTCTCCATTGAGAGAAGCCAGTGAAAGAAAGTTGGACCTGGGTGAATGCGATTCCTCAGCGGTCAGGACTGGAGGCTTCTATATACCAGACCAGTCCCTGCAGAATCCAGACCTTGAGGACACCCTGTTCAGAGGGTCTTGCCCAGCAATGCTAGAATTCCTACGATGTTCGCTTCAGACAGCCAGAGAAAATCACGTTCACCAGGGACATGGGTATAGGATTAGAGAAGCCAGGGATTTTCTAAAGCCTAGATGGAGGGGTAATGGAACGGCCACACCCTGGAGTTCAATAGTATCCCTGTCCACTGCCTATTCGTGCAGTTCACGGCAGACTGAGAAACACCAGATCTCTTAAATATCTCTGCCATGCCTCCTCACATGAGATTTTCCTTGAATAGAATGCCTTCCCATCCACCTCTTAGTACAACCTTCCCCAGTTTCTATCCATACTTATGCATCATATTGAAGCAAGTCAAAGCAAGCCTTCATACACTGTTCCTTCTGGAGCCTTTTAGTTGCAACACCCAGATCTGCCAGCAGGTGGCGGTGACACCTCACGTTTTGCTCTTCCGGTTCTCAGGGAACAAAAGCCTGCCTGTCAGGCACTGCGCTGGGAGCGATGCCTGCGAAGATCTCTCTGTAGCCTACAGGGACCCAGGGAATTACCATCCCCTCATTTTTGCAGAGAAGGAGGCCGAAATTCTGAGAGGCTCAATTACCCGACCAAAGATCACACCCCGCTCATTAGAGGCAGGGCTGGAGTGGTGGCTGCCTTCAATCCCACAGTGTTGGCTCTGCGCTTTGGTGTCAGGGGCGCAGTTTCCTGAAGAAAACTCTGAGCCGGCCGCCTTTTTCCTAACTGTACAAGCTGCTCGGTTGCCCTCCAGTCCAGGCCCCATCTTGTCTGGCTCTCACCCGGGGACTAGATGACCAGGTTCCACGTCCTGAGCCACACGAGCTGAGAGAGGACTCCGTGCATTTGGAGAGCTCCCCTGGCATGAGCTCGCGGCGTGGGGTGGGGTGCTTACTGAACTTTAAATACTGGGGGGCGAGGGAGGGCTGCCAAACATCCCCTTAATGAGGAAGAGATGAGCAGGGCTGCGCGCGGGGGTTAGTCTGCCAGGCAACCTAAAAACTGTCGCGGTCTAGGCTGGAGGGGTGATGTGAAGACCCCTCAAGGCCCCCAACTTCCTTGGGGTGCCCACAGCTTTTATGAGCTGTGTGATCAGCTTTGCCTGATAAACTGTCTGAGACCGGGGTGGCGGAGGGGGAGAGAAAGGCTGGGGTCAAGGAGGTGTTGAGAGAAGGGCAGGTGAATGAGCAGGAGGAGGGATGGAGCCAGGGCTTGCTAAGGCTCTCACTGTTGCTGGGGCACCGCCACGGGAGGTGATTGCATCAGCTGAGGGAAGGGAGGTGGGAGCCCCTGTGAGGAGCGGGGGGTGTGTGGGGTGAAGGGGTGTGTGGGGTGAATGTGTTTGTGGGGGGAGGGGCAGTTTCCACTTGGCATCCTGGGCTTGAAGAACCCCGGTCCCTACCATCCCCTCAGGCTCCGAGGCTCCCCTCTGGGTTCCGGGTCCTCTTCCTGTCCAGATGATCCTAAAGAGTCACTTGATCAAATATCCGCACTCCCCTGGAGGAGGGGCAGAGACGCAGCCAGCATGGTGGGGGGCTCCTGCGAGGTTGGTGCGGGGTGTCTGGGTGATGACGGAAGCCCAGGAGCAGATAGAGCCCAGAGTCTGGTTCTGTGTAGGATGTGGAAATTCAGGAGATGGAAGGGGGCAGCTCACAGGCAGGAAAGGCGGACTGGAAGCACAGGAAGTGAAAAGAGGGGTCAGAGTGCAGGACCAGGTCGCTGACAGGAACCAAGGAGGGGCCAGCCCTGCCTACAGGGGGTGCTGTTGGCCTTCCCTCGCCTCCCCTCCTGGGCAATAGGCCAAGTGAACCTTGAACCTCGCCGCAGGTACACTTGGTTGGGCCCTGCAAACGGAAAATGAGGCTCTAGGAGTCAGACTCTGAAAGTGGCCTCTGATTTCTAAGAAGAATCCTCCAAGGACTTCCCTGGTGTTCCTTTGGCTGAGACTCTGCCCTCCCAAAGCAAGGGGCCTGGGTTCAATCCCTGGTCAGGGAACTAGATCCCACATGCCGCAACTAAAAAAAAAAAAAAGATTCTGCATGTCGCAAGGAAGACCCAGCACAGCCAAATAAATAAGTAAAAAAACATTTTTTTTTTTAAGTGGCCCTTGAGACATGGCAGCAATACCAGCACATGCGGCTCTGCTGGGAATCTCCTGAAGCCACTTCTGAAGTGGCTGGGCTGGGACTTAGCTTGAACTGCGTGACCACGTGAGGAGTGATTACTTATGAATCCTCTCAAGTAAGGGAGGGTTCTTATCAACCCTACAGACTGGGACTTCAGTCTGTAGGATGCTTTTGCAAGAATTCTCTGGAATAGTGGTTCTAACGAGCAGGAGGAAGCTTGTGGCGCACGGCATTGAGAGTCCTCACTGGTCAGAAAGCCTAGGGCAAAGCACTGGCGAGGAAGGGAACACAAACCCCAAACAGGACAGACAGAGGCTGACTCACTCCCACCTTGTACCTCCAATACTGTCACCAAAAGAGACCCCAGATCCCCCAACACTCCAGCCCATTTTCAGCCACAGCCCTGTTGACAAAGAAAGAGTACTTAGCCCCTCGGAGCAGAGTCTCTGGCAGCCTGGGTTGCCTCTTTGATTGAATCACCTGCCGGCTCCAGAGTCTGTGTGTGGTTGACTTCTGCCTGCCTCCTGACAATTCACAAAGCCCTTTAGCCCTCTCACTTGTGGACTCTCACTCAAACCTCACGATGGTCCTGAAAAGTGAGCTTTACCATCCCAATTCTATGATAGAAAGCCAAGGCTGAAAGACAAGAAGTAGCTTGTCTCAAGCCATGGTTGAATGGGGGTAAGTGGGTCAGGACTTGAGCCAGATCTTTAATCCCAATACCCACCACCCCCACCTTTTTATAATCAGAGTCAAATGATTCTTAAAAACCTCAATCTGGTGAGTTCCTGAAAATTTAAGTTTTTCATTGTATAAGATTGTCCTATATGCTGTGATTATTTCCTTCCTGTTTTTTTTTTCCTTAAAATGCCTTTTCTTCATGAAATGATGCTAATTGTGGATTAATATCTTTATGTAAGGTTTACTTGGCCTGTTTGAAATAATGACAATCCTATGTTAGGCCCCAAGATATATTAATATATTGGGATTTTCCCTGGTGTTTGACCCAGGAAATCCCAGGAAGCAGCAGCCTACAGTTCACAGTGGGCTGCTGGGTCCGCTTATACTCCCTGGGAAGCACTCGAGGGCAGGTGTGTTATCTATGTTACAGCCCCAAGCCTGAGGCATCTGCCTGGCTGAGAGTCAGAGCCACGTTTTTCTGAAATTCCCTTGCTTTTTCTATGATCCAGTGAATGTTGGCAATTTGATCTCTGGTTCACTTAAGAAGGCTTTCTTAATCTCTCCTTGCTCTTCTCTGAAACTCTGCATCCAACTGGTTGTATTTTCCCCTTTCTCCTTTGCCTTTCACTTCTCTTCTTTTCTCAGCTGTTTGTAAGGCCTCCTCAGACAACAGCTTTGCCTTTTTGCATTTCTTTTTCTTGGGGATGGTTTTGATCACCGCCTCCTCTACCAGGTCACGAACCTCCATCCATAGTTCTTCAGGCACTCTATTAGGTCTAATCTCCTAAATCTATTTGTCACTTCTACTGTATAATCATAAGGGATTTAATTTAGGTGATACTTGACTAGTCTAGTGGTTTTCCATACTTTCTTCAACTTAAGCCTGAATTTTGCAATTAGGAGCTCATGATCTGAGCTACAGTCAGCTCCCGGTCTTGTTTTGGCTGACTGTATAGAGCTTCTCCATCCACAGCTGCAAAGAATATAATCAATCTGATTTTGGTATTGACCATATGGTGATGGCCATATGTAGAATCATCTCTTCTGTTGTTGGAAGAGGGTATTTTCTATGACTAGGACATTCTCTTGGCAAAGCTGTTAGCCTTTGCTCCAATTCATTTGTGCTCCAAGACCAGACCTGCTTGTTACTCCAGGTATCTCTTGACTTTCCAGTTCTGCATTCCAATCCACTTTGAAGAAAAGGACATCTTTTGTTGGTATTAGTCCTAGAAAGTCTTGCAGGCCTTCACAGAATCATTCGACTTCAGCATCTTTGGCATTAGTGGTTGGGGCATAGACTTGGATTACTGTGATGTTGAATGGTTTGCCTTGGAAATGAACTGAAATCATTCTGTCATTTTTGAGACTGTACCCAAGTATTGCTTTTTGAAATTTTTTGTTGACTGTGAGGGCCGCTCCATTTCTTCTAAGGGATTCTTGCCCACAGTAGTAGATATAATGGTCATCTAAATTAAATTCACCCATTCCCATCCATTTTAGTTCAGTGATTCCTAATATGTTGATGTTTCCTCTTTCCAACTCCTCCTTGACCATTTACAGTTTACCTTATTCATGGACCTAACATTCCAGATTCCTATGCAATATTGTTCTTTATGTCATCAGACTTTATTTTCACCACCAGACACATTCACAACTGTCGTTTCCACTTTGGCCCAGCCACTTCATTCTTTCTGGAGCTTTCTCTGCTCTTGCCCAGTAGCATATTAGACACCTAGTGACCTGGGGGCTCATCTTCCAGTGTCATATATTTTTGCCTTTTCATTCCATCCATGGGATTCACAAGGCCAGAATACTGAAGTGGGTTGCCATTTCTTCTCCAGTGGACTGCATTTTGTCAGAACTCTCCACCGTGACCCATCCATCTTGGGTGGCCCTGCATGGCATGGCTCATAGCTTCATTGAATTACACAAGGCTGTGATTCATGGGATTGTTTTGGTTAGCTTCTGTGATTGTGGTTTTCTTTCTGGAGGCTATGGGATTGTAATTCTTGCTTCTTCTGTCTGCCCTCTGGTAAGAGGCTTGTGCAAGCTTCCTGATAGTAGGGACCAGCTGTGGGGGAAACTGTGTCTTGCTCTGGTGGGCAGGGCCATGCTCAGTAAATCTTTAGTCCAATTGTCTGCTGATGGGTAAGCCTCTGCTTCCTCCCTGTTAGTTGTTTGGCCTTAAGTGGCCCAGTCCTGAAGCCTATAGGCTCTCTGGTAGGACTAAAGGTGACCTCCAAAATGACCATGTGCCTCCCAGGACTGCTGTGCTAGTGTCCCCATGTCAGGCTACTGCTGACCCACACCTCCACAGGGGCTCAAACGCTCACAGACAGGTCTTACCGCCAAGAAAATCTTCTGGGTCTGTTTTTACATTGTGACACTTTAGCAGTTAGTTATTCAAAATTCTTTAAGCTCTGGGAAACCTTGAAATGGTGAAAGAAGTAATGCTTCTTAAATTTCAACAGTCAAAACAATATATTTTAATGAATCTCTGAAAGCATCACCATGAAGGTGAAAATAGGAGGACAGTTACCATTGGATCCGTGTTTGAACAGTCACGTCTGTTCCTGGCTGTGTGATGCTTACTTGATTGGCTCCCATTGATTGTGTACATAAACAGCTCATGGAAGATACGTCCATTAGCAGGTGGTCGTGGGACAGGCTTGGTCAAGCCTGGTTTAGAAGACATTAGTCTGTCTACCAATCCGTATCCATTGTTGTTTGGAGAAGTTTATACCAACCTCACTGACGACATCAACTTCCTCCCATTTTAAGTTGGAAAAGAGCTGATCCATGTGGTAATGTCACTTCCAAGGGTAAATATTATGCAGTCAATGACAAGAAAAACTGACAAAATTAACATCCTTTTATGAAGCAAAAGTTATCAAGATAACAGCTTCTCAGGTGCCCCCCAAAGCCACCAGCCAAGATCATCACTCTCCCCATCCTGTTTCATGTGCCAGTAAGTAACTTCCTCACCAAGTTGGCCATAGTGCCCTCCTGACAACAGGCCTGGTCCTGAGAGTGGGCTGGATATAAGGGTTGATCCTCAGTCAAATGTACTCTGCCTTAAGCTTCTCACAGTCAAGGAAAAGAAATGTTTGGGCCAAACTGCTTTCTGGCAAATAAGGGAGCAATGTCCACCAGAGCAGCCTTTCTGGACCCTGGGCTGGGTTTTTGTGATAATGTGGCCCTGGAATGTCTATGCGCTGTGTATGCTAAGTCACTTCAGTTGTGTCCGACTCTGTGACGCTATGGACTGTAGCCTGCTAGGCTCCATGGGATTCTTCAGGCAAGAATACTGGAGTGGGTTGCCGTGCCCTCCTCCAGAGGATCGTCTTGACCCAGGGATCAAGCCCACATCTCTTATGTCTCCTGCATTGGCAGGCAGATCCCTTACCACTAGCACCACCTGGGAAGTTCTAGCATCACCACTGTGCCACCTTCCAAACCACACAGGGCACATTGCCAGCAAAAATGCAAGATTCTTTTTTTAATTTCTTTTTGCCATTCTATGTGGCATGCAAGATGTTAATTTCCTGACCAGGGATCAAACCCATGCCCCCTGCATTGGGAGCGCAGAGTACTTAACCACTAGACCATCAGGAAAGTCCCACAGGTTCTTTTTATAAATAATCTTCAGTTGGAGAAGGCAACAGCATCCCACTCCAGTACTCTTGCCTGGAGAGTCCCATGGATGGAGGAGCCTGGTAGGCTGCAGTCCATGGGGTTGCTGAGGGTTGGACACGACTGAGCGACTTCACTTTCCCTTTTCACTTTCATTAATTGGAGAAGGAAATGGCAACCCACTCCAGTGTTCTTGCCTGGAGAATCCCAGGGACAGGGGAGCCTGGTGGGCTGCCGTCTATGGGGTTGCACAGAGTCGGACACAACTGAAGTGACTTAGCAGCAGAAGCATGTCATGTGAATATTTACATATATTTGGGGTTGCTTCTTACCTTGGAAGAGTGTAATTGCACATGTTCTACGTTCCACAGGACCTAACCCTGCGCCAAACATTTACGTCATGAATGTTGCACTAAAAGCTGGATGAGTTTTAAGTCAGCACATTACAGAAGCCCCTATGGGGCAGACTCCCTGAGACAATTTCTTGTTCTGTTAGAGTTTGGATCTATAAGAAATATCGCAGATGCTATGCTCCTGAACTACACCTTTCATCTAAGCATGCCAGAGGAAATTTGAAGGTGATCAGAGGAGATTCATATAGGTGAAAGAGATTAAATCATTTGAATGCCATTGATAGTTCCAGAAACAGAAGTTACTCCCAGAGCATACATAGCCTTGAAGGTTCTAACCCTAACACATGCTCCTAACATCCTAGAACAAGTTGATGGATCCTGCCTTCACGATGAATCCAGAGAAGTCAGCAGAGCAGCTACAGCTCTGAGCACATAAATATTGAATATCATGTGCCTATAAAATACTGTGCCAGTAGAAAAAGAATTTTCACTGTTTCGACCAACCGCTGCTGAAAACTACAGCTAGTAGCCTAGAGGAGATATAATAAATTTCTTCATTGTTCACAGTTTACAAAATACTTTCACATACCATATCTCATCAAATCCTTCTAACATCCAGGTGAAGGAGGTGTTATTTTCAGAGGAGGAAGGCTTGGAAATGTTGCAATTTGCCCAAGTGCAGTGGGAAAATAATGTCTCAAAACCAGAATATTTGACTCCTGAGCTAGGCTCTTTTTCTTCTCAGATATATAAAGCTGTATTTTTAAAAATTGCTTCCATTACAAAGCTTAAAGTCTGGGAAGTGCCTTTTTCCCTAACCAAAGAGCTCATAAACATGTAGAGGAGAACCAATTCATTTTTAAAAGACTATTATTAAAAAGGCAAAAGATGCTCTCCCCAGGCATGGATTTAGATCATCCAACCCTAAGAAACTTACTTAAATGAATCCAAAGGACAATGTGGATGCAAACCTGATTTGATTGAAAGTTATTATCTTGCATGTTGGTAATTCCAGTGCGTCATGAAATTGTTTTGTAGCCTTTCTTGTCTTTTTAGGGAATCCTGTTGAATTTTCAGAGTTTTTTGTGGGAAACCTTTTGCTCTCTCCTTGTAATTCATTCCAGCGAGTGATTCCTGATCTGCCTTAATCATAGCTGCAAAACACCAGAGCAAAGAAAACATCCAACCACAGAGGGTGTGTTAGATCAACCCCCATGTCTTGGCTTTTCTGCTAGAGTATGGAGAATTCTCCCTTTGATCACTCAGCTGTGTCATTCTGGAATGTGAGTTCCCAGCTGGGCTGGTCTTGGTCCCTGCTGCTTCCCCATGCTCAGACTGGAGTCCAGGGGCCATGTGACCGCAGGAGTGACAGGCCTGCTGCTCAGAATTGCCCCTCCCCACTGTTGGATAAGAGGGGGAGCCACTTGGTAACACACATCACCAACACCAAATATTAAGTGCCATGCAGTGACAGCCTATTAAAACACTAAATTGTAAAACAAAACAAAACAAAAATCCATGCCTTTACTAACTTCAGCTGTGGACCAAAGCAGTCTTTTTTTATCCTAAGCAAGATTTCATACACTCTTTGTCCTCTTATCTCCCTATCCCATCACATCTGTATGTTGTACACACATATACACGTGTACGTGTGTGCTAAGTCACTTCAGTCATGTCCAACTCTGTGCAGCCCTATAGACTGTAGCCTGCCAGGCTCCTCTGCCCATGGGGATTCTCCAGGCAAGAATACTGAAGTAGGTTGCCATGCCCTCCTCCAGGGGATCTTCCCGATCCAGGGACTAAGCCCGTGTCTCTCATGTCTGCTTCATTGGCAGGCAGGTTCTCTACCACTAGCGCCACTTGGGAAGCCCACACAAACACACACACGCCCTCGTTTCTGAGGCCCAGTGACCAGAAGGATATAAAATGAAAAATGATGGGGGAGGAAGAGTGGAGGAAAAGAAACCAGCCAGCTAGATGGACAAGCCTCTGAATCTCAGGGGTACTGGCTAACGTTAGCGTAGCTTAGAGACCGCCTAGTCATTTAATGAAACACAGAGAAGAGAGAGATGCATTTGCTATTCTAAAAAGCCACAAGTCAGTAAATGCAAATGTGCCCTATTGGAGAAAACCAAATTAAAGGAACCACTGGGAATTCTCTGCATAGTTAAGCAGAACAATTTCCCCCCTTTAAGGCCATATTTACCCTTCAGAAATCACATACCCTAAAGCACAGAAACCTAGACAAGCATCATTTTCAGGAAGGATGTGTTGTGTTAGCCCAGCCCCCTCCTTTGAAGGAAGAAACACGAATCATTGCCCTGAAGGGCTGCTGCAGCTGCCAAGACAGACAGCTCCGGGGCTCACATCTGACTACTTCCAGCTGACCGGTGTCCCGGTGGTCAGAGGCTTGACCTTCCTGAGCCCACGGCTACAATCCAGCACAAAGACACTTGGAGAGACTGTAGATCAGAGAAGTGCCAACCCAAACTGGGAACAGGTAACAGGCACTCCATGGGGTGTGGAGTGCTCATTCCCCAGTTCCTGATATTTCTCACTGGTCCATTGCAACCAGTGATTCAATATGTGTATTTTTTTTTGCTTTAAAGGAAACTTCCACTTGTTCTGTCTCCATCTCTGAACAGCCCCTTTTGGTTTCAGGTCATAGAAATGTACTCAGCTTAGCCCAAGCTAAAACAGGACTGGTGCGAGGATTTTAAGATCTCATAAGGAAAGAAAAAAACTAACAAAACCAAAACCAGAGAGGGCAGGGGTGTATCTGCCTCCCTTTGAGTCTGTGTCTCTCCCTGTCTCTCCACCACTGGATCTATATCACTTTTCTGGTAGGAATTTGTTCTCTTGCTTTCTGTTCTCTGATAAGAGATTCATTCCCACAGCTTCTGGAGGATTTGTCTTGAATGCAGGCAGCTAATAGAGACTGACACCATCTCTGATTCTCAGTTCCAGATTCCTAGAAAATATTGTGTTGGCCAAAAGTTTGGGCTTTTTTGTAAGATGGTAAGAAAAACCCAAGTGAACTCTTTGGCCAACTCAATAGAAACTTGTGAACAACACAAAAAGTACCCCCAGTCTTTATGGAACTGTGATTTAGTAGAGAGAAAAAGACACAACCAAAATAGGCACATACATTTATAAATTATAAAGTGAGAGGAAATAGTATGCAGAAGTACAAACTGTTATGGTAGAGAAGAATGGTTGCAGGGAATGGTATAGACTGAATGTTTGGATCTACCCCCAAATTCATATGTTGAAGCCTAAGCCCCAATGTGATATATTGGGAGGTGGGGACTTTGGTAGGAGCTTATATCGTGAGGGTGGGTCCCTCATGAACGGGATTAGTGCCCTTTTAAAGAGACCCCAGAGAGCTCCCTCGCCCCTTCTGCCGTTTTGGACATGGTGAGAAAGTGGCCATCTATGCACCAGAAGGAGGGTCTTCACCAGATGAAGAATCTGCAAGCTTAATCTTGGACTTCCTGGTCTCCAGAGCTGGGAGAAATATAGTTCTGATGTTAATAGGCCACCCAGTCTGTGGTATTCTGTTATAGCAGCCTGAACAGACAGATACTGGAAGGATATTTAACTTAAGGGTTTAAGCTGAACCCTGAAGAAGTAGGAGTTAGTCATTCAAGGGGAAGGGGAAGAATATGGATGACCAATAAGAACCTATTGTACAGCACAGGGAACTCTGTTAAATATTATGTAACAGCCTAAAGGAGGAAGAATCTGAAAAAGAATGGATACATATATATGTATAACTGAATCACTTTGCTGTACACCTGAAACTATCATAACATTGGAAATCAACTGTACTCCAATATAAAGTTAAAAGTTAAAAAAAAAAAAGGGAAGAGGAAGAATATTCCAGTCTAAGGAACCACACAAATGAAGCCGCAGGGCAGGGAAAGCTGGGTTTATTTTGTTGTTGCCATTGTTTTTTAGTCACTTGGTCATGCCTGACTCTTTGTGACCTCATGGACTGCAGCATAACAGGCTTCCCTGTCTTTCACATCTTCTGGAGTTTGCTCAAATTCATGTCCACTGAGTCAGTGATGCCATCCAACCATCTCATTCTCTGTCATCCCCTTCTCCTCTTGCCCTCAATCTTTCCCAGCATCAGAGTCTTTTCCAAAGAGTTGCCTCTTTGCATCAGGTGGTCAAAGTATTGGAACTTCAGCTTCAGCATCAATCCTTTCAATGAATATTCATAATTGATTTCCTTTAGGATTGACTGGTTTGATTTCCTTGCTGTCCAAGAGACTCTCAAGAATCTTCTCCAGCAGCAGAATTCAAAAGCATCAACTCACCCTTCTTTATGTTCCAACTCTCACATCTGTACATGACTACTGGAAAAACCATAATTTTGACTAGACTGATTTTTGTCAGGAAAGTGATGTCTCTGCTTTTTAATATGCTATCTAGGTTGGTCATAGCTTTTCTTCCAAGGAGCAAGTGTGTTTTAATTTCATGGCTGTAGTCACCATCCACAGTGGTTTGGAGCCCAAGAAAATAAAGTCTATCATTGTTTCCATTTTTTCCCATCTATTTGCCATAAAGTGATGGGGCCGGATGCCATGATCTTGGTTTTTTGAATGTTGAATTTTAAGGCAGCTTTTTCACTCTCCTCTTTTACTTTCTTCAAGAGGTTCTTTAGTTCCTCTTTATTTTCTGCCATTAGGGTGGTATCATCTGCCTATCTGAGGTTATTGATATTTCTCCCAACAATCTTGATTTCAGCTTGTGCTTCATCCAGCCTGGCATTTTGCATGATGTACTCTGCCTGTAAGTTAAATAAGCAGGGTAACAATATACAGCCTTGACATACTCCTTTCCCAGGTTGGAACCAGTCCATTGTTCAGTTCTAACTGTTGCTTCTTGACCTGCCTATTGGCTTCTCAAGAGGCAGGTAAGATGGTCTGGTATTCCCATCTCTTGAATTTTCCACAGTTTGTTGTGATCCACATAGTCAAAGGCTTTAATATAGACAATGAAGCAGAAGTTGATGTTTTTCTGAAATTCTCTTGCTTTTTCAGTGATCCAACGGATGTTGGCAATTTGATCTCTGGTTCCTCGGCCTTTTCTAAATCCAGCTTGAACAACTGAAAGTTCTCAGTTCATATACTGTTGAAGCCTAACTTAAAGGATTTTGAGCATTACTTTGCTAGCATGTGAGAAGAGTGCAATTGTGCAGTAATTTGAACCTTCTTTGGCATTGCCCTTCTTTGCAATTGGATTGAAAATTGACCTTTTCCAGTCCTGTGGCTACTGCTGAGTTTTCCAAATTTGCTGGCACATTGGTTGCAGCACTTTAACAGCATCTCTTTTAGGATTTGAAATAGCTCAGCTGGAATTCGATCACCTCCACTAGCTTCCTTCATAGTAATGCTTTCTAAGGCCCACATGACTTCATGTTGAAGGATGTCTGGCTGTGGGTGAGTGGCCACAACGTCATGGTTATCTGGGTCATTAAGATCTTTTTCGTACAGCTCTTCTGTGTGTTCTTGCCACCTCTTCTTAATCTCTTCTGCTTCTGTTATCCTGCTATTTCTCTCCTTTATTGTGCCCATCTTTGCATGAAGTATTCCTGTGGTATCTCTGATTATCTGGAAAAGATCTCTAGTCTTTCCCATTCTATTGTTTTCCTCTATTTCTTTGCATTGTTCACTTAAGATGGCTTTCTTATCTCTCCTTGCTATTCTCTGTAATTCAGTTGGGTATATTTGAGAACCTTAAATGCCCAAGGCTGAATTGGGCTGGGTCTCAGAAGTCGTGGTTTCCTAGATCTGACAGCAAGGTTGCGAATGTTATTGGCAGTGCAATTAGGGAGCAGTGAGAGTTTTAATTAGATACATCATTTTCTGTTTATTTTGGGAGATTGTTCTAGTGACAGCATAAATGGGTAACTGGAAAGGAAAAGTGGAAGCAGGAAGATCAGTTAGGAGCAGCTGAGGGTCCAGAGGAGAAACTATACTGACTTCTTAGCCCAAGATTATGGCAACAGAGATGAAGAGAAGGATTCTAGATTAACTTGGGAGACAGACCTGACTGGTGTGTGGACGTGTTCTATTGGGAAGAGAAGGGAGTGGGATAAAAGGTAGAATAAGAGTGCTCCCCAGACTTCTGGGTCTGGGCAGCTGGGTGGGTGCAGGTACCAGCACCGAGACCAGAGCCCTGGAGCAGTGAATGGGCAGGAGGGGAAGCGGCTCTGCTTCAAACACTTGAAGCATCAGCTGTCTCTGAGACATCAGAGTTGAAGAGTAGGTCATTGTACTTATGAATGTATCGCATAGAGAGAGCTCTCACCAAGGATAAAATTTAGATCCATCAGGATAAAGAGGGTTTTAAAATCATGGCAGTGGTTGAGTTCACCCAAGGAGTAAGAGTGAGAACAGTGCCCAGGGCTGAGAGTGAACACTGCAACAGCTAGAGGTTAGGTAGAGGAAAATCAGCTAGGAGGTCTGAGGGGCAATGGCCAAAGAGGAATGAGGGAAAACTGGGCAAACAGGCTGTCGCAGAGCAAGGAAAGGGTGGGAATTGAAATATGGAACAACAGCTGCTGATGTAGTCACCTAGATCAACAGCATTTCAAGGACTGTGCATGGGGATGGTGCAGCAGTGCTCCAGAAGGGGTCTGTTATCCATAACTAGTGACGCGTGTGTGTGCCAAGTTGCTTCAGTAGGGCCCAACTCTGTGTGAGCCTTTGGACTGTAGCCTGCCAAGTTCCTTGTCCACGGGATTCTCCAGACAAACTTACTGGAGTGGGTTGCCATTTTCTCCTGCAGAGGATCTTCCCAATCCAGGGATCAAACCTAAATCTCTTACATCTCCTGCATTGGCGGGCGGGTTCTTTACCACTAGTGCCACCTGGGAAGCCCCATAACCAGTGATGCTGATCCCTGTTTTCCTCCCAGCCCCTTCCTGTTTCACAGCTATTCTGGGTAAACTTTTAATTGTAAACATCCAGTCATCTATGTGCCTACCTATCCATCCATCCACCTATTCATCTACTCATCCATCCATCCATCCATCCATCTACCCACCCAGCCAACTATCCATCCATCCACCCACCTACCTACCCATCTGTCCATCTACTCACCCATCCATCCACTTATCCCTTCATCCTCCTATTCATCCATTTATTTATCCACCTGTCCCTCCATCTGTCCATCCATCCATTTACCCACCTATCCATCCATCTATCCCTCAGCCCCTCCTTCCATCCAAGTCCTAGACTTCCCGCTAGGTGCAGGGCACACAAGGGTCCACAAGGGTCCCTCAGTTTTCTTCCTTTTGTTTATTTATTTGTTTGTTTGTTTGTTTGCATATTTTTACTAGTTTTTGTTTTTACCTCTGAAGGCATTGTGCAAGATTTGCCTCACATACACACCATGATACCCATTCTGATGTTTGGTCTTGGTAAAGCACCTCGGATCCCAGTTTAATTACTGCGTTGAGTCCGAGGTAGTAACCATAGTGATAAGAGGAGCACCATGATTGAACAATCTTCCTCTTAATGAAGAGAAGGAGCATTTCTAGCTTCCGCATTATGCACACTGTGTTTTCACACAGCCGAGATTGCTTCTAGCCCATTTAAGGCTCCTCGCCCTCAGTTCACTCAGTTTTTCTCAACATTTGCATTTTCTTTCAGCCTGTCAGCATGAAAAGCTCTTCTGTAGCGATGCCTGAAAGGTCAGCACAGCACCTTCACAGAGGCCGATGAGACTCCTTCCTGTTGCGCTTCACTTGATAGCGAGCCTCATTCTCGCCTTGCACAGTCCTGGCTTAGCCAGCATCCTTGCTCACAGCCTACATCCCCCCCACCCAGCTACTACCTCCAGAACCACAGGTTCTCCTTCCCCTCCTGCTACTGCCTGGATTTCCCTTTTTATAGGTCACTTACCCATCCAGCTTTGGAACAATGGCAGGATTCATTTGAACTCCCCGACCTGTTCCTTGGTAAAGAATGTCTCTCCAACACAGGAGACTCAAGAAATTTGAGTTTGATCCCTGGGTCCGGAAGATCCTCTGAAGGGGGAAATGGCAACCCACTCCAGTATTCCTGCCTGGAGAATCCCATGGACAGAGGAGCCTGGTGGGCTATAGTCCCTGGGGTTGCAAAGAGTCGGACACGACTGACCAACTGAGCACAGCACATGTTTCTTAAGGATCCTCTGTGACACAGGGCATAAACTGGGACGTAAGATGTGAGGATTACTTCCTCTAATCTTCTACTGTGTCAAAATTTACCTGTTGCCACTGTCTTCTTTTCCTAGAGAGTTTCAAAGCAACTTACACAGTTTTCTCACTCTGCACCAGCTGTAGCCCTGGTCCACTCTCTGCCCCTCAGCCCATTCCAGTTATGGTGTGTCCAGCCCAGATGCTCACACACCAAGGCCCCCTTTGTCCTTCTTTAGGGCAACACATCACAGAGCCCTCGGCTTCTTTACATTCTCTTTTCCCCAAGCTCTGAGCCAACTCCATCAGCGGGTTGCCTCGCACACCTTTTGGAAGCGGTAGGATTGTAAATCCTTAGAAAAATAGATAGACTCCATAAGCTTGTGTTTGCTGTGACAGGTGATGAATTAGGGGGATTCAATTTCCAGCAAGCGAGAGTTGTTAACACTGCAATGACTCTACCAAAAAAAAAAAAAAAGTTTTCTGGGGGTCTTTCAAAATAAAACTACCTCCAATGATTTAGGGGGGACAGATTAGATAACTTCAAAATGCCTTCCAGTTCTGAATTGCTACTATTCATTTCTCCCCAACTCTGCCCTCTGATTTCAGAAGTTATGCCCTGATGAACTTACCTATCCCTCCATCAGTGTTATCTGTTGCCCCAATTTTATTGATGGAATGAGGTGTACACCCCATCAAAAGCATATCTGGAGCATACTCTGGGGTCCACATTACATCTGGGAACCCTGTACCCTTTTATTTCTGTCCCCGAATAACAATTAAGTATCTGGGAACATACTCGACCGTGTCTTGGATTTGCTGATTTTGCTGATTTTCTTTGCCTGTTCATCATTCCAAATTTCGAGTGAATGGGCACTTCTGTGAGGCACCGAAAATCTCCTGAGAAATAATTAAGCCATGAAATGTTTTGCTTGAGAGGGTAACTGTGAACTCAGAAGCATATTTCTGTGAAGCCCTCTGAGTTTAAAAGCCAGAGAGGACTGACTCACGCCATCTTGCTCAGCACAGGTGTGTTGGGTGGATTAACTGAGTTTGTGCTACTCCAGGATTCGCTTGTGTGATGTCCAGAAATATAGCCCAGTGTTGGTGATTCAGTGGTGGGCACAGATTCCTTCCCGAGACAGCATCTTCTGTAACAGGAAGAAAGTGCAGGGGGCAGGGAGAGCTTGTGGGTTCTGGAATCAGACACACCTGGGCTTCTAACTCAACCTGCCTTTGCCATTTCACACCTTCACAGTGTCTTTCCTAAATCTGCTGGCCCCTTACTTTTGGACTTCCCAGCCTCCAGGATGGTGAGAAATAAATATTTTGTTGTAGATTTTTTTTTTTTAACTTAAAACCTGCTAAGCCTTGGTTTTGCCCTCTGTGAAATGGGGATAAATGTAAAGACTGCTGTAAAGGTTAAGTGTGCAAATGAATGTGAAGTGTTTAGCCGGTGTCACCAGCATCCGATGTGCATTAAACGTGTCACAACAACTCCTGGCCCCTGAATTAATCCAGGCATGTCTCACTGCAGGGTTGCATTCAAAAGGAACACAAATTCCATCACAGAAAGCAGTGGAAGGTAATATGTGCCTTTTCTGAAAGTGTCTCAAGGAGGCAGAGAGAGAGCCAGGCTCCACAGCCAGTCTAGTTCTATCTCTCTGCCCCCAAATCCCGATTCCCACCCAGAGACCCTACCTCTCTACTTCTCATCAGTCGTCCTCACCTGCCCCAGCCCCCTGGCTCTCACACTTCCCTTTTTATTCCCAAACCACCTCCAGCTCACTCCACCCCACTTCCCTGAAACCACCTCTAGGGGTGTCCTGAGTTGGTTTTAAGCCACGCTAGACACATAGTGAAAGTGTTAGTCACTCAGGCATGTCCAGCTCTTTGTGACCCCATGGACTGTAGCCGACCCCATGGACTGTAGCCCACCCCATGGACAGGCTCTTCTGTCCTTTGAAGGCAAAAGGAGAAGGGGCAAAATGCAGAAGATGTGATGGTTAGATAGCATCACCAGCTCAATGGACACGGATTTGAGCAAACTCTGGGAGATAGTGAAGGACAGGGGAGCCTTGTATGCTATAGTCCACGGGGTCTCAAAGAGCAGGACACAACTTAGCAACTGAACAACAAGACATGTAGCAGCATTTCTAAAGATTGTGGAGCCTATTAACTTGAAGGAAGTTATTTTTTCCCATTTGTACTGAAAAAGACTTGATTATAAGGAGAAAATTTATAGGACACTCTGAAAGGATGGAGGAAAAAGCAGGACAGAGTGGAAGGCAAGGTTCTTCCCTGCTTCACAAGACGGAATGGCATCTGTCCTGCCAAAGCAGGGAGGGCATAACTGCCCAGGACTTTCCCCCGGGGAGGAAGGAAGTGTCACTGATCACAGCGAGATGGAGTGGCTTCCGTTCCAATCCTCCGCAGAGCCTGTGGTTACTGTCTACCATCACTTGCGAGAGCAGGGCTTTCTGCCAGAGTTCTGAGAATGCCCTGGAATGCCCCTCACCTCTCTCTTCTCTCAGACCCAAGGTGGAGTGTACGTGCCGACTAGGCAGCAAACTCGATGTATGTTTGGCCACTTCACTGCTCACCCAGGCTCCTCACTCCCAGGTCAGGCTTACTCCTCCAACGTCATATTGCATCTCCGAAGAGGAATGAAGCATTCAAGGATCTGAATTCTAAACAAAGCTGGTGCAGTGAGCAGCTGCCCCAAGCCCTCTGAGGCCCCAAAGCCTCCTGAGACTGTGGGTTTGATCTGGCTACCGTGAGAACCGGTATCTGAAAACACCAGCAACAACTCTTGTATGCAGAACACAGAGCCTCCTCTGGTGACCTTGGCTGTGTGTTTCATCTGCTGCATCTTAAGGTGGACAGAGGGTGGAAAGAGATTAAAGTTAATTGAGTGCATCCCGTGTGCTGGGAGCTTTACATATGTAATATCACTGAATTCTCGGGCTTATAATAGATAGATGCTATTATTTCCTTTTACAGACGAAGTGGAAGCTGCAGGTTTTTAAACAACTTGCTCATAACACCTAGTAAGAAACAGAGTTAGGGTTTGAAGCCAGTATCTGATTCCAAGCGTGTATTTACTTTTCCTATAACTTCATACTGTTTCTCTTACTTTGGTGTTTTACGTTAAAATTAGAGCCTGTTAACTCTTACAGATCAACTCTACATTCCTAAATTAAAACTTGATAGAGAAACCCTCAAAAACTCATTTGCACAGAAAAAAACACAAACCACACATACTGAACTCAAAATCATCACTTTACCCAATGCTCAAAACGTTGCCCATATCCTGCCACTTTCGTCTCCAGATTTATTTACCTAGAGCTGACTCATTAGAAAAGACCCTGATGCTGGGAAAGATTGAGGGCAGGGAGAGAAGGGGATGACAGAGGACGATGGTTGGATGGCATCACCGACTCAATGGACATGAGTTTAAGCAAGCTCCAGGAGATGGTGAAGAACAGGGAGGCCTGGTGTGCTGCAGTCCATGGGGTCGCAAAGAGTTGGACACAACTGAGCAACTGAACATGTGACACCTGACATATGAGTCAAGTAAAATGTCTTTGCAAATGGAGCAGGACACCCTTTTTTTGAGAACATTATGGTCCAGGTTTCACCCTGGTGCAGGCTCACAATGGCAGCCACAATGCCCAAATCACACTGAGCATTCCACACTGTCATTTGCCATTTCGGAAGCCAAAATCTGTGCAATATTTTTCACAAAATGTAGAACCAAATGGCAAAGGCACCTAATTCCTTCCCTTCGAAAGCATATTGCCCAGTGGACTCCCTGCCCAGTGGACCAGGTGAAGAATGGAAAAGAAATATATATCTTTGATTAAAAAGAAAGAAGGGTCCCTTCATCATTACCCACCTAGCCTGGAAGGTCTGCACGGAGTGTCTGAGATGGCTCCATTAACGCATGTTTATAGAAAAGGTACTTCTTAACTGGCACCTGGCTTTCTTGGTCTTGTACTTCTAATTTGACCTTCTCTAATGACATTGGGGTCTATAAGGAGATATGGGGGAAGGGAAGGTCTGAAAGAGAAGGAATAATTGCAGATTGAGGAGGGTCATGGGCTCCAGGATCTTTTTTCTTTTATCTCTTCTTCTGTCCCTCATAAATGGGACCAAGAGGTCTGTCCTTACTTGCCGAGCTGTTGGGCAGAGAAAAGCCTCCTGCAAAAATGAAGCAGAGCAGGCATGAAAGAAGAAAAAGTGAAGCTGAGTGTCATCTCCTCGACTATCCAAGACAGTGTTTAGGAGACGGGAAGAGAAAGTTAAGCCCAAATGTCCTCTCCAGCATGGCGACTCACTGCATGTCCCTGGAGGTTTTGTGTGCACGGCTGCTCCACCCATAATTAAACAAAGTGGTTTCTGAGGCTCCCCGCATGGTGAGTAACACATGGTGGCCTCACCTCCCAAGACAAGTCACTTGCTGTTCTGCTTCTCAACTCTCCTGTGAGGTCCCGGCCAAGGACAGGGTCCACCTCCTCCAGGCCCCCACATTGCTACCTGGCATACCAGTGACTCTGCATTAATGGCGAAAGTAAAACGGATGCTGACACCCACCAATAAAGGAACCAGAGAAACCTCTGATCCTATCGACCCATCAGCAACTCACAAGTTGAAGACAATCACTGAAAATTTAGCTTGGAAAACACATTACCAGTTGAATGAAAGTGAAGTCGCTCAGTCATGTCTGACTCTGCAACCCCAGGGACTGTAGCCTACCAGGCTCCTCCGTCCATGGGATTTTCCAGGCAAGAGTACTGGAGTGGGTTGCCATTTCCTTCTCCAGGGGATCTTCCCAACCCAGGGATCGAAGCTAGGTCTCCGTCACTGCAGGCAGACACTTTACTGTCTGAGCCACCAGGGAAGCCCTACGTGGCCATTAATATTCTTAACCAGATAGAAGGCAGGAAAAGCACAATACCAAAGTGCTACTTGGAGCAGCGTGGCCTTACAGCCAGTTGAAACATACACTGCACCAACAGTCTGTGCCAGAGACCTCAGGTATCTGTGGTCAGCAGCAGAGGAGAGTTGGTCTGGATTTATAGATTTTCTAGCATGAGATCATTACTCTATATACATATCCAATTCTGCAGGAAGACTTTCCTTATAATCCTCTGACAACTTTCTACAAGTTTGTGCAAAGTGGGAGGCAAGGAGCTTATAGGTATAAAACTTGGACTCCAGTAGGAGATGCCCATGGGTCCCAAGAAAGTTCTAAAACTTGAGGAGCTCTGGCGATCAATCTGATTCCTGTAATGTGAAATGCCCTCGCATTGTAATTTTGTGCCTCAGTGTTCCTATCTGTAAATTGGAGAGAAGATCACTAGTGCATCCCAGAGGACTACCGAAATGGTAAGAATTTAAAAGGTTAAATGCATACTGCAGGTATAAATTACACATGCAGTATATAAGGTTCCTTTATTCTGAGACATCAAAAAGATATATCACTTTGCTAATATTTACTGAGCATATGCTGTGAGTGGCCAGGAGGTGATGGGATGGACCAGCCTCACACACAAAACCTCCGGGGACAGGCTATGAGATTGTGTGCCTGAGAGGACATTTGGGCTTGGCTTTTCCTCCTCATCTCCTGAACACTGCCTCAGATAGTCAGTGAGTTCATGCTCTGCTTCATCTTTTTTTGTTGTTTTAAATTTATCATTTAATTTGGCTGCACTGGGTCTTTGTGGCTGCGCACGGTCTTTCTCTGGTTGTGGCGAGTGGGGGCTACTCTTCAATTTGGTGTGGGGGCTTCTCATTGTGGTCTCCTCTCTTGTTGTGGAGTATGGGCTCTAGGGCTTGTGGGCTCAATAGGGATCTTCTCAGACCAGGGGTCGAACATGCGTCCCCTGTGTTGCCAGGCAGATTCTTAACCACTGGACCACCGGGGGAGTCCTCTGCGTCATTTTTGCAGAAGGCTTTTCTCTGCCCAAGAGCTCAGCAAGTGAGGGCAGATCTCTTTGTCTCACTTATGAGGGACAGAAGTGATAAAAGAAGAGTTTCTGGAGCCCATAACCTCTCTCAGTCTGCAGTTATTCCTTCTGTTTGAGACCCTTCATCCTCACATCTCTTTACAGAGCCCGAGGTCATTTGGTAAGGTCAGATCACTTTGGGAAGGTCAAATGTCACATCCAGTGATATCATCAGCTGCTGGTGATGCCACAGCGGACAGAACAGCAAAGTCCCTGTCCTGCAGGAACTACATTCTCGTCATGAGAGGCAGAAAGTATGTGATATATGGTATATTTGGGGTGTTGATAATAACAACTTAAAAATAAAGAAGGTGAGGGAGGCACTGGAGGGTAATGAAGTTGGGAGAATATTACTATTGCAGATGGGTGGCCAGATACAGTCTGTCAACAATTTGGAATTTAAGCAGAGAGCTGAACACAGTGAGGAAGTGAACCATATGAATATTGGAGGAATAAGCATTCTAAGCAGAGGGAACAGCAAAAGGCAGTCTCACCACTCCTTAATAACACATTCAGAAAAGGGACAAAGATTGGCCTCCTCCAGTGGAGACTAAGAGCTGAGGTCCAGAGAGAGGCAGGGACCCCGTGCAGTCACTGAAGGGCCAGGGTCTGGAGAAGAGCAGTGTAGTGACTCGGAGGTCTGGCTGTGGTCCCTGGTCCCTGCCACTCGAGCAGGTAGCTGACAACCTCAGAGCTGAGCTGTAGTAGCCTCTGTGGTTTTCTGAGACTCGTATATCTCAGACTATGTAGGTCTTCTATGTTTTTCTGTAAAACAGAGTTGAATCGTGTGTGCTTCTGAAAATGGCAGTGGGAAACTTGGTTAGTGGACCCTCTCATCCACCTCTAGTCTGCCCATGAGTAGGCACCAAGCAAAGCACAACCAGGGCCCCACACTTCCTACTCAAAGTGTCCATTACCCTCTCACTAAATATTATTATTTTTTGCAAAAGCTTTAGCTAAATTACAAGCCACTTTATAGTCTGAATATACCCCACTGTAGCATGTATATTACACTGAACTATAAAATGTTTTGAGGTTTCTTGGGATGGGAATAGGTGTAAAATTACAGTCCATTATTATTATATATTTCTTTTCATTACTCTTTGTTGTATTTCTTAGGTCTAAGCAAAATAATTCTTACTCTGCTGACTGTTTACAACCTTCAGATATGAGTAGATGGTCCCTGAGTTTCCCCAGATCATCATTTACAAAGTTCCACCATTCAGCTCTTTTAATCGTCCTCCATAAATCCAGTTTCCCTCCTCCATCACTCTTGTATCTTTCCTCCCAACACTCAACCCCTTTTGTTGGTACCTGGCTGGTAATTAGATGCTCAGAGCCAAGCACAGCCTTCCAGGTGGAGTCTCAGCAGGGTCGTCTGTTACTCCAAGCATTGCTTTGCAAATCCATTTCTTTTTTTTTTTTCCTGGGTCCCACATTTCACTCCAGATAGGATAAGCCAAAGAGAGCACAAAGGAGAAAAGCACAGATATTACCCTGACCCATAGAATGGGTCCAGGGAGGGAGAATGGGCTCCACTCAGAGCCCAGAAACTGTCACAGGAAGATGGTGTAAGGAGAGCAGGGATCCATTTTCTCCTCCATCCTCAGCAGCTGAGACATTTTGTCGTTAATGTTATGAAACTCTGCATGGAGCTGAGCTGTCTGGGGTTTCTCTCCCTCCAGAAGTCACCAGAAGCTGCCTCTACAGTGGGATGAGACACAGGGGAGAAGGTCCCATCCACAGGCATGCTGAGGGCACCAGCCAGCACCTTGTCTACACCCCTCGCCTCAGCACCTGCTCCTTCCTCTCCCAAGCCACCTCCAGGGCACTTTCCTAGTTACTTGCTCACCATGATCTAGGATCCCTTCATTTTTCCCACCAGCAGGTTTATGGAAGGAGAGGAAACCACATTAGTAGATGAGTTTATATTAGTGGATGAGTTTCTATGAAGCAGCCACGCCTACATTAGTAGATGAGTTTATATTAGTGGATGAGTTTATATGAATATCCACACCTGGATATTTTGTTAGCTGTTTTTTCCTCATCTTGGGTGCTGACCCCAGTCCTGTATATGTAACATTTATCACAGAGTAGTGATCTGACAGACACTGGGGAGATGACCCATAAGAGTGTATCCAGATGTGTGTTTAAACTGGGCAGCTCTGGGCTTGTCACGTTATTTCCCCATCAGCCGTGTGATTCAGGGCAGGTGACTACTTCACCATCCAGGCCTAAGTTTCCTCATGGATAAGACAGAAACAAGCATCTCACTGGGGTTCTATGAGTTGTGAGAGGGCATAAGTAAAACCCCTGATATATAATCGGCGTTCATACAATGTTTGTTTCTCTCCCCTAGAGGGAAACCCGATCATGGTGACTGGCTCTGGTAGACCTCACAATCTCTCATGCTTGTAAACTTTCTGTAATCATCTCTACTTAGGGAAAGTTAGTATTTGGAGAGGGAAAAAATTTCAAAGAACACAGTTAGTCTAATCCATTAGCAAGACAGCGCAGAAGTTCATAACCTAGCTTTGATCAGCAGTTTGGAGGAAGGAGTTTCCAAATACTTGAGGGATCGTTTCTCCCCCCTTGATGTGATGTTGGAATTTAACTCCCATTAACCATTACAGGCTTAATGAGTCGCATCCTGGGGAAACATACCTTCTAGTGCTTAATGAACACAAAATAAAATATTTCCTTTTATCTTTGACATCTACCAGAGGCATTTCAATAACGATATTCATATTCATGACGCATAAGACCCTTCCATCAGCTCAGCATTGTCACCGAGGCTCCTACAGAATGCCAATAAGGATGCTGAGATCCTTTCGATGAGACTGTGATATGGAAGCTGCTCCTGCAGAGGAATCACAGGGTCCCAGGTCAACAGAAGGTAACGAACATTCTACAGTGTTTTTCCACTCGAATCAATGGAATTTGGTGGCCTTGAAATGATAACCTTCAGATAGAGCACAAATCGCCTTTACTCCAGCAGGGATGCTCTACCACCTGGTAAGATAAGAACAAGGGGGTGGCAACAGCGAAGGTCATTATCCCCCAAGCATGAGGTTCTGCAGTTTGCCCAGCCGGGACTTGAAGGGGGCAGACTAGCGGGTTTAAAAAGGACTGGGAAAGGACCAAGACAAGTGAAGACACAAAGGTGGTACAGGAAGTGGGGGTAGATGCTTCTAGAAGAGTGCTGTCCAATAGAACTTTCTGTTCCCATCTGAGGTTCTGCCCATCGAATGTTCTCTAAATCTATCCAAAATGATAGCTGCAAGCCACACATTTCTATTAGTACTTGGGATGTGCCTGATGTGACTAAGAACTGACTTTTCCATTTTATTTACTTTTAAATTCTTCAAATTTATGTAGCCACATGGGGATAGTAGCTACCATGATGATCAGTGTGGTTCTAGAAGAAAAGGTTAGGGGAAGGTTCATAATAAGGAGGGTCACACATCCGATGCCATGCTTTGAACCTTATCCTGTGGGCGAGGGGACGCTCCTGAGAAGTGTTAGACTGGAAAAGACTAGTGGTCAGATTTTTGGAGCACCGTGCAGGATGCCCAAAGCACAGAAAATTTTCTTTTAATAGTTAATTTTTGGTTGTAAGATAATTACAATATTGTGATGGTTTTTACCATACATCGACATGAATAGACCATAGATACACATATGTCCCCTCCCTCTTGCACCTCCCTCCTTTTTTCCTCCCCGTCCCAGCCCTCTAGATTGTCACAGAGCAGAGCACCAGCTTTGGGTTTCCTGGGTCATACAGCAAACTCCCACTGGGTATCTATTTTAGCAATGGTAATGTGTATGTTTCACCTGCCAGGTGGAGCTGGTGGTAAAGAAAATCTGCCTGCCAAGGCAGGAGACATAAGAGACATGGGTTCGATCTGTGGGTCAGGAAGATCCCCTGGAGGAGGGCATGGCAATTCACTCCAGTACTCTCGCCTGGAAAATGCCCATGGAGAGAGGAGCCTGGTGGGCTACAGTCTATGGTGTCGCAAAGAGTCAGACACAACTTAGCATGCGTGCAATATGTATGTTTCAATGCTGTTTTGCAAAATATCCCACCCTCTCCTTCCCCCACTGTGTCCAAAAGTCTGTTTTTATGTCTATGTCTCCCTTGCTGCCCTGCGCACACAATCATCAGCACTATCCTTCTAGATTCTGTATATATGTGTTTATATACAATATTTATCTTTCTCTTTCTGACTTACTTCGCTCTGTATAATAGGCAGCACAGGACTTTTTAAGATGAAATCCCAACTCAGGATGAGGTCAAAGGAACTACCTGAAAGAGGAGGTCGCACCTGAGCAGAACTGAAGAAATGAGCAGACATTTGCCAGGTAGCTCTAAAGGGAGGACTTTGGAAGTGGAAATAACAGACACAAAGCAGCAAGGCCAGACAAGGATGGTCAGTGCATGCTCAGGAGGCCCAGATACTTCTCAGAACCCAGGGCCCAGCACACGGGCTGGAGGGCAGCAGATGCAGCTGGGAAGATGGGCTGAGCAGGCCCTCATCATACAGCAAATTTGCACTGGGCATCTATTTTACGTATGGTGATGTGTATGTTTCACCTGCCAGGTGGAGCTGGTGGTAAAGAATCTGCCTGCTAAGGCAGGAGACAGACACAGGTTCGATCCCTGGGTCAGGAAGAGCTCCTGGAGGAGGGCATGGCAATTCACTTCAGGAAGTGAATTCCTTCCTTTTTGAAAGGAAGTTCGAATTTTTTGGTTTTCTTTTTTTGTGCAGATACAGGATATCAATGAAGGGTTTTAAATAGAGAAAGGAATCTTAGGTAAGTAAACTTGGGCTAACGATCAACCTCTCTGAGCTTCCATTTCATTGTTTGGGGGTTGCAAAACTGCAGATAACGCAGTAACGAGGTCCACCTCACCTCACAGATCTGTCTGTGTCAGGACAGGCCTGAGCAGAGGAAGTATTAGTCAACTCAGTCGTGTTCTTCTCTTGGAGACCCCATGGGCTGTCCATGAACTTCTCCAGGTAAGAATCCTGGAGTGGGCTGCCAAAACGCTGGTTTTCTAGTCTCTTCCAGCTGCCTCATCAACACATGGCCTCTCTGGCTGAGCTGCAGCCTCCTTTCTCAGTGGTCACCCCTGCCGGCCTGACGTGGAATAGACTAGAACTTCCTCTTTTCCAATCCACCCCTCTGCTCTGAACTACCCTCCTCACTGTTGCATGAAATTGTGGGTGTTGGAGGGTTTAGGGAGGAAACCAGTGCTGACTATGTGTGTTAGTCACTCAGTCATATTTGACACTTTTGGCAACCCCATGAATTGTAGCCTGCCAGGCTCCTCTGTCCGTGGGATTCTCCAGGCAAGAATACTGGAGTGGGTAGCCATTCCCTTCTTCAGGGGATCTTCCTAACCCAGGGATTGGACCCAGGTCTCCTACACTGGAGACAGATTCTTCCACCTGAGCCACCAGAAATATTCTATGCTGCTGCTGCTGCTAAGTCACGTCAGTCGTGTCCGACTCTGTGCGACCCTATAGACGGCAGCCCACCAGGCTCCCCCGTCCCTGGGATTCTCCAGGCAAGAACACTGGAGTGGGTTGCCATTTCCTTCTCCAATGCATGAAAGTGAGAAGTGAAAGGGAAGTCGCTCATAACCATGACCAGAGGGGCATCTGTCTTGTTACAGGGTTTGTTCATAATGAAATGCTAAAACTTCTAACAGAAACTCAGACTACCATATTGGTGCCTCAGGGGAAACAGTTGATAGTAATTATGAGCTGTCTTGATCTTGTATGAAAGAACCGCCTTCCCTCACCCTTCCCCTCAAGACCAAGCCAAAGCAGGTGGGGTAGGTTTGTGAAAGACAGAATCTTCCAGGTCCACATTCAGAGAATGATTATCCTCCAGCAGGAGATCAGGGACTGTCGCTTCACTTTCCCAGGGCATGATGCAACTTCCAGCAATCAGAGCAGCTCAAGGAAAACAGGATGCAAAAACTACACTCGGGGGGGTGAGGGGGTGGTGGCAACCACCCTGTTGACACTTCATCAAAAGCTTCGGAAAATATTCTGCATAGAAACAAGCTTTCCGTGTATTAAAGAGGTGGGCAGGAACACGAAATCTCTGCCTAGGAGGTCCTCTGATCACTCTTCATTACCACTCACTCAAGGAGCTGTCTGTCCTTTATAAGCCATCTGTCACGGCTGGAATAAAAACCAGAGAATGGAAAGCATCCTGGAGGAAATCGGTCCTGGACAAGCAGGCTCCTCGTGTGTGACCCTGGTGGGGCTATGCTGTGGATGCTGAGGCTTGAGAAGCTCATCTTCCAGTTGTCCTCTCTGTCTGTGAGAACCTGTGGACATCAGTGCAACATGGAAGAGAAACTACTCTCTGCTGCAAGTTTTAGAGAGATTGACTGCATAGCTCTGCCAGAAAAATAGGCCCAGATAAAATGACTTCTCAGGATATGATGCATAAATGTAGTGGTTGTTATTTATTCGCTCAGTTTTGTCTGACTCTTTTGCAATCTCATGGACTGTAGCTTGCCAGGCTCTTATGTCCATGGGATTTCCCAGGCAAGAATATTGGAGTAGGTTACCATTTCCTTTTCCAGAGGATCTTCTCGACCTAGGGATAGAACCCACATCTCCTGCTTGGCAGGTGGATTCTTTACCTTCGGAGCCACCTGGGAAGCCTGTGATGAATTATAGGAAAGAGCATTTTCACATCCCAGCTCGGCTACTAACTGCCCTGGAACAGGTTATACGACCTCTCTGAACTTTGGTTACCTTGTCTGTGCCTCTAAAATGAGAAGAAAATACAGTTCCCTCATAGCGATGTGGCAAAGTAATATATGAGATGCTGTAACATAAAACATCTGGCAAAATGCCTGGCACAGAACTGCTGTTCAATACTTGCCAATTATCTTAAAGAACAATTATCTTAATGATCTTAATTTGTTCATTCGACAGGTATATTGAGTTCTCCTATGTACAAGACACTGATCTCATTGCTGGAGGTACACACAGAGTCCCTGGCTTCCTGGAGTCAAATCTCTAGTGGAAGACACAGAAAATTTAAAAAAAAAATCCATAAAAAGATAATGACCATCATGTTGCTGCTGCTGCTGTTGCTGCTGCTAAGTCACTTCAGTCGTGTCTGACTCTGTGCGACCCCAAAGACAGCAGCCCACGAGGCACCCCTCCACCCTGCCCCGTCCCTGGGATTCTCCACTGCAGTGGGTTGCCATTTCCTTCTTCAATGCATGAAAGTGAAAACTGAAAGTGAAGTCGCTCAGTTGTGTCCGACTCTTAGCGACCCCATGGACTGCAGCCTACCAGGCTCCTCTGTCCATGGGATTTTCCAGGCAAGAGTACTGGAGTGGGGTGCCATTGCCTTCTCTGGACCATCATGTTAGGTAATGGTAAAGAAAATAAAGTGGGGGTGGGCCAGATGGAATGGCAAGGGATGCTATTTTAGATATGGTGGTCAAAAATGGTCTCTCTGAGGAAGTAACAATTAAGCACAAAATTGAAAGAAATGAGAAAGAAAGCCATGGATATAGCTGGGGAAAGAGTGTTCCAGGCAGAATGAATAGCAAGTGCAAAGGCCCTGGAGCAGGAATGGGCTCAACATCCTGCAAAAAAAAAAAAAAAAAAAAACAGCAAGGTGCCCAGAGTGGCTGAAGAGTGGGGCCCAGGGAAGAGTGGAGGAGAAGCACCAGGGGCTGGGCTAGAGCTGGGGTGTCCTGAGACACCGTGGTGGTTTTGTGGGAGTTTATCTTGCTTCTCTGACAAAGCTGAAAACCTCGGGGGTCAGTGGAGCAGAGCAGTTACGACTCCAGACTAGTATCAGGCAGATCTGGGAGTTAGCCAAGGTCACAACTTTGCATCACTTTGGAAAGATCTCTTAATCTTACTAAGCTTCAATTTCCTCCTCTAGAAAATGGAGCTCATAATAGTGCCCACGCCTATCTCATTGGGTTTTTATGATTAGATGAGAGAAGTTGGGAAAGGTGCTGGACATTGAATAAGTGTCCATACGTTGTTGTTCAGTCACTAAGTCAGGTCTGACTCTTTGCGATCCCATGGACTGCAGCACGCATGCCAGGCTCCTCTGTCCTCCGCTTTCTCCCAGAGTTTGCTGCAATTCATGTCTATTTAGTCAGTGATGCCATCCAACCATCTTATCCTCTGTTGCCCCCTTCTCCTCCTCCCCTCAGTCTTTCCCAGCATCAGTGTCTTTAGCTATTACCATTGAGGACAGCAGACCCATGCTCTGCACTTTTATCCATCAGCAGATCCATATGACACTCTTACCATGGACATGCCTTGTGAAGTATAATCCCATACTTCCTAGCATTGCGTTGACCACATAACCCAATGCCTAATGAATTTTTGTAGATTTACAAAAGAGCAATACCTTTCTAACCCAGCAATCAGTTTACTGACAACTCTATTTGGAACCCAAGAACCAGAAGGAAAAAAAAATATGTCTTTAAATTCCCCAAACACCTGCCAGAAAGATTGCAAGCTAAAGCTCCTCCTTCCAACTCTCTGTAACCTAAGAAACCAACTGATGGAGCACATGATTGGGTTTGAAAACATTAGGAATAGAGAGCTCCTCGGCCTAACGTTTCAAACCCAATCACGTGCTCCATCTGGTTTCTTAGGTTACAGAGAGTTGGAAGGGACAGTGGCCAAAGGCCAACACACTTAATGTAGCTTAATGTATAGATAGCAACGGTGCAAAAGAACATCAAATGAAAACCATAGAAAGCAAGGAGGAGAATTCAAAACAGGAAAACAGGAATCTACTCACTCATCCCTTTATTCCTGTATTCATTCAGTTACTCAACATATATTTATGGATGACTATTGCTCAGTTCTGTTCAGTTCAGTCGCTCAGTCGTGTCCGACTCTTTGCGACCCCATGAATCGCAGCATGCCAGGCCTCCCTGTCCATCACCATCTCCGGGAGTTCACTCAGACTCATGTCCATTGAGTCCGTGATGCCATCCAGCCATCTCATCCTCGGTCGTATTGTTAGCTAGGTACTATTGTTAAGAGCCGAGTACACAAAAGTGGCAAGGCCCTCATCCTTGCCCTGGCAGAGCTTACGGTGTGGTGGGGGACGACAAGCAAGGAAACAGTTTCAATACAGCGTTATGGGCCAGAGTGAGCACAGAACACTAGAGGGCGCTAGAGGAGCGTCGATCAGCCTTCATCGGGCAGCGTTCGTTTCCCGAGAAAATTGGAGGCCATTTAGCATCAGGGCACTCAGAGGCCGTGGTCCATCCAGTGACTCAGTAAGAATCACCACACTGCAATAATGGATGCTCAAAAACACAGTGTTCAGTGCACAAGATAAGGGATGTCAATGTTCCCTGTATTTTATTTCATAAAGCAGGGAATAACATGAAGATTTCCATTAAAAATTATTTCAGTACAATTTTCAGTTCTTAAATTGATGCATTATCTGGAAATTTTTGCTTCATTGCAATCTTGCCCTTGTGGCACTGACATTTATTTCCTAGTGATACAAGATCTATGAGGGATTAATGTTAGGGCATAGTTTTTCAGATAATGTATGAGGCTTACTATATAATATTTTGTCTTGTATATAAATATTAGATAAAGTGCCTCCTTTAAAAAAAAAAACTGGTTATGGGGAAAGGTTTAGAAAGAAATATCCTTTGCTATGGGAGTCCTGTGAAAGTTTGGCATTTTTTTTTTCTATTTTCTTTATTGTGGTAAAAAGACAAATAATATTTTAATGCAGTATTTTAAAACATCAAAATCAGTGCAGAAAAAGCCACAATGAATGAAATAACAGTTTTCAATACAGTAAGGTGGGTGAGGTGACTATGCAAATTGAGGGTTGGATCCTGCTTTGTTTTATTTATTTTTAATTTTCTGGCTGCCCTGGGGCTTCATTGCTGTGCACAGGCTTTTTCTAGTTGCGGAGGGTTGGGGGCAGCTCTCTAGTTGAGAGTGGGGGCTTCTCTCGTTGTAGAGCACAGGCTCTAAGTGCATGGGTTTCAGCAGCTGTGGCATGTAGGCCCTTGATCGCACAGGCTCCAGTAGTTGTGGTACGTGAGCTTAGCTGCTCCAAGGCATGTGGACTCTTCCTGGACTAGAGATGAACCCACGCCCCCTGCATTGGCAGACAGATTCTTATCCATTGTACCACCAGGGAAGCCTCTATTTTGTTTTTACTGATGTATTGCTGCTGCTGCTGCTGCTAAGTCGCTTCAGTCGTCTTTGACTCTGCGTGACCCCATAGACGGCAGCCTACCAGGCTCCCCCATCCCTGGGATTCTCTAGGCAAGAACACTGGAGTGGGTTGTCATTTCCTTCTCCAATGCATGAAAGTGAAAAGTCAAAGTGAAGTCGCTCAGTCGTGTCCGACTCTTAGCGACCCCATGGACTGCAGCCTACCAGGCTCCTCCATCCGTGGGATTTTCCAGGCAAGGGTACTGGAGTGGGGTTATTGATGTACAACTGACATACAATATTATATTAATTTCAGGTGTACAACATAGTGATTCATTTGTATATAGTGATCACCACAGTAAGTCTAGTTGCCATACGTCATCATACAAAGTCAGTACAATACTGTTGGCTATATCTGCCATGCTGTACTGTGCATCCCCATGACACTTATTTTCTAACTAGAAGCTTGTGCTTTCTGACCCCCTTCACCCATTTAGCATGCCCTTCCTACATTTCCCTGCCCTCTAGAAACCCCCAATCTGTTCTGTGTACCTATGAGTCTGGGTCTGGTTTGGTTTTGTATGTTTATTCGCTTTATTTTTTTTAGATTCCACATATAAGTGAAATTGTGTGGTATTTGTCTTTCTCTGTCTGACTTATTTCACTGAGCATGATACCCTCGAGGTCTATCTCTGTTGTTTGAAAATGGCAAGATCTCATTCTTTTCTATGGTTGAGTAGTGTTCCATTGTGTATGTATAAACGACAACCCACTCCAGTACTCTTGCCTTGAAAATCCCATGGATGGAGGAGCCTGGTAAGCTACAAGTCCATGGGGTCACAAGGAGTCGGACACAACTGGGCGACTTCACTTTCACTTTCACGTGGATATGTGACCATGTGCATGTGTGCTAAAGTCCCTTCAGTCGTGTCTGACTCTTTGCGACCCCATGGACTGTAGCCCGCCAGGCTCCTCTGTCCATGGGATTCTCCAGGCAAGAACACTGGAGTGGGTTGCCAGGCCCTCCTCCAGGGGGTCTTCCCGACCCAAGGGCTGAATCCACGTCACCCATGGCTCCCACTGCAGGTGGATTCTTTACTGCTGAGCTACTGGGAAAGCACGTACATACGGTGTGTATGTGATATACATGTGCACCATATATACGCATCTTCTTTCATCCACTGATAGGCATTTAGGTTGTTCTGTATCTTGACTACTGTGAATAATGCTGCATTGAGAAAGCTTGGTACTATCAACGCTGCCAATCTAGAACGTGAATCTAAAACCGGAGTCAGTCAGTTAACTGGGCTATGTTTCATAGCTAAGTCATGACCACAACTGTCCACTGCTTCAGTTTACTAAAAAGTACATACCATTGGCAAGTCAATGCAGTGTTGATTGTTAGAGCAAAACACTGTAAACAACCTAAAGATCCAACAACAGGGAACAAAATGTTAAAATGGAACATTCTTCAAGATGTATTGTTAAAGAAAAAATTGAGTGAAAAAACTATATATTTTATAGTAATTGGAAGGATGCCCAAAGCATTAGTGACAATGCTAGCCTCAAAGTAAGGGTGCTGGGTGACTGAGGTTCAGGAAAGGGAAGGAAATTATTTTACGCTGGTATCCTTTGTACCTTTTGAATTTTGTACCATGCGCATGTGTTACAAATTCAAAAGTCTACAAAAAAAACTTTTAATGAGGAAAAAGTAAGAAATGTCATCAATTGAAAAGGCAATTGAGATGGTGGAGCAGATTGGCCAGGTGCCAAATGAGGGCTGAACGAGGACCCCCTCCTCCTGGTTCTGTTGCTCAGAGCATGATCCAGGGTCAGAAGCCACCAGCCTGCAGAAAGAACCTGGCTCAAAAATCCGTGCTTTAAAAATGTGGATTAGATGGACTCCAACGCAGATATGCAAATGACTGGTGAACACATGAAAAGATGCTCAATGTCAGTAATCATTAAACCACCATTAGATACAACCTCACACCCATTAGGATGGCTACTATTAAAAAGAAAACAAACAGAAAATAAGTGTCAGTAAAGAGACACAAAAAAGGGAATCTTTGTGCATTGTTTAGAAACAAAAAATGGTGTGATTGCTGTGGAAAACAGCATGATTGTTTCTCAAAAAATTAAAGATAGAATTACCGTCAGATCCAGCACTTCTGAGTATATTCCCAGAAAAATTGAAAGCAGGGTCTTAATGGGATATTTGTACATACATGTTCATGACAGCATTACTGACAACAGCCAAAAGATGCAACTCAAGTGTCCATCACTGAATGAATGGGTAAACAAAATGTGGTGTGAACAGACAGTAGAACATTATTCACCCTTAAAATGGAAAGAAATTCTGACACCTGTGACAACATGGTTGAACCTCGAGGACATTATCCTAAGTGAAATAAGCCACTCAGGTCATCTCAGGAGGCAGATCTTCAGAAAACTAAGATCATGGCATCCAGTCCCATCACTTCATGCAAATAGATGGGGAAACAATGGAAACATTGAAAGACTGAAAAAGATGTTCTTTTCATCATAGGGGACTGGAATGCAAAAGTAGGAAGTCAAGAGATACCAGGAGTAACAGGCAAATTTGGCCTTGAAGTACAAAATGAAACATGGCAAAAGCTAACAACGTTTTGCCAAGAGAACGCACTGGTCGTAGCAAACACCCTCTTCCAACAACACAAGAGAAGACTCTACACATGGACATCACCAGATGGTCAATACTGAAATCGGACTGATTATATTCTTTGCAGCCAAAGGTGGAGAAGCTCTATACAGTCAGCAAAAACAAGACTAGGAGCTGACTGTGGCTCAGATCATGAACTCCTTATTGCCAATTTCAGACTTAAACTGAAGAAAGTAGGGAAAACACCTAGACCATTCAGTTCAGTTCAGTTCAGTTCAGTTCAGTCACTCAGTCGTGTCTGACTCTTTGCAACCCCATGAACCACAGCACGCCAGGCCTCCCCGTCCATCACCAACTCCCAGAGTCCACCCAAACCCCTATCCATTGAGTCAGTGATGCCATCCAGCCATCTCATCTTCTGTTGTCCCCTTCTCCTCCTGCCCTCAATCTTTCCCAGCATCAGAGTCTTTTCAAATGAGTCAGCTCTTCACATCAGGTGGCCAAAGTATTAGAGTTTCAGCATCAAAATCAGTCCTTCCAAAGAACACCCAGGACTGATCTCCTTTAGGATGGACTGGTTAGATCTCCTTGCAGTCCAAGGGACTCTCAAGAGTCTTCTCCAACACCATAGTTCAAAAACATCAGTTCTTATGTGCTCAGCTTTCTTCACAGTCCAACTCTCACATCCATACGTGACCACTGGAAAAACCATAGCTTTGACTAGACGGACCTTTGTCGGCAAAGTAATGTCTCTGCTTTTTAATATGCTGTCTAGGTTGGTCATAACTTTCCTTCCAAGGAGTAAGCATCTTTTAATTTCATGGCTGCAGTCACCATCTGCAGTGATTTTGGAGCCCAGAAAAATAAAGTCAGCCACTGTTTCCCCATCTATTTGCCATGAAGTGATGGGACAGGTTCAGGTATGACCTAAATCAAATCCCTTATGATCAAATCCCTTACTGTATAAGTGGAAGTGGACAAATAGATTCAAGGGATTAGATCTGATAGAGTGCCTGAAGAACTATGGACAGAGATTCGTGACATTGTACAGGAGGCAGTGATCAAGACCATCCCCAAGAAAAAGAAATGCAAAAAGGCAAAATGGTTGTCTGAGGCAGCCTTACAAATAGCTGAGAAAAGAAGAGAAGCTAAAGGCAAAGGAGAAAAGGAAAGATATACCCATTTGAATGCAGAGTTCCAAAGAACAGCAAGGAGAGATAAAGCCTTCCTCAGTGATCAGTGCAAAAAAGTGGAGGAAAATAATAGGATGGGAAAGACTAGAGGTCTCTTCAGGAATATTAGAGATATCAAGGATACATTTCATGCAAAGATGGGCTCAATAAAGGACAGAAATAGTATGGACCTAACAGAAGCAGAAGATATTAAGAAGACGTGGCAAGAATACACAGAAGAACTGTACAAAAAAGATCTTCATGACCCAGATAACCACAATGGTGTGATCACTCACCTAGAGCCAGACATCCTGGAATGTGAAGTCAAGTGGGCCTTAGGAAGCATCTCCAAGAACAAAGCTAGTGGAGGTGATGGAATTCCAGTTTAGCTATTTCAAATACTAAAAGATGATGCTGTGAAAGTGCTGCACTCAATATGCCAGCAAATTTGGAAAACTCAGCAGTGGCCACAGGATTAGAAAAGGTCAGTTTTGATTCCAATTCCAAAGAAAGGCAATGCCAAAGAATGCTCAAACTACTGCACTATTGCATTCATCTCACATGCTAGTAAAGTAATGCTCAAAATTCTCCAAGCCAGGCTTCAACAGTATGTGAACCATGAACTTCCAGATGTTCAAGCTGGTTTTAGAAAAGGCAGAGGAATGAGAGATCAAATTGCCAACATCCATTGGATCATTGAAAAAGCAAGAGAGTTCCATAAAAACATCTGCTTCTGGTTTATTGATTACGCCAAAGCCTTTGACTGTGTAGATCACAATAAAATGTGGAAAATTCTTAGAGACGGGAATACCAGACCACCTGACCTGCCTCCTGAGAAATCTGTATGTAGGTCAAGAAGCAACATCTAGAACAAGACATGGAACAACAGACTGGTTCCAATTTGGGAAAGGAGTGCAGTCAAGGCTGTGTATTGTCACCCTGCTTATTTAACTTATATGCAGAGTACATCATGAGCAATGCCGGGCTGGATGAAGCACAAGCTGGAATCCAGATTGCCGGGAGAAATATCAATAACCTCAGATACACAGATGACACCACCCTTATGGCAGAAAGTGAAGAGGAACTAAAGAGCCTCTTGATGAAAGTGAAAGAGGAGTGGAAAAAATTGGCTTAAAACTCAACATTCAGCAAACTAAGATCATGGCATCTGGTCCCATCATCTCATGTAAATAGTTGGGGAAACAATGGAAACATTGAGAGACCGTATTTTCTTGGGCTCCAAAATCACTGCAGATGGTGACTGCAGCCATGAAATTAAAAGACACTTGCTCCTTGGAAGAAAAGCTATGACCAACCTAGACAGCATATTAAAAGCAGAGACATTACTTTGCCGACATAGTCCATCTAGTCAAAGCTATGGTTTTCCCAGGGGTCATGTATGGATGTGAGAGTTGGACTATAAAGAAAGCTGAGTGCTAAAGAATTGATGCTTCTGAATTGTGCTGTTGAAGAAGACTCTTAAGAGTCCCTTGGACTGCAAGGAGAGCCAACCAGTCCATCCTAAAGGAGATCAGTCCTGAGCGTTCTTTGGAAGGACTGATGCTGAAGCTGAACTCCATCTGATACTTTGGCCACCTGATGTGAAGAACTGACTCATTTGAAAAGACCCTGATGCTGGGTAAGATTGAAGGCAGGAGGAGAAGGGGACAACAGAGGATGAGATGGTTGGATGGCATCACCAACTCAATGGACATGAGTTCGAGCAAGCTCTGAGTGTTGGTGATGGACAGGGAAGCCTGGCATGCTGCAGTCCATGGGGTCGCAAAGATTCAGACACAACTGAGCCACTGAACTGAACTTTCCTGGTAGTGAGATTTACCATCTCAATTCAATAACATAATTTAACAAACATCAGTTCAGTAATAATGAAGAGGATTACTGGGTGGCACACAGATCAAAGAAATATAGTTTCTGACATCAGGAGCTCGCCCATAGCCCCTAGCATGCAGGACTATTTCTTCAGGTGTTTAGCCTGATTTGTAGTTTCTACTATAGCTAGTACCATTTTCAACCCTTCATATGTCTTGTATCTAAGAGTTCTGTAAATAGGAGCTGGTTTTTCTAAAGGTCCTTCGTTACTTCCTCCCTCCCACTCTCCCCTCACTCTGTCCCTTCCTTCCTTCCTTCCTTTCTACCTCCATCCTTACTCTTTGAGCATCTGCTATGAGCCAAATGCCATTGAGATATGGAAGGTACCATGATTAATAAGACAAAATCCTTAACCTCATGCCACTAACACTCTGATTGAGAAAGTTTCCTTCCTGGCCAAAACTCTGTAGTACTCTGAAAAACGTCATCTGTCTTTAAATAATGTCCTTGAAGAAGCTAGATGACATCAGTGTATCAACACACTGGGCACTGCTTGACTCTGACCTATGAAACAAGTAACAAAAATATTTGACTTTATAAATAATACTGTACGTATATTTATAGTGCGCCTTTCCCATGCACAGCTCCAAGTGTCTCAGGATTTATGTAGCGGAGGAGAAAATCATCCTCATGTGAAAGATACGAAAACAGGTTTAAAAAAAAGAAAACTCAAGTGATAGATCTCTGTAGGATTGTCAACTTGAGGACACTTGTCGAGGAATATCCCACAGGAGTCATCTTACTTAATTTTTTGTCAACAAGTTGGTTAAGTGGTTTTAATAAATGATTCAAAATATGTCTGAGTGGCTGGAGCTAGAAGCACAAATGGCTTTTAAGACAACCTTGACAGCCTTTTCCTGCTGACACCCCAGGGGCAAAGATGATGAACATTCCCAAAACAATAGGTCCTCCTTGTAAGGGAAGTGGTTGGCATGAAGGTTTGAACACATTGAGCCCAGCTGCTGTCTAAGATATTGCTATTCATTCAAAGATGCTAGAATTTGGAAAGGAGCATAGAAAGGAGCCTGGGAGATGAAGCCTTGTCTGCACTTCATAACTTTGGTTTTATGATGAAACCATTAAAATACTGAAGTCGACATGACACCTAACAAAGTCCCAGGGTGTCCCAGGTGTTGACTTAGAGCCTCCCGGCTCCAAAGACTCCTCTCATGGTTCCTCTTGTGATTCTGGAGGTGGATCCTCTGGCTGTTTATCCTCTGCCAAGTGGCACACTGTGGACCTCAGTCATAATGGTGCTGTAGGAGCACCGCAGGAGGAAGGGCCTTGTCTTCCTGGATCTGGGGCTTTTTCCTCTCTCCTTGTTCCTACAGCACATGGGACATCCTGTGGCAGTGAATTCAGTGGTTCCATTCCAGGTGGTCACCAGAAAGTTCTCCAGAGCCGCAGCCAGTTTCCTGGAAAGTACACCCCCACAGCAACTTGCCATGACTTGGCCAGTGCCCCAGTCAAACCCTAGAGGGTGGTTCATAGCTAGTTTCATCAGGACCTTACAGAACTTCTCTGCTAGCCAGAGGGCTGTATAGCCATGCCCTCTGCAGGAAATTCTGAGTCTCAGTTTGCAGGAGAGAAGGCCCTCTCTTCTAAATTTGTTCCTTCCTTGGGGGGTCTGCTCCTGTCTTGCTCCTGTCTATAGTTGTTCTTCCTGTCTATAATCTTGGGAGTTTCTTAACCCCTTAAGGTAACGAATCCTGTGTTACTAGTTAATACTTTCGTATATGAAACTTTTCCTGTTCATTACAGTGTGATTTCTGTTTCTTGACTAAAGACCTTGATTAATTCACTGATACCCAACAGAAATGTGTGTTTATGTTCACCAAAAGTTATGTACAAGAAATTTCATAGTTGCACTTTTCACAGTGGCCAAAGTGTCCATCACCAAGAAACTGTAGTACATTAATACAAGGGAATGCTATCCAGCAATGAGAGTAAATGAACCCCAAGTATATGCAACGCCACAGATGAACTGACAAACAATGTTAAGTGAAAGAAGCAGAAACAAAAGAAAATATTCTGTACGATTCCATTTATGTCAAGTCTAAAACCAGGCAAAACTAATCTCTGGTGCTAGAAAGTAAGAAATGTGGTTATTCCTGGAGGGGACTAATGATTCAAAGGAGGCACAGGGATCTTTGGGGGTGCTGGTAATGTTGTTTCCTGGCCAGGGTATTGGTTATATATCATTGTTTATGCAAATTCATTGAGCAGTGCATTTTTGACGTTTGTATTTAAGAAATGTTTCAAGCTGAAATGTATTATGTAGTTATTGAAATTATGAAGTGTGACTTATTTGACTCAAATAATGATAGCTCAGTCGGTAAAGAATCTGCCTGCAATGCAGAAGACCCCAGTTTGATTCCTGGGTCGGGAAGATCTGCTGGAGAAGGGATAGGCTACCAACTCCAGTATTCTTGGGCTTCTCTTGTGACTCAGCTGATAAAGAATCCACCTGCAACGTGGGAGACCTGGGTTTGATCCCTGGGTTGGGAAGATCCCCTGGAGAAGGGAAAGGCTACCCAAGCCAGTATTCTGGCCTGGAGAATTCCATGGACTGTATAGTCCATGGGTCACAAAGAGTCAGACGTGACTGAGTGACTTTCACTTTCACTTCCCAATGAAGTCAAATTCATTCATTCAACAAAAAGTATATGTACATATTAGATACCAGTCACTGTCTATAATGCTAAGGATCTAGAGATGAATTAGTTATTGTAGTTCCTGTTCATAAAGGGGCATAGTATAAAGGAGGAGGCTGACATGAACATGTAAACTACAGTGCAACATGATTCATGGGTTGGTTCAGGTGTGTATGGGGTGCTAGAGATATAGAGGAGAAGCTGTGAATGGTGCACTGAAAAACTACACACAGAAAGGTGATGTTTCAGCAGGGAACTGACCCCTGTGCACAGTGTAGAAGTGTCTACTCACTCCTCTGTCCTCCATTGCCATAAAGGGATGAGCGGGAGCTGGCCAAAGTGAAAAGGGTGTTCTGAGCAGGCCAAACAGCATGTGGAGATGTGAATTTTGAGTCTCCATAAACTCAGAGAACAGAGTGTTTAATGTGGCAGGAATCCAGGTAGTACTGGAAAGAATGGCAGGAGAGGAAATTCCAAATGTAAACTGAGGCTTTGGCAGGAGAGGAAATTCCAAATGTAAGCTAAGGTTGATGATGCCTTCTACAGTGTGAATTTCACACAAGGAGCCAAGAAACAGTGTATAATTAGTCTTCAAAGATGCCTCTCTACCCACATAGCTGATGCTTTCACTAGTCCCTTCTCAGAATGAATCTGAGACTCATTCTTGGCCAGTGGAACCAATAGAATTTGGTGCAAGTGATATCTGAGACCACTTCAGCTTCTGACTTGATTTCTTGGAATGCTTGTTCTAGGGGGAGCTAGTTGTCTTGTGGGAAGTCTGGCTATTCTGAGCTCACCTTATTGTGAGGAAGCACAACCTAAGAGAGGCCATGAGGAGAAACCCTTCACCAGCCAAGACTTCGGATGACACCAGCTGCAGCTGACATCTGGCCACAGCTACATCCAAAACCCCAGTGGAGAACGGACTAGCCATGTGTCAGATGTTGTCAACATACAGAACTGTGAATGAGAGAAAATCTTTTCGTTCTGTGCTATCTTTTCTAAATATTTATTTATTTTGGCTGCACTGGGTCTTCATTGCTTTGCATACAGGCTTTCTATACTTGTGGCAAGTGGGGGTTACTCTCTACTTGTGGCGTGTGGGCTTATTGTGGCTTCTCGCCTTCTCACGTTGTGGAGCATGGGCTCTAGGTTGCTCAGGCTTCAGTATTTGGGTTGCACAGGCTTAGTTGCTCCATGGCATATGGGATCTTCCCAGACCAGGGATCAAACCCGTGTCTCCTGTATTGGCAGGCGGACTCTTAACCACTGGACCACCAGGGAAGCCCTATACTATGTTTTCAATGGCCATATTTTGGGGTGGTTTGTAACACAGTGGTAGCAATTGGAAGACTTGTTGGAATAGCATTGTGACATAAAGAGTCTATTTTTGGGAGCAGTGTGGAGACAGCATGGAGGATGGGCTGAAGCTACCAAGAACGTGTTAGGAGGGGAAGTGGGCATGGATGTAAACTGAAAGGAGAGGCTGGAATCTAGAGATACTTGTCAGGTAGAAGTGTTGTGAAAAGAAGACTGTGAATATCTTTCAGGTTTTTGCCCAAAGAGAACAGGTGGTGGATAACGTCCTTAATAGAAATAAGGCCCTATTTGAGAGGGTAGATAATGAACTGTGTATATGTTGATGTTGAGGGGGTTACAAGGATTCATTGGTGAAAATGTCTGATAAGCAACTGGAAAATTTAAGGCACACAGCCGATTGGGGCTACACGTGTACATTCATGTACCATCTCAGTTACAAACAGTGATGGTTGAAGTTATGAAGGCGAGGTCATCAATAGAAAGTATACACAGCAACAGGAGGAGGGACAGACAGTGGAGGTTTGTTAGGAGAATTCAGTGGACAGAGCAGGAAAAAGCCAAATAAAAACTGAAAAAAGATTAGGTCAGAGAAGTAGAAAATTCATGTCATATAAGCAGAAGGACAAGAGAATGTCAAGAGCATTGAGCTCTCATTATCAAAAGTCATTCCAAGATTGAGTAAGGTGTGTTTGTGGTATTTGGTTTTGACAATTAAGCGGTCACTAGGTTTCTTAAATAAGACTGCCTTCAATAGGCTGGCTTCAGTCAGAGTGAAATGAAGAAATCATGAATATAGATTACTCTTTAAAGATATATGGTGTTAAAGTGAAGGAGGAAGACATGGTAGCTTATTTGAGCATGATTGTAGGCCATGGGGGAAAAAGGAGCCTGGCTGGCTGCCTGAAAGTGAAAGTTGCCCAGTCATGTCTGACTCTTTGCAGCCCATGGCCTATATAGTCCATGAAATTCTCCAGGCCAGAATACTGGAGTGGGTAGCCTTTCCCTTCTCCAGGAGATCTTCCCAACCCAGGGATGGAACCAGGTCTCCTGCATTGCAGGTGGATTCTTTACCAGCTGAGCCACAAGGGGCACTAAATCCCTGAGTCAAAGGAAGGGGTGGGATAAAAAGGTCTTCAGTGTCAACTATTTAATAGGCATCTAGGGGGGAAATCCCATAGACACAGGAGCCTTGCAGGCTACAGTCTGTGGGGTTGCAAAGAGTTGGACACAACTGAACAATAGCACACACACTTCAAAGTGTGGTAGATGGATCTGTAGCATCACCAGCACCTGGGAACTTGCTGGAAATGCAGAACCTCAGGATCTGCACTTTCACAAGATCCCCAGATGATCACAGCTTTTAATCCTCACAACCACCGGGTAAGATGGGCATTGCTGTGTTCTGTGCTTAGTTGCTTCTGCTGCTGCTGCTGCTGCTAAGTCACTTCAGTCGTGTCCGACTCTGTGCGACCCTATGGACAGCAGCCCACCAGGCTCCTCTGTCCACAGGATTCTCTAGGCAAGAATACTGGAGTGGGTTGCCATTTCCTTCTCCAGTACTGGGATGTGGGATACCTAAAACAGAAGGGCAACACATGTGGGAAACCAGAGTCGTAGAGTAGAGTGCGGCCTGGTCAGGGTACAAGAGGGGATTGCTTGGACTCAGTTTTTTATGGTCTGTAAAATTGAGGGAGTTGAGTGATAGCCCCTTCCAGTGCTGATATAATGTACTGTTGTGTTGCTCAGTCATGTCCAATTCCTTGCAATCCATGGACTGCAGCCCACCAGGCTCCTCTGTCCATGGAATTCTCCAGGCAAATACTGGTTGCTTCAGTTGTGTCCAATTCTTGGTGACCGCCTGGACACCTGGAGCCCCCAGGCTCCTTTGTCCATGGGGATTCTCCAGGCAAGAATACTGGAGTGGTTTGTCATGCCTTCTTCCAGGGGATCTTCCCAACCCAGGGACTGAACCTAGGTCTCCCAAATTGATGGCGGATTCTTTATCATCTAAGTCACCAGGAAAGCAAGATGGGCATTACTGTTCCTATCTTTACCTATAATAAGAAACAGGTTGCCTTCAGTTCAGTTCAGTTCAGTTCAGTTCAGTCGCTCAGTCGTGTCCGACTCTGTGACCCCATGAATCACAGCACGCCAGGCCTCCCTGTCCATCACCAACTCCCGGAGTTCACTCAGACTCACATCCATTGAGTCGGTGATGCCATCCAGCCATCTTATCCTCTGTCGTCCCCTTCTCCTCCTGCCCCCAATCCCTCCCAGCATCAGAGTCTTTTCCAATGAGTCAACTCTTCGCATGAGGTGGCCAAAGTACTGGAGTTTCAGCTTCAGCATCATTCCTTCCGAAGAAATCCCAGGGCTGATCTCCTTCAGAATGGACTGGTTGGATCTCCTTGCAGGTCAGGTTGCCTTAGCAGAGCTGATTAGTGGCTAAGCCAAGACTGAGTACTAGAACTTCCTGAGTCCAAGTTCAGTTCAGTCGCTCAGTCGTGTCCGACTCTTCGCGACCCCATGGACCGCAGCACGCCAGGCCTGCCTTCCATCACCAGCTCCCTGAATCCTAAGTTCTTCTCAAAAGGTAGAGAAGCAAGTTCAGAAAATTTGCACTTTCTCCCAATTCAGGAGAATTGTCAGATCCTAGAACACTTCTAATTATCAGTCAATAATAGGTGTGTTGTTCTAGTGCCCTCAGCTATGAGTTTGCCCTGAAAATGATGGACGAATCCCTTTCGTAGCCTTTGGCTGTCTCACGGGAAACAACACTGACAGCGTTGGAACTTCACTTCCCAGCAAGCCTCGCGGCTCGCTACGGCGCGAGGCATGACGGGCACCTCACCTCTCTCTGACTGAGCTGCTCAGCAGAAGCGGAATACGTCGCAGCCGGACGTACGGGCGCGCGGCATTCTGGGAAGTGTAGTCTAGAACGGACTCGGACGCCCCCTCGTATGAATGGGGCTCCGGTTGACGGCGAACTACAGCTCCTTGACCGGCAGCGTTGGTGGCAGCCGCTGAGAAAAGGGAGACCGTCACGCACCCCGGAGAGCGGCGCTCCAGGACGGTGGTGATGTTCAGTGCCGCGGCGAGGCGGTAGCCGGGCTTCCAGGGGTAGTGGTCTAGTTGGGCGCTTCCTCTGCGCTCTCGCTCCCCTTCCCCTGTCTTGGCAATGCGCCCGGCCTTCGCGGTGGGCCTGGTTTTCGCAGGCTGCTGCAGTAATGTGATCTTCCTAGAACTCCTGGCCCGGTGAGTGACCCCCGTCGGTCGCACAAAAGAAGCGGGAGGAGGGGAGCCCCCGAACGCCGCAGCTCGGCTTCCCCCCGCCCCGTCTTGATGCCGTTCCTTTCTCACCCCGAGGCGCGCGCGGGCCGGGATGGAACCGCCTCCGCCCGGGTCTGCTCTGGACTATGCCCCGTCAGCTCTCCTGCCCAACAGTTTCTCAGCATCCCTCGAAGGGAACCCTCTGGGTGTTTGCTGTCGTCACCCGCCCGTTTCATACCCTGGAGGATTGAAGCCTGTAGAGTTTCCCACCCCCAAGGTCGAAGGGAACTCGTGGCAGAAGCCAAGATTCCCCCCAGCTCTTCTTGATCCTGCTAATGCCTCTTGTATGACTTGAGCAAAGCTTGGACTTAAAAAGCAGTCTGACTTGGTTTACACTGCAAAGAAAGTTTCAGTTGTATTAAAGTAGGCTGCAAAACATTTGTTTTATTGGCCTTAGAGATGGTTATGATACTTCGCCCAGCATATCTCTTGGGGATGTAGTAGAACGAATTCTTAGGCAGAAAGTTGTCTAATTGACCGGAGATAGACTTTCCAGCATTAAGATACTATTGAATAAATTAGGAAGCTTGCAATTTGAGGCGTAAAACTTTATAAATTAAGAATGGTTATGACACTTTCCCAAAGGACACTAGGGTAGCTTTATTGAGATGGCACACAAACAGTATTAAGTAACAATGTGCAAAGGTCATTGAGCAGAAACAGTTACAGAAAAGGCGACAGGTGGACTGAAAAAGCTCAAGACTGAAAATCTCATGAGTTTCAGCCTTTGGCTCTGTCATTCCCCTGGCTGTGTGACATTTTCAAGTTATTTAGTCTCCCTGGGCTTCCTTTTTCCACCTATAAAATAATATCTGTGCTGTTTAACACCTTGTTTTAAAATCTGCACGATTATCTCCATTGCCCATCAGAACAATCTTATTTACAAGATAGGTCAATAATTATATTCTCTGTTTTACTGAAAGTGAAACATGTCCCAAGAAATTAGGTTCTCTTTCATCACTTGTAAGTGGCGGAACCAGAACTGGAACCCAAGAATCTAAACTCCTAGTCCAGCATCTTTTTCAGCCTTCCTGTTATTTTTAAACTGGAGTAGCCCATAGTTTTGGTCACCCAATTCTTTGTGTGGTGCCTATTAGACTTGTATTTTATTTTCATGACACTATTGATCGGTTAAGTTATTCTGAAGCAACCAGTTTTCTTAAGGGAATTCTGTGGGGTTAATTTTTGCAATTACAGAGCTTGAAATTTTATTATGCAAAAAGTGTTGATAAAGATCTGTCATTTGTCATTCTTGGGAGTAAGTGGTGAGGGATATGAAAATAAAAGGAAAAGATGCATCCAGCTGTCAGCTGGTACACTTCAAAGGAAGGTCACTTTGGAAATTGGTTTAAAAATATAAAAATGTGATGAAATCAGGTCAGCCATGGAAATGAAGGTCAGAGAATAATAGTGTGTTTATGTTGAATATGCCATTAAATTAAATCTTGCCAAAGGCTGTATGACATCAGAATACGCTAGCAACTGAGAGCCTTTTTTTTTTTTTTAACCAGTTGTGAGCCCTTAGCTAAATTACTTAGTCCTTCTGAGTCTGTCCTCTGAGCTGTGAAGGGATGGTGATAGCTCTGCCAGCCTTACAGGGTTTTGAAGAATTAAATGAAATTCACGTGCAAAGCCTGAAGCTCATATTCGGTTTGTTCCCCTTTTAACAACTTTTGTTTCAGTATTTGTATACCCATTTTATTGGGCTTCCCAGGTAGCTCAGTGGTAAAGTATGCGCTTGCAATGCAGAAGATCAGAGTTCAATCCCTTGGTCAGGAAGATGCCCTGGAGGAGGGCATGGCAACCTACTCCAGTACTCTTGCCTGGAGAATCCCATGGACAGAGGAGCCTGGTGGGCTACAGCCCATGGGGTTGAAAAGAGTTGGACATGACTTAGTGATAAACAACAACTCTGTTTTATTAACTGTTCCTGAAAAGTTGTGGGTAAATATAACTGTACAGAATGTTTTTCTGCATTATTCATCTGAATGTTTGCATACAGTGGTAAGGGGTACATTTGCTAATTTAATGAGTGGTACCCCAGACTGAATAGCAGTTTTTTCCTAATTTGCTTGCGCAACTCCAACTTAATCATGTTTCAGATTGAGAAAATAAGAACTGGTTGGACTAGATAGTCTTCATGGTTCTTTGTAGATTTGGCTTCCCATAATTTGTAATTTTTATCTTGGGACATCATGCTGCTGCTACTGCTGCTGTCGCTTCAGTCATGTCCGACTCTGTGTGACCCTATAGATGGGAGTCCACCAGGCTCCCCCATCCCTGGGATTCTCCAGGCAAGAACACTGGAGTGCGTGGCCATATCTGTCTCCAATGCAGGAAATTGAAAAGTGAAAGTGAAGTCACTCAGTTGTGTCGACTCTTTGTGACCGCATGGACTGCAGCCTACCAGGCTCCTCCATCCATGGGATTTTCCAGGCAAGAGTACTGGAGTGGGCTGCCATCGCCTTCTCCGTAGTGGAATGCTAATAAAATTTTGTAGAGCAGGCACTGTGCTTCTTCTGTGGTTTTCTTGGAATCATTAGGTATGGAACACCAAGTATGAATGGAAATATTAAAGCGACTTGTAAAGAGAGCATTTTTAACCGTTCTTTTCCAAATTGGAAAACAAATGTAGGTTTTTCTTTCTGATTTCATACCTATGATTGAGACCTATAATAAAATACAAAGCACCCATACAGTGTATAGGGCAAGCATAAAGTATTGAATGAGTGCCTTGATCTTCCTTCTGAGAGAGTTCACCTTCTACTTGGGAATCAAGATACACATCAGTTCCCTATCTAGGTGAAGTGTCTCAGGAAAACAATCTGAAACATTTTCTTTTCGGCATTTTATTTTTTAATCAAGTGCCTAATGTTAAATAAGGACATTTTCTAAAAGTAAAACTTTGGATTCTTGCCAAAGAGAATTCAAACAGAAATGATTTGCAGTTAGTGATTATAATTCCTGAGGAATAAAGTTCAAGAAAACAAGTGATTTAGGGGAAGAAGATCTAAGTTTGTACTCTGATGTTTTCAAAAGAATTATTCAAGTTGAATTGTTCCATTGGTAGCTATATAGCATTGTGTTCTTAAAAAGTTTGGTAAATTGATTTCTTAAAAATTGAATTATGGGGGCACATTAGGGAGATATGAAAATCCTATAGAAATAGAGGCAAAGTAGATTAGATTGTCAAGGGGAGGGGGAAATGGGGACCGATTCCTAATGGGTATGGGATTTCTTTTGGAATGTCCTAAAATTAAATAATGGAAATGACTGCACAATTCTAAATATACTAAAAGTCACTGAATTTAAAAAAAAAAAAGGGACCTCTTTGGCGGTACAGTGGTTAAGACTCAGCACTTCCAGTGCCGGGGCACGAGTTAATCCCTGGTGGGGGAACTAAGATCCCACATGCCACGTGGCAAAAAAGAAAAAAAAAAAAAGATAATAAATAGAATAATAATAAAATGCAAACACCACTTATTTGCCAGGTAGCCCTGAGAGACTTACCTAACTCAGTATCATATGGCCCTCGGTGTCTTTAGCAATGAAATGGGCATAATAATACCTACTATGGAGACAGGTATTGTTATAAAATAACACCCATGAAGCCATCATAATCAAGGTAGTAAACATATCCATCACCTCCAAAATTTTCTTGTGTTCTATTTTGTGATAAGAACACTGAACATAAGATGTACCCTCTTAACAAATTCTAAAGTGTACAATATGGAATTGTTAACCATGGGTACTACAATGCACAGCTATCTTTTGAACTTATTCGCTTTGTGTAACTGAAAACTTATACCCATTAAACAACAGGTCCTCAGTTTCCCTTCCCCTTTGACCTTGGCAGTCTCCATTCTATTGTCTGCTTCTGTTAGTTTGATTTTAGATGCTTCATGTAAGAGGAGTCATGCAGTATTTCCCCTTTTGTGACTGACTTCATTTAGCATGTCTGCCACATTGTTGCAAATGATATCATTTCCTTCTTTTTTTAAGGTTGAATAATATTGTATGTTTATACCACATTTTCTGTATCTATTCACCTGTCCATTGGAGAAGGACATGGCAACCCACTCCAGTGTTCTTGCCTGGAGAATCCCAGGGACGGGGGAGCCTGGTGGGTTGCCGTCTGTGGGGTCGCACAGAGTCAGACACGACTGAAGCGACTTAGCAGCAGCAGCATTGACCTGTCCATGGACATTTCAGTTGTGTCTGTATCATCACTAGGTATTGCAAATAGTGCTGCAGTGAATATGGGGGTACAGCTATGCTTTCAAGATCTTGATTTCAATCATTTATTTTTAACATTTTTAAAAAATTGAAATATAGTTGATTTCTAATGTGCCAATCTCTGCTATACAGCAAAGTGACTCAGTTATACACATACATACATTTTTGTGGGGTTGGGGGAGCGCTTCCCTTGTAGCTCAGTAGGTTAAGAATCTTAACCTATCTGCAATGCAGGAGACCCGGGTTTGATTCCTGGGTTGGAAAGATCCCTTGGAGAAGGAAATGGCTACCCACTCCAGTATTCTTGCCTGGAGAATCCCATGGACAGAGGAGCCTGGCGGGCTACAGTCCATGGGGTTGCAAGTGTCGGACACCACTTAGCGACTAAGCTACCAACCACCACCACAGACATGTTTTTAAATATTCTTTTCCATTATGGTGTATCCCAGGAGACTGGATATAGTTCCCTGTGCTATACAGTTCAGTTCAGTTCAGTTGCTCAGTCGTGTCTGACTCTTTGCGACCCTATGAATCGCAGCACGCCAGGCCTCCCTGTCCATCACCAACTCCCAGAGTTCACTCACACTCACGTCCATCGAGTCAGTGATGCCATCCAGCCATCTCATCCTCTGTCGTCCCCTTCTCCTCCTGCCCCCAATCCCTCCCAGCATCAGAGTCTTTTCCAATGAGTCAACTCTTTACATGAGGTGGCCAAAGTACTGGAGTTTCAGCTTTAGCATCATTCCTTCCAAAGAAATCCCAGGGCTGATATCCTTCAGCATGGACTGGTTGGATCTCCTTGCAGTCCAAGGGATTCTCAAGAGTGTTCTCCAACACCACAGTTCAAAAGCATCAATTCTTCGGTGCTCAGCCTTCTTCACAGTCCAACTCTCACATCCATACATGACCACAGGAAAAACCATAGATTTGATTAGACGGACCTTAGTCGGCAAAGTAATATCTCTGCTTTTGAATATGCTATCTAGGTTGGTCATAACTTTTCTTCCAAGGTGTAAGCGTCTTTTAATTTCATGGCTACAGTCACCATCTGCAGTGATTTTGGAGCCCCCCAAAATAAAATCTGACTCTGTTTCCACTGTTCCCCCATCTATTTCCCGTGAAGTGATGGGACCAGATGCCATGATCTTCGTTTTCTGAATGTTGAGCTTTAAGCCAACTTTTTCACTCTCCTCTTTTACTTTCATCAAGAGGATTTTTAGTTCCTCTTCATTTTCTGCCATAAGGGTGGTGTCATCTGCATATCTGAGGTTATTGATATTTCTCCCGGCAATCTTGATTCCAGCTTGTGTTTCTTCCAGTTCAGCGTTTCTCATGATGTACTCTGCATAGAAGTTAAATAAGCAGGGTGACAATAGACAGCCTAGACGTACTCCTTTTCCTATCTGGAACCAGTCTGTTGTTCCAGGTCCAGTTCTAACTGTTGCTTCCTGACCTGCATACAGATTTCTCAAGAGGCAGGTCAGGTGGTCTGGTATTCCCATCTCTTTCAGAGCTTTCCACAGTTTATTGTGATCCACACAGTCAAAGGCTTTGGCATAGTCAATAAAGCAGAAATAGGACCTTGTTATTTATCCATTCTATGTATAGTAGTTTGCATCTGCTAACCCCGAACTCCCTAGTCCATCCCTCTCCTCCCCTCCCCCTTAGCAATCACAAATCTGATCTCTATGTCTGTGATTCTATTTCTGTTTTATAGATGGGTTCTTTTTTGCCATTTTTAGATTCCACGTATAAATGATGTCATATGGTCTTTTTCTTTCTGACTTCACTTAGGATGATATTCTCTAGCTGCATCCATGTTGCTGCAAATGGCATTTTTTTTTAATGGCCGAATAATGTTCCATTGTGTGTATGTACTATATCTATATGTACTATATGTACTATCTTTATCCATTCATCTGTTGATGGACATTTAAGTTGTATCCATGTCTTAGCAATTGTGTATAGTGCTGCTTTGAACATTGGTGTATGTGTATCTTTTTGAATTAGAGTTATCTCTGGATGTATGCACAGGAATGGGTTTGCTGGAACATAAGATAAGTCTGTTTAGTTTTCTGAGGAACCTCCATACTGTTTTGCATAGTGGCTGCACCAACTTATATCCCCACCAACAGTATAGGATAGTTCCCTTTTCTCCACACCCTCTTCAGCATTTGTTGTTTGTAGTCAGACGGGTCATTCTGACTGGTGTAAGGTGGTACCCCATTGTAGTTTTGATTTGCGTTTCTCTAATACAGTGATGTTGAATATCTTTTCATGGGCCATCTGTATGTCTTCTTTGGAGAACTGTCTATTATGGTCTTATGATTGGGTTGTGTTTTTTTGTTGTTGGGTTGTATGAGTTGTTTGTATGTTTTGGAGATTAAGCCCTTGTATGGCGCATCATTTGCAAATAATGCTCCGGCTTTCATTCTATAGATTTTTTTTTTTTTTTTTTTTACAGTTTCCTTTGACTTCCCTGGTAGCTCAGGGAGACCCAAGTTCAAGCCCTGGGTTGGGAAGATTCCCTGGAGAAGGAAATGGCAACCCACTCCAGTACTATTGCCTGGAAAATCCCATGGACAGAGGAGCCTGGTAGGCTACAGTCTGTGGGGTCGCAAAGAGTCAGACACGACTGAGTGACTTCACTTGCTCTGCCAAAGCTTGTAGGGTCACATTTGTTTATTTTTGTTTCTGTTGCCTTGGGATATTGACCTAAGAAAACATTGGTATGATTTATGTCAGAAAATGTTTTGCCTGTGTTCTCTTCTAAGAGTTTTATAGTATCATGTCTTATGTTTAAGACTTTAAGACATTTTGAGTTTATTTTTGTGCGTGGTATGAGGTTATGTTCTAACTTCATTGATTTATTTGCAGCTGTTCAACTTTCCCAGTACCACTTGCTGAAGAGACTGTCTTTTTCCCATTTTATATTCTTGTCTCCCTTGTCAAAGCTTAATTGACTGTAGGTGTGTGGGTTTATTTCTGGGTTCTCTGTTCTGTTCCATTGATCTATACATATGTTTTTGTACCAATACCACACTGTTTTGATTACTCTGTGTGTGTGTTAGTCGCTCAGTTGTGTCTGACTCTTTGTGACCCCACGGACTGTAGCCTGCCAGGCTCCTCTGTCTGTGGAATTCTCTAGGCAAGAATACTGGAGTGGCTTGCCATGCCCTCCTGCAGGGTTTGATTACTGTAGATTTTTATTAACAGTATTGTCTGAAGTCTGGAAGAGTAATGTCTCCTGCCCCCCCACCCCCTTAGGATTGCTTTGGCAATTCTGGGTCTTTCATGGTTCCATATACATTTTGGGGTTATTTCTTCTAGTTCTGTGAAAAATATCACGGGTAGTTTTATAGGGATCACATTAAATCTGTAGATTGCTTTGGATAGTATTGCCATTTTTTTGTGTTAGTCGCTCAGTCGTGCCCAACTCTTTGCGACCCCATGGACTGCAGTCCACCAAGTATTGCCATTTTAACAATATTAATTCTTCCAAATCAAGAGCATGGGATATTCTCCCATTTCTTTGAATCCTATTTGATTTCCTTTATTAGTGTTTGGTAGTTCTCGGCATTTAAGTCTTTTACCTCCTTGGTCAGGTTTATTTCTATTTTTTTGTTTTGTTTCCTAGTGTGATTTTTTTAAAGGTTTTTTTTTTTTCCCTACATTCTCTTTCTGTTATTTCATTGTTTGTATAAAGAAATGCAACTGATTTCTGAATGTTAATCTTGTATCCTGCACTTTGCTGAATTCATTTAATTAGATCTAGTAGCTTTTGTGTGGAGACCTTAGAGTTTTGTATATATAGTTTCATGTCATCTACATATAGTGACAATTTTATCTTTCCTTTTGATTTGGATACTTTTAATTTCTTGTCTGATTGCTGTGGCTAGTACTTCCAATACAGTGTTAAATAAAAGTGGTGAGAGTGGGCATCCTTGTCTTATTCCAGATTTTAGCAAGAAAGCTTTCTTGCTAAAAGTATTATATTGAGTGCTGCTGCTGCTAAGTCACATCAGTTGTGTCTGGCTTTGTGCGATACCACAGATGGCAGCCCACCAGTCTCCTCTGTCCCTGGAATTCTCCAGACAAGAACACTGGAGTGGGTTGCCATTTCCTTCTCCAATGAATGAAAGTGAAAAGTGAAAGTGAAGTTGCTCCGACTCTTAACAATCCCATGGACTGCAGCCTATCAGGCTCCTCTGTCTATGGGATTTTCCAGGCCAGAGTACTGGCGTGTGTCGCCAGTGCCTTCTCTGTTTATATTGAGAATTAAAATGGCTATGTGTTTGTCATAAATGACTTCTGTTATGTTGAGATATGTTCCCTGTATACCCACTTTGGCAAGAGTTTTTCTTTTTTTAATCACAAATGGATGTTGAGTTTTGTCAAATGCCTTTTCTGCATCTATTGAGATGATCATGTGGTTTTTTACTTTTCTTTTGTTAATGTGTATTATATTGATTTTGCATATATTGAACCATCCTTATGAATTTGGGGTGAATCCCACTTGGTCATGGTGTATGATCTTTTCTGTGTGTTGTTGGATTTGATTTGCTTATATTTTGTTGAGGGTTTTTGCATCTATATTCCTCAGAGATATTGGCCTGTAATTTTATTTTTTGGCGATATCTTTGTCTGATTTTGACATCAGGGTGATGGTGGCTTTGTAAAATATCTTTGGGAGTGTTCCCTCCTCTTCAAGAAGAATCAGTATAAGTTCTTCTTTGTGTGTTTGGTAGAATACGCCTGTGAAGCTGTCTGGTCCTGAAATTTTGTTTATAGGGTGTTTTGTTTGTTTTTGTTTTTTTTGTTACAGATTCTATTTCACTTCTAGGGACTGGTCTCTTCAAATTATTTCTTCTTGATTCAGTTTTGGTGGGCTGTATGTTTGTAGAAAGTTGTCTGTTTCTTCTGGGTTGTTAACTGTGTTGGCATGTAATTGTTTATAGTATTCTGTTAAGGTTTTTATGTATTTCTGTGTTATCAGTTGAGATTTCTCCCTTTTTATTTCTTACTTGGTCTCTCCTCTCTTTTCTTCTTGGTGATCCTGGCCAGAGGTTTGTCAGTTTTGTTCACCCTTTCAAAGAACCAGCTCTTGGTTTTATTGATGTATTTTTTCTGCTGCCCTTTTAATTTCTATTTTATTTATTCCCTCACTAATCTTCAATGGTGGCTCAGATGGCAAAGACTCTGCCTGCAATGGGGAGACCTGGGTTCAGTGCCTGGGTTGGGAAGATCCCCTGAGGAAGGGAATGGCTTCTAATGCCAGTAGAATTCCTTGGAGAATTCCATAGACAGAGAAGCCTGGCAGGCTACTGTCCATGGGGTCTCAAAGTGTCAGACACAACTGAGCAACTTTCACACACAATCTTTATTATTTCCTTCCTTCTTCTGACTTTAGATTTTGTTGGCTCTTCTTTTTCTAATTGTTTTAGGTGGTAGGTTATTATTTCAGATTTTTCTAATATTTTGAGGAAGGCCTGTATCACTGTGAATGTCCCTCTAAGAACTGCTTTTACTACATCTTGTAGACCTTTGTATGGTTGTATTTTCGTTGTCATTTGTTTCAAGGTATTTTTTAATTTCCTTTTTGATTTCCTCATTGACCCATTGGTTTTTTGTATGTTGTTTAGTCCCCATATAATCCTTTCTTTTCCCCTCATTTCTTTTCCTATATTTGATCTATAGTTTCATGCTGTTGTGGTCAGAGAAGATGCTTGAAGTAATTTTTTTTTTTTCCTAACAAAATTCTTTATTTCACTAGAAAATAGCTTTATTGATGAAATCACCAGGAATTTTCAACACAAGATTTAATATCTTAATATCCACTAAGGCCTGGGCTCTGGGGTTTATTCTGCCTCTCCCAGTCCTTAAAGGGGTTTAGAGAGAGATGTCATTAGCAGCGATCAAGTAAAGTGGTTGGAGGTCCTCCTTTCCCAGGCATTGGACAAGCTGCTCAATTCTTGTCCAGAGTAGGAAAGAGCCAGTATTTCAGAGTAGTCTGAGAATTTGACATTGCATTTTAATCTCTCATAACAGTTTCAGTTTATCAACAGTATTGGTCCAAACTTATTTGCTTCTGATCTAAGTGTTTTTAATTTTGCAATTTATTTTTGGTGTCTATGTAATTTTAATAAATAACCTCACTGCTTGTGAAAAAATCAATTAACCCTGTGCCAAGAAATATATCTCAAACCTGAATAACCTCATCTTGCTCTTGGAAAGAGGAAATGGGGGTTCCTGCTCTTTTTCTCCTCAAGAGATGAACAAATCTACCCCTTGGAAGTCTAGAATGTTACTTCTGGCCTTGGAATCTGCAGTTTTTAATGAGCTAATTCGAATTACCTCGGAAGAGCAGCTGGCAGTACTAAGTGGGCAGCCTTCTTTGGAAATTTTTTCCTAAAACCAGCTGTAGAGAATGGTCCATGCTTGTGTACAACTTCTGCTGTTCCATCTCACAAGCCAGGCTCAGAGGAGGCACTGGAGTTCTCAGGAGCAAGAGCAGTAGCAGTGGTCCCACAAGGCAGGACCTCAATAACTCGAGGCTTGTCAATGATCCGGGCTGTCTGGTTTCCCTTTTCAACAATGCTGACAATCTGGGCTTGACGACCCTCTCCATACTTCGAAGATTTGATTTCTGAACAAAAGTGAGCTGCCTGTTCTCTTGGCAGACAAATCAGTAGCCCTCCAGAAATTTCTGCTGAGGTTCCTTGCAGGAAACCAGAGTACCTTGTGGCCTGGCTGATGGCAGCCATCTTGGCAATGATGGGCAGATTACAAATGACAAAGGACACTTCATTTCTGTTCTTTTACAAGGTTCTGAGAGTGACCTAGAATGCCAAAGCCTGTGATATCTGTGGCTGCGTGGGCATTAAAACGTGGGCATTAGTCCGGCAGCAATTCTGTTGAGGGTAGCCATGTTGAACGTAGCTTCCTGATGGCCCAGCTCTACCTCTTCTCTGGAGAATACCATCTTTATCTTATTCCATCCTTCAGGATTATCCAGCCATTGGTGCGCATTGATGGGCAACTTGGGTTCCTAAGGGTTTAGTTAACACAAGCACATCCCCAGTAGCCCCGCTGTCAGGCAAGACGAATTCATTTGGTTGACATACCACAGTGGCAACCCCACCAATGATACCACCGTTTGCCCACCGGCCACTGCAGTCCCTCCTTCCTCGGCAGCATCCTGAAAGCCTTTGATCATGGGTGGTGTGATCCTTCCTCAGGCGTATGCTGAGGCGTCTGGCTGACGCTGAGTAGCATCAGCATGTTGTCACAGTCAGTAATGCGCACGGCATAGCGGTCACCCAGCACGTTGGTGCATGTGATGGGCCCCATCACTGTAGGGATCTTCCACCAAGGGGTAAAAGAGGTCGGTGGTCTGCACCAGGGACAGGCCCCCTGTGCCTCAGGGGTATGATGCCGGAGTCCATCCCAGTGCTGAGAATGGGGAAGGGCAGGCTGGGTCCTGCCCTCACTGGGCAGATCGGCCTCCCACCAGGCTCCGGCCCATAGCGGGTCGCACTTCTGGTCGCATCAGTCCCGCCCGGGGTTTGAGCAGTGTCTCCTGGGGGACCTGAAAGGCTCAGCCCTTCCTGCCGAAGCCAGTGAGCCGCCAGCTCCGGCTGCTACCCAACGCCTGGGGCTCGAAGGGCCGGTAGTTCGAGAAGCTCCGGCCTAGAGGCAAGCCCGCCGGCCCTGAGGAGCCTTCTTCCCCGCGGCCACCGCCACCAGAGCCTCGTGCCAGCACCTGTCGCTGCGGCTTCCGCCACCATGCCTGCCCGGCAGGGAGAGGAAAAAGAAGATGGAGGAGGAGAGGTCCCTTTTACTTTCCACTCCAGTTAGCAAGGCGTAACGGATATTACCGCAGAGTGTCTCTCTGGCACAACTCGCGCAGCCCAACTGCCGCCACACCACACGCTCCGGGGCCTCCTTCTATACTCTCAAATTTGCTGAGGTTAGTTTGTGCCCTAGTGTGTAGTCAATCCTAGAGAATGTTCCAGGTGTACTTGAAAAGAATGTGTTTTCTTTTTTGGGGAAGAAGGCGGTTATAATGTCCTGAAAAACGTCAATTCTTTTGTATTATTTAGGATCTCTGTTGCCTGATTGATTTTCTGTCTAGAAGATCTGTCCATTGATGTGAGTGAGACTTAAAGTCTCCTACTATTGTATGCTCATCGGTTTCTCCTTTTATGGCGGTGTTTGTTGTATGTATTTGAGTGCCCCTCTATTAGGTGCATATATGTGGATGAGTGTAATTACTTTTCTTGTATTGATCCTTTTATCATTATATAGTGTTCCTCTTTATTTTTGTTTATAGCCTTTGCTTTAAGGTCTATTTTGTCTGATATGAGTATTGCAACTCCTTTCTTGTCATTTCCATTTGTGTGAAATACGTTTTTTCCATCCCCTCACTTTCCGTCTATGTGTGTCCTTTGTCCTAAGGTGGGTCTCATACTGCAGGCAGCATATTCTAGGCTCTTGTGTTTTAATCCAGTCTGCCACTTTGTTCTTTTGATTGGAGCATTCAGTTCACTGACATTTAAGGTAGTTATTGATACGTGTGTATTTATTGTCATTTTAAACTTTGTTTTCCTGTTGATTCTTCTGTTTCTTTTTGGGGTTTGATGTATTTTATGCTTGTGTTCTCTTCTTTTTGGTTTTTGTGAATCTATGTTTTTGATTTGTGGTAGCCCACCTTTTTTTCCCTATTGTGTTAACCACTTCTAAAGCTTTAGATTACTTAGACTATAGGCTCAAACACATTTTCTTTTAATCTGTATTTTTTTGCTGTCCTTCCCCACATTTTCTGATTTTGGTGTCTTTTTTTACGTTTATATGTTTATTTTTCTCATTTATCTTGTTCCTTGTGTTGATCATCACTTTCACAAGTAAGTTTGTTGTTGTTTTTTTTTTAATCTGTGTACTGGCCAATTTAAATGAATTCCTTTCCAATTGTGATTTCCTCCTTCCTATATCTTCTTGCTTTTTTTCTGTTTGGAGAAGCCCTTTCAATATTTCTTTTGGGATCGTTTTTAAAGTTGCTGTATTTGTTTAGTTTTTGCTTGTCTGAGAAATTCTTTATTTCTTCTAAATGATGATCTTGCTGGGTAATCTAAGCTCCAGATTTTTCCCTTTCAAGACTTTGAATATGTTTTGCCGTTCCCTTCTGACCTTCAGTGTTTCTGTGGAGAAATCAGCTCATAGCCTTATGGGGGGGGGGGGGTCCCTTATAATTAACTCATTTTAAAAAGTACTTTTATTTATTTCTTTTTGGCCTTGCTGGGTCTTTGTTGCTGAGCGGGCTCTCTCTAGTTGCAGCGAGCAGGGGCTTCTCTCTAGCGGCGGTGCACAGGCTTCTCATTGTGGTGTCTTTTGTTGCAGAGCACAGGCCCTCAAATGCAGGCTTCAGTAGCTGCGACCCTCAGGCTCCAGAGCACAGACTCAGTAGTTGTGGTACATGGGCTTAGTTGCTCTGCATCATGTGTGGGATCTTCCTGGATCAGTTGTTTATCACTGAGCCGCCAGGGAAGCCCTGTCGTTGACTGTTTTTCTTTTCATTTAGAAATCTCTCTTTAGCTTTAGCCATTTTTATTAAAATGTGCCTTGGTATAGGTCTCTTTGGGTTTATCTTGTTTGGAACTCTCTGTGCTTCCTGTATCTAGATATCTGTTTCCTTCTTTAGGTTTGGAAAGTTTTCAGCCATAATTTCTCCAAATACATTTTCAATCCCCATTTCTCTTCTCCTTCTAGAATACCTATTATATGTAGATTGGCATGCTTTATATTATCTCACAAGTCTTTTATATTGCTTTCATTCTCTTTTTTTTTTTTCCCATTTGGCTTCCTGTCTGCTGTTTTGATTGGGTAATTTCCATTATTCTGTCTTTCAGGTCACTTATTCTTTCTTCTGCGTTATTCATTCTGCTGTCCATTCCCTTTAGCTCTACTTTTGTCTTGGCAATGAATTTTTAAATTTTTATTGCCTCTTTATGTTTCTAGTAGTTTGCATTTCTGTCAATAGCCTTTGTTAATTTCTTCAGTATTTTCATTACCTCCTTTTTGAACTTGGTGTCTTTTAGGCTGAAGAGATCTATGTCATTGTTTGTTTCTTCAGGGGAATCTTCTTGGTCTTTTAATTGGGAGTGTTTCCTCTGCTTCTTCATTTTGCTTATATCCCTCTCACTCTGTGAGTTTTGAAAAAACAACTATCTACTGTAGTCTTGGAGGGCTATTTATATGTGGGAGCATCCCCGCATAGCTTGTGTGAGTTTAATATTTTTTGGCATGAGGGCTGTTTTGGGTTTGGATGGTGTCTCTTTCCTCGGGACTCCTAGAGTTCAAGTAGCCTGTGCCATGCCTCCTGAGAGTGTACTCAGAGAAAGAAGCTCCTATGGTGGGCCCACCACCTCCTCACACCGCCCCCCCCCCCCAACAATGGCCTTGCTTCTCTGGTGGGCCCAGGCATCTTCCCATACTCCCTTGCCTGTGGCACACCACATCCTAGGCAGCCTCCTCAGGCTGTCTGCACGCAGCCAACCCCAGTCCTCTCCCCAGAGTCTGAGCTCTGAAACCCGAGCCTCAGTACCCAGCCCTCACCCACCCCAGTAGAGGAGCATCTCAGTCTGGGGAGAGCTAGGCAACACTGACCATCTGTGTGGGTCTTTCTCTTCTTTGCCCTTCACAGATGGGTTGCTGTGCTCTTCTCCAGGACTCTGAAGCTCCCCCTCTGTCCTGGCTGATCTTCCTACTAGAGAGGGCCTTTCCCAGGGGCAGGAACCTTTCCTCCTTCACAGCCCCCTTTTAGGGGGTCAGGTTCCCATCTCGATTCCTTTCTCTTTTCTTTTTTTTGTCCCACCCAGTTACATGGAGATTTCCTTGCCCTTTTGAAAGTCTGAGGTCTTCTGCCAGTGTTCAGTAGGTGTTCCATGAGAATCGTTTCACACATAGATGTATTTTTGATGTATTTGTGGGAGAAAGTGAGCCCCACCTCCTACTCCTCTGCCATCTTGATCCAATCCGTTATGATGCCCTTTAAAACATCCTGTGAAGAATATACTTTTACAGGGAATTTTTTTTTTGAAGTAGTTTCTTTTTAACTTTCATACAATCCTAATATTCTAGGTCATATTTGCTTCAGTTGCTTGAGTGAAGGCCAGACTCAGTGCCCAGAGACTGGAGGCATGAAGATGAACAGGACACCCTTTAACCATCCAGGAAGAAGGATCAGGGCACTGGGTTCTTTCCCCCTCTTACTCCATCCATGCTTGGCAGGGATCATGTCTCATTCAGTTGGCAGCTCCCTCACAGCCAGCACTTAACTGCACATGCAGAATGTTCTCAATAATTATTCATTAGTTGAATTGGCCTAAGCCAATTGGCCTAAGCCATTGGTAAAGAGGAAATGGAAGGGAAGGCAAGAAGTATCATGAGCCCTCCTTGGACCGAGTCCTGTGATTGTTGATTTCTCATTGAATCCTCACTATGGCTTTAAAAATACAAAACTTCTATTTTACAGGTGAGAAGCTTTGGTCAGTATAAATGTCTTTAAAAGAGCTACTGTACTTAGGTTGGAGGCGTCCTAGCGTTCTGCTCTTTGCCTTTTCCCTCTGTTAAGTGCGTTTCAGGGACTGGCTTATTTACTCAAGGAGATAGGCACTAGTACTGTTCCCATTTTAAAGATAAGGAAACTAAACTTAGGGTAATTAACTTCCGCTGTCATCAGGTAAGTGGCAGAGCTGGGCCCTGCATGTCACTGTGTGCTTCTAAGCCGTAGGGTCACAAAGAGTCAGATATGACTGTAGCAACTTGGCATGCACAAGTTCTGTGGAGCACATGGACTCTCAGCCCCATGGCAGTCCTTAAGACTTGTGCATCTTATACACACACACTCCTACGCCTCCCAGACCTACCCTAGTGGTTCTCAGCTCTGGGTGCACATTAGGATCTAGTGGGAAGCTTTCAAAAGTACAGATTCCAGGGCCCCACCCCACAGGGGAAGGTGAGGCTTCTCAGGCTTACAGGTTTTTAAAGAGGAGCCTAGCCTGAGTCCCTTGTGGCTCAGCTGGTAAAGAATCTGCCTGCAAAGTAGAAGATCCCGGTTTGATTCCTGGGTCTGGAAGATCTACTGAAGAAGGGATAGGGGCTACCCACTCCAGTGTTCTTGGGCTTCCTTTGCGGCTCAGCTGGTGAAGAATCTGCCTGCAATGCAGGAGACCTGGGTTAGGAAGATCCCCTGGAGAAAGGAAAGGTTACCCACTCCAGTATTGTGGCCTGGAGAATTCCATGGACTGTATAGTTCATGGGATCGCAAAGAGTCGGACATGACTGAGCAACTTTCACTGGCATTTCAGCCGGAGATGAAGAGCACTGTGCTAAAGCTAAAGTTCCCTCTCCTGTCACTTATATTTAGGCTCATAGTCTTGATTAGTTCCTTGAATGAGGGAAATGACTTACATGATTATGTATGAATTCCTGCAGTGTTTCGCCCTGTCCCTCAAACATAAGGAGTGCCATAAGAGATCGTTGAATACAGAGCAGTAGTTTTCAAGGAAACCTTCATAAGCAGTAGAGCCTAGAGAGGAGCAACAGTTCTGCTTCAGATGGAAAGCACAGCTCCATACAGGAATGGCTTATGCTTGCCATTGTTCATTTTTATTTAGTGAATTTAAGAATGAGATCCTTGGGATTGCTATTTTAATATTAATACCACCAATAGGGGCTTCCCTGGTGGCTCAGCAGTAAAGAATCCACCTGCAGTACAGTAGGTGCAGGAGATATGTGTTCTATCCCTGGGTCAGGAAGATCCCCTGGAGGAGGGCATGGCAACCCACTCCAGTATTCTTGCCTGGAGAATCCCATGGACAGAGGAGCCTGGCAGGCTACAGTCCATAGGGGGTCAGGGAGTAGGACACGATTGAGCAACTGAGCACACACACACACCACCAATAGAGAATGGAGTTGTTAATAAAGAACATTATTTTAATATATGATAATTGTTAAATCCCTCTAATCACTAGGCTTGAGTAAATGTCTTTGGTTAAGATGTGGATACAGAATTGGGAGGCTCTGTTTCATAATATGGGAATAATGGTAACATGAGGACTGTGGAGGGCTCAGGAAATCAAAGACAACTGCTCATTTTGTCCTTCCAGTGATGGGGCAGCACTACACGATGCTAAATGAAGCTGAAAACAAACCACACATACTAAGTACCTAACTTTCACAAAGTGCCTCAAGAGGGACGTCAGAGAATTTTACTACCTTGTAGATTTGTTCCGAAGCATCACTGTGGAAGATTGCCCAACCCTTACATAGATGACTGAAGAGGTTCCAGTGAAGTCCAGGGATGTACGCTGAGTGCCTAGTACATTTGTGTTAAGGATGGTGGAGACTGGCAGACTGTAGCAGTGCTCCTTGGTCTTGTCTTCATCACTGCCCCTCCCCCAATGCCCACAAAAGACCCTTCCCCCTAGTCATCCCTCTGCAGATACACTATAAATGGACTTACATGCTGTATGTTTATCCTGTGCTTCATACTTAGAAAAAGAGTAAGATTCCGCGTCCCTCTCCCCACAACCGGTTGTGGCCCGCATCGGGTCTCTGTCTAAGGTAGTGTTCTTGTGGTCAACACTGGGCAGGAGTCTTTGATTGACAGCTGTCTTGGACATTCCTGGTCGGGAGGATATGTAAACATTACAGGTCAAAGTGAAAGTGGCTCAGTCATGTCACTTTGTGACCCCATGGACTGTACAGTCCATGGAATTCTTCAGGCCAGAATGGGTAGCCTTTCCTTTCTCCAGGAGATCTTCCCCACCCAGGGATTGAACCCAGGTCTCCCGCATTACAGGTGGGCTCTTTACCAGCTGAGCCACAAGGGAAGCTAAAACATTACAGAAGACCTGAGCATATTTCTGTCCCTGGACTTTGTGTCTAAGCTGACAAGGATCTGGACTAAAGCCCTCTTGGTTAAGTGAGGATCCCAATGAGAACCTATGACCAACTTCCTACAGTTCACTGGGAAAGTTGTATCATAGTTCTGGGAATGAGCATTATCAGAGTGGTTCTTCCCCCTGCCCTGCTACACCCTCAGAAGAGTGAAGGAAGAAAGCTGACGTTCTTCTCTGTGGGTCTGTTGCTGTGTGTGTGAGATCCATGGGATGTGAAAACTCAGATAAAGACAAACAGTGGGTAATAGAAAGCCATCTTCCCTGTTATTCTGAACTACCAGTAAAACAAGTCTTAATGCCCTTTAGCTCAGTTTTCTGTGCTTTTTTTTTTCTTTCTTTCTTTCATCCACTCCACAGGAAACATCCAGGATGTGGGAACATCGTGACATTTGCGCAGTTTTTATTTATCGCTGTGGAAGGCTTCCTCTTTGAGGCTGATTTGGGAAGGAAGCGTCCGGCTATCCCAATAAGGTATGGCACGTTGAAGTCTTCTTTTAGCCCCTTTATAAAACTTAGCAGCTGTTCTTCTCGTAACCATATAAAGGGAATGTGAGGCATCCTTTTATAAGATTTATATCAAAGATATCAGTAGAATAATTCATTTTCTGAATTTAATATGTGCAGGGAGCCTATTTTTAGAATACAGTTCCTGCCACAACACTTAAAATAACTCATTTGTGTGTGTGTGTCTGTGTATCTTCTGTGTCTGGCATATGGTCAGTTAAAGGCCTAGTGTGGTAACCAGTTTTTAAGTACTTATGTGTGTTATCCTCATGATGGTAACCAAATATGGTAAGAGTGGTATTGTTGTTACTTTTTAAAAAACTAATGGCTTTTGGAGATAGAGGTTGTAGTTACGTAACATTGTAATATATTGGGTTGGTTTTTCTGTAACCCAAACTTTTTGGTCAACATAATACTAAATACCACTGAATTGTTCACTGTAAAATGGTTGGGTTTTCTGTTATGTGAATTTCACCGCAATCGAAACAAAATGAATGGCAAGCTAAGGTAAGATTCTTATTTCCAGACGTCCCTCCATGAGTCTAAATTTGTGTAATTATACTCATGGGGCCAGATACAAACAGGGCAGATCTTATAATAAGCACTGTATTGAAAAACAGTGTTCTTACTCTGAGATACTTGAAATCAAAGTGTATTTATTATTATTTTTAATTTGATTTTTATTTTATATTGGGGTGGCGTTGATTAACAATGTATTTGTTTCAGGTGTACAGCAAAGTGATTCAGCCATGCATATACATATATCTATTCTTTTTCAGATTCTTTTCCTGTACAGGCTATTACAGAATATTGAGTAGAGTTCCCTGTGCTATACATTAGGTCCTGTTGTTCAATTAAATTAAAAAGATACATGCACACAAAAAACAAAGTGTAATCCATCCAGTTGTGAGTATTTAGTAGGATAAATACCCCCATCCCCCAGTGTCTTTAGTATCTGTATAAAACTTTCTTCTCCCAAGACCAGCATTTACATCAGAGTAGGTGCCCCAACCTTTCTTTTATTCCTCGGGTCCTTCTTCTCCTCCTCCCTCCACTATTTCTTTCTACTCTGGCAGCCAGTAGCATAGCTCAAGAACATTTTCACTCTCCCCATAACTTTTATACTAGTAGCCTAGCAGGCTGACCTCCTGCCCATCACCTGTTCCTCCCTCCATGTCAGCTTCCTACCATTGTATCATAGCACCCACTCTCTCAAGCGCTCAGGGTTCACCACTGGACTCAGAGTGAAGCCCAAACTCCCTAACCTGCCTTTGGAGGCTCCCCCTGAACTTGCCCTAACAACCATGCTCCCATGTGTGCAGTTTTTGCTGGATATTTTATTTTCTATCAGTGAAGGCATAATCAAAATCTTGCTCATGTCATTCATCCCCACAAGCAATTTCTAGGCAGTGCAATATGTAGGCAGTGAGGTGGAATAGTTGGAATTAATTATCCTGAAAGAACTTGATGAACTCTATCTCCAAATGGCATCTTTTCAAGACAGGACAAGGAAAATTGGACAAAAAAGCTTGTGAAATCACTAACAGTTTATTATTCAGAAGCTGTGAAATTGCTCTTAGCAGTAACTTTGCATGTGTGTATTACTGGGTTCTGCGTTCATTGTAAAGCTCTTCAAACTTCCCAGACTGGATTAATGTTGCCCTGGCATGGCTGCCTATGAGGGCAGAGAGTCCTCTACCTCACCAGGAACACAAAACTGGTTCTTGTTAGGGAAGGTAACTTGAGACTCAGTCTGTTACATTCCCCAGATGTGCAAAGGGGTAAAAGGATGGAATTCTGTGCTCAAAGACTTCCGACACGTCTGAAGAATATGGAACCACTTGTTCACGTTTGCCCTGAATTCTTTAGCTCTGCTTTGGGTTGGTCATAAAGTTCATTCAGGTTTTTCTGTAACGTCTTGCAAAAAAAAACCCAAACAAACTTTTTGGCCAACCCAACTTCAAATACAAACAAAGCTAGTGGAGGTGATGGAATTCCAGTTGAGCTATTTCAAATCCTAAAAGATGATGTTGTGAAAGTGCTCCAGTCAGTATGCCAGCAAATTTGGAAAACACAGCAGTGGCCACAGGACTGGAAGAGGTCCGTTTTCATTCCAATCCCAAAGAAGGGCAATGCCAAAGAATGCTCAAACAAACACACAATTGCACTCATCTCACATGGTAGCAAACTAATGCTCAAAATTCTCCAAGTGAGGTTTCAACAGTCCGTGAACCAAGAACATCTAGATGTTCAGGCTGGGTTTAGAAAAGGCAGAGGAACCAGAGATAAAATTGCCAACATTCATTGGATCACAGAAAAGGCAAGAGAGTTCCAGAAAAACATCTATTTCTGCTTTATTGATACACCAAAGCCTTTGACTGTGTGGATTACAACAAACTGTGGAAAATTCTTAAAGAGATGGGAATACCAGACCACCTTGCCTGCCTCCTGAGAAATCTGTATGTAGGTCAAAAAGCAACAGTTAAAACCAGACATGGAACAACAGACTGGTTCCAGTTGGGAAAGGAGTACGTGAAGACTGTATATTGTCACCCTGCTTATTAAACTTACATGCGGAGTACATCATGCAAAATGCCAGGGTGGATGAAACACAAGCTGGAATCAAGATTGCTGGAAGAAATATCAATAACCTCAGATACGCAGATGACACCAACCTTATGGCAGAAAGTGAAGAAAAACTAAAGAGCCTCTTGATGAAAGTGAAAGAGGAGAGTGAAAAAGTTGGCTTAAAACCCAGCATTCAAAAAATTAGGATCATGGCATCCGGTCCCATCACTTCATGGCAAATAGATGGGGAAACAGTGACAGACCTTATTTTCTTGGACTCCAAAATCACTGTGGATGGTGACTACAGCCATAAAATTAAAAGATGCTCGCTCCTTGGAAGAAAATCTATGACCAACCTAGACAGCATATTGAAAAGCAGAGACATTACTTTGCCAAGAAAGGTCCATCTAGTCAAAGCTATGGTTTTTCCAGTGGTCATGTATGGATGTGAGAGTTGGACTATAAAGAAAACTGAGCCCTGAAGAACTGATGCTTTTGAATTTTGGTGTTGGAGAAGACTCTTGAGAGTCCCTCGGACTGCAAGGAGATCCAACCAGTCAGTCCCAAAGGAAATGAGTCCTGAATATTCATTGGAAGGACTGATGCTGAAGCTGAAACTCCCAATACTTTTGCCGCCTGATGTGAAGAGCTGATTCATTGGAAAAGATCCTGATGCTGGGAAAGATTGAAGGCCAGAGAAGGGGACAACAGAGGATGAGATGGTTGGATGGCATCACCAACTTGATGGACATGAGTTTGAGCAATTTCTGGGAGTTGGTGATGGACAGGGAAGCCTGGCGTGCTGAAGTTCTTGGGGTTGCAAAGAGCCAGACACAACTGAGTGACCGAATAGATACTTCAAATACAGTTTTTCTCATTTTGAATATATTAGGTTGGATCGTATGAAATTGCTGATGTTTAGCATACCAAAAGAGAAAAGCATTTTAAATGGCTTAAGCTGATTTATATGAAAGTCATCTTAAGTATTTTCTAGCTCAAAATGGGGGCATACAAATATAAAACTTTTTCATTTGTATTTATCCCTTTATCTAAGTGATTAGAGTTCCTAAATTTTTTAAAAGTTGTTTTTTATCATTATGCTGCTGCTGCTATGTTGCTTTAGTCGTGTCCGACTCTGTGCGACCCCAGAGACAGCAGCCCACAGGCTCCCCCGTCCCTGGGATTCTCCAGGCAAGAACACTGGAGTGGTTTGCCATTTCCTTCTCCAATGCATGAGAGTGAAAAGTGAAAGTGAAGTTGCTCAGTCGTGTCCAGCTGTTCACGACCCCATGGACTGCAGCCTACCAGGCTCCCCCGTCCATGGGATTTCTCAGGCAAGAGTACTGGAGTGGGGTGCCATTGCCTTCTCTATTTATGGGAGAATATTAAAATAGTGTCACATTCTATAGTTCAAACTTTTCCTGTGTTAGTCTAGCTTTGTGAAGTATTTTGATATATACTTGGTATTTGACTTCATGTGATAGTGTTACCATCTTTTAACATAGAGAAGATAAGCACAATACTTTTAAAATCAAAAATATGTATTTCCTAGTCGACTTGATTTTCTTGAAATTGTGGACCCTGTGTGATGATGAACTGCTGTCTCTGCCTCTCAGGTACTACGCCGTGATGGTGACCATGTTCTTCACTGTCAGCGTGGTGAACAACTACGCCCTGAATCTCAACATCGCCATGCCCCTGCACATGATATTTAGATCTGTAAGTCTGCAGACTCACAGGCATATGTTCCTCTGGAAAATGAAGTTAAGTGGGTCCATTAAATTCAAAGGTCCTATAGGAAGTAAAGTCTAGGGTGTAAGACTAGGTCTCATGGATGAATGAAAAGAAACTGAATTTCCTCTGAGACAGAAAGCAAAGAGACAGAAATGTGAAGGTGGATGGTTTACTTTCATTTATCAGAGAGCTTATAGGCAGTTAATAAAAGAAAAGTTAAAATTTCCCCTGATAACAGATCTTGCCTTTAATTTTCTAGTTGGTTTTATATTGTCTTGCTATGAATGTTATTTAACTTTTTTCTCATCACTTTTTGTCTCTTCTGTAAAATTATATTTACTTCTAGTATGTGGTATGAAAGTGAAAGTGAAGTCGCTCAGTTGTGTCCGACTCTGCGACCCCATGGACTGTAGCCTACCAGGCCCCTCTGCCTGTGGGATTCTCCAGGCAAGAGTACTGGAGTGGGTTGCCATATCCTTCCTCCAGGAGATCTTCCCAACCCAGGGATCGAACCCGGGTCTCCCGCATTGCAGGCAGACACTTTACCATCTGAGCCTCCAGGGAAGACTCAGTATGTGGTATAGATTACTTCTTTTTTCTGCTGTTTTTTGAAAGCAGAGACTTGAGATAATTAGCTAAAGGGAAATTCTTGAGGAAGGTAGGGTTTCTCCCGAAGCAGCAGAGGTTTTCGTCTTTGCCTCAGGCATGGTGGGAGAGCTTTGTTTAATCTGTGTATAAATAAGGACAGTGTTTCCTGAAGAACAGGAGAGAAACTCAAAGGGGAATGTAGTTAGGCTTGTAGAGGAATGCAAAATGGGTGAAAATTGGAATAATAACTTTTTTGTGTGGCCTGAGATTTTTGTGAGATGAAATGTGAGATTCCCTAAAGGAACTTTCCAGAGCTGATTATAATAACTAAGATGACCTTCAGAGCACTGCACACAGAGTAGACTTTCAGTAAACACTTGCTGGCTGACTGATGCCTTTTGAGAGGATAGAGAGGTCCCTGCACAACTTCATTCAGTCGAACAGCAGCTCAGGAGAAGCTTATTAAAGGCTCCTGTGAATTATATGGGTGTCCCAGGTGGCTCAGTAGGAAAGAATCCTCCTGTCAAGCAGGAGACCTGGGTTCAGTCCCTGGGTGGGGAAGATACCCTGCAGGAGAATGGCAACCCACTCCAGTATTCTTGCCTGGAGAATTCCATGCACAGAGGAGTCTGATGGGTTACAGTCCATGGGGTTGCAAAAGAGTCGGACATGACTAAACAAAAACAACAATTATACCATCTGCCCAAAATAAGTCTGGAATATTCCTGCTAGCCCTAGCTTCACCTGTGACCATATTGGGAACTGATCATTTTTATTCTTAATTTCATCTCTAAAAGGTGTTGTTATTTTCTATGATAGATTTTTATAGCTTGTCCTTTTTGCTGTCCTAAGAACAAGTGATTCTCGCTAGTTATTGATCCTAACCTCCGTCTTTGTAGTTGTTTCTCCCCCTTGTGTATTTTCATGGTTGTCTTGAATCACATCATTTTCTTTCCCTCATGCGCTAAAACTGTTGTCTCTCTTTACAGGGTTCTCTAATTGCCAACATGATTCTGGGAATTATCATTTTGAAAAAAAGGTAAGCAGTGCTCTTTTATTTTGTGTATAGGAAGGCTCACCCCCGCCACAGTTTTGCCTGGATTCCTTTTCTCATAGTGCTGATAAGTTTGCTCTTGGCCATCTGCCTTGGTTCTTGGTTCTGTCTGTGACAGTGAGGCCCATTCCTGAGGCAGTGGATCAGGGAAGAGGCTCCACCTGTGTCTTTGGAGCAGCATTTTCTCTGTGTAGAATTAATAGACTCTTGTCATTAAATCTTTAGTACCATACTAACGTGTGAAGCCAGGCTTCCCTGGTGGCTCAGTGGTAAAGAAATCTGTCTGCCAATGCAAGAGCCCTAGGTTCAATTCCTGGGTTGAGAAGATCCCCTGGAGAAGAGAAGGGCAGCTCACTCCAGGCTTCTTGTCTGGGACAGAGGAGCCTGGCAAGCTATAGTCCACAGAGGGTCAGATACAACTTCACAACTAAATAACAACAGTAACTTATAAAGCAATTGATCTAGAACTTCACTGTCCCACATGGTCATCACTGGCTACATGTGACTATATACTAAGACATATATGTGGAGTTTAGAAAGATGGTAACGATGACCCTGTATGCGAGACAGCAAAAGAGGCACAGATGTATAGAACAGACTTTTGGACTCTGAGGGAGAGGGTGGGATGATTTGGGAGAATGGCATTGAAACGTGTATGCTATCATGTAAGAAACGAATCGCCAGTCTAGGTTCGATGCAGGATACAGGATGCTTGGGGCTGGTGCACTGGGATGACCCAGAGAGATGGTATGGGGAGGGAGGTGGGAGGGGGGTTCAGGATTGGGAACTCATGTACACCCGTGGCAGATTCATGTTGATGTATGGCAAAACCAATACAATATTGTAAAGTAAAATAAAGTAAAATAAATAAAAAATTTTTTAAGTAAATAAAATTAAATATATAGTTTCTCCATCTCTCTAGTCATATTTTAAATGTTCAGTAGCCATGTGTGACTAGTAGTAACCATGTTGGAGAGCCCAGGTGTGGAACATTTCCAGATTTACCAAAGTTCTGTGGGACAGGGCTCTCCTAGGAAGCATACAGCATAGTGAACTAAGGAATAATCATACCCATTACAAAGAAGATTCCTAACAAAGGCCCAAGTGGCCAAGAAGAGGCAAGGAAAAGTTTTAGGACTGGTGTTTGTGGCTATCACGAGCAGCTCACTCCGGGTACAGTTGGGAAGTATCAGAAGTACATGAGGGACTCTCCTGAAGGTCCAGTGGTTAAGACTTCACCTTCTAATTCAGGCAGTGCGGGTTCCATCCCTGGTTGGGCTAAGATCCCACATGACCCCAAAGCATAAAACAGAAGCACTATTGTAACAAATGCAATAAACACTTTAAAATGGTCTACATCAAAAAACAATCTTTAAAAAAAAGTAGCAGTACCTGGGATGCTGTTTCCAGGGATTTGTGTCTCACCTTCGTTCAGAGCCTCACCCCTCACACCCAAGGAGGAGGGGCAAGGGGCAGAGACAGCACATATAGGCCGGAACGTTTCTTAGGGAAAGTTCAGCCTCACTGTTAGGACCAAAAATGTGAGTTGGTGCCAGCCTTTCAACGTAGTCCATACCCAATCCCAGTACTGGAACTCTGTACCAGCTTGGAAAGTAGCTGTCAGCTCAGCATGGGAACCTAGGGTTTTTTAAGTAAAAAGGACTGGGTCATAAAAAGGATAATTGTCCTATCCTGCTGGCTCCTGGTGATGAGCTCTTTATCTCCCGAGGCTCATATATTCCCCAGATGAGAACACCCTTGCAGTTGATTGCTTTTCTAGGCTCTTCTGTTCAAGCATACAGAGATAATGCTCAGGCTCATTATCTTTGAAGTGACCCCTGTGCTTCTTGGTAGTGTAAAATTCACATTGGGACAGACCTGTGGTCTTTATAACCTTTGATTTTGGTGCATAGCAGGGATATAGAAGAACTTACTATAAAAGGAATGCATTAATATTCTGACATACCCCAAATGTCAGGGGCCTTTATCAAACATCTAATTTTTCCTTAAGAACCTGTTCTGAGTCTGTCATCTCTCTCTCTCTTTTTGACTCGGTCTAGTAGGTCTTACCCAGAAAGCAGAAACTTCTCTAAGCTAACTATCTATATCATGGATTAGTCATTTGGCATCTCCTTTTGCTTATCTTGAGTAGTGCCCCTTCAAGTTTATAGTGTGTTCCCCACTATAGACCAAACCTCTGTTCACCTTAACTGTGTTCTTCATGATTGTTCAGACCTGAATTTTAGACCTCTCTCTCTGATCGTTGCAGACTGAAGAGCTCCCATCTGTTTATACATCTGCTGCAGCAGTGCCTGTCTCCTCACCCACCCCTCTTCTCTAGAGGGTGCTTTTGGCTCCTTACCCCACCCCTTGGCCGGTTCTTAGTCACCCCTTGGCCTTTTTCTGACACGCTGTGACCAGAACTATACAAAATATTTCAGTAGAAAATTTCAGATTTTCTGAAGGTTTTAACACCTTTTTATTGTCACCGGAAGCGTTTTGCTTCACCAAGAGCCTGAAAGGGATGTTAATTGATACTATTATAGTTAATGTGAAATGCCACCGTTATTCCTGCTAATAGTCCTATTGGTTTAGTATTACTTGCTTTATCCAACTATGCCCACATTTAAAAACAATATTTAAGTCATTCAGAGACATTAAGACAGCACCCTCCCCTGAAAAGGGACAGTTGAATTCTTTTCTGAGGGTGGAATCCTGCTGCTTGTCCTGGTAGTCCTTCTGTCCTGTTCTTCCCCTGCAGGCTGTGTCTCTTCACACTATGTTTGGGCCCCAGAAACCAGGAAAAGCAACAGGAATTCCGTATTAAGATCTGTCAGACTTTCATTTAGACACAAGAGCAGAATAGACTGTCCTGCCTGATCTGTCTTTTTTTGTTTTCTGATGAAACAGTCTGATGAAACAGTTTTCTGATGTACGAAGTCTTGGACACCCCCAGAAAGGGTGTGGTCTAGAAACGAGTCAGTATCCTGATTCTTTCACGCACAGACTTAGGTGGACTCTGCTGAGAAGTGATCCCCTTGATCATGTCTTGGTGATCTGTACGTTCGTGAACCACACTTTACTGTCAGCATCATGTGGAAATTCATATCTGTGCTCTTTTTATTATTTTTGCAGATACAGTATCTTCAAATATACCTCCATTGCCCTGGTGTCTGTGGGGATATTTGTTTGCACTTTCATGTCAGCGAAGCAGGTGGTAAGAGTCTGTTCACAAATGATTTCTATTCACTCCTCACCAGGGATGCCCAGGTACTTATTAATGATACAATAAATGTAAGTACTCATGTAATACAAGGATCTACATCTTTGAAAGAGAATTATGGAGGGAAATTGGTGACATAAATATTTTCCTTGTATCAAGGCCCCTTGCATGTAGTTCTGGTCTCTGTACCTCATATGTTTTTTTATTTCCTAGACTTCCCAGTCCAGCTCAACTGAGAATGATGGATTCCAGGCATTTGCATGGTGGTTGCTAGGCAAGTACAGTAATTACAGTAAAGCTAATTGCCTCTGCAGTTCTGTTTTCAGAGTTTTCTCCTAAGGGATATGTTTCTTGGCAAGAAGCTTCAACTGAACAGATTACGCCATGGAAGAGAGAGGCACCTTTAACTATATATCTCTGAACCTTAGGGTTGAAGAAACTAAAAAGAAAATGTCTATGTTCAGGGTAGCATGTTCTACAACATGGATGTTTTTCCTGGTTGCCACTAGTATAGAAAGAAAAGTCTGTGTCTAGTTGCCCATCACACTCTCTGGGAACAATGGGAGTGTCACCCATTTCTTTATGATCTGTCTGCTGAGCAGAAGCTTCTACAAAAGGAGGGCACATTACAGCAATTGACTCTTTAAATTTCCATAGGACCCATTTCTAAATCTTAGATTTCTTTTCTTCATAAGCTCTTCCACAGGGCAGTGTTCCCAAACCTGACTGGTCATCAGAATCTCCTGGGTAATTTTTAAAAATACAGATATCTCTTGCTTTAATTAATTAAACAACTCCTATAGAGCTTTGCCCTCGATGTATCCTATAAGGAAGGGAGAGTCAGTGACAGCGATAAGAGATGGAGCCTGACCAAACGGAAGGAAAGTAGTGAAAGAACTGGATTCTCCTTGCTTCTTGACTTTGCAGCTTTATCCCTTTAGGTTGCTATTCTTGACATACGAAGATCTTTATGAGCTATTAGGAAGATACTTTCTCTAATAAGAATGAAAGACATTAACACACAATTCATGGGCACAGAATTAATATTCAATAAACTTATGTTCAGCCTCATTGGTTTACTAAACAAAGAAATGCAAACTGAAACCAAAATGCAGCACCTTTTTGTTTTGGTCTATTATATTGGCTAGATATTGATTATTCTCATTGCTGCTGAGGGTGCAGCAAGGCAGCCATATTTATATAAATTGTTTATGGTAAATTGACACAGACTCTCTGGGCAAAAAATTAAGTACTGAGCTTTTTAAATGTCTGCAACTTTTATGTCAGTAATCCCCCTTATAAGAGTTTTCCCTAAGGGAATAATCAACATTTTGTTTAAAGATTTATGTACTAGGATGTATGTTGATTTTAATGATGAAATAATTAGAAGTAATCTAAGCATTCTCCTCTTGTAAGACATTTAAGTATGGTACAGTCCACATGATAGAATAGTATGCCATTTTTAAATCATACTTTTGAAGACATTTTTAATGGAATGACTTGAAAGAAAATCCAGGAAAAAGATCATGAAGAAAAAGATATGAAATTACATACTCATTATGATCCCATCTCAGCATAAAGTATCTATTGGGTTGGCCAAAAATCTCCTTTGAGCATTCTGTAAGATCTTAGAAAATCCCGAATGAACTTTTCGTCAACCCAATATCTACGTAACATATACAGGGAAAGATAGCAAACTATTGGGGACTGGATGGTAATATGGTGGTTGATTTTTATTTCTTTTTAAATTTCGTACATGTTCCATGTCTAGTGTGTAATATTTGTAGAACTGAATAAATGTTTGTTTTGTTTTTTTTTTTAAGAAAAGAATAAATGTTTTTTGAGAAGTTAGCCAGTATGGGCGTTTTATAATTCCATGTTTGCTTTTCAGGCATTGGGGCACTGACTTTCGCTCTTCTGATGTCTGCAAGGATGGGTATTTTCCAAGAGACTCTGTACAAACAATTCGGGAAACACTCCAAGGAGGCTTTGTTTTATAATGTAAGCAATTTCTTGAACCCGGGGAAAAGGAAATTACTGAGTTGTTTTTATAGTATATTAGTTCAAGTATGATATGCCATCTTTCTGATATAGTTGAAGGATCAATTTATTATCCAGTAAACTGCTTTGGGGCCCACCGACTTTGGCACTTTTAATAGCCTGCTGTAGCTCTCTACAAGAAGTGATTGTTATTAGTCAGTGTGAACAGAATATGTCTGCCAACCAAGAACAACCATTCCCTTCTAGGAACCCAGTGTTCCTGAAGATGAAATCAAGTTAAAACCGATATGGAAACCTGGAAAGTTCCAAAAGCCCTATGCCAAGGAAAAGATGTGCAGGCGGGAGTTGGGGAGAACTGGGGGGATTTGAGGAGCAGGCCGCTCAGACAGTCTCTGTTCCTTTGAGAGAGAGCTTAATTAGCTAATTATATGCCCGTTTGCCTTTTGTTTGAAATTGCTGATCTAGAGCCACCTTCTCTAGCTTTCTTCTTTCTCCCCACTCGTTTGTGTTGAGATAACGCCCAGCTCCTCAAGGTCTCAGGGACAGCGTTGCCTCCAGGTTCAGTAACCTCAAGGAATCCTTCCCTGTGAACCTTTTGAACTGAAGTTGCAAACAAGCAATTTGAGATATTTAATTGTAGCTACATTATGTGGCTGGGAGTTTAAAAAATAAAGGAGCATTCTGTTTGGTTCCCATGTTTCTTTTAGCACAGTACCTGGCATATAGTTAACTGCTTGGTAAATGTTTACTGTGGTGGGGGTAGGTGGGTGGGTGTCAGGCACCTTAATGTTTGCTTACCTATTGTATCCGCTTCCTCTTCAGTCTCTCTCTCTGTCTTCATTTCTTTTCCCCTGACTTCATATTATCCTCTAGTCTCTCTCCCATTAGTTTCATGAACTCCCTAAAATCTGTCTTCACATTCCGTATAATTTTAAAATCTGTTATATTGTTTAACCATTCTCAAAAACAGTAAGATGTAGGCAGATCCTTTGGGCAGAATGACTGTGTTTCAATTTCCCATTCCCTTTTGTTGAGGAAAGGATGCTAGCTCTATTGTTTTGTAATGACCATCAGCTTCTATGGGGCAAGACTGTAATTCCCGGGTTGATATCATACCATACAATGTCAGGACTTCCTAAAAGTATCCAGTGCTTTAAAAGGCACTGCGTATGTGCCCAGTCACTTAAGTTGTGTCCAACTCTTTGTGACCCTATGGACTGTAGCCTACCAGGCTCCTCAGTCCATGGATTCTCCAGGCAAGAATACTGGAGTAGGTTGCCATTCTCTTCTCCAATGGATCTTCCCAACCTAGGGATTGAACCCATGTCTCTTACATCTCCTGCATTGACAGGCAGGTTCTTAACCATTGGTGCCACCTAGGAGACTATTAAAAGCATTGGATACTTTTAACAAGTCTGACTTGTTTTTCTTGATATTGCTTGTTGCTGCTGCTGCTGCTGCTGCTGCTAAGTCGCTTCAGTCGTGTCTGACTCTGTGCGACCCCATAGATGGCAGCCCACTAGGCTCCCCCGTCCCTGGGATTCTCCAGGCAAGAACACTGGAGTGGGTTGCCATTTCCTTCTCCAATGCATGAAAGTGAAAAGTGAAAATGAAGTCGCTCAGTTGTGTCCAACTCTTCATGACCCCATGGACTACAGCCTACCAGGCTACTCCGCCCATGAGATTTTCCAGGCAAGAGTACTGGAGTGGGGTGCCATTGCCTTCTGCGTGATATTGCTTTTTACACAACTTGTAAAACTTTCAATCATTGTAAAAGATACTCTGTATTATACTTCTGTAATGTTTTTGCATTTAAATTTACATGAAATGTTTCTTCCCCTAGCACGCCCTTCCACTTCCTGGTTTCATCTTCTTGGCTTCTGACATTTATGACCATGCAGTTCTGTTCAATAATTCTGGTGAGTTTGGGGTTATCCAGTAGAATTACCTGACGGTTTCAGACGCAGCGTCTCAGTTTTACTCATGACTTCACCTCTGCAGTTTTTGTCATATCCAGATCACCCATCCCCATGCCACCTTCCTGAAATATAGTGCCATTAATCAGTGGTTGCAGAAACAAAAGCTTTTGCAGGCACTTCTCAATTATTTGCCAATGAAGTAAGATAGTGTCTTCAAATTTTCTGTTTTGCTTTGGAATTTGTGTGCTGTTTGCATTTGAATAGGGAATGTATGCTGATCTGAGAATGCAAACAAATCGTAATAGTACTGCAGTGACTGGAGCCGTGAGAAGTTGGACAGCAGTCCAGCTTCTTTTCCCCTGTTCCTCCTTCTCTGCTAGGAAAGGCACATCTACTCACAGATACAGGCCGAGCTGCCTCCAAGCAAGGAGGAACAGAAATGACAACAGGGTAGATAGGCCACAAGAATAAGCAAAATTAGTTCAGGTATCTACAGTGTGACTTGGCTGTTACTTTTTACAGTGGCTGTTTAGTACATTAACTAATAATTGCTAGTTAACTTAAAAGAAATTACCAATGTTAGGTTGGCCCCAAAATTCCTTCAGGTTTTCCCATAAGATGTAATGAAAAAGTTGAACAAACTTTTTGGTCACCCCAATATAATCTGATTATCTACTAAAAGACAGAGCATGTTGTACAGACAAATGAATACACAGGGAACAAATGTTTTTAAAATTAAGGCTTGATGTTGCTCAGACCTATAAAATGGGAAGTGTGTTTTGTAGAATGACAGTAGAGGCTCAGTAAACATTTGTTTGCTATCTGGTCACAAGTTGTGAGCTTTGACTGTTCTCTGAGTCTGCAAAGTTGTATCTCCCATTTGACTGCAAAAAAGTGTGTGATGACGGCATGTAAGAGTTTTTAAGGCTCTGAATTATTCAATTGGTTCTGACTTTTTAAAAAAATTGAGATATAATTGACATATAGATGATTTTTGACACAGGGTTTTCTAAGGTCTCTTAAGAGGCTCCATATAGCAAAGGGCTATTGAAATAAATACATTATCAAGTTCCTTGAGATTGATATTTAGTTACTTGAATGCTCCTTCTAGAAGTCACAGAGATGGGTATTTTTATAAAAAAAAAATCTGTTAAGGTCTGCCTTCAACTTCTTTAAAACTGTTCCTAAGTATACATTTTTTCATCTCAGATGAACTTGTTATTTGCAAGGAAACTGAAAATCCGTCTAAATACTGTATGTCATATGGATTGTCTTTCCCCAGCAAGCTGATACAGTGAATCTCTCAAGTTATTATACAGTAATAACATTTGTTGACTTTCTTTTCATTTCAGTACTTGCTAAGTATTTCAAAGATAATAGAACACTAAATTATTGGGATTTCCCACTAGTCCAGATGTAGAATTTCAGAAATTATTTATATGTATATAAATTTTTATTTTTTGCAAAAGAAAATTAATGTTCATTTACTAACCATATTTCAGCATCACTTTGTTAGACTTTACTCAGTTATGCTGTATAATTCAAGTGAAAGTTTAGTGGTTCAGTCATGTCTGACTCTTTGTGACCCCATGGACAGGCTCCTCTGTCCATGGAATTCTCCAGGCAAGAGTACTGGAGTGGGTAGCCTTTCCTTTCTCCAGAGGATCTTTCCTGACCCAGGGATTGAATCTGAGTCTCCCACATTGCAGGTAGATTCTTTACTGTCTGAGCCACCAGGGAAGCCCGTATAATTCAAGCCTCCCCAACAGTTTAGCAATATAAAAAGACTGATCCTTCAAGGATTACTATGTCCTTATTCTCTTTGATCTTGAATATTTTATTTCCTCCCACATATTTACCGTGCAAGCCTCATTATATAAAACTAAACGTAAGGAAGTATTTTAAGGAAAGTTACAGTTCTATTGTCCTACACATGAGCTAATTTCGTTTTACCAGTTTCCGTCCTGACACTATTTACATATATTCTCACACAGTCATAATCCTTGTGTAAATATAATTTTATACTTTCTTTTTCACTTTCGTTCTGCGTGTTTTATGTGACTATATATAATCTTTGTGATTTTTTTTTAATCAAGTGTATAATGTCACATCTAGTTAAAGTACCTTTGCTTACATAGTCCTTGCTCTTATCACAGGGCGTTGTGACTCATTTAGTTTTTCCTTTATTATAAACACCACCACAATGTATGTTGAACTTGTTTCTTCTTTTGAATTAACTAGGACTAATTCCTGAGAATAAGAATCAATGCCTTTCTGACCACTTAATACCTATTGTGAAACTGATTTTGAAAACACCAATTTATACTGCCACCGCTGAATGGCTGCTAGTTCTGCCACCACCTTGCCTGATCAGGATATTATTATAAGTGTTTAATTGCTAAGTTAATAGATAAAGAATGGTATAGCCTTGTAATAATTTAGAATTCTTTGATTACTGGTAGGATTGAACATATTTCCAAATGGCATTTATTTAGGGCTTGTCTCTCAAGACAAGTATTTTAAGTATACTTAAGACCGTATCATTTTGAACTTCTCTGTGTTGCACAATCTTTCTCTGTAAAGTGGTAAGAAAGGTAAAAAGTTTAAAGTTAAAATATAAATTTTTTTAAGAAACCGGTGTTAATGACTCTTGAGGACAATGTAGCCTGGCATCAAGGCAAGTAAAGTACATGACCCAAGTCTATTTGCAAGAGAAATAACATTTCTATCTCTACTATGTTCATCTGTGTTACTGTGTTCAAAGGGATGAAAACATAAGCTGTCCACAGTGATACGACTGTCTCTCAATCTCTGCAGAACTGTATCGGGTTCCAGTCGTTGGTGTGACAGTGCCCGTCATGTGGTTCTACCTCCTCATGAATGTCATCACTCAGTATCCTTTGCACTCCTCTGCCATGTGGTCGTTGCTGTGCTACTTTGCCACAGAAATGTTTTTTCTTCTAACGGTGCAGTGACTTGAATTTCGCTTTTGCTCTGATCTATTCTGCAGTAAGTAGGAGACAGGCCCATCCAGTGAACGCATTTTTGCAGGGAGAGAGAGGCAAAGAGATGCTGGTGGTGTGGAGGGTCAGTAAGTCATAAGACACCAGGAAGGAAAACCTCTGGGTGGAGGGATAGAAGTCAGTGGGCAACTAAGAATTAGTATGTGACAGAAATCCTCTATAATTTCTATATGGAGTTTTCCAGTGTCCTAGGATATTTCACAAGCTGCCACAAAATTCTGCAAGAAATTTCAAATTAAATAAAGCCTAATTTTTTTAATGGCTCTTTTGAACCACCTTGAAAGTTGCTCAGTCATGTCTGACTCTTTGTGACCCCATGGACTATACAGTCCATGGAATTCTCCAGGCCAGAATACTGGAGTAGGTAACCTTTCCCTTCTCCAGGGGATCTTCCCAACCCAGGGATCAAACCCAGGTCTCCCACATTGCAGGTGGATTCGTTACCAGCTGAGCCACAGTGAAAACCCTTGAAACACCTTATGCCCATTAGAAAAACCCTTGAGCCTTTGAAACAATGGAACGGATTGTAGTTGACCTCATTCCTCTGAAGTCACCTCATATGCTTGCCCTACAGAGTTACTTTTTGGAGATGTGATCAGCTTTACTGACAGTGTTACCTTCTGTCATTACTTGGGAGGTGACCTTCACTGTAAACTATGGGAAGAATCAAAAAAAAATCCGAAATAGCTATCATAGGAAGTTTTCAGGCAGCTTCAAGTTAGGATCCACAAATGGTGTGGCAGGACAGGAATTCTGCAGGGTGTTCTATCAAGGAGCCGCCTCAGGGCAGCCGTGGCCAACGCCCTGTTTTCTGGTTCCTGGAGTATGAAGTCATAAACCTTGCCAGAAGGTTCTCCCGCTAATCTCTGGGTTGTTTACAGAAAACTGCCTTAACCCCGCCCCTCCAGGTATGTGTGCATCCGGGGCGTATTCATTCTCACCACAGAATGCGCCTCCCTCACCGTCACCCTTGTCGTGACACTGCGCAAGTTCGTCAGCCTCATCTTTTCCATCTTGTACTTCCAGAACCCTTTCACCCTGTGGCACTGGCTGGGCACCTTGTTTGTCTTCATTGGGACCCTCATGTACACAGAGGTGTGGAACACCCTGGGGGCCACCAAAGGCCAGCCTCAGAAGGAGGAGAAGAAGAACTGAGGCCCAGCTGCAGTAGAGACCCGAGGCTGATGGTCTGGGGCCTGGCTGCTGTTTCACCTTGGTTAATGCTGAATTACCCACCGGGTACCAGGGAATCCTCAGAGGGAGGGGCTTCTCAGATTTCTCATGGCTCTGCAGACCCACATTTGTGGACCCTGAGTAGAAGCCCCTCTACCCTGAAGTAGAAAAGAGAACGGTTCTCCACTATCGGGTAGCCCTGTTCATTTGTTATTTCTGTTTTGTTTACCAAAATATTCAGCACTGTACTGGCTTACTGAATTCTGAGTCCCCAGAGCTACTAGTTTTATATCCATGGTCTCAGACAAGATTCTCCCTGTTCTGATGATTCTCTTCTGTAACAGCCATCCTCCTCCTGGGGCCTTGACCCCTTGCTCCATCACCCTGCCACCCGCAGCTCCACTCTTCCGTCTGACGCTCCAGGCACCCTCACCAGGAAGAGAACTGAGGCTCCGGTGATAGTGGGGCTGGGCTTTCTCCCGAGAGTTGGGAAAGAAGCAGGTGTCCCTGTGTGCCCTGGTGACACTGGGGCAAGACTGGTGGGAATCCTTTCCCACATTTTTCCTTTTTTTCCTCCCTCTATGCAACAGTCATGTGCTTTCATACCTTTTGCTTTCTACTGCAGCAATTCTCTATGGCACAGTGCTAAAGAAGAGTTGTATATGAATTGGGAAAGAGAGACTTTTACTCTCTGTCTTCTCTCAGTTGTCTGAGTCATTTAACCTCAGGGTTAGATGGTGATGCCAGGAGGACACAGGAGAAACTGGCCAAGAGGGCACTTGGAGAGCCTCGGGCTCTCCCGCCTCTACACCCAGCCAGGCATTCAGGGCGGGTTCCACGTGGGAGAGAGGTTAAGTCTTTGAAATGCTGCTTAATCAGAGAGGTTCATCTCTGCCTGGCAACTCTTTTCAGAGTTATGACCAGTCAGGCTAATGGGTAAACCAATATATTCAGTATGCGTGGGTGTGGTGTATCAGGTCAAACTACATCTGAAGTAGAAGGGTTTTCTTTTTTTAAACAAGGCATCTTAATGTTCTTTGCTGGGTTTGGGGGTGAGCGTGTTTTTTTATATGTAGAAACCTGTCCCACCCCCTCCCCCCGCCTTTGCTAATCATTTCAAATGTCTGGTTTTCCTCCCATGGGATAATTTTGAGAAAGAACAACAGCGTTAGGGTGGCGTGTGTAGGGGTGTGTATGCTCTTGTGTGGTTTGTGATCACTGGTGAGAGGAGAACCTGAAAGTCAGTGTTTTATTTCCTCATCCTTCAACAGCCCTGACCTACATCGTCTCACCAGGTATGTGCTTTGAGGGTCCATCAGATTTACCAGCCTCTCTTTTTGCACATAGAGGCCTCTGCTTCTGTGCTGGGCACAGATTGTGTTCTTAAATCGAGAGGTGGCTCTCCAAGTCTCCTGGGCTCACCCAAGGTATGATGTGTTTATTCCACTTTCAGGAGCTGTTCTCTGATGGGCCTGAGATAAGTGTCCTAGAAACCCTGGGTCACTTTAGGGGAAGTCAGTTAAGCTGCCTCGGGTTTTTTGTTACATACGGTATGGATACTGTTTCTCCATCTAAGTCCCAGGGTTTTCAGATCGATTTGTTGTTCTGGACATTGACAGCTGTGCTGTGCCAGTGAGAGTCTATACTAAAAGATGCTGAATTAAGTGTGAATTTGTTCATGTACTCAAAAGGTATTTATTTAATTTCTTTGAACTGTGTAGAGTTTCTCAGACTGGTGGTGCTATAAATACCATGTGTTAAATAGCCTCTTAAGAACAAAAGCTACTTTTCTTACTGTATAATAAAAGAACCTGTCCCCAGGGGCTGTTTGATTGCTGCATGTCTGGAGTCTTGACAGGATAACTATAGAGCTTTACATGAAATAGTATCACTTTTTTAATTTTTTTAATGTGGATGGGAAATATTACAATTTTTAGTAACTGAAACAGTGTTGATGTACACAGACAGCATTTAACTGGGTTCCTGAGGTTTTAGGTTCTGCTTATGGAGCGTGTGTTTCTCTCAGGCTGAACACTTCTGCTGGTCTTATTCATAGGAGGATGGGCATGGATAGCTTAGGGCACTCGTACAATGAAATGAGTCCATGTAAGAACACAGTGCCCTGGGAATTGGTTTTTCTTTCCAGTAGTTGTATATAAGGAAATACATCTAACAGATCCTAGTTAATACTTTTTAAAAACAGTTTATTCCCCACCTTGGTTAACTGTTTTTTCAGTCCTGGTTGAACTTGATTTCAATCGCTGTTGAAAGGGCAAATAAACCATTTTAGAGGATCCAGCTCATCTGTAGCTGGAGAAGAAACGTCTGTTAAATGCCTCTCCTCTTTCTCTGGATCAAGGCCATGTAATTTTGTGCCCCAGAGAGGGTATGGTTTGTTTACAAAAGAGATTGATGTTTCAGGCATCCAAAACTCTACCCTTAGAGCGAAGATCAAATAGCAAATGACTAGCTAGAAAACACAAGTTTTGTGTGTGTAAATGTACCTGTGAACTCACTTCATAGCTTGACCAGGGTCATAAATGAGGCAAAAGGAGAAAGTTGGTGATATTTGAGTTTTTCCATTTAATGTCTGCATATCCTTTACCACAGTTTCATTGTTGTATTATCAATGCTTTTTCATTTTTTATCAGGAATTTGTTTTTGGTCTTTTATATTCTTTTTCATCCAGCTGAAACCATTAATCCATTTAATAAGTTTCTGTCAAGTTCTGAAGTATTTGGACACAGACTAGATAGTCTTTTCCTTCTTTCTGCACAGTTACCCACAGTGAATACAGTACCTGAAATTTGGTCATTGCGTCCAGTGAAGAAAAACACAGAAGCTGAGTTGATCTCTGCCAACCTCACCAAACCCCTTCCATTCTTCTGGGAAGATTACCTGGTGTTTTGTAAGGACTATAATAGCTTGTGTCATTCCCTGAGCACCCTTCCTCCCTTCTGCGTATTTTTTTTTTCACATCCTAACCCCTACCTCCGATTTCTTCAGCAGCCTCTGGTTACTCGTGTAGTTTTCTACTGAGCGACACCTATAATGTTGTATTTATTTATGCCTCTATTCTTTGGGGCCTCTAGGTGTCTTTTGTGGATTTTTATAGGATATACATATCTGTGTAGCATGTATTTTGTTATACGTTGTTTTAAGCACTGATACTAGGGGTGTGTATGTATACAGATGCAAATATCGGGCAGAGCGAATGTATGTGTAGATGAGTAAGAACAAGAAGGGTTAATGTACAAATGTTTATATACTGTTACAGCTCAAAGTGGGGTGGAGAATCCTATCAATCCTACCACATTCTTTTCTTTCTTATTTGGGAAGCAGTAGTTTTCGTCTTTTGCTCTTTTTACCCTACCTCTAGCTGACTTCACTCACAGTGCCAAATGTCTGTGGTGAGGGGAGGTGGGCCTCATTAGGTCAGGAGTAATTGTAAACCAATGAATTAGTTCTGGGCTGGGGGACACGCTTATTGGTGGGCTAGCACATAAGCCAATATAGCAAAGACCTGAGCATCTCCACAAATGCATGGTGAAACGCACCCTAACATGGAGATAGGAAATCAAGATCCTACATTGCTGTAGTTTGTTTCTCTTTGACTAGAACTATGAGCATTTTGGTCTCAATAGCTTTATCCTGAAAAATGTGCATGAAAGTTACCTATGAGAGTTCAGTCACGGGTGAAAGAACTGTCAATATAGATAAAATCCATTTTTATTACAGATGTGTGACCTTTGGAAATGAGTATAAACAGTAAAGTTAAGAATAAGCATTAACATACATGTGTGTACCAGGCTGGGCTGGGAGACAACTATAGTTGTGTGTGCTCTCTAGTGCCTTCCTTATAGTGGGCACTGCAGAGGAGGGAGGGACCAGGGTCTGACTTGCATCCCATGAATAAATAAATCCTCGCCAAGATCTCTTACTCCCTCAAGTTTCTGAGAAAGCTTCTAATGGTTCTTGATAGCTGTTCCCACCCTTCATCAGTAGGTCAGCAAGAAAGCAAATAACACAACATTCCTGAGATTCTAAGCCAGAGAAGGAAGGGAGGATGCACACCAGTCGTGCAAATGCCGCTTTCTGCTCTCCAGTGGCCAGTGGGAGGAGGGCAGAGCATTACATATTTAGCACCTTGCATCGTTTGATGCTCAGTGCAAGCAGAGGCCCTCAGGGTACCATTAAAGATGCTTAAAAGTTTTTGGAGTAGGCTGCTTGGGGTGTCCCTTATATCTCCAAAGCTGGTATAGTGGGTTTGCATTGGCTGATGCCTTTAAGCTCATTGTCTTTTTGTCTCCTCAGAATCACACGGAGATTTACCTACTTAAATCACTCAGCGTTCTACCAAATGCCCTCAATTTCAATCAAGTAAGGCAAGCTGCAAGGGTACCAGAGATAGGTGGGTGTGGGGAGGAAAGCTGGGTCTCCATTTATAAGACTCATACTTTTTAAAGTAAACGTTGTAATGATTCTTTGGCACATTGATTTATTTATAGCTTTGAGATGTAAAGAAGACTCCCGTGAACCAGGAGAAGCAGTAATTATTCCCCAACCTGCTAAAAATGTTCCTTGTGTGTCACTTGCAATCACAAGTCATTTCTGTGCTAGTTGCTTTCATTCCAGAGAATGGCATCATCCTCTCCAAAAAGAGGATGATTTTTACAGCAGGATTTTGTAACAGATTATGTGGCATGGGGCTGGGGAAGGATGATGGGGATTTGACTTATCCAGCCTCTGAGCTCTTCATTCATATTGTGATTTAAGAACAAAGATGGCGGTGGGAGGGGGCCGGTGGCTAGACAGTAGTGGAGTATGTAGAACAGCTCAGACATTAGTGAGTATTCAGATTTTGAGCTGTATAAATATCAAATGTCAGCTTCCAGCCTTCTGAGTTATTTGAGCAGAGAGTTACAGAGAAAAGGGAGATTTTGTGAATAAAATGTTTTTGCCAAACAAATTGAATGAGTCTTTTTACCATGATTTCTTATAAAGAGCAAATTTCTGCCTTCTGAAACAACTCATCAGACACCTGGTTTTTAATCTTGAATTGTACAATCATTGTTTCTTAATAAAAGTGATACATATCTTGCAGGTGTTTCCAATCACCATTACCTTTCAAGCGCTTGGGTGCCGTTTCAAAAGCTCTGCAGTTTTTGCCTTATACAGTGGTGAGACATTTTACCACAATCGTAAGCAACCTATCTTCTGCTGCCTGGCAGCTGGGTCAATCACAAACCACTTCCCCGGCTACAGGTCAGTTTCAGCTTCAGAAATTTAAAGAGGATTGGCTTTCTTTGGGAGGTTTTAGACGTTCATGGCAGTAAGTTCTGTAGCAAATCTCTCAAAACCTCTTTGCCTTAATAGAAACACATTGATTTTTGTAAGGTTGCAATGGCCAGCTCTTTTCCTCTTCCATCTGTTGCTTTTAAATGAATCTTAATGTGGAAGCAGCTTTCATAGCAGTTTACTATACTCTGTCTTTTTTTTTCTTTTTTTATTGCAGTATAGTTGATTTACAATAATACTAGTTTCAGGTGTACAACCTGGTGACTCAAATTTTATAGATTATACTCCATTTATAGTTATTATAAAATACTGGCTGTATTCCCTGTGCTGTAAACAATATCCTTGTAGCTTATTTTATACTTAGAACTCTATCTCTTCATCCCCTACCTCTATCACGTCCCTCCCTGCTTCCCTCTCCCCACTGGAAACCACTAGTTCTCTATATCTGTGAGTCTGTGACTTTTTCGTTATATTCACTCGTTTTATTTTTTAGATAATATATAAAAATAATAACCTACAGTATTTGTCTTTCTCTGACTTTAAATTTCACTAAACAAATTTAACCCTCCAAGTCCATCCATGTTATTGCAAATAGCAAAATTTCTTTGGCTGACTACTGTTCTCTTATATTTATACATATCTTTATCTATTCACCAGTTGATGGACATTTAGGTTGCTTCAAAGTCTTGGCTATTGTAAATAATGCTGCTATGAACATTGAGGTACATGTATATTAATGTTTTCATTTTCTTTAGATACATATACCCAGGAGCAATATTACTGAATCATATGGTAGTTCTGTCAATATCTTTAGATTTTTGAGGAAAGAACCTCTATACTGTTTTCCACAGTGGCTGCATCAATTTACATTGTATGAACCTTGGTAGTTCTTTTTTTAGTGTTATGCTTGAATTCCTCTGTTTGTTTGTGCATGTACTACAGATTTTTGGTTTGTGGTTACCACAAGGTATCTGAATCCATATATGTGTATGTGTACACACACATATATGTATACACACATACATATGATTAAATTGCTAACTCCTTAAACATTTTAATAACACTGCGTTTTACTCTCCTTCCCTCATAGTTAGTTTTTTACATTATATATGTTTTGTGTATCCCTTAATTCCTTGTTATGGATATATTTTACTGCTTTTGTCTTTTAACCTTCCCACTAGCTTTGTATATGGTTGACTTTGTACCTCTACTGTCTTTTTTTTGCCTTTACCAGTGAGCTTTTCCCTTTTATGTTGCCTTTGCTTAGAGAAGTCCCTTCAACATGTCTATTAAACAGCTGATTTGGTGGTGCTGGACTCCTAGTTTTTGCGTATCTGTAAAACTTTTGACCTTTCCATCAAATCTGAATGAGAGCTTTGTCAGTTAGAGTATTCTTAGTTGTAGGTTATTCCCTTTCGTCGCTTTAGATATATCATACCACTCCCTTCTGGCCTACAGAGTTTTTGCTGAAAAGTCAGCCTTATGGGAATTCCCTTGAAGGTAACCTGTTGCTTTTCCCTTACCACTCTTTAATATTCTCATTAATTTTTGCCATTTTACTTATAATGTGTCCTGATGTGGTCCTCTTGGAGTTGATCCGGTTTGCAACTCTCCATTCTCCTTGGACCTGGATGTCTGTTTTTTAGGTTAGGAATATTTTTAGCTATTATTGCTTCGAATATGTTCTCTGCCTATTCTCTCTTCTCCTTCTGAGATCTCTATAATGCCAATATTAGTATGCTTGATGTTTTCCCAGAGGTCTCTTAAACAGTCATTTCTTTTTATTCTTTTTGCTGTTCACCTCATTATTTCCACTGTTCTGTCTTGCAGCTCACTGATTCATTCCTCTGTATCATTTAGTCCTCTGTCTATTCCTTCTGTATTCCTAGTGTATTTTTCACTTCACTAATTCTTCATCGTTTGTTCTGTATATTTTCTAACTCTGTTAACAACTCAAAACTTTTCACCCTTTATTCGCAAGATCTTTATCTTTGACTCTTAAACTCTTTCTCAGGTACGTTGCTTACCTCTAATTCACTTCTTCTGGGTTTTTTCTATCTTATTCCTTTATTTGGAACATGTCCTGTCACCTCATTCTGCCGACTTGCCATTTTTATTTTACTGTATGTGGCAGGCTGGTTATGTTTCGCGACCTTGGAGAAGTGGCCTTTCGTAGGCGACTTCTTATGAGTCTGAGCAGCACACTGCTCTTCAGTCACCAGAGCTTTATGCTCTAGTGATGCCCCATCTGAGGGGTGTGTGGATCCTTCTCTTATAGTGAGCCGACTACTGTGAGAAGTCTGGTAGGCATGGCCTGATCCCACTCTGGTTTCCAGGCCCTTCCTCATGTGGAGGCTTCTGGCCACTGGCTGGCAGGGCCAGGTCATGATGCACCTGCCTGTGAAACTGCTGAGAAAGTGAAAGTCACTCAGTTGTGTCTGACTTTTTGTGACCCATGGACTATACAGTCCATGGAATTCTCCAGGCCAGAATGCTGGAGTGGGTAGCCTTTCCGTTCTCCAGAAGATCTTCCCAACCCAGGGACTGAACTGGGGTCTCCCACGTTGTGGAAAGAATCTTTACCAGCTGAACCACAAGGGAAACCCAAGAATATTGGAGTGGGTAGTCTATCCCTTCTCCAGCAGATCTTCACGACCCAGGAATCGAAGTGGGGTCTCCTACATTGCAGTGGATTCTTTACCAACTGAGCTATCAGGGAAGCCCTGAAACCACTGAGAGCCCCAGGGCTAATGCTGGTATTCTGGTGAGTGGATTTGGGTTCCAAGAGGAGATCTTAGGACTGGTGCCCACCCACTGGTGTGAAGTCATGTCCTGGGGCTAGTTCCAGCCTACTGATGAACAAAGCTAGGTCCTGAAGTCTGGCTACAGGGTTTTGAGTGTCCTAGAGCTTGTGTTCGGAGCAGGCAATGGCATCCCACTCCAGTACTCTTGCCTGGAAAATCCCATGGACTGAAAAGCCTGGTAGGCTACAGTTCATGGGATCGCGAAGAGTCAGACACGACTGAGCGACCTCACATTCACTTTTCAGTTTCATGCATTGGAGAAGGAAATGGCATCCCACTCCAGTGTTCTTGCCTGGAGAATCCCAGGGACGGCGGACCCTGGTAGGCTGTTGTCTATGGGGTTGCACAGAGTCAGACACGACTGAAGTGACTTAGCAGCAGCAGCAGCAGAGCTTGTGTTGGCCTGCTGGTAGGTGGGGCCATGGCCTAGCAGATCTGAGAGCTTTTGCCCTCTGTTAGTAGATGAGGCTGGTCCTGACAGTAGAGGAGGTTTGCTAGTGGATGAGGCCAGGGCCAGAGCTCAGGCAGTTCTGAATCTAGCACCTGAGCCCTTGTGTGTGGCAATGGGTCCTGGGCCCTCTAGTGGGCAGGGCTGTGTCCCTGCCCAGGTAGTTGCTTGGCCTAAAGTATCCCAGATCTGGTGCCTACAGGTTGGTAGGTGGCAGTGAGGTTAGATCCTGAGGCTCATAAGCTAGAGGGAGGATTCCAAAATGGTGGCTGCCAGCGCCAGTGTCCAAATGGTAAAAAGAACTCACCAAAATGACCGCTGCCAGTCTCTGTCCCCAGGATGAGCTCCAGTTGCCTCCTGCTTCTCTAAGAGACTTCCAAGATCAGCAGCTATGTCTGCCCCTTTCAAATTACTGCTGCTGCTCTGGGTCAGTTCAGTTCAGTTGCCCAGTCGTGTCCGACTCTTTGAGACCTCATGAACTGCAGCACGCCAAGCCTCCCTGTCCATCACCAGCTCCCAGAGTTTACTCACACTCATGGGCATTGACTTGGTGATGCCATCCAACCATCTCATCCTCTGTCATCCCCTTCTCCTGCCTTCAATCTTTAGCATCAGGGTCTTTTCAATGAGTCAGCTTTTCGCATCAGGTGGCCAAAGTATTGGAGTTTCAGCTTCAGCGTCAGTCCCTCCAATGAACACTCAGGACTGATCTTTAGGATGGACTGGTTGGATCTCCTTGCTGTCCAAGGGACTCAAGAGTCTTCTCCAACATCACAGTTCAAAAGCATCAGTTCTTCGGCACTCAGCTTTCTTTACAGTCCAACTCTCACATCCATATGTGACAACTGGAAAAACCATAGCTTTGACTAGACAGACCTTTAATATGCTGTCTAGGTTGGTCATAACTTTCCTTCCAAGGAGTAAGCGTCTTTTAATTTCATGGCTGCAGTCACCATCTGCAGTGATTTTGGAGCCCCAACAAATAAAGTCAGCCACTGTTTCCCCATCTATTTTCCATGAAGTGATGGGACTGGATGCCATGATCTTAGTTTCCTGAATGTTGAGCTTTAAGCTTTCACTCTCCTCTTTCACTTTCATCAAGAGGCTCTTTAGTTCTTTGCTTTCTGCCTTAAGGGTGGTGTTATCTGCATATCTGAAGTTACTGATATTTCTCCCAGCAATCTTGATTCTAGCTTGTGCTTCATCCAGCCCAGTGTTTCACATGATGTACTCTGCATAGAAGTTAAATAAACAGGGTAACAGTATACAGCCTTGACGTACTCCTTTTCCTCTTTGGAACCAGTCTGTTGTTCCATGCCCAGTTCTAACTGTTGCTTCCTGACCTGCATATAGGTTTCTCAAGAGGCAGTCAGGTGGTCTGGTATTCCCATCTCTTTCAGAATTTTCCACAATTTGTGGTTATCCACACAGTCAAAGGCTTTGGCATAGTCAATAAAGCAGAAATAGATGTTTTTCTGGAACTCTCTTGCTTTTTCGATGATCCAGCGGATGTTGGCAATTTGATCTCTGGTTCCTCTGCCCATCTGGAAGTTCACGGTTCACGTACTGCTGAAGCCTGGCTTGGAGAATTCTGAGTATTACTTTACTAGCATGTGAGATAAGTGCAATTGTGCAGCAGTTTGAGTATTCTTTGGCATTACCTTTCTTTGGGATTGAAATGAAAACTGACCTTTTCCAGTCCTGTGGCCACTGCTGAGTTTTCCAAATTTGCTGGCATATTGAGTGCAGCACTTTCACAGCATCATCTTTTAGGATTTGAAATAGCTCCACTGGAATTCCATCACCTCCACTAGCTTTGTTTGTGATGCCCTCTTCACTTCGCATTCCAGGATGTCTGGCTCTAGGTGAGTGATCACACCATCATGATTATCTGGGTCATGAAGATCTTTTTTGTATAGATTTTCTGTGTATTCCTGCCACCTCTTCTTAATATCTTCTGCTTCTGTTAGGTCCATACCATTTCTGTCCTTTATTGAGCCCATCTTTGCCTGACATGTTCCCTTCGTATCTCTAATTTAAGATCTCTAGTCTCTCTCATTCTATTGTTTTCCTCTATTTCTTTGCACTGATCACTGAGGAAAGTTTTCTCATCTCTCCTTGCTATTCTTTGGAACTCTGCATTCAGATGGGTATATCTTTCCTTTTCTCCTTTGCCTTTCACTTCTCTTCTTTTCACAGCTATTTGTAAGGCCTCCTCAGACAGCCATTTTGCTTTTTTGTATTTCCTTTTCTTGGGGATGGTCTTGATTCCTGTCTCCTGTAACAATGTCACAAACCTCCGTCCATAGTTCATCAGGCACTCTATCAGATCTAGTCCCTTAAATCTATTTCTCACTTCCACTGTACTATCATAAGGGATTTGATTTAGGTCATACCTGAATGGTCTAGTGGTTTTCCCTACTTTATTCAATTTAAGTCTGAAGTTGGCAATAAGGAGTTCATGATCTGAGCCACAGTCAGCTCTCGGTCTTGTTTTTGCTGACTGTATAGAGCTTCTTCATCTTTGGCTGCAAAGAATATAATCAATCTGATTTTAGTGTTGACCATCTGGGGATGTCCATGTGTAGAGTCTTCTCTTGTGTTGTTGGAAGAGGGTGTTTACTATGACCAGTGCGTTCTCTTGGCAAAACTTTGTTGGCCTTTGCCCTGCTTCATTTTGTACTCTAAGGCCAAATTTGCCTATTACTCCAGGTGTTTCTTGACTTCCTACTTTTGCATTCCAGTCCCCTATAACGAAAAGGATATCTTTTGGGGGTGTTAGTTCTGAAAGGTTTTGTAGGTCTTCGTAGAACCATTCAACTTCAGCTTCCTCAGCATTACTGCATGGGGCATAGACTTGGATTTCCATGATATTGAATGGTTTGCCTTGGAAACGAACAGAGATCTTTCTGTCGTTTTTGAGATTGCATCCAGGTACTGCATTTTGGACTCTTTTGTTGACTATGATGGCTACTCCATTTCTTCTAAGGGATTCTTGCCCACAGTAGTAGATATAATGGTCATCTGAGTTAAATTCACCCATTCCAGTCCATTTTAGTTCACTGATTCCTAAAATGTCGATGTTCACTCTCACCATTTCCTGTTTGACCACTTCCAATTTGCCTTGATTCACGGATGTAACATTCCAGGTTCCTATGCAATATTGCTCTTTACAGCATTGGACCTTGCTTCTTCCACATCCACAACTGGGTATTGTTTTTGCTTTGGCTCTGTCTCTTCATTCTTTTTGGAGTTATTTCTCCACCCATCTCCAGTAGCATATTGGGCACCTACCGACCTAGGGAGTTCATCTTTCAGTGTCCTATCTTTTTGCCTTTTCATACTGTTCACAGGGTTCTCAAGGCAAGAATACTGAAGTGGTTTGTCATTCCCTTCTCCCGTGGACCACGTGTTGTCAGAACTCTCCAGTAAGACCTGTCTCTCTTGGGTGGCCCTACACGGTATGGCTTAGTTTCAGTGAGTTAGACAAGGCTCTGGTCCATGTGATTAGATTGGTTAATTTTCTGTGATTGTAGTTTGTCTGTCTGTCCTCTGATGCCCTCTGTCAGCGCCTACCTTAGCCTGTGAGATTTTGTGTGTGCCCTTTAAAAGTGAAGTCTCTATTTCCCACAAGCCACTGGGTCTCCTGAAAGTAAGCCCCACTGGCCTTCAGAGCTAAATGTTCTGGGGTCTCATCTTCCCAGGGCAGGAGCCCTCTATGGGAATTACATCCCTTGCTCCTTGGGGAGAAGCTTTGCAATTCTGCTTATTCTCCCATTTGTGGATTCCTTACTCGTGTGTGGGTCTTGACTTCACTATAACTCCACTCCTACACATCTCAGTGTTACTCCTTCTTTGTCTCTTTAATTGTAGATCTGTTTTGGTAGGTTCCAGTCTTTAACATTGATAGTTGTTCTGTAAATTGTTTTAGTTTTTAGTGCACCCATAAGAGGAGGTGAGCTCAGGGTCTTTCTACTCTGCCATGTTGAGCCTTTTCCCTATCTTTAATTATGTTATTCAGTGGCCCTTAGGTACAGAACACTAAAGGAAAAAAAAACAAAACAGATTAACACGAACTATAGCATAATTAAAGTTTCTCTCTATAAGAATCACAGCACAGATAGGGGAGAGAAAATGGTGTAATAGAATGATGTATGCTCACCTCCTCTCATGAAAACACCAAAAACACAACTAACTGCTGGAAAACTATCAACAACTACAAAAAAAAAAACAACAAACAAACACTGAAACCTACCAAAAACAGTACCCTGCATCCACAAACAGAGAGGAAGCCTCAGTGAGACAATAGGAGGGGCACAGTCACAATAAAATCAGTTTATTGCAGTCACACTAAAACCACTCATAGCTGCTGGGTGGCCTACCCACAGACTGAAAAATAACTATATTGCAGAGGTTCTACCACAGTAGTGAAAGTTCTAAACCCCACATCAGGGTCACCAGCCTGGGGGTCTGGCATAGGGAAGGGCCACCAGGGCATCTGGCTTTGAAGGCCAGTGGAGTTTCACTGCAGGAATTCCACAAGATGAAGGGAAATAAACTCCACTCTTGGAGGGTGTACCTCAGGACCCAGGGGAAAAGCAGTGACCTCGTAGGATCCTGGGTCAGACCTACCTGCTGGTATTGAAGAGTGTCCTGCAAGGACCAGCTGAGGGTCACTGCAGACACAAGGACATTGGTTGTGGTAGTTCTGGGAAGTGTTCACTGGTTTGAGTCTGCCTGCAAAGTACTATTTTCTCACCAAGACCTGGCCCAACCCAACAGCCTATAGGTCTAATGCTGGGATGCCTTGGGCCACAAAACCAACAGCAGTCTGTCTGCCTGAAGTTTTCCTGAGCCTACAGCTGCCTGCTAAACAGATCCCTTGACATGGCCCTGCCCAGCAGAGGGACAAGACCCACCAGTGGAAAGGAAACCACCTACCAGGACATCTGCACAAGCCTCTTAGACCAGCCTCATCAACCAGGGGACAAACAGCACGAGCAAGAAGGACTATAGCCCTGCAGAACAGAAATTGCAATCACAGAAAATTAGACAAATGAGATGGCAGAGGAATTTTTCCCAGACAAATGAACAAGTAAAACCACCAAAGAACAACTAAGTGAAGTGGAGGTAGGCAATCTACCCCAAAAAAGAATTCAGAGTAATGATAATAAAGATGAGCCAAACCTTGGAAAAAGAATGGAGGCACACACTGAGAAGACACAAGAAATGTTTAACACAGAGCTAGAAGATCTAAAGAACAAACAAGCAGATGAATAATACAATACCTGAGATGAAAGATTAACTAAAAGGAATCAATAGCAGAGTACATGAGGCAGAAGAATGAATAAGTGAGCTGCAAGACAGAATGGGGGGAATTACTGTCACAGAGCAGAATAAAGAAAAAAGAATGAAACGAAATGAGGACAGTCTAACAGACCTCTGGGACTACATTAAAAACCAACATTTGCATTACAGGGGTCCCAGGAGGAGGAGGAGAGAGAGAAAGGACCTGAGAAAATATTTGAAGAGATAATAGCTGAAAACATCCCTAATGTGGGAAAGGAAAGGAAAGGAAAGGAAGTAAGTCCAGGAAGCAAGAAGAATCCCAGGCAAAATGAACCCAAGAAGGAACATGCCATAGTGATCAAATTGACCAAAATTAAAGATAAATATACATATATGACAAACATACATATATATATATATATATAGACATATATATATATAGAGAGAGAGACGTATATATATATATAAGCAATAGGGGAAAAGCAGCATACAAGGGAAATCACACACATTATCAGCTATTATTTTAACAGAAACTCTGCAGGCTGGAAGGGAGTGGCATAATATATTTAAAGTAATGAAAGGGAAGAACCTCCAGCTGAGAATACTCTACCCAGAAAGGCTCTCATTCAGATTCAACAGAGAAATAAAAAACTTGACAGCCAAGCAAAAGCTAAGAGAATTTACCACCACCAGACCAGCTTTCCACAAATGCTAAAGGAACTTCTGGTGGAAAAGAAAAGGTCACAAACAGAAACAAGAAAATTACGAATGGAAAACCACTGTTAAAGGCAAACATACAGTAAAGGTAGGAAGTAATCCACACACCATTGTGATATTAAAACTAGCAACTGTGAGAAGAGGAGAGTGCAGGATATTGGAAATGCATTTGAAATGAAAAAGACAAGACAAAATATTCTTTTTTTTAATAGACTGCTATATCAAAACCTCATTGTAATCACAAACTGAAAATCTGCAATAGACACACAAAAAAGGAGTCCAAACACAACAATAAAGTTCATCAAATCGCAAGAGAACAAAAAAGAGGAAGGGGAGAAAAAAAGACCTAACAAAAACAAATCCAAAACAGTTAAAATGGCAGAAAGAACATACATGTTTCCAAGTGGTGCTAGTAGTAAAGAATCTGGCTGCCAATGCAGGAGATGTAAGAGATGCAGGTTCAATCCCTGGGTTGGGAAGATCCCCTGGAGGAGGAAATGGCAACTAACTCCAGTATTCTTGCTTGGAAAATCCCATGGACAGAGGAGCCTGGAAGGCTACAGTACATAGGGTCACAAAGAGTTGGACACGACCAAAGTGACTTGGCACACATTGATAATTACCTTAAACATAAGTGGATTGAATGTTCTAATCAAAAGATAGACTGGCCGAATGGATACAGAAGCAAGATCTGTCAATATATGCTGTCTATAAGCGACTCATTTCAGATCTAGGGCCATGTACAGACTGAAAGTGAGGGGATGGCAAAAGGTATTACATGCAAATGGAAATCAAAAGAGAGCTGGAGTAGCAATACTGATATCAAACAAAACAGACTAAAGAATGTTACAAGAGGCAATGAAGGGTACTAAGTAATGATCAAGCGCTTGATCCAAGAAGAAAATATAACAGTTATAAATATTTATGCACCCAACGTAGGAGCACCTCAATATACTAACAAATACTAACAACCATAAAAGAGGAAATCAAAAGTAACACAATAATGGAGACTTTAACACCCCAATTAAACCAATGGACAGATTATCTAGGCAGAAAATAAATAAAAAAACACAGGCCTTCAATGACCTTAATTGATATTTATAGAGCATTCCATCCAAAAGGAGCAAAATACACATTCTGTTCAAATTCCCATGGAACATTCTGCAGGATTGGTCACATGCTGTGCCACAAAGCTAGCCTGAGTAAATTTAAGAAAATTGAAATCCTATCAAGCATTTTTTCCAACAACAACTCTGAGATTAGAAATCAATTATAAGAAAAAGAACTGCAGAAAACAAATACACAGAGGCTAAAGAATGTGCTGCTACTAAATAACCAATGGATCACTGAAGAAATCCGAGGAAATCAAAAAATACATAGATACAAATGAAAATGAAAGCACGATAATCCAAAACCTATGAGTTCAGCAAAAGCAGTTCTAAGAGGGAAGTTTACAGCATACAGTCTAACCTCAGGAAACAAGAAAAGTCTGAAATAAAAAACCTAACCTTACACCTAAAGCAACTAGAGTAAGAAGAACAAACAAAACCTAAAGTTAGTAGGAGGGAAGAAATCATAAACATCAGGACAGAAATACAGACAGACAAAACAATAGGAAAAAAATCAATGAAACTAAAAGCTGGATCTTTGAAAAGATAAACAAAATCGATAAACCTTTAGCCAGACTCATCAAGAAAAAAAAAGAGGGCTCAAATCAATAAGATTAGAAATGAAAAAGAATAAGTTTTAGTGGACATCACAAACATACAAAGGATCATGAGAGACTAGTACAAACAACTATATGCCAATAAAATGGACAACCTAGAAGAAACCGACACATCCTTAGAAAGGTATGATCTCTCAAGACTGAATTAGGAAGAAATAGGAAAAAATATGAATAGATTAATCAAGTACTGAAATTGAAACTGTCATTTAAAACTCCCAAGCTGGGCAAGGAGCTGGTGGGACAAACTGAGAGAGTAGCATTGACGTATATACACTGCCGTTTGTAAAGTAGATGGCTAGTGGCAAACTGCTCTGCAGCACAGGAATCTGCCCTTGGCACCCAGTGATGACCTAGAAGGGCAGGATTGGGAGGGGGCGCTCAAGAGGGAGGGCATATATATACATATGTATACTTATAGCTGATTCACATTGCTGTATAGCAGAAACTAATGCAACATTGTAAAGCTATTATACTTCAATTAAAAATAAAAATATTTAAAAATAAGCAAAAGACTCCCAAGATAGGAAAGTCCAGGACCAGATGCTACACAGGCAAATTCTAGCAAATATTTAGAGAAGCATTAACACCTATCCTTCTGAAACTTTTCCAAAGACTTGCAGAGGAAGGAATACTCCCAAACTCATTCTGTGAGGCCACCATTACCCTGATAGCAAAACTAGAGAAAGACACAACAGAAAAAGAAAGTTACAGTCCAAAATCACTGATGAACTCAGAGGCAAAAATCCTCAATACTAGCAATCCAAATCCAACATTACATCAAAAGGATCATACACCATGATCAAGTGGGATTTATCCCAGGGATGAAGATTTTTTCAGTATCCACAAATCAACCAGAGTGATACACTAGATCAACAAATTCAGGGGAAGAAAAACCCACGTGATCATCTCAATACATGCAGAAAAGCTAGTGACAATTCAGTTTTTGACAGAATGGACCCATTTGTGATAGTCTCTGGAAAATGCACATAGAAGGAACCTACCTCAGTATCATACAGGCAATATAACTGCAGACGCTTTACCCTCTGAGCCACCGGGGAAGCCCCGACAAACCTATAGATAACATCACATTCAGTGGTGAAAAGTTGAAAGCGTTTCCTCTAAGATCAGAAATAAGACAAGAATGTCCATTCTCACCACTTTTATTCAAAATAGTTTTGGAAGTCCTCACCACGGCAATCAGGGAAGAAAAATATAAGAAATCCAAATTGGAAAAAGTAGAAGTAAAACTGCCACTGTTGGCAAATGACATGATACTATACATAGAAAAGCCCCAAACCCTACCAGAACTACTAGAGCTCATCAGTGAATTTAGTAGAATCGCAGGATACAAAGTTAATACACAGAAATCTGTTGCATTTATATACACCAGCAATGAAAGACCAGAAAGAGAGAGAGACAATCCCATTTACCATTGCATCAAAAAGAATAAAATACCTAGGAGTAAGCCTACCAAAGGAAACAAAACACCTGTACTCTGTATAAGACATTGATGAAAGAAATAGAAGACAACACAAATAAATGGAAAGACGTACCGTGTTCTTGGAAGAATCAATATTGTCAAGATGCTTATACTATTCAAGGCTATTAATTTAACACAAAGGAGGGAGGCAAGAATATACAATGGAGAAAAGACAGTCAATAAGTGATGCTGGGAAAACTGGACAGCCACATGTAGCAGAATGAAATTAGAACATTCTTTAACACCATGCACAGAAATAAACTGGATTTTTAAAATAAAAATGGAATAAAAGACCTATAAAAATGGATTAAAGACCTATGTAAGACCAAATATTATAAAAACGCTTTGAGAGGAAAAAGGCAGAATACTATTTGACATAAATTACAGCAATATCTTTCAAACTGTCTCCCAGACTAATGGAAATAAAAATAAATGGGACCTAATTAAACTCAAGCTTTTGCACAGCAAAGGTAAGCATAAACAAAGCTTTTGAAAAGACAACCCATGGAATGAGAGAAAATATTTGCAAACAGTGTGACTGACAAGGGATTAATCTCCAAATTTTACAAACAGCTAATGCAGTTTGAGATCAAAGAAACAAACAATCCAATAAAAAAAATAGGCAGATGATCTATATAGACATTTCTCCACAGAAGATATAATGATGACCCATAGGCTCATGAAAAGATGCTCAACATCGCTAATTATCAGAGCAATGCAAATCAAAACTACAATGAGGTATCACCTCACATCAGTCAGAATGGCCATCATCAAAATGCCTAGAAACAGTAATTGCTGGAGAGGGTGTGGAGAAAAGGAAACCCTCTTGCACTGTTGGTGGGAGTGTGAACTGGTACAGCCCCTATAGAGAACAGTATGGAGGTTCCCTTAAAAACGAAAAATAGAGCTACTATAGGATCCAGCAATCCCGCCCATGGGCTTATTCCCAGAGAAAGTCACAGTTCCAAAGCATACATGCTCTCCAGTATTCACTGTAGCATTATTCACAACAGCCAAGCCCTGGAAGCAACCTAAACGTCCACTGATGGATGAATGGGTATAGAGGATGTGGTACGAATATACAATGGACTACTACTCAGCCATTAAAAAGAATAATGCCATTTGCAGCAGCATGAATGGACCTGCAGAATATCATACTAAGTGAAGTCAGAGAAAGAAAAATACGTAATATTGCTTATATGTAGAATCTAAAAAAAGATACAAACGAACTTATTTATAAAACAGACTCACCAACTTAGAAAATTTATGTTTACCAAAGGGGAAAGGAGGAAGGAGGAGTAAATTAGGAATTTGGGATTAACAGATACACACTACTATGTATAAAAGAGATAACCAACAAGGATCTACTGTATAGCCCAGGGAACTCTACCCAATATTCTGTAATAACCTAATGGAAAGAATTTGAAAAATATGTGTGTGTCTGTATCTGAATCACTTTGCTGTACCTGTCAAACTAATAAAACATTGTAAATCAACTATACTCCAATATAAAATAAAGATTTTTTAAAACCACACAATCAAGAAAAAAGTCACACAATTTTAAAAAAAAACATCACAGTACAACTTCATCAGAAGAACAGGACTCAGTGCTCTTAAACAGTACTAAGCCTGTAGTTGGATGTTCAGAATGGTCTCAGCTGCTTCTGAAGCCCCTTCACTCTCAAGTCATATAGGCATAGAGGGTGGTATTTCTAAAAAGTTACAAACCATAAAGCCTAAAAAATGTAACACTTTGGGAGACTAAATCATGGTTTTAAAGTGAAAGTCGCTCAGTTGTGTCCAACTCTTTGCGACACCATGGAGTATACAGTCCATGGAATTCTCCAGGCCAGAATACTGGAGTGGGTAGCCTTTCCCTTCTCCAGGGGATCTTCCCAACCCAGGGATCAAACCTAGGTCTGCCGCACTGCAGGCAGATTCTTTCCCAGCTGAGCCACCAGGGAAGACCAAATCATGGTTGAACTCCTCAGCAAAATGTATAACCTTAGTGGAGCAGTCTTCTATAGGGTACGCTGTGATTCCAGTGCCAGCAGCAAAACACAAGTACAGATGCTGCAGCCACTTCTCAGCCTTCAATATTGCTCATTAATAAGGGCTTGAGCACTTATGTGCATGTCAGAAAAGAGTCAGTTTCTTTGTCCTTGTCTTATGTTCGGCATTCAATCACCTATCATAAATGAACACAGATGAATGAATGGAATGTGTATTAATGTCAGAACTTTTCTTTAAAAGAGAAAAAAAGCACATCTGGCTATGGAAGTATTTAATAGAGATTTTCAGTGATGTTCTTTATCTGCAAATTAATAAAATCATCCCATCATTAAAATTAAGTTATGTTCACGTTTGATTGTCTCTTAATCAGCACTTCAAGAACTTAGCATCTGGCTTCATTATTGCATGTGGCTCTGTGGTGCACAGATGCCTTCTGTAGCTGAGGGAGCATATGATGATAATTATTGGAGGTTTATTATTTCCTGTAATAGCTTCGAATGACGTTTATTGCGTGAACACCCTCCTTTCATGAAGGCCACACATCTGTATCAATTTCCCAGCATCTTCAACACCGTCACAGTGATGGGTTTCATTCCAACAATTACATGCCATGAAATGGTAGCAGTAGCAAATGTGTATTTACCATGTGTGAGGCACTTTGCTCCGCTTACAGTAACTGATGTAATCCTCAGGACAAATCACTAAACTTAGAAAATTACCTTAGAAAACAGTTTTTTAGGCACAGAGGAGCTAAATTGCCTCAGACACTCATATGTGAGATTGGAGTCGAGATTTGAACCCATGAAGACCGAGGCCAGCACCTACACACTCATCATCACCATACTATGCCACCTCTTGAATCACAGGAAGAGGCTGCCTGAGCTTCCTCTACCCTACGCCTCCCTGTTTGGTGTTGATCTCTATGTCAACAACTGTGATCTGTTTTCTCACCGTTATGTTAACATATGTCTTTTGAGTTCAGCTTATTAATCTATTTTTCCTCCAAGAGTTTATGATCAGTGGTATAAACAAGAGGAACATAGAAGAGGGGTTCAGGATGGCAGAGGAGGAGGATGTGGGGCTCACCTCCTGCCACAAACACATCAAAAATTATTACATCTACACGTGGGAAGTCTCTTACAGAAAGCCAACTGGAAACTGGCAGATCATCTCCTATGCAACCAGGGCTGCGAGATTCTCATGGAACTGGCAAGGACAGGGAGAAAACAGCAGGTGGGGACCTGTACTCCTGGGAGGAGACTAAGAGGAAAAGGGAGATCATAGGGAGTAAACAGGCCAAGCCACAGACTAGGCACCCCAATTCCAGGGTCTGCAGGATCAGAATATTATATACAAATATACACTATACATTCACACTATATACAAAAGTAAACTAAACGTGGTTTAAAGACCTAAACCTAAGACCTGGAGCCATAAAAGAGAATGTAGAATGGAAGAGAATGTAGGCAGAACAGTTAACATAAATCAGCAGTATTTTCTTGGATGCGACTCCAAAGCAAAATAATAAAAGCAAAACAAATGAGACCTTATTAAATTTTAAATGTTTTGCACAGTCAAGGAAACCATCAACAGAATGAAAAGACAACCTGTGAAATGGGAAAAATATTTTCAAATGCAACCAACAAGGGGTTAATACCCTCAAATATACAAACTATAACTATATACACAGTGTTCCAGAGAAGCCCTACAGATGGCTAAGAGGCATTTGAAAAGATGCTCAACATAGCTAATTATTAGAAAAATGCAAATATACCACAATGAGGTATCACCTCACCCCTGTCAGAATGATTATCATAGGAAAGTCTACAAATTATAAATGTTGGAGAAGATGTGGAGAAAAGGGCCCCCTTGTAAACTTGGTAGGAATATAAATTTGGTGTAGCCACTAGGAAAAACAGTATGGAAGTTCTTTAAAAAATGGAAAATAGAACTATCAAATGATCCAGCAATTCCACTCCAAGGTATACATCTGGATAATATGAAAGCACTAATTTTAAAAATATACATGCACCTAAATGTTCATAGCAGCACTTATAATAGCCAAGACATGCAAGCAACCCAAAGTGGAAAAATGAGTGTAGTCGCTCAGTCATGTCTGACTCTTTGTGACCCCATGGACCATAACCTGCCAGGCTCCTCTGTCCAGGGAATTTTCAGGCAAGAATACTGGAGTGGGTTGGCATTCCTTTCTCCAGGGGATCTTCCTGACCCAGGAATCGAACCTGGGTCTTGCACTCTGCAGGCAGATTCTTTGCTGTCTGAGCCACCATGGAAGCAACCCAAATGCCCATCGATCGACTGGATTAGGAAGATGCAGAAACACACACAGAAATATTACTCAGCTATAAAAAAGAGTGAAATTCTGCCATTTGCAGCAATGTGGATGAAGCTACAGAACATTCAGTTCAGTTCAGCCGCTCAGTCGTGTCCGACTCTTTGCAACCCCATGAATTGCAGCACGCCAGGCCTCCCTGTCCATCACCAACTCCCAGAGTTCACTCAGAGTCGCGTCCATCGAGTCAGTGATGTCATCCAGCCATCTCATCCTCTGTCGTCCCCTTCTCCTGCCCCCAATCCCTCCCAGCATCAAAGTCTTCTCCAATGAGTCAACTCTTCGCATGAGGTGGCCAAAGTACTGGAGTTTCAGCTTTAGCATCATTCCTTCCAAATAAGATAAATACTATATGGTCTCACTTATGTGGAATATAAAAAATAATACAAATGGATGTACATACAAAAGAGAAATAGGTTTACAGATATAGAAAACAAACTTGTGGATACCAAAGGGGAGAGTGAAGTTGAGATGGACAAATTATGGGTATGCAATTAACAGATACAAGGAACTATATATAAAATAGATAAGCTACAAGGATATATCCAATAGTACAGGAATTATACCCATTACCTTGTAATAACTGTAATGGAATTTAATCTGCAAAAATACTGAGTCATTAAGCTATACACCTGAAACTAAACAATATTATATCAAATATTTAGTCCAATTAAGAAGCCTCTGGGCTTTTTGCCATAAAAGTGCTATTTTGTATACCTACAGTTGATTTTTTAAATCTTAAAGAAGAAAATAAACACCAGTAAATATAGGACTCTGAAACAGTTCTGCTTCTTAAATGTCACATCACAACATTCTCATTATTCCTGATGCATGACTTTTGGGTTAATCAACATTATCAAATGTGCAGCATGGAAACATAGGTAATTAAATCACAAAACCTTTATCAGTGATCTGCCTAAGTAGCTGTAATTCACAGAGTGTTTAATGTAAGCATTAATCATTCTTTTAGTTTCCCCAAGTCCTGTCTCAGAAAGCATTTAAATTATGTTATCTCATCTACCTAGATCAGTGCCAGCCCTGAATTATACTTTGATAATAAACCTTCAACCATTATACAAGGATCATTACTAGAGTTTTCATTTTCAGCAATTCAGTATCTTTGGCACAAATGGATTTTAATGCATTATACATTATCCACTGGATTGCCTAATATCCCCTTTTCAAACAGGAATAAATGTTATAGTATTGCTCAGATTTTAGTTCTGGAAAACATTTGTCTCTGCAGATGTGTTTGCATATGTAATTTTGTCAGAAAATAAAAACTTAACTATCATCCATTTTATACGCATTTCATCAGAATGAGGTTTAACTACAAGTAATAGAGACCCCCAACTATAGTAACTTAACCTAATGGCTTGTTTTTCACAGGAAGTAGGCAGGTCAGGGCTGGTTCAGCCACTCAGGAAAGCAAAGAGAAGCTTTCATAAAATGCCATGTCTGCAAAAGAGCCCATATGCCTACGATCACCAGAAGAGGAGCTAGATGGCTCCTGTTTCATTTCTGCCTTCTATACCACACAAGTGCATGTCATTAGAGGAGCCTGTCCCAGAACACCGCTGGCAAAGATTCTGGGGACTGTAGACTCTAAGACCTCCAAAGAGGGGAGAGAGTAGGATTAGCTAGGGAAACAGCTGAATTGCCAGGAGGCAAGCTTTCTGGTGGCTCAGTTGGTAAAGAATCAACCTGTAAGGCAGGAGACCTGGGTTTGATCCCTGGGTCAGGAAGATCCCCTGGCAAAGGAAATGGCAACCCACTCCAGTATTCCTGCCTGGGAAAAACCACCAACAGAGGAGCCTGGCGGGCTCCAGTCCATTGGGTCACAAGAGTCGGACACAACTTAGTGACTAATCCACCTAGTGAGCACACTGTGCCCCATGACTGGATTATTAAACAATAATAACTTCCAGACTAACAATTCGAGTAAAGCAGCATGCTTCTGCCTAATAAGATGTGACATCGCTCAAGCAGATGAATGTCCTGCATTCTCTGCCCTTAAGTCCCCAGATCCGTCACAATTCCCCTTTGATATCCTGTGACCTGAAGCCACAATGTAAAAGTTAACCACCACACACCTTATATAAGATGAAAAAGGTCAGAAGATGGGGATTTGCAGCTGAAAATAAAACTAATTTACTAATGTATTTCTAACAATGCGAGAAGCAAAATATGCAGGCTTGCTGTTAGTCCTCATTTTAGCTACTGTTTGTGAGGCCATCATTGGTATATTTACAACTTTTAATTCTGCTCCTTATGCTGTGTTCCCTTTGCTTGAGGGTCTTTACCTTGTGGAATGACCCAGACCTTCATTCCTGAAGGATCTGAGCCAGTTGCTGCCTGCGCTGGTGGTGTCTTCCATTAACTTATGCCTCTGGGCATGTAAGTATTGAAACTAAGGAAGTTCCCCAGAGGATGCCTAGAGTCACAAAAATTTCTTATTCCCATGATACGGAGGCCCTCTGTTTCCCTGTCATCATCAGGATCAATCTCCACCCCCTCACCCCTACCAGCAATAATAACAATCCCCTACTTGACCTATGGCTGAAGTGACATAAGTCAAAAGTGACCAGGTGGCGGTCTGAACTTCCTCAACTGAATCTGTTGCACTCTTGGCAACAGCATTTCTCCCTTGGGATCTGAAACTTATAGACCAACAGCACTTAAAGTTGTGAGAACAAGAAACACAGGTTTCACAAGTGTCTTGGGGGCAATGGTGTGAAGCCACTTCACATCTCCCTCCTAATTCTTGGACCCACATTTCCTCTCTGAGTGAAAAGGGACAATGTATTGGTTACTGGTCTGAGCAGATACCTGCTGGACAGCAGATTGTAATTGCTCTCCTGATGAGGCCGCACTGAGACTGAATGAGGCAAACCTAGAGCCTTTTTTTTTTCCTCCTGGCTGCCGCACAAGCACTCAGGGCTCAGGTGTTCATTCTGGTTTAGAACAGCTTGAGTGACATGGAGTTGGCCTAGCTTAATATGTCTGTCTCTGCCTCGTCCCCAAATGCTACTTAAACACATGCAAATGAAACACACAACTGTTTGCAGTGTTTCTGGTGTTAAAAAAAAAAATCCTGAAAGTGACATTTTTTTTCTTTCTCTTTTGAAGGCTCCCTGGCCCCCCTGCCCCCACTCTCTTTCTTTGGTGGGCCCATTTCAAATGTGTTAAATCTAGGAAAAAATGTCATCAAAAGGAGGAAAACAGGTGGGGAAGAAAGAGATGAAAACACTCTTTGACAGTTCACTTCTGTTTTGCAGCTGTGAGAGCCGCAGATTTGAATTGTGCTACCTCCCTCAGTCACCAAGCTAATTAATTCTCTTAAAAACAAAAAAAAACCCCACATCTCCTTCCTTCAATCAATGTCAACAGCCAATTACAATCTTTCATCACCCAAAGTGTAATAACACAAGTGTTATCAGGGAAGGAAACAGTTGGATTGACAAGATTAGAAATTTTCACTCCTTCTTCCTTAATCTTGTAATCACATGGTAGGCAGCAGTTTACAATAATATACACCCCAGTTTGCCAGTGAATTACTCCAGAAAGGCTTTGTGTGAATTCCCCATCATGTCATGTCTACTCTGGGTACAGAAGCACGTGTCTTCCTTCAAGAGGCATGGGATGAATTAAGATCGACCCCTTAGAGTTTTTTCCTCATCTATTAACCACTGTAGAAGGTTGTTAATTATGCAAAGAGGGGCAGCCTTGATGGAATAAATAACCATGAATGGCATTTAAGGGTGTCAGAAAATGGAGACAGCTGATGGTGACAGAAGGTGTTTCACTGATGCTAAGATTAGCACTTTGCTGTCATGTGCTGGACAACAGAAGGCTCTCCTTGTCTTATGAGGATCAAATATTTGTTGATATGATTTGGGTGTTTTCCCTAACGTCTTTGGGAAGCCCAGCTTGTTATTGGTGCTCAAAACCCACACTCCTCACCATCCCAGGGGGTTGAGCGTAACAGTTTGAATTTTAGATCACAAATGGGATTGTGAAAAGAATGTCACATAAAATTGATATAAAGAAATTGACTTAAAAGAACTGATTCCTAGCTCCCATCCTGCCAGGCTCGGCAGGGAGTCCCAAATTCTGTCTTTGCCATGGCTCTCGCATCTGCCTGGTGTTGAACAAAGACCCAGGAGGCTCCTGCGATGTTTAGAAAATGAATGGGAGGGAGGTTCTGATTTCTGACCATTCTTGATGTTGGGATCCCTGAAGCCTGGTGACCCTGCATCCCCAGTGCCTGCCCTGGAAACACTTGCCTTGGTGTCTCCTTGTCTGTGTTCCTCTAAGTATTTCCCTGGCTCACCCCAGGTGTGGGAGCACAGAGGCTCTGGAGGGGGGATTAGAACAGGCAAAGGCTTTCAATGGAGAAGAAGGATGGAAAGTCAGAGGCAGATCAGTACTCAGAGAAACACTGTGCAACTGTAGATCTGGTTTCTCCTGCCTTGGGAGGAGCCTTTAGAGCTCTGGCCATTTAGAGAGAAGGTTTAGAGCCTTCTGTCTACCTGGAATTCTTCCAGCTTACAAGAGGACTTAGCCGCCCTGCCACTAACTCCTCTTCCTCCAGACTGGGGATGGTGCGACTGGCACCCAGTGTGGTCTAGGGAGGGCCCTGGCATCTGCTGTTGCATCCATGTCCACTGCTTGATTCTAGTTCCTGAAGGAAGATTTCTCCTTCCTGAGTGGCTACAGGAATTGTGGCTGATCTTAGAACTTATATGAGAGCAACCACGCTGCTTTCAGAGCCTCTCTGCAGCAGAAACCGGAACACACTTTCTTACTTTCCCAAAGCCCTCTTCGTCATTCCTGCCGGGGCTCCTTGACTGCTCTCATGCCAGAAGGACTTGGTATCCTATAACTGAATAGCCCAGCAAGGCAGGAAGACCAGGCTTAATATTAACCAATGCTGGAGTCACACAATTTTGATATAGGGTCAGATCTTGGCAGTCAACAGGTGAGTCAACAAAATCAGCATTATTTCATACTGAAAACATATGTCTCAAACCTCTGAATCATCCTTAAGTAGCCAAAATATAACCACTGTAGGCAGTTTATGGAAGACACAAATTATCTGGGCTCAGCACACTTAGTGCCTTGCGCTTGACAATCTCCCACCAAGCGTGTATGAAAATGCATCTATTTCAAATCAAGGATGTACACACTCTGCTGTGCAGGTTGAGTTCGTGTCACATATAGCTAAGGCACAGATTATACAAACACGTGTCACGGGCACAGTCTGTGGGCATTCAAAGGTGCTGGTGGCAAATGCGGCCTGTGTTTGCCTCTGCCACTTTCAGTACACAGACTGCCCTTGGCAGATATCACTGGTGGAGCATGCCAACTGCGTGTTTTGCAAGCAGGAATATATGCTGATAAATGAAGCTTTAAAATACACAATCAGTGACAAGGTACTGGTAATGGGCTATGAAGGATAAGAATTCTCACTATTTTAAAATGCATTATTCCAATTAATTATTGATTATCACAATTCACAAGTACTGTGCTGAACTATAAAAATACCAACCTGGAACAACTTGGAACTAATTTCAAGGCTCTTACAGTGCAACGTGGTAATTATACTTACTGATGGTCCCTATCACCTAGAAACAACTACTGAAAAATACTGGTACATTTCTAATTTTTTCTATGCCCAGATACCATATACCAAAATTAGATAATTAAATATACAGTTTTATGTCTGTTTTATTAACACCATTTTGTTTGTAGTTCTTATATGCCTTGAGATTGTGTTTTAATGACTTCATGTCATTCTGTTACATAAATATTACACTGTTTAACAATAATGTTAAATATTAATAATGTTTAATGGTAAACAATAATATTTAATATTTCCTAAACTTTATTATAAATAGTGATTGTATGAACACTCTTGTATATAAATCTGTTTGCCCTGATCAGATTTCTTTCTTATAGTACATACCTCAAACTAGATCTATTGGTCCATAGGCTGTGAACATTTCTAGATTCTTAGAGCCATATGGCCCAGTTTTAGTGGCTCTATAATTCACGTAATTCGTTAGGCAAGTATTTTTTGAACAAGCTGCTAATGTGTCAGGTACCATGCTCCGCCACTTACAGGTGAGCAAAATCAATAGAAGCTCTATCTTTACAGAACCTATACTCAACTGAGAGGCTAGATCTAACCTGAGAACAAGAATCTTTGTAAATTTATGTTAAATTTCATGCAGAATTAAGAGTTTTGAATAAGGTAAAAATAACAAAATGAAAACTTTGGCTCTCCAAATGCCGTTTATGCAAATAATTCCAACAAGTTAAAATCTGCTAAGCATTTTAGCAGCAGTCAAATTACCCATAAATTATGTGATTAAATCATAAATTATGTGTTCAGTTGGTTAAGGTTATGGAGGAATATTAGAAATTGATTCAACTCCAAATGATGCTCAGAGAAACAAAAACACTGTTATTGTACTTTCACAATTTAAAAATATAAATGACTAATTCACATGTGAAAAGAGTTGTCTATCTTTCTAAAACATCATATAGAAAAATTGCCCAAAATATTAGGAATGGGAAAGTTTAAGAGGAAGAGTCTATTGGGAATTTCTATATAATGTGATGGGTTAAGCTACATGATGGCTCCCCTTCCTGTTCTAAATCCATAGATATTCTGGGGGAAAGTGTAACAAGGAAGGGAAGAAAGAGGTAAGGAGAAATATTAACCTGCTGGGGTCCAGCCCCGGTGGATCCAGGGAATTCGAAGCAGGGATGGAGTCGGAGTCTGGGAAAGGACTATTTAATTAGAAATATAAAGAGATTAGGAAAGAATAGTGTAGTAGGAAAATTAGTGGAGAAAAGAGGCTGAATAACTTGGTTTATGCAAAAAACTAATAAAACCTTGAGACAAGAGGTTTGCACCATCTACGTTAGGCCACTGGCACCCACTTGAATAGCGGAGGGTGCCCTGCCTTGGGCTCCCTCTCGCGTGGATCTTAGAAGCCAGGGCAAGTAAGTAGACTTGGCGAGCCTCCACGCTCCAGATGGGAATTCAGCTGGAAAAGGGGAGAAAAGAACGACATGGGGGAGCCTAGCATCGGTGCAAGACTCACAACTTTATTTTCAAAATCAGCTTATATACCCCAAGTTGTACATAAAGAAATAATGGAATATGCAGAGTTATGCAGGGGCAGCAGTCCTGACCCTCATTGAGACCAGGCTTTCTTTTTGCATACCTTCCCGTATACAAAAGGTCTCAGGTGGTTTACATTATCTTCTGGCCAAGAGGCCTGTTAACATTTTTATGGCTCTCTTCCAAGATAAATGTCTATCAACCAGAAAAATTCTTTTTCCCTAGAAGAGTTTTTTCTTTACTCTGCATCACCCTCAAAGTACTAAATAAAGTTACATTCCTGTAGAACAAAGGTGCAGTGGGTTATAACAAAGAAAGTACTTAACTCAAAGATCTAATGTTGCTAATACCAGGTCTACTACCTATTTTTTCTATATACGAACTATATCTACAAATAAAAGATATGAAAATTTGGCAGCAAGTATTGGCTCAACAAATGAAACCTTTAATCAGTCCTATTCTAATGATTTTGACTCCTTGGAAGCCCCTACATTCCTAGGATGTTTTAAGCTTCCTGTGCCTCTCACGGTTGGGAGGCCGCAAACAATCACATGCACAGCTGTAAGAGTCTGGCAGGCAGGCTAGAAAGCCATCAGAGGGGTTTTTGGATTGAAACACTCTTATTATGCCCAGGAGATTTATTATCTAAAAGCTCTAAATTAACTTCTTCCAGAATAAGGTGGGGGGGGGTGGACAGCCCCCTGTTAATGTCAGAAGAGTAGGTGGAAAGCATAACACAGTAAAGCAGGCAGACTCTGGTTTTTGGGGGTGGATGCTCAGGAAATTCCAGGGGGAACCCCTGAAGCCTGATCACGCCCTTGCATTTTATCAGGCTTCCTTCCTCATGACCTTTGCCACAGGCGGGATTCCTCACTCTGGCTCCCAGCATTAACCTATGAACTAGGAGAACAATATTGTCATATATAGATCTCCTCTATCAGATATACATATATAACAAAGAATTAATATCCAGCATTTATAAAAAAAACTCCTAAAATTAATAAAGACTAGCCACAGAACAGAACAGCAGGCAAAAAGACATGAGCGGTATTTCACAGAATAAATAACATCCAGTGGCCTCTAACCATGAAAGGATGCTCAAACTCATTAATAATTAAAGAAATACATCCTAAAACCAGAGTGATATGTCATGCTACAGTCATCAGATTGGCCAACACTGAAGTCAGAAAACGGCAAGCGTGGACAAAAAGTATATCAGCAGGAACTTTTTACGCAGTGTTGTGGAGTGTAAATTGGCACAGCAGACTTGAAAAAGAATTGATGATACCTTTTAAAGCTGAACACACGTCTGTCTTGGGACAAGAAATTCCACTCCTTGCTCTACCGAAGGAGAAACTCTTGTACATGTGCACCAGCCAACAAATCCAAGACTTCACAATAGTGCTGCTTACTTTGTGAAGTAAAAATAAATGAAAAAGACTAAAACTGTCATTGACAAGAGAATGAAGTCCACAAAGATGAATCTCAAAGATCTATCGTTGAATGAGAAAAGCAAATCTCAGATGACGACAAACATTTTCATACAGGTCAAAAATTAGCAACTGCAAACAATAGGTACTATTTTAAAAAAAAAGGTAATGACAAGCTGAAAACTGAGAATTATGGTTATTTCTGCCTCCTGGGCTTACATTTTAATAAGGAGAAATATATGGTAAACAAGATAAATAATGAAAATCAACGGTGAGTGTGCTGGAGAGATAAATGAAGCAGGGAGAGGGGGTAAGGGTTGGGTGGAGGGGACGGGGGCTTTAGACAGATTTTACATAGGATGGTCAGGAAGATCTAAGGCAGTGATGTAAGAACAGAGACCCGGAAAGGTGAGGGGAGCAAGCCAGGTGGTTATCTGGGGGAAGAGTGTCCGAGATAGGGTTACATCAAGTTCATACATTCTCATCAGTAGCTTAACTTCATATGTGCATCAGAACCAAAAAATATTCTTCACCTTAAAGCTTCCGTGCCTTTTCTATTTTTCCTTCATTTGCCAAGCTTTCTGAATCAGATACTGATTGGTTTTTTAAGGACCTGCCTCCCAAACAAGCAAGTGGAGTTATTAGGTAAAATTAGTGCCTCCGCCCTCCAAACCTTTATTTGGCAGAATTCATAGTTAGATCAGGAATTCTGCTGTAATTTACAAGTACTTCCATTTTGGGAAAAACAGATTGGATCTCTATACCTAAGCTCTATGATCCAAGAAATAAATAATTTAAATATTCTACAGTGGCAATTGCAAATACTTTTGACTTCACAATTGGTAGGAAGCACTATTTCTTATAGGAGTTAGAGAATTAGAGGTATGCATTAGGATAATACAATTTTTGAGAGAACCTTATAAACTCGAGTGAAAATTAGATTGGGGGGCTTTAGTGTCTGGGATTCTAATTTAACATGCTGTGAATTCACCTCATCAAATTGCTGAGCTAATCTCCCATGCCAACAACTGCCCAGGTTAATAAAAAACCTGGAGCTTTTCTCATGTTAAAAAATAAGAGAAAATATAAAACTGCAGACCCTTCTCCTTCTTAAATGCAAGCAAGAAGTATGTGACCTTAGCTGAACCACTTTGATTGCATGGAGGCTTTCTAATTAGTAGATCATATTGCTCTCATCTTTCATAGTTCTTGTTCAACAAAACTTGCTGCATATGCTTTTTCAAAGTAGTGATGCTGCAAATTCTGTCTGGTGCTCCGCTGATTATTATACTGAGGAGCTGTTATTTATGTGTTGATCTCACTATCTCTCTAAATGACACCCTTGGCTATCAGTACAGTTTGGGATAGGGATGTCTTCATTAATCGGGTGCTCTAGGGAAGAATTTTTACACATGTGACCACGTCTCCAAAAAGTATGAAAATGATTATTAGTATGTGATGTTTATGCAGTTGGAGATCTGCATGGCAAAAATGCAACATCTCACCATTTCACCAACACTTAGTGAGAAGTCTTTGTGTAGAGGGTTTGATGTGCTTTGGGAGAAGAGGGTCAGGCCATTCTCTGGGTGCCCTGACACCTCCCTTACCCACAGGGACTCTGCTTGGGTCCTGCACTGAGAGAAAGCAGAGTACAGAATTCTAGGTATTGTTGCCATTCAATGGCTTTTAGTCACAGCCCAGATTTCATTTTTCCCCTCATTCCTCTTTTAGTTTTTGGCTAGTTTTGTTAAAGAATTAAACATTATGTATATATAAATTATTCTATAAATACAAGCCTATCTGTGTGTATTATATACAGAGATGTGTATATTTTTAGTGAGTTTTATTTTAGTGATTTTTCCTTACTCTATTTGTATTGTTCTGTTTATATTTTTATCCCATTTTACAATTTATTTAGTCTCTGCATTCTGTTTTGTATTTTTAAATGTATTATTACACATTCTAATGTAACATTTCTAGAATACTTAGTTTGAGCTTTTAGTTTAAAATAGTTGTTTCACCTTCTCAAATGTTTTTCATTTAACGAGTCCAAGATGTAGGCTTTTTACTATGGAATTATTTTTGTTTTAGTTTTTATTTATTCTTGATTTCTTGGTTTTTCAGTTCTTGTTCTTAGGCTTTTATGTATCTCACTAATTGGATTTTTATCTTTCTGTATTTAAATTATTTTATTTCTCACATTGTCCACATAGAAATGGAAAGACTGACTGCTCATGACCCGTACATAGAATGAGCTTATCAATTATTATCTACATTAGGATGCTTTTGAGAATGAAAATGGAGTTTTGTTAGGAATTTTGCTGGGACCATGGGCGTAAACTGGGGACAGTCCCAAGAACACCAGGATGCACGATAATTCAATCAATAAGGGAATTTTTAGGTCCTTCCCCACTTCAGCACTCCTAGGTACCATGAATCACAGTAGCATTTCTGTTTTTTCCCTAATAGATCTTTCATATTTTCCAACAACGTGTGGCCAAAAGTACTTATAAAACTAGCTAATGCTTATGGAGCATTTATCATTTGACAGGTACTTTATGTAGACAGTTCTGGAGGGAACAGGGAGTAAACTTCCCCTGAAGGGAGATGTAGTTTCTTCCCAAACTGGGATGGTGTAGTTAGCATCCCAGTTGGCCTTTCCTGTGCTGATGAGAGTTTCTGAGTGTTCAAACACAGCAGTCTCTGATATTCTTCCTGGTGGCTGAAAGTCAGAAGAATAGTTCACTGACAATGGTCTCTCAACAGTCCTGACTGACTTGTGAAATAATACCTAACCACAAGAAGGCTGACAGCCAAGGAATTGATGTTTTCTAACTGTGGTGTTGGAGAAGACTCTTGAGAGTCCCTTGGACTGCAAGGAGATCCAACCAGTCAATCCTAAAGGAAATCATCCCTGAATATTCATTGGAAAGTCTGATGCTGAAGCTCCAGTACTTTGGCTACCTTATGTGAAGAACTGACTCATTGGAAAAGACGCTGATACTAGCAAAGATTGAGGGCAGGAAGAGAAGGGGGCGACAGAGGATGAGATGGTTGGATGGCATCATCGACTCAATGGACATGAGTTTAGAGCAAACTCTGGAAGACAGTGAAGGACAGGGAAGCCTGGCATGCTGTAGTCCATGAGGCTGCAAAGAGTCAGACACGACTGCACATAAAGAAGTGGTATGGAAGGGGTTCCTGGCAGGCTGTCCACTTACGCTGCCTTTTTCTAACTGTGTATTCTTATGCTTTTTTGTAGTTTAACTCTTTTCTCTGTTGACAAAAGGAATTTCCTTGTACATGCAGTCCTTTCCTCTCATTATAAGGGACCTGGGAAAGATGGCTAATGCAAGGTTAGCCCTAGTCAGACTTCTTTTCTAAATGGGAGAGCCATACTTCTGCTGACCACCTTCTTTGACAGAGCCCTAACTGGACAGCCATCACCCTCTTGGATTTCCAGAAGTTTAGAGGAATCCATCCTACCTCCACAAACAGACCTTAGCTGTCCCTGATGAAAAGCTGGTCTCTTGCAATAATTATCACTATCATATTTTATTGAATCTAAGGTGTTATAGATTATAACATACACCATCATTTTACATTCCACCAAGAAAGAAAAACAACGCTGCCAATTCAGCTATGGCATGCCATCAATTTTAAAATGTGCCCTGATTTTTAAAATATTTTTTAAAATGTGTCTCTCGGAATTGATGGAATACTTTCTTTTTCCTTCAATTTTCCACCACTTGATTATTAATTCTCCACCAAGACCCACCACAGGGAGTTGGAGACTTGAGGTTGGAGACCTCATTCGTTACAATGTGATTAATTACAACCCCACACCTCTAACCCACTCTCCAGTCTGCAAAAGGACATTTCCATCAGTCCTTCCATGGCTGAGCCTGGCAGTGGAAGAAACAGGGACTTGAGTGAGTTGCCTAAGGTCAGACTCCAAGCTGATGGCTGAACCAGGGCTTGAACTCAGGAATTTGGACAGCAGCCTTACATAGTTAATAACAATTATGTTATAGTGCCTCTCTACCTATTTAGATAGGGCCCCTCAAACAATTTTATATAGTCTGCATCGCTGGACATTCTAAGAAATGGCTGTGTCAAACAGACTATTCAATGCCTACATGATATGGAGAATATGGCCCATGTGTTCAGACAGCACCCACTTTGGGAGAACAAGGAGAGGAAAGTTCCCCAAGTCTCATTATCAAGAAAGGCTATTGCTGCTCCTGGGCAACAACTTGTCTTATGTTAAGGTCACCATGAATCATGAAACTGTGGCACTGATCATGCTTATTTTGTACTGTGACTAAGATCAAACCAGTCAAACCTAAAGGAAGTCAACCCTGAATATTCGCTGGAAGGACTGATGCTGAAGCTGAAGCTCCAATATTTTGGCCACGTGATGTGAAGAGTCCATTCATTGGAAAAGACCCTGATGCTGGCAAAGATTGAGGATGGGAGAAGGAGGGAACAATAGAGGATGAGATAATTGGATGGCATCATTGACCCAATGGACGTGAGTCTGAGCAAGCTCTGGGAGATGGTGAAGGACAGGGAAGCCTGGTGTGCTGCAGTCCACGGGGTCTAAAAGAGTCAGACACGACTGAGTGACAGAACAAATAGAGAGCTTAATTTTGCTCAGTTTTCCTCTAAAAAATTAGGGCTTGCACTTGACATATTAAAGCATCCTCTTTTCCCTCTTTGCTTCAATATCCTTACTTTTTCATGTGTTATCTGATTGAATTGAACGCACCACTGTATGTGTCCTCAGACCTTTCTGGAATGCAGTGGTAGGCCACACAGAGAGACAGATATCTTTATGAACTCTTAAAATGCTGTGCTTCCTAGAAATTGAAATGCATGTGTCTAGGTAGAAATGGCAGCATATTAGCAGCCTCCTATCCTAACTTCCCATTCAATAAATAATGAAAGACACTTCCCTTATAAAATGCAAACAAAACGAAAGTAACAAAAGCAACTGGTACTAGGAATGAAATCTAAAGTTAAGTTCACATGCAAAATCTTAGAATACTTATTGAGTACAGGATCCTGGGAGAGCAGAAAGAAAATATGACTTGGGAAAAGCAGAATAAATATTTTAAAAATGTAAAAAGAGTTCAGTCAGCTCTCACCTCTTTCTTTTCCTAGTAGAATACAGAAATCAGATTTCCTCCATTACTTTAGAACTATTTTCTGAAATACTTCCCTTCTCTCACTTTCCCTTCAGGATTTTTTAGCTTAAGAATTTGACAGTAAGAATGTAATCATATAAAAGAATTGGTAGTAAACATTAACATTAGTGAAAAATCCAGAGAGAAATAAAATAACATAAGAATTGAGGATAAAGCCAAAACAGCTCTTAAAAATTTATTTGGGGAAAATAGAAAGAGGGGTGAGGCTCTATAAACTGAGTCTAAAATTCCTAAGTAGGGCTTCCCTGCTAGTAGAGTGGAAAAGAATCTGCCTACCAATGGCAGGGGACACAGGTTCGATACCTGGTCTGGGAAGATTCCACATGCTGCAGGCAACTAAAGCGTGTCCACCGCAGCTACTGAGCCCAGGCTCTAGAACCTGCAAGCCACACTACTGAAGCCCCTGAGCCTAGAGACTGTGCTCTGCAACAAGAGAAGCCGCCACAAACAGAAGCCTGTACGTGACTAGGAAGAATAGCCCCCACTCGCCGCAGCTAGAGAAAGCCTGTTTAAAGCAGCAAAGACCCAGCACCACCAAAAATAAACAAACACTTTTTAAAAATAATGTAAGTCCTAATTAAATGTATAATTGTGGGAATGGAAAAGGCAGGGAGAACTACAGACATTTTAAATTCCATGATATATATCAGAGTAGGGGGGAATATACCTTTTAAATTACTATAGATGAAAAGAACAAAATTTATAGCAAAAGACATAAACCTATAAGTGAAATGGTTAACAAAGACAGCCTGTCAAAATATGAGAAGAAATGATAGGAAAAGGACTGAACTCGTCAGTATTAAAAAGAAATAAAAATAGTTTTGCTCCACACCTGAAATAAAAGGCAAAAACTCAGACTGAGTTAAAGAAGAGAGCACCCAGCTACATGTTTCTTATAGTAGTGAGACCAAAATCAAATTACATAGAAAGAATAAGATTAAGAAGATAGAGTAAAATACATCAGCGAAACAGAAATAAGCAGAGGCGGCCCTGATACTATCAAAGGAAACTTCAAAGCAAAAAGGATTCTATGAAACATAAAGGACACTTTCCGGACCCTTTTATTTTGAAACAAGGTGAAATCCTAATTATGAAATAGTCCTGAGCATTTATGAACTGATTAAGATAACATCAAAACCTAAATAGCAAGAAAACTAAAAGACTATAAAAAGCAAACAAAATAAAGGGAAAACATTTACTATAGCAAAAAATTATTTGATATTTAAGAAGAGACAGAAATAAAACTACAGTCTACAGAGAGAGACTGTAATACCAATATCATTTATGACAGAGCAAGTTGATAAAAATAAGAGGATATATCTTGTTTGAATAATGTAAATTAGAAAAAGTGAATTAGTAGATGGAGCAAAATTTTATGCCATAGACTTTCTTTTAAATCCCACTGATGATTTTTTAAAATTCAGCACATGCCAAGGCATAAAGGACATCTACAAAGTTTATAAAACATATATTACAAAAGCCATATTTTCATTTCTTCATTATAATCCACCAAAACTAGAACTTATAAGGAAAAAGAACTCTCAAAATAACTGTCAGGCACAACAACAACAACAACCACCTAAGACTATAATGATAAATTCTTTAGAGTTGTACTTTTCAATTGCTCAGTGTAGTAGCCACTTGTAACATGTAGTTATTTACATCTAAATTAACTAAAAGTAAATAAACTTAAGAATTCAGTTCCTCAGTCGCACTAGCCACATTTCAAGTCCTCAACAGCCTCATGGAGCTATTGATTGCCATACCAGATAATGCAGATATTTTTACATATTTCCATCATCACCAAAAGCTCTACTGAACAAGCACTGCTTTTACAGAACACATTTTATGATCATAAGCACTTTATAAGAAAACATAGTTTTGAAAACCTCTCTATTGAAAATAAATATGGACCAATGACAAATTGGGATGGATATTTAAAATAAGAGGGGCCACTTAGTTAATATTTAATAGATAAAACTCTCATAAAAATGTAACAAAAAAACAGTGACATCCTAGGATAAAAATGTAACAAAGATATGAACCAACAATTCACCAAGATGGAAATACTAATTAAAAAAATAAGCATATGAAAAACATTAAACCTAATCAATAAATTAACATTTTTCAACTATCAAATTAGTAATGATAATTATATGGGAATATAAATTTGGTGTAGCCACTATCGAGAAAAGAATGAAGCTTCAGCACTCCACGTTCAAGGTCAGGAGGGGCGGCAGTGAGGAGATAACCCTCATCCAAGGTAAGGAGCAGCGGCTGTGCTTTGCTGGAGCAGCCATGAAGAGATACCCCACGTCCAAGGTAAGAGAAACCCAAGTAAGACGGTAGGTATTGCAAGAGGGCATCAGAGGGCAAACACACTGAAACCATAATCACAGAAAACTAGTCAATCTAATCACACTAGGACCGCAGCATTGTCTAACCTAATGAAACTAAGCCATGCCCTGTGGGGCCACCCAAGTCGGGCAGGTCATGGTGGAGAGGTCTGACAGAATGTGGTCCACTGGAGAAGGGAATGGCAAACCACTTCAGAATTCTTGCCTTGAGAACCCCATGAACAGTATGAAAAGGCAAAATGATAGGATACTGAAAGAGGAACTCCCCAGGTCAGTAGGTGCCCAATATGCTACTGGAGGTCAGTGGAGAAATAACTCCAGAAAGAATGAAGGGATGGAGCCAAAGCAAAAACAATACCCAGCTGTGGATGTGACTGGTGACAGAAGCAAGGTCCAATGCTGTAAGGAACAATATTGCATAGGAACCTGGAATGTCAGGTCCATGAATCAAGGCAAATTGGAAGTGGTCAAACAAAAGATGGCAAGAGTGAACGTCCACATTCTAGGAATCAGCGAACCAAAATGGACTGGAATGGGTGAATTTAACTCAGATGACCATTATATCTACTACTGCAGACAGGAATCTCTCAGAAGAAATGGAGTAGCCATCATGGTCAACAAAAGAGTCCAAAATGCAGTACTTGGATGCAATCTCAAAAATGACAGAATGATCTCTGTTCGTTTCCAAGGCAAATCATTCAATATCACAGTAATCCAAGTCTATGCCCCAACCAGTAACGCTGAAGAAGCTGATGTCGAACAGTTCTATGAAGACCTATAAGACCTTTTAGAACTAACACCCAAAAAAGATGTCCTTTTCATTATAGGGGACTGGAATGCAAAAGTAGGAAGTCAAGAAACACCTGGAGTAACAGGCAAATTTGGCCTTGGAATTCAGAATGAAGCAGGGCAAAGGCTAATAGAATTTTGCCAAGAGAATGCACTGGTCATAGCAAACACCCTCTTCCAACAACACAAGAGAAGACTCTACACATGGACATCACCAGATGGTCAACACTGAAATCAGATTGATTATATTCTTTGTAGCCAAGATGGAAATGCTCTACACAGTCAACAAAAACAAGACTGGGAGCTGACTGTGGCTCAGATCCTGAGCTCCATATTGCCAAATTCAGACTTAAATTGAAGAAAGTAGGGAAAACCACTAGACCATTCAGGTATGACCTAAATCAAATCCCTTATGATTATACAATGGAAGTCAGAAATAGATTTAAGGGCCTAGATCTGATAGATAGAGTGCCTGATGAACTATGGACTGAGGTTCGTGACACTGTACAAGAGACAGGGATCAAAACCATCCCCATGGAAAAGAAATGCAAAAAAGCAAACTGGCTGTCTGAGGAGGCCTTACAAATAGCTGTGAAAAGAAGAGAAGCCAAAAGCAAAGGAGAAAAGGAAAGATATAGCATCTGAATGCAGAATTCCAAAGAACAGCAAGAAGAGATAAGAAAGCCTTCATCAACGATCAATGCAAAGAAATAGAGGAAAAGAACAGAATGGGAAAGACTAGAGATCTCTTCAAGAAAATTAGAGATACCAAGGGAACATTTCATGCAAAGATGGGCTCGATAAAGACAGAAATGGTAGGGACCTAACAGAAGTAGAAGATATTAAGAAGAGGTAGCAAGAATACACAGAAGAACTGTACAAAAAAGATCTTCATGACCAAGATAATCACAATGGTGTGATCACTCACCTAGAGCCAGACATCTTGGAGTGTGAAGTCAAGTGAGCCTTAGAAAGCATCACTATGAACAAAGCTAGTGGAGGTGATGGAATTCCAGTAGAGCTATTTCAAATCTTGAAAGATGATGCTGTGAAAGTGCTGCAGTCAATATGCCCGCAAATTTGGAAAACTCAGCAGTGGCCACAGGACTGGAAAATGTCCGTTTTCATTCCAATCCCAAAGAAAGACAATGCCAAAGAATGCTCAAACTACCACAAAATTGCACTCATCTCACATGCTAGTAAAGTAATGCTCAAAATTCTCCAAGCCAGGCTTCAGCAATACATGAACCATGAACTTCCAGATGTTCAAGCTGGTTTTAGAAAAGGCAGAGGAATCATAGATCAAATTGCCAACATCCGCTGGATCATGGAAAAAGCAAGAGAGTTCCAGAAAAATATCTATTCTGCTTTATTGATTATGCCAAAGCCTTTGACTGTGTTCAGTTCAGTTCAGTTCAGTTGCTCAGTCATGTCCGACTCTTTGTGACCCCATGAATCGCAGCACGCCAGGCCTCCCTGTCCATCACCAACTCCCAGAGTTCACTCAGACTCATGTCCATCGAGTCAGTGATGCCATCCAGCCATCTCATCCTCTGTCGTCCCCTTCTTCTCCTGCCCCCAATCCTTCCCAGCATCAAAGTCTTTTCCAATGAGTCAACTCTTCACATGAGGTGGCCACAGTACTGGAGTTTCAGCTTTAGCATTATTCCTTCCAAAGTAATCCCAGGGCTAATCTCCTTCAGAATGGACTGGTTGGATCTCCTTGCAGTCCAAGGGACTCTCAACAGTCTTCTCCAACACCACAGTTCAAAAGCATCAATTCTTCAGCGCTCAACCTTCTTCACAGTCCAACTCTCACATCCATACATGACTACTGGAAAAACCATAGCCTTGACTAGACGGACCTTAGTCAGCAAAGTAATGTCTCTGCTTTTGAATATGCTGTCTAGGTTGGTCATAACTTTCCATCCAAGGAGTAAGCGTCTTTTAATTTCATGGCTGCAGTCACCATCTGCAGTGATTTTGGAGCCCCCCCCCCAAAAAAAGTCTGACACTGTTTCCACTGTTACCCCATCTATTTCCCATGAAGTGATGGGACCGGATGCCATGATCTTCGTTTTCTGAATGTTGAGCTTTAAGCCAACTTTTCACTCTCCTCTTTCACTTTCATGAAGAGGCTTTTATTTTATAGTTTATAGTAATAAGAGTATGATGAGATGGTGAGTCATCTGTTAAAGACAAAAAAAAAATACATTTGATAAAATCATTCTAGAAAAGCCTCCCAACTCAATCCTCCAGGAGCAGTGGTAATTTTTTAAAAATACAATGCCTTAACGCACCTCCCCCTCCAGCCCAACCACACACACACACACAGATCCTTATCTAATTGACTTGGTATGGAGTCTGGATATGGGTGTTTTTTAAACTTATGGAGAGAGTGACTTGCAGATCAAGCTGAGAACCATTACTCTGGAGACAACTTCAAGGTCTAGGATACAACAGAAATCCTATTTGAACTCAGGACTTGAAGAATAGGGTCCCAATGTTTGGCTTCCCATATGGAGCTCTACCAGGTAGCCAATTGACCGAGTTCCCAATATATCCATGTTCTGGGAACTTGGCAAAGAAAGGAGACTGCAAGGGAATCAGGGGAAAGAGGCACTAAGACACACCCTTTGCCCCAGACTGGTACAGCGGAGCAGTGGGTTTATCATGTGCTTTCATAAAGGTAATCAAAGTTACATTAGAAAATAATAAAAGAGTCGACATACCTGGAGTGGTCAAAATAATAGGGCATGTAAGCAGCTACAGGCATGGTCCCTGGAGAGCAGGCAAGACCCCAAGACTTTCTCATTAATGCAGGAACCAGATGCTTTCCACTGATGCCTTGAAAACTCTATAAACCCCTAGAAGTTGGATGAGATCCCAGGTTAAAAGCAAGGGAGAGGCAACAGAATTAAGATTGTCCTGAATTGATAGAGAATAAGATTAAATTTCTTTCACTTTGGATTTGACTTAAGAGTTTGTGGCCTGAGGTATCTGTACTCACTCACTATATACACATCACTTAGCTTAACCATCAAAAAGTCCTGACAGGCAAACCTGTTATAATCCTAGATTTATGGATGAGAGCACTTTGATTCAGATAGAAAGCAATTTACATTTCTAACATTTTTTTTTGCCTTATATATTTTGATGTTATATGATTCAATTTCTAAGCATTCATGACTGTTACCCCTTGGTAATGGGATGTGCCTATTTTAATGGAAAAGGGTGTTTTATGTATCATTTAATGATTGTTATCTTGACCTCTTATTTTGTCTGATTATAAAATTGCTGCTCTGCTGTTTTTCTAATTTGTGTGATGTTTCTTTTGATGCTTCTGTAAGCGTGTCTTTTAGGTACCACTAACTTTTCTACAATCAACAGGTAATCTGGGGAGGGAGGGAAGAAGGAGGAAGGAAAAAAAAAGAAAGAAGGAAGAAGGGAGGGGAGGGGAGGGGAATCGAGTCACAGTGAGAGGGCATTTTTTTTTTAATGTTTCAGTATAAGTAGGAAAAACTAAGAAAATAACTGTTTGAATAATATAAGTGATATGATTGAATTCATATAATACATACCTCAGATTTCTGTGCCCTACAAAAAAGAAAACACATTTTTTTTTTCAACACTCATTCATGGTAAAATGTATGGTAATCCAGGAATTAAATGAAAATTCTATTTTCCAAAGGTGATTATCTGCCAAAAATTTACAGCAAATTCCACACTTAATATAATGAAGCATTAGAAAAATTCCTTTTAAAATCAGAAGTGAGACAAGGATGTCCACTATCATTGTTTCCATTCAACATTGAATTTAGAGGTTCTCTTCAGGGAAGTTTGTAAAAGAAGAAAATGATGAAATGAAATTTTCAAAAGAGAATAATAGTAGGAATGTAAAGAAGGGAAAAATTTTTCATTTTTGATGATATCTGGATGGAATCCTGAAATAATCTCCAAATATGCTGTTAGAATAAATAATACATGACTATAGGAGTGAATTGCATCCCATATATCAATCATAGAAAATATAAAGAATATTCCACTTAAAATGACCAAAATAAAAGATACCTAGGAATAAAACCTAAAGATACATATATCCTTTATGGAGAAAAGTATATAACTTTATTAAAGGAATTAAAGTTTATACAAAGGGAGCATGTGTATAGGAAGGGAGATTCAATATCATAAATGAAATAAGCCTTCCCAAATTTATGAACTAAATGTGATTCTAATTAACTTCAAATAAGGTATTTGTAAACTTAAAAAATTCTAAAATTACTTGAAATAGAGGATTTATGTGGCAAAACCAGAACTATGTTCACCAACATAGAACTGTATGTTATTTTTCATACAAAGTTAAAAACACATTGTATTTCATTCCTGACCACTTGCCAGTCCCCGTTTGTTTGAGAGACAAGCTTCATCTTGTCTTCAAGCTTCATCTAAATTATTTCATCTGACTGACTGTCATTTTTGCTACATTTATTGCTACTTCTGTCTTGGGTATTCCTTTGGAAAAGATGTATGGATTCATCACACATTCTAATGTATTGTCTATAGATTATAAGATAAAGTCAAGCATGTATCTACTGATACTTTTAAAATTGACCTGTCTTTATAGTTAGAAATGTCTCTTATTAGTAGGCTTCCCTGGTGGCTCAGATAGTAAAGAAACTGCCTGCAATGCAGGAGACCCAGGTTCAATCCCTGGGTCGGGAAGATCCCTTGGAGAAGGGAATGGCAGCCCATTGCAGTATTCTTGCATGGAGAATTCAATGGACAGAGGAGCCTGGCAAGCTATAGTTCAATGGGGTTGCAAAGAGCTAGACATGACTGAGCAACTATCACTCACTCAAACTTACTTGGTACAGCAAAATGTGAAGAATAGTCAAGATAATTTTGAGGAAAATAAAAGTACACAACTTGTCCTACCATGTTGTAAGTCTTGTTATAAATGTATAGCAAATAAAACAGTAAATAGAGCAGAAAGCACAGAAACAGACCCAAGCATTTATGGAAATAATATGTGAGACATGGTCTTACAGATTAGAGAGAAAAAGAGGTGGAACAACTGGAAAAAAATTAATCCCTACCTCACACTGTACACAAAAATCCATTGCAGGTATAGACCTAAATTGGAAAGGCAAAATTGTTTAGAAAAAAGAGTTTAGAATAGTATCTAAGGGACTACAGTTGCAGTCAACACAGGAAATATATGAGACATAAAAAAAGTGCAGTATCAAGAAAATGGTTGAAACATTTGGCCATATTAAAAACTTTTATTCATTAAAATATAACATTTTTAAAAGGTGAAAAGACACAGCCTTTGAAAAGATATGTGATTCATATAACTAAAGACTTAATAACTAGAATATATAAATAAATCCTGCAAGCTGATAAGAAAAAGATAATTCAATTTAAAATTGAACAGGACATATAAGTAGGCAACTCACTGAAAAGCCATAAATGGCCAAAAAGCTCATAAAAAATGTTCAGCTTTGGAGAAATCCAAAGCACCACAATGAATTTACATTATCACCTGTTGGGTTAGCAATAAAAAGTTTGTCAACCCCACTTGTTGCTAAAGATGTGGGAAAATAAAAACTCTCTTACATATTTATGAGGATATATTACAATAACCAGTGTAACCATATCTGAAAAGAAAGTGAAAGTGTTAGTTGCTCAGTCATGTCCGACTCTGTGAATCCATGGATTGTAGCCCACCAGCCTCCTCTGTCCATGGGGATTCTCCAGGCAAGAATACTGGAGTGGGTTGCCACTCCCTTCTCCAAGGGATCTTCCCAACCCAAGGATAAAACCCGGGTCTCCTGTACTGCAGGCAGAGTCTTTACCATTTGAGCCACCAGGGAAGCCCAAAGCCATAAGTTAAAGATCTATATACTAATAACACAGCAATTTCACACATAGATAAGAATTTTTTAGCTGTACCTTTTATAGTAGAAAAAAATTAGCATTCATTAGCAAGAAAGTGGATAAACTGTGGTATATTCTAATAGTGAAATATTATACAGCAGTGAAAAACCTAAAAACTAAACCAATACAATGTTCATGGAATAAACCCACAAACATAAAGTTGAGAAAAAGTTAATTGATGAATATATACAGTATACTGTTAAAGTCATGGTGAATAAAACTGTATGTTGTTTAAGGACAGAGACATGTACCAAAAAGTCTTTATCAAATAGAAGAAGGTCTCCTCTGTGCCAAGATTTTATCCTAAATGGGTATTAATCTTTGTTAAATGCTTATGCTGCATTAATTGATCTGATCATGTAATTTTTATTGTTTAGTCTGTTATTATGGTAGATTACACTGGTTCATTTCAACTAGTGAGTGAATCAGCCTTACATTCTTGGATTAAACTCTCCTTGGTCATGCTGTATAACTCTTTATATATTGCTCAATTTGATCTGCTGAAATTTTGTTAAAGCATTTTTGTAGCTTTTCATGATCTGTCTCATTTTGGTATCAGGGGATATTTGCCTCAGAAAATAAATTGGGAATTGTTCTTTTCTTTTTCACTTTCTGAAAGGGATAATGTAGAATTGGTATGAATTCTTTTGTAACACTTGGTAAAATTCTCCAGTGAAAGCATCTGGATCTGGAGATTTCTTTTTCATAGTTCAATTAAGAATTCTTTAATTCTTCAACTCCTGTAATATGTTTATAGGATTATTCAAATGATCTGAGAGAGGGTTCTCAACACTAGGTGGTGGTAAATGTCCTGGCTTTCCACACAAAAAAAAAAAGTTCTGATACTATCATAGCAGGGAGGAGAAGGCGAGCATCATTACAGCTAGGAAAGGATGAAAGCATTTGCTCAGATGCTGGGAAGGATTGAGGAAGGAGAGGAAGGGGCGACAGATGATGGTTGGATGGCATCGCCGACTCAATGGGCATGAGTTTGAACAAACTCCGGGAGATAGTGAAGGACAGGGAAGCCTGACATGCTGCAGTTCGTGGGGTTGCAAGGAGTCGACACGACTCAGAGACCGAACAACAATTTGCCAGCAAGAGTGAGAGTAAGAATGGGGCCATGACTTTATTCACAGTGTTTAGCTGGAGTAAAGCAGTCCTTGTCTAAAAGGTTTCTGTGCTGCTAGTCTGCTCCTTCCCTAGTCTTTCAGCTAGAGAGAGCAGGCTCTTTTTTGGAACTTTTGTTGTCTGTATCATTAGTGTTGTGGGACTGTAGCTTCTCCAGCGCCCAGTAAAGGAAACGTCGATGGCAAAAGGAAACCCAGAGAAATCACCACTATGTCATTACTCAAGTCTCAGTGTCCTCAATGCTCTGCCCTCTCCCTTCTGTCTCTCAATCTTACATTTTTTTTAGCTGTGCATAGTAGGAGAAAATTTTAAAAGGCATCTCTTCCATATTGTCTGAAATTGAAACTATTATTTTTATACCTTCCAGTATGTCTGAAATATTTCATAATAACATTTAAGAAGATTAGATGATGCTGGTGAATCTTATTTTCTAAGGTTCTTGGGGCATGAGACCCACTCTCTGCACCCCTACTTCTCCAGAGGCCACTGCCTCCCTTCTCTGGCTCAGCCTATTACTCTCCTCTGCGTTCCCCCTCCCATCCTCTCCCACCCACCCCCAAGAGAAGAATTTAACCAGCTCCAGTTGAGAATAGGGCTAGGTGGAAGATAGGAGCCAGTAGCATATCATGTTACATCCAAATCTGAGTTATAGCAAAGAGGGTTATTGAAGGAGGTTTTGATATTTTTTAAAAAGGAAAACATTAGCAGATTTTGATATTTAAAATATTTAACAATCAGTGCAATACTGTGTGAAGGCTCTGGTTCCCATGAACCATCATGCATAGAGGATTCAGAGGAGAGGCCATTTGCCAGTCCAAAGGGATGTGTTTCAACATTTTAACAGCCTGGTTAGTCTTGCTCACAAGTATCAGCTGAATACCAGCTTTATCTATAACTATTAAAAAAAATTTTTGCAGATAGTAGGAAGTGAAACTACAAAGATGATGAAAATTGTTTATAAGCTTTTCATAATCAGAGTCTAAAAAGGGTAAAATAAAAGAAATACCTGATACTGTTTATTTCTTCATGTTGCTAAAGCAAGTTGAGATATCATGCTGGTCAGAAGTTAAATGGAATGCTATAATTTTTTCATAATGAGAAGAACAAACTATTTCAATTCTGTAAAGTATACACTAATGTTATAAATGGACATGTTGAAATTTTAAGACCACAATCTCCATTGGCTTTATCCCCAAACCACTATGCATGTAGCAAGGCAGAGATCTTAGGAGATTTTTGCCATCTGATATTTCAGAGCAGGAAGCAGCTGGAAGAGTCATTCATAGCTATGGGAAAAACTGAAATTACATTAATAAAAGCTAAGAATAACTTACATTTGAAAAAAAGATAGATACTATTCAGAGAATCACAAAAGAAGCTGATTGAGAGAACTAGGGCACATAGAACATTCTTTTGTGGGTAGTTGGTTGAGTGAGGAATAGCCAGGATGCATGGCCAGGTAAGACAGAGGGACTAGACATGATCAGAGAGAATTTTCCACATTAAGGTCAAACATCAAGTATTGGTCTACTTGCGGCCCTGAGGTATCGGAGGGAGGGTGGGTTTGATGTTGGAACCTGGGCGACTGATGGCTGAGACAGTGTGTCTTCTATGTTGGAAAGAACCTTTTCCATGTGGAAATGCTTTATATAGTGCTGTAAAACATTAAGGGAAAAAATACAGTATGTATGGTTAACGCCTTGCTGCACTAAACAAAGAAAATAAGCATTTTTTTATTGCATGACATAAAAAACAGAGTAATTTTTAGAATGCATTCATAACAAACTATAAAGAATTAATGACATCCAAATAAGAAAAGCAGGGATAAGGTTGAGAATATATCATGTGTGTGGTTAGACAAACATTGGGTTGCATAGACTTGTGCAATGACCCAAAGGTGGCCACAGCAAGCAATTCCTCTGCTACTCTTCTACCCTGCTCATACCCTCTGCAACAATGCCCTGCACATATTCCTTTTCAATCATATATGAGCAAGCTTAACACAGACACTCACAGAATCCACACACCCCCCCACACACACACACACACTCTGAAGTCCTTCCTAGAGAAACCTTATCTAATGCTCTTAGGGTTGGCTTGTTCACCAAGGATGAGGACACAGGGTGAACTATTGAGCTAGGTCCCTTCAGGGACTCTGGAAGCAAGAGGAGTTTGGAAGATAGAGACTGAAGCTGGAAGCATGCTGGCAACAGAGGAAGCTGCATTCTCAGTGGGCAGAGAAAGCAGAGTGAGAAGAACTAAGAGAGTGAGGCTAGAGGATTCTATAGGAAGTGAGTAAAACAGAACGACCTGTGAGATTGGGAAGACTCAGTTTATCAGGCAAAGCAATGCAATCCCAAAGTTAAAGGCAATATGGGCCTTTTTAAAGGTATATTCCCTTATGGCTCAGCTGGTACAGAATCCACCTGCAATGCTGGAGACCTGGGTTCAATCCCTGAGTTGGGAAGATCCCCTGGAGAAGGGAAAGGCTACCCACTCCAGTATCCTGACCTAGAGAATTGAGGGACTGTATAGTCCATGGGGGTGCAAAGAGTCGGACATAGACTGAGCGACTTTCACTTTCAAGGTATATTCAGAGCAAGAAGAGCACACTCCTTGAGAAGATGATATTGTGTTAACAGAGGACAAAAAAAAAAGAAAAAGAAAACAAAAAGGCTCCTCCTCATGTTCTTCTCTTTTGTTCACCATGGAGATATTTTTTTAAGCTGGAAAGGGTAATAAAAACACCTTAAACAAAGGCCTGTGGGAAGAATGCAGAGAGCAGCAGGGTTGGCCTCCCTTCTCAGTCAGTTCCTTTTTCAGACTCAGGTAACCTGCCTCTCAGGGCGCTGAAAAAACAGACAGGAGTAATTTTCAGACTGTCCTGTCTTTGAGAATTCATCACCATAAGAAAAGCATTGGAGGTAAATGATGCTGCCACTTAGAAGACGAACATAAAGATTGACAAACCGGCACACCTGAGTTTGCTGCTGCTGCTGCTGCTAAGTCGCGTCAGTGTGTCCGACTCTGTGTGACCCCATAGACAGCAGCCCACCAGGCTCCCCTGTCCCTGAGATTCTCCAGGCAAGAACACTGGAGTGGGTTGCCATTTCCTTCTCCAGTGCATGAAAGTGAAAAGTGAAAGTGAAGTCGCTCAGTTATGTCCAACTCTTCGCGACCCATGGACTGCAGCCCACCAGGCTCCTCTGTCCATGGGATTTCCCAGGCAAGAGTACTAGAGTGGGGCGCCATTGCCTTCTGCACATCTGAGTTTAATCCTTAGGAAATTTAGGTTTATTAAAGAAATGGTTAAAAAACCTAAGATCATGGTATCTGGTCCCATCACTCCATAGCAAATAGATGGAGAAACAATGGAAACAGTGACTGACTTTATTTTCTTGGGCTCCAAAATCACTGCAGACGGTGACTGCAGCCATGAAATTAAAAGATGCTTGCTCCTTGGAAGAAAAGCTATGATCAACCTAGAGAGCATATTAAAAAGCTGAGACATTACTTTGCCAACAAAGGTCTGTCTAGTCAAAGCTATGGTTTTTTCAGTAGTCATGTATGGATGTGAGAATTGGACTATAAAGAAAGCTGAGCACTGAAAAATTGATGTCTTTGAATTGTGGTGTTGGAGAAGACTCTTGAGAGTCCCTTGGACTGCAAGGAGATCAAACCAGCCCATCCTAAAGGAAATTAGTCCTGAATATTCATTGGAAGGACTGATGCTGAACCTAAAACGCCAATACTTTGGCCACCTGATGTGAAGACTGACTCACTGGAGAAGACCCTGATGCTGGGAAAGAATGAGGGCAGGAGGAGAAGGGGACAACAGACGATGAGATGGTTGGATGGCATCACCAGGTTGGTGGACATGAGTTTTAGTGAGCTCCAGGAGTTGGGGATGGACAGGGAAGCTGAGTGTGGTGCAGTCTATGGGGTCACAAAGAGTTGGACACAACTGAGCGATTAAACTGAACTGAACTGAAAGAAATGGTTTGTGCATTCAGAAAGCAATGTAGTGAGTGATAAGTGTTGGAAGAGATTTGCAAAGAAAAATGATTCCGAATTAATTTAATTTCCCTTTTACTTTGGTAGGGGTCAACAACCTATAGCCCATAGACAAAATCTGGTCTGCAGACATTTTAGTAAAAAAGTTTAATGGAACCCAGCCCACACCCATTCATTTACATACTGTCTATAGCAGTTCTCACAATGCTAGTAGGGATGAGTAGCTGCTAAGTCTATATGTCCACAAAACCAAAAGTATTTACTATCTGGCCCCTTACAGAGATCTTGATGACCTCTGAGTTAGAAAATATGACTAATAAGATGCAAGGCACACATCAAAGTTTCTCTTGTGAATACACTAGAGAGATGTGACTAAGAGTCACAAAGCAGGTAGACTTTCCCTAGACACAAGAGTCCAGAGACTTGTCACAGCACGGTACTCTTGGCCAAGTCCTAGGTGCCAGTGTTGACAGAGAGCATGACAAAGGCACAGTGGCATGCTTGCTGGCTTAACAGAAACCTATGTGCCCAGTGGTTCAGTCACGTCTGACTCTTTGCAGCTCCATGGACTGTAGTCTGCCAGGCTCCTCTGTCCACAGAATTTTTCAGCCAAGAATACTGGAGTGGGTTGCCATTCTCTACTCCAGGAGATCTTTCCAACCCAAGGATTGAACCTGCATCTTTTACATCTTCTGCATTGGTAGGTGGATTCTTTACCATCAGCACCACCTGGGAAGGCCCCAGCTATAGAAGTAAATATGGAAGATGAATAAAGACCCCACATGATCTAATCAAGTTGGAATGTGGGACTGAAACCAAAATAACAAAAAGCTAAAGATAAAAGTTGCATATATATATAATCAATGGTACATATACTGTATAATAAAAACTTTGGCAGTTTGTAGGGGAAAAATATTTACGTGTATATATATATGGGTTTAACTGACCCAGAACCAGTAGTGTGTTGTGATTTCTAAGAAGATAACCATGGAAAGATGTTGGCAAGATGGCAGGTTAGGAAGCTCCAGGCCCTTATTCTCCCAGGGAAACATTAAACGAATAACTAGAGACTAGCTAAAATAACTGTATAGCAGTTCTGAAATCAGTCAGCAATCCATAGTGACCAAGTGAATACCCAGTCATGAAAAAACCAGATGCACAAGGGTAGGAAATCTAATGAAGTTTTTATTCATCTTTGTCTCTCCCCCTTCCAGGAGGTTAAAGTACATTTTGGGGGAAGAGAGGTCTGGCTTCCAGCTCTCTCATGAGAATCAGAGAGAGTAATATTCTAACCCATCTAGGGGCAGCCTTATGAGAGCACCCCCAGAGATCCAGGGAAAGGGCATGCCCAGGAAGGGACTGAAAAGCCCTTGGTCCCTCAGGCTGGGCTGATCCTGGGCTCAGGACACACCCTTCTCGTTAGTGAAGGGCTTCCCCTGCACTGAGCCAGTCTACACCTTGAGAGAGGTAGCTGCTTTTTCAAATGCCCAGTTTTCAACACAAGATCACAATGCAGATCAAGAAACAGGAAAACTTCGCCCATTTCAATTTTATTCATTCCATTCATTCATTCTAATTTATTCCAGTGAAATAAATCTCCTTAAAACATTCCATTAGAAAACAACCACAATCTTCTATGTGTGTAAAAATTTACAATCATAATACCTGGCAGGTATTTAGCACCTAACTTCTTACTTACACCACACCCCATCTTGCTGGTCCTGTATTATCACATTATGTCTCATATTATAATATATATATATTATAGTAATACAGGATACTACTATATCATTGTGAGACATCTTATTAAATCTAAGGCTCAGACATTAATTGCTTTGCCCAACACTGTGCAGCCAGCCCAATGTAGAAATGGAACAGGAACCCAGGTCTTCTGATCCCTAATGCAATATTCTTTCCACAGCCCTGACCCACAGGTAGCATCCCCCCTTTGCTCTAGCTAGACTAGGTTTGGAATATAGTTTTCAACCCTAAGGATTCCATTTATAAGGAAGGAGACAGGCAGAGGAGGAGAAATGAGATGGGAAAGGTCTGGGAAGATGTCCTATGGGAAGCCAGAACCATGAGGGACGTTGGGGGCATGCTTCGCCCAGGGCTGCTGTGTTTCCTCAGGCTTTGAAGTGGCCACTCACAGCCTTTAAAGGGTTCCCAGAGCAGTTCCCACATCCTGTGAGATGACACAGTATATCTACCTGAGAAGTTGGGATTATTTCCTGGAATGTGAGACTTGGGACTTGTAAAAAATATATATATTAATAAACAGAAATCTCAATTAAGTGAAGTTGGAGCTGTTGTGTCCTGTGACCACAGCAGAGCCCACCAGGAAGAAGAAAGTCTCTTCTTTCTTGGGACGGACTCAGGCAATGAAAAGCCATGGACTCTTTGTTTAGTAAAGCTCTCCCAACTTCCGTTCCCTCCCTGTAAAAGCTTTCTCCTTCCTTTGCCTTGTGAGGCCTTGCATGTGGGTGGTTGTGGTTGTAGACCCCTAATTTTGCAGTTCTTAGCTTGAGCCCCAGTAAGCCCATCTTTGCTGGAGAAATACCTGGCAGTCTATTTGTTTCAGGCCGTGTGCTAGGCTCAGTTGGGTCTGACTCTTGTGATCCTATGGACTAGCCTGCCAGGTTCCTCTGTCCATGGAATTTTCCAGGCAAGAATACTGGAGTGGGTTGCCATTCCCTCCTCTAGAGGGTCTTGCTGACCCAGGGATTGAATGTGCGTCTCTTGCACCTCCTGCATTGGCAGGGGGGTTCTTCACTACTAACCAGTCCAGCAGATTCTAATTCTTATGGTTGATGTCCACCCTTATGAGTAAAATCCCTGAAGATACTTAGTCAGCTGTCCTGAAGACACCACCTGAAGAGAAATGGTTAGAAGGTGCCTGATTCAGGACCTTCCTTCCGGAGAATGCCACCTACTGTGTCCTCTTGTCGCTGGCAACCTAACACGTCTGTACCCTCCTTCTGGTTCCCATGGTCACCTGAGCAAGAAGGCAATCCTCCAGTCTTCTGGGCTCAAGCAGGTCACCCCACCCCACTTCAGGTTGCTCATGGTGGCTCCTTGCCTCCAGGTCCTAGAGAATTCCCCCCAATTAATTCATCCCTCCATCATTTGCTCACAGAGCCCCATATGGGCTACTCTCTCCCTTTTCCATTTTCACCTCCAGCCCTTCAGTCTCCCCACATTGTTTCAGGTCTTTACTCAATGTCCTTTATGAACAGTGCCGGAGACAAAAATGCAATGATCATCCTGTCTGAGCTAGGTGATACACATTCACAAGTCTGCTGGGCAGCTGGGTGTAAAGAGGTACAGGGGAGTGGGGGCTGAGTCTGATCCTTCAAGCCCTGAACCATCAGGATTCTGCCAGACCCCCAGAGCAGGAGATTGGTCAGTAACATGAAACCTTCTCTGCTTTTCTTCACCTTCACTGAATGAAGCCCAAGCTGCTATTAATAAAATAGCACCTCTCGCTCCACAACACCCCTGCAGGTAGTGTGGTCAGATGAGCCAAGCAGCAGCGAACACCCTGAATCGCTCAGTAACCCTGGGCACATTCTGGATCTTTTCAAACTTTGTTTCTCATCTGCTACAGTGTGGGATAAATAACCCATCCTGCCTCAACGGATAGATTCTCATGTAAAACGCTTACTTAATTTTTAAAAATCAGAAAACAGAAAGACAGCAGAAAATAGATATAATATGAATATCCATAAGAGAACCATACGTAAATGACTCATACCTTTTAGGGCATGATCCTCAGTATCACCTATTATTGAGCCTGGCTGTGAACAAATACTGTCTTCTGGAGGCCGAAAAGGCAAATCTTTTGGCCATGGACAAGATTGAAGTAATTCAGGATATTGCATGGAATCACTGGAATCCATGACACTGAAAAATGAAAAATGGATATCTTTGAGCTGTAAAACCATGAATGGCCATATGACCATTGGGTTATCATTGTCAAATTATTCAGTAGTTTGCAAAAGTATCTCTGTTGAGCTTAAGTGTTCCACAATACTTAGGCAGTCAAGACCTATTAGCAGCTGACATATTAAGTAGCATATATGTATTAGCATAAAGTTTTCATCCACTATCCAAAACATCACTGAATATCTTCAAAGAGCATGGTGAGAGGTGCTGGCATCTATACAACAAGATGAGTCAGGCATGGATCCTGATTCCTAGGACTTTAAAGTGTGTGTTTATATGTGTGTGTGTATGTTCAGTCACTTAGTCATGTCCAACTCTTTGCAGCCCCATGGACTGTAGCCTGCCAGGCCCCTCTGTCCATGGAATTTTCCAGGTTAGGATACTGAAGTAAGGTGTCATTTCCTTCTCCAGGGGATCTTCCCAACCCAGGGATCAAATCCACGTCTCTTGCATCTCCTGCATTGGCAGGTGTAGTCTTTACCAACAAGACACCTGGGAAGCCCTTAGAATCAAGTGCAATTTATACAGGCAGTCTCTGCTATTTCAAGGTCAGAAAAGATGAAAGCATGCTAAGCAGCCTGATCTGGACCATACATTGGGCATAACTGTTGCTAGATGTTGCTGCTGCTGCTGCTAAGTCGCTTCAGTCTTGTCCGACTCTGTGTGACCCCATAGACGGCAGCCCACCAGGCTCCCCCATCCCTGGGATTCTCCAGGCAAGAACACTGGAGTGGGTTGCCATCTCCTTCTCCAGTGTATGAAAGTGAAAAGTGAAAGTGAAGTTGCTCAGTCGTATCAGACTCTTTGCGACCCCATGGACTGCAGCCTACCAGGCTCCTCCCATCCTCTTTTAAGGACAAAGCTGGGGTGTGATCTGGATGCCTGGAGTCTCTGCCTCTGGGCCAGTGCACTTCCTATCAGCAAGCTGCTCTCATTTGGGTTATACCTGTTCCTGCTTCCTCCAGGGTGCAGGGGTTTGGGAGGGGGCAAATCCACCGAGGGGGAGTTCATTCCTCAGAGAGAGCACTGTGAACAGCTGAGCTTTGTTCACAGCAAGGTTAATCATTATTTCTTGCATCTATTAATTAGCTTTTATGAACTATTTACTTCTTTTCTTTATTTATGTTTTGAGGCTCTGAATGTTTTCCATATCAATTTATGTGAATACATACACATTTCTGGGGGAACGCAATTCAACTCAGAAGACAGACAGTTTGGTCTCTTATTTTTAGAAAAGAATACCTCTTCATTTAAAATACATACCAAGAAAGGGATCACAGCAAGTTCTGCCTTTCAAACAATTACTGTTCCTTTGTATCAAAGGACGTAGTAAATGAAAATGCTTTGAAAGTCAGCAAGTCAAAAAGTGGTGGGGTTGAAAGACACAGGCGTTACCATGTGGTGGGACCAGACTTGAGTGAAGGTCTGACCCACCATTTTCACCATGGGAACAGTTGATAGAGAAGCCCATTGCAGTCTAGTAAGCAATTTTTAATTCTTTTTTTTTTTTTTAATTCTTCTATGGACTGAATGTTTGTGTCCCTCCCCAACTCTGCCCAAATTTGTATGTCGAAATCCTAACCCCCAATATGATGGGGTAAAGAGATAAGACTTTTGGGAGGTGACTAGGTCCAGAGGTGCAGCCTTCCTGAAAGGGATTAACGCTCTTATAAGAAATAGCTCAGCTGGTAAAGAATCCGCCTGCAATGTGGGAGACCTGGGTTCGATCCTTGGGTTGGGAAGATCCCCTGGAGAAGGGAAAGGCTACCTACTCCAGTATTCTGGCCTGGAGAATTCCAGGGACTGTGTAGTTCATGGGGTCCCCACAAAGAGTTGGACATGACTGAGCGACTTTCACGAAAGGACAAAAGGCAGCTCGCTTCTGCCATATGGGGACACAGCAAGAAGCCAGCCATCTGTACACTAGGAAGAGGATCTTCATAAGAACCCAACCACACTGACCTCCTGATCTCAAACTTCTCAGCTCCAGAACTTTAAGAAATAACTCTCTTTTGGGTAAGCCAGTCAGCCTATGGTAATTTGTTATAACAGCCCAAACTGAGACATTCTTTCTCTTAGTGTTTCTATCAAGCTACCTAACTGTACTAAAAACTGAGAGCATGAATAAATGCTCAGAGATCTACAGTCTCAACACTGCCACTATAATGAGTTAACTAATTGTAATCTAGAGTATCTAGTATCCAGTGAGATAGGCATAGTTGGGGAAACCATTTAGTGGGGACTCTAGTTTTTTGTTATCAAATTTCTCAAAGGAAACCCAAAATGTTATGACAATAAAACTTAGAAATAAAGGAAGCTATTACTCATTTTCTAGGTTGGCATTCTCATGATGAAGCATCACCCTCATAAAACATCCCTTTGCCATGGCAGACTTCTAAAATGGCATTTTAAAGTTACATTAATGCCTCAAAAATTATAAAATGCTCACTTGAAAAATATGCGGAAGAACAAAGAAAATAAAAATTGGCCATAATCCCATCACTAGGAGATAATAACTGATAATATTTTGGCATATATCTTTTTAGTGCTTTTTCATGTTACATATACATGAATATTTTTTAAAGCTACATTATATGCTGGATATACATTTGCATCTGACTTTTAACACACCACTGATATTATAAGCACTGATTTGTATTTCAGTTCAGTTGCTCAGTTTTTGCAACCCTACAGACTGCAGCACTCCAGTCTTCCCTGTCCATCACTAACTCCCGGAGCTTGCTCAAACTCATGTCCATCGAGTTGGTGATGCCATCCAACCATCTCATCCTCTGTCAGCCTCTTCTCCTCCTGCCTTAATATTTCCCAGCATCAGGGTCTTTTCAAATGAGTCAGTTCTTCACATCAAGTGGCCAAAGTATTGGAGTTTCAGCTTCAGCATCAGTCCTTCCAATGAATATTCAGGACTGATTTCCTTTAGAATGGACTGGTTGGATCTCCTTGCAGTTCAAGGGACTCTCAAGAGCCTTCTCCAACACCACAGTTCAAAGACATCAATTCTTCAGCAATCAGCTTTCTTTATAGTCCAACTCTCACATCCATATATGACTACTGGAAAAACCATAGCTTTGACTAGAGGGACCTTTGGTGACAAAGTAATGTCTCTGCTTTTTAATATGCTGTCTAGTTTGGTCATAACTTTTCTTCCAAGGAGCAAGCATCTTTTAATTTGTATTTAACTCTTTGTAATTTACTTCTCTGGTGGCTCAGATGGTAAAGCGTCTGCCTGCAATGTGGGAGACCTGGGTTCGATTCCTGGGTTGGGAAGATCCCCTGGAGAAGGAAATGGCAACCTACTTCAGTACTCTTGCCTGGAAAATCCCATGGATGGAGGAGCCTGGTAGGCTACTGTACATGGGGTCACAAAGAGTTGGACATGACTGAGTGACTTCACTTTCACTTTATAATTTACCCAAAATTTATATTACTATATGGAAGCAATGAGCAACTTAAGTGTATTATAGGACCAATTTACTGAATATTTCATCAAATTCTCATGAGTTTTTTTTTAAAAAACATTTTAGGATATTAAAAATAAAACACATATATGCTGTGTGGATGATTTAGAATTTACAGAAAAAAAGATGAAGACAATAAAAACAACTGATAATTCTAGAGGAATACCCACTGCTAACGTTTTAGCGTGCTCGCTTCCGGTCACTTCTTGTCTATTTTGTTATCATGCATTCAGAGAGACCAAACCCACAAGCTCCTGCTGAAGAGTTCTTTACTTAGTTCTCTGTCACTGCTCTGGCCACAGATGATTAGAAAAAAAGATGGTTATATGACATAGGGGCCACCAATTATAGACCAGCTTGTTACCTATGTTACCTGTGAGGATTCCAGCTAGAGATTTCTACCCAATCTGACTCAACCAGCCACATCTTTGCTTGAGAAGCATGGATTTAAGACCTATAGACGGACAGTCAACGGTAGTAGCAGGGACAGCTGAAGTAGAAATGGAATGTAATAGAATGCGTACAAAAGTCAAGCACTAAAACCAGTGGGAGGGCCTATATGGAGTTCTCAGCCTACACATACTAGGTTTTGAGTCACAGTTTGACATATTAAAATCGGGACCCGGGGAAAAAAAAGACTTTTATAATAAAAATCGAGAGCATCAGCTAGCAAACATTCTCAGTTGTACTAATCAGAGATGTGGATTACAAATTACAGACACCAACTCTGGCTAATTTAAATCTCAAAAAGGGAGTCACTGAAAAGCTATTGGGTAGTTTGCAGATTTAATGGAAAACTAGAGAACCAGGCTTTTAAACCTGGCAAGAGCTAGGTGCCAAGAACACAGCCAAGCTGCAGTACCGGAACAGATTGGTAGACATCAATGCTTGTGCTTTACACCGGACTCTTGATTATTCCACCACTGGTGACTTGAATGATCTCAAACTGCCCCTGCATCTGTGTGTCATTCCCTCAAGTTTCAAAGTCCCAAAGAGAAGCTTCTTAGGTTCCAGTGAACCTTGATTATAAGGCGGTGCCCTCCCTAGAGGGCTCAGATCTACTCCATTCATATTCCACGGTGGGGCCTGCTTCCCAGCGTCAGGAATTCTCTGAAGTCTAGGGATAAGCAACATGGCCGTAACTAACCAGCAGAAAATAATTTATTCTCTCCAACAAAACTCAACTCACCTCTTTTCAGAAGGTCCAAAGGGGGCTTTAAAATAATCCCCATAAAGCTCAAAACTTTTCTTGAGTTCTAATGCTGTAAAATAACGTAGATTATTGATGATGGGTGCTGGTACTAGACCCCTGAAATTGGAAAAAAGATCAACAGAATTCTGTAATGATATCAAACATATACACACACGTTATACCTAAATACTGACTCTTACATCGCAAGTAAATGCATTTGACAGCAAAATCTATTTGGAACAATGTAATGTATACACTTACAAACACATCAGAGCTTGTTTTAGACACTGGTATTACATTTTAATTTGTAGATTAAGCAAATTTGTATTTTTCTGAATATTCCTTATCCATTAAGACATTAATATAGGCAGATTATCTTTCTGTTGATTAGTACACATTCTATTGTAAATCCTCACCTATTTGTTACATGAAGTCCAGCAATATATCAACTGCTATAAAAACTGAAATAGGTATTATTTTCCAGTTTTGTTTGTAATCTAATACTTTGAAATAATATCAGAATAAAATATTTATAAAAATTCTACTGTTTTACTTTCTACTGAATTCTAGTATAAAATAGCCTTTTTTCATCTATACCAGCCTGTTTTTCCAGACAGAGTGACTTGAAAGAATCATTAACTACTTTTAGTGAATAAATCCTATCGCTATTCACTCTAGACTTGCTAAATAGAGTTGCTATGTGCAAAGTAGACTGATTGCATATAAAGGCATGCAAATTTCACAGCACCCTTCTGCCCCTGGATGACCCATCAGATGCTCAGATTTAAAATGTCCACAGTGTGTCAGTAGGCATGGCCACTCAGCTGGTCAGAGGTCAGACAAGCCACTACTTTAGCTGCTCTGGGGTATACTGCCCATCTCCTGACTATCACCCGTGCCCCCTCCTCCAGTAGAAATTGTATATTCCATACAGCCTGCCTTTAGGATCAGACTATCCAAAGATAGCTTACCAATATGGAGAAAAGAAATCACACTTTTTTTTTTTGCTATATAGAAGACAAAGATGAAACTTAATTTATATTGGGTTAGAGATTTTCAACAAATAGCTTAAAATTACAGACAATAAAAATAAGTGAAATTGAAAAACATTTTAAAATAGCTTTAGCATTCTGCTTTCTTGAATCACTGCACTTTAAAAAGCTCTTTAAAACACTATAATTAAGGTCTTGTCAGTGCTCTTAGTAACTTTCTGAAAATGGGGGCGTCACTTTACTACTCGAACTTTCCAAACAGTCAAACAGAAAAGAGAATTCAGAATACTGAAGCCTATAACATTCATGAGAAAATAAAACACAAACATTTCATAAACATCCTGGTTATTCATTTTGAGTATCTCTTAAAGTTGAAATGTGCTTCATCACATGTGATAATTAATAGTACAGTAATTATTATAGCCACCAATATCTATGAAGCCTCTACTATGCATCAGTGACTAAGTGAACCATTGCATATTAAGGATGGAGAATTCATGGACTAATAAAGATACAACGGTCCCCATCCTCATGGAATTTACAGTTTAATGTGGAAAGGAGACATTAAACAAATGACCCCACAAATCATTAACTACTATTGTTTTGAGATTCAGGAAGGACAAGGACAGGATATTCAATAGGATAAAATTTACCTTCCATCATTAAAGACTTGGTGAAGGCAGATACTTATATTCAAACACGACCAGAAATATCATCCTTTGCAGTCCTCAAAGACTGCAAAAAATCATCGGTTTCTAGCAACAGTGAGTATGCTGCTGCTAAGTCACTTCAGTCGTGTCCTACTCTGTGTGACCCCATAGACGGCAGGCCACCAGGCTCCCTTGTCCCTGGGATTCTCCAGGCAAGAACATACTGTGCCTTTAAAAACATGTATACTGCACAACAAAGGAAACTATAAGCAAGGTGAAAAGACAGCCTTCTGAATGGGAGAAAATAACAGCAAATGAAGCAATTAATCTCAACTAATTTTTGAGATTAGCAAACAACTAATCTCAAAAATATACAAGCAACTTATGCAGCTCAATTCCAGAAAAATAAACGACCCAATCAAAAAATGGGCCAAAGAACTAAATAGACATTTCTCCAAAGAAGACATATGGATGGCTAAGAAACACATGAAAAGATGCTCAACATCACTCATTATCAGAGAAATGCAAATCAAGACCACAATGAGGTACCACTTCACACCAGTCAGAATGGCTACGATCCAAAAGTCTACAAGCAATAAATGCTGGAGAGGGTGTGGAGAAAAGGGAACCCTCCTACACTGTTAGTGGGAATGCAAACTAGTACAGCCACTATGGAGAACAGTGTGGAGATTCCTTAAAAAACTGGAAATAGAAGTGCCTTATGACCCAGCAATCCCACTGCTGGGCATACACACTGAGGAAACCAGAATTGAAACAGACACGTGTACCCCAATGTTCATCGCAGCACTGTTTATAATAGCCAGGACGTGGAAAGAACCTAGATGTCCATCAGCAGATGAATGGATAAGAAAGCTGTGGTACATATACACAATGGAGTATTACTCAGCCATTAAAAAGAATACATTTGAATCAGTTCTAATGAAGTGGATGAAACTGGAGCCTATTATACAGAGTGAAGTAAGCCAGAAAGAAAAACACCAATACAGTATACTAACACATATATATGGAATTTAGAAAGATGGTAATGGTAACCCTGTATATGAGACAGCAAAAGAGACATAGATGTATAGAACGGACTTTTGGACTCTGTAGGAGAGGGAGAGGGTGGGGTGATTTGGGAGAATGGCATTGAAACATGTATACTATCATGTAAGAAACTAATCACCAGTCTATGTTTGATACAGGATACAGGATGCTTGGGGCTGGTGCATGGGGATGATCCAGAGAGATGATATGGGATAGGAGGTGGGAGGGGGGTTCAGGATTGGGAACTCATGTACACCAGCGGCAAAAGTAATAAAATTAAAAATAAATAAATAAAAATAAAAACATGTATAAATGAAAGGGAAATACAACTTCTAGAACTAGGTTTATTACCACCAGGTCCATTTTAGTACAAAGGTCCTTGGTTATGCTGACGATTTAGGATTCATTTGGTATACCTGGATACTAAAAAATCAATCTAAAGATGCCCAACTATAAACACATGTGACAAATATCTACCTTTGAAATAGGAACGTGTGCTGAGGAGGCGTATTTCCCATTAGGGTCTGCCGGGCTGTCTCATACTGTCTCTCCAAAGACTCTCTTTCCTAGGCAAGAAATATGATCTATAATTATATTGAACTAAAAATATGTCAGATATTAAAATAGCTATAATCATCCTCTTCTTGAGAGAGACTGCCAAATGTGTGGAAAGAAAAAAAAAAGGTCTACAAAACAATATTTGTCCAGTGGAAAGAAAAAAAAAAAACTTTATAAAACAAAAATATTTTTATGAAGACTGCAATTTAAATGTATTAACATGTCATATTATTTCCTATATCTTTCTAATGAGATTATCTCTTGATGATACAGACTATTACTGTCTTTTCAGTTTTATCAGATTTTTGCACACACAGTAACTGACTGAATATATCTGATGATAAGTATGAATCTGAAATACAACAGATTGTGAGTTTTTTTTCCAGTATTTCACCAACACCCCATCACCATCACTAAATACCAAAAAGTGAAAACATTTCTATTTTGGGGGATGAATGACTTATGATATAGATCTCTGACTGAGAAAGTTATAATTACTTTCTCCAATCCAATAAAAAGTTTCAAAAATACATAGGGATTTATGCTGGGAAAGTAAAATGAATTAAAATAGCTTCTCCTAAGGGTTGCAATGAGGGGTACATGAGATAATTTACATGAAAGCCCCTTCCAAATTATAAGTGATGCATAAAGTCTGTTTTCAATCCTAAAGGAAATGATCCCTGAATATTCATTGGAAGGACTGATGCTTTAGCTCCAATACTTGGGCCAACTGATGCGAAGAGCCGACTGATTGGAAAAGACACTGATGCTGTGAAAGGTTGAAGGCAGGAGGAGAAGGGGAGGACAGAGGATGAGATGGTTGGATGGCATCACCGACTCAATGGACATCAGTTTGAGCAAGCTCTGGGAGATGGTGAAGGGCAGGGAAGCCTGGTGTGCTGCAGTCCATGAGGTTGCAAAGAGTCAGACACGACTGAGCTGAGCTACTGAACAACAACGACAACAAAGGCTATTTATGATCTCCACCATAACATCATAACACCTCATTAAACTTCTGTTGTGATGATCGTAAGGTTGTTGTTCATTTTGCAGCATTATAACAGCTGTGCAAGAAGTTGATAACCTATGAACTATCCTAAAAGTTGATACACTTAAAATGTCAAAATAGCATCAAATTTTCATAATCTTTACAAGAACATGAGGCACTGAAAATAATCTCAGGCAAATTCACCTCATGTGTATGACAGCAGCAATTTAGCACTACTTCTGCTATCATTTCTGAGGAGTGAATCTGTTGGCTCTTGGTGGGATTTGATTTGCTTTTCTATGAAACTCCCCTGTTACATTTTATCTCCACCAGGGTTGGCAGGTGAGGTTACCAGAACCTCGGGCTGCAAGAGGCTTCAGCACTGTTGCCATCATGGATGAGAAACCACCAACCGTCTAACAAAGAGCACAGCAGAGTTCCACACTAGGCTGTAGAAGCCCTGGATTATGGGGGCTGAACAGTTTCTCAGGGAGGTGGCAACAGGTAAGGCATGACCCTGGGCATGTCAAAGTTCATGAGAACTTTTGACAACATGTGGTCTGCTTACCTGCTCCCCTCCCCCCACCAACGTGGCCCCTTCTACTTTCATATTGCCTTTTGATCATAGCCTCTGCTCTCCAGTTCCTCCATAATGTTCATGAATTTTATGTTGAGATGCTGAGAACCCAGCGTGTGTGTATTTCATGTCTGTTCCTCTGTTCTCACTCCTGAGTACCTGAGTGCCCTTGACCAGAGAAAAGCTGCCTTTAATTGGACCTGAAAACTTTCTAGCAGGTAGCATTCAGGTTGGTCACGTTTAAATAAAGCATGGACACGCACTAACAGGCAGCAGCTGCTAGGTAGTGATGTGTGTTTCCCATCAGTGTGTATGAGGTTTAGTGGCAGGACAACCTAACTGCAACATGAGCTGGTTCTGGTTGTTAAGACACAGACTTATCATTAAAGAATAAAGGTGGCCAAGGGACTTCCCTGGTTGTCCAGTGGTTAAGACTCTGGGCTTCCAATGCAGGGGCTGTGGGTTTGATCCCTGGTTTGGGAACTGAGATCCTACATGCTATGGGTAGCACTGCCCCCAAAATGGATAAACACATAAAGGTGGAAATATTTTTAAAAATATATTAGAGGAGAAAAAAAAAAAAAAAGAATAAAGGTGGCCAAGAATGTGTGTTCTGGAGTTCATAGTCTGGATACACCATGCCCTGGGAAGTTAAACAAAGAACTTATATTCGAAAGTCTAAGCTCAAAGGAACATAAAAATGTACCATCCAAGGAGGGTGGGAGAGCAGATACGGAGAGAAAGTGATGGGAAAAAAAAAAAGAAAAAAAGAGCTGGCCTTCCCAGGACTACAAGGAGAGGGGCTGATGGGCCCCTCATGTCGAGGGAGCTCTTAGGGTGTGGTGGGATCTTAGGAGTTGGCACTGGGTGAAGGTACTCGCAGGAGGAGATCTGGAGAATACCAGAACCACGGGCTCGGAATGGAACTCAGGGTTTCAGACAAGGTGCATCACCATGGTAACCATGATAACCATGGTAACTAGGGGCCCTTCCCTTCCCTAAATTTCCAGGATTGTGTAAACCTCAGGATTCTTGAACTTAATCCAAAGACTGGGAGTGAGGACTCCCACTCCTAATGATTGATATTTGATTTCCCACAGATTCTAGTACGTGGGAACAATTCTAGATTCAATTTATTTTGCATAAACAAACGGGACATTTCCTGCACTCCAGGACGTCTGCAGAAGTGGCAATGATTTAGGCTCTGTATTCCCAACATTCACAGAAAACCCATCACAAACAGGAAAAGAACATGACCTAATGTGAATGCAGGTCAACTCCTGTCCGTCCTGACTTCTCAAAGTTCTCGAAGGGATTAGAGTACGTTATAGGACAAGTCCACGTACTGCAAGCTTATAAAACATGGGCTCTTTGAGTGGACTTGCTTTGAAGGCTCAGCACAAGAATATTCAAAATTGTATCTCAACATCAAAGCAAGTTTTCCCTTGAAATATACATATTTTACAGTATTCTGTGTAGCGCTTTTCTGTGCCTCTCAACTAGAAGAACTGAGTGTCAGAGCTTTGACTAGGAGCCTGGGGGAAAGCCACTCCCAAAATCTACACTGAATATTCTACTTTTAGAACCCATGCCTATTCTTAGAGGTGTAGAAAGTGTGTGTGGGGTGTGGGGGGGTGGGGCTTGTCTTCAGCTGACACTGTCAGAGAACAGTTCTGGTGAAACTTAGTGTTAAAATATCCAACATCCTTTTTGTCTGACCGCGCAATGTTCAGTTGCGGCTTCCCCCTCCCCTTCTATCCCTTCTTACCACTGGTGTTTTTTTGCCTGAAAGTCTGGCCCATAATTTCACAAAGTAGTTTCTGTCTGCAAAATCCAGGGACTCAAACTCATTTGAAACTCTTAACTTCCTAGAAGTCTTTTCAGGTTTCAGCTGAGGTTTCTTAATATCTCCTAGGGAAAAAAATAAAGTTTAAAATAAAAGGCATAAAAGAGGATACAACAACTTTCTGAAGTGAGGGGAATGTTTTATATCTGGATTTGCTCAAACACACAAAGTGTATACTGGAAGTCTGTGCATGTCAACTTGAAAGTAAGGTAACTAAAAATATGTCTTCAGAGTACAATAATAATTATTATTGTAAATATAGTCCACGTCACCCAGTAGAAACATTCTGGCAGTACACTTTGTGTTCGATCAGTAAAGACTTATGAATGGAATTAAAGGCTTCCAGACACTTAACTGAAAAGTCCCCTTTATAATTACTTTCCTTTTGACAAGATTGTCTTAAAGGCTAAAATAATAATAAACATGCAGTGCTAATAATAGTCATAATAAACACACAATGCTAAGAAAAAACTTTTAAAAAGAATGGAATGGGTGATGAGGTCACTATTTAGCAGAATTTATACATAAATGTCTAAAGTTTCCTTTAAAACATTAGAATGTCCATAGACCTAGAATATAATCTAAATTTCTATCACTGCTCATGTATCATGGGGCCAAGTGTAAATACTTTTGGATGTATTAGGAATATCACCATTTTCAGTATTGCTACAAAAATGCCAAAATAAATCATCTCCACAGTAACAATACGGCTGACTGAACAGATGTAGGAAGTGAGTGCCAACTCAAGACAAAATTGAATAGTGGATAATATATAACAGAAGTGTGTTTTTAACACAGAGCAAAAGTGAAACCAAGAAAGAAACATTTTCAGGTGCTGAAAGTGAAGATTCCAAGTCAGAGGAGAAGACATTGACACCAAGAGGTCAGGATGTTTGGGCCTGAGGTTTCTGGACTGAGAGGCGAGGCCAGTCCCCGTGTGCTTCATGGACAAGACCTGGGCTCTTTATTAGGTGGGAAGTTGGAAAAGGCGTGTCTGGAAATCTCAGGACTTAGTCTGGGCACAGGCTCACCTACACCAAGGATGGAACCATGGGAAATCAGACCTTTAATTCTGGGCTGTGGGCTGGTACAGAATCTGAACTCAAACTCCTACCAAATTGCGTAGCAATCCCCACCGCAGCCAACAAAAACAAGCAAGGTAAAAGCTGTTGCAGACAAATAAGTTTTTAACCATGGTAGGGGAGTCTAAAGCTCCACCATTCAGCACCTGTCTTGAAGGGGAGAGACTCAGAAGATGTAACAAATGCATGAATCCACACCCAAGGAATTCCAGGTGACAGAGCATTTGAGACACTGAAGTAATTAAGTTTATAACAATCACAGAGATAATAGGAGACAATTGTTACGTGGAGACATCCTCTATTCAGTCTTCCTGATGGAAAAGCCATCCAACCCATATTGGTTGAGCACCTACTATGTGCCAGACAGCACACTGAGTGTTGGGGATAGAGCAGTAAATAAAATGTCTTGACATGTGGGATTTACATTTTCATGTTGGAGACTAGACAGACAAATAACACACCAGATAATGGCAGGTGGTGATAAGGGTAACCAGGAAGGTAGATAAGCAGGCAGAGTGAGGGACAGCATGACGGTCAAAGGGAGCCCTCCTAAGGAGGTGGCATCTGCACAGTGGTCTAAAGTGATAAAGGAAGGCATTCAAATACCTTGATACCTTGGATATGGGACAAAAGCTTATCAGGCAGAGAGAATGGCTTTGTATAAACATCCAGAAGCATGCTTAGCCCAACTGAATTACAGTAAAGAATTCAGCATGGCTGAGGCAAGGCAAACAAAACAAGAAGAGACGGAAGGGCTGACTGAATCTTATACTCATTAAAACAAAGAAACAAAACCCAAAACATTTGTTCTCTTGATGAGACTCTTAGAGCATTGAAAAAAAAAAAAAAAAGACTACAGCATTGTGAAACAGATCAGATGAATCTGAAAAAAAAAGATGAAATTTAAAGAAACAGAAGCTATAATTTCCATAGAAATGATCCTCTCTATATAAAAGCTTACTTAATGTATAGTATTTGTGTCGGGGTCCCTTCTTCTAGCTTTCTCATCCATAAGTCAATTGTACCATAATGTAAACAAACCAAGTTCTATCCAATGATACAATGGAGCTATAATTCAACAGATGAATGTCTTAATGGTTTCTCAGCAACAAAACATTCTGGGTAAATATAATGCGTTTAGACTACTATTAGACTACATTGAAATGCCACTACTTTCGAGACTTGGACTCCCATAGTAAAGAATTTCATACAGTTCTTAATATAGTTTCAAATGTCTTGATACATTAATGAAGAAGAGATATTACTTTTCAGTTATTAAAAAATCATAATTACTGGATATAATATCCTGCAACAAAGGTTCTTAAAGTGATGTTATTCAAAGTATCTAAATTAAAGTCAAACTTGAGGCAACATTAAATTATATATGTCATTGTACAGTCCACAAAAATTACCAAGTTCTTCAGTATATAAGCTAGTTATATTTACTTAAACACCTACAATGAAGCATAAATGAATTTACTGATGCATAACAGATTTTCAAGTTATTTTATGGATTGGTATCATTACCAAATACAGGAAAATATAAATGAAATATCTGGAACAATCAGAACTATATCTCAAATGAATTCAAAGTAACTTAGACTTTATTTAGAATTATACCCTTTTGCAGTGAATTAAAATAATATTTATATAAGACGTTTAAAAAATGAGCACAGAATCCAACCAAATAACAGACGCAGTAGAAGCCATGTACCTAAGATAAAACGTCTGTGTGTATTTCATAACACATTATTACACAAATGAAATAAGACCTTGTACTGCAAAAAAAGGAGGAAAGAAAAAATGTTGATGATCTGATATCATAGGCACGTAGTCATTTTAATAACTAGTAATAAAGTTAGAATTTGGGAGTCAGATTGTAAATATTTTTAAAAATAAAAATCCCTATTTCTATAACCACTTTTTCTATAGCTGTAAGATTACTTGTTTAGCAAGGCAACTAAGTCGCTCTATTGTCTAAAGACATGAGACTGAACACTTTTTTTTCTCTTTATTTTTGGCGGTGCTGGGTCTTCACTGCCACACAGGCGTTTCTCTAGTTGTGGAGAGTAGGGCCAAGCTCGAGCTGTGTTACATCTCGTTGCAGCGGCTTTTCTTGCTGCAGAGCATGGGCTCTAAGAGGGCTCGGTAGCTGCAGCTCCCGGGCTCCAAGGCACAGGCTTAGTTGCTCTGCAGGATGTGGGATCTTCTCGGATCAGGGATTGAACTCATGTCTCCTGCATTGGAGGCGGATTCTTTACCACTGAGCTGGGAGGGAAGCTCCTGAACACTTTTAAGTATACATTTTTTTTTTAAACAGTTAAATAAAACTTTGCAACAACAACAAAATAAATGAATCAGCACTAGAGTTTGTCTCTCTTTGAAAACACACGGGAACGTATGACGTGGAAGTAGGCTTTAATTTTCACACAAAAGTTCTCAGACAGCCAGAATCATTCCTCTTTCCCCACTCAAATGGGGCTTAAAATACATGTTTATTTTGGTAGTAGTGAGGTTTTTTTTTTAGTTAGCAAGAGTAATATATGCCTACCATGATTAAATACATATACATATATAAAATGCAAATAGCTACAAAAATCTCTGTGAAAGTTTCAATGCTGAAATATGTAACCATAAAAAGGACCAGAAACAAATTAAAGCGCAATAATCTGCTACACAATTTTAAATATTTATTTATTTTTAATAGGCTAGTTACACAATTTGTAGTGGAAAATTGCTCAGTACATTAGAAAGTATTAATACAAAACCAATGGGGCTGAAAGAAGCCATTTTTTTCCAGGACAGATTTAAATCTTAAACATCTTGTCTATCTGTTCTTCTGAGAAAGGAAGAATGGCAACAAGAAAAACAATCATTTCACATAATAGCTATAATAATTTTCCATAGCAAAATAAGCTTTTGTAGTAGAAAGCTATCATATGAGTAAAAATATAGTAATAATGTTCATGTTATACAGGATGAAATGAATACTGTACTAAACTATTCTAACAGTAAAGTGCTATATTCTTTAGTGTCCAATCAAAGGAATAACCAGTTATTTAAACAGAGAACAGATTCTACACCATAAAGGAAAGCGTGTGAATGTATCTTCTAAGACAGAATTTATGAGGTACAAAAAGAATGCTTCTATCCATTGAACTCCATGCTTTGAAATGTCTTCAGCAGAGTTGAAATAATGGGTTCAGTATTTGGACACTGTATCCAGAATGTCCTAAATAAAACATATAATAACATTACCCTGAATTTCAGGGTTTTTAAAAATGGATGAGTTTATCAGGAAGTAGTTAACTGATACTTTGAAGGAGATAAAATGTAGGGCAGATAAATTCAAGAGTGGAAACGATGAATAAAATCTGGATGTGTATAGTATTTGGAGAAAGGAGAGGATAAGGAAAGAGTAGCTATGGCTGGCAGGAAATAGGATAAAAACCTTCAGGAAGCTTGAACACAGATTAAAGGTTTCCTCTCCTTGGAGCAAAACGTTTGAGAACTAAATTTCTGATGTGATTTCTGCCCAATCCTACATCCCACCTTGGCTAAGGGTGGTCTCTGCTTGCAACGGCTCATCCCTTAAGAACAACATTTTCAAAGATGCTATTTCACTGGTCACGTCTCAAGCAAATACATCTTTCTTCTATTTCTTACCTTTGCTATCTTTGTCCCTGTCAACTAAGGGACTTTAGATCTGGTAGCCTATAGAAGCCAGTCTTTGCTTCAATTTACCAGAAAGAGAAACCAAAATGCCCACTATCTGGTGGTTTCTTCCTCAATCATATACCTTGATGGCATTTATGATGTAACCAGCCTAAAACGTGGAACATAAATGCCTTTGATATTATCAATGACATAATAATGGTTAAAAAAAATAGATAACATTTACTGAGCACACTATGTTTCAGGTGCTATTACAAATCTTTTCTGTGTGTGCATACGTGCTAAGTCACTTAGCCGTATCCAACTCTTTGCGACCCTATGGACTGTAGCCCACCAGGCTCCTCTGCCAATGGGATTCTCCAGGCAAGAACCCTGGAGTGGGTTGCCGCATCTCCTCCAGAGGATCTTCCCCACCCAGAGACTGAACCCGAGTCCCCTGAGTCTCTTGCATTGGCAGGAGGATTCTTTACCACTGAGCTACCTGGAAAGCCCCATGAGAAAACCACATCAGTTGCCAAGTGTTTCCACCTACTTTAACAACGTTGTCCTTTCCAATTAAGGATAAGATGATAGAAAAATTTTTTGCTGCTTACATGTTAATGTACAAACACACATATAGGTACTTACTATGTGCCAGACATCATTCTGGGTATTTTTCAATATATTAGCTCATTTAATCCTCACAATAATTTTGCGAACAGGTACTACTAGTATCTCCATTTTATGCATGAGAGCTTTGTTAATTCGCCTAAGGTCGCACAACTAGACTGCACTGGAACTGGACCTTCCAATGATAATTTTGACTCAATGTTTCCTGAAATCATGAATTTCTAAGGTTATAAACTTAAAAAAAAAAGATCTCCAGGTTTTGCTAATCAGGACTGGTTTCTCATAATCACCATTGAGATGAACGATTTGGCCTAACATTATTTATCATCAACACAAAGAAACAGTCTCTTTTTATTCTTTCCTGAATGCGTGGTCAATAAAGAAATAAGATTTCTAGAATGATTATCTTTAAGTTGAACCAAGCAATTAAGTTTTGACATAAGTTTTTGTCCATTTTTATTTCCTCTTTTATAAATTACCAAATTATCCTTTGCCCAATTATCTTTTGAGATTTGGAAATAACTGATTAAAATATTTGAAGAAGGTTCTTGGCGCCCAGTGGAACTATTACCTCTGTTGATTTGAATACCAGGTACCAGACTTCTAAAAAGCTGAGGATTGTATTAGCTAAGAGAGAGACCAAAGTCCACAGCGCTGTTTTTTTTTCCCCCATAAAAATCACTTTGCTAAGGCACAAAACAAATGAAAGTGATATGAACTTTGTTTGTAAATGTAGATGGAAAATGACAATTTTTAAATATTTATATTCTATGATTAAAAAGCAGAAGTGTCCCTGATGCCAAGAAAATCAATAACAGCTGTTAAAAATCTCGCACTGAGAGAGGAGACAGCAATCTTTTCTACTCATTTCCTTGAACCACAGACAAAATATCCAGCTGCACTTACTCAGAGATGTTGGACACCATCATGGACCCCAGGGAAGGATGCTAGAGCTTCTTACAATTCAGAAGATGGGAAACTTGGCATCTTATTTTGCATTAGAGCCCTAATGAAGATGCAGTCCCTAATTCCTTAATGAGCCTCCAAAACAGCTGCTCAAGGAGGAAACCAAATCAATTTCTAAAGTTTTTCACCTAAGTGAGGTATTTGTGCCTCTAAAATGCCCCACCTGCAGGTCAGAAAAAAATGGGTGCTTATCCTGATTTTCCTCCTCTCTTTCACAGTCTGCACTCGCCCTACATCCAGTCCAAATGTCTCGAATCTGCCCATTCCCACAACAATGTGCCTTGTTTCAGCCCCTTAGCATTGTGTCAGGACTAACGCCAACAGCCGTCCAGCCACTGTTCCGGCTATCTGTATTGCCCTCCTTAAAGTGATCCTCTATGCTGACTAGATGACAGACGCCCCTAAGATAAAACATTTAGCCATTCAATGGTTCCCCACCGTTTTCTAACAGATCAAGTTTCCAGGCTCACCAGCATAACACAAAGTGCCCTTTGGATCTACAAATACCTCCATATACCTACAGCTCTCCTGACATTTGGGTCCTTAGAAGATGCCATGCCTGCTCTTACCTCCCTGCTCAGGCATATGCTGTTCCCTTCTGAAAGAACCTCCCTCCTCTCCTGTCAGCCTGCTGACTACTCTGCAACCTTGAGGACTTAGCTGAAGGGTAACTTCCTTTTGGAAGTGTTTTCTCATCCAATTCTCACATCCCAGGCTGAATCAGTGTCCTTCCTTAGTATTCTTCTCGTGACATTCTGGAAAAGTTAATAAATGAGTTTTCTTCTCTATTTGGTGCTAAACCTACCCTCGTATGCTGTGGGGCCTCCAGCTGCCCCAATCACATGGTGTTGTAATGAACACTCTTATCTGTCTCCCTTGATAAGAGACAGAGCTCCTTGAAGTGTCCTCATCATTTCACTCCATGTAGAAGCTATCAAAGTGTCTGGCATATATGAAGTACTCAATCCATGCTTGTCGGAGGACTTGAACTAACTTCATAAAAATAAGTTATGATATGTTAAAAAAAATTCACCTTATTAATTTCATCTTGGACAAACCAGATAAATCAGAGGGTAATTATCAGTATATCACAGGCTCTTCATTATACAAGAGGAGTTCTGCACCGTGGATTGTAAAAAAATATCAATTTCCTTACGGCACTTGAAATAACACTTGACCTACATACAATTTGGGGGGATATGTGTTAAGGTAAGATATGCCTTTTGTGTAAGATAAAGACATATTTATACAGGCTACAGGTAATGTAGTCATCAATGACATTTTTAAAACACGGGATACCAAGCACAGTTTAGTGTGATACTGAACGAACACACAGTAAGAGTGCTCAATAACTGTCTTGTAAATTCTTCAGAGTCAAATCTTAGACTGGCTGCTTTCTTTAGTTATTCTCTTTCATGTGAATGATAGGATTCACAGGATGGAACTTATTGAGTATATCTAAATGTGCCCCTGTCCCCAGCCAGAGTAGACTGGCTGAAGAATGAGCATCTGACTCACACTGGGCCAATCAGAGAATATCCCTGAAAAAAAAAGAGAAAAAATATATATGTATCTTTTAATCTTGGGACCAAGGGGCACCTGAGTCAATCCCTCTCTGATAGTGGGAGCTGCCAGATGTAAAACCAAATGTAAACTTTAGGAGTGACTGATGGTCATATTCCCTGCCAACTGCAGAAACTGATTTAGAGTCATTTATGTCATAGAGAATGAAGCCAGCATGGAGGCAAAAACAGAGATGAGAAATGGTAAGAGTCTTAGAGATGACCGAAGTCTAAGAGATGACAAGAGTCCAGTAGAAGATGAAAATCCTGGAGATGATGACTTTTGGATGTGCTGAAATGGTCCCCAGTCTGTCTGAGGTTCTTCTGCCGCTCTGCCCTCCCCAGTTTGGCTTCGTGAGATATTCCCCTCCCTTCCAATAGATTTGTGTAAGCTGGCTCAGGTTGGATTCCTGACACTTGCCAGCAAAAGAATCCTGATGGTATGAACAGATAAACAAAAAACCGATTTGCCTCAGTTTTCTCCCTCCTAATTCTTTTAGCCAGCTGGTTAGGCATAATGAAGGCATGGGCTAATTTACATGCGGTTCTGGTTCAAAGAGAGAAAGAAGGTGTTCATTTCAAACAAAGTCAGTTTCAGGCAGTACATACTAATAGAAATCTGAAGCATTCGATCACTTGTCATGGATATAAAAAACCTGTCCTCTTCACACAAATTAACTGTGGGATTGGAATGTTTGTGGGAGAGACCAAGAAACTACAAAGGATTCCTTTCTCAGGGTTCTTTTGGCTTTTGAACCCTTGATAATGCAAGAAGTGTAAGAGAATTCGCTAATCTAGAAATGAATTTTCCTAATAAAGAAGTCTGAGCATCGAAGAATTGATGCTTTCAAACTGTGGTGCTGGAGAGGACTCTTGAGAGTCATTTGGGCTGCAAAGAGATCAAACCAGTCAATGCTAAAGGAAATCAAGCCTGAATATTCATTGAAGGACTGACACTGAAGCTCCAATACATTGGCCACCTGATGCAAAGAGCCAACTCATTTGAAAAGACCCTGAAGCTGGTAAAGATTGAGGGCAAGAGGATAAGGGAGCGACAGAAGATGAGATGGTTGGATGGCAGCATTGACTCAATGGACATGAATCTGAGCAAACTCCGGGAGATGGTGAAGGACAGGGGAGCCTGGAATGCTACGGTCCATGGGGTCGAAAAGAGTTGGATACGACTGCGCGACTAAAGAACAGCAAAAGAAAACTTAGTGGCTATAAGGCGTTGCTTCAGACGGAGCCTACAATTACGCTGGAATTCGCGTTAAGTCTGGACACAAAGCATCTTTGCTGATACCAGCCTTTCAGACCTGCTCTCTCTGCTGCAGCAGGGGAACCACTTGCTAGCATACACCACCACCATAGAGCTGCTCTTCCACCCTGACCGTAGCTTTCCCCGCCTTTGGGGGCACGGATGTCGATGACCCGGTGGCCCCGGGATGGCTCACATCTTGGTGCTCTGACTGCCCTGAGCTCGAAGCCTCCCCTTCCGGTTGCCCTGCTCCCCAGGAGATGCCTGATTCTGGGGCACAGCCGGGCTGGTGTTCCCCGGGGCTCCCCTGTGTTTCCAGGTGCCTCTCTCTTTGGCGTGCTGCCTGGAAGCACAGTCCCTCTGGACAGAGCTTGGCCCAGTCTGGCTGGCTCCCTGCTCGGCTTGCGTGTCTTTGACAGGCTGCTGGACAGGGGACGTGCCGTCCTGCTCTGGGGGATCTGAAGAAGCCTCTCCCGTCTGGGACCTACCCCTTCTACGATCCTCTTTTTTTCTCCTCGGATGCTCATGGGCAGCAGAGCCCTCCGATGCTGACTCCACCGAGACCTCCTCACTAGGGGGGTGTCTCCTATGAGGGGGTTGACCTTCTGGAGTTGCTTGATCACCGCTGAGGGTAGCTGCATTTTCTTGAGATAATCCTCCAGAATCCTTTCTTTTCAAAGCCGGTCCTTTCTTCGACCTGGCTCCCTTCTGAACCAGGTCATCTGCAGGGAGGTTGGCATGGACCTTTTTCCTGGAATGATGTACGTTTCCCCTTTTCTCTTCCTGGACCTGGGCATCTTTAGGCACTGGTTCAGTGTTGGGTGGTTCAGGAATGTCTGGTGTCTGGACTTTTTCTCTCCGATTCCCTTGAAGGCTCCGGGGAGGGCTGGGGTTGGGGTGGCTGGGGGCCTTGAGGGGGGTTGGCTTCCTCTGGGATTCTGGCTGCAATGCTGTGTGGTGACCTTCAGGTGGCATCCTTTTCAGGTGTGTGGGCCCTTTAGCTGTCTCTCTGTGGCCAGGAAGTTTTTTTTCCTAGCTCCTGTGGGCTGTCCTGGCTTATGGTTTTGGGGTGAGGCATGCATATCTGAAATCTTCTTGCTGGAGGAGTGGGCTGCCTTGGGAGTCTGCCTTTCCTTGGCAGACCTCGAATCAGAAGGATCCATGTTCTGAGGCAGCTGTTCTGAGAAAGGAGTGGAAATTCGGGGGAGCTTGATTAAGTGGGTCTCCCCTTCCTGGGGTGGGTGGGGGGCAGCTAATGGCTCTTGCACCGGAGGACTGATAAGAGGGAGTTTCACCTCCTGGACTTTCTCTTCCTGGACTTGCTGGTGGCTGGGGCCCTGATGGGGGCTGGGGTTGGGTGGCTGTTTGGAATGGGGGGAGCTGATGAGAGGAAGTTTACTGGGGTCTTCGTCCTGAGCTACCTGGGGCCTGGGAGAGGGAGTCACAGTTTGATCTGAGGCTGTTCCGAGGGCCTCCTCCCTGCTGGGTGACAGGAGTTTGGGCGTGGGTCTCCGACTCTGGAACGGAGCGAGGACCCGGGGCTGGGGCAGCCTGGTGGGAGCCAGCCGGCTTCTGGGAGGCAGAGTCACGGGTTCCCCCCTGTCCTGGGTCTGTGGGGTATCTGTTGAGTCCTGGGGATGTGGCATTTCTGGGTAAGGAGTGTCGACCCGGGCAACTTCCGCTTTGGGGACGCCCTCCTCGGGAGTTTGTTGAGAGCCTCCCGGAGGTGGTCCAGGCCTAACCTCGTCAGGGCTGGAGGGATCTCTGGGAGGATCATGATGGGAACTGCTGGCTTGCAGGCTGGCTGACCTGGTTTCCCCCTCCTGGATTCCCTGGAGGCTGAAGGATGCGGGGTCAGATCCTTGTGGAAGTTCAGAGCAGGGAGGGCTGCTGGGGGTTACCCTGGCCTCGCCTGATTCTTCATCCTGATCCAGCTGAGGGCCCTGGGCTGGTGGTGGGTCAGGATGCTGAAGAGGCCCTTGGGAAGGGGTGGTGGCAGGCTGCCCCTCTTCACGGGCTTTCACCTCGGATGTCTGGGCCTCATTCTCAGGTGGATTTGTGGTTGCTGTTTTTGAAGAAAGAGCTGATTGTTGAGCATCGCCTTCCATCTGGGCTAGGGATAAGTCTTGGACCTTCTGGAGAAGACCAGGCACTGATGGGCTTGGCTCTGCAGGAGGCTCAGCGCTGACCTGGCTCTTGGGAGAAAGCCCCTTTTGAGGGGCTGCTCCCTCCTGAGTCAGCTCCTGGTTCTGGGAGGGAGCCAGGCTCTGATTTTCAGGGACCTTTGTGGGGATCTGCATTCCAGAGAGATGCTCTGTTACCTGGCCATCCGCTTGCAGTTTCGCCAAGCGCCTTGGGGATGGAACCAGGTGTGCGGGCACCCCAGAGGCAGTCTTCTTGCTAGAGCGAGCTCCTGCTTTAACATAAAGAGAAGTTAGCTAAAAAACATCTTAACAAATGCAACAATGTAACTTTAGAAATTAATAACCAAAAATATCTTTCCTTTTTTTGTTGATGCACATAGGACCTTGAAAAAGAATAAAATTACACATATAGAAGTATTTAACAATCCTTTCTCCTTGGTATACTAAGTGCGTAGAATTATCTTATTTGATGGAATCAGGGCAATTTGGGGGCTTCTCATGTGGTGCTAGTGGTAAAGAACCTGTCTGCTAATGCAGGAGACATAAGAGACGTGAGTTCGATTCATGGGTTGGGAAGATCCCCTGGAGGAGGAAATGGCAGCTCATTCCAGCACTCTTGCCTGGAGAATCCCATGGATAGAGGAGCCTGGAGAGCGACAGTCCATGGGGTCGCAAAGAGTCGGACACGACCGAAACGACTGAGCATGCAGAGTAATTTTTAGTCAAATGAAAGCATAAACTTTTATGAATAAACATGAAGAGGCTTCTTCACAGAACCGATTTATATTCAGGTCTGAGAAGGGGCCAGAATATTTTCTAAATGAATGACCTTTTCATTTCACCAGCTTAGAGGTCAATGCTGCTTTCACGGTAGAAACTAGAGGATGGGCAGCTAAGCCAGACCAAGTCCGATCGGTTTCCTTGTTCAGTGGCCTGTTTCCTTGTCCCACATAGAAACTGTGAGCTCTGTAAGGAGTACCTAGCAAGGTGCAGAAGCTCAGCAGGCACTCAGTAAGTGAGTGATGAATGGAAGGAGGAAAGAAAGGATTCAGTGGGATCTCACAAGACGCCATGGCTCAGGGACGTTGCACCTGAGGCTCCACCATCCAAGCTGCTACCCATCCCCACTCCACCCCTCACCTGCCCAGGGCAACCTCTTCCCTCCAGATCCACCCTGGCTTCAAAAGTGACTCTCAGAGGCCAACATCTGTGCCAATGTTGCAGAGGGGGGTTGCCTTCTTCAGTCACCTGCATGAGAGCACACGTGAGTCCGGTCTCCTGGACACAATCACCTCAGCAGGCACTCGTTCAGGATAGAACCCATAGATCACTGTAACCCAGCCCTTAGGACACGGCTCTGAAAGGTTAGTGGTCAGAGGCGGCACATCAGTCTGGAACAGCCTTCAAGAAACCAGCCTCAGCTGACCTTGAGGGAGACTGGCTACTCAGAGGCCAAACCAAATCAGACCTCTGAGGGGGGCCCAGAGTGGCCCACCTCCAGGAGCCAGCTGGGCTCCTGGCCACCAGCCCCTCTCCTCCCACAGTGCAGGAGGCATTCGACCACTCCTGGTTCTCTCTGAACCTCCTAATCTGGTGTGCACCCCGTGCGTCCAGTCAAGTGAGAGGTAACCGGGGACAGGAAGGAGAGGGGGAACAAGGAAAATTTTGCCACGTGATGGGTTTTCTGAGGGGCTGCCCTGTTCATCGTTCTTAACATCCTAGTTTATAATGGTTATAAATTAAAATATGAACTTAGTCAAGAAACAAGGTTAAAATAAAAGAACAGTAAAAAAAACCATCTAGAACAGGCAGGTTCGTAGAGACAGTAAGGAGATTAGAGGTTGCCAGGGCCTAGGGGTGGGGTGTTGGTTATTGCTGAACAGGTATAGAGTTTCTGTTTGGGGTGATGAAAAATACTTAAAATAGGTAGTAGTTATGGTTTGCAACATTGTGAATATAAATAATACCTTTAAGGCGTACACTTAAAATGGTTAAAATGACAAATTTCATGTTGTTTGTTAAACCACAATAAAAAGTATTTTAAAACATAGAAAATTCTAAGAATGGTGAAATCCAATGCTGAAAGTTCTTTGAGCCCCCCTGGTTTCCAATAATCAGATACACAAGGATTTTTCTGCCCCACTTTCACAATTTAACCATTCATATAACTTGGCAAATGATACCAGGCCCCTCATTAGAGATAAAGGCACCACTTTATGGACTAGTAAATTGCTCAGTTTTCCCCTTGCTAGACTCATCATTGCCATCATTTTTCTCTATCATTAGTCAGAATTCTGAATGATTTTCAAATAAAATGTTGTTTTATGACCTCTGTAGTGAGAACTCAGGGTGGTGGTTGGATCAGCTTTTTAAAAGCTTTACTGGAAGTACTGACAATTCCAGAAATCACTTGTAAAGAGACAAATGGAGAGAAAAGACATCACATATACTGGGTTGTGAATATAGTGAGTTTTCCTTTATTTTATAGACATTGTATTGTTTACTCAGGGTTTTTTTTTAACCATCTTGGTTTAGAAATGAATATTACCTGCACTGTTGTTGGGGGGAGGAAGGCAATTCTGTACCTTAATTGATATAGGATGGCATCATCGACTCAATGGACATGTGTTTGAGCAAACTCTAGGAATAGCAAAGGACAGGGAAGGCTGGTGTGCTGCAGTCTATGAGGTCGGGAAGAGTTGGACACGATGGAGAGACGAAACAACTAAAAAACTTGAGGGTTTACAATTACTCTGTGCCCAAAGTTATTATTTTATATTTACATGTATTAAATGAAAATTTAATTAGTCTCTCCTCCAGTGAAGGTTTGCACTTGTGGGTCCAGGCTAATGGGCTGCTACACTCAGAACTGATAAACAGTGGACTTACTTTCTTCACTTCATCCCACTCTCATCATTAAGTGTAGAATTTAAAATCGCATTCTCAAGTACAAATTAGCAACATGAAATTCCTAAAGATACAGCTATGTATTAGCAATCCAAATGTGTGGCAATCGTTTTCTGTCTGCATTGACACAGGATCACTGCTTCTATGAAAACACCATTGGCAATCAGATTTTTGTCTGCAGTGAAGCTGACCGTATAGATGGACAGTTTAGGCCCATTGTGGAAAACCTCAGCTCTGGAAGAACACATTTTAACATGTTCCAGAATATTATATATCGGTTTTTTTTTTTTTCGCTTCTTAGAAATGGGAGTTCTAATCAAATGAATGATTATTGGTGAAAGTTTGAATGCAAAACTGAGATTTCCTCTTTCCAGTCCAATTTTTTAATTGCTAAGGCAAAACTGGCATCATAGAATCTTAAATATTTTTAATTTCAATTTCTTACCTTTGACAGCTCAATTATACATGAACGTGATCCCACCACACTAAAATTATGGAGTTTTGCTTTTCAGGATCCCATTTACATGCATGAAAGTAATGAAAGTCTTTATATAGACATAGCTAAACCACAGAACTTTAACTCAGACTGACCCAGCTCAGAAGGGAGGCCGAGAATTGTGAGCCAGCTGAGCCTGTGGCAGTGACCCTTCTGGGGCTCTGGACCTTTCTCAGGGAGTCACAAGGGTCACCTTAAGGTGATTATGGCTAGGCCTTGCTCTCCCGCCGGGAACCTGTTACCATCTGCTCCACGCTCCCTGGCGCGTACCTCACCACCCGGAGACTCAGAGGGGCCGCTGGCTCTACTCTCTGGCCACTAGAGACAATGTATAAGCTTCTTAATGAGGACTATGTTAATTAGAATTTTTAAATACTTGAATAATATCTGGCCTCCACAAAATCACTTTATGTGCAAATTTACCCTTAAACCATCAGCTGAAAAAAGTACCTTCTTCCACAGATGAACTGCATAAATCAAATAGAGTGTTTGGCTTTTAAAGAAAATATATCAGTTTCCAAATAGTAAGCCTGTCAGAAAAACTGGGTTCTATCAAGGCCAATGATTTGATATAGTGAGTACAAACCCTCCCATCTAATATTAAAAGCTGGGACTCTATTAGTCAATAACTGGATGGCCCAGTTTCAGGTATTAAATGTATCTGAGAGTAAGAACACTTTTACAAATTCCATAAGTCATACTTTTCATTAAATCAGACAGGTCTAACCTAATTAGTCCAAATAAATGAAGTTTCATAAAACCGTTTAAAACAGAAGTCTATTTCCTTACGCACACATTATCTGGTCTATTAATTTGCCAAATGGCACACTGCAATCAACAGTCAGTGTTCCTGACGGCTGCAGAGAAGATGAGCTGTGTTGGCGGGGGTGGGGGTGGGGGTTGGCGGGGGTGGCCACATCCCATCGCCTGGGGTGCTAAGTCCTGCTCGGCAGTCACAGTTCAGAGGTGCCCTTGGTGCTGCTATGTCTCAGTTGCTCGGAACTGCTCAGGCTCAGGGGACTGACTCATGGTTCTCCCAACCCATGAGGGGCTGATTTAAAAGCCAGAAACACCAACTTATTAATTTACAATGGGAGATGGGCCTGGTGCAGGGATGGGGCAGGGTGCTCTCACCTAGGGGACAGCCCCATAGGGACACGTCCACGCAGGGGACCAAATTAAACATCAGAGGTTGCTGGGATGGCTAGCAAAGATTTAAAGCAAAGGGAGCCATATTTCCTCAAGAGAAACGTACGTGGAGCTTCCATGGAGGCCTCATGAGATAACACTGTACAATTGGACAGGCAAAGCTTTCTAAAGAACAGAGCCTGACGCAGAGGCGGCGGCCAGGCAGGGTGGACACTGCCCACCCCTCATTGGATGTGCCCCTCCACAGACTGAGTGAAACCTTTCCTCCTCCAGGGGTGCCCATTTTCTCAGCGTGCACTTTCTTCTGGTATTTTCTACCACTCATCTCCTGTGAGACACACCTGGGAGGAAAACGCTGGTCATTATATGTTGGGTGCCACCATTTTCAAACCAATCTCATTCCAGGATTCCAAGGGCACCTCCCCTCGAGAAAGCGTGTAGAGTTGCAAAACAACACAGTTAGTTTGAACTTTGGCAAAAACCGTGACCTGACCTGCTGCTGGCTGGCCAGCATGCAACCCAGCCAGCAAGATCCTACTGGGCAGGGTCACAAAGGCCAAACCACACGACAGACCGCCTGAGCATTCATAAGCGCGAATGCAGGTCAGTCCATCGAAGAACTTCTTTCATGAGGGCATTCTTTGATGATGATGATGCTGATAGTAAAATACATGTAACCTAAAATTTGCCATCTTCACCATTTTTAAACGGGTGGTCCAATAGCATTAAGCACACTCACACCATTCTCCAGCCGATCCCCAGAACTCTTTCCATCTTGCGAAACTGAAACTCTGACACCGTTAAACAACACTCCATTCCTCTCTCTCTTCCAGCCCCTGGCAACCACTCTCCTTCTTTCTGTCTCTATGGTTTGTCTAGCCTGGGTACCTCATATAATTGGAATCATGCAGTATATGTGTTTTTGTGGCTGGCTTATTTAACTTAACAGAAGGTCCTCAAGGTTTATCCATGCTGAAGCAAGTGTCAGAATTTCCTTCCTTTTTAGGCTGAATCATATTCTGTTGCATGTACAAACTGTATATTGTTTATGCATTCATCCACCAATGAATGCTTGGGTCACCTCCACTTTTTGGCTATTGTGAATAATGTGGCTGTGAACATGCACAGACATCTGTGCAAGACCCTGCTTTCAGTTATTTCGGGTATATACCCAGCAGTGGAATCACTGGATCAGATGGTGTTTCTAATTTTAATTTTTCTGAGGAACCACCATACTGTTTTCTGTAGCAGCTCCACCATTTTACATTTCTAATTTCTCCACATCCTTGCCAGCAAACTTTCTATTTTGTGTGTTTTTTTTTTTTTTCATGGTAGCCATCCTAATAGGTGTGAGGTGGACTTGGGGGAAAACTGTTAAAGACATCTCAAAATACTCATGTACTGAAATTCTAAGTTAGGGCTTTAGAATTTCTAGATTCCAAGGAGAGGCACCCACATATCCCATTTTATTTGCTGCGCATGATTCATGAGGCAGGTGGGGAGGATTAACTCCATCTAACAAGAGGGCAAACTGAAGTTCAGAACAGCTAAGCAGCCTGTCCCGGGGGGCAGTTGGACCAGGACCACTCTCACATCCTCTTCCATTATACTCCGAAGGGCCGCATTTTGAGGACTAGAGCAGCGCAAACAAAGAGGGAAAGAATCTCTTGGATTGAACAATGCTGTCAGGCAGAACACCACCCCAGCCCCTAAGGAGCCAAGCTTCCAGAAGGCTGAGTTCTGAGCCATGGGACTGACCCACATCTAACTAGTACCAGCCTGCAAGGAACTGCCCAGCACATCCGTGAAGGACAGTCCTCTGAGATCCATTATGGTCACCTTGACAAACAGAGGGACACATCCAGAGGGGCTGTTTCACACAATTTGTTTGTGGGGACAGTAACACCAGAAGAAGGACAGGGATTAAAGAGTAAGAACCAGCTTTAGAGGACTTCCCTGGTGGTCCAGTGTCTAAGACTCTGTGCTCCCAAGGCAGGGGGCCCAGGCTTGATCACTGGTCGGCGAACCGGATCCCACGTGTGACAACCAAGAGTTTGCATGCCACAACTAAAGATCCCACGTGCCACACATAAGATCTGGCACAGCCAAATATACAGATAAATTTGTTTCTTTAAAAAAAAAAAAAAGAACTAGCATTAGCCTGGTTGATGAGTCCTCAAATAACAGCCCATAGATTTGTTTTCCTTTCAATGCAAACTAAGTTCTGGCACAAAAGGGACAGGACCGTACCTGTGGTTGGAGCCAAACTCATGGCAGTCACCTCAGAAAATCCAAGGTATTCTCTAATGAGCTTACTGAGCTTTTGGTAGGCAACATCCAGATCATCTGAAGCAGAGGAGAGAATTCACTTTAGCAACAGACATATATCAAAACAGAGCCAATCTGTGGCAATAATCATTTAGCTAGATCTAATTGCATGAATATCGTGGTAGGCAGAATTCTAAGACCCAGTGACACTTCACCCTTGCTTAATCACACACACATACCTTGAGTGTGGGCCAGAACCTGTGAGTCTGATGAGCTATGACTCCTGTGGTTATATTAGGTTTTATGGCATAAGGGACTTTTGCAAACATAATTAGGGTTATTTATCAAGATCCTAATAAATCATTTACTATCCTAATAATAAATATCCTAGTAAAATATCCTAATAAATAATTTATTATTCTAATAAATAATTAGGGTTATTTATGAGTTTGGGCTAATCAAAAGGGAGATTACCCAGGTGGGCCTAATCTAATCATATGATTCCCCATAAAAGGAGGTTTTCTGTTTGGAGACAGACAGGACACTCGAAGCATGAGGAGGAACTTAATAGGCTGTTGCTGCCCTGAATGTGGAGGGGCCCACATGCACAGGGCCTGAGATCAGTCTCTAAAAACTGAGGGTCACCCTTGGCAGCCAGCCAGCCAGCAGTCAGGAGCCTCAGACAGGAGCCTCTCACAACCATGAGAAACTGCCTTCAGTCAACAGTAAGAACATACTTTGGAGCAGGTTTTTCCCCAGTGATCTTATACTTCAAAAATAAAACTTTGCTGAAAGTTACTGACCTGCGTTGATTACTGCATCAAAGTACCCTGGATATTTCTGATTAATTTTAATATAAAGGTCCACTCTGGAGACAGCAAATTCAATCTCTACACGACTGAATAATCCTTTTCTCCTCAAGTAGCCTTCATATTTTTGCTTGTCCATGGGTACCACCAGGATATATCGAGGCTCAAAATAGGAATGTTTTAAACTTCTTACACCCTATGTATTTAAAGAAAAGATAATAAATTAGAAAGAGACAATTTAGAAATCATTTAGGAAATATGTGACAACATAGGTTTAATCAGTAGTGTTGTACTGAAGAATTTGTTTACTCTGTATAATTAGCTATTATTTTCCTACAAATACCTCAGGATTGGATTACTTCTCTTTGTGTATCAAATATTATGTTATCATTAGAAAAATAAGAATTCATCCTACTTGGTTATCCTTCAACTGTTCTAAGGAACATGATTGTTAAAAAAGAAAATTGCTAGAGACAAATAGGTATGCTCCCAGAATACTGCATATTTATAGCTGAAAAGCAATTTCAATTCTACTTTTCAAAAGGCATCCTTGCAGTGGCAGGAGACAGAGATCTTACCAGAGAGAACGGGTCCTCTGTTTCCCCTCTGTCATCAGCTTGGTCCCTTCCTGTTCCTAAACCAGCAGCCTGGTGGTTGGCTGGTTCCTATTACATCTCACAGCCTGTACCCAGAGCATGGGAAGGCCAGGCTCCTGATGCCCTGATAACCAGGAGCCCACGCAAAGCAGGTTAGCAGTGGCCGGCAGCAGTGCTCTGAGGAACCAGGGGCCTGGGTCAGGATTGCAGCTTGCTGGCTTCTGTGACTCTGTGCCAACTCCTCTGTGAAACGGAAGTTCTTTCAAATGGACTCTGAAGTTCCTTCCATGTCAATCCAACCATCAGCAGTTTAACTCGGTGTTCAAAATCTTTGTTTTTAAAAATTCAAGGGGAAGAAATAGAGACTCTTAAAAAAAAAAAAAATGCCTAAAAGAGCCAACGACAAGGAGAGTTTGGAAAAAGGATTTAGCTGGGTGGGAAGAACCAGGAATAAAGCCTGGTTTATAGACTCAACCTCCTGGAAATGAGTAGGAGGAAGCTCTCAGGAAGGAAAAAAGTAAAGCAGGAGCCAGAACTCAGAACCACTGAACTGGAAAAAAGTGGACACTGGAGCTGGGGAGTGTCTGCACTCAAAGATGCATGCTTTTTGTGTCTGCCTTGTTCAAGGAAGACATTTTCTGGGAAAGGTCTTAGTTGTTGTTGCTCTGGCTAATTAGCATAGAAACAAAGTAAACCTTAAGGATGACCAACCAATCAATTGCAGGAAGATAAGAACTGCAGGGCTTTAAAGTTCAGAAAATTAATTAGCTGGAAGAAACTTGAGCACTTTCACTGAAGCGAGGCAACACTTATCTCCTGGATGGTAGCCCACCAGGCTCCTCTGTCCAGGGGCTTCTCCAGGAACATGGGACCAGGTTGTCATTTCCTTCTCCAGGGGATCTTCCAGACCCAGGGATTAAACCCAGGCCTCCTGCATTGCAGGTGGATTCCTTTATTGTCTGAGCCACCAGGGAAGCCCTTGTGGGGACTAGACCAACACAAAAGACCAAAAAGGGATCACAGTCTCCTGCTCTTCCAAGTCAGAGAGGAAAAGGTTTAAGGGAGAGGTAATCAACAGTAACAGAAAATCTGACACTAGATTTTGTTTTCTGTGTGTTTGGTGTAATGGGATCCTTTAATCACTTTTTTTCTTTCTGACAAAAAAAAAATGTTACACTGTTCAGAGAAGGTAACTGAAAAAAAAAATCAACTGTATTTGAAGATCTCAAATATTTAATATAACTACATAAGTTTTTAAAACAAATGCATACACCTGCTGGATCATTGAAGAAGCAAGAGAGTTCCAGAAAAACATCTATTTCTGCTTTATTGACTATGCCAAAGCCTTTGACTGTGTGGATTACAATAAACTGTGGAAAATTCTGAAAGAGATGGGAATACCAGACCACCTGACCTGCCTCTTGAGAAACCTGTATGCAGGTCAGGAAGCAACAGTTAGAACTGGACATGGAACAACAGACTGGTTCCAAAGAGGAAAAGGAGTACGTCAAGGCTGTATATTGTCACCCTGCTTATTTAACTTATATGCAGAGTACATCATGAGAAATGCTGGGCTGGAAGAAGCACAAGCTGGAATCAAGATTGCCAGGAGAAATATCAATAACCTCAGATATGCAGATGACACCACCCTTATGGCAGAAAGTGAAGAAGAACTAAAGAGCCTCTTGATGAAAGTGAAAGAGGAGAGTGAAAAAGTTGGTTTAAAACTCAACATTCAGAAAACGAAGATCATGGCATCTGGTCCCATCACTTCATGGCAAACAGATGGGGAAACAGTGGACACAGTAGCTGACTTTATTTTTCTGGGCTCCAAAATCACTGCAGATGGTGACTGCAGCCATGAAATTAAAAGATGCTGACTCCTTGGAAGGAAAGTTATGACCAACCTAGACAGCATATTGAAAAGCAAGAGACATTAGTTTGTCCATCAAAGTCCATCTAGTCAAGGCTATGGTTTTTCCAGTAGTCATGTATGGATGTGAGAGTTGGACTGTAAATAAAGCTGAGCACCGAAGAATTGATGCTTTTGAACTGTGGTGTTGGAGAAGACTCTTGAGAGTCCCTTGGACTGCGAGGAGATCCAACCAGTCCATCCTAAAGGAGATCAGTTCTGGGTGTTCATTGGTAGGAATGATTTTGAAGCTGCAGCTCCAATACTTTGGCCACCTGATGTGGAGAGCTGACTCATTTGAAAAGAGCCTGATGCTGGGAAAGATTGAGGGCAGGAGAAGGGGATGACAGAGGATGAGATGGCTGGATGGCATCACGGACTCGATGGACGTGAGTTTGGGTAAACTCCGGGAGTTGGTGATGGACAGGGATGCCTGGCATGCTGAGATTCATGGGGTTGCAAAGAGTCGGACACGACTGAGCGACTGAAGTGAAGTGAAGTTAAGCTAATTAGGATTTTAAAATTTTATATTATTATTACTTTTTAACTTTTTGGCCTCGCTATGTGGCAGGCAGAATTTTAGCTCCCTGAGCAGGGATCGGATCCGAGCCTCCTGCAGTGGGAGCATGGAGTCTCAAACACTGGACCACCAGGGATGTCCCCCAAATCTCACCTTTTGTATGCACTCCTTTCAGGCCTAGAAGTGTGCTTCCTGCACACCATAGCCTCCTCCCCAGTCCCAAATACATACACAGTTTTACACACTGAAAAGAAATTGATTGAATGGCAAGTACTTACTTCTATTTCCATATGAACACAGCTTGCTAAACCATCTCTTGCGATACCTTCTATGGTGTCCCTACTTAATCCGTACTTGTGATTACCGTAATTATAGGTTAGAATGAATTTCCCCTGTGAGGGAAGAAGTAAAAAGACTTTCCAATAACAGCTGCCATCATGGAATTTAATATAAATTAAATGACTTGATGTCTTCTTTCTATATGACTCCATAAAACTTAAAAATATTAGCGATTATATAAGGATGACAATGGGTTTAAGAAACTTAATATCAAACTGTGATGGAGAAATTCATTCAGAATTCCTGGCTGGCGAAAAAAAGAAAAGGCTTTTGGAGATAATCTGCTGACCAAATGTTAGAGCAGAGTGAAGGCAATGAAGCTTATGGTAGACAGATCATTTTGCCTACTGACCCACTTCCTGCCAAATGTGTGCTATAAACCTTCATTAAGGAGAAAGCAAAACTAATAGTTCACTTTGTGCCTCAGCCATTTTGGCTCTCCTAGCGCACCAGCTCTCCCCCAAAACCTTTCATTCCCAAAGGCCTTGCACTCCCAGATAAGCCTGAAGGCTGTGAATTACAGCCACATCCTCAAACCTTTGCATTCTGAGATAAGCTATAAAAAACAGACCCCTCTTGCTTTTCCTCATAAACACAGCTTTTTACTGGAACTGCCCCAAATGTATTCAGCAGCATTGTTGTGTGCCCTCTAGACATTTGAGGTGTAAATACTGCCTTCTTGTTATATTCTGGAAGCTCCTCCTGAAACTGTAGTCATGTGTAAAAAAGAAAGAAAGAAAAAAGAACTAGAAACATTTCTCAAAATTGTCTTGACTTTTCTTTGATGATATGATATTTACTAAACCACAAGGTGGAGGCTGATGACAACAGAAGGAAGGAAAATGCGAACATCCTTGGCCGCTAGGACTCTTTTGATACATGATTTTGAAATAAATAATGAAGTGAAAACACCTAAGGCTGAGCCCCACCCACCGAAGCCCAGCAACAGCCAGCACCATCGTTACAAACAGTAGCAGTCTGGGGGTCTCTGATGCTACCCTGTGCCTCCTGGCCTGGAGGTTCTGGAGATCCGTGGGGTTTGGGGGAGAGCTACCTGTCGGGGGGTGGTGTTGGAAGGCCATGAAACATAGGGTGTCCCTCATGTAGGATGGGTCTCTGGGGCATGTGTCTGGTGTGGGCAATGAGAAAAATCCATACCCCCCCCATAGTCAAATGGAATTTATGTTATATATTCTACAAGTTAAAGACTCAACAATAAATATCCTTAATACTTTGCCCGCTCAGTGTCATTCTGTGTTCTTTGCAACAAACACAATGACTCCTTTCCTTTTAATATCTATCTATCTATCTATCTATATACACAGATAAACAGATACCTGAATCTCTTGTCAGGCATGACTTATTTTATCTTGTTTACTGTGACTCATCCTGTTTTTTTATAGCATGTATTTGAATCACTTTCCAGATGTATCCTATGAGTTTGCTTACTTGTGTGTACAAGGGCACACAAGTGGATGCAAAAAACATGTTTTGGAAGAAGGTAGGGTTGGGAGAAATCTTGCATTGTACTTGTGTACATAAAACAAGCCTTGTTCAACTGATCTGTTAACAGCTGAGATGAGTGGTCCCCTAGCTTCTGGAGAGGTATACTCCTGGCATGGCTTCCGGCCTGTGGATTTCTTCATGCATAGCAATAATCTTATCTCAGACACCTCCAGATCTGTGGTCTTATTTCCACCAGGGAAAAAGAGGCTCTGCAGGTGAGTGACTGTGTGTATGGCCTTAAGAAGGGTTCACGTGTCTGTGGGCACACGGAGAGATGATCTGTGTTTTGGGGGGTGTGGAATGTATATTGAAGTGTGTGCTCGTCTACATGTACCCATCAGAGTGGGGAAGCGTGACTGTCCACAGCAGGTGTGCAGGGGTGGGGTGTGCCAGGGCTGTCTGTTAAGGGGGACTGTGACTTGGAAGGGGACAGGCTGGCTGGGGAGTGTTCCGTAGAGGGGTTCTGTGTGCAGAGGCTGAGTGTGTGGGTGTGACTGGTGCAGCTGACAAGGTGTCGTGAGTTTCTCCTCTCTAGGTTTGTCTCTCTTCACGAAACAGCCTCAAGCTCCCTTTAAAGAGAAGATCTTAACTACAAAATTCAAGTTAAAGATGATGATATCACAGTGAAGTCATGCATGTTAGCCCAGGCAGTAAAAGTGAGCGCTTTTCCCGTACACAAGAACTTTCATAGTGAGAGTAAAACTGGAAGACTAAATACAGCACAGACGTATGGTGATCCCTTAGACTAGGGACTGCTGGACTTACTTGATTACAGACAAGGTAAGGTCTGAAACATCAGGGGAGCCCGCGGGGCACTGAGATCAGTGGAACTAAATCAAGAGAAAAATGCCCCAGACTCCACCATGAGAAATTAACAGCAGTGCGGGGAACTCGTTGTCTTTCAACCCAAAGAGTCCTAAGAGAATGCTTCTTACTAATCAAGATAACTCCTCAGATTTCTATTATGGCTTTTAGAAATAGAAAGTCTCAGCGTACCCTTGGTACATTAAACCGAACTTCTAAAATATAGCCCTAGGAGAGAAAATCATAAAGAATTTCCACGATGTTCTTCTGAAAAGATTAGAGAGAAAATGGCCGAGGGACCACAGGGCTTTCTCACTTGGCTTCTCTGTGAATGCAAGAGAAAATATGTACCATGTATAAAGCTGGTCGTTCACAATTAAACTCAGAGTAACTGCAGAGTCTATGCTTCCATGCTCCACAATTGCCTGCACTGAGGTGTAAGCTCAGGTCTGTTATCTGAGGATGGGGCAGAGAAAGGACAGATGAAGGAGCAGGGGGCAGAAAGGAGGGAGCCTCTGCCAGTAAGAGCATCACTGGTTGGATGGTAATCTTTCAAAAGCAGAAACAGAGGTTAGTCCTTAATCCTGCCCTTCACTAGGCTTCAGGGGTGGAAAAAAAAAAAATCGGTGTAGGATTAATTTAGTGATAGAAAGAAGTGATGATAAGATAAACAAAATTAAGGCCCATGCCTGAAAAGAGAATAAAAAGGCTTACAGATTTATCAGTAGTGATGAAGATATGAGATACTCTTTAACTGAAATCATGGATGGATAATGTATTGACATTAGCAATATACCTTTGACAGATAAAACACACTACGGTTGTGAGGATTCCCTTTGATGCAAAGGGCCAAGAAAGAACAAATAAATTATTTTTAAGGAAATGAACTCAGAGACAAGGTTGTTGTGAATTACTACCGATGACTAGATGATCAGGGTTTCAGGGGGTAAAGCCTTAAATTGAATAAAACTGCCCAGAGCTTCTATGAAAGGGACCAGAGCAGGGTAGTGACCCTCACCCAGGAAAGCCACAGATCTCAAAGGAATGAAGAATCTTCTCTGATCTAATGTCGAGGGCTTCCAACTGTGTTAGTGACCTGCCTGCCGGCTCTCTGGGACTGAGGACTTCTCACACAGTGATGTTTCAGGGGAAGGTTAAGGCTGTGTATGCGTCCAGGGCAGACCAACTGGCTGTAGTGGTGTGTAGGGTCACAACAATTAGAAAGCACCAAAGACAGCAAACAGAGGGAGTGGTCTGTGGACAGAACATGCCAACTCCCTGGAAGTGCTCAATTCATAAGTTAGCTGCGTAACATCAGTTCTGTGGGAGTCAATTATCTTGAGTAAAATCTGATCATAAATAGCAGCACCTGACAAACACAGATCTCAAGAATTTTTCACGGTGCTCTTTCTTCCATTTTCTTAAAACATCTCTTTATTCGGTTTCACTGGAAATTTACAGCATTTTCTCCAAGATCATAAAGCAATGTGTGAATGATGATATATCAAAGGTATTAAAAACACAACTCAATGAGAACACATCCATGTAATTGTTCTCTTTTTTATCATGCTTTTCTAATACTTCTACCAGAGACCATGTATTTCTTGTGCATTACACATAAAGAGCATTCTTACCATGTTTTGCATTTCATCAAAAACTTCTTGAGAGATAAAATGATAATCAACCCGATCTCCTTCTCCAAAGTAAGGCGGTCTGGTTGTGTGACAGGCCCTGAAAACAGAAAGTAGATAACTCCTGTCTCTTTCTATTACTTTGAAATTCAAAATGGAAAAGGTTTGGCATAAAGTATGTTTTAAAAAATTAAAATGGATCCACAAATCATAAAGTAACATAGCCTTGAAAACCCTGATGTTTGGCAGTGTTAGACACATCCACTTGCTATACTGTATAGTGAAGTGAGTGGAGTCACTCAGTCGTGTCCGACTCTGCAACCCCATGGACTGTAGCCTATCAGGCTCCTCCGTCCATGGGATTTTCCAGGCAAGAGTGCTGGAGTGGATTGCCATTGCCTTCTCTAGGAGACCTTCCCCACCCAGGGATCTGAACCCGGGCCTCCCGCATTGCAGGCGGACGCCTTACCATCTGAGCCACCAGGGAAGCCATGCTGGATAGAGATTATACAAATTCTGGACTCAGTTCAGATGGGTCACTCAGTTGTATCTGACTCTTTGCGACCCCATGGACTGCAGCACGCCAGGCCTCCCTGTCCATCACCAGCTCCCGGAGCTCACTCAAACTCATGTCCATTGAGTTGGTAATAACATCCAACCATCTCATCCTCTGTTTTCCCCTTCTCCTCCTAGCCTCAATCTTTCCCAGCATCAGGGTCTTTTCAGATGAGTCAGTTCTTCGCATCAGATGGCCAAAGTGTTGGAGTTTCAGCTTCAACATCAGTCCTTCCAATGAACACCCAGGACTGATCTCCTTTAGGATGGACTGGTTGGATCTCCTTGCAGTCCAAGGGACTCTCAAGAGTCTTCTCCAACACCACAGTTTAAAAGCATCAATTCTTCAGCACTTAGCTTTCTTTATAGTCCAACTCTCACATCCACACATGACTCCTGGAAAAACCATAGCCTTGACTAGACAGATCTTTGTTGGCAAAGTAATGTCTCTGCTTTTTAATATGCTGTCTAGGTTGGTCATAACTTTCCTTCCAAGGAGTAAGCGTCTTTCAATTTCATGGCTGCAGTCACCATGTGCAGTGATTTTAGAGCCCCCCCAAAATTTAGTGTTGGATTATCAACACTAAGTTTTCACTTACTGTTCTTTATCACCTTCTGAGTCATGACCTCTGATATCACATCATCAAACTTTAAGAAATAAAACAATATTTATCACCCATACACTCTTCACCCAAATGTTTTCATACTCTCCCTGGTCTATGGCTATTTTCTGGAACGCTCCCTACCCCATTCCTCTATCTGGTTAGCCCACTTGTCTTCAGGACTCAGTTTAAGTGTCAGTCTCAAAAGGCCTTTCTGGACCCTCTGTGGCTGGGTTATGCACCTCTTCTTTATCCTCCTGTAGTCTCAATGCCTGCCGCCAACTCCTCCCCCGCCCCCTTGTTCAAGACCCCATCTCCTCCATTGCTGGAGGGTGGAGACCAGCTTGTTCCTCATTCCTGCCACACTCATCAATCTATATGAATTTCTGGAGAGAATCCATGATTCCAACACTGTATGGAATTCTCAGCTCAACCAGAGAGGGCTTTTCTGCCCGCTGTCTGAAATAGCATCCCCACAGCTTCCCTGATGGCTCAGATGGTAAAGAATCCACCTACAATGCAGGAGACCCAGGTTTGATCTCGGGGTTGGGAGGATCCCCTGAAGAAAATGGAAAATGGCAACCCGCTCTAGTATTCTTGCCTGGAGAATTTCATGAACAGAGAGGAGACTGGCGGGCTAGAGTCCATGAGTCTCAAAGAGTCAGACACGACTGAGCACACACATGCATGCAACCCAGCTCACCACACCCCAATTACTCTGTTACTCCTTCTCTTTTCTCTTTTTTCCCCAGGAGGATGTATGAATCATACAGAGAGCACGTTATGTTCCTAAAAACTTTTAAAATTAATTTTAAAAATTTTCTGCCATACCACAATGTGAATCACCCATAAGTATACATATGCCCCTCCTTCTTGAGCCTCCCTCCTACCTCTCCCCATCCCACCCCTCTAGGTAGTCAGAGGGCACTGGGTTTGAGCTCTCTGTGTCATACAGCAAATTCCCACTAGCTAGCTGCTTTACATATGGTAATGTATGTGTTCAACGCTGTTCTCTCAGTTCATCCCAGCCTCTCCGCCCCCCCACTGTATCCACAGGTCTGTTTTCCATGTCTGCATCTCTATTCCTGCCCTGCAAAGAGGTTCATCCTTACCATTTTTCTAGATTCCACATACATGCATCAATATACGATATTTGTTTTTCTCTTTCTGACGTACCTCATTTTGTCTAACAGGCTCTAGGTTCATCCACCTCACTAGAACTACTCAAATGCATTCCTTTCTATGGCTGAGTAATATTCTATTGTGTATATGTACCACAACTTCTTTATCCATCTGCTGAAGGACACCTAGGCTGTTTCCATGTCCTAGCTATTGTAAACAGGGAGCACTTTATCTCGTTCATCTTATCTGCCACTGCGTTCACAGTGCCTGGCCCATAGTAGGCATTTACCAAATATCTGTAACATGAATGAATTAATCAAACATGTGAAGTGGACAGTAGCTGTGATAAGCTCCATTTTAAGATGACTATAAAAATGACTTGCCCAGGGACTTCCCTGGTGGTTCATTGGTTAAGACTTGGGAATTTTCACTGCACAGGGCTCAGGCTTGATCCCTGGTTGGGTAACTAAGATCCCACATGACAGGTGGCATGTCCCCACCACCAGAAAAAATAAATAAATAAAGACCAGTCCAAGGCCACAAAGCAGGCCAATACTGGTCCCGGAACTAAACTGTGACTCCCAACTAGCTCAGGACTGTTTTGATTTCAGACATGCTGACTTCCCAATGCTAAGTTCTGGGAATGCAAACTGATTTTTAGATTATCCTATGGCTTTAAAACAGGAGATGCAAATAGCTAGACAAATGACATGCTATTTCATTGACTCCTCACAAAAAGATATGAGGTAGGTATTATTGCCATTACCATTACCACTGTTATTACCTCATTACTACTGTTCTCATTTTACAGATGATGAAATTGAGACACAGCAGTGAAGTAACATGACTCAGTAACAACCACAGGATGACACCGAAGTCAAGTCCTTTTAGGATCACACTAAGAGGCAAGAATACACAGAAGAACTGTACAGAAAAGATCTTCATGACCCAGATAATCATGATGGAATGTGAAGTCAAGTGGGCCTTAAGGAGCATCACTGCAAACAAAGCTAGTGGCGGTGATGGAATTCCAGTTGAGCTATTTCAAATCCTAAAAGATGGTGCTGTGAAAGCGCTGCACTCAATATGTCAGAAAATTTGGAAAACTCAGCAGTGGCCACAGGACTAGAAAAGGTCAGTTTTCATTTCAATCCCAAAGTAAGGAAATGCCAAAGAATGCTCAAACTACTGCACTATTGCACTCATCTCACATGCTAGTAAAGTAATGCTCAAAATTCTGCAAGCCAGACTTCAGCAATACGTGAACCGTGAACTCCCTGATGTTCAAGCTGGTTTTAGAAAAGGCAGAGGAACCAGAGATCAAATTGCCAACATCCGATGGATCATGGAAAAAGCAAGAGAGTTCCAGAAAAACATCTATTTCTGCTTTCTTGAATATGCCAAAGCCTTTGACTGTGTGGATCACAATAAACTGTGGAAAAATCTGAAAGAGATGGGAATACCAGACCCCCTGACCTGCCTCTTGAGAAACCTATATGCAGGTCAGGAAGCAACAGTTAGAACTGGACAATGGAACAACACACTGGTTCCAAATAGGAAAAGGAGTACATCAAGGCTGTATATTGTCACCCTGCTTATTTAACTTCTATGCAGAGTACATCATGAGAAACGCTGGGCTGGAAGAAGCACAAGCTGGAATCAAGATTGCCAGGAGAAACATCAATAACCTCAGATATGCAGATGACACCACCCTTATGGCAGAAAGTGAAGAACTAAAGAGCCTCTTGATGAAAGTGAAAGAGGAGAGTGAAAAAGTTGCTTTAAAACTCAACATTCAGAAAACGAAGATCATGGCATCTGGTCCCATCACTTCATGGCAAACAGATGGGGAAACAGTGGACACAGTAGCTGACTTTATTTTTCTGGGCTCCAAAATCACTGCACATGGTGACTGCAGCCATGAAATTAAAAGACACTTACTTCTTGGAAGGAAAGTTATGACCAACCTAGATAGCATATTCAAAAGCAGAGATATTACTTTGCCAACAAAAGTCTGTCTAGTCAAGGCTATGGTTTTTCCTGTGGTCATGTATGGATGTGAGAGTTGGACTATAAAGAAAGCTGAGTGCTGAAAAATTGATGCTTTTGAACTGTGGTGTTGGAGAAGACTCTTGAGAGTCCCTTGGACTGCGAGGAGATCCAACCAGTCCATCCTAAAGGAGATCAGTCCTGGGTGTTCATTGGAAGGACTGATGCTGAAGCTGAAACTCTAATACTTTAGCCATATCATGCGAAGAGCTGACTCATTTGAAAAGACCCTGATGCTGGGAAAGATTGAGGGCAGGAGGAGAAGGAGACGACAGAGGATGAGATGGTTGGATGCTGTCACCGATTCAATGGACATGAATTTGGGTAAACTCCGGGAGTTGGTGATGGACAGGGAGGCCTGGTGTGCTGCAGTTCATGGGGTCACAAAGAGTCGGACATGACTGAGCTACTGAACTGAACTAAGAGCGTAAAGTCACAACCTCAAAATTTTCTCCATTTCAAAGTAAAAAACAAACCAGCTGTTATAATTCATACTATTGTTCCCCTGCCTTATAGCCAAGAACTAACAATAGTATAAATGTAAAGGTTTTAAGATCACACTTAAATTGCACACTCAAGAATGTGCACACATTCTAAGAGAAGACAGGCCAAACACCATGACCTTTGTTGCGCTGTTTGCTTGCACCGACATCTCTTCCCAGCATTTGGCAGGGACCTGAGACCCTCCGTTGGTTGGTGTCCTTGACAGTCAGGACAGATAACTCAGTGTCTTCGCTTTGGGTCCTGCGCACCCTTAGTGCAGCCTTTACACACTGTACTGAATTTGCATTTTCCAACAAAGGAATTGAGTGGCAGGGATTTTCTCAGAATTGCTAAAAGAAAGACAAAGCAAAGAAGCAATCTGAAGCTTCTGGGCAGGTAAATAAAGGGATGGCTTCACTGACATGGAGAATGCAGATGACAGAACCGGCATCCACTGTGGAACTTTCTATTAAGAAGGACCTGAGATGACCGACGGGTTTTTGAATCTGTCATCCAGTTTTCACACAGAGAAATGTTTGTTCTGTAGCATGCTGTCCAAACATGAATATCTTAAAAAGGAAATACTTCATAGTGAAAGCAATGTTCATTAAACTTAGATAAACACGATACCAGATAACGAAATTTGCTTGGGCCATCACCTTTATTATCTTTCCTCTCCCCAGTCTAAACATAATTTCAATTGTAATTTACATTTCTATGAGTTTATTTTTACTAACTAACTTACTAGTTAAATCATGGTAAATTAGTTAAAACCTGGTTTGTGATGGGAGCCATACTCCCTGTTAGTTTCATTTAACAGACAAAAGAGCTGAGTTAGCAATTAACCTCAGACTACAACACTGGTGCTCAAAGTCTAAGGGTGAGTTACACATTCTTAAAGGCCAATTCACTGGCCAGCTGTCATCTAGGATCCTAACAAACCAAGTCCATGGGCTGGGGGAGATGATCAGGACAGAAAGGAATCTGGAAAGCCAGGCCAAATAATGAAATGTCACTACATCCGGGAAGATGTAAGATAAGAAGCAAAGGTGTCTAAGAAGAGCTAGGAGATGGCTGAGGGAGTAGAATTTTTTTCAGTGTGACTCAGAAGTGTGCAGATTTAGAATCTCAATTCTGGACCAGACTGCCTTAAGAAATAATGAACTTGCTACTGCAAATATTTAGGCAGAGCGCATTTTGGCTGTGAGTGCATCCAAATTCAAGCGCATTTATAGAATGCCATATTGTGAGCAAGGGGACTGGGTGTTCACAAATGTCCAGGTATTCCGAGGGTGCTTGGTAGGCATGCCGAATTGGTCCCAATGCCCAACGCAAATGTGTATCAGTAAGTCGCTGGATACAATTTAAGAGATCAGGAACACAGAAGATTCCAGCATATGTGTCTGATGATCAAATTCCAGGAATCCACTACTCAGTCCACTTTCCAGTAACTACATACCACTTTCTAGTTTGTGCCACCAGCACCTGTCACTATATCCTCCCCAGTCTCCTAGTTTCCAGCCTTCCCTCCCCAAACCCTTTCCCAAACTGCCCACAGGGGCCACTTCCTAAAATGCAGCTGTGACCCTGACACTCCTCTGCTTAGAGATCCTTTATGGCCAGACCCCTGACTTCTCCTCTGGTCCCATCTTCTGCCATCTCCCTCCATGCTTCACACTTAGGCAGGCTACAGTGTATAACACTCTCAGTTAATCCAATGTGCCTGTTGTTCTTTCTGCCTGGACTGCATTCCCTGCTCAAATCTCACATCCCATTTACCCCCGATTTCTTCTGTCACAGAGGTTCTTCACTTCCCTCATCATAGCACCCATCAAACTATCTTGTTAGACGGCTTTACTTAACTGAATCTCATATAGGTTGTAAGCTGCCAGGAGGACAAGACCCAGGTCTGCTTGTTTCACAGTTTTATCGCTGGAACAAGGCACATAGATAGTGCTTAAGAAACACTGACTGAAAGCATAAACAAACCATTGTACTGGTCTGCCACATCAGTATAAAGGGGCATTAGATTAGACGGCACTGGGGAGCTATAGCTCATATCATCTCATATAGCTCAAGAGCTATGAGTCTCTGACTTACTGTATTATTATGGAAAAGGTTATAAAAATAAAGATTTCTCTAAGAAGAATAAAGTTTTGCTTTCATGCCTGTTCAGATCACTTTCAAGGCCTTAAATCTGGAAGATGAACAGGCGTGCTGGTATTGTTTTATGTTTCTTTCATTATCCAGCATTCTTCCAGGAAGCTGTTGATCTGTGCAGTAATAGTAAGACTGGAAATAAATGGAGAGACTCAGAAGGCATGGCCTACCTCTAGGCCATGGATGCATACTCAGTTGCTCAGCCATATCTGACTCTTTGTGACTCTGTGGACTGTAGCTTGCCAGGCTTCTCTGTCTATGGGATTTTCCAGGCAAGAATACCAGAGTGGGTTGCCATGCCCTTCTCCAAGGGATCGTTCTGACTCAGGGACTGAACCCGCATCTCCTGCATCGGCAGGCAGATTCTTTATCAGTGAGCCGCCTGGGAAGCCCCATCTCTAGGTCACTTATAACTAATACTGGTAAAGAAAGAACATCCAGCCTATTCCTAAAACCAAGAACAAATAGTAAAATCAGATTCTGAGGCAAGAGAACAATCTCTCAGCCATGCCAATATTTGTTATACCACTGAGATACATTTTTAATATTTATACATCTGGATATGCAACTCAGTATGTGAATATTTCATTGAATGTCATGGTCTTGGGTAAATGCAATTTAAAAAGGAAGACAAAATGCCAGGAGAAAATGAGCTAACTAGGAGGGAAAGAAAAGATCCAAGCAAGCGCTAAAGAAAACGCTCTTGTAAATGTTTACATGTTTCACAGTGAGACTATATTCAAGCCTTTTTTTCCCATTTAATTAAAAATCAATAAAATTTATGTTGGCTGAAGACTAAAATAAAAGAAAATCTAAACAAGAGCAATGGCTTGCCCCTGAGGATGTGCTTTGGTTTTATCATTTGTTTTAATTAGAAAGTTGCCGCATATCATCATAGTACTATCTGACTTTCTTATTGCATGAAATTAGTGGTTTCCTAATATTCTTTATGGTCCAGTGATATCTCTTTGGGCTCCCCAGGTGGCGCTCATAGTAAAACAACTCGCCTGCCAGTGCAGGAGACGTAAGAGATGCGGATCCCTGGATCCCTGGATCCCTGGATCTCTATCCCTGGATCGAGAAGATCCCCTGGAGGTGGGCATGGCAACCCACTCTGGTACTCTTGCCTGGAGAATCCCATGGACAGAGGAGCCTGGAGGGCTACAGGCCAAAGGGTTGCAAAGAGTCGGACACAACTGAAGCGACTTAGCAAGCACGCATGACATGTTCTTTGATCCATGACTTGGTGAAATTCTTAGAATGACCCTCCTATTTACAAGCCCTGACCTCTGCCTCCATGAAGATGCCAATGTATGGTCAGACAAGGCTTTTGAGCCCATGAGGGAGGAGGGAGGGTGGCTGCAGGTCTTTCCACTCAGGTATCTTTCTACTCGCCACTAATCCTATCCAGAGGAGAAAAAGAGCAGTGGCAACAGTACCGTTAGAGGAGCAGGAAGCTAATTTTAGGATTTTTGCTTTGTCATCTTGTGCCTCCAGACAAATTGCATATGATGCTAACTATTTGAGGTCTGAGTTCCCCACCTTCAGAGTCTCTCCATTTATTTCCAAATACATTACAGACATTAAAGCAAGGGCCTCATCAATATTGTTCCCACTGCATCCTCAGGGCCCAAAACATGGGAAGAACTCAATAAATCTTTATAGAAAGAATGGATGGACAAATGAATGAATCTCTTCATCTCTCCATGTACCCATCAGTGGAGGTTGGAAAAAAGCAAACACCTATGCTTCTTAGCACAGTAATTTCCCACTGAATTTTGCATGTAATACCATTAATTAACTCATCCATCCATTCAGACAATCACTTAGTAATTCATTTAATAAATATTTCTCATGCAGTTAGAAGTGCCTGGCCATCTGCTGAACACTGGGAACTTAGTCATGAACAAAGCTGGCATTGGTCCCCACCCTCACTGGGCTTACAGTCGAGCAGGGGAACCAGGCATTAAGTACATCATCAAAAGCATGATGGACAGACATTTGTAACAGTGGAAAAGCAGGATTTAATGAAAATGAACATTGGTGGGGTTGAGGTGGGGGCTATCTAGTGAGAATGTCAAGGCCAACTGGATAAGAACCTTGATGATGACTCAACAGACATCTCCAAGAACACATCTGGCCCTACATGCCTCAGAGAGTAAACCACAAACAAACACGAAGGATGGGCTCTGAATCATTGACAACAGAACTGGTGTCAGACATGTGACAGGACTTTTAAGCAGGAAAGCCTTGGTTCATGCAAGTTACTTCGCTAAAAGGTTCCAGGTTTACACATTAGCACCATAGTCAGGAGATATCTTTTCTGCCCTAATTTGATCATCCATTCACTATGCTCCACTTATCTTTCGAAGCAGGTTCCATACCTCTGTATAAGCATAAAGACACTCTGTACTTTTCAATTCTGATATTAAGTTTTAATTTACTTTTTGTTGCTTCAGGGTGTTTAGAATAGATTAATGAGTAAATTCTTCTATAGTATTTGTTTCCTGGAGTTGTTCAAATGATGGATATAATTTTAGATCTCTAAATAAATGAACCTGTTTAACATAGTGTTTACATTGTTTGAACACGTGTAGCTTAAGGGAAGGAACTTGTCTGTAACAGCATTAGAACATAATTTACATGTCTTTTTCTTGCCATCTTAAGCATCTTTGCAGTCACATTCTCAGCTCACTGAGAAACATCACTAATCTAAAAGTAAGGTCTTTGCTATATGTGAAAAAGGAAAGAGGAAACCAGTTGAAAAGGCCACAGCGATAACTCTAAAACTGAGACATGGAAGCCTTTAAAAAGTCTCTAAGTCCAGCTGATGATTTCCCCGGAAGGTTCTTGTGTTTTGGCTATATCTGGCTATCTTAACTGAGTCATCTGGGAATCACATAGCGAGATATTTGCCCCAGAAAACTGAAAGGGTACTGAATGCTAACCTGAGGGTGAGGAAAAGGAACTCTTTGGCTCTCATTTCTCGTTTCTTCCTTCTGAAATATGCTTCCAAAGAGGAAGACCTGAGCGGAAATAAAGCATGCTGGCAGCGTGCACTCCGACAGCGATGAGGAGAGGCTGTGACTGGAGTGCAGACCCACCCCTAAGCCCCCAAACACAACGTTGTGATCCGCGTGTCACACCACATGGCAACATGAGGCCATACCCCAATACCACGAGGCTTAATTAAAACCACGTGTAGTTCCAAATCTTGGAGCAGGATTTTGGCTGTGGCTGACTGCATCAAAACATTTGGAGGGTTAAAGTAAAAAAAAAAAATTAATAAATACAGTGTATATCACAATGTAATAATCAGCAAAGCAGCTCATAGCCTTCTATGCATGTTTTTTAACTTGCTTAAAATTAATAGCCATTGTGAGTAACAGCCGACATTTTACAGCCTTAGCAGCCAATAAACTCACCCGTATCTGAAGTAAGTGCTGAACTGTCTGCAGAGGCGGTGAGCGAGTTCTCGTTTACCACATGCTTGAGGACCGGCCAATACCAGCATGGGGTACGGGGCATCCAGACTAGGCAGGGTGCTGCAATAAAGGGCAGAGCAGGCACGGGCGTTAATGCATCCGGCGTGGAAAGCTGCCCACGTCGCAGTCATGGTGAATCCGGCTATCTGGCACTTGATATACGCAGACACGGTATGGAAGGATGGTCCTACTTTCCAGAAGCAAGTTGATTACAAAATAGCAAAGAATTTACTTTAACACCATTTTTAGAAGGAAAAACATGGTAGGAGAGATATTCATTTCTGGTTGATGGAGTTTTCCCCCAAGAAATTCAAAATGAAAGAAATAAGACTTGCCCTCTCAGAGGTAAACTTTTTCATATCTTTTTTTTAATAATTACTTTATTTTAATTGGAGGATACTAACTATACAATATTGTGATGGTTTTTGCCATACAGCAACATGAATCAGCCATGGGGTATGCATGTGTTCCCCCATTCTGAACTTCTCCTCCCACCTCCCTTTACACCCTATCCATCTGGGTTGTCCCAGGGCTTTGGGTGCCCTGCTTCATGCATCGAACTTGCACTGGTCATCTTTTCTACATATGGTAATATACATGTTTCAATGCTATTCTCTCAAATCATCCCACCCTCGCCTTCTCCCACTAAGTCCAAAAGTCTCTTCTGTGTCTCCTTTGCTCCCCTCAATGTAGGATCATCGTTACCATCTTTCTAAATTCCATATGTATGCATCAATTTACAGTATTCGTCTTCCTCTTCCTGACTTACTTCACTCTGTATCATAGGCTCCAGTTCTTATCTATTGATTTAGAACACTGATGTGGGGACTTCCCTAGTGGTCCAATGGTTCAGAATCCTCCTTCCAACACAGAGGATGTGGGTTCAGTCCCTATCAGGGAACTAAGATCCCATGTACGATGGGGCAGGTAAGGCTGCACACAACTCGAGAGGCCTACATGCCACAAATACTGAGCCCTCAGGCTCTAGAGCTCAACTGCTTAAACTAGAGAGTGCCTGCGTGCCACAACGGAGACCCAGGGCAGCCAAAATAATAATAATAATAAAGATAAAATGGCAAATTTACTATAAAAAAGAACACATGTGTGCAAAGAAAATAATAATCACTTACATTTACATAAGCAATTACTATGTGCCAAGCACTATTGTAGGCATCTTACCCGCATTACCTCATTTAGATATTGCAGGAAGCTAATGAATTCATTCTCCCCACTTCACACACGAAGAAACTGAAGTACATAGAGGTTAATTAACATGTTCAAAGTAACAGCTAGTAAGTAAGAGCTGGTATATGAATCTAGGCATGGCTTCCCGGTCTAAAAGACCAATTTGGGCTAATTTACATAAAATCTCTTTCAACAGGCAGAGCTGAAGTGTGTGGGTTTCACTCATGACACAAATTCTAGAAATACAGACTAAAATACAATATTTTGAAAACAATATGGCTGAGGTGTAGATTCTATGAAGCACAGGGGCAGCACAGCATAAGTTTTCAATCTCTCTGAACACTCACAGAAAAACAGAAAAACTCGAGAACAGAAGTCCATGGAAAATGTGGATAACAAAACCAGATGAAAAGCCACAAAGCCACAAGACTTTTATGGCACTGGAATCTGTGCAGGAGGAAGGAGGAGGGAGTGATGGGCAGCATTTGAGAACAACAGAACCCCAGAACAACAGGTATCCAGCAAAAAGCAGGCAGGCTGGAACTGTACATGTCCAAAAGCCTACACATGAATGCTCATAAAAGCTGTATTTGCAGTAACCAAACACTGAGATCAGCCCAGATGTCCTTTGAGAGATGGTTGGTTAAACTAATTGTGGTGTATTCAACAAAGAATACTACTCAGCAACACAAAGGAGTGAACCATTGATACATTTAACAGCTTGAATGAATCTCCAGTGAATGAGGCTAAGCAAAAAAAAAAAAGTCAACCCTCAAAGGTTATACATATACTATATGATTCCATTTATATAGGGTCAGGGAAGATGAGAAGGATGGAGGCAGCTGTTGCTATTAAAGGGAAGCAAAGGGATTCACATGACAAAACTCCTGTATCTTGACTGGAAGTATGTTGTGCTCAGTCATCTCCGACTCTTTGCAACCCCATGGACTGTACCCCCTCAGGCTCCTGTGTCCATGGGATTTCCCAGGCAAGAATACTGGAGTGGTTGCCGTTTTCTACTCCAGGGGATCTTCCCAACTCAGGGACTGAACCCACGTGTCTTGCATCTCCTGCCCTGGTAGGCAGATTCTTGACCACTGTGCCACCTGGGAAGTTACCCATTTCTATCTTGACTGGAGTGATGCTCACGTGAATCTACACATGATAAAATTGCACAGAACTAAACGTACACATGAGTCCACGCAAAACTGGTGAAATCCGATAAGGCTGATGGACTGTATCAATGTCAGGTTCCTGGTTTTGATATTCCACTACAGCTAAGCAAGACATTACCACTGAGGGAAACTGGGTGAAAGATATCTAGGCTTTCTCTGTATTATCTCTTACAACTGCATGTGAATCTAAAATTGCCTTGATAATTTTTACGTGATTAAAGAGAAAAAATTTTGAAAGAAGGTGATGAAAATTGAGGATAGGCAAAGAAGATCTACTTCCTAAAGGAGAAAACCAAAACCTACAGAACAGAGCAAATATTACAGACTGTCATTCAGGAAAAAAGCTTCCTGAAAAAATAAACAAAAAACAGTATACAACATACCTGAGAATATCAGCCCAGAACAACTGGGCTAGAAATGCTGTAACAATAATACTAAGGCATAGTCTAGTGAAATAGCTGGACTTTAAAAAGGCAGTGTGTGCTGAACTGTGTCCAGTTATTTGCAACCCCATATACTGTAGCCCCAGAGAAGGCAATGGCACCCCACTCCAGTGTTCCTGCCTGGAGAATCCCAGGGACAGGGGAGCCTGGTGGGCTGCCGTCTATGGGGTCGCACAGAGTCGGACACGACTGAAGCGCCTTAGCAGCAGCAGCAGCATACTGTAGCCCACCAGGCTCCTCTGTCCATGGGATTTTCCCAGGGAAGAATACTGGAGTAGGTTGCCATTTCCTTCTCCTTAAAAAAGGAAGAAGTGGGGGTAATTATTTAGCTAAAAAGAGAACACACGATTTATACAGGAGAGAAAATTAAATTGTCATCACATTTTTGACAGCAATTTTTGCACAAAAAGAAAATGGAGAAGCACTTTTAATATATTCAAGAAAAAAAAAAGTGTGAGTCATGGCTTAAATGATTTTCAAGTGTAAAGAGCAGATAACTGTCCATATTATCAACATGGACAATTTCAAGAGATACTGATTGCACAGCCCTTCCTCAAGAATGTGCTAAAGAACAAGCTTCATACAACTAAAATGACTCACGAGGCATCACTATAAGGGCTGGCGGTGGGCAATAAATATGCAGTTACCCAGAGAACTAAGGCTAAATGACAGCAAAGGAGAAAGTACAGTGTGTGATGGATATATGCTCTGACAATATAAATATAGTGCCACTATTTTTTAAATGGAGTGATTGACACTTATATGAAATATATACAGTAGGCAAATCCATAGAGACAGAAAGTGTATTAGAAGTTACCAGGGGGTGGGGGTAGCAGGAAATGAGGAGTTATTACCTAAGGGCTACAGAGCTTTTGTTCCAGGTGATGAGAAACTTGGAAACAGATGGTGGTGATGGTCGGCACAATACTGTGAATATAATTAAGGCCACTAAACTGTACACTTCCAAGTGGTTAAAATGGCACATTTTATGTTATATATATATATATATATATATATATATATATATATATATTTAACCAAAATAAAAAGCAATGGGGGATGGTTAACAGGAAGAACATCAGCAAAATGGTTTTAATGCTTCAGTAATTATTACTACTGGTATTCTGATACTGTTGTGGTATAGTATGGGACGTTAAAAAAAGAGTAATCGTGGGATGTTCTAATTTCATCTTCTTTAATGTCTTTGGTGAGGGAGAAAAGGAGATACAGATGTAACACAGGTGAAGTTCCGTAAAAGCTCAACTATAGTCTTGAAGCTGAATTGTATCAACTAAGGAGGTATTTTACTATCTATTTATAGATAGAGCTACCTAGATGCAGATTAGATAAACATGAAAGATTAAGTAGACGTAATAGGTAGGTACAAATAGGCAAGATGGATGGATAGATGAATGGATGGATAGATGGATGGACAGAAAAAAGAATCAGTAGATGGATCAATGAATGGAAGGAGGGAAGGAGAGAGGGAGAGAAGGAAATCCATTCCTAGCTTCTGTCCACTAAAACACCTACAAAACAATGACCAACCCAGTGGTCAAGACTGTCTCTAGTGCCCACATTGTGATTGGGAAATACCATTTCTCACTAAAACGAACTAGGGCTTCTTGGAGAAATGGCTGATTTCAGAATTCGGACAAGGCTTGGACAACATCAGTCTGGAGAACCCTGTCATATAAGACAGCAAGAAAGCCATCATTGACTACCAGGCCAGGGTCAAGACAATATGCAAAATCCATTTTCATATTGGGATCCTTACTTCAGTCTCGCCAGGAGAGAGGACAGTGATTCCCTGGTATCACAGCTTACAAGTTCCAAGAGAAAGAGTCAGGGTTTCTTTCCTGGAGGTTGACTGCTGGGGCTGCCAGGGAGCTGTGTCCTGACCCAGGGTGGGAAGGACATGGCATGCCTCCTCCTGCCTCCACGAGCTTTACATCATGAACACTGCTCCATCCCGGGGCATCCAGGGTGGCTTGGCCATTTGCTATTCTCTGACCGCCAGAAATGATCAAGAAATGTGTGTTTATCAGACACTGCTGTAAATTTGCTTGATACATATTGTTATATAAATGTACCCTAAAGCATGAAACAACTAGCAATCTCATAAACTAGGAACAGAAATACAATGAGGACAATAAATGCCCTTCTTTTAAATCAAATGTGCTTTTCCAGATGTATGCAAATAAATGATAAATCATTTCACCTAGAGGGCTACCATAAATACACAAAACCGTCAACGTCTACATGATTAAATTACATGTAAAAAATCATGTCCTGGATGCAAAATAAAACATTTTCTCTCTGTGGGAAACCAACCGGGTGAAGTACAGGAGCAGACCACATGAAGAAGAGAAGCCATTTATAACCCAGAGATTTTACAAGTATTTTTAAAATGCCTTTGGGTACTGATAGAAATTCTGTATTATACTTATAGTGTCAATGGCCATCTGCTTCAACAGAGTGTTTAAAAAGAAATGGAGAAATTGTGGTAAATCTGTCTTCAAACTTAGAGGTGAGGGTCTCTATTCCTGTGTTCAGCCAAGCTGGGTGACTCCTCCCTGTGGGGTTGATTGCAGCTCAGTGCAACCCCTGGAAAGGCTGTTTTGGTTTCCCTTTAGCGAGCAGGGACTCTAGGGACTCTCTAATATAGAAACTGTGGTCACGGTTGCTCTTTGGCAGGGGTTCTAGCATCCACTCACAGCTAAGGAAACACTGTCAGTGGATAGAGACCATCACAGTTCTCTGCTGATGAGACGAGGGTCTGAGGTTCTCTCCTATAGCAGGTATATCGGCAAACTTTTTTTCTTTTTTTATTTCACCATCCTATGTCACAGGCTTCCCTGGTAGTAGCTCAATTGGTAAAGAATCCGCCTGCAGTGCGGGAGACCACAGTTCGATCCCTGGGTCAGGAAGCTCCTCTGGAGAAGGGATAGGCTACCCACTCCAGTATTCTTGGGCTTCCCTGGTGGCTCAGCTGGTAAAGCATCCACCTACAATGTGGGAGACCTGGGTTCAATCCCTGGGTTGGGAAGATCCCCTGGAGAAGGGAACAGCTACCCACTCCAGTATTCTGGCCTGGAGAATTCCATGGACTGTATAGTCCATGGGGGTCACGAAGAGTTGGACATGACTGAGTGACTTTCACTACCATGTCACAGGCTAGCCACCATTCAAGAGTCCAGGTGAAAGAGAGAAGTTGAATCCACTGATCACCACACTTGGGAAAATGCCAACAAGGGAGTCCCATGTTTGAACATGTGATGATGAGATGCTATATCTGAGGCAACACAGCCTGTCAAATGAAGACCCGATCCCTTCCTCAGAGAGGTGAGAAAGCAATGGGTCACAAGAGAGATGGCTAGGGCAATGAGGAGGTTGTCCTGTGCTGACCACCCCAAGTTCCACCCAGGGCGTCTCTCAGAGTACCTGTCAAAGATCCTCTGTGGCTGCATCACGCTGTTGACCACATGGGTCATGTGGTCTTGGGCCGCGACCACTTCCGGGGGAGGGTTGTATTTATTCACGGCCGAGATCTTTTCCAGAATTAGAAATGCAAAGGGGAAAAAAAATTCATTGTGCAAGAAAGACAAGACTTTCTTTACTGAAATGTTCTAGACATGCAACCAGGAATCTGCGTTCACATCTACTCTAGCTTTCCTAAAACCTAAAGAGTGATAATTATTTTAAAATATTGAACTGGAACCCCTTGGTCACCTATTTCTTTATATTTTCTGGTTTGGGAGGGAAAAAGCAAAAAAAAAAAAAAACCCTCAAAAGTCTAAGATTACCTTTAATACAGTAAATGTGTCAACTTTTAGTAAGAGAAGAAGTTATAAAATTCTTAGTTCTAGATTCCAGGTAGCTGTTTTTGTAGAAGTTTTCCTCCTGCCATCATACCGAGAACTATTCCTATTATCTCAAATTCTACTAAACCTCCTCCTCTTTTAATATAACTTTCTCTTTTCCAAAGATACAGGCCTTTTCCTCATGACAGACAGTTGTCTGTTCCCCAGCTTTGCTATCACTCTAAATACAGTATACTTGTCTACCACATCTTTATCTAATGTGTGGTTTTGAATGTTATCCCCTTTGCAAAACATTAAAGGGAAAGAGAAATCTAATAAGTGCCTCTGAGTGTGAGAATAATAGCAGACCAGCATCTATAACTATTTTTAACCAAGATTTCAGAAAGGCACTTATGAACTGGAATATATCTGCCTCTCTGCATATTTATACCTGCTTTTTCACTCCCATCTCAAATTTGCATTGGGTGTAAGAAACCCCTCATTAGCGGAGATTTCAGCTGACACCTGTCACGACAGCATGACAAATTGGCTACCATAGGTATGGTGTGGGGGAGCAGGTGCTAGCGTTCAAGGTCTGGTTACTCTCAAGTTGTGTGTCCAGAAAAGAATCATTATCTTAAAGAGGAGAATAAAGGATTTAAAACACCAGAGTAGCGATCTGAGTCCTTTACAGTGATGTGGTAGAATGACATTGTAATGCATTTCATTATTAAGTGAAGATCTAGAGGAACACAGAATCACACAACCCCCACATATGATAATTTTCCAAACTTGTAGTCAGCCTTACAGCTGCCAGCCTAGGTACATGCAGGCTGCTTCAGTCTCCCACGGCCAGTCTCCTTACTGTACTAAAAGCAGGCCTTTCACTGCCTTTGTGTTGACGCTCAGTTCTGCAGAGGGTCAAACAACTAGACTCTAGGACAAATAAATGCTCCTTAAATAAATAATGAATGAGCATACTGTTATATGCTCATTTCTGGATTGCAATGGTCCTGCAGCAGACGGCATGAGCTTTTGAACCTATCAACTCATAAACACATGAAATATGACTACATACCTTTTCGTCCACTTTAATCTTCTTCTGATCCAATTCTGTTAATCGAAGTAGCATAAAAATGACGAAGGACCAATAGTCAGGCTTTTCCTGTTTAAAATATCAAGAGGGTTATTTTGTTGCCTTCCTTTCCCCAAATTAATAAGCAGTAGCAGTCTGCTTTCATGAGCAAGGCCTTCTACCCACGAATGCGGTCATTCACACTCACACACTAGGTCTTTACATTTTCACAACTGCGGTCCCCTTATATTAGCAACTCAAATGCAGGCTCTGCCTTGTAACTTATAAAGCTTTTCAAATGTGTGATCTTGTCACTCTCCCTGTGAGATAAGCAGGACAAACCTGATTATCTTCATCTCTAAAGAGAAAAACACCTGAGGCTCAGGGAGGTGAAGTATTTCATCTCATGTTCCATGGCCAGTGACTGAAACCCTATCTTCTAACTTAGAGGAGGTTCATTATTATAATAGTAGCAGTCCTTATTATTAATTCCTCATTATTTCTTTGTGTTGTTTTATATTAATTTTGTATCATTAATTACGAATTTGTTTTACAATAATAAAATGATATTCATTTATAGAACAACTCCCTTAATACTCTATCATCTGCTGTGTTAGGATTATCTGCTTTTTAGAAACATAATTAGTTATGTTGTATCAAGAAGCTAGGTCTCTTTGAAGGCAAAGATATTAAATGGGTGATGCATTTTGTAGATGAGAATACACACGAAAGGAATATACAATGGCATCTTTTGTGTACTTCAAAGTGCATATGTGGGAGGGGTTTATAAATAAATGAGGTAACATGTGTGAAAGGGTCTGTGCTCTTTATGAGTCTGGAACTGGGAGGGATGGCCACTTTAAACCCCTTCCTCTCCAGGGATGCTTTTACATTGTCTGCCACTATTCCCGTACCAAGCACTGTTTTTACTCTCAGACTGTACTTTTCATTTTTCATTTTGATTTTTTGCCTGCCTAGTTATGTTTCTCAAGTCATACACGCACAAAGAAAGGTACTCGGAGATACATACAAATTCAAGAATCTACGGCAGAGTGAGCGGAGGATATAGATTCAAAGGCGAATGAATGACATTTGCACAAAAAGGGAGGGAAACAGAGTGGAGCAGAGAGGGTCTATCACTGGCGACAAAAAAGAGAGGATCCAGAAAAAAGAAAAAGTCTGCATATTTGATATCCAAAGGTGAAGAATCACTAGGAAATAATTGATTTTTTCCTATAATCATTTTACAATGCCAGTTTTACAGCAATCCCCAGGATAATTTCTTTAGGTGCCTAATCTTAGACTTCTCCCTGATATAAAATAGGGGCCACATTCCATCTACGCCTCAGGCATTCTTGCACTAAAAAGACATTGCTCTATAATCTCAATAGCTCCCTCTTGATAATCTTTATTACCACGTGGATGAGTCACAAATGGTCATACAGAGTAGACAACTAATATTCAATTTCAGGCTTCACCTGCACTGATGGCGGAGCACGGGTGTGACTTTGCTTACCCTTCTAATAGAGAATGGTGATAAACACACTGTATTCACATTCTTCATGTTCTATCAAAATTATTTCATAAAGAAGAATTCCAAGAATGTTCTTATCCCTACCTCCCACCCCCAAAACAAAGGACGTCTTACCCGAATTGGATTTCTCAGAAGATTGAGAACTCGAAGGAGAGGTAGGTTTTCAATGTATTCTATTTCACCCAGCTCAGCAATCTGTTTAACCGAAAAACAAACACACACACATAGAAAATATTATAAACAGGCTAAATATACCAAGACAACAGAGAACATAATATAAGAGGAGCTACTTCGGATCCTATAAACTCAACTTATTTTAAAAATTCAGTTCAGTTTAGTCGCTCAGTCATGTCCGACTCTTTGCGACCCCATGAATTGCAGCACGCCAGGCCTCCTTGTCCATCACCATCTCCCAGAGCTCACTCAGACTCATGTCCATCGAGTCCATGATGCCATCCAGCCATCTCATCCTCTGTCGTCCCCTTCTCCTCCTGCCCCCAATCTCTCCCAGCACCAGAGTCTTTTCCAATGATCAACTCTTCACATGAGGTGGCCAAACTACTGGAGCTTCAGCTTTAGCATCATTCCTTCCAAAGAAATCCCAGGGTTGATCTCCTTCAGAATGGACTGGTTTGATCTCCTTGCAGTCCAAGGGACTCTCAAGAGTCTTCTCCAACACCACAGTTCAAAAGCATCAATTCTTCGGCACTCAGCCTTCTTCACAGTCCAACTTTCACATCCATACATGACTACTGGAAAAACCATAGCCTTGACTAGACAGACCTTAGAAGAGGTGGCAAGAATACACAGAAGAACTGTACAAAAAAGATCTTCACGACTCAGATAATCATGATGATGTGATCACTCATCCAGACATTCCAGACATCCTGGAATGTGAAGTCAAGTGGGCCTTAGAAAGCATCACTATGAACAAAGCTAGTGGAGGTGATGGAATTCCAGTTGAGCTGTTTCAAATCCTGAAAGATGATGCTGTGAAAGTGCTGCACTCAATATGCCAGCAAATTTGGAAAACTCAGCAGTGGCCACAGGACTGGAAAAGGCCCATTTTCATTCCAATTCCAAAGAAAGGCAATGCAAAAGAATGCTCAAACTACCACACAATTGCACTCATCTCACATGCTAGTAAAGTAATGCTCAAAATTCTCCAAGCCAGGCTTCAGCAATACCTGAACCATGAACTCCCTGATTTTCAAGCTGGTTTTAGAAAAGGCAGAGGAACCAGAGATCAAATTGCCAACATCTGCTGGATCATCAAAAAAGCAAGAGAGTTCCAGAAAAACATCTATTTCTGCTTTCTTGAATATGCCAAAGCCTTTGACTATGTGGATCACAATAAACTGTGAAAAATTCTGAAAGAGAAAGGAATACCAGACCACCTGACCTGCCTCTTGAGAAATCTGTATGCAGGTCAGGAAGCAATAGTTAGAACTGGACATGGAACAACAGACTGGTTCCAAAAAGGAAAAGGAGTACGTCAAGGCTGTATATTGTCACCCTGCTTATTTAAATTCTATGCAGAGTACATCATCAGAAACGCTGGACTGGAAGAAGCACAAGCTGGAATCAAGATTGCCAGGAGAAATATCAATAACCTCAGATATGCAGATGACACCACCCTTATGGCAGAAAGTGAAGAGGAGCTAAAAAGCCTCTTGATGAAAGTGAAAGAGGAGAGTGAAAAAGTTGGCTTAAATCTCAACATCCAGAAAACGAAGACTATGGCATCTGGTCCCATCACTTCATGGGAAATAGATGGGGAAACAGTAGAAACAGTATCAGACTTTATTTTGGGGGGCTCCAAAATCACTGCAGATGGTGACTGCAGCCATGAAATTAAAAGACGCTTACTCCTTGGAAGAAAAGTTATGACCAACCTAGATAGCATATTCAAAAGCAGAGACATTTAAAAAATTGCTCTTGTGAATATCTAGCCTTTCAATAAGAATTCCATAAAGTCACAAAGAACAAGAGAATTACTGCGTGTTCCTTCAATAAATGTAAACTCACAGCCACATTTGCTTTTCTCCCCTCTGGATAGAGAACAGTGAGGTAGAGAGATGTTCCTCATCTCATCCATATTTAAGGCAGGAATAAGATAGTATGTAGAAACAGAGAAAATGCAAAAAATGCATGTATGGGCTACGTGGCTCTCCCCATCACTCATCCTGTCTAGCATTCAGTTCCCCAGTCCCCGTCCCCATCACTGCTTCTGCTGGTTATTGTGGTTATTTGTGACTGGGGAAGCCTTCTTACTGCACATAGCTCTATCATTTTATCAATGAGGTCACTGTTTTAAGAAAAGATAAAAATGGCAAGTTGTATGACATATTTCTTGATGTCAATGTTACATGACTTCACCTGAAAACTCTTTGCTAAACTATACATTTATGAGTTATACATAACTCTTGAGAAGACTTTCAAGAATCTTCTCCAACAACATGGATTGAAAGCAACAATTCTTCGGCTGTGTAGATCACAACAAACTGTGGAAAATTCTTAAAGAGATGGGAATACCAGACCACCTTACCTGCCTCCTGAGAAACCAGTATGTAGATCAAGAAGCAATAGTTAGGACCAGACATGGAACCATGTAATGGTTCAAAATTGGGAAAGGAGTACATCAAGGCTATATATTGTCACCCTGATTATTTAACTTATATGGAGAGTATGGCATGTGAAATGCCAGGGTGGATGAAGCACAAGCTAGAATCAAGACTGCCAGGAGAAATATTAATAACCTCAGATAGGCAGATGACATCACCCTTATGGCAGAAAGCGAAGAGGAACTAAAGAGCCTCTAGGTGAAGATGAAAGAGGAGAGTGAAAAAGCTGGCTTAAAGCTCAACATTCAAACAACTAAGATCATGGCATCTGGTCCCATCACTTCATGGCAAATAGATGGGGAAACAATGGAAATATTGACAGACTTTATTTTGGAGAGCTCAAAAATCACTGCAGATGGTGACTGCAGCCATGAAATTAAAAGACACTTGCTCCTTGCAAGAAAAGCTATGACTAAACTAGACAGCATATTAAAAAAGCAGAGACATTACTTTGCCAACAAAGGTCTATCTAGTCAAGGCTATGATTTTTCCAGTAGTCAAGTATGTATGTGAGAGTTGGGAGTATAAAGAAAGCTGAGCACTGAAGAGATACATTTGAATTGCGGTGTTGGAGAAGACTCTCGGGAGTCCCTTGGACTGCAAGGAGATCCAACCAGTCCATCCTAAAGCAGATCAGTCCTGAGTGTTCATTGGAAGGATTGATTCTGAAGCTGAAGCTCCAATACTTCGGCCACCTGATGCGAAGAACTCACTCACTGGAAAAGACCCTGATACTGGGTAAGATTGAAGGCAGGAGGAGAAGAGGATGACAGGATGAGATGGTTGGGGTGCGTCACTGACTCGATGGACATGAGTTTGAGCAAGCTGCAGGAGATGGTTAAGGACAGGGAAGTCTGGCGTTCTGCAGTCCATGGGGCCGCAAAGTCAGACACAACTGAGTGACTAAACAACAACAACCACAAAACCATATGAAGAGATTTGGAACCTGGTCTTATGACTTCTTAGGTCTTATGACATCTTAAGTCTAATGACTTTATGAAGTCTTTGACTTCTTACGACATATGGGACAGTGAACAAACGAATTAACTCTAGAAGTTGACAATTTAATATGCAAGTCACATAAAAATGAGGAGGAACAGTTTTTCCTTTTATTGAAAATCCACTCTTGCCAGTCCTTAAGACTGTCTTTTTAAAATTTCTTTGGGAGGAATGATGCTAAAGCTGAAACTCCAGTACTTTGGCCACCTCATGCAAAGAGTTGACTCACTGGAAAAGACTTTGATGCTGGGAGGGATTGGGGGCAGGAGGAGAAGGGGACGACAGAGGATGAGATGGCTGGATGGCATCACTGACTCGATGGACGTGAGTCTGAGTGAACTCCGGGAGTTGGTGATGGACAGGGAGGCCTGGCGTGCTGCGATTCATGGGGTCGCAAGGAGTCGGACATGACTGAGCAACTGAACTGAACTGAACTGAACTGAACGGAAGCTCACTGGAGAAAGAGTCATTAGATCTAGCTAATTAGCACCGTCACAGCTGAACAGAGAAATGTCTCCTCAGAAATGCATCTTACCCCAGATAGTCTCTATGTCTCTTTTAGGGTCAGGCAGACTTTTCATTTTCAAGAAGTAAATAATCAACTTACTTGTGAGATCTTTCCCAAAAATACAACAAAGTACTCAAGATGAATTAAATCACAATGTAGATCTTCTTGCACAAGAAGTGAGCTACAGGTACCAACTGAATATAACATTATTAGGAGCACACACGCTTTATTAAAAATAAAATATAATTCAGAGTGAAAGCCAATTGATATACTTTGTGAAGTAATGTGTGCATTAAGCCAGAATGGAAACTAAATAAGTCCAGTCTCCAAATTTATCCAAGTTGCAAAAACAGGCTATTGTTACAAATAAAAAAAAGTGAAGTCACTCAGTCATATCCAGCCCTTTGCAACCCCATGGACTGTAGCCTACCAGGCTCCTCCATCCATGGGATTTTCCAGGCAAGGGTACTGGAGTGGGTTGCCACTTCCTTCTCCAGGGGATCTTCCTGACCCAGGGATTGAACCCAGGTCTCCCGCATTGCAGGCAGACACTTTACAACCCAGGTCTGCCACATTGCAGGCAGACGCTTTACAGTCTGAGCCACCAGGGAAGTTCTGACAATTCACTTCCTGTGCCTCTTCTCATTAAATGGAGGCAACACCAGCCTGAGGCTATTCTCTTGGCTCCAGTTTCCCTGCTCTGACATGTCAGACATTCCTAATGCAATCTTTCTACCCTAAATTTCACATGAACATAGCTATTTCACAAAGTCATGTGCACTTAGTTCCAGTTTAAACCTTCAAAATAATGAAACCAGGAATGTTTAAATGCTAAGAATCACTATTTATATTAAAAAAAAAAAAAAAGTCCTTCATCTATTGCTCCAGGAGGCTTTCTAGAATATTTCTGAGCTGGCATTGAATGTGATAGCACTTGAGACATTAATAATGGGTCCTAATATGTCCTGTTATGTAGACACTAAAACCAAGACATGTAAAGTATGACATTACCTTATTATCCTCGAGGTTGATCACTTCCAAGAAATCATGACCCTCTAAGCCTTGGAGGCTACTGATCTGATTCTGGCTCAGATCGAGGATCTGCAGGACTCTTAGGTCATCCAAACCTGTGATCTTCTCAATCTGGTTATTGCTCTAAAATTGATAAAAATGCACTTAATGTCCTAAAGAGAAAACTGCAGTGACAAGTTTTCATTCTGGGTACACTGCCTCAAACCACTTAAAATCAGTAAGACATTCTTGTCTCCCTCCATTCCCATCATTCACCTCCCTAAACACATATACATACATCATAGAAAGAAATCATGGTATTTCAGCTGGAAGACTCAGAACATAATATTTTTTGCTACAGATAAGCAGATGAATGTTCATAAGAACATTGTTCAATAGGAACGATTAAAGCTAGGCAGTATAAAATTTGGACACTGCTAACCTCAAGCCTAATGGCAGCATGACTCCATGCTCTTCTTTAGAAATATAAATTTAACAACAATTGTTTCATGGCCATTTTAACAAACCACTTGAATACTACAACTCCCACATCTACTCTGTCTTCAGAAATATTCTGAATATAATCACTTCATATCACAAGGTTTGTTGTAGTCTGATATATGCTTCTGCTTATTCATGCTCTTGGTACCTTTCTCTCCTCTTGAATCCAGGCTGCACCTATGATCTGCCTTAACCCAAAGAATATGGCACAAGTGTCCTAGTTACAAATTCTAAGACTTAAGAAGGTGTGGCGTTGGCTCCTTTTGTGTCTTGGAGCCCTGAGCTGCCATGTAAGAACTCTAGCTCCTCTAGAAAGAATCTGCGGAGATGTTAAACAGAGAGGAGCCCTGAGACTAGAGAGAGAGAAGAAACAGCTATTGCAGCATCTCAGCTGAGCCCAGCCCCCACTCAATCTGCTAGCTGTACACGGCAAGACCAGCAGAACCACCCAGCTGAGCCCAGCTCAGATTACAGAACTGCAAAATAACAAAACGGTTAACTAATAGAATTTCTCAACACCACTACATTTTGGGGTGGCATGTTCTAGAACAATACACACACAAACCAAGTTCTTAAATAATTCACACATAAACATCTTCTTAGACAACACCATGAAACAGAGAAAGATATAAGACTTAAATGGTGTTCTCTTTTCCAACCCCCATGAACCCATAACACAAATTATGGTGGTAACAACAATTTGCATTTTCTTGTACATTTCCCAACACACGCAAAATTCCTTAGGCTCATTAGTCTTTGAAGTATGAGAAAATGTCCCAGTAAAGCTAAACTCTGAGTTGAGAATCACAATAAAGACTAATTTTGAGGTTTCTACTAATACCATGTTATACCCATCCTTAAACTTTTAAAACTTTTACTGAGGACCTTATAACTAAAAAATTTTAGTATTCTCTACCACCTATAATATTTTTCCTGGTACATGCTTCCTGATACATTTAATAGTAAGAGCTCATTTTCACCCAATTTTTCATAAGATTTCACTTTAATAATGAGCAAGATTTATATTCATTAATATAATTTTATGGTTCTTTAAAATAAATTAATAAAATGTTGATAATCTATAAAGCTAGATGATAGTACGTGGGGATTCATTAAACTATTCCCTTTATTTTTCTATATGTCTGAAAAATTCCATAATGAGAAGGAAGAATACTAATGACCCCATTTGCCTAAGTCAAATTTCCTACTGTTCAAAAAAGTTCTAGAAACAGTAATAGAAAAAGGAAAGGAAAAAACTATACTGAACATAATATCCATATTAATTTAACTTATTGAAATAGGGCCTCAATATCCTATTTAAAATACACCCACATATCAAATTTACATACATAATACACTTCTTCCTAAAGACTTTTGATGTGCCATCGATGTGGAAGATAAACTGTAATTCTTTTTTAGTGTGTCTCTGATGGCTTTCAAAGTGGTAGATGCCCAAGAGCAGAGTAAGGCACAGAAATGTTTAATTGGATAGTCTATGGTCATAGGAGAAAGCAGAACTTGGAGAAATATGTCAAATCAGAATTTGAGTTGAAAGTCATCTAGTCAAATCTTTTATCCAGTGATGAAAAACTGATACGTCTCTCCTCAAAGCACATGGCCAGTTTCTGCAAGAACAGTTCCTTTTGCACTTTTCATCATGTTGAGCAGGGAAAAGGGAGCAGTTAGAAACTAGTTTATTAAATAAATGAAATGAGAAATAGTTTCAATCTCCCAAGTTGGGAGGGGGAAAAATAAACAAATGACGTTTACTAAGACACAATGATTTTTTGAAGTTTGGAATGGATTGTCCTTACTTGCTAAAGGAGGTGGCTGGCAGAACAGACCATGAGTGAACCATATTTTCCTTTAATATTTATTGTAAAAGTAGGGAATTAACAATTGGTTTGTATAGTGAATGGCTCTTTTTTTCCCTCTGAATTTATCTCAATAAAGTGAATTACTTTCAGGAGTACAATTGTTTTACTGATACCACAATTCTTTTAAAAAGCATGAAAACTATTGAAACAAATGAGTCTCATTTTATGTATTTTATTAATATATAGAAAAGAAAGCTTTACCATTCTCAAACATTTTAAGGAAAATGAATGATGGAAAATTCTGTATTTTCTAGTTAATCTTGGATGATGGGAAAGGGAATGGGGAACAATCTATCTAATCTACTTGTAGGAAAAGTAAGTTTTTTTATGCTTTTTCTAAAAGCTGCTTGAGATGAAACTGTCAACACAGTTTACTTATTCAGTTACTGAAACAAGGTCTTACGATAAAAGTGCTATGTGTTGTTATTCTTAATAACGAGCTGAATTCTCATTCCCTATGCGCAGCTGTATATCTCTTTCCACATGCCATGCTCTACTTAAAGTGAACAGGAATGCAATGTAAAAAGATACATAAAGAAAAGCATAAAGTTGCAACAAGCTGCAAATTGAATAGAACATACTGCCAAGAATCCTTCAAGTTATCATAATTTTAAAATGTGACTTTCTTTTATAATTTTTAAGTTTGCAATTTGACTTGCTGAAGTCATTTTCATTTACAGCTTTGCCACTGTGCCTTAGTGGACAGAAAATATGAAACTTCAGGGGAATAATTAAACTTTACCACGTCTCTACTGGCAGTCAGTAGTTTGCCCTCATCTAATTCACCGTAAGGAGTGAAGAGTCTTGAAAAAACACTTCAGGCTTCAAGCTTGGGGAAAGAAAAATTAACACATAACCAACCACCAGCTGTCTGTGGTTAAACAAGACAGAAATAATGCATCATATCTGTAAAAAAATCTGCAGATAACCCAAGATGCCATCTTAAACAACAGTTCAACAATCTTCTGTGGGATAGTTAACATAAGAGATTAATAAATTACTAGTCTCATGGCTTAAAATCCTTGCCTATCCTGTGACAGATAAAATGAAGAACAGAAAAGCCATCTAAGGGTAGGAAGGAAGAAGAAAGACTCCTAGGTCATCCACAAACTACTTTATCAGCCCCCAAACTAGTGAGCTAGACTATTACTTCAAAAATACTGTATATATGGTTGGAACTAATATGATCCTGCTGATTTTTAAGTAAGTTGTCTATGTTTTCATTCAGTCACAGTCACAGAGCATGTCATATAGCTTAAGGATAGTGCTCTTCATGGGGAAAAAATTTAAAATATTAACTTTCTGAAGGAAATTGTTCATTTATTCTCAGCCAGAGAGAATAAATGAACTTTATTTACTTATTCATTCATAATAAATTATGAATAAATTTATTCATAATTCTGGTTTTCTAGAATGGGAGACTAGCATATAGTGATATAAAAGGATTGCCAAAATTCAGTGCCCAGTGGTTCATTTGAAAGTAATGAAGGTTTTTTTTTTTTGCAATGACACTTTAACTGCAATAAATATTACTTTTCTTCATGTTGTTTAGTCACTAAATCGTTTCCGACTCTGCAACCCCATGGACAATAGCCTGCCAAGTTCCTCTGTTCATGGCATTTCCCAGGCAAGAATACTGGAGTGAGTGCCATTTCCTTCTCCAGGGGATCTTCCCGACCCAGGGATCAAACCTGTGTCTCTTGCATTGGCAGGTGGATTCTTTACTGCTGAGCCACCAGGGAAGTCCAAATATTATGCTTAAATATGTTTAACTATTATTGCATTAATAAGACATTATAAATACATTCTTAACAGGTGCTAAAAGTATGCCTTTCTTTCTCAGTGGTAAAGTCAGTCTTTTAAAAAATGGAATTTGTATACCAAGTTAGAAAATCATTTTATCTTAAGCATGAAATATTCATCAAACACACATAAACAAACCAGATATGAAAAGGAGCAAACAAAATGGAAGATCATGATATTTCATAAAGAAACTAGCTCTTTATAAAACTGAAAAATCCTGGCTATCATTCATATTATCACTAAGACATTAATTAGTACTTATATAAAGAATAACACTTTTGGTAGACTCACCAGACAAAGTATTTTGATTGGTAATATGCCTAAGCCGTTAATGGTTGTGATCTTGTTGTTGGCCAAACTAAGGTAGTTAAGACTGCTACACAGCTCTAGTCCACTGATTTCAGTTATCTCATTGCCTGTACACCACAACTATGTTTAAGGAAAATGTTACTGGAAACATTTTGAAGAAACAATGAATCAGTGTCAACTCATCATTAGAAATACCAGACAACAGCATAAATAAAAAGTATTACATGCCCAATACAAAGCATGTCAAATCTTAAAATATTTTCTATATGTAAGTTAATACTTACATGGGGAAAACATCTGAAAAAGAATGGATGTATATATGTGTGTGTGTGTGTATGTATATGTATACTTTACATATATTGACTTAGCAACATACCTGATTCACTTTGCTGTACACCTGAAACTAACACATTGTAAATCAACTATACGCCAATAAAAATTTTTAAAAAAAGAAAAAGAAAAGAAAGAAGTTAGTACTAGCACTACTTTTTTTTTTTTAAAGGAACAGCTTTTGAGTGCCCTCAGTTGCATCTGTATTCATATGTGACTCATTTAATTGGTAAGGAAAAAACAATTACTCGCCAGAGTGAAACCATCAGGGTGGTTCAAAGCTGCCTCTTTGGCAGCATTTTTCCTTTGCTCCCTTAATGGTCTTCATGGGAAACTCTTGTACTTTCCTACAGGCAGAAGTTCTGAATCCAGGGTTGTCCTGGGGAAGCACACGTGCTTTATCATCCCCATAACCGGGAAAACAGCCCGGGTGATGTCATCTGCAGAAAATGGGTCATCTGAGAGGTCAACTGAGAAAATTTGGAGATGAACAGCTTTTGGGCAAATTTCCAGGACTTAATGTCATTATCCACCAAAGCTCAGTTTTCCTTCCCAAGTAGCCTAAGGCATCATCATTTTCTCAGCCAATTGTCATTTTCAGGGCGTTCAGTCATCACCAAGACCTGGCATTTTTTGCTTTAAAACATCTCTTCAAATATGCCATTGTTTTTCACCCCCACCTTAATGCAGCTTTGGTACCAGTGCATACCTCTAACTTACATTTCTTCTTGTCTTCAAGTCATCTTACACCCTATAGTCAGGTTAAATTTTTTTCAAAATATTGACTGGATATCATGCTTCAATTAACAAACTCTTACAGGACAAATTCCAAAATCTTCACTCTGGCATTTAAGGCCATTTACTTGAAGCAAAACCTATTTATTGAATTTCATCCCCATTATAATCCAGTGAGAATTCTCCAATTCTGCCAGGTCCATGTTCTTAATAGTTCAGGAATTTACATTTGACTTTTTTTTTTTTTTAATACTGCTTTCCTAATTATTTCTAAAATCTGCCCATTCTTCAGGATTTAAAATTCCACTTTTTAAGTTTTCTCTTTCTTTTTTTTAAAATTTGCTTTAGACTGGCATATTAAGCATTTCTTTTTGATGAATAGCCTCATTTCTCTACTTCTATTACTTTTTTTTTGTTATCTATTTATTTTATTTTTTTTTACTTTTATTTATTTATTTTTTTATTTTTTTAATTACATAAATTAGTACGAGTGACAGATTTGGAGACCATATATTCACAACATACAGAGTAGACAAAGAATTAAGCATCTAGAAAATATAAAGATGACAATAGCCCAGTAGAAAATGGGGAAAGAAGATAATCAAGAAATTCTCAGAAGAGCAAATCCAAGTGGCTAACATAACAGGGAAAAGGAAATGGTAAGCCACTCCAGTATTTTCGCCTGGGAAATCCTATGGATAGAGGGCTACAGTCCATGTGGTCACAAGAGTCAGACACAACTTAGCAACTACACCACCACCACCACCATAAAAACATGAAAGGACACTCTGGTTCACCTGTAGTCAGGAGAAAGTAAATTAAGATGTTACTCTTTGCCTATCAGTTTGGTAAACATTTTTAAAGTTTTGAAGAATAGATTCTTTCATACCACTGAGTGAGAGGGTTCATTATGGTACAGCCTCTCTGGAGGCAGTCTGGCAGTGTTTATTATAACTGTAAATATCGGGGCAATTCCTATTCTTGGTATTCACTCTAGACAAACTGTTTTTTCCTCAAAGCCTTTTCTGGTCAACTTTGGGTACCCCACCTATGGAGATCAATCTCAGAACCAACGAATGCTTTGAAGAGAAAGGAATAGACCGTATCACAAAAACACACATTTTGCTTCATAATTATCTGTAGTTATCCTAACTCTATTACTTACTAGTTGTGTGACATAATTTCTCTCTGCTCAGACTTTCCATCTGTACAATGAAGATAACACCAGGTTGCCATGAAGCCCAAAAGTTAGATCATGAGGAAAAGGTGTGAATGAGTTGTACCAACTACCAAGTACCTCACACTTACAAGGCATGATGTTATTGTTACTAAATTACAAGCAGATGAAGCTAAGGAATCATATCCTCTGCCTCCTGGCCAATAGCACACAAACGAGGATTTGGGCCAGGATGGCTTCTGAAAGAACTAGGTCAGAGACACCTGTTAATTCAGAAACTAAAAGCAATGATGAGAAAATACTGCCAAACGAACTGGAAATTCCTCGATTTTCCTCACAGATTCCAGATTCAGTCCTTAAGTGGAAGCATAATTCTGCTTATTGTCAGCATGCATTTCAAAACCACTTTCACAAAGCTTCCCGCCAGACTAGCTCTACAGACAGACATTTATGCTCATAAACAGGATCCCTCTTTCTGCTTCCATTTTCTTTGAGCTGTTTAAATAATCACTCCATAGATGAATTAAAATATCCTTAGAGTAGCACTCTTGGGCAAGAAAAATTAAGCATGGAAAACTTCAAATGGACAACTGTTTCACTCTAGCCCAGGAAGCAATAGTCTCTTAAGAACTATTTCAGGAGCACTAGGGTCTTGGTAGCTCAGCCTCAGCAGAAATGAAGATACTCAGTTACGATGGAGAGTAAAACAAATGCTTGTCAGTGGCTGAGTCAGGAAGGATTCCCATGGGAAGCAGGCAGGAATTAGAAAACTAGAATATGGAGATCCAGAAACCGTCAAGAGACAATGGGAATTGAAAAGGAAAGCTTGTTGACTGTGTGTATAATGATTTTCCAAGACATGAGAGACTACATTCAGTTTATTCTCTAGCTTTGAATAGGAGGGAAAGTCATATATTATGAAATTAGTACTGCAAGGGCCAGAAGAAGGAGGAAAACAGATGCCCCCTGCAGTCACGGCCAGTGCTTCTACACTGGGGCAAAGGATGAGGAATTGACTGAACATCTCTGCTGATAAATACTCCCACTTCACCAAAACTGTCTGTTTCCCAACTCTTCACTCCTCTTTAAATTTCAAGGAATTTCAAGCATTATAAATTACACCTGACCTTTGAAAAATAGGTTTGAAATTTATGGGACCACTTATACTTGAGTTGTTTTTTCTTTTTCACTAAATGCATACTACAGTGATACATCATCTATGGAGGCTGGTTGAATCCACTGATGCAGAACTGTGGCTAACAAAGAAGTTACTATAAAGTTCTGTGAAGATATTCAATTGCTCTGGGTTGGTCCCTAACTCTTACCATTATTCAAAGATCAACTGCAATCATGTTCTTAAGTAAAGAGTACTTTTAACCGTGGTGTAAGTCTCCACTTCCATAGTTACATCATATGTGACTGTCAGCAATGACAACAGTCAGTATGCAGGACTGGTCCATCCAATGCTCTGAGTTCAGGAATAACTTTATCTCTCCCATCTCATTTTCTTAACAACCTTCATGAAACGTTAGTTGCCCTTCCTCCTAACATTATTCTTTCACATTCTTTAATAGGTCTTGGGACTATTCAGTAAGAAGAAATATAATCAGTTAAGTCATTAAAATGTTACAGTGAATTAGTTTACTAGCTTAATTCTCATAGATATATTTCAATTTTAAAAGGCCACTATTAGGAGAAAGAGACTCAAAGAACTAAGAATCAACACACTGCATCCTAACTCTAAAGTTTTATGATCCTATGAATAAATCTTTTACTGTGGAATGTTAGATCCTCATGGAGACTGAGTGAAGGAACCCAAAGGCACATAAGCATAACTTTCCAGCGAGGGAAAAGTCCAGCAATATATTTTTACATTTTGGTGATGCTGTCAGCAGTTCACAGTGCTTGACATGAATTATTCGCTACTCTGGTATTTGCTCTTATTCATTTGTCTACAATCATAAAATATGGGCCTGGTGTATAGAAAACAGTTACTAAGAAATAAGTAGGAAATCCATCACAATTCTCTTAGTGGAAAGAACCACAGTGATGGCTTTAACCAAAATCAATCCTGAAGGATGTATATCACCTTACCAGTGAAAAATGTTCTTCACTCTGAGAGTGAATCTCTTTAAGAAATGAAACGTGCAGACACTTTAAATGGCTATGTGATAAAAGTAGTAATTATTCAATGAATTGCAACATGGGAAGAACAACGGAATTCAGAAGACTAGTCTTGGTTCAACCATTTACCAAATAATCTTGGACATGTCCTTGGGTCTTGGGCTTCACTCATAAAATAAGAGCACTGAAGACAAAAAAGAAAAAAGAAAAGAAAAAAATAAAATAAATAACAGCACTAGATGATCCCTAGAGTCCTGTCTAGATCTAAAAATTCTATGGATCAATTTTTCAAAATTTCCTGATTCTATAATCATAGAATAAATTCCAATGAACAATCAATTAGTATATATAGGTAAAGAATAAACTGCATCCTTTCTTAAACCTAAACAAATGTACTTATCCTTGGTAAAGTTTTTCTTCTTCCATTTTGGGGTGCTTATCAATTAATTATCAGTTGCCCACCTACAAAGGACAAAATAGTATAATAAACTAAACAGTTAATATCATATAGCTAACATTAGAAGACTCTACACATGGACATCACCAGATGGGCAACACCAAAATCAGATGGATTATATTCTTTGCAGCCAAAGATGGAGAAGCTCTATACAGTCAGCAAAAACAAGACCAGGAACTGACTGTGGCTCAGATCATGAACTCCTTATTACCAAATTCAGACTTAAATTGAAGAAAGCAGGGAAAACCGCTAGACCATTCAGGTATGACCTAAATCAAATCCCTTATGATTATACAGTGGAAGTGAGAAATAGATTTAAGGGACTAGATCTGATAGAGTGCCTGATGAACTATGGAATGAGGTTCGTGACATTGTACAGGAGACAGGGATCAAGACCATCCCCATGGAAAAGAAATGCAAAAAAGTAAAATGGCTGTCTGAGGAGGCCTTACAAATAGTTGTGAAAAGAAGAGAAGCCAAAAGCAAAGGAGAAAAAGAAAGATATAAGCATCTGAATGCAGAGTTCCAAAGAATAGCAAGAAGAGATAAAGTCTTCTTCAGCGATCAGTGCAAAGAAATAGAGGAAAACAACAGAATGGGAAAGACTAGAGATCTCTTCAAGAAAATTAGAGATAACAAGGGAATATTTCATGCAAAGATGGGCTCGATAAAGGACAGAAATGCTCTGGACCTAACAGAAGCAGAAGATATTAAGAAGAGGTGGCAAGAATACACGGAAGAACTGTACAAAAAAGATCTTCATGACCCAGATAATCACGATGGTGTGATCACTCACCTAGAGCCAGACATCCTGGAATGTGAAGTCAAGTGGGCCTTAGAAAGCATCACTATGAACAAAGCTAGTGGAGGTGATGGAATTCCAGTAGAGCTATTTCAAATCCTGAAAGATGATGCTGTGAAAGTGCTGCACTCAATATGCCAGCAAATTTGGAAAACTCAGCAGTGGCCACAGGACTGGAAAAGATCCGTTTTCATTCCAATTCCAAAGAAAGGCAATGCAAAAGAATGCTCAAACTACCACACAATTGCACTCATCTCACATGCTAGTAAAGTAATGCTCAAAATTCTCCAAGCCAGGCTTCAGCAATACCTGAACCATGAACTCCCTGATGTTCAAGCTGGTTTTAGAAAAGGCAGAGGAACCAGAGATCAAATTGCCAACATCCGATGGATCATCAAAAAAGCAAGAGAGTTCCAGAAAAACATCTATTTCTGCTTGATTGACTGTGCCAAAGCCTTTGACTGTGTGGATCACAATAAACTGTGGAAAATTCTGAAAGAGATGGGAATCCCAGACCACCTGACCTGCCTCTTGAGAAATCCGTATGCAGGTCAGGAAGCAACAGTTAGAACTGGACATGGAACAACAGACTGGTTCCAAAGAGGAAAAGGAGTACGTCAGGGCTGTATATTGCCACCCTGCTTATTTAACTTCTATGCAGAGTACATCATCAGAAACGCTGGACTGGAAGAAACACAGGCTGGAATCAAGATGGCCGGGAGAAATATCAATCACCTCAGATATGCAGATGACACCACCCTTATGGCAGAAAGTGAAGAGGAACTAAAAGCCTCTTGATGAAAGTGAAAGAGGAGAGTGAAAAAGTTGGCTTAAAGCTCAACATTCAGAAAATGAAGATCATGGCATCTGGTCCCATCACTTCATGGGAAATAGATGGAGAAACAGTGGAAACAGTGTCAGACTTTATTTTCTTGGGCTCCAAAATTACTGCAGATGGTGACTGCAGCCATGAAATTAAAAGACGCTTACTCCTTGGAAGAAAAGTTATGACCAACCTAGATAGCATATTCAAAAGCAGAGACATTACTTTGCCGACTAAGGTCAGTCTAGTCAAGGCTATGGTTTTTCCTGTGGTTATGTATGGATGTGAGAGTTGGACTGTGAAGAAGGCTGAGCGCTGAAGAATTGATGCTTTTGAACTGTGGTGTTGGAGAAGACTCTTGAGAGTTCCTTGGACTGCAAGGAGATCCAACCAGTCCATTCTGAAGGAGATCAGCCCTGGGATTTCCTTGGAAGGAATGATGCTAAAGCTGAAGCTCCAGTACTTTGGCCACCTCATGTGAAGAGTTGACTCATTGGAAATGACTCTGGTGCTGGGAGGGATTGGGGGCAGGAGGAAAAGGGGACGACAGAGGATGAGATGGCTGGATGGCATCACCGACTCGATGGACGTGAGTCTGAGTGAACTCCGGGAGCTGGTGAGGGACAGGGAGGCCTGGCGTGCTGCGATTCATGGGGTCGCAAAGAGTTGGACACGACTGAGCGACTGAACTGAACATTGAGTTATTAACATAATCTACTATAATCATATTGTCAGCACTACTGGTTTGATTAACTGATTTGTTTTTATTTTAAATAACTGCTTCTAATATTGATAATTATACTTCTATGTTAATTTTATTTTAAACAAAGGTGCATTTCTTTCCCCTCAAATAGATAATACAGATGCTCACTAAGGAAAGCTTGAACAAATTTAAAAAGTTTAAAATACATAGCAGCTAAATTTCTAAAGCACTTAAAAAAGGACAAGGAGCAGCAGCAGCAGCAGAATGGTATCAGATTGAAACAACATGATATTCAACATATAATAGAGAAGGATTGATTAGGTTAGAGCTGTGGATCTCAAAAGTGTGGTCCTCAGACCAGCAACATCAGCATCACCTAGGAATTGGCAGAGGATGAGAAGGTTAGATAGCATTGCTGACTCAACAGGTATGAATCTGAGCAAACTCTGGGAGCTATGAAGGACAGGAGTCTGGCGGGCTGCCGTCCATGGGGTCACTAAGAGTTGGACACAACTTAGCAGCTGAACAACGGGAACTTGTTCGTGATGCAGATTCTCAGGTGCCACTCCAGACTTACTTAAGCAAAAGCTCTGGAGGATGGGGACCAGCAACAGGTGTTTTAACAAGCCCTCCGGGGAATTCTGATAGAGCTAAAGTTTGAAGTTTGGTAAATAATTATTTTCAAGGAAATTAATTTCTAATTTTTAAATTAGAAAAAATTTTTAATGGAAAATGGGTACATTGTTGGTCATATTTGGCCTGCTTCTATTTACTTTTACAACTTTGATGAATATTCTTAGAAACACAGGTCTGTGGTCGTCTGATACATGCCTCTGCTTATTCATGCTCTTGTACAGGTGTCTCCTCTTGAATCCAGGCTGCACCCATGACCTGCCTTAACCCAGAGAATACGGCAGAAAAGTCCTGGTTCCAAATTTAAGACTTAAGAAGGCCTGGCAGTGGCCTCTTTTGTGTCTTACACCCTGAGCTGCCATGTCTCCTGTAACTTCCTGATGCCCCTCTCTCAGAGATAACCCCTAGACTGAACTGCCTATTCTTTCCTTTCCCCTTTGATTTTATACCTAAACTATATTTGGTTTTATTAACAGCCAGCTGAACTGGCACATGGAAATAGAGTTCACTCATTTTCACTACTGTATGATAATGCTGTTGTATCAGTATACCATAATTTATTTATGCTCTCTCTTATCAAGGAGTATTTGGGCTATTTCAATTTTTGCTGTTATAAGCAATGTTGCTACGAGCATTCTTACACAAGCCTCCAGGTACACGTATGCTAAACTTCCTAGACATAAGAATGAAAGGGCTAGGTCACAAAATGTGGACGTTCAACCGTACAAGACTGCACAAAATTGCTTTCCAAAGTGGCTGAACTAATTTCACAACCATAGGAAGAAAAACAGAGATCCTCTTGACCTATGTGTTCTCCAACATGGGGTATTTTTAGATTTCTTACATTCTGCCAATTGAATGGCTGCGACACAGTATCTCATGGTCTTGAACTGCATTTCCCTGAGTACAAGTGAGGTTGACATGTCTTCATATGTTTATTAGTCTTTCTGATTCATTTTCTATAAAATTATTTTTACATACCTTCTCCCATCTTCATATCCAGGAACATAATATATTTCCCTTCAGCTATGTCTTTAATACTCTTCAGTAAAGTTTTATTATGTTCCCTCTACAGGTCTTGCTCATCTTTAATAAGAAATATATTTTTGTAAATAGTGTTTCTTTTAAAGGTTGTGTTTTCTACTTGCTTGTTTGTGGTGTAGAGTAATGCAGCTGATTTCTGTTTATTGAAATCATATCCAACTATCTTGTTCAACTCTCAAAACTCTATTATTTCTAGTAATTTATTTCAAGTTCTTTTACCTATTCTCTGTAGACAATCACATCATCTATAAAAATGACTTTTCCTCTGTATCCATCTTTATATCTTCCTTTAATTTCTTTCTCTTATCTTTTGGTACTGAGCAACACCTCTAAAACAATGATGGTTAGAAGTGGCAAAGGTAGTTATCTTGCCTTGCATCCTTGAGTTTAAAGAGTGCTTTTAACATGCCTCCAGTTGAGATAAAGTTTGTTTCAAATATTTTTGTTGACATTCTTACCAAGTCGAGGAAATTTCCTATTACTAGTTTACTAAGTTTTTATTGTGAAGCAAAAATAGATTCTATTAAATTTTCTGTATCTATTGCTCACATGATTTATTTCCCTTAATCTGTTCAAGTTATTAATGACATTTTAAAATCTGCTACTGTTAAACTCGCCTTACATTCATGAGATAAACGTAACTTGGTCATGGTATATTATCTTTTTCATATATTGTCAGATGCAGTGCACTAATATTTTATTTAGGATTTTTACGTCTATATCACAAGTGAAATAAGCCTGCCATTTTCCTTTCTCTTATCTTTCCTTGTCTGGTTTGGGTATCAAAGTAATCTTATTAGAATGAACTGTGCATACGCCTTGTTTTAAATCTTTGAAAGAATTTGTTCATTTTTGAAAAGTCTGTTCTTCAAAGTTTTGGTCTGGTGGGGTTTTTGTGTGAAGATATTTAATTCATTTTAATTTGTAACGAGTTACTTTAATAGTTATAGGACTACTCAGTGTTTCTATCTCCACGTCAGTGCTTTGGTACAGAACATGTTTCTAGGGATTTATTAACTTCATCTAAGTTTTCAAATGTACTGGCATTAAAAAATTGTCTAGAAATTCTTTATCTTAAAGCTTTTTAGTCTTCAAAACTCTAATTACATAATTACACACAACATGATATGCCTGCACGGAACAAAAGAAAGAGGCATCGTTAGTACTGTTTAAAAACTAGCCTACCCTCATTCAAAGCTGTAAGCTATCTAAGAAGTTGTTTATGAAGGGCAGCTTGTTCTGGGTATTTGTCTTTGCATTTTTAAAAACCCAGGTGAGCAACAGTGCTATGGTACATTCTAATTTTGTGTCCATGTTCTGAATTTCAATCCATTCTGATATAGTAATTAAAGCTTTTTATATTTTGGAGAGAAGACTCCATTGTTACATCTAAAGTGAAGTTTTAAAAAAAACCCTGATTTCTTCCTCCACTGACATGTACAAAGTCATAATAGTTTAGCTTTTTACATGGAAAGATAAATTTAGTAGAAATTGAGACTTTCATGATATGCTTTAAAGAGCATCTTCAGTCCAAAATACCATTGAAATGTTTTCTCTGACAATTCCATGCTGCACATGGAAGACTATTTTTCTGGGAGACAGAATTCCAGACTGCTGCGTCACAGTGTCACTCAGGGTACCCTGGGGGATACAAGTGGCTCTTGATGCTCAATTTCTTCTGGCTGCTTGGGGCTTAGGGGGCAGCTGACTTCTAGACTAGTGCTTTTCAAGCTTTAGGATTGACTCACATCACCCGGGGGTTTTGTTAAAAATGCAGATTCTGATTTCTGAGGTCTGGGGTAGCCTCCAAGAGCCTGCATTTCTAAGAAGTTCCAAGGCAATGCTGCTGCTGCTGCTGCTGCTGCTGCTGCTACTCCTTGAGGAGCATTCTTCTAGATGGCCCGAGATGATGAGATCTCCAAGCCAGACTGCTTCAGGGCTGTCAGACTGTATCTCTTTGCAAATGCAATACATGTACGACAGTCAAGCATAAAGTGAAGGTTCTGTGAATGGGTGCTGTTAATGTGTACTACTTTTAGCTTGTCATCAAAACAAATCCGTCTTTCATTTTGTTTCATTTTGATCATTTTCTTATTAGGCAATGTTCAGGAACGCTTGCTTGTTTCAAGAGCACCATCTAAATTTCCACTAATTGCTCATTTTCACATATAAGTTCTAAAGAGAGTGATGCTATGTTTTAAGCTTTCCATCATATACCAATAAAGGGTTTTTCCTACAAAATATGTCTTCAAGAAAATGTATCTTCTGTTCTCCCCACATCCCCGCCTCATTACAAGTGTAGTGTGTAGTAGCTGCTGCCACATCCCTGGAATGAGGCACCCGAGGGCAATCAATTCATTCTCCACTCTGCCCCGAAAAATCCTCAGGTGGGTAGAAAGATACTTACCGAGAAAGAGAAGGCACTGCTCCCTTATCACCCAGAGAACATCAGTCTCTGGTGTAAAGAAGTTCAAGCTCATTAAACTCACAGATCCCCTGTCAACCCCTTAGGGTCTAGAAGCTGGAGTGTGTCAACTTGAAAGTAGGTGCTCTGTTTGCACAGGAGCCTGGCTCAAGAATCAGGTGTGTTGCTAAAGTTGGCTATGAATCAAACGTTGTTGGTTTAATAACTGTTAAAACATTTTTTATGGAAGCACCGTTTGAAATACACTGGAGAAGATTGCTAGTTAAAGGGAGCTTTGTATGAATTTTTCTGTAAAATAAATACTCATTTTGGTCATATCTGGATTTTCAGATACTGGATTTACATAAAATAGGGTACCAGTTTAAGTCAATTTGAAGAAGGGAGTTGGGTAAACAGAACTTCTTATCTGGTTCTAGAATTAAAAGTAAGCCTATGTTTATCAGAAGAATGACTGACTTCTTAGCTTTTCAGGTGTAAGAAGTTCTTGGCAAGCTTTGCTTACAATCTTACTCCATGGTCAGTAAGAAACCTTCCTTCATTTTGTGAGTATCAATTCTGAGCCATTTCAGTGAGTCACACATCTCTAGTAAATTTGCCTATCTGGCACTACTTCACATCATCGAGTACACACGTATTAATTACACATGTATCAACTACATGGGCCTATTAACCAAACGTTCCCCATTACTCATTCAAAGGATACTGTCCAAAATTAGTTTCGTGAGAGACTCGTATGCCGATAAACTGCACATTTCTGAAATTTGGTTGTAGGAAAAATCCACCTTCTGATGAGAGAAAGAGAGCAGGACGTCATTCGTCTTAACCGCACAATTACTGCCACAAGAGGAATGTCTTTTCTGAAGCCGAGTTACCAGTTCAAAATACACTCAGGCTGACTTACTTGCCCTGTGTGTAATCATTTCCTATCTGGGACTCTGTCCACTCTGGGGGAAATAATTAAGGGGGAGACCCTTTCCTGTGGCCAGTGCACAACCCCCCACAACAGAAACGCTTTCCGTTTCTGCAGTCCCTCTCCCCATTTTCAGCATTCACTTTAAACCTTCTTGATCTTCCTTCAGAGCTTAACCTCAACCTCACCCTTACTAACCACCATGTCTCATCTTCTCTAACTCCCAGTAGCCTCTGTACACCTGATGTATATGTATATCCTGTTTCCAGTTTCTTCACTTTCTCTGTTTCTATCTCAATTTACTCTCCCACGTCACTCCCCTAAATGCCAGAAAAGTTTTTCTTATTTATCCCTCAAGCCAGGGGATACCTCTTCCACTCAGCACCCTTTCTCAAAATTGACTATTTTATTATAGGAAAGCATTTTCAAATGTATCAGTTGTCCTTACTCAAAGATATGAGAAAGACAAACAATATTAAATAGATTTAATTATTCACCTACTGGCAAAAGATGGAAAAATATTTTTAAACACTGCACTGATAATTTTGTTGGGCACATTGTAATCATTTTCTGGAAAACTATATGCAATTATATAATAAGTACTATTCTTATCTTCTTTTGCCCTTTAAAACAGTAATTTTAAACCCCCCAAAGTGCTAAGATTATTTTTATCAATATATTAAATACTAAATACTTTAAATACTAAAACCTTTAAATACTGAACACTAAAAATTTGTTTTTGAAAACAGCTCAAGTGGAAAGAGTAGAAAACTGGTTAAATTGATTACCATACAGCAACAAGACTGCAGAGTCAGTAAAATAAGTGAATCATGTGAAGAAATAGAAATATGCAAATAAAATGCCATTAGTTCAAAAAGTCAGAAATAAAATTTTATGCATATACAAGTTGCAACTATGTAAAATGTATCCCATGACTGAATTACAAAGTCAGTTTGGCATAACAAAATGAAGCTTCAAGCTTACTTTTTTCTTCTATATAATAATGAAGGGCTAGAAATAAACTTCTAATTATCTAGGCTTATTTACAACTGACATTTTTTCTCATGACACCTATCTAACTACACCCCTGTCGGGACTCCATCCATCCATTTATTTACACTGGGCTTGTTGGGAGACCTTAAAAGGGTTAAGACACTGCCCTGATTCCCAATGGGAGTTCCATTGGAGCCCAGAGCTTGTAAGAAGGCCCATCAATCAAATGAAACTTCTTCACCTACTAAGAGCAAAATCATTTCAGCAAATATAAAAAGGGTATGAGTAAAGGCTCCTGTTCTTTGGGACACGTATGCTTTCTCTGGTTGGTGGCACAAGGCACTAAAATAATAAATGAAACGGAAGCAAAGCTTCCCTAAAGGGTGGGATATTATACACAAGCCTGATTTACTGGAAAAAAAATGGGCTTTGGGTCTCAGTCATGGGGTTCAGTGCCAGCCCTGTGACCTCCCAGCAAAGGTTAAGTAAGTTATTTAACCTTTTGTGTTCTGCAAACCCATGTGTAAAATGAGACCATCCCAGCTGCCTCACAGTTCTTGCTGGGGGGATCTGGTAAGATCCTGCATTGGAAACTCTGGAAGATCTTGATCGTTCCCCTCCCAGGTCTACAAAGGGGATCACTTAGGGTTCACATAGGGTTGAAGTCGGAGAAGGCAATGGCACCCCACTCCAGTACTCTTGGCTGGAAAATCCCATGGATGGAGAAGCCTGGAAGGCTGCAGTCCATGGGGTCGCTGAGGGTCAGACACGACTGAGCAACTTTACTTTCACTTTTCGCTTTCCTGCAATGGAAAAGGAAATGGCAACCCACTTCAGTGTTCTTGCCTAGAGAATCTCAGGGATGGGGGAGCCTGGTGGACTGCCATCTACGGGGTCGCACAGAGTCAGACATGACTGAAGCAACTTAGCAGCAGCAGCAGCTCCCTGGCAGTGAAGAGGGTGTCAGATTCTTGACTTCAAATGGATCCAGAGGATACTTTGGATCTAAATTAATTTGGTTCCTAAATAAAGTAAAACTAGTAGATAATAAAAAGCAATTGGTCTCCATTCTGCAAAATAAATTTTAATGAAACACTTGAGTCCAACCCCAGCTTGTTGCAACGGTTCCCAAATTCATCAGCATGTTACAGCCACGTGGGCGGGGTCCTTGAAAAATCCCTATACTCAGGCCTTACTTTGGACCACTTGAATCAGAATCTCTGAGAGTGGGGTCCAGGCATCAGCAGTTTTTAAAACTTCCCAGGTGATTCCACTGTGCAGAAAATTGGGGTACCATCAGTCTGTGATCTCTCTGCTTAATTAAGTATGGTCCATGGACCAGCAGCAATGGCTTGCCAGGATAGTTGTTAGAAAGGAGAGTCTCAGGCCCACCCCAGACCTACTAGGTTAGAATCTCATTTTCACAAGAATGCCACATGAGCTATATTCACATTAAAGCACGAGACACTGGGTTCCACAGCAGAGTAAGCTGCTCCATCAATCAACATTCCTTGAGCTTCGTTCTGCCTCAGAAATGCAGAAGCATGTGCAGAGAAGCAAGAACGAAGATCTGAAATCACTGCTTCCTAAACAGAAGCTAAGGCTGGATCAATAAGAAGGCAAAACGTAAGCCCCCAGGACATTTTTACAGATTTTTCAGGTACAAAATTGTTCCGCTATAACAAAAATAAACAAACAATAACTAGTATTTAAATGAAGCATAGAAAAAGGAAGGAAGTTAATTCTTTGGTTTGAACACTAGGTTTCAGCAAAGCTTCTGAAAAACATCTCCTGACTCTATCTTTTTTTCTAAAATAAATGATACACAAGTCCTCCTCCTTTTTTAAAATTTGTTTTCCCTCTACCTATTCTCTCTGAATTCTCTTTGGATGCCGTTTGGCTTGTTAATGTATTACACTCAGTTAACACATGTAATTAGTGTATTAATAAAACCTACCTTGAGTTTTTTGGGTGGCTTGAAATTGAAGAATGTTTTCAGGTGATTCTGAGAAGCATTAAGTTCTAGAAGATAAGGCATACAGCTCACACAAGACAAATCTGGGAGGAGGGACAGTGGACATGAATACAGAATAAGGTAAGCCAATAAAGTAAAAACTAGACAAAGTCATTAAACACAGCAAACATTATATCAGGACATTTTAAAATTATGCTAGTTGCCAGCACATCTTAATTATTCCAGATGAATTAAATGAACAAAAATAGGAATATGCAAAACAACACGCACGCGCGCGCGCGCACACACACACACACACACACACACACAGCGTGGAAAGCACATCATGAGTCTACAATGTAACCATCTTCTCTAGGGCCCCCACCCCCAAAATGGAACTATTCTCCAGGGCCCCCTCAGCTCTCCTGTTCCCATCTTCCAGCACCTTCAAGAAAGAAATGGCCAAGGTTTCCTGAGTTCCAGCTCACTCTCCCCGGACTGCTAACAGTCAATGCTTCAAAAAATGCCAGGCTTGGAGGAACTAAAGCTTTCCATAATCCTCTCGATAATTAGCCCCTGAATAACTGCATTAGGTCTTTTCGGAAAGACGGCAAATGCCACAATTAGTTCTTGGTTATAAATTACATTTTGTTTCAGATGGGCTCAATCTTAAATCTCATTAATTATTTGAAGTGATTTAAATTATGGCTATTATTTTACTTTGATTCTGGGCTGGTTCAAAACCATGTCTGAGTTTTGCATTTTATCCCCAGCCAGTATTCTGTACCTAGAATACTAAGTAAAAGACGGCGGTGCTGATGACATGGCATATACAACATAAGAAATAGTGAAGCGTGGTGCTGCTTCTCTCTGCCGCTTGACAGGACACGGGCTTTGGGGCAGCAGGAGAATCAGGGAGAGACTCGGGAAGAGTCTCATCTTAAGGATTTACAGCACCATCTCTACCACTAATGGGCATCTCCACCCATCTTTTCACTCTAGATCACACAATCAGCCATCACAACTCTTCAGAGGATGGCCTCTGGAGGAGAACACAGCCTGCACACCCCTGAAGCCCAGCAAAGTGCTTCTCCTTTCACCAGGTAACAGAGTCACCCCCAGGCCAGGAGAAGGGAGCATAGCCGAACCCTGGGGTTGTACCATGAAGAATGTGGAGCTGGTAAGGTGAGGGTCCTCCCCACCCATCCTCTCGACATCTTAGCTTCTCAGGGTGGCAGAAGCCATGAGATTCCTACCAATTTCTACTTCATTTCTCTGGTCTAAACCTCAGCCTTCTTTAGCCTGTCTTTCTCATGAAATTACAAAACATTAAGACATCAACACTCTGGTGGGAATTCATGAGCAAATCCAAGAAGGCTGCCTGTAAGAGGAAAGCTAAGGAGAAACATAATGGCTTCACAGTTTCGCCTGTTTGCTACAGTTTTGCCTATTTGCGCCAGACAAGATCAGCTCCATGTCTGTCAGCAATTATCTCCACTGACCCTTTTCATTTCCACAGGCCCCGATGTCCCCTTGAAGTTGATTTTCTGTGGGCAGGTAAGTGCTGTACTATGGAGCACTGTCTTAAAGTAGAAGCAGCAGCTACCACTTGGATCATGAGTACATTTCACATCTGGTGTATGCCCAGGGCTTTCGAATTACTCTGATAGAAAAAATTCACCGTCTGGGTTGCTGGACTCCTCTCTCTACTCGGTGTAGTGACCTCGGTGTCCACCAGATGGCAGGAGCTCCTCATGTCTGCATCCGTGGTTCTCAAAGTGTGGTCCTGTCTCCGCTTTCAGGGCAAGTAATTAGAAACGCAAATTTTCAAGTCCTACCTCAGATCTACAGAATCAGAAAACCTGAGGGTGGGGCACAGGTATCTCTGTTTTAACAGACCCCCTCCAGGTAATACTGATGCAAGTTGAAATCTGGTCCTTATCAGGCCATCAAAAAAGCTGTTCTCTTGAAAAGAAAAATATATACTATGCCTTACACATTGCTTTTGAATTGATGCTTTCAAACTGTGGTGTTGGAGAAGACTCTTGAGAGTCCCTTGGACAGCAAGGAGATCAAACCAGTCCATCCTAAAGGAAATCAACCCTAAATATTCATTGGAAGGATTGATGCTAAAGCTGAAGCTCCAATACTTTGGCTACCTGATGAGAAGAGCCAACTCATTGGAAAAGACCCTGATGCTGGGAAAGACTGAAGACAGGAGGAGAAGGGGACGACAGAGGATGAGATGGTGGACGGCATCACCGACTTAATGGAGATGAGTTTGAGTAAGCTCCGGGAGATGGTGAAGGACAGGGAAGCCTGATGTGCGGCAGTGCGTGGGGTCACAGAATTGGACACGACTGAGCGACTGAACAGAACTGAGCGACTGTTGAGAACAACAACACAGGCTTCCCTGGTGGCTCAGATGGTTAAGAAACTGCCTGCAGTGCAGGAGACCTGGGTTTGATCACTGGGTTGGGAAGACCCCCTGGAGAAGGGAATGGCTACTCACTCCAGAAGTCTTGTCTGAAGAATTCCATGGACAGAGGAGCCTGCCAGGCTACAGTCCATGGGGTCGCAAAGAGTTGGACACGACTAACACTTTCCACTTTCACTTATTTCACTCACAGTAGGTTCTTGGACACTTGATGAGTTAACAGAAGATGACATATAAGATTGAAAGAGACTGATCTGAAGAGGAGGGCTTCATTTGCTCCCAAGGACTACTGGCTCAAGGGGTAAAGGTCTGAAGCCACATTTCTTTCCCTTTCATCAAGCACTAAAAGCTCCTGGAGTCCCTGCAACCCTTTATCTAGTAAGTGAAAACAATCTTGGAGGTGGGAAGAGCCTGCTAGTAACACTAAAAAGTCTTTCTGATGATATGATATCTGGGAATTGCCTTAAATAGCCCTGGGGAGGGGAGCAGGGGAGGACGGGTGAGGCAAGAGGGGCCATGGGTTGATAATCGTTGAACCTGAATATTCATTACAAACCTCTCTACTTGTGCACGTTTGTAATTTACAAAAAAAAAAAAATTTATGAAACTAGAAAAAAAATCATGGAAAGTGTTTCAAAACAGTAGCACTTTAGAATTAAAATATGCTGGAATGTGTCTTAGCCATTGAAAAGAGTGAATTTTAATTACTGCAGTCAAATGAAAGGAAGAAATCAGAAAACGAATCAGAGAAGACCATATCAGCGACCCTTAATGGTCTTAAAAAAAGAGCTAAAGAAGTGAATGGAAAGGTTATCAGTGAAGAAAAAAGCAGGTCAGAAATTTCAAATAAGATCAGAAAAGTATTACAGAAGCAAGGATCAAGCTTTGAGGAAAATGTGACTAATTTCGTTAAATGTGAGCTAGGTATCAGAACAGATACCTTATAAGGAACCATAAATGGCAGGGTTAGACCTGTAAGAACCCACTAACTACATAGAGAGAGCAAAGAGAGGGGAAAAAAAAAATATTTCTGAATCCCTGGTGCTCAAATAAGAACAGAAGCAGCATGCCAGGATTAAGATGTAGATACAAATGCAAATTAAAGAAAAGCATCCATTAAAGGGAAAAGAAAAAGGACTAATTCCTCTCCACTGAATAAACTAATAGAGGGAAAGAAATGGGAGCCATCAAATATTCAGGAAGACTAAAGAAGTAACGATCCATCTCTGGAAAGGAAAGAGCAAGCGTTCCATCTGACACTCTTCAATATCATTGAATGTGTCTCAGCCATCACATAATACAGCATATTTGCTGACCTCTGCATTTTTCTTTTCTCGTGAGTCAGAGGTGCTTTTTTGTTTTTTCTTCTCATGGAAAATAGAGGATTAATATATAAACTGATCCATAATAGCATTTATATCAAGTTTGGCAGTATTAAAGTATATTGCCCTCTGCAAAGCTTAAATTTTGTAATAATTCAGTGATCCATCAATTTACTAGAATGACAATGACATACCTTCAATTTTATTTACTGAAAGATCCAACTTCTGTAGGTGAACATATCCACAGAGGATGCTAACGTCAGTTAAATCAAGATCCTGAGAAAATAAAAGGCAAATGACTTTAATGTGGCTTTAGCAGAAGAGTATCAGGCTTCTCAAGATATCTGGAAATAAAAGTTGATGGAGAAATCCAGAATTTCCTTTGAAAGTATTGTAGGAATGAGAGGATAAAACCTGAAGCCTATTACTAATAGGATCTCAAAAGAGACTACAAACTCCATCAAAAATGCATTCCTCTGAAGGAAATAATAGCTTGGAAAATTAGGGTTGTTAGCAAGAACAGATACAACATGAAAAGGCAAATTAAAGCAGTGTTCATGAAGACCTTTAGAGCAGAGTTTTCTATTTTATAAAAACATGCACACACATAAAAGCAATAAAGCCAAAGCCTTTATCTTGTAGAAGAAAAGAAAAAGCAAATGCCTAGAATTCAAACAAAGTGTAGACAAGTTCACACCTCATCAAGTGATCATTAATAACAATACTTCCTACACTTTTTCTCAGGCTTGGTTTTCAAAGCTCTCTCACAATAATCTCATCTGATCAAACAAACCTGTGAGATCTGTAGGGCACATTATCCCCAATGGAGTGAGGAGGCATGTGGGGTACAGAGAAGTACACAAATAGCTTAAAATCACTTAGCAAGTCAGTGATAGAGAAGCAACTCCAAATTTCCAGAATCCAAGTCTCAGATGCTCTCCAGAAAATCTTGCATCTACTGAACTGCCTGAGGGGTTGGAGGGGAATTTGGTCACTTGAAACAAAGGTTCACGTCACTGGTCTACGCTGTGATGCCAGAGGCAGACAAAGCCAATCGATAAAGTGTCATTATAAGCAAGTTCTCAAATATGAGAATGATAAGAATGTTTAAGGAAGGCCACTAGAACAGTAATTATCACTAAGAAACCTACTATGTACAAGACATTAAGCTTGGCATGATGAGAAACACATATAATGATGGACTAGAGCTATATTTAGCCCTTATAAACTTACAACTTTGGGGAGGAGAGAAACTGTGCACACAAATAATAAAAATAAAAAAATAATAAAAATAATATTTATTTATTAATTTACTTACAACTTTGGGGAGGAAACTGTGCACACAAATAAAAAATAAAAAATAAAAATAATATTAATTTATTTATTAATTTATTTACAACTTTGGGGAGGAAACTGCACACAAATAATAAAAATAAAAAATAATAAAAAATATTAATTAATTTATTAATTTATTAATTTATTTACAACTTTGGGGAGGAAACTGTGCACACAAATAATAAAAATAAAAAATAAAAATAATATTAATTTATTTATTAATTTTTATTATTTTTAATAAAAATAATAAAAATTACATGTAACATAAGTAAGATATAAGGGGGGGAAATCACTAACCTGGCCAACCCTAAGAAAGTGTATTCAGTAAGACAGGTTATTAGGGCAAAGTAAATCAACATATAATATCTCAAAGGTAAGGAGGTCAGTGACAAAGTAAGTTAAGCTTCAGTCCATCCAGCTGAAATGATTTAAAGAACTGTGCTTTTTTGCAGATCAGTTTAAGGCAGATACTGGGTATGTAAGTAGAATTTTGATTCGAAGGAACTTATGTGGAAAGGTACTGGCTGCAGGAACTATCTTCCATTCCAAAGCCTAACACAGTGCAACACGCCCAAGGCGCTCCCTGTATGTTACTGCCTGACTCGCGGAGTCATCCCTAAAATGCCGTGAAGCGAAAAGAGTAAAAGATGAGAGCCTTTGTCTGCTGTTGTCAAGGGACATGCCGTGAAACCAGCATGGGCGAAAGGGGCTTTAACATTTCTTAGGTAGCTTGCTTGTTCAAATCTAAGACAAATTCTAAGCCTCGCTATGAATTATATATGCTTGAGCCAAAGTAGGGTGCCATAGCAGAATTTCAGAGTGCTTTCTTCACCAGCATCTCTGCACTTACTCTGTGGACCTCCAAGGAGGAGTTAATGCTTTACAATATGAGGAAGCAGAAAGAGATAAATGGCATTTTTGTGTCTATAAAGAAACGAAATGAGGACAAAAGCTGAAATCCTAAGTAATCTGCTCTTACAGCTTCTCTTATGATAAATTTAGAGCCAAGATTCTGTGCTAGTATCGAAATCTTATAAATTGATGAATAACAATACATGTTTTCTTTCATAATAGATATCTTTTGGAAAGTGAGCTATATAGCTCACAGCTACATATTTATGGGAGGGGGGCCAAGTCAATACCAAAATACTTTGTTCCCCTGGATTCAGATATGAATTATAGTCCTGCCACTGATCAGAGGGAAAAAACAATTCTTAAAAGAGTTTTTGATTGGTTTTACAGAATCAAATTCAACCTCCTAGAAGGAAAGCATTGATTACTAAAAAATAGACTGCTTAAGATGAAAGAAACAGACTGTGAGGAAATGAAAACAAAGGAATTGGGGGGAAGGCAGCTGATTGCTGGACTGGCCAGGGCTCTTTGATGTCAAACATAAATAACTCATTGCCATTCTCTGTCAAATGCAAGACTCAGAGATTTGGGACCACCAAAATAACTGTGAGTTAGCAGAGAACGTGGATATGGTCCAACCAGGGTCGAGATGGAGCCACGCAATGGTGACCTTGTCATACTCACTGATAAAGTCAGGCTGAGGTAGACCTGCTCCGTCCCAGAGCCTGAGCGCCCCAGTTGGTAGAGCTTCTCAGCCACGACCTCCTCCCTCAGGACCCCATCAAATCCTCCCTGCAAAAACAAAACAAAACAGACAGGTGGACAAAGAAAGGACTTCCATTAGAAAAGAAAAAATCCGCTTCGTCATATCTAGCACTTATTTAGTATATTTACACATCTGGGAGCTGAGACTTCCAAAATTTACTGGCCCCCAAGAAAACTATGTTGAAGACCTATGCATATTACATACAATTAAAAAATGTATCTATCCAATCAATGTCTCACTGCTGATAGCATTGAGTGCCGTTCGGTGCTAAGAGCTCTCAGTGGGTCCACTCACTGATCCTCCTAACAATTCTGAGGGAGGTACTCTTAGCTCCATTATACAACTAAGGCTCACATACCAAGACTAGCCTGAAACCACAGAGCCCAGAATACAAACCAGAATCTGCCTGACCTCAAGGCAGTTCTAACCACTAACTGCACTTGACTGCTTGTCCACACCCTAAAGGAGGGTTGCACCACATTAAGGTAATGACTTCTCTACATCTGGCATTCTTGTTGGAGAAAATGGGCCCTCGGGTTCACTTTGCCTTGGCTAATCTTGTTGGATTCATACCATTTACAAAATTAAAAGGGTAATAATTTCAAGAAGGAGGCTGGTCCTTAGTCTACAGACATCATGAACCAGTGGTGGCCCAACACCCCCTCTCCCCATTCTCCCCAAGAGAAGAGATAATATTGCTGTGTTTGAGCTGCTGGCCACTCTATAATGACAAACACATTAACACTAACATCAGCATTAGGACACAAAAGAGAGTAATTTTTTAAGTCACAGCAATACAACTATCAGTGTAACTGGTACGTGGACTATGAAGGCAAAACACTCTTTCAGGTGTTTTGGATCACTTTACATTAACTTGGGAATCAGAAGTGCTGTTCAGACTGCTCGTACTGAGGACATAAGTATGTAGGGTGGTGCTATTGTGAAAAGTTTTTATTTCCTCTCAAATTTCCACTATCTTGTTGCTATTTTTCAGTAGCTCAGTCGTGTCTCACTCTTTGCAATCCCACAGACTGCAGGCTTCCCTGTCCTGCAGGGAAGGACTCATGTCCATCGAGTCGTTGATGCCATCCAACCACTATCTTAGAGAATCAAATATAGCTCACAGTTGGGCAGGCTTGGTTTGAAGCCCAGATCCGCCATTTTGAATATATGACTTTGAGAGACAAAGTTTTCTCTGAGCCTCATAGTTTTCATCTGTAAATAGGATATCTTATTACTTTCTCTTAATGTTTTAAAGATAATTAAAAGTAACTGTGAACATAAAGCTCTTAGCACAGTGCCTAGAACACAGCAAGTGTTCCCAATGAATGGGAGCTGTTAGTACGAATTGATGAACTGAGAAATTCCACATCTTAAGGTCTCATTCATTGATACCAATCAATCTGTTCACAAAATGGGGGAAAGAGATCTACTTTTCACAAGCTACTATTTTTTATAGATGGCCTGGGAAGGAATTGAGGTAAGACAGTGCCACCTGACCTCTCAAACTTTCCACATGGCCCACTCCCTCCGGCTCCTGTAAACTAGATGCCACAGCATCCCTTCCTCACAGTAGATCTGTTTTTCAACACAGTCATTGATACAGAGACTGGCCACATGGTCAGCATTGTCCCAGACCCGCAGGGCAAGACTTTCCATGGCCCCCCCTCACACCTCTTTAAGTCCCTGCCATTTCTCAGTGCCGTCTCTCCCTTCTGGTCTCTGGTCATTTTCAGACCTTGACCAGCCCAGTCTGCATGCTGGGTGGCTTCAGAATCCCTGAGGAAGGCACTCACCATCCCAACCGCTCCGAGCACATGCACACACACACACACACACACACACACACACACTCCTTTACTTTCTCAACTCAAACATTTAAAAATGGATCCAGATAACTTCAGCCACTCACTCCCCTAGCTGTGGCCTGGACCCAGTCATCACGCTAAACTGCTCCACCTTAGAAACCTTAGACCTCAAATCTTCCGTGGCTCTCGGATCCCACAGTTGCTCATCCTTCAGCCTTTCCAGCATCCCCTGAATTTGGTCACTGACCACAGCAAAATTTCCAGTCTGATTCATCTACCCCTTTCTCCGAGTCTATCTGTCCCCTCCCAACTATATACTTCCTTCCTGACTGGGTCTCCCATGGGCAATTTCAATGTCTCTCTACCCTCAAGTCTCTGCCTCCTTGTCCTGACTGCAACTGTACCATGCAAAGCCAAACCTGAATCAACCTCACAGTCAACCCCTGCATTGAGGCAGGGATTATGCATGTTCATTATCCATTTGGGATATAAAAAAAAAATCTTCCTAGCATGCCAAGCACATGCTAGACAAGTATGCAAATGATTTCAGGACTTGCATAAACTACTATAGAGGTGGGCAGGATGCTTTGACTAGCAGAGGTCCCATTTCAAGGCAGTTCTAGTGAGGAGTAGGGGTTAGCAAAAGCTTCCTTGGAGAGACAGCTATTGAGACCCGAAGCTGTGAGTTATTCTGACAAAGGAGAAGAAAGGGCAGAAGAGGGCCAAGAAGGGTACTGTGGGCCCAAGTTCAGTTCACTTCAGTCTCTCAGTCGTGTCCGACTCTTTGCGACCCCATGAATTGCAGCACGCCAGGCCTCCTTGTCCATCACCAACTCCCGGAGTTCACTCAGACTCATCCATCGAGTCAGTGAGGCCATCCAGCCATCTCATCCTCTGTCGTCCCCTTCTCCTCCTGCCCCCAATCCCTCCCAGCATCAGAGTCTTTTTCAATGAGTCAACTCTTCGTATGAGGTGGCCAAAGTACTGGAGTTTCAGCTTTAGCATCATTCCCTCCAAAGAAATCCCAGGGCTGATCTCCTTCAGAATGGACTGGTTGGATCTCCTTGCAGTCCAAGGGACTCTCAAGAGTCTTCTCCAACACCACAGTTCAAAAGCATCAATTCTTCGGCGCTCAGCTTTCTTCACAGTCCAACTCTCACATCCATACATGACCACTGGAAAAACCATACTCTTGACTGGACGGACCTTTGCTGGCAAAGTTATGTCTCTGGCACAAGGGACATGTACAAAACTGCAAAGGCAAGCACAGCCCACTGGGGAAACTACCGAGAGTTCAAATAGCTAAAGTGTAAGGTTGGGTGGGGAAGACAGTACCTAATACATGGAGGGCACGCAAACATGGGCTGAACGAATTAATGAGCCTACTCCGTGCCCACTTCTGAGTGAGCCAGCAAAGACCCACAAGCATGCATTGTGGTGCCACACTCAAGTCAGCTTCTTGCTGGGATGTCAGAGGAGGACAGTTCCTTCTTACACAGGGTCCTGCTCCCTTTCCCCAGAGACCATGTTCAGGGACCATCAGCAGTACTCTCTTGTGCTTGTGGTTCAACCAGTCACTCTCCACTGCCCTTCTCCAAGCTGTCACTTCTCCAGCTCTATAAGCACGTGAGTCCTTTCTGTCCTCCAAGGGGCCTTTGGGTCCTGCATGTTCCTTCAGCGATAGCTGGAGTTTCCCTTAATAGCCAAGCTCCTCCAGAGTTGCTGTTTTACTCTTCAGTTTCCCCTTGTTCACTTCCCACTCATGTCTCAACTCACTTCAGTTAGGCTGCAGGCTTCACCACATCACAAAATGCATATGGGTTGAGATCCCCCATGGCCCACAAATGGCCCTTTTCATGGTCCACTTACCCTCTTGGCAACGTAACCCTCTCCCCTGTTCTTGAGATTCTTTCTTGCTCTGACTTCTCACCCATACAGCTGTTCTTTCTTCTTTTTCTCTTACCAGTCCTTTCCAGTTCCCTCCCCTAACCCCAGATCCTCTTCATCTTCTGAGATACCTGTATCCCAGGGTTTTTTCCTTGGCCCGCCCCTTCTCTTCTTTCTTCTCTTCCTGGATGATGATTCCAGTGCTAATGATTCCCAGGTCTCTGACCCTCTCCTGATTTCCATGATTCACATGCCCACCTCCTGACTGCACAGCTCCACCTGTCATTGTTTCCCATGGTAGTTAGTGGTCCGATACCCCCCTGGAACATTCCATAGACTTGACAGTTAACCTAGACTTCCCATGTTCCATTAGTGTCTCATTCTAAATATGTATTCATCACTAGCTTCCTTTCTATTCCAATTGCCTTAATCCAGACTCTTGTCTCTCCTGCACAGATGCTGCTCAGCTTCTCACTAATCTCCTTGCCTCCAGACTTACCACCCTCTAATCTAACCCTCTCGGGCACAACAGAGGCTCCCTACTGCTTACGAGTCAAGTCCACGGTCCCTACAGCAGCCCAGTGTGTGTGTGCCTCAGTTGTGTCTGACTCTGTGCAACACTATGGACTGTAGCCTGCCAGACTCCTCTGTTTATGGGACTCTCCAGGCAAGAATACTGGAGTGGATTGCCTTGCCCTCCTCCAGGGGATCTTCCCAACCCAGGGCTCGAACCTGTGTCTCTTTTATTTCCTGCATTGGCAGGCAGGTTCTTTACTACTAGCACCACCTAGGAAGTACAACAACCCAGAGCTCTCCACAATCTGGCCTCCGACCCATCTACCTTTTCTGTTCTTATCTATAATTCATCACTTGGAAAGGTGCCATCTGCCTGCCCATACCCCACCTCTGCACTCAAACAAGGGTTTACTTCCTTTCATGTCTTCCACCAACCCTATAACCCGGCTATCACTGTAGGCATCTGTTCACAGGCTGAATAGCTATGGTTTCCTCACAGTCTTATCTCACCCTGAGAGCTGGGACCTTGCATGTCCTCCATCACACTCTCATCTTCCTGTCATCACTGTTGCTATTATGTATTACACATAAAATCTTTTGAGAGCCCATGCTGTATCAGACACTATGTTAAGAACTTTAACACAGACTTTCCCATTAGATTTGATGCTTATAACTATTCAATGAATAGGCATTATTAGCCACATAAAGTTATCGGCAAAGAGTAGCTTTCACACAGCAGAAATGTATTGCAGGCCCAGACACTTCTTCTGACCTATATCATCAAAAGAGTACTTCCCATAGAATAATCGTTCATGAATGTTTGTTTCATGCATGTTTGTTCCATGAAGGCTGAATTAATGAAGTCAATTGATAGGGTGCAGTAGGAGAAGGCGATGGCAACCACTCCAGTACTCTTGCCTGGAAAATCCCATGGACGGAGGAGCCTGGTGGGCTGCAGTCCATGGGGTCGCTAAGAGTCAGACATGACTGAGCGACTTCACTTTCACTTTTCACTTTCATGCATTGGAGAAGGAAATGGCAACCCACTCCAGTGTTCTTGCCTGGAGAATCCCAGGGACGAGGGATCCTGGTGGGCTGCCGTCTATGGGGTTGCACAGAGTTGGACACGACTGAAGTAACTTAGCAGCAGCAGCAGTTAGTAGATAAGAACAGATTGTGTTAGTATAAATGATATATTGTGCTCAGTAGCTTACACATAGGATCTCATTTAATTTTCACAACTCTCCTGTGAGGTAGGTATCGTTATAATTCCCATACTGCAGATGAGATGCAGAGAGTATAACTTGCTCAAGATCTCACAACGAACAAAAGATTTTATACAAATATCTAATTCCAAAGGCAACATTCTGAACAATATTCTGCCCGACCTCCTTCAAGTTCATTGAGCCTAATTACATTATAGGCACTTTGTCATTTTGACCATCAGAGCCTTATAAATCTTAATCAGGCTAGGATATGGAAAATAAATCACTGAACAAAAAAGTTCAGACATTTCCTCTTAAAACTTTTCAGTTTATTCAACATAACAAAACATATGAGACCCTATAAAAACTAAAATAGAATGTGAGGACATAAAATAAATATTAATATTTGGAACATAAACAAAAGAAATAATACACTTTTCCCACACAGAGCCTACAAGTAACAAAGGATTAACTAGTTCAAGTCAACCTCCTCCCCCTCTATGGTTTTTAATGGCATACTGAAGACCGATTAACAATGGCATTAATGAACCCCATAGCTGAAGAACACACGTTAATTAGAATAATAAAGTAAACTGGTGATTCATGTGTTAATTCCTCTGGGGGGAAAGATGGTAGAAACCATATAAACATCTCAAAGTTGTAAAAACATTGCTACAGTTTTGCAACAGTCACTATTATGCATGGCAAGTAAATCAACAAAAGGTGAACAAAATAAGTAATAATTTTCCATGGCTCACTTTTAAGAAAAATTGAGGTTTAGCCCATGTAAAAGGAGGGAGGAGAAGAAGAAAGGCAGAAGACTGGGGAGGGGGGGAATGTGAGGGTAGGAAAAAATGGGCCAAATGTGGAAACTGAACAAAAGGACACTGCAAAAGAAGGGAACCCAAGCAGGGACACGGTGTAGACAGTCAGTGGCAGAACCAGAGAGACAGAACACAGTGCAAGTTAGAGGGGAAAACAAGAAAAAATAAGACAAGTGAGGAATGGAGATGAGGACAGGCATAAAAAAAGAGAGACCTGTTTGAGTTCAAGGGGGAAAGAAAGGTGACTAGGAAATGAAAGGTACAATGAGACAGAGAGGGTGTCAGAAAAACATCACAGAACCAGATGTTGGAAAGTATTTCTCTATTATATCTACTTCTGAAAAGAGTCTGAAGCAATTTATACTATCAAAGAGGAAGAAAGGGAAGGGAAAAATGTAATCTAGAGAAAAACTATCGAAATTAAGAAAATTTTTGAATTAAGGGGGAAAAAATGTTATATTTCCTGGCAGCCAAGACAAAGAGGAAAACCTAACAGTTTACTAAAAGAAAGCAAATCAATTTACATTTTTAAAGAAAGCAAACAGTTCATTAGGAAGTCAAGAGAAGGAATTGGTACAATATGAAGTAGAAAGGGACAAGAAGGTAGGTAAGGAACTAAGGAAGGAATAGGATGATGATAAGCGTAAGACGTAGAATTGGGTGCTGTTTAGATGAGACACTGTAGAAAAGAGGGAATTTGTATTATCAGTGTAAAAGACCAAGCTGCCAACAGGTATCACTGATGGGAATGTTGGGACATTCCCCAAATCCTAAAATATTTTCACAGTGAGTGGTGCGTGCATGTGTGTTGTCTGTTTAATGCATTATAAACCCCTGGCATAAGTAATATATAAAACTTTCAAGGCACTTGGTCTTTGAGGAATAAAATGGGCTTTCCTTGTGGTTCAGCTGGTAAAGAATCTGACTGCAATGTGGGAGACCTCGGATCGATTCCTGGGTTGGGAAGATATCCCGTTGAAGGGAACAGCAGCACTTAAGATTACTTCAAGAGGGGTTTTGGGGTTTGTTTGTTTTTCCTAGAGGAAGGAGGATGAAGGGACTAGAAACTGAGGAGAGTGTTGGAGTATTTCACAGCCATGACGAGAAGGTACAGGGGGTGCAGATGGAACTCTTGTCAATTCACAACGCTGTAGAGGTATAATTTTGAAAAAGTTAAAGTCACAACTCTCATACAAATACTTTTTTAAAGGACGCTGCGTAACGACTCTTAAGGAATCACATGTGCTAATGAAAAATGAAGGGTGAGAAAATGGGCTAACAGAAATGGGGAGGAGAGGAGGGGAGTCTCGGAGCAGTAAGGAAGAGGCACTCCTGGAGCCCTAGGAATGGGGCTCAGCCGCAGGCTGGTGAAGGGGTTCTGACCGCTGGAGAAGGAACTGAGCGGGTGAGGGGTGGAGGGAAGGCACACCTCAAAATTCAGCATTTCGGAATCTGAGGACTCCTCGGATTCCACTTCGCCCTCGCCGTCGCCCTCGCCCTCTTCCAGGTCGTAGTAATCTCTGTCCACGTCTGACTCCTGATAGCGGTGAATGAGGTGCTGGAGCAGGTAGGAGGAGGCTTTGCATAAAGTATTTTTCGGTCTCTGACCCATGGGAAAAGGAGACCAGCAAGAGTGACGATCCTTTTCTGAGTGCAGCACTTTCGACTGCGCTCCAGTTCGTGAAATGCTCATGCCTCCCTGGAGAGAGGAAGGCTTCGGAAACTTGGGCTCTCTCCCGGAGGTCGCCATCTTGTTTACAGGGGTTGCCTAGGAGATGGACGCCCAGGGAGGAGGTGCCGCAAGGGGTTTCGGGGGCTGTAGTCTCTGCCCCTCGTGGGTTCTCCCTTTCAGCTTGCTTTGCCACTGTATTTCAACTTAGCTTTCTGTCCGCTTGCTGTGATCTTTCTTTTTTAGTCTGTTAAGTCGTTGGCTCTGCTTCTTTTGGCTTGTCTGTCTCGTTTTTCATCTTTTTTCTCTGCGCCCCCCCTTTTTTTTTTAGTGTTCAACTGTTTTCTCTCGACCTCGAGACCCCTCTTGGAGATTTTTCATCCCACCCTGAGATCACTGGTGAGCGCACCATCCTGCTTCCTTTATGGAGGGTCTTTATGTACTTAGTGTTAGATGTCTGTAAAGCTGTCTGTCGGAAAGTTTATAACACTGAAATTTTACTCTATGCAGAGTGCAGTGCACATACATGATATAGAAGGCATGGCTCCTGTTCTTATGATTTAATTGCAGATAATAAAGAGAAACTACCAGACGACGACTGAGAGCTGGTTGGCAGTTAATTTACATTTTTACCCCCAAAATAATAAGCCATGTCCTTGGGGAGAAAAACTGGCAGTGGTTTAACAATACAAATACAGGGGGGAAAAAAAGACTGTCAAACTCACACTTTATCTGAAAGCCTCTGTAAAACTATTAGCATTGCATAAATAACTGTATTAGTCAATGATCTGCACTGATAATAAATTTTACCTTGTTGCATAGGTTCTCTTTGCAGTTTTATAAAATACTCTTGCAAGATTACAAAGCATGATTTTATGCTAGTGTGACTTCATGTGACCTAAATCCTATAGCCTTGAGCTCCACAAAGTAGGCACTGTATAGAAAAGCAGAATGAAAATTATGGAAACTATTATCGCCATAGTGATGACCATAGAGATCCTTGCGGGAAGGTTGCTCTCATCCTCCTGGCCTTACAGGCCTTTTCTCCATGCTTCGGTGATAGCAGTTGCAAATACAAAATGATCCTGTCAATGGCTGTCAGGGGAGAAGTACAAAAAAAATCTTTATGGACACCAGCCATTGACTCTTATTTTTCTCAGGGCTTGAGGGCCCATTAAAACTGACAGAAAGCTTTCAGAATTACCTTCCTTCATTATCTTGCTGGCCATAAATGTAAAGGCCATAATTAAAGTATCTCTTTCTGCTAGGCTCATCCTACTGCTTGCCTGCTTCTTTTTCCACTGGGTAGAATATTCTTCCAAGGGGTTTTTCTTTCTATCCTCAGCCCCATAAGACCTGGCAGGCTAACTGACAGAAGGATGAAGAGGGAAGAAAGTATAAAAATGGAAAAATTCAGTGTGATTTTTGTAGTTTCCAATAGCTTAGAATTACTACAAACAAAGCTAGTGGAGGTAATAGAATTTCAGCTGAGCTATTTCAAACCCTAAGAGATGATGCTGTTAAAGTGCTGCACTCAAAATGCCAGTAAATTTGGAAAACTCAGCAGTGGCTACCATGCTGGAAAAAGTCAGTTTTCATTCCAGTCCCAAATAAAGACAATGCCAAAGAATGTTCAAACTACTGCACAACTGCACTCATCTCAGACACTAGCAAAGTAATCCTCAAAATTCTCCAAGCTAGGCTTCAACAGTATGTGAACTGGGAAATTCCAGATGTTCAAGCTGGATTTAGAAAAGGCAGAGGAAAAAGAGATCAAATTGCCAACATCTGTTGGATCATAATAAAGCAAGAGAATTCCAGAAAAACATCTACTTCTGCTTTATTGACTATGCTAAAGCCTTTGACTGTGTGGATCACAACAAACTGTGGAAAACTCTTTAAGAAATGGGAAATACCAGGCCACTTGACCTGTCTCCTGAGAAATCTTATGCAGGTCAAGAAGCAACAGTTAGAACTGGGCATAGAACAATGGACTGGTTCCAAATTGGGAAAGGAGTACGTCAAGGCTGTATATTGTCACCCTGCTTATTTAACTTATATGCAGAGTACATGGGAAATGCTGGGCTGGATGAAGCACAAGCTGGAATCAAGATTGCTGGGAGAAATATCAATAACCTCAGATATGCAGATAACACCACTCTTATGGCAGAAAGCAAAGAGGAACTAAAGAGCCTATTGATGAAGGTGAAAGAGAGTGAAAAAGCTGGCTTAAAACTCAACATTCAAAAAACTAAGATCACGACATCCAGTCCCATTACTCCATGGCAAATAGATGGGGAAACAATGGAAACAATGACAGACTTTATTCTCTTGGGCTCCAAAATCACTGCAGATGGTGATTGCAGCCATGAAATTAAAAGATGCTTGCTCCTTGGAAGAAAAGCTATGACCAACCTAGACAGCATATTAAAAAGCATAGACATTACTTTGCCGACAAAGGTCTGTCTAGTCAAAGTTATGGTTTTTCTAGTAGTCACGTATGGATGTGAGATTTGGACTATAAAGAAAGCTAAGTGCCAAAGAATTGATGCTTTTGAACTGTGGTGTTGGAGAAGACTTGGGCAGTCCCTTGGGCTGCAAGGAGATCAAACCAGTCCATCCTAAAGGAAATGAGTCCTGAATAGTCTTTGGAAGGACTGATGCTGAAGCTGAACCTCCGAAGTGTGGCCACCTGATTCGAAGAGCCGACTCATTAGAAAAGCCCCTGATGCTGGGAAAGATTGAAGGCAGGAGGAGAAGGGGATGACAGAGGATGAGATGATTGGATGGCATCACTGACACGATGGACATGAGTCTGAGCAAGCTCCGGGTGTTGGTGATGGACAGGGAAGCCTGATGTGCTGCAGTCCATCGGGTTGCAAAAAGTCAGACAGGACTGAGTGACTGAAGTGAATTGAATCAGCATTTCCAGGAAAGTTAGTTTTGCCAATGTCAGTCTATTGAGAAAAGTGTCAAGGCAGAGTTAGGTAGGACTTGTCAAAGAGTAATTTTCAGAAGGTTAAAACAGTGATTGTTATACAAAAATAAAAACACCTGTGAAGGATTTTATTAAACTCATTAATTAATGAAGGAACCAGCAAGATGGTAATGGAGTATTCATTGTCCACACAAAAAGACATTCTAAAAAAAGGCCACTAGGTTAGAGATAAAACTGGTTTATGCCCTACAGGACATTAAACTATAGCCTTTGGTGTTAAATATTTCTATGCTTTCTCTCTTTTCACCTTCACATCTACTCTATCACCATTCAACAGATAAGGTAACTGACGCACAGAGAATTTAAATAAATGGCCCAAGGACAAGCACTGGTGTTGCAATCCAAATCTAGAATGACCAAATCCACTGTCTACCTTCAACTACTATTTTTGCAGGTGGAAAATGTGAGGCAAGGTAAAGGTCCGCAAACTGTCTCAGAAGAAAAAAGAAAACATGTAATCAGCTAATGTTCTTAAGTGTAAATAGATGAACTCACTCAGAGAATAACTCTTTCGTACAGAACCATAGCATGTCAGAACTATTAACAGAAAGAACTTAAAAGCCCATTTTATCCCAACTCTCCCTTTTACAGACGAAAAACTGATGGCCCTCCAGGAATAATAACTTGCCCCAAATCACCTGACTTGTTCGCAGTCAAGGATACCTCTCCTTGCTCATCTTTGCTTTCGCTGGTTCACCAAAATGACCCGAAGGCTGGAACTGTATGAATAGAATTCCTAGTTTGGGATTCTGGGCATCAAAACAGAAGGCATCATCTTTATGAAAGCTATTTTACCAGGTAGAGAAGACAGAATTAGGCAGAGGGACAGGGGTGAGGGGAGGGACTACTTTGTCAAAAGCATAAGACAACATAATTACTTCTGGTTTTTTATTGCTTACTGTAAACCAGGCCTGTGCTCAATGCTATAGATATGTCTCAGCTAATTATTCCAACTGCTCTCCAAAATAGGAATTGATACCCCCATTTTTCAAAGGAGAAGAATGATGCTCAAAAATGATAAGCAAGTTGCCCAGTCACACAATCTGCATCTAGCCCCAAATTCCAGCTCAGGTCTTCCTGGATCTAAAGCCCCTGATCTTAACCAATAATACTTTTTCTCTGGAATTATGAATTAGTTTCTTAGGAAGCATTTGTGAGGCACAGAGAGCCTGGCCCTGAGTACTGAAAGTGTGTTTGTGTGTGTGTGTGTGTGTGGTGGGGGGCAGGAATACCCAGGGTTTCTGAATCTAGAGAAGTACAGTGGGCAGGCAAAGGCAGTGGGATATGATAATACAGGGATTATTAGGGGACCTAGGGTAGCAGGGTCCTCTGGGATGGCACTGGATCCTTAGCACTGGGGTGAGAGGAAGGAGAAAGTGGAAGAGTGTCACCATGACACTCAAGAGCTCTTCTCGAGAGGATATCCAGGACAGGAAACTGAAAGGGGACTATCAAAGGGGTTAAGAGGTTAAGTTTAAAAGAAGGTGCCACCTACCAGCTTCAGCCACTTGCTAGCTTTGCGCTGGCAGTATTATTCACCCTTACCCCTAGCTTTTCTATGTAGAATAAGGCTCTCTTCCAATCTGGAGCCAGCACCCTGATGTAAGACCTCACTTCACTGAGAATGGAAAGAAGAGGCAGGGATCAACCTCTTGTTTCCTTCATTTGGGAGGAGGATCTCCCCAGGTGTGTTGACCTTGGGCAAAGCAAAAAATGTATACCCCTCCCCAATTTTATGAGAGGAAAAACAAGCTTAACCGTGTTTCTCAGATATGTTTGAGATGGCAGCACCTTGAACTTATGGTGTTTTTGACAGAACACTTAAATTTTCACAGAATATTCTGAAATGGGGAGAACAGATAGACTGTGGAAGGCACCACTAATATAATAACAACAAAAATAGAACCACAACTAATGTTTATAAATAATAACTATGTGCTGGGCACCCTTATAAATACTTTATATATACTGACTCATTTTATCCCCCAGAGGATCCTCCAAGGTAGAGATTAATATTATCCCCACATTATAGATGAGGAAAGATAGGCATAGAAAGGTTCTGTAAAGTATTCAACCCACTTTGTCACCCAGTGGCAAAGCTCTATAGAACTCAGATGGAAGGAGTCTGGTGTCCCAGTCCACATCCTTAATCAAAACATTGTACTTCACTCAATTGCTTTAGTAAAACTTTATGGGCAACATTATGGACATTTTTGGGTCCCCTTCCCCCAAAAGTCATATGTTGAACTCCAATCCCCAATGTGATGGTATGAGGAGGTGAGGCCTCTTGGAGATGATGGGGTCAAGAGAACAGAGTCCTCATCAATGGGATAAGATGAGGCCAGAGAGCTTTCCACCAGGTGAGGCTACTAGGAGAAGGTGGATTCTGCAACCTGGAAGGAGGTTTTCACCAGAACCGGCACCTGGCACCTTGACCTTGGACTTCCAAACTCTAGAACTGTGTGGCAAGTAAAGCTCTGTTGTCTATAAACTAGTCCATATATTCTTGTTATAGTAGTGCAAACTAAGACAGGGGAGAATCTTAAACTCCCCTAAGACAAGGGAGAATGCATTAACATCATATCTTTTTATGTCTTGTTATTCATTCTATGAATAAGGGATGATTATTCACAGGGAAGGGAGTTTATTATCTGATAACAGCTTAGTGGGTCTAGAGCCATCAGGCAGATAATTACATGAATAATCATTTGTTTCAACTGCCGTAAGGGCTAAGAAGGGAAAAGATAGGAGTCATGAGAGCATCACCTGGGGCCACCTTGATCCAATATTGGGTGGAAGGATCCTTAAAATTGTCAGACATTTTGAGCCTCACGAGGATTATCAAAAATGTTGGGGAAAGACAGTACAAGTGAGAAACTCTGTCATCTTTGCAGAAATCAGCTGTCTTAAAGTTATGAAGGTAGTAATGAATTGGGCTCATAGAGCCTGATAAAATCCAGGCAGGACTTGATTGAGCCAAATAACACCTATTCTGAAGGATATCAACCCTGGGATTTCTTTGGAAGGAATGATGCTGAAGCTGAAACTCCAGTACTTTGGATACCTCATGCGAAGAGTTGACTCATTGGAAAAGACTCTGATGCTGGGAGGGATTGGGGGCAGGAGGAGAAGGGGACGACAGAGGATGAGATGGCTGGATGGCATCACGGACTCGATGGACGTGAGTCTGAGTGAACTCCGGGAGATGGTGATGAGCAAGGAGGCCTGGCGTGCTGGGGTCTCAAAGAGTTGGACACGACTGAGCGACTGAACTGAACTGAACTGAAGCAAATATCAAAAGCATTTTGGGGGCTGTCCCACTAATAATAGATACCCTGAATCAGATACTCGTGTTGAGATCAAAGACAAAAACTGCAGTCTAGGAAGAGGTAATCGTTAAAGTTCATAGACAAAGGCAGAAAAATCAAGCCAAGGAAGAATTGTTTGCAAAGGATTTGCAAGCATCAGATCTTGAATAAAATCTGAACAGAGGACTAGATAAGGACTATTCAATTTCTGAGATTCTCTTTACAGAGCAAAAGATGGATTTCATCAGGGAGGTCACAACCACTTAAGATCAAAATTATTAAAATGTTACAAATGATGACCAGAGAGAGACTATATGAAATCTTTTGGAAAAAGATACAAAGACGGGAGGATGTTATGCAAGGACATTCAGAAGATCAAAGAAGACCAGAAGGAATTCAGGAAGAAATCATCACTTAAGGGATAGAAAAGAAAGTGCATTTTAGAGACATGAGGTTTAATAACCAAAGCATCCCAGTGGCACTAAATAATAAAAACAGATGGAAGAGCAAACAGAAGTCAGGCGAATGAACTGTGCAAGAATTCCCACCATAGCCATACACTTCCAAAAGCACAACATACTTCATCTAGTTAAGAGCAAGTCTGCAATGGTGGAGATTGGGGGAAATCAGCAAATCATGTAGGCTTTGATGCAAAGGACAGGAAACACCCAGATCATTATTATCAGCAACCAATCACACAGCCTATGTAAGAGGGGTCTGTTTCAAGTGCTGGAGATATAAAAGTTAAAGTTCGGGTCTCTTTAATTAAGAGATTTGTGTTAGGATATAGAAATTTTCTAAATGAATCAGAAGTACACAAGGAACATGTCTATGCACGGCAGAGTCCCTGTAGTGCTCTCCACCAGAAACTACACGATGCTCTGAATCAGCTACACTCCAGAACAAAATAAAAAGTTAAAAAAAGCTCACAGGAGAAGGTAAGCCCTACCTGAATGATTTCTAGCTCATGTTTCAGGCCCTCAGGTGGGCGCTGAGTCGGAGGTGACATGACCACCACTTTCCCTTTACCAGGCTTGGCACATGGGACTCACTCCTTTAGGTAGATAAAGCTGGGCTCCCCCAGCAGGTGCGTGGGAGTTGTCCATTGGGATAAAATCTGTGCCCCAAGACAGGGATGCTCAGAAGCTTCACAGATAAGGTAAGAGTTGAGTTAGGGCTTCAAGAAGGGAAGAGACACGTAGGAAGAGGTGTTGGACAGTCCCCAGATGGGAAGTGGCATAAGTAGAGGCAGAAAAGGTCGCCTGGATATTTTAGGAAGCCTCTGAGAAGTCACTGATTTTGAAATAAAACCTGCTCACAAGAAGTTGGCAAGAATGAAGAGTATGCTGCCTTTCTGGGAGAAACAGGGCATGAGTGAAGAAGTGGATGAAATTTCCTCACATGTCAAAACGTCTTAGCAGAACCAAGGAGATGAGACTTTAAAAGAGGGGGAGAAAAGATGGGCCTGGTGAGAGATTCTGACAGCCATGAGGGGAAGGCAGAAACCTTATAATTAAGGACAGAGGCTTTTTCACTTAGATAATACTTTCCCATGAGATTAATAGGAGATTCTGTTGGTCTCTAATGTACTGTATATTTTGGGCACTTTACATAATTTACATCTACACGTTATGGCCAAACTTCCCTAGTTACCTCTCTCCACTGAGGGCCCTTCCTTTCTTTGTAAAAAAGCACCTTGCCCAGAGTAAATGCTTTATAAACACTTACTCCACAAAAGCTTGTTCTTTCAGTGAGAATACTGAATGCAGTTGCCACTTTATTCCTTTCAAGTGAAATCACATCTGTGCAGATGAGTGACTTAAATTAAAACAGCAGGATGCCAGGACTTCCTTAGTAGTCCAGTGGTTAATAACCCCCTTTCCAATGCAGGGGACACAGGTTCAATCCCTGGTTGGGGAACTAAGATCCCACATGTCCTGGGCCAACTAAGCCTGCCTGCCGCAACTACAGAGCCCACGAACGGTCCCTCATGCTGTGTTAGTTGTGTGTCCCAACTAACACTGGGTACAGCCCAAAATAAATAATTATAAAAAAGTTAGCAGGATGCCTGTCTCAGAACTGCCAAAAAATAAAAAGACACAAACCCGCATTCAAAGGGTCTAACAAGACTGCTTCAGAGTTAGACCAAGCCAGTCCTCATGCCTGCCTCCCGGGATTACAGAGAAAATTAAATAAATGTGAAATTGACTGACTCAGTGTGGTAGACTGTAAATACGGCCCCCAGTTCTTATCCCTGTCCACACCCTTTGCTGTGTGACTTTAGCCCCTCCCGTCAAGAGGTGGAGCCTCCTTCTCCACGCCTAGAGTCTGGGCGTGGCCAATGGCGCTCTCTGGCCAACAGAACAGGAGCAAATGGGGCACCAGTAGAGACTGGAAAGTGGTAGCGCTTTGGGATAATGTGATCACCCTATGAAGAAGCCAGGGCCAGCCTGCTAGATAAAGAGAATCAGCTCCTCCCATTGCCAGCCATGCAAATGAAGCCAGCCTTGCTCATCCAGTACCAGCAGCAAACCTACCAACTGATCCAAGATTCCTGAGGGAACTCAGCAGAAACCAGACCATGGTTGTGTCAAGCCACTAATGTTGCGGATGGTTTGAAAGGCAGCAAAAGTTAACATATACTGCATGAATTGCCTACAGTCTCACCCAACTGGCTAGTAATAGATTGAATATAGAATCTTTATCTTCTGACCCTCATTCAGGTGATTATTTTTATATTGGCCTTTGCTACTATCAGTACTATCTTCCATCAAAAACAAATCTTTGGACTTCCCTGGTGGTCCAATGGTAAAGAATCCGCCTGCTTATTCAGGGTACACATGTTCAATCCCTGGTCTGGGAAGATTTTACACGCAGCAGGGCAACTAAACCCACAGGCCACAAATACTGAAGCTCTTGCACCTGAAGCCCACGCTCCAAAATAAGAGAAGCCACAGTAAGGAGAAGCCTGCACGCTGCAATGAAGGGGAGCACCCATTCGCCCCAACTAGAGAATACCTGCATGCAGCAATGAAGACCTAGTGCAGCCAGTAAGTAAATAAATAATTTTTTAAACCCATATCTTTGCTTTATAAAAGCCAAAAGAGAAGCTACAGGTCTTTCCAACAGGGTAGGTATATTAGCCAGGATTCTCCAGAGAAACAAAACCAAGAGGATGTATATTAATTGCGTCACATGATTGTAGAGGATGTGAAGTCCCAAGATCTGAAACTGGCATGCTGGATACTCAGGAGAGCTGAAGGTATCAATTTCAGCCCAAAAGCAGAAGAAGACAGATATCCCAGCTCAACAGTCAGACAAGCACTGTGTGCTCAGTTGGTCAGCTTGTCCAGCTCTTCACGACCACAAGCTTAAGTTCCCTCTTATTCAGTCTCTGTTCTGTTCATGTCTTTGATTGATTAACTCATCCACATTAGGGAAGGCCATGTGCTTTATCCAGTCTACTGATTCAGATGTTCGTCTCAACCAGAAACACTCTCCCAAATGCACCCAGAATAATGTTTGACTAAATGTCTGGGCAGCCCATGGCCCAGTCAAGTTGACATATAAAATTAACCATCACAGAAGGTGATACTTATGGGTGGTTTCTAAGTAAGGCATGGAAAGAAAGTCCTTTGGAGTCTGTGAAAAAGAACAAGTCACATCCTTTACTATCATAGTGCCAACCATTCTGTCCAGCCATGTGGGCTTGAATATCAGCCTCCATTTCATGTCCCCCTCGTCTGGGGAGCAGTTTGGGTTTCCTTAAGGTCTGTGATGATGCAAACCACTAAGAGTATTAAAAAGTCTAGGATGTACATAAAAATGATAACAACAACAATAATAAAGCCACACTTGCATAAAAAAGTATTGGTAGGTAAGAGGTAGCTTTCAAATACTTTCCCCTTCAAATGAAACAGTCTATATTCAAAAGTAGAAAGAAGATGGTAAAGAGAAACCATACCTTGATTCATGCCACAGGGCCTTTAAGTGAGTCACAGGATGCTGGCAACATACTTTCTGGAAAAAAATAGAAATCAGTAAGCATCAGAAGAATAGGTCAGGATTCTGACCTTTGGCATCTCACCACCATTAGGTATCCAGGTGAGCAAATTTATGTTTGAATTATTTATCTGCTTTGTAAAGAGCCTTGCAGATACAAACAGCTCTGAATATGCATAGGATTTCCATGACAAATAAATGGAGGCTTCAGGCATTTTTCAAAGTTCATCAATTATTGAGGTTCCCTCAAGCAGCTCTCACTCTGTCCTGTTTTGATTTTTGTTCCTGACCAAGTCCAGGTACCGAAGAGTCCAGCTTGATTGTGAATTCATTCAGAAAGAGATTTGAGGCTTTTATGAAATTATTTTGAATAAAAATAATCTTGGAGGAATTTGATTTTAACTATTTAGGTACTGAGCTGCTCCTTATACTATGCCTTTTAAAAAACTGTGGTAAAATACAGAAAGCATAAAATTCACCATCATAATCATTTTTAAGTGTACCATTCTGTAGCATGAAGTATATTAACACTGTCATGTAACCATTCACCCTCATAATTCTTTTCATTGTGCAAAACTGAAACCATACCCATCAAACAATAACCCCCTTACCAATTTGCCCCTTACCTCTGCCCCTGGAAATTGCCATTCTACCTTCTATCTCTATGAATTTGACTGGTCTAGGAATATCCTATTAAGTACAATCATACAGTGTATGTCTTTTAGTGACCTCTTATTTCACATAGCATAATATCCTGAAGGATTATCCACATTGTAGCATATATCAAAATTTTCTTCCTCTTTAAGGCTGAAGCGTATTTCACAGTGTGCATACACCACATTTTGCATCTGTTAATCTGTCAGGGGACACTTGGGTTGCTTCCACATTTTGTCTATTGCAAATAATGCTGCTATGAACATGGGTGTACAGAGACCCTGCACAAATTCTTGGGGTGTACACCGAGAGTGAAAGTGCTGGATCGTAAGATAATTCTGTCTTGAACTTTTTAATTAACTGCCGTACTGTTTTCCATGCAGCTGCACGCTTTACATTCCCACCAACAGAGCACGTGTTTTCCAATTTCTTCACATCCTCACCAACACTTGCTATTTTCTAGGTTTTTGTTTATTTTTGTTTGATAATAGTCACCCTAATTGGTGTGAAGTTGTATCTCCTTAGCTTTTGGTTCGCATTTCTCTAATGATTAGTGATGTTGAGCATCTTTTCATGTGATTATTGCTCATTTGTATGTCTTTTGCTGAGAAATATCTATTCAAGTCCTCTGCCTATTTTAAAATCAGATTGCTTGTTTTTCTGTTGTTGCCTTGTAGGAGTTCATCATATATTCTGGATACTAATCTTTCATCAGATATATGGTTTGCAAATATCTTCTCTCATCGTAAGGGGTGCATTTTCACTCTGTTGATTACATCCTTTGATGTACAGTTTATTATTTTGATTTAGTCCAATTTACCTATTTTTACTTTTGTTATCTGTGCTTTTGGTGTCTTATCTGAGAAATTACTACCAAATTCAATGTCATAAAGCTTTTGTCCTATGTTTTCTTTTAATAGTATTATAGTTTAAGCTCTTATGATTTGGTCTTTGATTCATTTTGAGTCAATTTTTTATACGGTGTTAGGCAAGGATCTGACTTCATTTTTTTGCATATGGACATCCAATTTTCCCAACATCATTTGTTGAAAAGACACTATTACTTTTTAAAATCTTTTCAATCCTTAAAAACAAGACTGTCTCTTCAAGCAGAGAGCATTAATGCTATACAAGATGGGACTGACTATAGGGTACGCATTACTGAGCACCTGCAGTGTTCACTTAATAATCTGTAAGACATAGACACTGGCTATTCTCCATTTTTCCCTGCCCCTTTGGTTTCCTTCCCATCTCTGTATCCCTGGAGTGGCTGATTCCTGAAGACACTATCACCTGGATCCCTTGTCCTTTGTCTTTTCACAGATTTTGGCCAGTGGAACATAGATGATGAGGGGATAAGCAACAAACTGGTCAGAATTTCCCTCACAGCTGCATCTCTCTGTAACTGTGGTTCCTGTCTGAAGGTCCCCTTCCATAGCTTCAACTAAGGCACTGTTTATACACTATTGAGCATAAAGCTACATTTACAGTTTGGGCAAAAGAAGTAAACCCAGGGATGGATTACCTTCAGTTCAGTTCAGTTGCTCAGTCATGTCCAACTCTTTGTGACCCCATGGACTGCAGCACGCCTGGCCTCCCTGTCCATCACCAACTCCCGAAGCTTGCTCAAACTCATGTCCATCGAGTTGGTTGTGCCATCCAACCATCTCATCCTCTGTCATCCCCTTCTCCTCCTGCCTTCAATCTTTCCCAGCATCAGGGTCTTTTCCAATGAGTCAGTTCTTCGCATCAGGTGGCCAAAGTATTGGAGCTTCAGCTTCAGTCTGGACTACCTTAATCAATAATACACATCAGAGGCTAATGAGAGAGGGCACAAATATAAGACTACCCAAGTATTCTATTCCTTTTGATCTTGCTCCTTCAGTTGCCTCTCAAAGGAACTGTATCATCCCTTGTCTCCTTTCTCTTCTATGCATTTGAATCTAATGGGCAAATTCAATCCACACCCAAGCCTGCTTCAGCTATTGAACTATTCTGAATGTGTCCAGAAGGGGCTTCCATTATCTAGCTATCTACTTGAATCAAATTATTCCGTAAACTACACCTAGAATTTTGTATCTTAGGGATGAATCCTGGGTGCACACACAGAATGACAGCACTTCCCACACCTACCATCTACTGTCACTGCTGATTCAATTCATAAGATGATCCTTCTGCACTTAGAAATATCCCCAACTACCTCCAGGCAGCAGCTATCAGGGTTGCAGGTTTACACCTCAGAGGAGAATAATCAGTGCACCATCGGTAGGATAGTTTGTAAACCCAATCCCTTCCAAGGATGGCAATCTTCACAACTTATCAGGTTTCATGGCTAATTCTCAGTACTTTTGCCACCTCAAAAATTCCTCTTTATGTTAATATTTTAAAGAAATAAATGGATATGGATCGCAGTTATAACTATAGGTGGAGAGAACTTCTCCATGCCCGATCAGTTCATATTGATTCAAATAATGACTAGGAAGCTGGGAGAGAGAACTTTCAAATTTGATTCATATCTCCCCATCCAACCATTTCTCAAAGAAGCGGCCAAGCCTTCTTAGATAAATCCTAAACAATATTTTATATTTTCATTAGGCTTGTTTTAAAAAATGAGAGTAAAAAGACAAAGTATTTTTCACCCTGGCAATAAACCTGCACAGGCTGAGAATTGGATGTCAGAATCTTTAGTAGCAGCTTCATTATTTAGCTGATGAATTAATAGGAATTTGTAGAAGAGGAGGTAGGATTTAAAGTTAGAGCTGAATAATAATTAGGTTTTAGTGTCATTAAAATTCTACTTTCAGCTGCTACTAATTTTCTTTTTGACCACAAAAGACATTAGTTTTTCTGAGTAAAGAAGGGGGGAAAAAATCTATATTGTTTTACAACACTACCCACTGAAGAGGCTGCCACTGTAATAAGAGGCAGTCATTTGAATTATGTAGACAGGAATAGATGAACAGAAGAGAGGATGATTGGGAAAGAAAAGAATGTACTGGGATGCTTGAGAATCTAAAAAGCATGAACAAAATAGTATTACTGTTTCCAGCAATAGGAAAACAGGTGAAGGAGAGTAAGAAGAAACAGCATCCGGATCCCTACCTTGACACAGAGGGCAGAGAACCCTGGACACCACGGTGTCCGTCTATGAAAAAGATCAGGTGCTTTGAAAGGGTAGGTTAGGAGCATCATTTAAGGCCAAAGACAAGTTCAGTTGATGCCAAACTACAGTGTGGCTATTGGTTTTAAGTCTTTAGGAAAGTTCCATCATTGAAATACTGGTGGTATTTAGAACTTACTTGGGGAGAAGGACTTGGATTTATAGCATAGTTATCTTTACCATCCTTCCTTCCCCTCCACCAAAAAAACACTGGTCTACTACTCATGTTGCCAGGACTAGCCACCCGTCTAATTCCTGGTTAGCAATATTAAATACGAAAAGAAATACATTTCATTGTTCAGCAAGTCCATTAATGTATTAATTGAGAGCAAAAGAGCATAAGCATTTTAATTAGGTGACTGCAGAATCTGAGCTGTAGGCTGTCAAAGTTATAATTCTGAGCTCAACCATTCAAAAACCAAACCATCTAAGAAGAGGAAATATCACAGCATGAGAAATGTGTGGAAATCCCCAAATAGGGACTACGCGCTGCTAAGTCGCTTCAGTCGTGTCCGACTCTGTGCGACTCCATAGACGGCAGCCCACCAGCCTCCCTCGTCCCTGGGATTCTCCAGGCAAGAATACTGGAGTGGGTTGCCATTTCCTTCTCCACTTGCCAAACCTCCATCAAGATTGTTTAAAAAACTGGACATGCTTCTTGAACAAGTCTGAAAAACAGGAGCTCTTGGAGAAAGGGAGCAAATTGAAGAGAGTTGATCTCATAAATGTTGAGCTGCTCTGCTAGAATAGAGGAACAAGAACTTGCTTTCAAGGAGCAACTGTTAAAAAGACAGCTTCCGAGAGAGGCTGAGATAAGAAAAAAATGACTCAGCAAGAAGACAGCAGCCCATTCAAAATGAAACGTGGGCGAGAGCAGCAGCCGTCCCCAGCCTTCCTAATGGCTCCTCCGAGGGCCGATCTGCTGGCTTTGCAATTGCCCCTTAAAGACAAAAATGAACATCCCGTGACCTCATCAGAGCACTAAAAGGGGTCACAATTTAGTTCACAAATGGCAGTCTCTCTTAGAATTTACATACTAAACAGAAGCTTCTATTCCTGGAATTTCTCTTAGGGAGACAAGATAAGTAAGAAAAGGTGCCTATGCTAACCCTTGATCTAGTAGGAGAAACTGAACTAAGTACAGATGATTCATCAAGACGGGTGGGTTCTGTAATACAACGTGAGAGATACAAACGCTGGAGCCATGGACCAGGAGCTAAGGGAAAGCAGAGGGGGCTATTAGCCACCCGAACCTTTTTAGAACCCAGTCGTTCTCACTATTGTAGGCTAGTCAACAAGCACAATGGCAAAGTCACCTGAGTGAGGAGACTGAGGGCATGCCAATGTTTTCCCTTTTGTTTGGGTTCCCTAATTCTCTAGACTGACCTGAGATGCCTCCCTTCCCCAGTATTTATTAAAGAACAACAAAACAAAACAAAACCTCACTGTCACTGTTTCTCAGAAGACTCTGTGGAACTGTAAATTATTTCATGTGTTTCCCTTGAAAAGAAACAGTGGATGTCAACCCCTAGCTAATTAAGGAGCAGCTGCTGCCCTAATTTGCCACCATTTCTAACAAAGATAAAGGGATTTCACAATAAGGGCTCTTGGTATATGGTAGGCATTATGCTAGGTTCTTTACATACTCTGTTTCTTCATATTCACAACAATGGGAATTATTATTTCCACTTTACAAGCCAGACGACAGAGTTTAAGAGGTTAGGTGACTTGCCTAAGAGTGCATACTGCCAGTAGGTGGTACAGCAAAAAAAATAAGGTCTCTGACCTCTGACCTAGGTCTCTGACCCCAAAGTCCACACTCTTTCCACCACATTCTGTGCATTCTACGGAAAACTGAAATATAATCAAGTACCACTGAAATCTCTTGGAGGAAAAAAGCCGATTCGTTTAATAAGTAAAAAGAGAAACTGATACACAGGCTAAAGCATTCCTTGCTACTTGCAGACCTAACATCTGTTCCCTCAACCTCCACTGCATCCTCTCCTTCCTAAAAGAAATTCAACCTCCTCCAGGAATGCTGCCTGTCTAGGAGGCTGACCCTGTTCAGCTGCAGCCTTTGCTGATGGAGGGCCTTGACTCATTTCACTCAATCAGAGTGTCCTGTTGCTTGCTAGTGATTGGTTTAGGATGATCACATGACACTTGTCTGGCCAATGGCATGTCTCCAGGGGAGGGGCATCTGGGTTTCCTTTAAAAAAAAAAAAAGGTTCAAAAGCAGATATGGCCTCTTCTTCCATGGATTGGTGACACTCTCACATAGTGCTCTTAGAACTGTGTTAGCATGAAATCACCAATCTTTATAGTGGCAGGATGGGGTCAGAGGAAGCCTGGATTTCCTAACATGGCCACCTTCTGCCCAGATCAAGGACAACCTGTGTCTTTCATTATTTTCCTGGATGATGGTACTCACTCTTGAATGTTCCCAATGGTTAACCCATTCCTGGAGCTATTTACTGCTATTTTTTTTTTTTTTTTTCCTTTTGATGGAGTCTGGGGTAGTTAATCACTTCACATTCATTTCTATTTTGTAATTTAGAGAGCTTTCTCTGTAAAATGCAGAGCAATTTTGCAGAATCCATAGGAAACATCTCTCCCACATTCTTTTATAAGATCAAACAGATCTCTGTCAACAAAGGGCAGTCAACCCAAGCTTGCACTCTTTAATGTGATAATGAAATAAGGCCTGGTGTCTGATTTCTCTGGGGCTTTTCAAGCTCTGCAGGCTGCACCCTACCTGCAATTCTTCCCCCAGTTCAATCCTCTCTCAGCATCCTCCTCCCATTTCTCTCTCAAATCCAGATGAATCTATCAGTATTCTCTGTGTTCTTTATACTCTTAACCTTTTCACAGTACAACTTTATGCTCACAGGATACCCCAGATTTTTATCCTAAAATTCAACAAGTGCTTATGAAGGACCTACTATGTGCAAGGCACTAGGATAAGCACAGTACAAGATACAAGCCTGAGGGAAGCCCCCGACCCTGGGTAATAAATACTCTAGTGAGTGTCACAAAACACCTCAAAATTTTAAAATATTAATGAAATGTTTAAATTAATATTAATATTTTGGACATATTGGGTTAAATAAGATTTTTCATTAAAATATTAATTTTATTAACATTGATTTGACCTCTTTCACCTTTCTAAATGTGGCTACTAGGATTACTTGTGGTTTCACTGTTGTGTATTGATTTAGTAGGATTTCAGATCTACTTGTTTATGACAAATATAAAAGTAAGTAGTTTTAGAAATAGTTTTAGAAAGATTTCTACTTTTTTGGTGTTGTTGTTGTTTGGTTGCTAACTCATGTCTGACTCTTTTGCAACCCCATGGATTGTAACCTGCCAGGCTCCCCGGTCCATGGGATTTCCCAGGCAAGAAAACTGGAGTAGGTTGCCCTTTCCTTCTCCAGGAGGTGATCTTCCCTACCCAGTGAGTGAATCCACGTCTCCTGCATTGCCAGGTGGATTCTTTCCCACTGAGCCACCAGGGAAGTCAGTTACTTATGGTTTCCTGTTGTGTGTTAGTTTAATAGGATATCAAATCCACTTGTTTATGACAAAGATCAAAAAAAGTTGTTTTAGAAGTAGCTTTGATGTAAGATTGACTAGTTTCCTGTGATTATGGTTTCGGTGTGTCTGCCCTCTGATGCCCTCTTGCAACACCTACCATCTTACTTGGGTTTCCACCCAAGACGGGCGGGTCATGGTGGAGAGGTCTAACAGAATGTGGTCCACTGGAGAAGGGAATGGCAAACCGCTTCAGTATTCTTGCCTTGAGAACCCCATGAACAGTATGAAAAGGCAAAATGATAGGATATTGAAAGAGGAACTCCCCAGGTCAGTAGGTGCCCAATATGCTACTGGAGATCAGCACAGAAATAACTCCAGAAAGAATGAAGGGATGGAGCCAAAGCAAAAACAATACCCAGCTGTGGATGTGACTGGTGATAGAAGCAAGGTCTGATGCTGTAAGAGCAATATTGCATAGGAACCTGGAATGTCAGGTCCATGAATCAAGGCAAATTGGAAGTGGTTAAACAAAGATGGCAAGAGTGAATGTCCACATTCTAGGAATCAGCGAACTAAAATGGACTGGAATGCGTGAATTTAACTCAGATGACCATTATATCTACTACTGAAGGCAGGAATCCCTCAGAAGAAATGGAGTAGCCATCATGGTCAACAAAAGAGTCTGAAATGCAGTACTTGGATGCAATCTCAAAAACAACAGAATGATCTCTGTTCATTTCCAAGGCAAACCATTCAAAATCACAGTTATCCAAGTCTATGCCCCAACCAGTAATGCTGAAGAAACTGAAGTTGAACGGTTTTATGAAGACCTACAAGATCTTTTAGAACTAACACCCAAAAAAGATGTCCTTTTCATTATAGGGGACTGGAATGCAAAAGTAGGAAGTCAAGAAACACCTGGAGTAACAGGCAAATTTGGCCTTGGAATACAGAATGAGGCAGGGCAAAGGCTAATAGAGTTTTGCCAAGAAAATGCACTGGTCATAGCAAACACCCTCTTCCAACAACACAAGAGAAGACTCTACACATGGACATCACCAGATGGGCAACACCGAAATCAGATTGATTATATTCTATGCAGCCAAAGATGGAGAAGCTCTATACAGTCAACAAAAACAAGACCAGGAGCTGTCTGTGGCTCAAATCATGAACTCCTTATTGCCAAATTCAGACTTAAATTGAAGAAAGTAGGGAAAACCGCTAGACCATTCAGATATGACCTAAATCAAATCCCTTATGATTATACAGTGGAAGTGAGAAATAGATTTAAGGGCCTAGATCTGATAGATAGAGTGCCTGATAAACTATGGAATGAGGTTCGTGACATTGTACAGGAGACAGGGATCAAGACCATCCCCATGGAAAAGAAATGCAAAAAAGCAAAATGGCTGTCTGAGGAGGCCTTACAAATAGCTGTGAAAAGAAGAGAAGTGAAAAGCAAAGGAGAAAAGGAAAGATACAAGCATCTGAATGCAGAGTTCCAAAGAATAGCAAGAAGGGATAAGAAAGCCTTCCTCAGCGATCAATGCAAAGAAATAGAGAAAAACAACAGAATGGGAAACACTAGAGATCTCTTCAAGAAAATTAGAGATACCAAGGGAACATTTCATGCAAAGATAGGCTCGATAAAGGATAGAAATTGTATGGACCTAACAGAAGCAAAAGATATTAAGAAGAGGTAGCAAGAATACATGGAAGAACTGTACAAAAAAGATCTTCAAGACCAAGATAATCATGATGGTGTGATCACTCATCTAGAGCCAGACATCCTGGAATGTGAAGTCAAGTGGGCCTTAGAAAGCATCACTATGAACAAAGCTAGTGGAAGTGATGGAATTTCAGTTGAGCTGTTTCAAATCCTGAAAGATGATGCTGTGAAAGTGCTGCACTCAATATGCCAGCAAATTTGGAAAACTCAGCAGTGGCCACAGGACTGGAAAAGGTCCGTTTTCATTCCAATTCCAAAGAAAGGCAATGCAAAAGAATGCTCAAACTACCACACAATTGCACTCATCTCACATGCTAGTAAAGTAATACTCAAAATTCTCCAAGCCAGGCCTCAGCAATACATGAACCATGAACTCCCTGATGTTCAAGCTGGTTTTAGAAAAGGCAGAGGAACCAGAGATCAAATTGCCAACATCTGCTGGATCATGGAAAAAGCAAGAGAGTTCCAGAAAAACATCTATTTCTGCTTGATTGACTATGCCAAAGCCTTTGACTGTGTGGATCACAATAAACTGTGAAAAATTCTGAAAGAGATGGGAATCCCAGACCACCTGACCTACCTCTCGAGAAACCTATATGCAGGTCAGGAAGCAACAGTTAGAACTGGACATGGAACAACACACTGGTTCCATATAGGAAAAGGAGTACATCAAGGCTGTATATTGTCACCCTGCTTATTTAACTTCTATGCAGAGTACATCATGAGAAATGCTGGGCTGGAAGAGGCACAAGCTGGAATCAAGATTGCCGGGAGAAATATCAATCACCTCAGATATGCAGATGACACCACCCTTATGGCAGAAAGTGAAGAGGAACTAAAAAGCCTCTTGATGAAAGTGAAAGTGGAGAGTGAAAAAGTTGGCTTAAAGTTCAACATTCAGAAAACGAAGATCATGGCATCTGGTCCCATCACTTCATGGCAAATAGATGGGGAAACAGTGGAAACAGTGTCAGACTTTATTTTGGGGGGCTCCAAAATCACTGCAGATGGTGACCGCAGCCATGAAATTAAAAGATGCTTACTCCTTGGAAGAAAGGTTATGACCAGCCTAGATAGCATATTGAAAAGCAGAGACATCACTTTGTCAACAAAGGTCCATCTAGTCAAGGCTGTGGCTTTTCCAATGGTCATGTATGGATGTGAGAGTTGGACTGTGAAGAAAGCTGAGCACCGAAGAATTGATGATTTTGAACCATGGTGCTGGAGAAGACTCTTGAGAGTCCCTTGGACTGCAAGGAGATCCAACCAGTCCATTCTGAAGGAGATCAGTCCTGGGTTTTCTTTGGAAGGACTGATGCTAAAGCTGAAACTCCAGTACTTTGGCCATCTCATCTGAAGAGCTGACTCATTGGAAAAGACTCTGATGCTGGGAGGGATTGAGGGCAGGAGGAGAAGGGGACGACAGAGGATGAGATGGCTGGATGGCATCACGGACTCGATGGACGTGAGTCTGAGTGAACTCCGGGAGTTGGTGATGGGCAGGGAGGCCTGGCATGCTGCGATTCATGGGGTTGCAAAGAGTCGGACATGACTGAGCAACTGAACTGAACTGAACTTGATGTAAGAATGAAGTAAGCTGGGTCAAGATGTCATTGTCTCATCTGGTGTTGTTGATAAGCACTAGGCGCTCAGCTGCCCAAGGGTCCTGTTGGGGGCTTATCAGTTAAAACATATGAAAAAGCAAACATGGTGAGGGGACATTTAGACTGTAATACCCGGAGATGTGAGGACTATCTCAGAATTTTGATCTGGGCAGGAGACTCTTTGTTGACCTAAATAGCTTTCCAAATCTCCTCGAGACCATGGTAAAGGTGATTGTTAGTGACAGTGGGAAAAGTCATGCAACCACTCCTGGAGATCGCCTTGCCTGCCATCACGCGGGACCATCTTCCATAGCAATATGCTTGAGCCACAAGGGACTTTGGCTTTTGTGCTAGCAGCTGTAGATCAGTTTTTGGCTGGTCAGCCATCTCTCCCAAGTACCAATTCATATAAAGGTACTCACTGAATGAAATTTGGATCTTATTCCTTTCGTCTCATACTTTGGCCACCTGATGAGAAAAGCCAACTCATTGGAAAAGACCCTGATGCTGGGAAAGATTGAAGGCAAGAGGAGAAGGGGACTACAAGGATGGGGGTATCACCGACTCAGTGGACATGGGTACGAGAAAACTCCGGGAGACAGCGAAGGACAGGGAAGCCTGGCTTGCTGCAGTCCACGGGGTCACAAAGAGTCAGACATGACTGAGTGACTGAACAATAAAACTCTTGCCTGAATTAACAGTGCACCTAATCTAACCGTGGATTGGGGTATGTTATTTCTTTATTGGCTCACTAAGAGACATTATCCTATATGCTACTGGCTTGTGAAATTATTATAATTCCTGTGGTGAACTTGTGTTAAATAAAATATTGGCAAAGACAATCTCAGCCTCTGAGAATAATTTGTCCCCAAAACAAAACACTCACATTCAATTTGTATTGGTGAGGCAATGAGGTAGTGGGTAGTTTGGGTAGACATGCCACCATGGGAATTCTTATCCACTTTTACTCGGCTTAATAAGTTTTGGTGGTGAGATCGTATAAGCTTTGCTCATGGTTACCAGGCTTCCTGAATACTTAAGTAAGCAAGGAGTTAAGTATGATTAGGTATGAGTTAAGCATATTCTTCTGCTACGCTTCACTGTTGAACTTAACCAAGGCTTTTCTTACCCTGCTTTAAAGAAAAGTGCTTTCTCATTCTGGCGCTAAAAGCATCCAAGGTCTTCTTCCCCGATGCTGCTTCTTTTGTCTCTTTCTCCCGATGCATCAATTAAGAATACTTTGATGACCGGAGCTTCCTCTGTCAGAGAGCTCAGTACTCATCAACTAATTAACTCTCCAAAGAAAGCTGAGCTGCTATGTCTGTCTGTGCTTTCTTACTCTCTCGGCTCTTCTGCTTCCTGCTTCCTGCTGTGGCCTGAAGAGCAAAGTGGGGAGATCACCGTTGGGGGCTGCGGGGCCTCAGGCTTCCGTTCATGCTTTTGTTTTTCCAGTTAGGAGAGACCTTCCTTGAAAAAAAGCTATTCATTTCATTACTTCAGCCTTCCACAGAAGCAAGGTTCGAGCAGTTTTTTTCACCAATTTTTTTTCTTTTTTAACAGTACTTTAAAGAAAAACAACCCATATTTGAATAGATTAGAACCTTCAAATGGAATAACAATGTTTTTTTTTCCCCCATTTCATTTCTTGTATAGTAGAATTGTCATTTTTCAGTTGGATTCAAAATGTCAAATCTCTTGTCTAGGTGAATAATACCATGTTTCTTCCAAGTTCAGCTGTCTGCTGGACTCCTCTGCTTGGGGCCCTCATAGACACCCCATAGTCAAGTGTGTGTAGAAGAACTGAAACCAAGCAGGAAGCCTTTCTGTCCCCCCTTTCTTGCCTTCAACCTCTATCACCTTCCCTGAGTCTCAGAGGGTAGATATGGAACAGCTGCTAATCTAGGAAGGAAAGGGATGCAAAGAAGGGAGGGGCAGCCAGGGAACAATAGTGCAGCCTTAGGGCAGGGCCTCTGAGACGGCACCGGTGACCCACTCCAGTAGTCTTGCCTGGAAACTCCCGTGGACAGAGGAGCCTGGTAGGCTGCAGTCTCTGGGATCGCTAAGAGTCAGACATGACTGAGCGACTTCACTTTCACTTTTCACTTTCATGCCTTGGAGAAGGAAATGGCAACCCACTCCAGCGTTCTTGCCTGGAGAATCCCAGGGACTGGGGAGCCTGGTGGGCTGCCATCTATGGGGTTGCACAGAGCTGGACACGACTGACATGACTTGGCAGCAGCAGGGCAGGGCCTCAAGGGATAGATATAACAGTGTGTTTATGCCCGTTACAGAATGAAAACCCAGCACTTGGAAGATGTCAGCATTCTCCATACCAGAGAAGACCACCTGAGGCCCGACTAAAGGAACCAGAGAAGCTCATCAAGATTACCTGGGACCACATTTAGGGAATGCAGGTCCTGCACACACTCTAATCATATAAGCAACCCCATCTTTGAACTGTTGCCATAAGACTCCTCATCAAACTCCCCTGGGTGGGGAGACACAGTTTTTGAGGACAGAAGCCCATTGTGTCCTCCTCCTTGCCTGGCAAACCATAAAACAATTCTTTTCTACTGCACCAAGACTCTGTCTGAGATTTGATTTGGTACCAGTTTACAGAGGCTGAAACTTGGCATTAGAACCTCTCAACTCCCCCGACCCCGGAGGGAAGTCCTCACTGAATGTGGTAATGGCACTATCGTTCTCCCAGTCACTAGGCTCAGAATGGTGTCAATTCCTCCCTTTCTCTTCCTCTCCACTCATGAGCATTTACCAGGTCAACAAAAGCTTTTACCCTTTGTCTTCATCCCCTATTCTCTGTTCTGCTGCCATTTGCTTCTTTCAGTGCTTCTTTGCTTCTGTTTTCAGATTATCCTTGTGGCTTCTTACCTAGGCGCTGCTTGCCTCTCATTTCCCTAAGGATGTGTGGCCAAGTTTATTGTCCTGTAGAGGTTCCAATCAAGTCACTCCCAGCATCCAATCTGCTTTCCCATGACCTACAGACTAAAGGCAGACACCTTAAATCACTTCCTATCCTAGTGGATGTAAACAAATACAAACACAACACCAATCAGCGGAGAAGCAAACTCCCCCAGATAAATCCATGCCTGGCCCCAGTGCAACTTCCCCCAGCTCCTGTTCAGACGCTTGTTTCCAATAGAACTGAACTGCAGGGTGCTCCTGCGATGAGAGCACATTCTTAACTCCATAAGCTTGTGCTATTCTCTTCACCTGGGGTCCTCTTTTCCGTTGTCTAAACATATAGTCCCACAAATCTGTATTAGTTTGCTAGAGCTGCTGTAACAAAGTGCTGCAAACTGGCTGACTTCTTGAACAACAGACATTTATTGTGTCCCAGTTCTGGAAGCAAGTCCGAAATCAAGGTGTCAGTAGGGCCATGTTACCTCTGAAGGCACTAGGGAAAGATTTGTTCCAGGCCTCTCTCTTAGCTTCTGGTTAAGTTCCTTGGCTCGTGGCAGCATAATTCCAATCTTCATATGGCATCTGTATGTGTGTGTGTGTGTGTGTGTGTGTGTGTGTGCGTGAGCACACGTGCATGTGTGTGTCCAAATTTCCGCTTGAAGGACACCACTTGCACTGGACTTAAGGGCTCACCCTACTACAGTATGACCTTAACTACTTACCTCTACAATGACCCTTTTCCAAATAATGTCATATTCTGCAGTACTGGGGGGTTAGGACTTCATCTTGAGAACTTTGATTTGATAAAATTCAATCTATCACATCATCCTAACAGCCAAGCTCAGATGTCACCTCCTTCTGGAAACCTCACAGGTGTAGTCTCCATCTCCTGACTCTGAGTTTGACATAATCTCTATTCCTCTTTGATGACCTTTGGCCTAAGTAGCCCCCATAACTCTTCTGTGCTTTATGACAGAAGCACTAGCTTTGCATCTGATTCAGGTACTTGAATGGGCTCCAAGATCCTTTTTGCAGGGAATGTTGACCCTGCTTGCAGGGCCTCTAGTCCCCACATTCATCTCTCATCTCCCTCAGAAGATGCAAGAGGCGCACATGTGGTTCAGAGACGGGTCTCTGTGGCCTTGTCAACCTGCTGTATGTGATGAGGGGGTGTCCCAGTGACAATATCCTGCTATGGCAGTTGTGTCCAGAACCAGTGCTCGAGTTCTGAAGATAGTTTCGGAGGCCTCCTTTACTTCCAACTACTCAAAACTGTACTTCAGCTGCTCCCATGAAAAACTGAGCTTGCTTTGAGCTAAACCTGCCTGCTTGCCTGTAGCTTTCCCGACTGGAGCAGTTAATCTGCTATTTAAGATGCAGATCTTGATTTCTCTCCACAGCCTGCCCAGGCACATTTTGCCGTTTTGATTAGAAGACAGTGCCCTGTGTGTGAGAATTGGGTTGGGTCACACCATTTAATAAAGCTATCATGACGGATGTGAGCACACCAAAGCGAACAGGAGGCACATGGCTATACTCTTTGTGGCATGAAATCATGCAGCTTCCACTTGGGTATGGACCTTTTTGATGTCACAGGGTGAGGGATTAAGTCATAATTATGTAGATCTAAATTACCTTCCAGCAAACCCACTGGTGCTTCTTCATTAACCTCCCAGCAGGCTTTAATTCCAGCATAAGACTGATCACCCTTCAACTGCCCGACATCCAGCCTGCAGAATATGTTTGGAATTAAGCAGAGACTTTGGTTGAAAAGAACATCAAGTGCCATTTCTCTACTTTGGTCTCAGACTTGATTTCGATTAGTAAGTATTTGTCCTCCTTTCATGATAGTGCTGGGGATGCATGATCGTCAGGTTCCATATATCTGATTTCACTGCCCAAAGCTCACAGCACTGTAATCTGAGAACGCAGGAGTTATTAGGACCTTGCATATCACTGATCATCTTGAGTTTTCATTGGAAGGCAGTACAATTCCAAGTTAGAGTTCTTCCAGAAACTTTTATGGCTGAGGTGGCCAAATTATATGTTCATGAACATTTTCAAGGCCCGAGTCAGACTCAGAATTAGAGCTGTAACATCTTAGTGTCTTTTTCAGAAGCACCGAAAGAACCGGGAGAAAAGGTTTAGGGATTAGAGGCATCTGTTAGGAACATGGATGTTTCCATCCTACATCAGGTTGTGGTGGTTGATCCCTGGTCAGCATGCAGGATATACCTTGGGGCTGGTCCATTGACCCTTGTCTGGGGTTATTCAGGAGCTTGTTTCAGCAAGGATAGTCTATGAGCCCAAACCACCTCCTTCATATTCCATTGGAGTGAACCAAGGAGACTGCCTCCCAATGTTAGCAAGTTTAAATAGTTTGTTTTAGGAGACTTCAAGGCAGTCCCTGAAAGATACGGTCAGTGAGATCTGCTTTTTTCCATTAAGGCGGGAGCTAGGCTTTCTCTTACCTTAAGGGATCAGTTCCAGTGCAACAGCTTTAAGACATTACAGAGATATTTTTTCCCCTACTCTATAACAGGGAATAGTCTTCAGTTTACCTTTAACTGGGTAATGCTTAGTCCCTGAGAAAAGCATACAGGAGATAACAGAATTTGGAGGAACATTCTGGGCCAATAGATCCTCCAACCAGAATGTTAGTGGGCTTAAAAAAGGAACAAATGGCCGGGTCCCACTCTATGCCTACGAGTCAACATCTCCAGGGGTTGGGAGTTGGATTTCTTCCTCTTTGAGCTTCTATCAGGCTTATTTTTGGTTGCAATAGTTTTCCTAACTCTTCTAGGTAATTTCCGATCTGTTTCTTATTTTTATTTTAGCTTTTTTATGCATGTGAGCCATAACTCCAGAGACCTTCAAATTGTTTCTGGAAAACAGATGGCAGTGCTAGCAGTAGGCGTCAAATTATAAACAAAATCGAAAAGAGGTCATTCACAAAAATCATCTACCACAGGAGAAGGAAATCATATTCATCATCTATGATAAGTGCCCTTCTATCTTTGGTTGAAACCTTTAAGTGACAAGCAACTCACTACTTTAAAATGTGACCTGTTCCACTGTGGGCTGCTCTCATGACAGAAAGTTCTTCCCTCTTTTAAAACAAAATTAGCTCCCGGGTAACATTTCTCTAATGCTCTTAATTCTTTTCTTGGATTATTTTAAAGGCCTTTTCCCTCTTCACATGTATTATTAGTTACCATTAATATTTGGTGCATAACAAATGATCCCCAAACTTAGCTATTTAAACAACAATCTGTGTGAGATACAGAGTTTCTGAGGGTCAGGAATCCAAAAGCAAATTACCAGGATGGTTCCAGCTCAGGTTTCTCATGGTTATGAAGACATCAGTTGGTATGTTTACAGTCATCTCAAACCTTGACAGGAGCTGGAAGATTTACACAAGGTAACCCGTTCACACGGTTGTTGGCAGGAGGTCTTGGGTCCTTGCCATGTGGCTCTTCCCATAGGGCTGTTTTGAATGTCCTCATAATGTGGCAGCTGGCTTCCCCAAGAGCAAGTGATCCAAGTGAGCAAGGCAAAATCTCAGTACCTACTGGACCTAATATGGTAACATACCATCACTTCTGCTTTATTCTACTCAGTAGAATTGAGTTGTTTAGTGTAGTCCAACTCAAGGGGAATGGAATTAAACTCTGCCTCTTAAAAAAAAAAAATCTATTGTTGCCATTGTTGTTCAGTCATTCAGTCATGTTCAGCTTTTTGTGAGCCCATGGACTATAGCACGCCAGGCTTCCCTGTCCTTCAGCATCTCCTGAAGTTTGCTCAAACTCATGTGCATTGAGTTGGTGATGACATCAAACCATCTCATTCTCTGTCATCCCCTTCTCCTCCTGCCTTCAATCTTTCCCAGCATCAGGATCTTTTCTAATGAGTCGGCTCTTCACATCAGATGGCCAAACATTGAAGCTTCAGCTTCAGCATCAGTCCTTCCAATGAATATTCAGGACTGATTTCCTTTAGGATGGACTGGGTGGATCTCCTTGCAGTTTGAGGAACTCTTAAGAGTCTTCTCCAACACGACAGTTCAAAAGCATCAATTCTTTGGTGCTCAGCTTTCTTTATAGTTCAACTCTCACATCCATACATGACTACCGGAAAAAAGCATAGCTTTGACTAGACGGACCTTTGTTGGCAAAGTAATGATGTCTCTGCTTTCTAACATGCTAAGCTTGTCATAGCTTTTCTTCCAAGGAGCAAGCGTCTTTTAATTTCATGGCTGCAGTCACCGTCCACAGTGATTTTGGAGTCTAAGAAAATAAAATCTGTCACTGTTTCCGTTGTTTCCTCATCTATCTGCCATGAAGTGATGGGACCGGATGCCATGATCTAAGATTTTTGAATCTTGAGCTTTAAGCCAGCTTTTTCACTCTCCTCTTTCACCTTTATCAAGAGCCCTTTAGTTCTCCTCTTTCTGATAAGAAAGAGAAGGGTGATGTCATCTGCATATCTGAAGTTATTGATATTTCTCCCGGCAATTCTGATTCCACCTTGTGCTTCATCCAGTCCGGCATTTCACATGATGTACTCTGCGTATAGGTTAAATAAACAGGTAATATCGGAGAAGGCAATGGCACCCCACTCCAGTACTCTTGCCTGGAAAATCCCGTGGACGGAGGAGCCTGGTAGGCTGCAGTCCATGGGGTCGCTGAGTCAGACATGACTGAGTGACTTCCCTTTCACTTTTCACTTTCATGCATTGGAGAAGGAAATGGCAACCCACTCCAGTGTTCTTGCCTGGAGAATCCCAGGGACGGGGGAGCCTGGTGGGCTGCTGTCTATGGGGTCGCACAGAGTCGGACACGACTGAAGCGACTTAGCAGCAGCGGCAGCAGCAAACAGGTAATATACAGTGTTGATGTACTCCTTTCTCAATTTGGAACCAGTCTATTGTTCCATATCCGGTTCTCTTTATTGATGTTTTCTATCTGGTGAGACATCATTCTTTTTCTTCCTTTTAATTATTTACACGATTTTCTTAATTCTTCGAACGTATTCATAATAGCTAACTGAAAGTCTTAGTATAGTAAGCCCAACATCCAGGCTTTCTCAGGGATAATTTCTATTGACTGCTTCTTTCCTTGAGTATGAGCCATTCTTTCCTGCTTCTCTGTATGTCTTATAATTTCTTTGTTGGAAAGTAGACACTTTTATCTTAAAAACTTTTTTATTGAGATATATACCAGAATATTCACAGTTTTTTAAAAAAAATTTTATTTTTACTTTATTTTACTTTACAATACTGTATTGGTTTTGCCATACATTGACATGAATCCACCACGGATGTACATGCGATCCCAAACATGAACCCCCCTCCCACCTCCCTCCCCACAACATCCCTCTGGGTCATCCCCATGCACCAGCCCCAAGCATGCTATATCCTGCATCGGACATAGTCTGGCGATTCGATTCTTACATGATAGTATACATGTTTCAATGCCATTCTCCCAAATCATCCCACCCTCTCCCTCTCCCTCTGAGTCCAAAAGTCCGCTATACACATCTGTGTCTTTTTTGCTGTCTTGCATACAGGGTCATCATTGTCATTTTTCTAAATTCCATATATATGTGTTTGTATACTGTATTGATGTTTTTCTTTCTGGCTTACTTCACTCTGTATAATAGGCTCCAGTTTCATCCATCTCAACAGAACTGATTCAAATGTATTCTTTTTGACGGCTGAGTAATACTCCATTGTGTATATGTACCACAGCTTTCTTATCCATTCATCTGCTGATGGACATCTAGGTTGTTTCCATGTCCTGGCTATTATAAACAGTGCTGCGATGAACATTGGGGTACATGTGTCTGTTTCAATTCTGGTTTCCTCAGTGTGTATGCCCAGCAGTGGGATTGCTGGGTCATATGGCAGTTCTATTTGCAATTTTTTAAGGAATCTCCATACTGTTTTCCATAGTGGTTGTACTAGTTTGCATTCCCACCAACAATGTGGGAGGGTTCCCTTTTCTCCACACCCTCTCCAGCATTTATTGTTTGCAGATTTTTGGATCGAAGACATTCTGACTGGTGTGAAGTGGTACCTCATTGTGGTTTTGATTTGCATTTCTCTAATAATGAGTGATGTTGAGCATCTTTTCATGTGTTTGTTAGCCATCCGTGTGTATTCTTTGGAGAAATGTCTATTTAGTTCTTTGGCCCATTTTTTGATTGGGTCGTTTATTTTTCTGGAATTGAGTTGCATAAGTTGCTTGTATATTTTTGAGATTAGTTGTTTGTCAGTTGTTTCATTTGCTATTATTTTCTCCCATTCAGAAGGCTGTCTTTTCACCTTGCTTATATTTTCCTTTGTTGTGCAGAAGCTTTTAATTTTAATTATATCCCATTTGTTTATTTTTGCTTTTATTTCCAGAATTCTGGGAGGTGGATCATAGAGGATCCTGCTGTGATTTATGTCAGAGAGTGTTTTGCCTATGTTCTCCTCTAGGAGTTTTATAGTTTCTGGTCTTACATTTAGATCTTTAATCCATTTTGAGTTTATTTTCGTGTGCGGTGTTAGAAAGTGATCTAGTTTCATTCTTTTACAAGTGGTTGACCAGTTTTCCCAGCACCACTTGTTAAAGAGATTGTCTTTACTCCATTGTATATTCTTGCCTCCTTTGTCAAAGATAAGGTGTCCATATGTGTGCGGATTTATCTCTGGGCTTTCTATTTTGTTCCATTGATCTATATTTCTGTCTTTGGGTCACACTTTTAAAGTATATAATTTCATGGATTTGAGCACATAGACATTCCTGGGAGATATTGCAGGTTCAGTTCCAGACCACTGCAATAAAGTGAATATAGCAAGAAAGCGAGTCACAGTCTGTTTTTTTTTTTTTCTGTGCATATGAAAGTTATGTCTACACTGTTCTATAGTCTATTAAATATGCAATATTATGTCTAAAAATGTACATATCTTAATTTAAAAATGCTTTACTGATAAAAAATGCTAACCATCATCTGAGTCATAGCAGTAACATCAAAGATAATTGATCACAGATCACTACAATAATTTAAAAATTTTAAATATTTGAGAATTACCAAAATGTGACATAGAGACATGAAGTGAGCAAATGCTGTTGAAAAAAATGGTACTGATAGACTTGCTTGATGCAGGGTTGCCAGAAACCTTCCATTTGTGTTTAAAAAAAAAAAAAAAGGCAATATCTGACAAGAGCAATAAAGTGAAGCATCATCTTCCTCCTGGATTATATTAGTCTCCCTGTCATCCATCTTCCAGTTCATTATTCATCATCTTCCCAGAGTAACAGCTGTCAGGTCAAAACCTGATTCCACTCTATTGCTTAAAATCCTTAGTGGTTACCCTGCACTCCTCAAGGTAAACACTAGCAGTTCACTAATATCTCCTGTGAACCCCAAGTCCTTCTCAGATTGTATGCCCCTCTAGTCCCTGCTGACAACCATAGCTACTTCTCTGTCCTGCAATAAGCACGGTGCTGAACTTTTAAAAACCTTCTTAAGCTCCTCTCTTCTCCTTCCACAAAGAGAATAACGGGGTTTTTAATTTCGTTGTTGGTTGGTTTCTCTTTATTTGGATTTAAGATGTATTTTAGAGAAACTGGCTCCCTTTAAAAAACAGCCATTTATTCAGAAAGGGTAGGTCTGGGGATAGGATGAAACTTTCTAATCAGTAAGGTAAGAGCTAATCATGCAAATGAGGGACGTCTGCAGCTTCACTAAGTCAGACACTGCAGTGATACATTATTAATAAGCTAGCGGCTGGTGGCGTGGCCTTGGATATTAACAGGGTAAGTTAAATGGACTATAAATCTTGGTGTGAGAAGGGCATAAAGCTCTGCCCCCTTGGACAGGGAGCAGTTTGCAACAGCAGTAGGAGAGAGGTTTGGGGGGCTCTCTGAGTCAGGCTTCCTGACTGTGTGTGGCTGGGGTGGAACAGTTTAGTCAAGCACATATCACTGGGGCTGGGTCCAGCCTTGTTATCAGTGGACCAAGGAGTTAGTGTCCTTGTGCTCTGAGGCAGGTTGGGACTAAAGCCTGGGTTCTGTCCTGCAAATCAGAGTTTTAGGTCCCAAGGTTACATGGACCACTCAGTGCAGAGCTGTGTCCACAACTTGGAAAATGACAACCAGCAGATATCCTATTGTGGGGGATTAGAGACTGCCACTAACAGGGCATCTGAAGGGTGGGACATTCATGAAGGGTAGAATGCCTCCCTGAGAAATTCTGTCCCCAAAGAACAGACTCTGGGGCGTCTGTCCAGGAGCTATTCTCCAGAGGTGGCTGTGGCAAACTGCTGCAGTCTTGCTGTCTCAATCTGACCAGTAGCAGAGGGTTGGTTAACTGCTAGGAGAGGGGTTAGAAATGAGTGGTGAGATGTGTTCAAGACATGTGTTTGGCTGATACAGACTTTACAGGCTTTACCACTTTCTCATGAATGAATTTAAAAATAAGTAAATCCAGTACTTGACAGCTATGGACTTTGGACCTAGTACATGACAGCTATGGACTTTGGACCCAGTACTTGACAGCTATGGACTTTGGACCCAGTACTTGACAGCTTTGGACTTTGGACCCAGTACTTGGGGTCTTTGACTCCCCTTCATCATGGTGAACTCTGACTCCACATCTGACTAGAAGGTGAGTCTGGTGCTGCTGTTAAAATATTTTTGTGTTTGCCCTTGAAGTGAACATTTCGATAATGGTGGTGGTCAGAGCGAAGGGACAGAGAGTGGGGACTCTGATGAACTTACAGAGCATTTTGGAAGGCAAGTTTTGTCCTTGCTTGCTAAATGCTGTCTGTGGCCTGCTTTCTTTGTAGCATATTACCTGCTAGCAAAGTCATGGAAAAGAGGTATGTTGTTCCTACCTTATGCTTGAAGGCTAATGTTTACCAAAAGAACCTGACAAACAGAATTATCAAGTTGGCTTAGATACATGCTATGACCTAAATGTCTGTGTTTTCCCCAAATTAAAATCCCTCCTTGGGAAGTGCTTAGGTTGTGAGGGTGGAGCCCTCATAAATAGGATCAGTGCCCTTAAAAAAGAGACCCTACAGAGCGTCCTAGCCCTCTTCACCATGTGAGGACGGAGCAAGAAGGCACCATCCATGAGCCAGAAAGTGGGCCCTCACTAGACATCAAATCTGCTGGTGCCTTGATCTTAGACTTTCCAGCCTCCAGAACTGTGATGAATAAGTTTCTGTTGCTTATAACCTATCCAGTCTACTGTATTTTGTTACACCACAGACCTCAATCAAGGGGTGAAATATAAAGTGAATTAGATACGCTTTCTTGCCTTCTGAGTAGGGTTTGGGACAGTGGAAACATCTCAGGGGTTTACTGGGGCATGACCTGCACCACAACTAACTATATCTAGGAAAAACGGAAATGAAAATTAAACAAAAAATTTATACACGTTAATACAACTGCAAAACTTAAGGATCTCTATAACCTCTGTGAAAATACTTTAAACATTTGCTGTATCATAGATGAGTAAATTGCAGCTCTGAAAGTGTCAAAAGCCTAGTACCTTATGCTTTATTAGTCTCTTAAACTGGCTGAGTTAACAGCTTCTCAGGGTTATGTTTCTTCATTTTTAAATTGCAACTTCATTATTTCCTTCAAAGCCATTAACATTTACTTCCATTGGGACATCATAGAAATATAAGGAAGTCTGAGCTACTGGAGAAGAGTGTAGAAAAACAGAAAGTAGACTTTTTTTTCCCCTCTCAGTCTTCTTCTTGCTTTGGTGAATGGACCTGAATTGTCAGAGGATTAAAAACTCAATTCCAGGGACTGGCATTGAATGGCCCTGTGTTAGAAAGCTTTCAAAAGAAAAAGGGGCTGGTCCAGTGAGATGATTGCTGCTGCTGCTAAGTCGCTTCAGTTGTGTCCAACTCTGTGCGACCCCATAGATGGCAGCCCACCAGTGAGATGATTAGACCTCAGTGAAAATGAGGGGTTTTAAGCTTTAATAACTTTAATTATCATAGGCATTAATTTTTTATGTATTGAATATAGAGGCTTTCCTATGAATATTTAGAAACACTGAGACCTTACTATTATTACATTATTGATTACATAATTATTACATAATTACATAATCATTATGTAATTATTATAACCATTATTACATAAGTTTAAGGATGGAGGCAGAAAAAGCAAAAGACATAAATAAACTGGGGGCTCCAGGGTCCTTTCGTAAGTGAACACATCCCTGTTGCCTCTGTCTCTAGGGCAAATGTGCTGACTAAAAGCAGCAAAGGACCACTTCTTCTCTCTTGAGCCTCCAAATTTACCTCTTGCTCCCATCACTACACTCAGATAATTCTCTTTGATGTAATACTTCAATCTTCATTAAAATTCCCTTGGTCTTCCCATTCTCATCTTTGTTCTGTGCATTAGTTAGGACACGCAAGGTTATGCTACAGTAACAAACACCGCCCCCACCCCCTCAATTTCAATGGCTTAAAATAACAAATTCATGCTTATTCATTCATTTCATGCTTACATCACGTGGCCCCTGCAGGTCAGCTGGAGCTCTGCATCTTCCTCCCTGTGGGATCCAAGCACACTGAGTGATCACTGTCTGGAACATTGCTAGATGGGGCAGTGGGCAGTACTGTGGAGGGTTGTACAAAGGCAATTAAATGCTTTGGCTGGGAAGTGACATACCTCTACTCACAATTCACTGGTCACCTAATCACATGGTTTCAGCCAAACACAAAGGAGCCAGGAAATGCTATCCTACTACATTTCTGCAAGGTGAAAAATAGGACATATGGGGACCCTGATTTAACCATCTGACTTTTATTTCTTATAATGCACTAACAAACCAGCCCTCCAAATGTTGCATCCATGTAATCCTAGGAGATTCAAAGATCCCATGTATCCACTGACTTCCAGCAAGGTTTAGTACAAATGAAAAACATTCAATGTGCCGGGCCTCCTCCCTGACTGGTGTTTCCTCTTGACTAGTTTTCATGCTGATCCTTCTTATATTTCTGAAGGTTTTCTTTTTTGCTTAATTTCCTTTGCTTCCTTCTAAACAGCAACATTTGTCAAAATGCAGCCTTTCATCTCAAGTCCCCCTGTTATGATCTTGGCTCTACACTTTCTTCAAGATCATAGTCCAGTTCATACCCCTTCATGAAGCTGTATCCAGCTAACAGTAGCCTATAATTCTTTTTTTCCGAATTCTTGAAGTATTTAGTCTAAACCACACCATGAACTCTTAGCACCACATGGGCTTGCAGTTTTCCATAGCTGATTCATGTCTGTTGCCTGGTTCTTTCCATGTGAGTCATGTCTTTGAAGTCAGGTGCTTGCCTTCTACTTCTACCCTTGGCAGCCTAATAGAGTGGGGCACATTTGGGCTCTCAATGCAGCCTCCCCGGAATTTAAGTCAAGAGACCTAGGTGCTAGTCTTGCCTCAGGCACTATGTGTCCCCATTCTGTTCTCTTGGAACTCCTCCCCTGACCGCCTTAGAAGGCATAGATGGTTGGAACAAAAGCTCTCCAGGGCTTATGAATCCATAACAGGGTGAATTACTGAGGAACTGCATGCATGCTTAGTTGTTCAGTGGTGTCAACTCTTTGTGACCCCATGGACTGTAGCCTGTCAAGCTTCTCTGTCCATGGGATTTCCCAGGCAAGAATACTGTTGTGGGTTGCCATTTCCTCCTCTAGGGAATCTTCCCCCCACCAAGGGATCGAACCCATGTCTCTTGTGTCTCCTGCATTGGGAGCTGGATTCTTTACCACTGTGTCACCTGGGAAGCCCCTACTGAGAAACTGACTGATGTCATCTCCTCACCACCAATTAGACTAAACACCCCCTCCCTCTGCTACCCAATAGGGAGGTTACCTGGGGACTGCTCCTGGAGCCCAGAGAGGCAGAAGAGAAGAGGGGAAGAAGAGGACTCCCTTTCAAGTTTTTTGAAAGGTCTAGACCTTGGGAAAGGACCTTGGATCACCCAGTGGCAGAAAGGAGTAGAGATTATGGCATTTGGAAGGAAAAGGGGAGAATTGTCCAACCTAGAGTGCTGAGACCCTCAAAGTTCAGAATAGAGACAGGGGCCATAGATTCCATGGTAGTTCCCACCCACATTCCACTCAGTGCCTCCCAGCAGGCAGGACCTTGGGTGGGGATGACTGGGAAAGGGGTCACCTCTGGAGGCTGGTCACTGAGGCCTGGCAACACTGGAGAGGACCTCTGCACCCAGAGCTGCAGCACCTGAGGGCAGCTGGCGTCCACAGCAGAGGTGACGAAGAGATCAGGACACACGGATGAGCATATTGTCCTCAGGGACGTCTCCCCTCCCCACCCCATCCTCCAGGAAGAAACCACAGAAAATGAATGAACTCGGACTTCTGCTCAGAATGGTAAGTGAGAGCTCAGAGTTAGATTCGATTCACAAAATTTTTTTTTTAAAAAGTGATAATTTCCTCACCTCAGTTTCACAGAGCAATCTGAATTTGGAGATCCAGGATCAGACATTCCTCAGCACGGGTGGGAAGACTGATAGCAAAGTCAAAGCCCAGGCAGAGGCCACTTTGTCTGTTAAGGTCTGTTCCCTAAAGGGTACTGGAGCCTTCAGAGTTTAATGAGATGTGCATAATACATTGGCAGACAATGAGATGCAAACTCACCAACAGCTAAAAAGGAAGCAAGTGTGAGAACCAGACACCAAGGGCAGTTGTCCTCTGTGGGAGAGGGGGCTGAAACAGTGGAGTAATAAAATCAGGAGTTGGGGCGGGGGCTCGGGGGAGGCTTCAGGATTCCAAGTCCTGGGTTCCACCTGGCAAAACCTAGGCTTTTCTAACAACAGGGCTGGTCAGGATGGCTGTACTCACATGTCATATCAAAAGGGCAGGTTTTCTAGATATTGGGTCAACAGCACCCCACAGAAACTGACAAGATAATATTATTAGCCTATTATTAATCATGTCTATATATATATAATACTTACTATGTGCCAGGCACTGAACACCCTCTTTTACTTTATGGAGCAACAGTGTTGGATAGAAGCTATTATTATCATCCCATTTCACAGATGAGGAAACTGAGGCTTAGGGCATTTAACAACTTGTACAACAGCAAACCACTTGTAAAAGGCTGAGATGATCTTCTGCGCCAGGGCAGAGCAGATTTTAAAACCTGAGCATTTCGCGCTCACCCTCCTGGTCACTCCATCACTTGGCTGAGGTGTGGGTCCTCTTAAGTCTCCAGCTGGCTGGGCTCAGCCTCTGAGCCCAAGGTTTTGGTTTCCAAGAGTTTTATGCTGATGTACTGGCCACAAGGGTGGCCTCAGGCAGTTGGGGGCTGAGGAGAAGCAGAGGAGAGAGCCAGGTAACTCCAAATTGAAGAGTGGTTCCCTCTGGGGGCCACAGGAGAGGGCAGAGCAAATGAAGGGGTCAAACTACCAGAAAATGTCACTTGGAACTCAAATATAGCAGGTGAGGTACCCTCCCTCTGCCTCACGGGATGAGGGGTTTTGGCTCATGAGAACAGAGGGGATTTCAAACACAGACTCTGGCATCAGCATCTGTATGGAGCATCAAGTCCTTTATCTGAGCCTCTGTTTCCTTACCTCTGTAAGGGGTGGGAGTGGGCGTGGGTGGGAATGATCCTAACACCTGTCTCACAGGATTACTGCAAGGATTAAGTGGGAAAATGTTAATACATTGAGTGTAGCACCTGACACACATTCAACTTTCAGTAAGTATTATTCAGTAATTGTCATTCAATAGGTGTTATTATTATCTAAAATAACAATAACAATCATAAAATAAATACAGTAACAAAAAACAGGTACTGAGAGCTTTCTGCTCTCTCACAGTAAATAAATCCTTCTGAAGGAAAATTCAGCCTGGTAGGAAATTAAATAAGTTTGGGATGAGGAGATTGCCAATTTTTCTCCTCCTAGAGTATCTATTTTCGAAGTCAGCAGGAAACCGAGGTCACGTTTCTAAATGAGTTTGAACATAATGGGAACTACACTCACCCAACAGCACCTGACTTTTATTTCTTTTCAGTTCTATGTACATAAATAAACTGTACATACATGAAAAAAAGTACACGTGCAACTTTTGCAGGTCACCGCGTTCTCGGGTTCCCAGAGACTCGCACTCCAGGTGTGTGAATGCCCTGGTGATATTTTTAATTACAGACATAAGTCTGCCGCCCAGGTACGGGAAAGCGAGTCCTCAAATCGAGCACATTTCACTATGAAAGAAATTTCCAGCTCGATTCCAGGGGCTTCTGCATCTCATTACGCTCTTGGTAATTAGCTCTCTCATTACACCCCAGCCCAGTTGGAAGAGGATGTGTTGTTTCCAGGTGTAGAGCTGCGGTGGGCCTCCCTCTACACCTCCTCAAAACTCCAGGCAGGCCTTGAGCCTCCGCCAAATCAGGACAAACACCTCCAGCTGGGTTCACTTCATTACAACTTCCACCTCAGGAAGAATCTCCGTATTTCACATCTGGTCATCCGCTTATTAATTATGTACTTCTTAGGATAACTGTGCCTAATTAGGACAGAGTCAAGACCTTTGCTGAGCCCAGTCATTCTTTGTTTTCTTGTTCTTGGTACCTCATTACCCTCCCTCCAAATTATGCTCGATTTGTTTTCCATCCCTGCCACGTTAAGACAATTGTTCTCAGATGTGTGTATTATAGCACACACTTGGCTTTTGCAAAGCTCCTTTTCACATCCTGCTAGAAGGATAGCTACTTGGCTGGCAGTCTTTATCATTTTGACTCCACTGGAGTGAGCCTAGCTTGGGCTGGTGGGACCCTGTTATCCTCCGTTGTTTACTATGAAATTCCTATGCCCTGGTCCTGGGGAAGCAGCCATGCTATGTCTCAGAGCAAGAATCTTGAACACAATGGCCTTGGTACATTCATAGAGGCTGTGGAGCAGGAATTCATTTGTTCCATCAACTTCCAGGCTCTTTGCTAGTTAAGGAGGAAAGAGAGACTAGTGAGACATAGTACTGGCTTCCAGAAGAGCACAGCTCAGAGTAGCAGAGGGTTAGGCTGAAGATTTCAGTCCTCAATCCTATTGGAAGTCTTCCTAGATGAAAGGGTAGCCCTCGGAAATATGGAGTCTGGGGAGGGCAAGATGAGAGTGCAGTTACCCGCGCCATGTCACAGGGACTGTCTCTTTTGCTTGCCATTACATTATTCCATATCAGGGTTTGTTATTGCTGTAACAGGCAATCATATCTTTTTTGACTGATAGTGAACACCTTAGCACTAAGACTTTCATGGATATGACTTGACAGTAAGAATGATCAGGCTTTGGTTGCCAATCAACTTGGCTGTTTTTGAGGTTTTCTTCCCAAGCTATTTGAAACACAAATTAATGACTATCAGGCTAAGAAAATATTTAGGCAAGAATGATGTTCTGGAGAGAGGCTAGAGCTTCTACAGGTGAGGTCACTGTGCCCAGGGTAGTGATATATGACTGCCCGTCTCAAGGGTATGAGCTATGGGAGCTTAGGTCTGGTCCTACCATTGAATTTGAGCTGATTCACCTACTCAAAAATGAACTTGTCCTTCAGAGCCTGGATGCAGGGGTCCTCTTCAGCCAAGGGCTTCACGAGGAACCTATATCATTGTTCCTTATCTAACCAGCAGAGATGTAACCACCTGTGAGAGGGAAAAGTTCTACTTGGGCAGTAAGATTAAAAAGCCATTTGTGAAGCAGGAATGAAAACACTGTACAAGGATAAAAAGCCCTGAGATAAATTGTAACCATAGTGCAGGTATAAATGAGTGCTAATGGGGTGAATGGCACAGCATTATCCAGAGTATTGCTTATAAATTAAGAGGTGCAATCACAAGTGATAATAAGATAATCAAAAGTAACAAAACACCCCAGAAGAAACCACTGTCAGCAGTTCTGAGAATACAACTGACCAAAATCTATCAAGGTTCAAAGGAACCTATGCTCTGAATGAGTACTTCTTTTTCAAAAAATTTATTTTAAGGGAGGCTGAGTTGGGAGAGATTCCACTTAGCATCTTCCAAGACCTGAAAGACCACAGTATTGACGGCATGGTTGTGGGACAGCATGTTAAGTGCCAGAGGGCAGATGCCAGTGACGATAATAGAAGGAAGCTCTCCCTAGAGCTGCTCTGGCTTACGGAGTTGGTTCTCTGATGACTGGGCTGGATCTTAGCTCCCAGCCAGCCCTCCTTCTTTGGGCTCTTGTCTGTTGTCCACCTCCAGACCCTTCCTCATGGGACACAGACAGTATCCCACATGTGTCCACTCCATCTGTCACTTTGTAGAAGATGAGAGTTTGCTTTGTTTTAATGCCCTTTCTGGGAGGTCTATCTTATTGGCCTTTATAATGGCAAAGCACATTTAGGGAGTGGTTTTCAAGGCTGGAAACGAACTCTTGTGGCGGCATATCAGTGTGAGTGGATGCTGGACCTTGCCCTTGGGAGACCCTGACTCTCTCCAGTGATTTCTGATCATAGCTGTGAACAGCACAAAAGCAGGCTCACAAAATATCCCCAAAGTAGGCCCATAACAAGTAGAAACCCTCACTGTGTTCCAGATGGAGGCAGGTCTTGAGGTGGCTGTACCAGCTCCATCTGCATCCACGGGATCACCACTGAGTAGCTATTCTTGATCTCTGAAAGAATAATGACTGATGCACCATCCTGCATAGTGATTTGGGACAAAGAATCACAGACTGCTTTTTCTGTGCAGAACTGACATTTTTCAAGCCTAGCATTATTGCAAGCAAAGCAGGGATTTCACTTTTCTAAATGCTCCCCCGAAACAGTTCATTTGCTATTTGTCTGTTGGTTCTCAAAGTTCTTGGCAGTCTACTCTGTCCAAACCCGTGTCCCTTTCCGCATCCAATTAAACGATTCTAAGCACTCCCCCATCCCACTCTGGCTCTTCTGGTCTCTTTGTCACCACTCCAGGGCTCTTTGTCCAGAGTGGACAGGAAGGGGAAGAAAGGGAGGACACAGAAGTGCTGAGGGCAGGCCACAGCCACCAGCGCTTCCAAACCACAGTAATTAGCTCTGACTCCCCTCTCTCCCTCACCTCTCCCCCACTTCTCAGGGAGACTACTCCAATGATGTTGTTTAGGGACAGTACCTTCTTGCATGATCATCTCCCATGTAGATTCAACTTCTTCCTCATTGGGCCTCTGAAGCTACAGAGATTTACAGTATTCCTTCCAGAATCTCCTGGAAGACCATGTTCCAGTTGCCTGCTGAGTTCCCTTCACAGCCACCCCACTGGCCTGATTTTGAACTCAGCCCCGGGTGTACATCTCTTAGGATTTTGGTTAGAGTCCAGCTTCTGTTCTTCTGTCTTCCAGGTAGGTAATACGGGAGCCCTCAATACTGCGGATCTGTGCCCCGCAGTGTTTGGTGCATATTAGGGTCTCAGGGCACGTTTGCGGAATAAATATAAGAAAAACGAGACACAACATTTAAGCTTCTTGAAGCATTTTTTTTTTTTTAAATTTTCTGCTTTTCCCACCAAGACCTAAGTTGTACAAACAGGTGTAAAATTCTGACCTCATGCAGTCCAAGTCCTTTCTGCTCTCTTTGCCACGTGTTTTCCAGCTGTGTCCCAGTCAGTGCATCGCTTTCTTCTGTGACACATCAGCCATAGGTGGCAAGAGCACTTGGAGACGTGGGGACAGTGGGGAGGCAAGCGTGCGGGGAGCAGCAGGCTCCCACCCCGGCTGAAAGAGAGCACTGCAGAAACAGCCTTGGCTGGGGGGTGCAGAGGAGGAAGGTCATGGCTGTACCAGCTTCCTTGCACTTGGCTGGCAGCTGGAGCTACCTTCTAAGATGAGGAAGGCCTAGGGGCTCCCATGGAGACTGAGCATTTAAGAATAACTAATGGGTTCAGGACGGGGAACACATGTACACCCATGGCAGATTCATGTCAATGTATGGCAAAACCAATACAATATTGTAAAGTAATTAGCCTCCAATTAAAATAAATAAATTTATATTAAAAAAAAAGAATAACACCCAGGGCAAGGTGTCAAGTGAGATTAAAAGTTCTCTAACCATCATTTTCTCTTGGCGAGTGGAGGAGGAAAAAAAAAAAATCAAGAAGAGTTGAATCACTTTTCATTCTTCTGTTTTTGTCTTTAATTTGTGGTGCTTGGTTTTGATACAGCAGAAATAAAAACAAAAAGGCATCAAACCAACAGATCACCTGGGTCCAGGCTACTGCATACAAAACTCTGCCAAGGATTGAGATATAAAAGGACTTTATCCCCCAAGACCTGAAGGGGCAAAGAGGTCCTGCTTGGTTAGGAAAACTGGTTGAAAACTACAACTAGCTGAGAAGCCGCTGGTAATAGAGACAGAAAGCAGAGCACATACACTTAATTTTGTAGAACTGTAAACTGACAAGGTCAAGAGAATAAAAATCCTACTGCTTATGTAATAGAACCCCACTGAGCAGTTTTAGGAAGGGACTAGAACTCAGGTAACGATCTACTTACCAAAGATTGCTGGGTGTTAGCCATTCATGCATTCATTTTTATTGCTTACAACCTTCCTCCCCATCGCACCCTAGACCCTCTGGAACTGACCACATCAAAGTAAACGTCCAATCCCAACAGTCTGTACTGTGAAGTCCCTTTAGCATTTATAGAAAAGCCAAAAAGCAAGAGAAAAGAAGCCTTACGCCTTCTTTCCACCCAAGCATCAGTGTGGAGAAAACTAAGTCAGCTCAGAATATACCAACTAACATAGCAAAGAAGGGGCTGTGACCGAGGAAACAGAAGCGGCCCACCCCCTGGCCGCTTCCCGCCGTGCACCCTGTTCACACTGTGGTTATTTTCTTATCCTTGGTGGCTTGCTTGATGGCTGCCTGCTCGCAGATGATCTCCTTGAGCCGCTGCAGCCGCATGTTCTGGGTGGTCTGGTCTCCCACCCCCGTCTGGCTGCGGTGCAGCAAGGCCAGGGCGTGAATGTACTCCAGCTCCGTGTACTTCACACCCTGGTCCACCACCAGATTCAGGAGCTCGTCGGCCGTGTTGTATAGCATCTCGTAGTATTGCCTGCGAAAGCAAGACACAGCGGGGTTCACTGGATGCACGGTCAGCAGTCTACCCGGGTTCAGTGGTAATGAATGTGCTGTTCAGAAGCTACTGCGCTCACCTAGTCAATAAACATTTACTTATCACTGGATGTTGTTCCAGGCTTCCCCAGTGGCTCACCAGTCAAGAAGCTGCCTGCGGTGCAGGAGATTCAGGAGACATGGGTTCGATCCCTGGGTCAGGAAGATCCCCTGGAGGAGGGCATGGCAACCCACTCCAGTATTATTATTTGGAGAATCCCATGGACAGAGGAGCCCAGTGGGCTATTGTCCAAGGGGTCGCAAAGAGTCAGACATAACTGAAGTGACTTAGCAGGCACGCTGACGTTGTTCCAGGTCCCGTGACTATGACGGAGAATAAGACAGATATGACATCTGTCATCCTGGAACTCACTTCATGAGAAGTCTAAATGCAGACCCAGAGAGACCTCTTATCAGGGTCACGGATCACTGAAGACTTTCTCCTAGTTTTGCATTTGCCTCAGGATATAAAAAAAGAAAGAGAAGTTGGGATGCAGAAGTAAGAGAGAGAGAACCATCCAGCAGACATTGCTAGTAGTTTCTGTCCCATTCAGTCCCTCATTCATCAACATTTTCATCGGAGGCTCTGTGAAATATATGGCTTTCTCCATAAAGTGGGATAATAAGAGTACCTCTTGAGGCGATAGCACCTCTTAGGGTCACTGGAAGAATCAGTTAATCCATATAAAGTACTTAGAATGGTGCCTGACACAATTCTACCTGCTCCATAAACATTAACTATTATTACTGGAAACAGATCTGTACTAATACATTAATAGTAATGTAGTAATAAAAACAGTAGTATATAATGATGAGCAAAATACAGTCCCTTTCCTCAAATAGCTCAGAGACAGGTAGGAGAAGGTAATGAAAAGCAGAGAAAACTTCTGGCAAAGTTAATTTCCATGTACTGGGTCATGTAACACTCGTAATACCTAGGGAGCTATTACTCCCTTTTCTCAGATAAGAAAACTGAAGCCCAGGGAGGCGACAGGACTTGCCCAATGTCACAGAGACATCTGTGACTGTGCCAGGATGAACTCAGGTTTCGGACTCTAAGTCCAGTACTCTTCTTCAAGGACATAGACATGACGCTCCAAGTGCCCTGGGTGAGGTCTCAATGCTATGAACTGACAGCAGAGGAAGGAGGAACCAGGCCATGTTGCTGGGACATGAAGGACCGAGGAAGACTTCCTATGGGGTAGGACACTGTCAGGTGGGGCCTCCAGGAAGGAAATTCTAGACTAAAGGAAAAGAAAAGAGATGAGCAAAGACAGGGAAGAGCAACCTGCTTGGCCTGGGAGTGCAGCTGACCAGAGGAGAGCCATGGGAAAAGGCACTAAAGGCTAAGGGTACAGAGTCTGGCATCAGGTTAGTTGAGTCAACAGAGAACTTGAGACTGAGGTACGTCAATAAAGCACTCCCCACGTGGGGTCCCAGGTTCTGCTGAGAACAGAGGCAGCACTCCAAGCTTCTGGAAGATTAATGTGATGGCACTATGAAAGCAGGATGATCTGGGAAGGGACCAGGTATAATTCTACCAAAAAGGAAGGGACTTGAGAGCCATTTGGCTCAAGGCCCTAAGGCACAGTTGAGGGAGACAGCTATCCATTTAGGGAACTACTTAAGAAAACACTGCAACAACTGTTTAAGGACACATGTTTGAAGCTAAATTTGTCACATGGAGTAAAAGAGAATTGGGAGCTCAGGGTTCTTTCAAAGCTAGAAGACAGGACTTTCCTGGCAGTCCAGGGGTTAAGACTTCACCTTCCAATGTGGGTTTGATCCCTGGTCAGGGAGCTAAGACTTCATATGCTTTGGGTCCAAAACACCAAAACATAAAACAGAAGCAATGTAGCAAATTCAATAAAGACTCTAAAAATGGTCCACATCAAAAAAAATCTAAAAAAAAAAAAGCTAGAAGGGACTTGAGAGCTGAAGTTCTAGAATGGTGCTTCGCCAACTGTAGAGTTACTAGGGAACTTAAGAAAAGAATAGGTCCCCAAGATCTCCATCCCAGAGACTGTGATCCCCAAAAGTTTAGGGCTAGGCAAGACTCTGAGCCAGCATCTATTTGGTAAGTGAATAGTTACAGACCCATTCCCACCTCCTTGAGCCAAGGATCTCAAAGCATTAGGGAAGGAGACAGAAGCAGTAGGTGAGTTGTGATGCTTTTCACTGAGATTAAACCAAAAGAATTGAGTTTCTTTGTACAATGATGTTGATATTTTCATTATTTATCTTAAGAAGTAACACTGAACCCACCAGACCAAGTGATATTGGATTTCTTTTGAAAAATCCAATGAATTGTTTCCAGGGATACTGGCTGGTTTTCTACAGAGACCACGGTTTCATGCTGGGAGCAGACAACAAAACAAAGATGCCTGGATTTCTAGTCCTGGAGCCTCCAGTGTGATAAGTGATAAAGGGCATGCTACTTAAGCCCTTAATGTTTCAATATCCTCTGTGTGATGAAGACCTTTATAAATCCCAGAATGACACTGTGAAGTAGACTGAGAGACTAAAACAGTCCTCAGGAGCTGCGGATGAACAGTGCCTCAGAACTGCAAAGCTGAGTTATTAAACAAAATTGATAGGTAACTGATGGTGTATTTTCCATAGTTAAGGGGAAGAAATTCCCCATAACTACGATGATATATTAGATCATAAAGAAACATAAATATTTAAAGAGAGAATGAAATTCATTCATCTTTCAGAATAGTACCCAGGAGCAAAGGGTATACTAAATCAGCATAGCAACAGTTCTACTTGGAGGTGGAGAAAGGGTGCTACAAGGTGCCCTAAGGAGAAAAATAGAAAAATGCCTTGAACTATACAATTAGGATGAGCTTCCATGCTAAACACTGACACACTGAAATGAACATGTAATCCAAGTGGGATAAATAATTTATCAGTGCTTATTGAGGCCCCAGGAAAATGAGAGCTTGATCTTTATCATCACAAATTAAAATAGCAGGCATGGCTTCCAGGGCCCCACGTTTTATACAAGATGGCACTCTACTTGACTGCCGAGACAGGACCAGTGGAATACACATTTGATTTAGACTTTTTCTGGCTCATGACTTGTAGAGCAAGTTTCTTCACAGCTGGTGATATATTCAGAGTCCAATTGCTAGACATGGACCAAATATCCCATTCCAGTAACCAGAGATCCGTGTCCCCCTTCGGGGTGGAACGTTCTGTGTGGAGGTGGTTCCTCCCTGCTGTTTTTCTCTCGCTTTGCTGAGTGCCTTTGGGCAGAGTTTCCAAGTTTAATGAGCTGAGAGGGAGACAGTGCAAAGATAGAAAAGCGACGTCGTATAGACGGGTCTCACAGTCTATAACATGACAACGTTTGCATTTTGCTTGGGTCCAAGCACATTATTTTTTCATATCTTCCTCATTTCTCCTTTATCCACAGACCTTTCTTCTTTACTTTTTCCCTTATTTTATTTTAATGGTATTGCACTGCAACTTTTTCTCCCCAGTGATTCTCTCTGAAAACATTCATAACAGTAAGCATATGAAGGACATTTTGGTAAGTTGGGCAAATTTTCTTTTTCAAGTGTAAAAATAAAGTTTGTTTTTCTGTGACTGGTTATTAATACATGTGTCATAGCTATCCCTGTGGTTCAGCTAGTAAAAAAATCCACCTGCAATGCGGGAGACCTGGGTTCGATCCCTGAGCTGGGAAGATCCCATGGAGAAGGGAAAGGCTACCCACTCTAGTATTCTGGCCTGGAGAATTCCAGGACTATACAGTCCATGGGGTTGCAAAGAGTCAGATACGACTGAGTGAGTTTCACATAGGATATACAGATTATATAGAAAGATTAAGCTGAAAAAAATTACTCATATAATTCCATCACCACATTTAGCATTTCCTTCTAGATTTTTTCCCCCCACATGTAGAAGTCTACCATTTCTTTCCTACAGCTGAAAACTTTAGGGTGACACATTATTGGACACTTGGGTTGTTTCCATTTTAAAACACTTTCTTTCCTGAGTTCGGATTTCCAAAACAGAATTAGTCAAAAGATAAGTATATATTTTTTTAGGAATTTGGCAATGCTGCCAAATTGCTTTCTAAAAAAGTTGTATCAATATCTTCCTACCAATAGCATATGACAGCCCCTAGCTCCTAATTTTCTTTTCATTTACATGAGGTTGGACAATTTTTTACCTACATATATATTTTTAATGTGTGTGCATGCATGCTAAGCTGCTCCAGTCGTATCCGACTCTAGGTGACCCTATGGACTGTAGCTTGCTAGGCTCCTCTGCCCACGAGATTCTCAAGGCAAGAATACTGGGGTGGGATGCCATGCACTCCGGCACCGGGAAAGCCCTTTTAAAGTATGTGGGTATGCATATGTGTATAAGCAAACTGTTGATATCCTTGTATCTTTTGAGTATTAGTGCTTTTCTTACTTTTCTTTAAGACTGCTTCCTGTTTTCACAGACACGAAGCAAGGAGAGTTCTAGTCTCTCATCCCTGGCTCTCCTTCCCACTTCACCAAACTCAAAGTTATCACTGTATCTCTGAGAGCTTCTGGAAAGAGTTTCCATTCTCTTCTTTGTAAAGGGAGGGAAGAAAGCCCTAATAAGACCAGTTACTCTCAACCCAGTGACCCCTCATCCCTGTTCTTATGGGCAGTCCATTAACACTTGGGTGTGGGGATGAAAGGAAGGCACCACCTGGGGGCCTGCCCACAGTCTCTGGAGAAAGCTCTGCCCTCTGCCACCCTCCACTGCTGGGGTTCAGATTCCTGGATCTCCAAATGGAGACTATATTTTCCACAGATACACAGCTATGTCTCAGACTGGGTTTTATAATCCATCATGATCATTGTAGTAGTTAACAGTGATGTCAAAATTTTAGTTACATTAACACATTCAACCCTTTGAACTAGCCCCTGCAATCACCCGCATTTTATAAATGAACAAACTGAACTATAGAGAGTGTGGGTGATTTGTCCAGGGCCTCAAAATGAAGGACCCTGAACCCTACACCTGCTCCAAAGTCACCCCTAATACAGAAACTATAAAAAGCGAAAGTACTAACTGCACAAGATACTTGTTGAGCTTATTCATTTTTAGTCATGATCTAGGAAAAATGAATTAAATAAAATTTGCATACTAACTCAACCCTCTGCCTTCCATTGTAATGTAACAAAGTAATACTGTGACAATTCAAAATTCGTTTATACATTTCCCAGTAATATTTGAATAACACTGGATTTGATCTGGGAATTCAGCACTCTAAACCAGATAATGAAGTCATGTTGTATATTCAGCATTCAAGAGTCACAGGAAAGACTTCTGGCTTTTCACTGTGAAGACTTTCCCATGTAGTCCTTTCTCCCATAATGAGAGTATCAATGTCAATAAAAGAATTAGGCTCTGGAGCTGACTTCTTAAATGTAAGTTTCTAAGGAAATTTACCTGAATCTAATTTAGTAATGACTGTAGTGCCCCAAATTCTTTTTAGCCAAGATTTGCAGCATTATGAGTAATTTAATAAAAAACAAGTAGTTGATAGGTCACTAAATTGTGTGGTAAAATATTCAACTACTGTTTTCTCTGCTCACTCAATGGTATATAAGGTAATAAGCAGAGAAATAGGAAGAAAAAAGAAAAGAAGTGAATAATCCATAAACTAGATAATCATCTCATAAATAATTGAGAGGTAGTTATAGCAGAAAGACCTGGAGAAGTAAATACTCAAGAAATCAACTAAGCTTAGATTCTGGTTAAGTTTTTAATTTCTTCCTAACTAGTTATGAGAACTTGTATAACTGCTATCAGCTTTTGAACCTCTGCCTCCGACATGGAAAACAAAGAGGTTACAGAAGATGCTATTCAAGCACTGGTATTTTTGGATTTTAAAACCTTCACAACTAAAGCCTTTGACTATGTGGATCACAACAAACTGTGGAAAACTCTTCAACAGATGGGAATACCAGATCACCTTACCTGCCTCCTGCAAAACCTGAATGCAGGTCAAGGAGCAACAGTTAGAACTGGACATGGAACAATGGATTGGTTCCAGATTGGGAAAGGAGTACATCAAGGCTGTATATTGTCACCCTGCATATTTAACTTATATGCAGAGTACATGGGAAATGCCGGGCTGGATGAAGCACAAGCTGGAATCAAGATTGCTGGGAGAAATATCAATAACCTCAGATATGCAGATGACACCACTCTTATGGCAGAAAGCAAAGAGGAACTAAAGAGCCTATTGATGAAGGTGAAAGAGAGTGAAAAAGCTGGCTTAAAACTCAACATTCAAAAAACTAAGATCATGGCATCCAGTAACATCACTTCATGGCAAATAGATGGGGAAACAAAGGAAATGGTGACAGACTTTACTTTCTTGGGCTCCAAAATCACTGCAGATGGTGACTACAGCCATGAAATTAAAGGACGCTCGCTCCTTGGAGGAAAACCTAGACAGCATATTCAAAAGCAGAGACATTACTTTGCCGACAAAGGTCTGTCTAGTCAGAGCTATAGTTTTTCCAGTAGTCATGTATGGATGTGAGAGTTGAAGCATAAAGAAGGCTGAGAGCCAAAGAATTGATGCTTTTGAACTGTGGTGTTGGAGAAGACTCTTGAGAGCCCTTGGATTGCAAGGAGATCTAACTAGTCAATCCTAAAGGAAATGAACCCTGAACATTCTTTGGATGATCTGATGCTGAAGTTGAAATTCCAATACTTTGGCCACCTGATACAAAGAGCCAACTCATTAGAAAAGACCCTGATGCGGGGAAAGATTGAAGGCAGGAGAAGGGGACAACAGAGGATGAAATCTTGGATGGCATCACTGACTCAATGGACATGAGTTTGAGCAAGCTCTGGGAGATGGTGAAGGACAGGGAAGCCTGGTGTGCTGCAGCCCACGGGGTCACAGAGTTGGACAGGACTGAGCGACTGAACAGCAACAGCATCTGCTGCTTAGTCCTTTAAAATCATGGGCTTCCGGGACTTCTCTGTTGGAATGCAGGGGTACTGGGTTCAATCCCTGGTCAGGGAATTATTTATAGACTCCCACATGTGACAACTAAGAGTTTTTGTGCCTCAACTAAAAGATCCTGCATGCTGCAACAAAGATCAAAGATCTCATGTGCAGCAACCAAGACCTGGCACAGTCAGATAAATAAATAATAAACACTGAAAAAAATCACACTGGGCCTCCACTAGAATTAGCTGATGCTGATTTTCCCTAAGCGTTGGGAAGAAAGATGCAGTACTGATTGATTTGAAAACATTCTGAACACGTGTAAACTTAGCTCAGATGTACTTTCCAGACCAATAATAAAATGGATGGTAATTCTGTGTGTCAGAAAAAGAAATTACTTTATTAAAAATATAAATATAATTGCTCTCATTTGTCTTCCCCTTCAAAGAGCTCAGAGTTTATTACAGACAGGATTGAAAATTCTAATTTTAAAGAGCTGAAGTTATTTCCATTTTAAGTATGAGAAAACTAAGGTAAAGAAAAGCTAAATAATTTTCTGAGAGTTTGTGGCAGAATTACATTTGTATTCTACATGAGGATAGTTATTAACACTCCTTACAACAAGTTGTGCAGTTTTTGTTCTGACCAGGATAATCCAGAAGAGAAGTGAAGAATGGTCTTTAGGAAAAAACAGTGCAGAACTTCCTTCAGCTGATGGCAGCTGAAAACCTTTCAAGAGGTGGAGAGCCTGGAGGCCACTGCTACAAGCCTTGCAGAAACTGGATGGGACATCTACCTACATTTTCTTTATATAATGTGGTACATATACCACAGATTCCATCAACGGCACTTATGCTTGCTGCTAAGTCACTTCAGTCGTGTCCAACTCTGTGCGACCCCATAGATGGCAGCCCACCAGGCTCCCCCATCCCTGGGATTCTCCAGGCAAGAACACTGGAGTGGGTTGCCATTTCCTTCTCCAATGCTTGAAAGTGAAAAGTGAAAGTGAAGTCGTTCAGTTGTGTCCGACCCTTAGCATGGACTACAGCCTACCAGGCTCCTCCATCCATGGGATTTTCCAGGCAAGAGTACAGGAGTGGGGTGCCATTGTCTTCTCTGGGCACTTATGCTTAAATGATGGTTATCCATTGGTCCGTTTCTGATAACCAGTAATGGGGGGCGGGGCTGTCTCCCCAGGGTAGATGTTAAACCTTAAAGTCATCTGTGTTCATTCCTCTCAGTAACAGACCCTGATATTTTTGATAGCAGTGGCCAGCATCTTGCTTTACTTCTCTTCAAAAAATACAACTACTCAGAGGAACTTCTCTGGGATCCAGCCCTTTTGAGACAAGGACCTCTCCCAAGCTCAGTTACAGTTGCCGAAATGGGAAGAAAATGTCTTTTTGTTCCTTTAGTTGGAAGTTTTGCTCCCCATCTTTGGAACATATTCTAAATTATAAATATCTATGGTTAAAATTTCTTCCTCAGCGACTTAAGGATTCACGTGTCACCCTCTGCTGCATCAGATAATTTTTTAAATTAAGTTTTCTGCAACAGGGCTGGAGGAAGATCTGCATTTTTTAATTCAGTACAATTAAAACTGTGTCTCTTTGGTCTGGCACTGCCTTTGGTCAAACCCCACTGGTATGAATAATTATTCAGTCCATTTAGAAGTCTACTCGACTCCTTCTCCCATTTTGAAGGTTTTAATAAATATTGATCAGGCACATTTCTGTTTGCACTTGCCAAAGCAATTCTGATGGATTCATCTTCTGATGTTATCAAATAATGAAATATGAAAGAGTGAATAGAATTACCCTCTTGTTCTGTGATTTTTTATTTAGGTCCTTCATTTTACTTTCATAATTGTGTTTGTCTCATATGCCTGTAAATGCTCTTTTGATTATCAAAAGGTGACTTCAGGTTAAGGCGAGTATGCTGTGCTGACTATCATTTAAGAGAGTCTTTTCCATTAAAAAAGTATAATTCATTGAATATCACTTTAGAAAGTCTTTTCAATTAAAAAAATGATCTAATATCATGGGTTGATAAGAGGACATAGTATTATGCCCTTTGGTGGCCTCAACACTATAAATTGTTTACCAATTAGCACAAGGCCCCTGTATTGGATATTGTCTATATTTCTCAGATTAGCAATCTGGGAGACAACTGCTGAGATATACTGAATAAAAATAATTCAAAAGTCCTATGGCTTCTTCAGTTTTAAGTAATGGAATGATCAACTTTTCAATAAATAATGCAAAGGATTTCTTCAAAGGAAAACCTAATATTATTATTACTAATGCTTAGGAAGCTCTAATAACATTTTAAATGCTAATATACAAAGGTATAGTCCTTGGCTACAAGAAGCTTTTTTAAAAATCTACACTTAAAAAAAAATCCAATCTAGGCCTAGATCAAAGATCTCTAAGATACCAGGGAAATGTTTTAAAAATCGACTACTCTCTTTCAGATCATGAGAAAAAGAGTTGAGGGGCCCTAGACAAGGTACAGAAACCAAGGTTTCTACTTCAGGTGATGAAACGGAGAAGTGAAGGGGTAACAGGTGTTGGGTTTTTGTTTTTATAACATGGAGATTCTTCTCTACCTGTAGTGCTTGGGGAGAAAGGTCCGTGAGGATAGGCATAGAATGCATGGTTTGATGGGAGAACATGTTCGTTAGAATAGTAAGCCAATGAGACCAGGATGATGGATTGACTCTGGTAGGTGCCAGTTAGTTGCATCCAACCGACTCTGCCCCAGCCAGCTACCTCATCAGTGTGTTAAGACAAAACTTTGACAAGGTTGAATGGACAGTTCAAGCAAGCCATTATTCCTGCTGGGGGCTTAAGATGCAAGAACTGGTATTCAGCCAACAGTTGGCAGAGTTACTGAAACACTGACTCCTTCCTTACTTTTCAGTCCTAGTCAAGGACCCTCCCATGCTTTTCAATAGTGTTTAAGAAATTTCTCTACTTTGCCAAGACAAAAGACTGTATCTTTTAGGAATGAAGGGCCAGAAAGGAAAATAGTCTGGGCAGAGAGACCAAAAAATCGAGGGATTATTTGTAAAGTATGAGCATACGGAAATCAGCGGGTCCCGAGAGCAAAAATTCAAGGGTGTGTTTACTAAACCCTTAGATTATTTATGAAAGACAGAGGAAAAAAAAAAACCAAACAACTAAATAAGCCAAAGCTACAAACTGGGCTACCTGAGATTCCAGGATACATGACTCAGAATGGATGTCAATTAGAAAAATAATTAATGAAATCAGAAGCTAGTGGAAATGTGTACAATATCCAGCAGGGTTTAATTAAAGAGCCAAATATTCTGACAAACGTGATGGATAGCTTTGGATAGCAGTATGAATCTGGTGGATGTAAAGACCACTGTGGCTGATATATATTTGGATGTCGGTGAGCCATTTTATATAGTGCCTCTCAAAAAATACAACTAGCAAAATGAATTTATTCTAAATGACTACCCTGATAGGTCACAGACTGAAAAATAAACAAAGGGTAATGACGAAGGCAAATCAAATTCAGAAGTGAAAGCATCTGCTGAATGCTAAGGACACTTCCTTCTAACCGATCTCAACTAACACTTTAATTAATGTGCCAGAACATACAAAAACAGTGTGGAAAAGGTCAAACGCTACCAAATGGGGAAAGGCTGGGAACAGCAACAAAGTAATAGAAATAGTGTAAAGGAAGCCAGAGAATTTAGACTCATGGGTGGCAAATAATGGAATGAGATTTCTTTTTTAGAACAACCCAGGCGAATCTGTCTAGAAGAAATTCTGATCTCCTGTAGTGGGGATTCCCAGGTGGCACACTGGTTAAAAAAAAAAAAAAATCCACCTGCCAATGCAGGAGACATAGGAGATGCTGGGTTTGATCTCTGGATCAGGAAGATTCCCTGGAGGAGGAAAATGGCAATCTACTGCACTATTCTTGCCTGGAGAATCCCATGGACAGAGGAGCCTGGCGGGCTAAAGTCCATGGGGTCTCGAGGAGTTGGACACAACTTAGCTACTAAACTGGCTCTTCCCCGGTGGCTAAGAGGTTAAAGTGTCTGCCTCTAATGCAGGAGACCTGGGTTCGATCCCTGGGTCGGGAAGATCCCCTGGAGAAGGAAATGGCAACCCACTCCAGTATTCTTGCCTGGAGAATCCCATGGACGGAGGAGCCTGGTGGGCTACAGTCCATGGAGTCGCAAAGAGTTGGACACGATTGAGCGAATTAACTAACTTAGCTACTAAACAACAACATATTCAATAGTTGGGAGAAACTTTAGAACAGCACTAGTTAAAAAAAAAAAAAAAAGGTCCATGAGGGTGTGTTGAGTTAAGGGCATTAAATCAGGGCATTTTTTTTCTCTAACTAACTATTAAAAAAGTGCCAGTTATAGGACAAGAAGGTGATGATAACCCGATAAAACTATGATGAACTTCATAGTTTATACTGCTTTATGCTACAAGCCAATTGAAATAAAATAAGAAAAGAGCATCAAATGGGATTAAAGGGGCAGAAGGCCAGAGGAAAATAGAAGATTTGAAGAAATTCAGTACAATTTTTGCTCAAATGTCAGCTTATCAATAAGTGAGGTTTCCCCTGACCACCTTAACCTATATGATACCTGCCCCATCCTCATTAAGCTTTATCCTTTTACTGAGCTTGTTTTCCTTTTAGCTTTCATCCTCATCAAAAATATGTATCTTTTCCAAGATATATTTTAATATGTGTTATATATTTTAAAAATGTGTGTGCACATACACACAATTAGACACAGCATAACACAGTGGTTAAGATCATGGACTCAGGAGTCAGGAACCTGGGTTCAAATCTCAATTCTGCCTCTTGTTCTTGGGCAATTTATGACTCTCTCTGGGCCTTAATTTCTTCATCTGAGAAAGGCAAAAGTAAATGAGGTTGTTAGAAGGATCAAATGATGAAGAACAGTGGCTGGAACAGAGCTGTGTAAGTATTGATTACATAAATGTCTGTCTCCCCTCCTCAAATGCAGGCTGTACGAAAGCAGAGTTGAATTCTGTACCATTTGTTGGTACCCATCTGGGCTGAGTACAGGGCATCTAATGAGTGGTGAATAAAGGAAAGGGAAAGAATGAATGAGAGAGCCGACAGTCGGTAAACTTCATTAAGTGACAGAACACAAGAGAAAAGAACAGTCCTTTGACCCCCACCGGTGGGTGGGGGAAGCATGAATAAGACAGGTGGCTCTGTGTAACAGGGTAAATTCTAGGGTGGTGATGTGGATGTCTGGGATAAATGGTTGCAAATGAAAAAGGGGAGGGCACGGAGGGAAGATGTGTTTGGGGATAGTGATGTGCAATCCTCTCAACTTTTCTTTCATTCTTTGGCAGAATCAGACATCAATCTCATATATTTACTTAATCTGTTTGACCTCAGCAACTTCTTAGCCTATTCGAACTTCAGATTCTTCATTTATGCAATGAGGTAGGATAATATAACGTCTCATGGGAGATTTGAGGATTAAATCAAATGACATGGTAGGACACCCACTATGTAAAAATGGTAATGAAACACACACACAAATAAAAAAACACAGCTAACTATTACTGTACTGGCCACACATATATTATCTCTCTGGATCCTACTTTATCATAACTGTGTAAGGCATCATACTGAAATGATTTCTTACTAATCTTTCTCCTTGCAACTCTAGGCTCAAAAGATGGGTTTCTTTTCTAGCCTTCCCTGCTCCTTTCTTTCTAAGATTGGTTTTATGCCTTTAATCCCCATCCCTCCCAATGCCTTTAGGATCCTGCTGGGGTTTTGTTTTGCTGTTTTGTTTTGAACTCTTGTATCTACTATCTATCTCTTTCATGGGTTCTTTCACGTCTGCTTCAAGCATCCTTGTTTCTCCTATTTTGAAAAAACAAACCAAACAACAAACTCCAAGCCCTTCACGCAATCCTGTGTCCACTCTGTGTCTCCTCGCGTCTCTTTTCTCCCTTTTACTGTCAAATTTCTCAAAAAAAAAAAAAAAAAAATCATTTGTATTCACTATCCTTCAAAGGCCTCCATTTTGTTTGAAACTGAAAGGTCACTGATGACATCCTAGTGGACAAACACAGTGGTCTTTCCCCTCGACAGCTTCCATCTTTGAGCCACATCATCAAGCTCTTTCTTCTCCCAGCAACCCGAGTCCCTTCTTTCCTTTATCGGCTCCTATTCCGTCTGCCCACTGCAGGCCTTCCTCCCAGTCAGGCACTTGCCCTTTGCTTTTTCTCTGCTTGCCAAAGTCTTATCTGTACATGAGACGGTCTCTTCTCACGATCTGGTCTTTGAAATAGATCAGAACTGCATTTTGAGACATGATGACAACTGGGTTTTAGAAAGACCTCTCAAGGTGGAGGTCAGATGGTCTGAGAAGCCAGAGAATCTTCAGGCTGTGGGACCACCCAGCTTCTCCTTGCTTTGCTCAGATCTCCTCTATTAGGCCATATCCATCTTCTAGGTTTCCTCATAACTCTTGTTCCCAAGCTTGTAATGGAATAAAATCAACCTCAAAGAGAGAGAAGGGCACCAATACCTTGATAGAAAAGCCAGGAAAATTTAGGCCCTCACCTCTAGTAGCTTTTTGTTTAGGTCACCACTGGAATCAACTATTATAGTACCCACTATGGACTGGGATGAGGTGGAGAGGAAAGGGAAGGCTGGCAGTAAGGATAGGAGAAAGCTGGAGGGATTCCTTTCACCAGAAGCTACTGTGAAATGAAATATTTCCCGCCATGTTGGTAAATAAGGATGTCACAGCCATGGGGTGGTGGGGTGAGGGGCGGGATTCGAGGAAGCACGAAAGGCAGGCATCCCACATCTGCCACTCCCTGTGTGGATGAGGGATTAAGGATGTGAATAATCAAGAAGCAGGATTTGGCCCCACAGCTGAGATGCATACGAAAGGAATGAACTCAGTGAGCCCGCATGCTTACACTTCCCATACACAGACCAGCACTGCTGCTGCTGCTGCTAAGTCGCTTCAGTTATGTCTGACTCTGTGCGACCTCATAGACGGCAGCCCATGAGGCTCCCCCGTCCCTGGGATAAATCCCTTAAGTTGAGATATCTGGTTCTCCTTAATGAACAATAATCTTTGGATATTCAGATTACCTGCTCTTTCCGGAAAAATGATGTAGACTGACTCCTCCCTCAGCCTCCTTAGAAACAGATCTCTCAGGGGCCCCTGAGATGCTATCTCCTGGACTCGAAGTCCCAGTAATCCCAGAGAATAAACATAACTCTCAACTTTTAGGCTGTGCACATATATATATATATTTAGTTGACACTACTTTCTACTTTCTATATATATTTAGTTGACATCACTGGTCTGGTTGAGGGAGCTCAATGTGAGGGAGGGAAGATTTAAGATGCTCGTAATTATATATAAAATTATAAATCAGGAGGAGAGTAACCATCTTGTTTAATATCTTGACAACCACATACAACAGGCTTCATAACCTTAGTTTGGCAGGTAAATAGAGGCCCTGAGAGGAAGGCCAAGCGCTTCTCGTGACTGACACTGGATTCAGACCCTGGCCCTTTGGGTGCTCTGCACCGGCGCTGGGAGTGGCCTGTACATGGCGAGGGCTGGCGCCAGGTTCTTAGAACTGGGGTTTGAGTTCCCAGAGGATGTCTGAGGGAAATGAGACATAACAGGATAAAATTAACCACAGGAAAATTAATTTTTAGAGTTAGCAGAGAAAATCAGGCATTGAGGGATGGAATAGCAATTTTTTTAAACTGACCCTTTCCATATAAAAAGACTAACAGTGAGACTGCTCAACGATGCCTTTCTCCTAAGTCTGTATAAAGAGAAAAGGGCCTTTGATGGGGAATATATATATAGCATTTGCATTCTTTTTTTAGGAAGAAAAAGCATCAGATTTGAGAAACCTCCCAGAAAGGGCAACGTTATGAGAGAAAGGTCTTTGAGTACGCTTAATACCTCTATTTAAATGCTAATGCTAACCTATAGCTCTGGACCACACAGAAACTAAAGTTTTCAAAGAGTAGAAAGTGAATTTAAAATGAAAACTTAATTTCTGGAATAAAAGGTCTGATTTTTCTTATTTCTGCAGAGAGGCTAACACACAGAATTTCATGAGAGGAATACATTTTTGCTCAGAGTAAAAACCAGAGGGTGACACAGCAGGGGAGTTTGAGGGCAGCGTAGGGGCTGCCTTCATGGCAAGTAGGAGTCACCCCTCAAAAGACCTGCCTTTGGAGGTCAACACTGGTCACAAACTGTACCTGCCTGGAAGGGAACGCTTTTTTCCCCTCCGCCGTAATGGTCCACACTGAGGGACTGCTAGTGTTTGGAAGGAAAGCTGCCTGGGGTCAGGAGCACACAGCGTGCAGTCAGGGGCTCTGGGAAGACTGGGTGTTGCTTTACTTCCCTTGGAACCAGCGGTAATGAACGCAGTGACTGAGGCCCCTGAGTGCTAGGGAAACGTCCATCCTGAAATCAGAGTTCATGGAGGCTGGGATACCCACTTGTGCAGGGAATCAAATTCAGAAAAATCAAACCAAACGAAATTAGGAAATAACCTGTGCTGGGGGTAATGACTAAGAAGGGGCACAAGGAAGTTTCTGGGTGGATTCTGATAGTCTCTGTTTTTATCTGGGTGATGGTTATCTTTAGCTGAGTGTATTCACTTTGAAAAAAGTAATCAAGCTGTGAGGACTTCCCTGGTCGTCCAATGGCTAAGACTCCAAGCACCCACCCAATGCAGGGAGGCTGGGTACCATCTCTGGTCAGGGAACTAGATCCCACACACCCCAACTAAAAGATTCCATGTGCTACAACTAAGACCCAGCGCAGCCAAACAAGCAAATAAATAAAAGTAAATATGAAAAAAGTAATCAAGCTGTATAGTTAAGATTCGTACAGTTTACGGTATGTATATTATACTTCAATAAAAACACATTACCTTCCTTTACCCGCGTCCCTTCCTACTCTGAATAGAAAAGAAAGAGAGAGCAGGCAACACGCTAGGTGTTGGGGTGGGTACCTGGATTTTTTAATTCAGTCTCATATCCTAACATTAAGACAACTACTAACTTAATGAACCTTGAAAACATACTAACTAAAAGAAGCTCATCACAAAAGATCACATGCTATTATTTACATGCTATACCCAGAACAGGCAAATCCATAGACACAAAGTAGACAAGTGGTTGTCAGGGGTGGGGTGGAGGGATGAGGAGTGACTGCCAGCGGCTACTGGGTTTCTTTTGGGGGGTAATAAGAAACGCTGTAAAAATAGCTAGTGATGATGGCTATGCAACTCTACGACTACACAAAGAAAAGTGAATTGCACACTTTCAAAGGGTTAATGTTCATGGTATGTAAATTCTATCTCAATAAAGCTGTTATAAAAATGCTAATTTTATGAACTAGAACTCCATCTTAACCATACAGAAGACATATACCCACAGCCAATAGTGTTGTGAAGACTGATCCATTAATCAAGACATTTGCTGCATTCCATGTTCTTCTGTGACATTTGCAGAAAAGATTCTGTAAGCTGACAGATACAGAAATATTTTCACCAGCTCACATTTCACTGAGTGCCCTGAATGAACTAAAGCCATCTCTCAGGGTTCTACATTTTTGTAGGTTCTGTGACTTTCCAGCATCTTTGCACCAAAAGCCTTTGAACTCCCTCCATCCTTATACTCTATTCTCAGGAAAAATTTATGACAACTCATGAAGAATAACCTCCACTAGGAAAACAGGATAAGACTGGGAATAATTCTAGGTATATGATTACAGAGTAACAGAAATATAATTGAGTCGATGATCCACTAATGATTATACTGATTTTTTATTAAGGGGAACAACGACCATTTATTACTATTTAACCCTTGGTGTGCATGCTCAGTCATGTCTGTCTGTGACCCCATAGATGTTAGCCTGCCAGGCTCCTCTATCCATGGAATTTTCCAGGCAAGAATACTGGAGTGGGCTGCCATTTCCTACTTCAGGGGATCTTCTTGACCAAGGGATCAAACCTGCATCTCTCATGTCTCTAACACTGGCAGGTGGATTCTTGACCACTGGCACCGCTAAATGCTTTAAAGTTCACCTGATTTCATCCTCACAATTGAGCATCACAAAGGCTAAATACCTAAGGCTGGCAGGCTGGTTAACAAAAGCCAGATCCCTAGCCTACCTCCCCCAGATCATTCCAGAAAAACTCTGATTTGGGCCATGAGAAAACAATTCCCACCCCGAGTCAAGTGTGGGGAGACAAAAGTGTTTACTCATAATCAAGAGACTTATCAGGATCACATATATGACAGCACTGTAAAGGGCTAATGCAAATACACGTATGTGGCAAGACTACATGAATGTTATTTCAAACTGGGTATCAGATGGGGGAAAAACGAGAAGCTGAGGTGTACTCACAGAAGCTGACTGCTCTATGAAATAGAATTCACGTTTTATGGAGAGACAGGACAAATTTTAACATAAAAATCCTCTACCTTTTGGTTTCCTTTCTCTCCCCCACTGTGCATTATAGATCCGTACTATGCATCGACCAGACTGTGGCCATCAGGCAGGAATACCTGCTCAACCACAAACAGCAACATTCTTGTAGCATCAACAAGACAATCCATTAAAAGATAACATTCCTTCTCGAGCTTGTACAGGGTCACATGACCCACTATGACGACACTTAAATTTGCCTTATGTCAACTTCCGATAGTACATTACTTGATGTATAGCCCTCTGTTTCAAGAAAACTTACATGACTGTACCTTGACTTCTAATGGGTGGAACAGTTCTTAAAGCTTTCTGAGATGCTCTTCGCCAATTATAATCCTTAAATTTGGCTTAAATAAAAACTTCTGTCTCTTTCTTAGATCTACAGATTCATTTTTCATCTACAGCTCAAAGTGTGACTGTTGTACTACATTATGCTAAATTAAAACGAAAGTTGAGACTTCTCATAATCATCTGCTCTTTCACAGAGCTGACCATCAGATCTTTATTCCTGGCAGCTAGTGATTCTTTGGGGTTGAACTGAGACTGTAACTACAGGAAGGTTTAGTGTGGGATGGGTATAGATTTTACAGAAAAATATGCTGATCCTTGGTGAGAAACATTATTTTAAAAAACAGTAAAAATAACCTGGGCTCCTGAACCCAATTTTCCACAAATACTGCAGAAGAAGGTAGTAGGAAAGAGTGAGAGAGCTTATTCCATTTCCTCACACCTGCTACCTTCAGAATTAGCATCTCATAATTTCCAGGGCTTTCAAAAGTCTAATGAACTTCCATAGTGCTGCATATATACTCTAGTGGAGCTCTGCTGGCAAGCAGGATGGGGCTTATGATAGTTCTCCTGTGGCCCCAGAGAAATGCTGCTCTTGAGACCTGGGATCAGGAAATGGGAAGAAATTGGTGGAGGGGAATTAAATCAAATCCCCCTAAAATGGAAACAGTGACAGACTTTATTTCCTTGGGTTCCGAAATCACTGTGGATGGTGACTGCAGCCATGAAATTAAAAGATGCTTGCTCCTTGGAAGAAAAGCTATGGCAAAGTTAGCATATTAAAAAGCAGAGATATCATCATTTTGCCAACAAAGGTCCATCTAGTCAAAGATAGGGTTTTTCCTGTAGTCATGTATGGATGTGAGAGTTGGACCATAAATAAGGCTGAACACCAAAGAATTGATGCTTTTCAACTGTGGTGCTAGAGGTCTCTTAAGAGCCCCTTGGACAGCAAGGAGATCAAATCAATCAATCCTAAAGGAAATCAGTCCTGAATATTCACTGGAAGGACTGACGCTGAAGCTGAAGTTCCGATACTGTGGTCACCTGATACGATAAGCCAACTCACTGGAAAAGACCCTGATGCTGGGAAAGATTGAGGGCAGAAGGAGAAGGGAGCGACAAAGGACGGACGAGATGGTTGGATGGCATCATCGACTCAATGGACACGAGTTTGAGCAAACTCTGGGAGATAGTGAAGGGCAGGGAAGCCTGGTGCACTGCAGTCCATGGGGTGGCAAAGAGTCAGATGTGACTTAGTGGCTGAACAACAACAACAAATCTGTAGCTTCTTCATGTACCTTAGTTCATGTACATATTATAGTTCAAAATCAAAGAATGTCACGTCTAAGGTCATGCTGGGAGACGCTGCACATTCCTTCTGGGCAAGGAAGGAACTGCTGTGCCTGGAGCTGCCTGGAAGTCCCCAAGCAGGTAGCTGGAGGTGTCCCTCCCACTCAAGGCTTATACTTCTGTTGAGAATCTGCTTTACTGGCAAACATTTCTAATGTTTTGTAATGGAAACATTTCAAGTGTGGTGGTGAAACAAACACTGGTTTGTGACCCAAATGTTCCTGCAAATGTTTTCTCAGACTAGGGGGTGCAAATGTTTACAAACCATTTGGGCAGGAAAACTGAAGCGACGTATTCCAGAAATAGTCGCTTGGGGAAAAAAAAAAAAAAATCCCAGTGCTACCAAGTGCTGCTAGGATGTCACTAAGAAGATGCCCACGTGTTCTTTTATACTCCACGTGATGGTGCAGGCTGAGCTCAGAAGCACCTGCTCCAATTCTGGCCCTGACTCTGGTTCAATCAGTGACAATGATTGTACCACTCCATCCCACTGTACCTCAGTTTCTGTATCTGGAAAAGTAAATGGGATTAAAACTAGAATAAATGACACTTAAAAACCATTTGGACCCATGAGGCAGACTGAAGTAGGCAGGAGGAGCATCATTATTATTTCCATTTTCCAGGAAAAGAAACTTAGAGAGATTAGGCTTAGGTCACACAGCTAATCAACAGCAGAGCTTTCAATCTGTTGTCCCAAGCCCAAGGCCTGGAACTTTTCAGTTACACCACATAGACTCTCAACAGTTTTTCTGGCTGGCTGGCTTCCTTGGTGCCTATGTACTGAACAACAATGTGCCCAGTCATAGATGGCCTACATTTGTTATTTGGCCTTTCACTTTCTGTGTGTTTTTTTTTTTTTAACCACGCATTGCGTCACTCAATCTGCACTGGAAAAAAAAACACAACTCTGCTTTTTGACAAGAGCACTAAGCACCCTGGGAATATAGTAGATGCAGCTTTATTTCAGTGCATAATCAATGGAAAGTAATAGTGGCTTCATTGTAATAAAAGGCTTTATTGTGCTTTGTAATGAAGACACAAAGCACTTAGTTGAAATCAGTCTTTTAAATAATCTGCTTTATATTCTATAGTGGAGTCGTAGATACAAGGGAATTCAAAGTGATTTCTACAAAATGACTGACTCAAAGAAGCCACACACAGAACCTCAGGCTTGCCCAGGTACTCTCTCTTGGGTCAGGGTTTCTTATCTTCTCCCTTTTCCTACTGTGTTCATGGCCGGCATGCTCTGATGTTTCTGTGTTTATCCTGCTTGTGAGGACTGGGAGATATCCCCATAAAAATCATTACATACTGTATGATCTCAATCAGGATGTAAAAATCCTGGACCACCTACCTCTATACACACATACACACGCACACCAGAATACAAGACATTTAGTTCAGTGGGAGGAGAGCATTTGAAAGTCTTTAAATACAGATTATAACTGTTGTTGGACTGCACAAAGATATAGAGTAATTAAAAAGCTCTTCAAAGAATGGAATAAGTCCATTAAATCCAGTTAAATAATTTTTCAGACACACTGCAAGAAACACTTCTTGCTGTTTCATTCTTTCACAATGAACTGAACGAAGAATATCTCATTTTCCAAATGGAACTTTATGGAGTTTTCAATAAGACCCCTCAGCACTTATCTAAATCTTTAATTAGTTCTATAATATACTGATGATATCAAGCCTAATTAAATTTATATAGATAAGGAGCAATGAAATTCTAACCAAGTGAGCTGGAAAGGATATATTATATAGTAAATTTAATGGTTCAAGCTGATAACTACAATTTTATATCAAAAAATTAAATTCAATTTACTTGTTGTATTCAAATTGATTTTGAGTGTGCAAATTATTGGAAAAATCTCATGACGATATCAGTAAAATTGCTAATCCAGCCTGTTTAAATATCAGTTATTAAGGTCTGCATTTGCAAATAAGCCACACACATTTGCATTTTTACTGCATATAGTAAAAAATTATCTAAACCTTATGTCATTTTATTAAGAATACTAAGTGATTCTTCTTTTGGCTTCATGCATAAATTAAGGAGGCAAAGAAATGACTACTGGGTCTAAAGAAGAGAGAGTCAGCAATTTAATATATAGCAAGGCAAAGATGACATATATATATTTTGCTGACTAAAGCAGTTTATGCTACCCTTCAGGAACAGCAATTACAATGGTTAAATTCTTCCTTATTTGGGATCAACTGGAATAGAACTGTACACAACATCTGATACCATAATCACAGGGAGAGAAGGGTGCATACAAATTTAGTGGTGTTTTCTATCAGTTGGGAGATGGGAAATGCCTTCTTACGTTTGTCAGAGGGTAATGGTATACACCAGCTGACTTCATTTCACAGTTCAGTCAAGGAATATACTTGGGAAGCTGTGTTAAATATTCACTTGCCTAGTCAAAGACAAGGCCCAATTACCTACACCATATAAGCTGATTGATGACAGTACCATTCCTGGTTTCCATGGGTGACTGGTTACCCCTTAGAATCATCAGCACTAAACATGCGCAAGACATACAGGAATACTGAAGACATGACAAATATTGTAATTGAGTCTCAGTGACCTCAGAATTTGCTGTGTATTTGTAAAAACTTGTGCAGTGACTACTCTGGTCCAGCCATTATCTGCTTTAACCCCAAACATACCTTGATTATTCTTAAGATTCCACTGGTTAGAAAGCTATCTTTGAAATAATCAAATATTTACTAAATAGCTCTTACATGTCCTGTACTTGCATTATGGGAGATACAAATAAGATGCCAATATCTGTAGACAATGGAAAAATGAGTGCTAACTGGCGTAGTCAATCATTTCAGAAAAGGGGTGGGAGTGTGATGCATTTTGAAGAGGAGGAAGTTTAAGAATAAGTAACATGAGGGACTTCCCTGGTGGAAGAAGCTGCCTTTCAAGGCAGGGGACATGACTTCAGTCCCTGGTTGGGGAATTAAGATCCCACATGCCTCGGGGCAACTAAAACTGTGTGCTATAGAGAAAGCCCGACGGCTGCAACAAAGACCAAGCGCAGTAAAATAAATAAGTAAATAAAAAGAACAACAAGAAAAGGAACAACAGCCAGAACAAAGTGGAGATTGGACTATACCCCACATGTAAGGAGGACTGTGAGATCACTGGGAACGGAAGCTTCTGGAACAAGTAATGGGAGAAGCTGGCTAGTTACGAAAGGACAGTGATTAGCAGAATTTTTATTCAGGCTTAAAAAGTTTGTCTGGATAGAGTATGTGCAAAAAGTCACTCCAAGTATTGAGCATAAAATTAAGGGAAGCAGTATCACAAAGGCTGACCAAAGGGAAGAGACTAAAGGACAAACATCAGCTTCAGGACCGTTGCTTTATTCCAGATGTCGTGATGGTGGGAATAGCAAAACAGAAATCAAACTGAGTGCCATTTAGAGGAAGAGTCAACAAGGACTTAAGAGGTTGATATGATAGATGGAAGAGCCATGGAGAGGCGTTAGAACTTTCTGTAATGTAAACTCTACGGTTAAGGGGTGGGGAACAGAATTCAGGTTCAAATCTGGCACATCGTTGAGCCTGCTCTTACACAGAACCAAAACCAAAGTGAATGGACCAACGATTAATATCCGAAAACTTGAAGGAAGAACTGCGAGAACCAGAAAAGTGTGATGAAAGAGAATTAGGAGCCAATGTCTACCCAAGTCTCTCCTGAGTGCAGAACGCTGTCAGGTTTAGGAGTGGGAACTTGCTTTACGAAAGAAGATGAGCTCTTTCCAAATGTAAATGATTCAATAAAGTGAAAGCCTGTGTATTCTGAGACTCTGTGCCCATGATCATCCATTCTACTGAAACAGCTAAGCAAAGCAGGATGAGTATATGGGGAGGAGTAGTCAGTTCTAAATGGAGGACCAGGATGGTGGGCAGTGAAGAGGGCACCAACATTGTCAGGCCCGGCAAGATTATATAATTTCATCATTGGTATGATATTCTGTTCTGACCCCTAACTTTCTGTTCCAAGGATCATAGAGGGCTGAAGAGAAAGGATTTAGAATTTCATAGCACCTTTTGAAAACTTGGTGAAATTAGGGATTATCTTGCCAGAGAAAATTAACATCCCATAAACTAGATTTTGCATATACTTTGAGGGTGTTTATGGAGCTCCTGAAGCTCCATCATGCACTTTAAGTTAGGATTATATCGTTTATATTCTGAATACCATACTCCCAGACACACACAAACACTTACACACAAATTGTTGTTGTTGTTCATTTGCTAAGTCATGTCCAAATCTTTGCAACCTCATGAACCGTAGCCTACCAGGCTCCTCTGTCCATTGGATTTCCCAGGCAAGAATACTAGAGTAGGTTGCCATTTCCTACTACAGGGGAGCTTCCTGGAACAGGAATCGAACCCTTGTCTCCTGCCTTGGCAGGTGGATATTGTGACTCCCACAAATATCTATATTGAGAGACGCATCTTTTCTACACAAACACATGTATCTATCTACTAATGCATCCGCATGTGGCTGTCTTTTACGCACTTCCATTTCTGATTAATCAGGATCTCTATTCAGACCATAGAGAAGCAAGAGAGTGGGACAGCGGAAAGGTAGGTGGATCCTTTCACATTGCGGCAAAGAAAATAAAAGAAACCTCAGTATCATGAGAAGTGGCAACATGAGCTATGGGATTTATTGTAAGGACACACAGAGAGGTGGGCTCCCCAGGTGGCACCAGTGGTAAGGAACGGGACTGCCAATGCAGGAGATGCAAGAGACGCGGGTTTGATCTCTGGGTCAAGAAGATCCGCTAGAGTAGGAAATGGCACTCAACTCTAGTATTCTAGACTGGAAAATTCTGTGGGCAGATGAGCCTGGTGGGCTATAGTCCACAGGGCTGCAAAGAGTCAGACACGACTGAGCATACACACATACACGGATTATCTTTCCACGTGCACTTGGAGTGCTTTGAGGTTGCTGGGTACGCAAATGTTCATTTATCTTGATTCTCAGGGTCCTGACCTAGAGCCAGTCAAGTTCGAGAAAGATTCTGGTTCAAACATCTTGCTTAAGGGGTCTTACAAAAGCCCCTCGTTATTTCTGCTGGCAATATATACAGGTTGGTAGCATCCTGTGCTATGCGTACTCTGCTTGGTATGGGCCTCACCTTGTGCTATTGGGGAAGATGAGGTCTGGGGGCTCTGGAGGACAGCAAAGGAAGATAAGGAAAGGACCAGTGAAAGAAGCAAAACAGAGATGAAAAGGTAGAGATAGGGAGAGATGCAGAACCAGAATGTTTTGCAACTGGTTTCTCACAAAAAGGATTAATTTACCCACACAATTTAGCTCAGCACTCTAAGACAACTGAAAAGAAATGGAAGACAAATTAGAGAGGCCAACCACATCTGAAGAGCTGACCACAGGCAGCGGGTCCAAAAGAGCAGAAATGCAAATACAAATGCCTACAGTATCAACAGAGCCCTTGGGGAAAATACTTTGATGCCTCAGTGCTAGAATCAATGAAGGTGAAATCTTCTAATGTGTTCACCGGATCTCCATGGGAGAAATCTCAGGCTGCTACATCTGGGGAAGCACGTTAAAATCCTAAAATCAGATGCATGAAAGCTGAGCAGTGCCAGTCCACCTGGTCCAGACGCCTCACAGCTGAGTGAGTCCAGGCAGTCCCCATCTGCCAGATATGCTAATTCTTACTCAATCAATACTGCAACTCCTTAGCCTCATGCTTCTCAGACAGGCCTCAGAGAATGCGATGTCTGTTCCACTGTGGGTGAAGGAGGCTGATACTGGCACTGGATTTTGTTTTCATCTTGACCTTTTAAAAGCAGGCAGTGGAAAGACAAGTTAACCTATTTCAGTTCCTTGCCATTCATGGTGCTAGGCGTTTGAAAAGAACTCCCTAGGTTCAGAATCAGCGGGTTGGTCGTGAAATGCTGTGGATTACTCTTTTATAATTGGAATACTGGAAACAAAAATATGTGCCTTTTCAAGAACTCCTGGGCTACAGATGCAGGCTAACAACTTGTAGAAAGTCATGGGAGATCCATTTTGTCAAGGTATTTTGTTCAACCAGAGCAACAGGGCATCCAGAGATGAGACAGGAAAGATAGTATCTCCATTCAGCACCAACAAAGCCCTCGAAGAGGAATGGGGATAACCTACTTCTTCGTTGTGCCTAATATATTCACGGCGAAGTGTCTAAAGCCAGGATGCTAAAACTACAGATATGACCATTGTTCTGCCTCAGTGTCCTGATCTAGGATGTGAACAGCAAAAAGTCTAACTCCAGGCCCTCTTCGCCATCAACTGATCACAGACACATGCTGTAATTCATTGAGATGATGTTTGAACTTCTTTGAGCTTCTCCACCAGGGAAAAAAACACTCCAGAAATTCAATTATTATTGAATTTATAATCCTATAACATATTTTATCCATCATCTCCTGCTTTTTGATTATCTGAACCCGATTTCTTTTTATAATTCAAAGTGTTTCAGCGAAGAAATCAAGTTACCCTGGTCTCCTTCTGTGAGGAACCATTCTACTGAAACCCCTTTCAATGGCTCTCCCTAGGATCCAGCTCAGGGCAATGTGGGAGCAGCTTGTGGTCTTTGATTGAGAAAACTTGGTCAGAACCACTGATATCGCCTTCTTTTGGTCTTTATCCTTGCTGCCTTTCATTTCTCCCCTTGTTACTATATTCATGTTTCAAATGAGAATTAAATTCCGCTGCCGTGCCCCCTAATTTGGCTCACTTTTCAATACTGTCAACCAATGATCAAACAAAAAAACCAGGGAAACCAGGCACTGGGTGTTCTTTTGCGTGTTACACTAAGAAGAAATAGAATTAATAATTGCCCACATCCTCTTTATGTTTATACTAGGTACTTCTATTGGCAGTTCAACATCCTAAAATGTAAGCAGATCAGTTCTATTTAGAGATAGGACAACTAAGGTATCCAAAGATCAAGAAATGACTGGAGGTTATACAGCTGCTAGTGAGTGGTGGGATTGGGATTCAAGCCTGGGTTTGCACTTTGGTTGCACTTTACCAAGGTACTAAACATGGAGGTTTTGAGAGGAGACATAGGAGACTTCTCTTTATAGAATCTACACAATATGGAAAAGCTAAGGACTATCTAAATAGAGGAAGGATCTTACAGGGTCTATGAATTATATAAAGCTGTTTAATAAAGAAAAAAACACTCAACAGTTCTGAGGATTCAGATTTGATGCATCAACCAGGAAAAAGGAACCTATATTTCTATATCTCAAAGAAGGATTACCAAAGAAGGAAACCAGATTGTCACTCTGGTCTTTTTTTCTGAATTATGTCTGTAATTAAACTGAGTGCAGGGATGACAAAGACCACTTTTCTTTAACAAGTCCATTGGTAGGAATGAACACTTAACAAGGGAAGGATGAGATTAACAGTTGCCGTGTTCAAGTCTTAGGTTCATGCTGAGATACAAATTGCCATTTCCAGGGACATTCTGCCAAGTCAAGTCGCCTGAGGAGTGGCTGCAGGAAGGCAGCTTTCCATTTTTTGTTGCCACTGACTGGTTTAGGGAAGGGTGTGTGATACAGCTGGGGCCAATGAGACATGAGAGGAAGTCTGCTGAGGGACTCCTGGAAATGCTTCCTTCTTGACAAATCTAAAGCACAGGAAGGAAAATACTCTTTTGCCACTGGATACTTCTATGATGCTTAGAAATGCAGGAACCAGCCTAGGGCCACCGAGGGGGCTGTGGACAATGAAGCCAACACACCTTGAGGAAGGAAAAACAAAGAGATGGCAAGAACATGGGTTCTCTACTTCAGTGGGCTGCTGAATTAGCCGACCCTCAAGCCCCCCTATCTTGGTACTTCTTGTGATGGGAGATCAAATGTTTTTTAAAATAAACATCGTAAGCGATTTAAGTCAGGGTTTTCTGCTACATGTAGTCAAAAGTATCCTAATAAGCCTCCTGATGTGAAAGATACAGATATAGCTCACCTATAATCCTCCTCTCCTCTTCCTATATTTTTAGAGTGAAAATGCTATTCTTAGTAATTTAAACATAAACTACCTAAACCATTATTTTTACCTCTACTAGTGACCTGCCTGTCCCCACTTTCTGAGATGCAGCTATGACCTTTTTTTAAGGTTTAACTGTCTAATAGTTTTTAAATGGTTCTATCAGTTTCTTTATTATTAGTTTTTTAATTTTTGGCTACACCACGAGAAATATGGGATTTCACTCATTCTCGGATCAGGGATCGAACCTGTGCCCCCAGGCACTGAAGTGCAGAGTCTTTAGTAACTGGACTGCCAGGGAAGTCCCTAATGACCCTTTTTAAAACCTTCCTCCCTCTACTATCGCTGGACCACCTTTCGCTCTGCCCCCATCTTCCAGTTTCTCGCAGCTGCATTTTACCTTTGGCCTGTACTATGCTGCAAACACAGTCAAGTCTTTCATGCTCGGTGTTATTCATGGAAAACTATAAAAAGCATTTACACTACTGTGTGTTCTCAGGACTCTTCTATGTGCGGCCTGGTGCAGTCAGGTAAAATATTTTCTGCTCCATCAGTCAGTCACAGCCCTCGGGCCTCTCAGAGAAGATGCTCTAGAAGTTTACTTAGTATCTGGACCACAAATGTCTTGCATGGTTTTTTCCCCACTGAAGATTTCCAGTTGACTTTCCTTTTTCTTGCATTACTTATATTTATCATACTTCAATTTTTTCCCCCTAATTTCTCAATCCTACCATCTATTTCCTGAGTCTTTCTTCTCCCTGGAGACCTTCCTGAGTAGTTGTATCTTATTACTCCAACTTGGACTGCTTCTCTGGGCCTGCTTTGTGGATGCTCTTGCACTGTTTTTCTAAGTGGGAGCAAGTGTTTTTTAAACACTACATTTTTCTACTTTTTTGGTTTATTTATTCTCTTTGCTCAGACACACACTTAATTAGTTCCCTAGGAAGAAGAACATGAGAAGCAAACTTTCTGAATCCTTATAAATCTAAAAATGTCTTTATTTTGCCCTCAGAACTGACTGAACACTCTTTGGGTATGTACGTCAAGGTTGAGATCATTCTTTCTCAGAGCTGAGAAGCTGGCTACCAGTTCATTATTTTCTAGCACTTAGTGCTATTGATTGCAAGTCTGATGCCGGCTGACTTTCGTCCCCCTCCCTCTCTCCCTGTCGCTTTTAGGGACTTTACTTTAGGCATTCTGATCATTCAGGAGGCGGGGTATAGGTGAGGCTGTTTTTTCCACTCACTGCACTGGGATCCAAATACGCTTCTTTACTCTGAGTATTTGTGCCCTTCCTTAGTTTTAAGAAGGGCTTCCCTCACAGCTCAGTCGGTAAAGAATCTGCCTGCAGTGTACGAGACCTCAGTTCAATTCCTGGGTTGGGCAGATCTCCTGGAGAAAGGCTAGGCTACCCACTCCAGTATTCTTGGGCTTCCCTTGTGGCTCAGCTGGTAAAAGAACCCGCCTGCAATGCGGGAGACCAGGGTTTTATTCCTGGGTTGGGAAGATCCCCTGGAGAAGGGAAAGGCTACCCACTCCAGTACTCTGGCCTGGAGAATTCCATGGACTGTATAGTCCATGGGGTTGCAAAGAGTCAGACACAACTGAGCTACTTCCACTTTTTAGTTTTAAAAAAGCATTTCTCCTAATTATGAGGTACTTTCCCTTCCCCTTCATTTTCTGATCTTTCCCTGGGACTCCAATTAGGTGGATGCTAGGCCTGAAACAGTGGAAACGGTGGCTGACTTTATTTTGGGGGGCTCCAAAATCACTGCAGATGGTGATTGCAGCCACGAAATTAAAAGACACTTACTGCTTGGAAGGAAAGTTATGACTAACCTAGATAGCATATTTAAAAGCAGAGACATTACTTTGTCAACAAAGGTCCATCTAGTTAAGGCTATGGTTTTTCCAGTGGTCATGTATGGATGTGAGAGCTGGACTATGAAGAAAGCTGAGCACCGAAGAATTGATGCTTTTGAACTGTGGTGTTGGAGAAGACTCTTGAGAGTCCCTTGGACTGCAAGGAGATCCAACCAGTCCATTCTAAAGGAGATCAGTCCTGGGTGTTCATTGGAAGGACTGATGTTGAAGCTGAAACTCCACTACTTTGGCCACCTGATGCAAAGGTGGCCAAATGACTTTTCAAAGTCATTTGAAAAGACTCTGATGCTGGGAAACATTGAAGGCAGGAGGAGAAGGGGACGACAGAGGATGAGATGGTTGGATGGTATCACCAACTCAATGGACATGGGTTTGGGTGGACTCTGGGAGTTGGTGATGGACAGGGAGGCCTGGCGTGCTGCGATTCATGGGATCACAAAGAGTCGGACACGACTGAGCAACTGAACTGAACTGAGGCCTGTATGTATGAGGCTTCTCTGATAGCTCAGTAGGAAAGAATCCACCTGCCAATGAAGGAGACACAGGTTTGATTCCCTGGTCTGGGAAGGTCCCCTTGAGAAGGAAATGGCAACCCACTCCAGCATTCTTGCCTGGGAAATCCCATGGACAGAGGAGCCTGGTGGGCTACAGTCCATGAGGTTGCAGAGAGTTGGACACGATTTAGTGACTAAACAACAAGGGCTCTAAGTATAGGTTCTTAAAAAGCCTCTACTCTGAGTGGGAGGGAGTTCTGCCTGGAAGGATCATGTGGGTGGTGCAGAAAGTCATGCTAACAAGTAGGCTTCTCCTTTAGGGTAAGAAGGTAGGGTGTCAGCTGTCAGGTTGAGAACCTCTTTTTCTGGTGCCACTATGAGGAGGGTTTATGCTGGGGCTCCAGCATCCACGCCAAGAAGCCTTGACTTTCCTCAACTACTGGGGTGGCCAAAAAGTTTGTTCAGGTTTTTGGTAAGATTTTACGGAAATACCCAAATGAACTTTTTGACCAACACAGTATTTCCTAAGATTCCTTTCAGGAATAAATTTCATATGTCACCACGTTGAAGGGGTGAACAAAATAGTGCTATATATATTCCCATTTATAAAGCTTTCACGAATCCCTCTGTTTTCAGTTTCTCTTGACACTCTCACTTTTTTTGGGGGGGGTGGGGGTGGGGTGGGTAGTGTTGATTATGAGTTTAGAACTTCTCCAGAGCACTCACTTGCATTTCTCAATCTGAGGTTTCCCCCCCACCTCCCCAACCGGCTAGTTTATCCATTAACTGTGTCCGATTTTCTTCTCATCTTCCAGAAATCTGGTGACTTCATTTGTTCCTTGGTAAATCCTTTCCTATTCTTTCTCAATTGTGGATTTATTCCTTTTTGTTTCTCCATGAAAGGACAGAAGTTGGTCTGCCACCTTGAATCCTACATATTATTTTCAACCTCACCAGCTTTGTTTAAAATATTTGTGGGACGTCCCTGGCAGTCCAGCGGGTAAGACTCTGTGCTTCCGATGCACAGGGCAAGGGTTCAATCTCTGGATGGAGAACTAAAATCCTGTATGCCACGAAGCCAAAAAGAAAAGAAAGAAAATTTCTTGAACTGAATGGAAATAAAAATACAACGAATCAACTTAAAATACTGGCGATGATGGAGAACCTTTTAAAGTAACTTCTAACATAGGCACTGAAATTTACACTGTACTATGGAGGAGCATAGTACTGCTTAGTTTTCATGCTGCTTACATCTCCAGAAACAAATAAGGAAGAGAGATGCTGGGCTGTGATGCACTGACTTTAAAGCGCAAAGACACTTTGAGTGCCCGGGGCTGGCCTCCCTGAGAAGCTGCTTCCACAGGTTGGAAGGGGACTGTCACACCCTCTGTGCCAGGGAAGCGACGGTTGCAGCTGGCATCATGGCTGGGAGGGTGGTGACGAGCAGTGGCAGTGAGGGGTGTCAGGTGGCTCTGTGCCTGCGGTTGGGGAACAGCTTCTGCCCCTTGATGTGGCATGATGAGGTGCCAATCACTTCCATCAGGAGCAGGATGACAGTCACAAGGGCATCAGCTTGTATGTGATGGTGACGGCAGCAGCCGTGGTGAGAACAGGCTGGCAGCTGCCATGACAGCCCGGGACCGCCAGTGGACAGTGATGGCAGCCGCCACTGCAGGAGGAAGCGGCGACAGACTGGGGTGACGCATGCCTCACACTTGCATGCAACAGACTGACAATCACTTTTAGGACACAGAAAATCGCTTCCTCGGTGATGTGGCTGTGAGAAAAGACTTCAACCGGCTGCAAGATGCCTCGGACAAAAGATGCCTCTGTTCGAAAGATCTCTAACACCACGGCCAGAAGACCTTATAGAGGACCTTTGTCACCATCAAAGATTCTGATTTTCAGCTTGCAAGGGCTTGATTTTGTCTCTAAAAAGGCTTGTTTTTTCTAGAAGGGCTGGAATCTCTGTTGTCATCAGGTGGCAACCGTTGGTGCTGTTCAGTCAATCAGTCTTGTCTGACTCTTTAAGACCCCACAGACTTCAGCGCGCCAGGCTCCCCTGTCCTTCACCATCTCCCAGCGCTTGCGCAAACTCACATCCACTAAGTTGTTGATGCCATCCAACCATCTCATCCTCTGTTGCCCTCTTCTCCTGCCCTCCGTCTTTTGCATCATCGGGGTCTTTTCCAAGGTGGTAAAAAAAAAAAAAAGAGTTGCAATTTATAATCTCAGATGGCTTGGGTTACCAGGGAGATTAGACATTTGTTATTCTAATCATGACTTTGTAACTAAACTCACTGTCTGCTTGTTAAAACAACCTTAATTGAGAGATGGAGTGAGAAACAAAAATTTAGAAAAGACAAAACTTCATTGCAAACACAAAAACAAAAGAATTCCCTGGCATTTCTTTAGTTGTGCTTAACTTAGTGGATCTATAATGGAGTCTTGTCTTCATCTGCACAGAAGTTTCTTTCTCTTCATTAGATGCATCTGTTTTAACTTCCGAGTTATTTCTTCTACAGCTTCTTGCAGCCCAGCTCTTTTGCTATAAAAAGTAAGTCTTCTCCCAGCTGGGATGGAAGCACGTGTCAGATGTGAAATGGGTAATACCTGTCTCTTCCGTCCAAGTGCAAACTATCTCTTTCTCTGCCTGAAAGGGTTTTAGTCATAATTACCTTCATAACCAACTCAATAATAATTACAAAAAATCACCAGGATTAATAAAAGCATCCCCTTGCTACCAGAGGCAGCGTTACAAACGTTGTATTTCTTTTCTTAGAGAGAGGGAGGGAGGGAGGAAGGGAGGGAGGGAGGGAGGGAGGAAGGGAGGGAGGGAGGGAGGGAGGAAGGGAGGGAGGGAGGGAGGGAAGTGGGAAAAAGAGAGAGGGAAAGAAACATAAATGGGGTTGGGGAGGGTTCCCTGTCATTCTATTACCACTGCTCTCAATTTTTGTTCTTAATAGAGTTTTTAGGAAAAAGATTTATTGAAATATAATTCATGTACCACATAATTAACTCACTTAAAGAGTACACTGGTCAGAGATATATAGATCCTCCCTGTGTACTTGTCTACCTGCCTTTTATGGCTATTTCTCAACATAAGCATCATGAACTCTGGGGCTCAGGAGGGAAACCTCTGGAGAATCTTCACTGGAGGTGGAAGACTAGTACAAGACAGCAATGACATTAAACTCAAGAGGCTGGATATCTTCCACACTGGGATGACCCCAGATGACCAGGACTTGATGTTCTACTCCTTGTACAAACAAGCGAAGTCTCCCTCCTACACTCTCTTTCTCTCTCTCACATAATCACAGAAACCTGTATGCAGGTCAGGAAGCAACAGTTAGAACTGGACATGGAACAACAGACTGGTTCCAAAGAGGAAAAGGAGTATGTCTAGGCTGTATATTGTCACCCTGCTTATTTAACTTCTATGCAGAGTACATCATGAGAAACACTGGGCTGGAAGAAGCACAAGCTGGAATCAAGATTGCCGGGAGAAATATCAATCACCTCAGATATGCAGATGACACCACCCTTATGGCAGAAAGTGAAGAGGAACTAAAAAAGCCTCTTGATGAAAGTGAAAGTGGAGAGTGAAAAAGTTGGCTTAAAGCTCAACATTCAGAAAACGAAGATCATGGCATCTGGTCCCATCACTTCATGGCAAATAGATGGGGAAACAGTGGAAACAGTGTCAGACTATTTTTCTGGGCTCCAAAATCACTGCAGATGGTGACTGCAGCCATGAAATTAAAAGATGCTTACTCCTTGGAAGAAAAGTTATGAGCAACCTAGATAGCATATTCAAAAGCAGAGATATTACTTTGCCAACAAAGGTCCGTCTAGTCAAGGCTATGGTTTTTCTAGTGGTCATGTATGGATGTGAGAGTTGGACTGTGAAGAAAGCTGAGTGCCAAAGAATTGATGCTTTTGAACTGTGGTGTTGGAGAAGACTCTTGAGAGTCCCTTGGACTGCAAGGAGATCCAACCAGTCCATTCTGAAGGAGATCAGTCCTGGGTGTTCTTTGGAAGGAATGATGCTAAAGCTGAAACTCCAGTACTTTGGCCACCTCATGTGAAGAGTTGACTCATTGGAAAAGACCCTGATGCTGGGAGGGATTAGGGGCAGGAGGAGAAGGGGACGACAGAGGATGAGATGGCTGGATGGCATCACTGACTCGTTGGACTTGAGTCTGAGTGAACTCCGGGAGTTGGTGATGGACAGGGAGGCCTGACGTGCTGCAATTCATGGGGTTGCAGAGAGTCGGACACGACTGAGCTACTGAACTGAACTGAAGAGTTTATCAGAGGATTCCCTGGTGGTAGTGGTTAAAAGTCCCTGTCTTGCAATTCAAGGGACAGACACTGGTTTCATGCCTGTTCTGGGAAGATCCCACATGCCGTGCAGCAACTAAGCCCGGGAGCCACAACTACTGAGCCCGTGCACCCTAGAGCCCGTGCTCTTCAACAAGAGAAGCCAGTGCAATGAGAAGCCTGTGCACCACAATGAAGAGTAGCCCCCACTCTCTGCAACTAGAGACAGCCCGCAAGCAGCAGAGAGCCACCAGAGCCAAACAAAAAATATGACTCTTAAAAAACAAAGTTTCCTGAAATTCAGATAGTAACTAATCATGTTATCATTTCTACTTTAATTTACTTGAGAAAGAAAAGATTCAAATTGACGTGGGCAGAACAGATATTTATAGGTTAGGAAGAACATGGCGATATCAATACTAAAAGCTAATAAAGCTAATAATCGTTCTCTGCTTCCTTAATAACAAGGACGTGCACTTGGGTAGATAGTGAACAGAAGTCGTAATTGTTATCACACAGTAATTTCTGTTTATAAAGATGGGGCCAGCAGCCATATTACTCTGTTAGCCTCAGAGAAGGCAAATACAAGGGGAATGAGGTTAACATAACACCCTTAGAGTTTTATCACAAACCAGGAGGGGGTTTCAAACCCAGGATGATGTCTCTTCTCCCCAGGCTGCCTGTCAACTGCCCTGGGGAGTCATGGCTTCTGATGTGAACGTGAATTTGTAAGCCCCTTTGACATCAGCCTGCAGGAGGCATCGAGGTCTCTGGGAGGGAGACCTGAATGAGGGGTCAAGAAGTCTGGGCTCTCCTCCTATCAGGATCCTTCACTGTCCTATTACTCCATGTCCGTGAGTGTCAAAGAAAGGGGCCGGGTGATACCATTTCGAAGTCTTATCCAACAAAGGTTTCTGGCAAGACAATATGATCCAAGACATCTGAGAGTCACCAGAACTTTTCTCACCAAATTCCATTTCTATTTTCTTTTTCACTTGAAATATAGTTAATTTACAATGTTGTGTTTGCTTCAAGTATACAGCAAAGTGATTTAGTTATACTACATAAAAATATATGTATGGAAAAGAATCTGAAAAGGAGATACATATATATGGATATACATATACTATATATATGTATGTATGTATTCTTTTTCAGATTCTTTTCCACTCTAGGTTACCACAAGATATTGGGTATAGTGCTCTATGCTATACAGTAGGTCCTTGTTGTTCATCCATTTTATATATAGGGCATTTATGTTAAACCCAACTCCTAATTTATCTTTCCCTCCCAACTCACCAAATTCTAAACTCCTCTTTGCCCTCTACTGTTTTCTCTTTTGGAGAAGGCAATGGCACCCCACTCCAGTACTCTCGCCTGGAAAATTCCACGGATGGCGGAGCCTGGAAGGCTGCAGTCCATGGGGTTGCTGAGGGTCAGACATGACTGAGCGACTTCACTCTCACTTTTCACTCTCATGCACTGGAGAAAGAAATGGCAACCCACTCCAGCATTCTTGCCTGGAGAATCCCAGGGACAGGGGAGCCTGGTGGGCCGCCATCTATGGGGTCGCACAGAGTTGGACACGACTGAAGCGACTTAGCAGCAGCAGCAGCAGTTTTCTCTTTTCACCAATCTCATTAAAACTGTAGCCAGTTTAGACAGTTCATTTTTGTTATTCTCTCCTCATACTCTGTTATGTTTGACTTTGAGACCGAGAGAGGAAGAGAGGGAGCTGGGCTCACTTTCTTTGCTTCTTTTGCACATGAGACAGGAGCTAAATTAATTCACATTCATGGAAACTTTCAACCTCACAAGAGGACTATATATGCAGAAATGCAGATTACTATTATTTCTGGTAATTTTGGCATCTGTTGTTAATCAAAGTTACAGAAGACACAAATTGAATATATATTTTGAAAGATTTTCTTTTCTTTTGATTGCAATCACCTTGGAAGCTTTATTTATGTATGAGTCCCTTAAACACTTAAAATACCCACTTGTCATATTCAGGGTTAAAAAGACAATCTTCCTTAGAACCAACTAAATCTGAAACTATACAGTGCAACACACTATAGTAACCAGCCTCTGAATTTTCTTGAGGGTATAGTTTAAGGAGAGCAGTAGCACCCCAGAATTAAACTTTATAACCTTCTTTTTAATAACTTTTTGATTCTTCAGAAAGTAATCCTTTGGCTAAAATATCATCCCATTCCTTCCACCGCTTCAAAGGACAGCTCAAAAATTGCTTCTTTTGTATTTTTCTCTAATTATTCCAGTCCACTCTGAATAATGTCCCAGCAGCACCTCTCTCTCTCTCTCCATGAAATAATTTTTAAATTGTCTATGATCTTTGGCACATGATAAACTCCAAACGTTATTGGCTGTGCCACAATTAAATTTCATCCAGCAAATGGTTATTAGATGTAATATTAATATTACAGCATTTTATCCAGCATTCATCCCACTTCTTTTGATAACAGAAACTTTTATTTTCTCTGGAACCTGTTCTAAGAGGTCCAGGTTGGATGGATCAACCCTTCACAATAGATGTGGGCATGTAATGTGGACTGTCCAATCAGAATGCTCCATTCTCCCAGGCCACAGCAACTGGTTCAGAGATGGATGGGGTCCACCAGAATCTCTTCAAGACATCTGTTATATGGATTTTAGAAGAGAGAACTATCTCTTTCACTAAGATTTCTAGCTATGAGTATGATGTAACTTCAGGGATAATGTTTGGCCACACGGGGAATTAGGCTATACAATCATAAAGTCTAGTAGATATGAACAGAAGCAAGAGTTTGACAGGAAAAAACAAAAAGATTGAGTCCTGCTGATATGGCTTGAACCCTTGGTTAAAAATCAAGTCTAAAACCAATCACCCCTTGAATATACAAATTTCATGATTCAATACATTCTCTTTTTTTGGCTTAAGCTAGTTTGGATTTGGTTTCTGCTCCTTACAACTGAAAGAATCCTGACCAACATGAGCTATTTACTGTACCAAGCACTAAACATCTCATCTAGGGCCTCAAGTTTAGACACAGTGGCAGTTACATTCCAAAGATAACCCCTAATAAGTGAGACCTTCCCTTATTTATGTCTTTGTGTTGTCTTCTCCTACACTAAGTCTAGGCTAGCCTAGAGACTTGCTTTAACTAACAGAATGTGGTAAAAGAGATCATGGCACCAGTCCTGGGGGTGGGCCTTAAAAAGGCCTGGAAGCTTCTACTTGCATGCTCTTGGGAGCCCTAGGTTATTGTGTGAGAAGTAGGACCACCCTGATGGAGAAAGCACATGGAAAAGCTATATGAAAAGGAGGAATCTTTGAGACTATGGGGAGAAGAGGGAAGGAGGGATTCAATCATCTGAGTGTCCCAGCTGAGTCCAGCCTTCCAGCAACTCCCACCAGACACATGAGGCAAAACATCTTGGATGTTCCAGCCCCATTTGCCATCAGATTACAGTCATGCAAGAAATCCCAAGATGCTTCAGGAGAAGAACTGCACAGCTGGGAACCAATCTTCTAAATCAAGAGAATCAATATAATGGCTGTTGCTCTTGGTTCTAAGTTTTGGGATGGTTTATTATATAGCAAAAGATAATGGAAACAAACGTACACATCCAATAATTCAGTTTTCTCAGCTCCAGAAGGAGCCAAATTCAGGGCATGCAATCCAGCCAATTTTGCTTTCCTTTTTTTTTTTTTTTAAAGTAAAATTCTTGATGTGGATTGAAGTATTCTCTATAATTGATCAAGATAAAGAGATATGATGTAACTTTATATCCAAATTTCAACAGTGGTGAGTAATAATTTAAGATGCCAAGCTTTACTGAGGATTGACAGGATTAAAAGCTAAATTTTACCAGATTCACTAGATTCTACTCTGTCTGTAAGGAATAGTCTTGGTTTTAGTTTGCAGAGAAGAAATTATTGAAAGGATTCTGGGTAAGTCATAGATGATTCAGAAAGACTGAAGAATCAGACCTGGAAAGTGAGCAGGAATGAACAATGTCACTCCAGAATCACTCTTCAAGGACAGTTTTCTGAAGAGACCACTACTGCTGCTGCTACACACAGAACCCCACGTGTTGCTCTGCTGCCGGCAGAAATGGATGTTGACCGCGTCACGGCCACGGCCACTGACTCAGGTGACTGACAGCTACCACTACTGCTGACGCCACACCACAAGACTCCCCACCACCCCTGGGCTCATCCTGGGCTCCCTGATTAGTTTTGAGTGGGTGCATCCGAATGGCCCAGCTGAGGGTGGGTCACCACAGAGTGAGCAGGCCTGGCCTTTGTGTTTCTATAATGGGAAATGGGCCCTGCCTCTCTCCAAGGCCACATTGTGGGGAATTCCCTAAACACAGGAAGAGACGTAGAAGCTAGGTGGACAAAAAAATGACACGTGTCACTCATATCACTACTGTATTTTCCTTTAAAAGTGACTGGGTTTTCTACTGATACAACAAAAAGACATAGCTTCTTGCTTCCCTTCCTTTTTGAATATATTAAATTCATTTGAAAAAAATCAAAGTAGCTTCTTAAAAGCTATTTTAGACAACTTCATCAGTCACTGTATTACCACCGCACGTAGGTGTTTTCCTGATATTTGGAGAATTGAGGTGTACACTTGGCAGTGAGCCCTCTCTCTCTGGGCTCTCTGGTCTAGCCTTCCTCCCTGACCTGGACACCGTCTAATGCTGCTGTTGCTGGGCCAGGTCTCTTGGACGTCCCACCCCCATCCTGGCCTTGTTGAGCTCAACAATGACTATTGAACATTCCTAGACAGGACCTTGGTGCTATGCTAAAATCCACTCTCGTCACCTTTTTGATTTTCTGTTGTTTATCCCTACAGGCCTACAAAACAATCTCTCCTTTCATTTTCCCTGAAGGAAGATTAAAAAAATATTACCCCTCGTTTAAAAGCCCTTTCAACTAGGTGGAACACCTTATCATCATTGTTTTAATAGAGTTTATAAAATCATTGAGGCCCTGGTCTATCTTCTTGAAATACTAACACATTACATTGTCATGAGCTGTATAGCACAACAGCTAAAATGCAGCCAGACCTGGCTTTGAATCACGGTTCTGTCATTTATCAGTTGTGTAGACCTTGGGTTACTTAATCTTTCAGAGACTCAATTTTCCCATTTGTAGAACGAAAATGCTAATAGATAGGCACACTAAGTTATCATAAGGATTAAATAAGATAATGTGTGTAAATCACGCAAGCAGAATGCCTTACACAAAGTAAGTACTCAATACGACAGTTATTAGCAATACAAATAAAAATAATAAAAAATATTTATTTTAAGCAATTTGCTGTTACTGTATGTGGAAAAAGGAAATGTTGTGACAGAATTACAGAGCTATAAAAACTTCATGATATGGCATCAAAAGAAAATCAAGGGTTACAGTTAATCAGATATTCTGGCCTATACTGAGATATCATACTGAGTCATCAATTTTTAAAAGACAGAATACAGGAAAATACATGTAATGCTAAAACTATCCTGAATGTAGTAGTCTTCTTTGATGGCGGACAGGATCTTCCATTCTCAGGGGCAAACATCATGAACCCCAATTATCATTGCAATGAAAAAACACAGAAGTACCAGTCTGTATGATTTTTTTGTGCAGAAGAATTATTAGTAACCAATTCTTGCTGCTCTTCTATTTGGTTCTAAATATAAACACTATTTCAAAGGAAGAGATTCATATGGGAAAAAGAAAAACAAACTTATTGTTCTAAGAAAAGGACAGTCTGATGGAGATTTAAGAAAACCTTTGAAGTTAGGATTTATAATGCCTCACTCATCAGGAAAGGACAAGACAGATTAGACGGAATAGAAAAACTTAATATTAATATTAATTGAGTTAAAAGGAACTGTGAACAAGTATAATGTGTTGTTCATGTCTTTAGGAGTGAGCTAGCCTTCATGCCAACAGCGGGATACCCGTGCGTGGTGGTTGCCACGCCGGCCAGTGTCTAGTCCTGCCTACTGGATCTGTCTGGGTGAGGATCCCTTTTAAGACAGTTGCCAAAAGGGAATTTCTCTCTCATTTTCCAGGTTAGCTAACAAAGAGGGGTGGATATTATCCGAGCAGATCTGCACAGGTGCTGTCAGAAGAAAAGGACCTCAGGAAAGCAACTGAAGGTTTTACTGAAAAAACTGCATTTTTCTCCTGTAATTTAAAAAAGCGAAAAAGAGTTATTAGAATCTCTCTGGCTTCGGGGCCCATAATTTAAACATATGCCATTGGTGAGGAGCCTCAAAATGCCTGAGAGCAGGTTCCTTCCCTCCGCACAACAAAAAGTAAATATTTAAGGCTCATTAGAGGAACTGGCAAATAGCTGATAGCCAATAGCTACAAACTTTAACGAAGGCAATCAGTTCCCTGGCAGACATATGCTTCCCCTGTTCAAATGTTAGTTATGCGTCATTATCACTTCAGTACTTTCATCCCTGGAGAACCAGGAAACCAAAAAGGGGAGAAAGAAAGCAAAATTTCTGAAAACCGAAAAGTAAAAATTCTTTAGTGCTATATAATTAAAGTTAACAACAGAAACACACCTACTACCACATACATGGGGCTGAGAGAAGTCGAAACTTCAAATGACTGATTTATCACAGCAAGTAATTACTTTATGTTTTTCACAAACATTTGAAACGTATTATTACTTTCACAGCGGCACACATCAACAGAAGACTGTCACCTAAGGGAGAAATGGGGAAACTGGGCTGTAATTAATTTCCGGTCGAATATATTATGTAGCCTTTAATGTTGTCAATAAAATGCTTGAGCTGCTAAAAATCACCAACCTCTCCCTCCTTCCTCTGTCCCTGGTACCCCAAAATGTTTAATCAGCATCTTTGTGAAACAGATTGCCAAAAGGATCAAGAGACACGGTGTTAACGCCGGCTGCAGAGTAAAGACCATTGATCCACTCCTTTCCTTGACCCAGGTATCAAGAGAGAGATGTCAATCAAGAACCAGCCTCTCCGACCCCCACTTGCTTTTTTCCTCATTTGACTCCATCTCTAATCGACAAAAAACGGAAGGTGTACAATTCTTTGGAGAAATTTAAACATGTAGATGCCAGGCAATGGAAATCATTATAGCAGCAACATATCCTTAAAGGTTAGAACACAAAGATTAAGAGACCCTCCAGGAAAAAGTGAAATGGCTGATCTGAATAAAACCTTTCCATCAACTGGAAAACCACAGCGCAGCAAAGGAGATGGAGAGCTATAGCTGGTGTGACATTTCTATTTTTGAGTACCTACATGTTTATTTTTTGAATTACTGTTCAGAGCCTTATGAGACCTTTATAGGTCATGCAAGAAACAGTAGCCAGCTTCTCTATCTGTCTAACTCCCCAGTACACGGGGTGAGCAATGCTACAACCATGATCTCGACTGTGGAAGAAACAGGCCTTCACCACTTCTTTCTCCATTCATTCATCCGTTCATCCAGCCATGCACACATGCATTAATCTGTTCATCCTATCAACAAACACTAAAATGCCTGTTACATGCTGTGTATCTCAGAAATCTTTACCATGTCTTTGTGGAATCAGACTGAAGTTCACTTCCCTCCTTTTAAAAGCCTTTCCTGGGATGGTCTCTTTTGAGAGCTAGGGGTTGGGGTGGAGCTCTAGACCCCTGAATCCCATCTCTGGCTGCACAAGTCTAATCTACAAGATACCCTTGAGTTGATTTTCTAGTCAAACACTCGTTTTATAGATGAGGAAACTTCAGCCAAGAGAGCTGAAGTGATGGGCACAAGTTTATGCAAAAATCATGGGTTGAATTTGTTTACCAGCCTCCCACTAGATAACAAAACACTACTTTGTTCACCCCCAAACTTCCAAGAACACAACTTGACTCTTCCTCAAAACAATAACGGTGACTCCATAAGGGGTTTTAAATGATGAAAAGTGCTTTCAGATAATTTTTACTTTCATTGCCTGCAACAGGAGAAAAAAAGGGTAAAGGAGAAGAAAGGAGAATAAGAGGGTAAAAGAAAAATGGCCTGGATATTGTAGAGTCTCAAAGAACATGAGGTTAGACCAGTACTCCACCAAAAGAGTCCTAAAACTGCCTGCATCAGGATCCCTGGGCACCTGTTAAACAAACTGCAGAAGCCTGGGCCCCACCCTCAACTGTCTAAATCAGAATTTTTATGGATGGCGTCAGAGAATTCCACCAAAAGCAAGTTCCCCGGGAAATTCTTACACCCTCTGGCTTTTGAGGACCACTTGGCACAGTGTTTTTAAAGCAAAGGCGTACGTACTTGGGATTAATCATAGTGTTAACTGGAAATATGAATCGTGTAGTGGTTCTAATTTGCGCTATGATTCCAAGAGCATGGTCTTGGGCATCCAGTGCTGTTGCTCCTGGACAGCTGATTGGAAAGTGGGCAGGTGACCAGCAAGCAGCACGGAGTACCTACTGGCTGAGCAAAACCAGTGCCAACACGTTCGTGAACGAGGAATCTGCAGTCCTCCAGTGATACTGCTAATTAAAGCTAACTACAGCTGCCAAGACCAGAGCTCGATGGAGACACACAACCAGAAAAAATGAAGGAACGGAAAAGAGAAGAGCCTAATCGAAAAATAAAATCATATTTTAATTAAACAAAGCAAAGCAGAAACCTAGGATTTACCAAATGACAGCCCTGGTTCCACATGGTTAAGGACATTCAGAGACTTTGGGGTTGGACTAACCTAAGTTTGAATCCTGAAGCTCATTATTGTGTAAACTGGGAATTTACTTAGCCTCCTCAAGCTTTAGCTTTTGTTTTATTTGCAACTAGAAAATGGGGTGATAATAGCTACATATGGAGTTTCAGGAAGGATTCAGTGAACCAGGGTAGGTAACACATTTCCTAAGGTTCATGTCATTCATTGAGTTCAATTATATAATACTAACAGTGACTACTCTTTCATTAAAATGGGAATATATCATCATCGTCACTGGGAGAAAGTAAATAATTAAGCCTCTAGGTGATCTGCACTAAAGTTACTTGATGGCTAGATGCTGTCTTTGCTTTAGTAAAAGCAGTCTGCAGCCACAGGTCTATCAGGCACATGTTTATTTCTTGGTAACCTATCTATAATTAGCTATGGATGCTCTCTGAAACATGCAAGGAAATTCATATTCATCAAGCATGCTTGGAAACTCACATTACATTCATGAACACTTTAGGCTGCTGACTATTACAGAGAGGGAAAGGAAAACAAAAGACAAATTTCAGAAACCGAAAGAGAGCAAAACGCAATCATGGTAACTAGTCACAAGAACTTTATAATGAAGTGGGGAGGAAGAACATGTTAGTAAGAATTAGAGCAATAAAGTATTACACAATAGGTACAGATGAAGATGGTGGGATGGCATCACTGATTTAACGGATATGAGTCTGAGCAAACTCCGGGAGATTGACGTTTGGGTGAAGTTCAGGTGAAGGACAGGGAAGCCTGGTGTGCTGCAGTCTATGGGGTCACAAAGAGTAGGACACTTTGAGTAGTCATACTTTGTGACTGAACAACAGGAGATGAAGAACCATATGGATGTAATAAGGTATTATTTAATAATTAGAGGGTAGAAAATTGAGGTGGAGAGGAAAAGAGATGATAAGACGAGAAATGGATACGGACCTGACTGTTACGGGGGGCGAGCAAAATGGTCTGGCTGGGTGCTGACCACTGAGCTCATTTCAGCCACTTGGCCTCCCTTCAGCACTATTCTCTTAGACCTGGCAAAGCAGGGGGTGAGAATGGAGAGAAGGGCTTTCTGTGTAACATGGAACAAGAGAGGCAATGCAGAAGGAAGTCTGGCCTCCATATGATTTGTAAGGGGCTGTAGCTCTGTTGATACCACTATAGCCAACTGTGCCCGTTTCTTCCTTTTAAGCGTCAAAATTAAACCCTCTGCCTTTATTTATAAGACAAGAAACGTGTCAGCTTCCAGTCTCAAGTTTTTCAGTAAGGATTTTAATAGAGTGATCATTAGAATGATCTTTCCCCTGCATTAGTCATGGAATAAGCGTAATGTCTTTCTAGAACAATACAATCCTTTCCTGGCAGAAAAAATGGCCTCACTGGGTGAATTAAATTTAATTTCTGCACTATGGTGACTATAGAGGCCGTGCAGGGGATATAAATAGCACAACTTGATGAGAGATTTTGGACAAGTCACTTGTGATTTCTGTTCCATAGGATCTTTATTGGATATAATAGCACCTGCCATCTATGCTAATCTCTGAATCATCCGAACCTAGCACATGGGCAACAAAGGGAAGATGATGACTATGGCTGCCAATAATCTCGGGTAACCCTAAATCATACATTGACATTATATATGAACAAGGTATGGTGACATTAATTGAGCATAATCAAAAGAAATCTTACTTAAAGCTCACACACTAGATAGGTTTATAAGGAATCAAACACCAATACTGACAGGTATTATTTTTTGAGAGCCTTCTGAGTACTCATTGTTCTGCTGTGCTCTCGGGGGATATGAAGACCAGTAGGCATACCCACCTAATTAATAAAGCAATTAATTACCAATTAGTTGGTAGAATGTATGGAACCTACTATGAGTGCAGTAAACACAGAAAAAGGAGATCAGTAGAAAGTGGTATTGTTAGAAACAGGTATGGTCAGGAACAAAGTCAAATACAAGTTTAATTAGGGGGGATGTAATGATATTTAAATCTACTTGTGATAATATTTACAAAAATTGCCTCAGAGATCGTGCCACACAAAGTTTTGTTTTGTCACTAAATTTTAATAACTGGAATATTTCCTTCTTCCACGGAGCAAAAGCCATGTAGCTGCTTGTATTTCCCCAATGACTTGGGCACCTAGGAAAGTCAGGGTTAGCTTTGCATCACTGTGAAACTCTGGAGATGTAACAGAATTTTTAGTGGCATCATCACTGAAAGAATTTTGATAGCAGACTAATTTCTCCTGCAAAATTAATCACAAATTCACATGGTTAATAATCCTGAGCCACTGTTCTGGAATATATGACAGGTAAAGGTTGGAAAAAGGATGCATTACCCCAGAATCAGAAAGGCAGATAAGACTAATAGCACAATAAAGTTGGGGGAAAATGTGAAGATAATGGGAAAATACATATATATATTTTAGGAATAGAGTTGCTCTTCAAGCAAGGCAGTCTAAGGAAATTTCACGTGATAGGCGAGGAGATTTCATTATTTTCACCTCTGAAGCCTACCACTGAGGCAGCCCCCCGCTCCTGACTCATCAGAGTGACAGGGAGTTAAGAGACCACAGATCTGTCCGGATGTCCGTGGGTGTTTCCAGTAGATGGCAGCATGTCATTGCTAATCCCTACCTATCAAACAGCTCCCTGGTCACTTCAGAAAGGAAAACCCATAATAACCTTTTCTGCAGAAATCCAAAGTAATGTCCCTGGGACAATAGGTCTGTAGAAATCACGTCTCCCAAAGCAGCTCCCTTGGAAGGAATTCAATATTCTCAGCTACGCCAGAGGTCATCGCTGGCCTTAGAGAAAGTACAAGGTCAAGGATAAAGCAGCAGGCCAAGCTGCTATGCTTAGGCTGGCTTTGTCACTCGCTCTGCTGCCTTGAGGAAAGCACTTAAACAGTCTACCTCAAAGAGGAGTTGGGAGAAATTAAAATGAGAAGATGTGTTCATTGATTGGGAAGAAAGATGCTGATCATTTTGCGGGGAGACTCCCATGTCAGCACAGGTAGCAATTTCATGTGGTGCTCTTTGCTGGTTCTTGTACTGTGGGGTCATCCCTTCCCTGTCCTCTTCTGGGGCCCCTCTTCCTTCTCATGCCCTTTACAGGCTGGTATTCTCCGTCTCCTCTCAATTTTTTTTTTTTTTTTTTTTTTTTTTTAGGTGTGCCATGCAGCTTGTGGGATATTAGTTCCCTGACCAGGGACCAAACCCATGACCCCTGTGGTGGAAGCGCGGAGGGGTTCCACTAGTCTAACCACTGGACTGCCACAGAAGTCCTGTCCTCCAATGGTCTTAAATAACAACCTCAAGCTGATGATTCCCCAAACTGTTCAAACCAGGCCCCTCCCCTCCTCCACTCTTCTCCAAGCTTCTAGCTTACACACCCAGTTGCACATGAGCCATCTCCACCGGAAATCTCAAACACATCTTAACACGTGTTACATCCACTGATGATCTTCCTTCTGCCAAGCCTACTCCTCCCTCTTCCTATAGGCTTATCTGATTTAACAGTGTGGGGACCCACATAGACATCCACGTCAGAGAGTGGAGGGTCAAACCTGACCCATTTTTCTTTATCCTCAACATTCAATCACTCTTTACATCCTGCACATTTCAGCTCATTTATATATCTCAAATCTGTCCCCTCCATCTCCACCAGGACTGACCTAGTTCAGGCTCTACACATCTCTCTCTTTCTCTACAATTACCTTCCAATTGGTCTGCAAGGCCTCTAGGGTTATTGCCCTCAAGGCCATTTTCTATATAGTTGCTGAAATAATCTTCTTAGAAAACAAATCTGACCATCTCACTTTTCTGCTTAAAGCTCTTTAGGCCACAACAAGGTTAAAGTTATCACGCCACAAATATTTACTGAATTCCTACTGAAGACTCTTGAGAGTCCCTTGGACTGCAAGAAGATCAAACCAGTTGATCCTAAAGGAAATCAACCCTGAATACTCATGGGAAGGAATGACGCTAAAGCTCTGATACTTCGGGCACCTGATGTGAAGAGCATACTTATTGGAAAATATCCTGATGCTGGGAGATACTGAAGGCAAAAGAAGGCAGAGGCAGCAGCAGAGGATGAGATGGTTAGACAGCATCACAGGCTCAATGGACATGAGTCTGATCAAGCTTCTGGAGATAGTGGAGGACAGAGGAGCCTGCGTGCTGCTGTCCATGGGGTTGCAAAGAGTTAAGACACAATTTAGTGGCTGAACAACAATACTGCATGCCAGGTATTGTTCTTAGCCCTGGAGATACAGAAATGAACAAGAGTTCTTGCCTTCTAGAGTTCATAGACATGGAACAAAGAAACAAGTATATATTAAATACGTCAGATGGTGGTATGTGCTAAAAAATAAATCAGGGTAAGGAGTACAGGGAGTGCAGAGAGGAGAAGCAGGCGTGTCTTGGAACTGTAGAGAGAAGGCCTCTGATAAGGCGGGGCTTATCTTGAGCCAGCTCTGGTCTCCCCTCAGGTCTTACATTTCACCACTGCCTGCCTTGAGCATCTGCTCCAGTCACCCTGAACTCCCCTTTCTGTTCCAAATGGCTCTCTCCCTATCCTGGATAATTTCAGTTAAGATTGGTATTGAGATTTTCCCTGGTGGTCCAGTGGCTGACTTCATGCTCCCAATGCAGGGGACCCAGGTTCGATCCCTGGTCACGGAATTAGATCCCGCATGCTGTAACTCAGTTAGCACGCCGCAGCTATGGCCCAGCATAGCCAAACAAACAAATACTTGGAAAAAAGATTAGTATAAGTATTATCTCCTCCAAAATTCTGTCTTGATCTCTCTCATACAGGTTAGGGAAACTGAAAAAGAGTGAGATATTTCCTTTACAAAGCTCCCCATTAATGTGAATACAAAACTTGGGCTACTTATTTCCTATAACATTTAGGACTTTAAAAATCTTTAAAGTTCAACCTTTTAAAAAATTGAAGTATAACTGCCATATAACACTGTGTCAGCTTTTCTTTTCTAAAAAACAAAAACAAAACAGTTTTATTGAGAGGTAATTCCCATGCCATACAATTCATTCATTAAAAGTGTACAATTAAATGTCTTTTAATATATTTGTAAGGCTATACAACTGTCAACACAATCTATCTTAGAACCACCCCAAAAGGAGACCTTGTACCCATGTCCCATTTCCTTCCAACCCACTAGCTCTAAGTAACCCCTATGCATTCTACTTCTATAACACTGGTTATTTTGAGCATTTCATATCAATGGAGTTAACAATATGATCTTTTGTGACTAGCTCCTTTCACTTAAAGTTTGCAAGGTTTATCCATGTTGTATCATATATTAGTACTTTTGTATTTATAGCTGAATAAATCTGTTGTACATATGGACTGATCATATTTTATTTATTAGTTGATGGTTACCTCGGCAGTCTCCACTTTTCAGCTTTTATGAATAATGTTGCTCTGAACATTTATGTACAAATTTCTGTGGAGATATAAATTTTCATTTCTCTTGGGTACCTACCCAAGAGTGGAATTTCTGGATCATATGGATGCCAAGTGACGTGGGTTCGATCCCTGGGTCAGGAAGATCCCCTGGGGGAGGAAATGGTAACCCACTCCAGGATTCTTTTTAAAGTTGTATTTATTTGGCTGCACCAGGTCTCAGTTGCAGCATGTAGGATCCAGTTCTCTGACCAGGAATGGAACCCCAGCCATCTGCATTAAGAGTACAGGGTCTTAGCCACTGGACTACCAGGAAGTCCCCCACTCCAGTATTCCTGCCTGGAAAATTCCATGAACAGAGGAGCCTGGTGAGCTACAGTCCATCAGGTCCCAAAGAGATGGACACGACTGAACACACCCACGTGCATGCGTGCACACACAAACAGTAACTCTATGGCTAACTTTTTGAGGAACTTACGAATTGTTTTCCAAAGCGGTTGCACCATTTCATATTCCTATCAGCAATGTATTGATATGAGTGTTCTAGTTTCTCCACATTCTCTCCAACACTTGCTATTGTCTGCCTTTGTGATTACAGTAATCCAACACTTGCTATTGTCTTTTTGATTATAGTAATCCTGGTAGCTGTGATGTAGTATTTCATTGTGATTTTGGTTTGCATTTCCCTAGTAACAAATAGTGTTGAGCATCTTTTCATATGTACACTGGCCATCTATATGTCTTGTTAGACAAATGTTTATTAAATTTTTTGCCCATTTTTTAATTAATAGATTTTATTTTTTCCCAACAGTTTTAGACTAATAGAAAAATTGGGAAGATAGAACAGAGATTTCCTGTTTAACTTATACCCAAATTCCCTATTAACATCTTACATTAGTATGATACCTTTAGCGCAACTGATGAACCTATATTGATAAATTATTAACTGAAGTCCATAGTTTATTCACATTTCCTTAGTTTTTACCTAATGTCCTTTCTCTGTTTCAGAATCCTACCCAGGATATCACATTACATGTACTTATCATGTCTTCTTAGGTTCCTCTCGGCTATTACAGCTTCTTAGATTTTCCTTGGTTTTAACAAACTTGGCAGTTTTGAGGAGAATTGGATGGGTATTTTGCAGGATCTTCATGCACTGGAATTTATTTGATACTTTTTATTAAACGGGTCACGATTTATGCATATTAATGTTGACCTTGATTATCTGGCTGAAATACTATTTGTCAGACTTTTCCACTATAAAGCTACTCCCCCACATTCCACACGTACTCTTTGGAGGGAAGTCATTCTGTGTAACCAGCCTTAACAAGTGGGCCTCTACCTTTTAGATTAGCTCCATAATCTATCTGGAATGCTTCTGCACAGATTTTTCTCTTCCTCCTTGTTTATCACTGTATTCAACCATTTACATCAGTATGGACTTACGGATATTTACTTGATAGTTTGGGTTAATATTCAGCAGTACTTTGTTTATTCTGTTGCCCAAATGGTCCCCTCTTTGTCACTGGGAGCTCTTCCAGTTGGTTCCTGTGCCTCTTGGACACACTGTGTTATGTGTGTGCGTGTGTTTAGTACTTCCTTACTTTCTGGTACTATAGTGAAGTCGCTCAGTCATGTCCAACTCTTTGCAACCCCACAGACTGTAGTCTGCCAGACTCCTCCGTCTGTGGGATTTTTCGGCAAGAATACTGGAGTGGGTTGCCATTTCCTTATCCAGGGGATCTTCAGAAAGTATTAATACTAGAGGCTCATCTTGTCTATTTCTTGTTCCAGTCCTACAATCAGTCATTTTTGCAGGAGCCCTGCTTCCTTTTATTGAAGAACAGTACTTAGAACCAGACTGGGGCACTAGGTATGCAGCATTGCTACTGGGATATCTTTACCTAGTCTTTAATTAGATTATTTGCTTTTGTATTATTGAGTTGCAAGAGTTCTATATATATTCTGGATATAAATCCCTATGAGATATGTGATATCCAAATATTTTCTCCCATTCTGTTGGTGATCTTTTCACTTTCTTGATTCAATCTCTTATTGAGTCAAACAAATATGATGTATTGTACTTCTCCATATAGACCTATGTCCAGAGGAGGCAGTTCAGGCAAGATATTTTTCTTCTTTTGTTCCCAGGTACCAAATGGTTTACTCTCTATCAGTGAAGGTTTTTCTGTTGTCTTCTGTGGAGCAGACGTTCCCACTCCATAGAGTACTATATATAGGAGATACAGGACTTGGTTAAGTCAACATGTGCAGAACAGCTTCAGAGCTAACTTGGAGCTTCTGGAAGAGGAACTGGGGCTAAAGAGGGGTGGGGCACCTAGGAGCAGAGACTGCCATCATTAAAAGCAAATTCACTTAACTGCGTGCTCTGCTTAGTCGCTCAGTTGTGTCTGACTCTTTGTGACCCCATGGGCTGTAGCCCTCCAGACTCCTCTGTCCATGGGGATCCTTCAGGCAAGAATACTGGAGTGGATTGCCATGCCCTCCTCCAGAGGATCTTTCCAATTCAAGGATTGAACTCAGGTCTCCCATATGGCAGGCAGATTCTTTATTATCTGAGCCACCAGGGAAGTCCCCATTGGTTAGTATCTCTCTAAGAGTGATCACAACTCCGCTTCATCATGGGAAATGGATGAGTACCTATGCTGGGAAGAGCAGGGCTTTCTTTCTAACTATTCAATGAGAAAAAAAGAGCTGCCAATTTGGTCTTTTATATATCACACTAGAATCACACTAACTGCATTTCTCTTTGCACTGAATGCTTCAGACCTTACCATGGAATTGAGGAGTGAGCAGCCTTCCCTAAATATGTTTCAAGTTTGTTGCTATACTAGGTAAGTTGTAGGGCAGATAAAGGAATGAAAACCAAAGCATTTCAGATAACCAATCAAGTCTACTAGTGGCTGATTCTCTATCCTGAGCTCATTTAACCTACTGGCAACATTTAACACAGATGAAGACACTCTTCTCTTCAAACATTTTCTTCATTTCTAGGACACAAACCTCTCCTGGTTATTTTCCGACTTTATTGGCTGCTCCTTTATCAGGTTCCTTTGCTGGTTCTTTCCCAGTATTCCAACATCTAAGCAGTGGAGGACCCAAGGACCAATTCTTGGTCACCTTTCTTTCTGCTCTCCTCATTCTCATTGCAGTCTCACTTCTCACTCTGTCTCATGGCTTTAACATCACATTTATAAGCCTAATGAACCCCCAAATCCCATTTCTAGTCTACATCTCTTCCCTGAAAAAGCAGAGACATCACTTTGCCAACAAAGGTCCGCAGAGTCAAAGCGGTGGTTTTTCCAGTAGTCATGTACAGATGTGAGGCTGGACCGTAAAGAAGCCTGAGCGCCAAAGAATTGATGCTTTCAAACTGTGGTGCTAGAGAAGACTCTTGAGAGTCCCTTGGACAGCAAAGAGAGCACATGAGTTAATCCTAAAGGAAATCAGTCCTGAATATTCGGTGGAAGGACTGATGCTGAAGCTGAAGCTCTGATACTTGGGTCACCTGATGAGAAGAGCTAATTCACTGGAAAAGACTATGATGCTGGGAAAGACTGAGGGCAGGAGGAGAAGGGGGAGACAGAGGATGAGATGGTTGGATGGCATCATCAACTCAATGGACATGAGTCTGAGTAAACTCCAGGAGGTAGTAAGGGATGGGGAAGCCTGGCGTGCTGCAGTCCATGGGGTCACAAAGAGTCAGACATGACTGAAAGACTGAACAACAACCACCTCTTTCCTGAACTCTAGATTTGTTTATCCAGGTCTCTCTTCTTTACCTTTATTTAGACATCTAATCAGCATCTCAAACTTCATATTTCTAAATCCAAACTCTTGACAGCCTCTTGATAGCCTCTGCCCCCTCAACTCAACCTGCCTTTCCCATCATCTGGCTCATTTTCATTTCAATAAATGAAAATACCATCCTTCGAATTGCTCAGAACAAAAATCTTGGGGTCACTTGTTCACTTCCAATCCCTTAACAAATCCTGTTATCTCTACTTTTAAAATATATCCTAATCTGTCCATTTCTCAGCCTCTCCACTGCTACAATTGTGGTTTGAATCACCACTATTTTTCACCAGATTATTGCAATAGTTTTCTAACAGATCGTTCTGTTTCTGCCCTTGTCTGTAATTTCCCCTCCTCAGGAAAAACAGAAAATCATCTATTTTCCACATAGCAGCCAGAGTGACTCTTTTATAAGTCAGATCATGGCATTCTTCTGTTCCAATTCTTCTAATAGCTTCCAACCTCAAAGTAAAGGCCAATGTTATTACTGGTCTTCAAGATCTCAGCTTCTTTGATTAAATCTGTGACTCATCTCTTATTCTTTCCTTGTTTATTTACTTCAGCTTTACTGGCCTTTCTCCTGTCTTTAAATGCTAAATACATGCCTCTTTCTAGTTCTCTGCTCCTAGTGCTCCCTTCCTCAGAAGCTTCTCTATATATTTACATGACCTACTCTTCCTTTAGGTCTTTCCTCAGATGTTACCATCTCATTAAGAACTTCCCTGAACACTCAAAATCACAAATTACCTTCATTATATCTGAATACACTCTATTCTTCTTAACATCTAATTTTTCACCATAGCACGTATCATCATCTGGCATACTTTGGATTTTACTTGTTTATTAGCTTGTCTCTCTTGCCCATAATAATATAAATTCCACAAGGGTAGGACCTAGAGAGGATGCACACTCAATAAACATTTGTTGAATGAATGAGTAAAAGGATGAGGACACTTCCTTATGTGTTAGGACCTCACCACATCCTGAACCTTAGCTTTCATTTTCTTATCTGTGCCAGATTAAATAATGAGAGAGATATCAGTGTAAAGAAAACCAAAAAGACCACAGCATCAAGGAGAGATAATAGAGGTAACAGGAGAGATAAAGGAGAAAAGAGGCAACTGTAATGAGAGAGACCAATACAAAAGGGAAATGTGTGAAGAGATGGAAGTACTAGGAGGAAAATTCTGGGATTTTCTTCCCCCCAACAATGGCTTCACTTGAACTATAAAGGCTGCCAGATTCATTACCCTGGGGATGGAAGTACTCATTCAGACTTCTCCAGTTACTCCTGACTAGTGGGTTGCTTTGAAACACGTGACAGTTCAGGGTAAGATGTTCTTTGATTAAGGCAATTAAAGAGCACACTCATAGTGGCCTTCCACTTTCTAGCTACTCTGTAGTGATTTTCCAGGACAATGCCTCTTTTTGAGCCTGAAAATCAACTGTTGGGTCAAAAGAGTCAAAACCATAGCAGAGATCATTACCATAGGGGACAGGGTCTCTCAGCAGTTCTGGTCATATTATGGGTTATTTTGAGCCTTTGCTCACCCAAGATTTATTCCTATTAGAGATTAGTTGGACCAAAGGTGTGTACGAAGAAAGAGACAACAGTACCATGAGTAGAAGAATTAACATAAACGGAATGAGTCCAGATGTCTCACTTCTTTATTTTGGAAGAGTGTTCTATTTTCCACTGGTCAGGAAGGCTGTGAAAGTGAAAAGCTACAAAAGCCTTGCAACTTCTTGTTAAGTAAATTTTCTGACACATGGCAACTAGTGATTAATTACTACATTAGAAGATAACACTCCTATAGAGGTTTGCTGGAAATACAGATGTTGTCTATGCTTGATTAGACATTGCTTAAGGAATGCTGAGACACACTGTTGCAGTCTATTATTTCTGGCTATTTTGGTATCAACTCTTACGTTTATTTTACATCACTTCACATTCAATAGAATTGATGGAGCCTATTTCACAAAACCTGTCCCTACCAAAATCAAGAACAGGAAAAAAAAAAACAAAAAAACAAGGCTGTAAAGTGTATTTAGTACATGTGTATGTAGGAGAGCAAGAGAAAATGAAGGAGAAAGAGCCTGTGAACAGTTAGTGTTCTTTCTTGCAACACTTTCTAGAAAGAAAGAATTGCAAAGGAGATGCTCTGTTTCTCAACAGCCTATAAGAAAATGATCTCACATCAGCTGGTTAAAATGTTCAGGATGTTAAACTAGACTTTGCCATTATCCAAGCTCCTTACCACAAAAAGAAGCCTTGATCTGATACCTAGTCATTCATCCAGTATACAAAGTGAGCACTGATTCTGGTTCACACACCGAGGAAACAGAAAATTTCCTGGAGCTTACAAGTCTAGCAAAGATGCGTCTTTCTGAACTGTGACCAGGACGGAATCATCTAGAGCTATATACTTAGGCTAGCCTATCTCCTCTCAAAATCCATGAACAGTAATGAGAGCAGTATCTCTCCCAAGTGGTCATCTTTTAGCTTATAGCCGCTTCCTTGGATATCGCTCCCAAATCCAACCGTGACAGGCATGGCTTCGTTGAAGAAATGCTTTGCTGGTCCATGGCCCATCAACGTCAGCCTCAACACTGCCCAGTCATCATTTCACTATTCAGATGCTAGGGTTTTTAGTATGTGTGCAGGCCCCATAGTGTCTGTCAAAGGCTGTGTTAATTTACTTACTTCAGCAAAATAAAAAAAAAATCATTTAAAAAAGGATGATTGAATTTAGGAATTATATTCCTCAGAGAATTAGTAATGCTTCTCTGTATCCCTCAGGCCTCTGTGTTCTTAACTTCCCATTTTCAATGTTATTATGAATAGACTAATTCAATAATGAGATCATTCCCCATAAGGGAGGCCAAATAAATGCAGCATTCAGTCACACCTGGTTTCCCTAATCTGAGCAGGGAACGCTTTCCACCGAATTGAGCCTAAGAGAGGGAATTTAATGAACACACACACCCAAACAGGAAGAAAACGACAGAGAAGAAGGACAGAAAGGCAGAACAACAGGGCAGCAATGGAACAAACGAGTGACAACTTGGAGAAGAAAGGTGAGAGTGAAGATGTATGGCTATATACTTCAAGACAAAGATCCTAGCATGCATGTCTTAATGACTGTCAAAGTAACACAGCATTTCATCATCCCCAGAAATTTCTCAAGAATTATTTCAAATTTTATTAAACTTCTTCAGGAATCAAAAAGTCAAGTGGAAAGACACAGAAATCCTAAATTAAGAGGCAGGAGCATGCTGGACTATTAAAAACAAAAAACTTCCCAGCAATAAAGGGGTTCATGGAAAAAGTCATCCAGGTATAATCAGCAATAAAACACCAACACCACGATCGTCATCCATCCTCTTCAAAACTTCTAAAGTTTTCATTAGAGCCCCAAAGATCCACTGACTAGGACTGGGAACACGTGTACACCCGTGGCGGATTCATGTTGATGTATGGCAAAACCAATACAATATTGTAAAGTAATTAGCCTCCAATCAAAATAAATAAATTTAAATTAAAAAAAAGAAAAAAAAGAGAAAGGTATGAGTAGCGTTGAGACCACATAAAGAGAGAAGATTAACTCTTACATTTGAAAAAAAGTATTACAAGGAAACCCTAAAAACTGAGATCAGCAAACCCTGAAAAGAGAAAGTCCAAACACTATTTAAAAAAAATAACCCTCAGTTACATGAAGGAATAGCATGATGAGTGATGAGTAACCATTTTCTCCCCAACGAAAGGAAGAAGAGGGGATGGATTTCAACTGGGAAAGACAGATGAGATGAAGAAATAGATTCGTGTAAAAATACATTCAATACATGTTATTTATAATGAGAGAAAATGTAAAAAATCCCAATGTCTACAAATCTGCACATATTAATAATCAGATAAATAAATTATGATTTACTTACCCCATGAAACATTTGTTCAGGCATTAAAAAGAATATTTTCAAGGGACATTAATGGATATGGGAAAAACCATGTTTTCAAAGGTTACTAATGATATAGGAAAACACAAATTAAATGAATAGAAAACCCATTAATAATTTTGTAAAGAGAAATGATACACATGCCCACGAATGAGACTCACCTGTACACACAGCACGTGCATAAAAACCAGGAGAAACTATATCAAATATCGCATTTTTAGATTAAAAGTTTGAGTGATGTTTATATTTTTCTTTGTATTTTATGTTACATATTTTATGCAATGAGCACACATTACTTTTACAATTAGAAAATAAAGTTACTGAAGTTCTGTAGTAAAAGACCTTAGGTTAGACAATAGGAAAAATTACCGGTTTCACAGTCATTAAACATCCAATAGAATTTTATAGACTTACTTCCCTATTACCAAAGGACATCTGTTAGTTCCATTTTTTATCCTTTTTCTAAAATTGAGGTATAATTGACTTATTAGTTTCAGAGGTACAGTGTAATAATTCAATATATGGATATATTGTGAAAAGATCACTGCAACAAGTTTAATTAACATCCATCACTTCTGTTTCATTTTTTAAACTAGCTTTTTAATGATTAAGAATTCATTTTAATTAATGATTTGGTAGAATGCTTTGGAATACAAACTGAGTCCGATCTACCCTCTCTTACCTTGCAACATCCAGGTCTGCCTCCCGTGACATGGTGATGTTGGTCAAATTCTGCTGCAGGACAAAAATGTTCCTACACATTTTCTTGATGCCAGACTCATTGATGCGCCGGAAGTACTGGGCCCCATTAATAAGGATGCAGGAGATCAGGTGTCCCAGGCCTGAGGGGTGAGCACAGGGTGATGGGGAGGGAGGAGGCAGATTAACGCCATCGTGAAGAAACGGACACACAGGGTTCCTCTCTCTACTCCTCAGAAAATGTAAGTGACCAAAGAAAACCTAGCTCTGATGGTTGGACCACCTGATCTTACAATGATTCTGGAGTAGTTAGATACTGCCCAAGGCGTTACCAGTGGGGACACTTCATGCTGGTACACCCACGGTTTCTGCACTGCCATATGCAGCTAAAGCCACATGCCAAGGCTTAAGAGTAGATGCTGGATTGTTTTAAATTACTGTGTAAAACTTCTGTTTTTCCTGTTGAGCTATTTTAAAGCAGAGTACCCCATATGTAAATACTATTATCTGTTTAGCCTCCTTTTCCTCCTACAAAACAGGTAGGGGTTGTACTTTTGGCTCAGAAGTTGACTGGGAACCTATGTAAATAAGAGTAAATCAATAAGAAATTGGACTCTTGGCATTAATGGTAACATACCCCAACACTGACAATGGAGTACATTTCTAAAGGAGTAATGGGAGAGAATGTCATTAGGAACAAAGTGGAAGGGAAAGCAGATCACACATGAACTGCTGAGTTCACACAAGACTCCCGGGCAGTTTGCAGGGGTCTCGTTAAGTGAGTTGTTCTCACTGTCTTAAGGTCTGTGAAATTCGACAAACTGCTGGTTAGGATGTCAACAAACTAAGAGATCCCATTTCAGGTTATCTTAGGTAATGAAGTTGAGGAATGTTGGTTCAGAACAACCCGAGGAACATGTGGGTTACCATTTTTAGAAGTTAGATTTTAATTCTAAATGCTTGGAACTAAGTAAACCTCTCTTCCTCTTTCTTCTCTTATTCTTACAAAGTTGGACTCTGGCAAGATATTTTCTCAGAAATCTGAAGTGAGTCTGACTAGTTGAGAATAGTCTACTATTTTTGTCTCAGGGTGTAACTTCAGGTTCAAAGGCTCCTTCTGTCTTCAAAACAAGTTTTCCCTTGATTAGGATACATGTAGGAAAAGGACAGGAGAAGGCAACATCTCTTGCTTCAGCTGCTGCTGCTGCTGCTAAGTCGCTTCAGTCGTGTCCGACTCTGTGCGACCCCATGGACTGCAGCCCACCAGGCTCCCCCATCCCTAGGATTCTTCAGGCAAGAATACTGGAGTGAGTTGCCATTTCCTTCTCCAATGCATGAAAGTGAAAAGTGAAAGTGAAGTCGCTCAGTCATGTCCGACTCTTAGCGACCCCATGGACTGCAACCCACCAGGCTCCCCCGTCCCTGGGATTTTCCAGGCAAGAGTACTGGAGTGGGGTGCCATTGCCTTCTCCATTGCTTCAGCTACACTCACCCAATGTTGCTTTAAGATGACAAATTAGCTACTCTTCTAAGGTGAAGTAAAAAGATTTTCACTCAAAGGGACAGAAACACACACATGGATTTTACATTTAAAGCTAGACAATTTATGTGAAAAATCTCTGTAGGTTCTTTTGTTATGATGCCCTTGAGCCCATAACTTCAGGCAGAATTTTGTTCTGCAGTGGTTTAATGTGGTCTGCTCTAAGCGCAGGCTATGAGGTGATGCACTGGTTATCGAGAATAAAAAATAGATTACAGAAATAAACGTATATAATAACTAAGCATGATAAATTATAATAATAAACCAGTTAAAAGCTGGTCTGCTTTGTATTATCACTATACACCAGGAATTTTAAACAATATCTGTGATTAAACATACCCCTTAAAAAATAATAAAATATTTCTCTTTGCCACACCAAGAAGACAGACCACTGTCACCTCCCCCACTGGGGCAATTCAATAATACGCCCTTGAATTTAGAAAGAGATATGACAGGGGACAGCTAGCTTTTTAAGTAGGAAATTTCCAATTTATGATTTTTTTTTTTTTTAGTTAAAATCTCTTCTGTGTCAGAGGATTATACCTCTATTGTTTCCCAGAAGGATTAGATGTCAAGAAATGTCTGGTCCAAATGAGAGGAAAACTCTGGGATGTGAATGGTGACATGTGGGACTTGGAAGAGCCAGTGTCAAAAGCCAGATGGGAATTCTGTGTGGTTAGGAGAGTGATTCTTAGATGGGTGCTATACTGTTAAAATAGACAGTACGACTGCAGTCCCCAGGACACAAAGCCTTGGGGCTGACGAACCTTTTTTTTTTTAATCACTTACACGTTCTGGCTAAAGTCTTTCAGGAACATTCCCTTTCAGAACACATCTTCCTCACTATGACATAATTTAATGGGAAAACAGGATTTTTTTTTTGCGGGGGGGGGGCGGTGGGGGGGGTGGGGGGGGAATGGGTCCTGCATTTGCTAGAACAGAATCACTTCATAAAGCAAGACCTGGTCATGCATTGACACTTTCTTTCCATCTTCAGGATGCCACAGTCCTTTGCATTAAGTACCTTCTTAACTTGTTTTGAGTTACACTGGCTCAATTCTGTGAGACACCAGAGATACTTTTGGCCCCAGGGTCTATGTACAAACTAACTGAAACAAGAAAAAAGGGGGTATGATTGGAAGTCTTAAAAGAGGGTCCTTTGGAGGAATTCATCATGCAAATGATTTGGCTGGCTGCTCATTTTTCTGAATGTTGATGGCAAACACCTTTGGACAGCACTGCTGTTCACACCCTTCCTTGCTTCCTTCACTCTGAAGGCTTTTATGGATGCAGACTTCTCAGAACTGCAGCTCATCAGTGGTTTCTGTTTTCTCTTCAGACAAGAATTCATCCTCTGAAAGAAAACTTCCCCTTCCAGTGATAATTTTAGCCAATGAAGGGATCTCTCAGGGTTCTCTTCTTATTGCGTGTGTTTCTTTTTCCTTTATGAGCTCCTCTTGAGTTAATTTGTGGTCCACGCCACACACTTACCCAGCTCTCATGAGTGGTGTGTCAAGGAGGCAGCCGGGCTGCCATCTGCCTCATCTTGGATTAAATCTCCTCGTCAAGAAAGAGCAGATGGCAGCCATATTGTTGCCTACCTAGCCATACACAGAGAGGCTAGGTATTGCTGCTTTAATCCAAAAAGCAAAAGACAAACACACACAAAAAAATAAAAAAGCTTTTTCTACAAGTTTTGAGCTTTAGCAATAGAGAAAATCAGGAAAACGTTCACCCTTCTTTCCTCCCAAACTCTCAGGGACAGGGGCGGGGTCTGACCTTCAAATATGTACTGGAGCTTGTGCTGCTGGAGGCTGGCACTCATGGCTTCTTCAATGGCGCTGATGTCTTTATTGAGCTTCACCACCAGCGAGTCATAGTCCATACTTTCCACATTCGCGACAATGGCGTAGTTCCCCTCCTTCGCAAGAGGGATGAGATAGTGGAAACAGTGAACCCTGGAAGAGAGAGATGGGGGAAAGAAGTTAGCAATGATTCTTCCTGATGAAAACAACCCTCTTCTTGTGACAGAGCACCCGAATATTTAAGACAGCAGTGGCCCTTTAAATTTTTATGCATCCTTCCCCTTCTTCACCAGAAAGCTATCATACATACATACATACATACATACATACATACATACATACATACATTAAGTCGCTCAGTCATGTCCGACTCTTTGCGACCCCATGTACTGCAGCCCACCAGGCTCCTCTGTCCATGGGATTCTCCAGGCAAGAATACTGGAGTGGGTTGCCATTTCCTTCTTCAGGGGATCTTCCTGACCCAGGAATCAAACCCAGGTCTCCCGCATTGCAGGCAGACACAGGCAGATGCTTTAACCTCTGAGCCACCAGGAAGCCCAGAAAGCTATCTTAGTTATTTTATAGAAAAATTGAGTGATCTTGAGCAAGTCAGCTTCTGTGATCCTCCCTTGTTTAATCCACACATTGAGGGTGATGAATAGGTAAGTGAAAAAATCTTTCCTGTGACAAGATTGCTTGCACATAGTGAAAAGTATTCTCTTTCAAGGATGCTGTTGCAGCGAAAATGAGAGGCAGAGGTCACAGATCTCTGAAACTTTGGTTTCCATTGTCATTTGCTCGCTGCTTGACTTTAGGCAAGTTACTTTTTAATCTCTCCACACCTCAGTTATCTTATCTGCGAGATGGGGATGATAACAACACATACCTCACGGGGTGCTCTGAGGAACTACTACACAGACGGGCACAGGGGGCAGCACTATTATATTGATTATTGTTACTCTATTACTTAAGCAAAACGTTACCTGAATGTGTGTGAATTTGTTAGAAGGTGTGAAAATATAAGACACAGTTTGTGCCGTTTAAAATGCCATGGCTTAATGGGGACGACCAAGAAACAACAAGCAAAAGAGGATGGTTTTTTACTCAGAAGCATGTGTACCCAGGGTATCATGGGAGTGTGCAGAGGGTATTAGGAAAGGTTCGGGACAGGAGCTGATACTTGTCTTAGAAGACACATCTGAGTGAGCTTGAGGGAACAGTGCATTCCTATGTTGAAATCAGTCAGTCTGAACATGCGCAACTCTTAGGTTCTTTTTGGTAGGTATCATTAACTGTCAAGAAGTCTGAGATGGGAAAGGATTGGCTACTCCATAACCTTTCTATTAAGCTGCAGTGAAAGCACATTTCAGGCCAGATTGTTCTACCACAGTTCATTTCAGCTGCTCAGTCATGTCCAACTCTTTGCGACCCCAGGAACTGCAGCACGCCAGGCCTCCCTGTCCATCACCAACTCCCGGAGTTCACTCAGACTCACGTCCATCGAGTCGGTGATGCCATCCAGCCATCTCATCCTCTGTTGTCCCCTTCTCCTCCTGCCCCCAGTCCCTCTCAGCATCAGGGTCTTTTCCAATGAGTCAACTCTTCGCATGAGGTGGCCAGAGTATTGGAGTTTCAGTCCTTCCAATGAACACCCAGGACTGGCCACCCACACATACAGGTATTTACTAAAAACAAATATACAACCACCCCACTCCTCCCCCATCCACTGGCAGGTATAGATCAAACAGGTTTGTTCTGTAAGTTTAGTGATTGTTTTCCATGCTCTGTCTGATCTTGACAGGAAAGGTTTACTGGAAGTAGACAGGATGATAATCCAGAGTCGGGATTCTATCATGCTTAGAGCTGGCATCAGGTAATGAGAATATGCCTAAACAAATGGCCACAGCCTTGAACATCATCCCTAATATTGCAACCACAGGTTTAATCACCATCTTGGTGACAGACAATTTACAAGCAGTAAATTCACCTTTCTAGTGTACAGTTTTATGAGTTTTGATAAATGCAACCAGTTTTATAAGCATCACCACAATCAAATTATAGAACAATTCCGTCACTTCCAGAACTCCATTGTGCCACCCTGCAGTCAACCTCTACTTATACCCCAAGGCTCTTGCAACTACAAATCTATTTTCTGTCCCCACAGTTTTGTCTCTTCTGGAAAGCCATACATATGCAGTTACATAGCATGCAGCCTTTGGGGTTTAGTGTCTTTCAGTCTGCCTCAAACATCTGAGATTTATCCATGCTGCTGTCCATTCCTTGTTATTGGTGCGTGGCCTCCTGCCTATGAATGTGCCACGCTTTAACCATCACCAGCTGACATCAGGGTTGTTTCTTGTTTGCAGTGATTATGAATTAATCAGCTTCACGTATAGGTTTTTGCATAAATATAATTTTCTCTTTTTCTTGGGAAAATATCTAGAAGTGGGATTGCTGCATTGTACGGCAAGTGTACATTTAGTTTTGTTAGAAACCACCAAGTTGTTTTCCAAAGGAGCTGCGCCACTTTGCTTTCCTACTAGCAATGTACCAGAGTTCCAGTCGCTCTGCGTTCTCACCAGCACTTTTTGTTGTTAGCTTTTTTTTTTTTTTATAAAAAGCTTTGTGGAGGTATAACTGGCATTAAACGATTATAAGATATTTAATAGTGTACATCATGGCAACTTGATATATGTATACACTGTGAAAGGATTCCCTTCATCTAGATAATTACTACATCCATCACGTCACATATTTATCCTTTCTTTAAAAAAAAAAAAAAGAGAACATTTAAGTACTACCTTGTCAACAAATTTCAATTATACAGTACAGTGTTATCAAGTACAGTCATCCTGGTTTACATTAGATCCTCAGACCTTATTTATCTTACAGCTGAGATTTGTAGCCTTTTACCAACCACTTCCTATTTCTCTCATCCTCTAGCCCCCACTTTTCTTCTCTGTTTCCGCGATTTCCTAAAAAGAGATTCGACATATAAGTGATGCCATGCAGTAGTTGTCTTTCTTTGTCTAGCTTATTTCTTCTAGGATACTGCCCTCAAGTGTTGTCAGTTTAAAAAAAAAATTTTTTTTTTAGTCATTTTAATAGATGTACAGTGGTGTCTCACTGGGGCTTTAGTTTGCATTTTACTAGTGACTAATGATGCTGGACACATTTTCATAGGTTTATTTGCCATCCATACATCTTTGTATTCATATCACTTGCCTAAATTTTTGTTGAGCTGTTTATTTTCTTAATATTAACTATTGAGGGTTTTTTATATGAGCTGAAAAGAAAGTGTTAGTCACTCAGTTGTGTCTGACTCTTTGTGACCCCATGAAGTGTAGCCCACCAGGCTCCTCTGTCTATAGAGTTCTCCAGCCAAGAATACTGGAGTGGGTTGCCACTCCCTTCTCCAGACCCAGGGATTGAACCTGGGTCTCCTGCATTACAGGCAGATTTTTTACCATCTGAGCCACCAGGGTAGCAAGTTATCAGACATGCATTTTGTAAATATTTCTCCCCAATCTTTGGCTTGTCTTTTCATCTTAACGATGTCTTTCAAAGAATGGTTTTAAATTTTGGTGAAGTTCAATTTAATCATTTTTTTTCTTTTATGGATGGTACTCTAGGGGTTAGCTTTAAGAAACTTTGCCCAATCAAAGTTACAAAGATTTCTTCCTGTATTTTTTTCTAGGATTTTTACAGTTTGAAGTTTTACACTTAGATGTATGATCCATTTTAAAGTAAGTTTTGCATAGGATGTGCTATATTTTTATAATCTGTTCATTTAAGGAAATCCAAATATCTTGACTATCAGTGTGTTTTTATGATAGGTGATCACTTTAACAGTTACTAAAAACTAAAGATTCATTTTTCCAGTAAAAACTCATTCTGACATTGATATGCTTGAAGTGTATGGTTTTGATCAGGATACCAGTAACTGCATGTTACAGTCCTTCCAGAATGAGACATTTTTGATAAAATGAAAACTGAACAACCCTGGAGTGGGATTCATGCCTGGGGAAATCGACTGCTATTTCACAGTTGAAATTTAAACTAAGTTTAACTCTTAGTTGAAAATAAAATCAAGTCATCAACGCTAAAATACTTTCACAGTCAGCTATAGACATCACCACCTCAGACAGTGAGGCTTCTCAGGTCTCTCAGTGGTAAAGAGTCCGCCTGTCAGTGCAGGGGACCTGGAGTCCATCCCTGGGGTGACAAGATCTCCCAGAGAAGGAAATGGCAACCCACTCCAGTATTCCTGCTGGGAAAATCCCATGGACAGAGGAGACTGGTGAGCTATGGTCCATGAGGTTGGAAACAGTCGGACACGACTGAGTGACTGAGCACGCACTCACACCTCAGACAACGGGAAGACCATGTGCCATGGCATAAGCGTGTGAATGGAGGACGGTTTTAAGGACTGACCAGAAGTTCCTTCCAGTACAGAGAGATGACATGACAGAGGCATGAGGTGAGCTTGGGGAGGCGGTCAGGGACCATGCCGTCATAAGATTGAGGTCATCTACACAGGATTTTAAGAGGTGAAACAATATAATCAGATATGAGTTTTGGCAAGATGATTTGGCACAGCATAAAGAGTAAATTAATGGTATAGAATGATAGAAACTAGAAGTAGAGACTGCTTAGGAAATTACTATGAATTGGAGGTGTTTATGAGATACTGGACTTCCCTGGTGGATCAGACAGTAAAGAACCTGCCTACAATGCAGGAGACTCGGGTTCAATTCCTTGGTCGGGAAGATCCCTTGGGGAACGGCATGGCAACCCACTCCAGTATTCTGGCCTGGAAAAGCCCATGGACAGAAGAGCCTGGCGGGCTACAGTCCGTGGGGTTGCAAAGAGTCGGACACGACTGAGCGACTAACACTTTCATGAGATACTGAAGTGAATGGCAGAGAGGAGAGGGAAAAACTATTTTGAGGCACAACCTTCCTCTCCCCAAATGATCAGAGATGAAAAAGAACTTAAAAGTCATTGGCAAATATCAAGTTCAGAAAAAGTGGGTTTTTTTCCTTTGGAATTCTGGCATGTTGTTGCTGACCTTAACATGACTTTGGCATTAATATTATTTCTGCAAATATTGCTGATTACACAGCAGGATGGTTGATTTTCAGAAAGTGCACACTTAGGATCCCAACAGCGACAGGCAGTTACTGCTGAACCTACTTAGAACCCTCCTGATGGTGAGAGAAGTCAGCTGATAAAGGTGACATTCTTAGCATCTCAGACTGAAATGGCAACTTAATTATCCTCTTCTAAAGTTCAAATAGGGGAAAAAAACCAAAAACCAAAAAACCTCAACCATTTTTAATGGTCTCATCATGTCTTTCATCTCTTGGGGTTGTCACATGCCTTATGCTTCAAACTGTATAAAAAAAGCACTGCTCAGTGGTTAAATGTGACCTACACGGACACAGGTAAAATGCCACATGTCCTTCAAAACAGAATCTACTGGCTTTGAGAGTATTTTTGGTTTGAACTTTAACAACGTTCAAGAAAAAATTGGGCTATGGATGTAAAAATATTTGGGGGAATAAGACAAATTTTTGGTATTTGAAGTTGTTCTAGACTTCTTTCTAGCCTTTGCCATTAATTGAGGACCCCCTGTCCTTTTTCTGTCTGTACTGGCTTCTTGGGTAAAAGTGCCAGCGAGTGCCAAACCAGCTACTTCTTCATTGCACCAGCTCCAGGACCACAGGTCCTAAGCTGATTCTCCTTTACAACCAGATGGGAACAAAACTAACTTTAGCTGATTATGATGACAAGGATGATGTCGGGCCATGCAGTCTTTGTACCTCTTAAGTACAGGGTTAGCCAAAAAGTTCGTTTGGGTCTTTCTGTAACAGCTTATAGAAAAACCCAAACGACTTTTTTGGCCAATCCAATCCATATGGTGGACTGTGAGTTCCAAACCAATTCACTGTCTTTGATGAGTAGCATGTTTTGTTTGGGGAACCTGCACTTATTTTATCTGGGTTTGATTTCAAACCAGCTAAATCTCCAGAGTCACTGAAGCTTTTACTGAACACTTATTATACAACAGGACTGTTACAGGTTCTGGAGCCAGAGTAATGAATGAGGCACACCTGATTCCTGCCTCCCAGGTGCTAAAAGTTGCTCCCACAGTCATGCACTGTGGGTACCCATAGCCCTGAGCCATCTCCTCTATTGTAGCACAGGACTACTACAGTAACCATTTACTTGAGGTTCTCCTTATTCATTTTCTACCATTAACTGTACAAACAAACAAAATCTTGTTACTGTGACAAGGAATGAATAAATGCCAACATTCACTATCTGAGCCATACATGGAATGCTCTGTCTCGTTTTTTGTACCATACTTAAGAAAAAGCAAAGACAATCAGGAGCACATTCATAGGAAAGCAACCTGAATGCTGAAACCATGTTAAAAGAAGATATAAGAAAATTTAATTTGGAAAAAACAAACATACTTAATGTTTTCACTTACAGTCAAGTAAAGATAATTCTGCATCCAGGACTCTAAAACTCAGTCTTTTTTCCTTTGTAATTTAGTCTTAAAATGATCCTTTTTCTATTTTTAAATTAATGAGGAAGGAGATATGGCAATAGATGTTACAGCACTGAATGGTTTCTTGTAAAGTTAATTATTAAATAACTAAAATATGCTTAACATTATTAAAAATACTATTGCCAAGATGTACAAAAATTTTAAAAAGCAGGTTAGAGGTTAAGGGTTAAAATGATCTTACTCAAATGCCTTGAAAATATCACACTTTAAATTAGCTACACTACCAGCTGGTAATTCCAAATGAAGAACACATCGTGTACACACGCAACCAATAGCATAAATTCTAGGAGCTGTGATAGTAATTAATTTGATGGTTTGCTGCACAACCCAGGTAACAGAGGCATCAGAGTATTACTGTTTTTCTTTTCTCATCAACTGCATTTATCTATTCACAGAAAATATCTGATTTATTTCACTGTCAGCTGGTAAATAAATAGAAAATAAATCTAAAAATTATCATAAAATCAGAAAGCATAGAGGAGTAGTCTTTAATTCTAAACAACTGAATGTAAGAAATAAGAATAGAAATAATGCTGAGTAAATAGACTCCAAATCAACAATGCTACTTCTCTTACCCTACTCAAAGGTCTTCACAAGCAATAAGCAAGTAATTCACTGGACATGATAATGAAGAATGAAAAAAGTAAGTAGCATACAAAAGAAGTGACATTAACAATACATTATCAGTGAGCTTTGCCTAAGCACACCTACAAGATAGCCAAGTTCTACCTGGAGCCCAAACATACAAACCAAAATCCTATGTACATTTTGAAAACCCAAGTCTACTAAAGACTCCAAACAAAAAGACAATACTCTATCAACTTTAATAAAGTCTCATGGTGATAGAGAAGAAAATATATTACTGTACACTTTATGATTCTGGTATTTCAAAAGCATATATCTAGCTGTCTATCTGACATTGGTACCAAGATGTCTAATTAACATCTCAAACCAGATGTCACCAAAATGGAATTCGTGATTTCCACCTCTCCCCGAGTGTTACTCATCCCTCAGCCTTTGTCACCTCACTCCATAGCTTGGCATCCACAGTTGCTCTGGCCCCAAAGCTGGTGGTTTACTGGGAGTCCTTTCTTTCTCTCAGCTGCCACCAGTTCTACACCCAGTCCCATCTATCAATAACTGGTATCAGCTCTACCTTGAGAATATGTCCCAATTTCAACACTTTCTACACCTTCACCTCTGTCACTCTGGTGCTCATACCTGGTCTCAATGAATCCCTCTGCTTCCATTCATATTTCTCCCTGCAATCTTTTTTCCCCATATAATAGCCAGAATGACCTAAAACTGTGAATGAGTGAATGAATGAATGAATATCTCTCCCTTGCTTAAAACTTTCCTAAAATTTTTGATGCACTGAGAACAAAATCTGAGTCTCATAGGAAAAGGAGTATGTCAAGGCTGTCTATTGTCACCCTGCTTATTTAACTTATATGCGGAGTACATCATGAGAAATGCTGGGCTGCAGGAAGCACAAGCTAGAATCAAGACTGCCGGGAGAAAATATCAATAACCTCAGATATGCAGATGACACCACCCTTATGGCAGAAAGTGAAGAGGAACTAAAGAGCCTCTTGATGAAAGTGAAAGAGGAGAGTGAAAAAGTTGGCTTAAAGCTCAACATTCAGAAAACGAAGATCATGGCATCCAGTCCTATCACTTCATGGCAAATAGATGGGGAAACAGTGGAAACAGTGTCTGACTTTATTTTTCTGGGCTCCAAAATCACTGCAGATGGTGACTGCAGCCATGAAATTAAAAGACGCTTACTCCTTGGAGGGAAAGTTATGACCAACCTAGATAGCATATTAAAAAGAAAGACATTACTTTGCTAACAAAGGTCTGTCTAGTCAAGGCTATGGTTTTTCCAGTGGTCATGTATGGATGTGAGGGTTGGACTGTGAAGAAAGCTGAGTGCCAAAGAATTGATGCTTTTGAACTGTGGTGTTGGAGAAGACTTTTGAGAGTCCCCTGGACTGCAAGGAGATCCAATCAGTCCATCCTAAAGGAGATCAGTCCTGGGTGTTCACTGGAAGGACTGAAACTTCAAACTGATATTGAAGCTGAAACTCCAATACTTTGGCCACCTGATGCAAAGAGCTGACTCATTTGAAAAGGCCCTGATGCTGGTAAAGATTGAGGGCAGGAGGAGAAGGGGATGACAGAGGATGAGATGGTTGGATGGCTTCACTGACTCAATGGACATGGGTTTGGATGGACTCTGGGAGTTGGTGATGGACAGGGAGGCCTGGCATGCTGCTGTTCATGGGGTCGCAAAGAGCTGGACACAGCTGAGTGACTGAACTGAACTGAAGATCCTATAATGGGTTGGATTCCATGACCCACATGATCAGGCTCTAGCCTGCTTCTTTCCTTTCAGTCCTCTCATCCTCTTGTTCACTAAGTTATAGTCATACATATAGTCTTCTCTGTTCTGCAAATCTGCCTGATTTTGTGAGTAGCCCTCCCTCTGCCTGAAACTCTTTTCCATAAGGTCTTTGTACAAATGACTCCTCCTTAGTACCTTGTCACAATTTCCCTGACCACTTTATATAAAACATAAAATTACCTAACCCCACTCTCTAGTAAACCTCAGCCATTCTCTGCACTGTCCAGTATGATAATGCTATCTACACATGGCTACTATGCAGCTGAAATGAGACTAGTCCAAATTTTGATGTGCCACAAGATAGCATACATTTCAAAGGTGAAGGATGAAAAATGTAAACTATTTGATTAATAATTTGTGTGTGAATTCCAAATTAAAATGATAATATTTTGGATATACTGGGTTGGATAAAATATGATACATTAAGATCACGTGTTTCTATTTTTTTAAAGGTAACTAATCAGTTCTGTGGGGGACTGCCTGTGAAGGGTTAAGTCTTGGGAGCTGCTCGGCGTTATGCAGAGCCTTAGGCATGTTCCTAAGCTCCCTGTCCCGCCCCCCTGAAGAATTTATTACCCTTAAGGCTCCAGGACATTTGGTTCTTGCAACATTTCATAGAAGATAGATTATCTTATTGATAGAAGATAGATTATCTTATTGTGATCTGTACACAATGGTAAGGGTCTTGTGATTGTATTTGGAGATTAAGAACAATCTTGTGAATGTCAGAAGTCACGTACTTTATCCTATATATACTGCAGCACAATAAAGGAAGGCATCAGCCATTTTGGTCTGATCCTCTCAACCCCATCTTTTGTCTCTCTCTTATTTTTCTTAGCGGGGACGCTCCGTTCTCTCCCTGTGCAGGTGCGACTCTTGCTTGTGCTGGCCGCGGCAAGTTCAGTTCAGTTTAGTCACTCAGTCGTGTCCAACTCTTTGCAACCCCATGAATCGCAGCACGCCAGGCCTCCCTGTCCATCACCAACTCCCGGAGGTCACTCAGACTCCACAGAGTCAGTGACGCCATCCAGCCATCTCATCCTCTGTCATCTCCTTCTCCTCCTGCCCCCAATCCCTCCCAGCATCAAAGTCTTTTCCAATGAGTCAACTCTTTGCATGAGGTGGCCAAAGTACTGGAGTTTCAGCTTTAGCATCATTCCTTCCAATGAACACCCAGGACTGATCTCCTTTAGAATGGACTGGTTGGATCTCCTTGCAGTCCAAGGGACTCTCAACAGTCTTCTCCAACACCACAGTTCAAAAGCATCAATTCTTTGGCGCTCAGCCTTCTTCACAGTCCAACTCTCACATCCATACATGACTACTGGAAAAACAATAGCCTTGACTAGACAGACCTTTATTGGCAAAGTAATGTCTCTGCTTTTGAATATGCTATCTAGGTTGCTCATAACTTTTCTTCCAAGGAGTAAGTGTCTTTTAATTTCATGGCTGCAATCACCATCTGCAGTGATTCTGGAGCCCCCAAAAATAAAGTCAGACACTGTTTCCACTGTTTCTCCATCTGTTTCCCATGGAGTGATGGGACTGGATGCCATGATCTTCATTTTCTGAATGTTGAGCTTTAAGCCAACTTTTTCACTCTCCTCTTTCACTTTCATCAAGAGGCTTTTTAGCTCCTCTTCACTTTCTGCCATAAGGGAGGTGTCATCTGCATATCTGAGGTTATTGATATTTCTCCCGGCAATCTTGATTCCAGCTTGTGCTTCCTGCAGCCCAGCGTTTCTCATGATATACTCCGCATATAAGTTAAATAAGCAGGGTGACAATATAGCCTTGATGTACTCTTTTTCCTATTTAAATTATTTATGTGGTCCATCTAGTCAAAGCTATGGTTTTTCCAGTAGTCATGTATGGATGTGAGAGTTGTATTATAAAGAAAGCTGAGTGCCAAAGAATTGATGCTTTTCAACTGTGGTGTTGGAGAAGACTATTGAGAGTCCCTTGGACTGCAAGGAGATCCAACCAGTTCATCCTAAAGGAGATCAGTCCTGGGTGTTCATTGGAAGGACTGATGCTGAAGCTGAAACTCTAATACTTGCGCCACCTGATGCCAACAGTTGACTCATTTGAAAAGACCCTGATGCTGGGAAAGATTGAAGGGGACGACAGAGGATGAGATGGTTGGATGGCATCACTGACTCAATGGACATGAGTTTGGGTAAACTCCAGGAGTTGGTGATGGACAGGGAGGCCTGGTGTGCTGCAGTCCATGGGGTTGCAAAGAGTCGAACACGACTTAGTGACTGAACTGAACTGAACTGATGTGGTTTACATGTATAGCTTACTTTATATTTCTATTTGATAGCACCAGTTAATTCCATTCTGCTATTGTTTTTGCTTTTTTTTAGTTACACTAATCTGAAATTTTCCTTTGTATTTATTCTTTGGCTGTTTACCCAATAAGAATGTAGCTCTATGCGAGCAGAGACCTTGAGTGTTGTTTTCATTGCTGTTTCCCAATTCTTAGAACACTTAATATATATTTAATTGAATGAATAAGTAAATGATTGGAGACTTCCTAGTCTTTTCTTCCTACCATTTCCATAGGTATGATAATAGAGTCTAGACAGATAATAGATAATAAACTAATCATAGTATTTTACACTTCAGGGGAAGAAACAAGAGCCCAGCAATATCACATCTTAGAAATTATTTTCTTGAATTATGATTGAACTTAATTCCTTCAATTGGGTTTTAAGTTCTTAAAGGAAGGAGTCACAGTTCTTTCATCTGTACACTCCTTTCTTGATTAACAGAGTACCATAATAAAAATATCAATGGCAATAAAGTCATCGTAGTCGAAAAGCTACCATATAGTGAGCACTTTCTCTGTGGCAGGCATTGCACTTATTATTTTATTTAAAAGTCTCTGCATGTATGTGAGACAGCAAAAGAGACACAGATGTATAGAACACTCTTTTGGACTCTGTGGGAGAGGGAGAGGGTGGGATGATTCGGCAGAATGGCATTGAAACATGTATATCATATATGAAACAAATCGCCAGTCCAGGTTCGATGCAGGATACGATGCTTGGGGCTGGTGCACTGGGATGACCCAGAGGGATGGTATGGGGAAGGAGGTGGGAGGGGGCTTCAGGATGGGGAACACGTGTACACCTGTGGTGGATTCATGTTGATGTATGGCAAAACCAATACAATATTGTAAGTAATTAGCATCCAATTAAAATAAATAAATTTATATTAAAAAAAAACGCCCTGCAGATGGTGACTGCAGCCATGAAATTAAAAGACGCTTACTCCTTGGAAGGAAAGTTATGATCAACCTAGATAGCACATTCAAAAGCAGAGATATTACTTTGCCAACAAAGGTCTGTCTAGTCAAGGCTATGGTTTTTCCAGTGGTCATGTATGGATGCGAGAGTTGGACTGCGAAGAAAGCTGAGCGCCAAAGAATTGATGCTTTTGAACTGTGGTGTTGGAGAAGACTCTTGAGAGTCCTTTAGACTGCAAGGAGATCCAACCAGTCCGTCCTAAAGGAGACTAGTCTTGGGTGTTCATTGGAAGGACTGATGCTGAGGCCAAAACTCCAATACTTTGGCCACCTGATGTGAAGAGTTGACTCACTGGAAAAGACCCTGATGCTGGGAGGGATTGGGGCCAGGAGGAGAAGGGGACAACAGAAGATGAGATGGTTGGACGGCATCACCTAATTGATACACGTGAGTTTAGGTGAACTCTGGGAGTTGGTGATGGACAGGGAGGCCTGGTGTGGTGCTATTCATGGGGTTGCAAAGAGTCGGATACGACTGAGCCACTTAACTGAACTGAAGTTAGAAATTATTGTCTTTATTTTTAAGAGGAGGAAACTGAATTAGTCAAGTTAATTAAGTTACTTAAGATGGCCTATGCAACCCATATAGATATTCTGATCCAGACCATTTCTGATGTCATGGGCCATGCAAACTCCAAACCACCATATTCACAATCCATCATGTACTTAAAAACTAACAGTGACTGAATAACACTAAAAATCACTTTCAGTATCAACAAAGAACAACATCCATAATATGAACAAAAATAGATGGTGACACTCCATGGAAAGAAGTGAGTGATTTATGACCCACAGTGCATTTAAATCACAAAGTCTTGTACTTGAAGTCATACCTGACTTCCAGGTGTAGGACCAGCAAGCAGCGGTCAGCCATATCCTGGAAAGACTTGGCAAGTTCACTCAGCGTCTGCATAATCTGCTCTGACACTGGAGGGAGATCAACGTTCACATGGTTATCTGGAGCAGGAGACAGATCTGCAGAAAGAGGTGAGGACGAAACACCCATCATTTCATTAGACACCTGCAGAGATATTTCAAAATGACATATGATTTTGTTGTTCATCATGTTGTTTTTATCAATTTGGCTAATGCTAGTGTTGGCAGCATCAGACATTCAAGACAAGATAGACTATTTCTGTATTTGATTAAACATAGAAGCCCAGAGGATTGTCTTGCATCAATTCACAGAATGACAGAAACAGAAACTCAGATTTGGAAGTGAATTCAGTCATCTGGCCCAACCATGTGGTCTATGCTTGTGTTATTTGTACATCTTCACGTGGCTGTTCAGCTCCTGGTTGCACACCCAGGAGCATTTGGTTGCATACAAATGTTTGTGACAGGAAGGCTAGCTAGGCTAGGTTGTGTATACTCAGTTGTGCTTGACTCTCTTGGACTGTAGCCCGCCAGGCTCCTCTGTCCATGGAATTTTCCAAGAGAGAATACTGCAGTGGGTTTCCATTTCCATTTCCCAATCCAGGGATCAAACTTAGGGATCAAGATGCTTCTCCTGAATCTTCTGCATTGGCAGACAGACTCTTTACCCCTGTGCCACCTGGGAAGCCCTGGTGAAGGGAAACTCAATACCTTTTGTGACAGCCTATTCCGTCTAAGAAAGATATGGCCATCTTAGGTCTGTATCTGCTGTCATGGACTTCTAATCATTGGCTCTGGTTCTACCAACTTAACAATCATTCTTACAAGTGTCAGTATTTCAAATACTAAAAATCCCTCTTCTGTCTTCCTTGAGCTCTTCTCTTTTTTGGGGCTAAATATCCCCAGATTTTCAACTATTCTTCAAATAATACAACTGAGCCATTTTATAATTCTCATAGTTCACCAACAAAAACATTCCAATTGTCTATTTCCTTTGAAACGGGGGACTCAGAACCAAACATAATAAATACTACAGAGTGGTCTGACCTGTCTAGAGAGAATGATCAACTCTCAAGTTCTAGAAGCCATGCTCCTTGTGTGAAGCCTAAAATCTCCTAGGGTGGGGGGCAGGAAGTAGTGTGCCGCAATTTCCTTTAACTCATATCAAGCTTACTTACAAGCAGCTAAAATTTATAAAAAGGTCTTTTGGAAAATTTGATAAACCTAACTTCTCTCACTCTCCCAAGTAACTGATAAAACATTTAATAGCATTTGGTATTTTTCATCAGCAAAATACTAAACAAAAATGTGAGCTGTGTTTCCTTATGTCTAGACTTCTGTTGCGTAAACAGTTCCCCACAGTTTCTCAAACATCACCAAGAATAATTTGGCAATTTCATTCAAAAGTTCTCTGAGTTCTCTAGAGCCTCAAAAGCTGGCCTTGAGTTCAGTTTCTGTTACTTACTTACTTACTGTGACCAAGAGCTAATGACTTAAATTCTGTCCACCTCATTTTCTTGTGTAAGAGGGGGATCTGTATCTACAGAATGTTGCTAGGAACTTTGAATAGTTTACAGTTATTGGGAGTACTGAATGGGTTAACGTAGTTAAAATATTGATACTTAGGACAATAGCACAGAAAACTCACTCAATATTAATATAAATAATAAACACAAGCAATATTAATTTTAATATTAAGAATTATCCTGTAGCATGTGGTTTCCCCAGACTAAGAGTTCTAAGCTTAATTATAGCAACAAGGTACTTAACAGATAAAGCCATCCACCTTGAGGTTCAATTTCCATTGATCAGTACCTTCTGCTTTTCCATGTGAAAATTCTCTTCCTCAGAGGATGAAATGTTTGGAAGAAGAGCTCCCTGGCCTTAGGGGCCATGGGACTTGGCGAGGCACGCTGTCTAACTTGGAAGGTGTCTGCGGTGCGGAGCAGGGCGTCAGCACCTGTAGTGGAAAGTGTAACTGCAGCTGTGCGCTTCCGTGCTGCATCTGTTCCTAGACTCAGCCAAGCATGGGGACGAGCCCAGAGAGACAGTCAAGGCTTAAAAGGCTAAGTCCTCCTTTGCGGAAGCAGATTTCAATAAATTAAAATATGGTAAACACACTAAAAAAGAATTTTGTTTAAGGGAATGGATGTGTAAGGAGGAAGGAAACACAGTGATGGAGATTTAAAATTATTACCAGCCTTGGCATTATCTGAGATGTTCACTGACTTGGTCTGCAGGACTGGAAGTAGACACTGCTTTTCCTCTCCAATGCTATCGTTTTTCAAGTTGTTTGATACAAGGTGAGATCACTGCCCTCATAACGTTTTCTTTTGGTAGACTGGGTGAAAGCAACTATAAGCAACAGTGTTCTAATATGTCAAGGCAATTAGGGCCTTTGAACCCTTAAATTCCTCTGTTGTGTGACATTGTGCCAGGAAGAGCAAAGCATATATCAATTAACAAAAAAAAGGAGGAAATCAGATCTTAAGGAAATTGGGCTCATAGTCTAAACACACACACGTGTGTGTGCTCAGCTGTGTCCAACGCTACAACTCCATGGATTATAGCCCACCAGGCTCTGCTGTCCATGGGATTTTTCAGGCAAAAATACTGGAGTGCATTGCTATTTCCTACTCCAGGGGATCTTCCCGACCCAGGGATCGAACCAGCATTTCTTGTGTCTCCTGAATTGGCAGGTGGATTCTTTACCAACTGCACCACCTAGGAATCCCTGTTCAAGGTCTAAGGTCCAAGGCTATACTAATCATTTTGGACAAATTTCACCAAGTTAAAAAATCTCTCTTTCTTCTTACAGAAATATGTAATTTCATCATGTGTAGCAGTTGACTACTTTCAAACTCTACAAATGTTAAAAAAAAAAAAAAAATCCAAGTAGACTAAGTTAACAGCCAGAGACACAGTCTTGGTAAAACTTGCAATGAATGAGGTAGAAGTAGTTTATAACAGCAGCACAACACTTCATATTTTGTGAAACTGTAATCGACAGCAAAAATAACATTTCAGTAAAGCAACATGAAAAACGATGCCCAGGGCGCCACTGAAAAGCTGGTTTGAGAATTGAGCTCACTCAAACATATGAAGTTTTCTTAACAAGAAGGAATATACTGAGCAAAGAGATGCTGAGGATGGAAAAGAAAACATGAACAATTAACTACCTCTTAAATGTCAAGTGGAAATCTACCAAGAAAAGCAAAGCTGACAGAATCTCCTTGGGAGATTACAGTCAAGATAGAGATTAGTTGACGCACGCACACACACACGCATGCATGTACACCTTTAGAGGCTCATGTCTGTATATTTATGTCAGGGATTACTCTTCTCATTGGTAGAGTCCACATATATTGGCCTTCAACAATATCCATACTAGATTATTTTATTAAGTATCCTAAAAGATGATGCTGTTAAAGTGCTGCACTAAATATGCCAGGAAATTTGGAAAACTCAGCAGTGGCCACAGGACAGAAAAAGGTCAGTTTTCATTCTAATCCCAAAGAATGGCAATGCCAAAGAATGTTCAAACTACCACACAATTCCACTCATTTCACATGTCAGCAAAGAAATGCTCAAAATCCTCCAAGCTAGGCTAAAACAGCACATGAACCGAGAACTTCCAGATGTACAAGCTGGATTTAGAAAAGGCAGAGGAATCAGAGATCAGATTTCCAACATCGACTGGATCACTGAAAAAGCAAGATAATTTCCAAAAAAACATCTTCTGCTTCATTGCGCTCAAGTCTTTCACTGTGTGGTTCACAACAAACTGTGCAAAATTCTAAAAGAGACGGGAATACCAGACTACCTAACCTGCCTCTTGAGAAACCTGTATGCAGATCAAGAAGCAACAGTTAGAACCACACACAGAACAACGGACTGGTTCCAAACTGGGAGAGGATTACATCAAGGCTGTATATTGTCACCCTGCTTATTTAATTTATATGCAAAGTACATCATGAGAAACATCAGGCTGGATGAAGCACACGCTGGAATTAAGATTGCCAGGAGAAATATCAATAACCTCAGACATGCAGATGACACCACGCTTATACTATAAAGTAAAGAGGAACTAAAGAGCCTGTTGATGAAGGTGAAAGAGGAGAGTGAAAAAGCTAGCTGAAAACTCAACTTGAGAAAACTAAGATCATGGCATCCAGTCCCATCACTTCATGGCAAATAGATGGAGAAAACAATGGAAACAGTGATAGATTTTATTTTCTTGGGCTACAAAATCACTGTAGATGGTGACTGCAGTCATGAAATTAAAAGATGCTTGCTCTTGGAAGAAAAGCTATGACCAACCTAGACAGCATAATAAAAAGCAGAGATATTACTTTACTGACAAAGGCCCATCTAGTCAAAGCTATGGTTTTTCCAGTAGTCATGTATGGATGTGAGAGGTGGACCATAAAGAAGGCTGAGTGTCAAAGAATAGATGTTTTTGAACTGTGGAGTTGGAGAACACTGTTGAGAATCCCTTGGACTGCAAGGAGATCAAACCAGTCAATCCTAAAGGAAATCAATCCTGAATATTCATTGGAAGGACTGATGTGCTGAGGCCTAAGCTGCAGTACTTTGGCCACTTGATGTGAAGAGCTGACTCACTGGAAAAGACTCTGATGCTGGGAAAGTTTGAAGGCAGAGGAGAAGGGGATGACAGAGGACCAAATAGTTGGCTGGCATCACTGACTCAATGGATATGAGTTTGAGCAAGCTCCAGGAGATGGTGAAGGACAGGGAAGCCTGGCGTGCTGCAGTCCATGGGGTCACAAAGTGTAGGACAGGACTGAGTGACTGAACAACAACAACAATTTTATTAAGATAGGCACTTTGAGCTGTTTTTCTAATATATCACATCATTCAAAACATCCTTGTTCCTCTTACAACCACTGCATAAAAGCAGGCATCTTTGAGATTCCTAAGCATTTGTGGCTACATGACTGTGGCTTTCTGTACTAAATTGATTTGTTTACATGAGGAAGCTAAACCATGGTCTTTGGGAGAGCTACTGCTTGCTAGGTGAATGAACAGACGTTGCCAGTTCTCTCTTGCTTATTCCTCAGTAGACTCTGAGAAGCTGAATGTCTTCATTCACAGTTTTGCTTGTGGCTGGTAGTGGCCATATGCCACTGTCTGGCCAATGACCCTCTAGGCTGATTTTTAACTAACTCGAGGCTAATTCTATGACACATTTTTTTGACAGGAAAACCAAACAAAGAACAGATGGCTGTCCCTAGAATTTTCTGGATTTTACCCCCCCGAAAGTCTTCATTATCACCTGTCAATCTTTCACTAGTGCTTGGCCATATCCTTTCCCTTTCTAAACAACTTTCCCAAATTCATGCTGCTCTCCCCAGGCCTTTTGTCCTTCTTGCTGTTAACTCCTCTCTTGAGGACCTCAGATTCTTACTGAGATCTCAAAAGAACTATCAACATTTGCTTTCTCCATAGTTGTGCCTTCTATTAACTCTTCCATGCGCCTTAATCTGACTTCTGTCTTCACATCTTTATTAGGTAATTATTCTGATAATAGTTGCCTATGGTATCCTAATTGCCAAATCCACTAGGTGCTACCCACAGAAAGGCTCTCTGCTATATTCCATAGGACTGGCCACTTCTTTCTTGAATTCTGATTTCTTTTGGCTTGGATGGCACCAAAATTCTCTGGCTGTCCTTTCACCTCTCTGCCATTACCTAAATAATTTCCTTCACTGGATTCTCTTTAGCACACCCATAAATGCTGGAGTTCCCAGGGACTTTTTCTCTACTGGTCTCCCTTGCTTGTCATGCTATATGGTTCTCTTTGAGTGAGCACATCAATTTTCATGGCTTTTGCTATTATCTAGGGCTTCCAAGATGGTGCTAGTGGTAAAGAATCCATCTGCCAATGTAGGAGATGTTAAGAGACACGGATTTGATCCCTGGATCTGGAAGATCTAGGAACTGCTGATTCCTAAACTTTATTTGATCAACTGTTACCAAGCTATCTTTACCTGTAGATCCCACAAGCCTCTCAAATGCAGTATGTTCAAACTAAACTCTTCAGCATCTGCTCTTTATCCTGAATTCCTTTTCTATCAGTGGTATATAAATCTAGGAATCTCAGTTGCAAACATGAGAGTAATCTTTGAATGTCTCCTTTCCTTTCCCTCACTCTCCTCGGCAAAGATTAATTTCTGTCAACTTTATTCCCTAAATGTTTCCTTAATATATTGTCTTTTTTATATATCTGCTCACTTCCTTGGTGAAGCCTTCATCTCTTCCATGGATTACTGTAACAGTCTCCTGACTGATGTCTTTGCCTCATGCCTGGCTCTACTTTACATCATTACTCCATATTTAACTAATTAAATATGAGTTAGATCAATGGAGTTATTTATCTAAGATACAAAATTTGACTATGTCATTAAGAATTACTTGTAAAAACATCAGTGTTTCCCATTGCTTATATGATGAAGCTTCTTAGAAAGGCTTTCCATGGTTTTTGTTTTCTGCCCAACACTTCAGTTTTCTCCATCTTTCACCACTTTCTCCTTTTTCTCAAACTTCTCCCTACCCCAGCTCTGGCCCTTTGACTTGCTACCCTTTTAAAGCAAATTCCCTAAACATATCATGGCGGTTAATGATTCTGTATCTTTGATGGTTCTTATTCCTCTTTCTGAAATAGTCATGATTCCTGGCAGGGTCACTGGTTCCTCTGGTTATGTTTTTCGCACAGTTCTATTAGCTATCATATGCTGTTTATCATCTGTTTATCAGTATGTATGCCTACCAGATCATTAACTCCTTCCAGTAAGGGATTTTATACACACACACCCCTATTTTCAAGGCTAGCAGAATAATAGCAGGCATTACAGGAGCTCAGTTCCTGATTTTTCAAAAAGAACAAATGATTTAACTGACCAATATAACATGACAAATAATTCACATAATAACATATTGATAAAGATCAGGCAGGAGATGAAATGGCTTGGCATTTACAACTAACTTTCGCTTTAGTTTCTTGAGTATATCCAAGGAACAAAGTAAAGACAGGGAAGTCATTTATTATAGCTAATTTCCTGGGCTGTCAAGGAATCTTGCATATGTATAGTATAAAGCAATTCTGGTCAGTCCCTACAGTCAAAGCACTTAAAAAAACAACAACAAAAAACTGCACTGCCTTCAGAAGTCACCTTGATTTCACAAGTCTGCCTTCCTACAGCCGAGACTTGAGGGTCTATATTTCCTACGGACATACAATCCCTAGCATATCAAATACTCAGCATCTCTCAAGGAAAGGCATATACTAACTGTCATGGAGAAGCAATCAGTCTAGGACATTAGGATGTCTCAAGTGGTTCCACATCCTAATATTAACCAGACTGAAATCTGTTTAGGTCTTAAAATTAGTCAAAATTGAACTCATTCAGACCCAGAAGAGCATCTGTTTTCAAGGATGCAGCTGCTACACTTTCAATGGCAACTTACTGTGACTTCTTTAATTGACTCATAGGAGCATGTCCTTGGGCATCTGCAATATTATCTCAAATTGTTGCCATATTAGCTTAGACTAGTATCAGCTGTCATGAAAGTGATAAATTGAACAGGGGAAGATGGTTACAGCAGGAAAAGGAAGGTTAACTGTGAATTCAAACTTTTTAGAAGAGAGAAAAAGATGATGAAAAATGATCTCATGAGATGTCTCACTGGAAAACAGTGTAGAAGATCAAATTTTGGCGTAAGTGTTATTTCTGACTCCTCCTTCTACTTGTACAGATACCACAAAATGATCTCTGCTTGAACATGGAATGAAATTATTTAATTCTCAATCTTCAGTTTTCCTATTTAGAAAATTGTAACAGGACCTTCCTAACTCCTGGTGCAATGTATTATCAGATTTTGCAAATAATTTTGAGATGCTGTCATCTGGCATACATTGTAAAAAAAATAAAATTAAGGATGCTGATCAGCCTGTGACATTAAGAACTCCTGGGGTTTACAGAGTTAACAGGGGCTGCAACAGGAGATCCCCATCTAACCTATTTTTTTCTCCTTAAATATCTGTGGGACATACTAATACTACTGTCAAGCCCAATGCTACAGTAGGATTTAAAAATGTCTTACACTATAATACCCCAGGTCCAAGTTGAACTTCTAATGCCAGCGAGCTCTATCCTCAGCTTTCTTAATGTCTCTATACCACTATCCCTACTTTTCATTCCCTTAAATTATTTGCAACACATGCAGGCTAAGCTTCCTCCACCCCAGTGCTCTGTACACAGTAGGAACTTTTAAAGTATTCTTAAATATATTACTTCCCTATTTATGAAACCTACAGGCTTCTGGGATGGACAGGTGATCTTCACATGCTAAAGGGTCTACTGTCTTATTAGCATCTATGTTGAATCTTCTTAGCATAGGGATGTCCTTCCTCCTTAACTAAGTCACTTACTCCAAGCTAACATTTCATGGTGACTCTTCTGAACATTCTTTCTCTTTCTTGAAACCTATTTTAATACCTAGCTTCTCTTTGTCAATAGTCCTGGCTTTAACTCCTATTATTAAGTCATATAGTCACTTCCTCCCATCCTCTAACGACTCAAGTTCTAAGTTCTTTTCGATGTAAGAATGGGCCTTATCTAAGAAACATGTTTGCTAGGCTCTCTCCATTTTACTTCTTAAAGCACTGGTTCTCCTGTCCCCAAACAGCAACTACCTCTTTTCAGCCCTGATACCTTTAGAGATTTGGGGTTTAAACTAGCAAAGTCAATTGACACTGAAAAGCAAAATACGCTGATGCAAACTGCTCCTTGACCTCAAAAAATTGTGATCGTGAAGTACGGGGACGCACTGTGCATCAGTCAGACCAGACTCTGTATGCACATGGACACTTATGTGTATAACCTGCTTTGGAAATACAGCCTGCTCCATGAGACATCACACTCAACCCAGGAATCCTTCTGTATCTCAAAGCCATGCAAGAAGAATGCTAAGCCTTTTCACTGCTGCTTCTGGAAGGGAGCTCTCTCTCGTCTACCCTTTTGGGGGAAGAAGGGCAAATAAAAGAGACTTTTTAAAACTGGAACAGGGAAAAGTGAAAAAAATCATTATCAAGAAGGAAAAAGAACTTAAGAATGGGGGGAAGTGAAGGATGAGGGGAAGGTGTTTTACTTATATTTGTTTTTTGGGGTGTAATTGATAGTAAGTTCATGATCAAAAGAATGCTTCCAGTGAGTACAGGAAGCAGGGACCTACTTTCTTTTCTGTGGTACTGTTTTTTTTCTTTTAAAAAGTTTATTTAATTGATGGATAATTGCTTGCTTTACAGAATTGTGTTTGGATAATTGCTTTACAGAATTGTGTTGGTTTCTGCCAAACATCAACATGAGTCAGCCATGGTGGTGGTGGTTGGTGGTTTAGTCTCTAAGTCGTGTCCGACTCTTGTGACACCATGGACTGTAGCCCACCAGGCTCCCCTGTCCATGGGGTTTTCTAGGCAAGAATACTGGAGTGGGCTGCCATTTCCTTCTCCAGGGCATCTTCCTGACCCAGGGATGGAACCGGGTCTCCTGCACTGCAGGCAGTTTCTTTACTGACTGAGCCAGCAAGGAAGCCCAAGTATGCATATGTCCCCGCCTCGTGAACCCCCCTCCCCATCCGACCTCTCTAGGTTGTTGCAGAGCCCTGATGTGAGTTTCCTGAGTCATACAGCAAGTTTCCACTGGCTATCTATTTTACATATTGCAGCGTAAGCTTCCCCGTTACTTGCTCCATACATCCCCCCTCTCATTCCTCCCCCTGCCGCTGAGTCCCTAAGTCTGTTCTCTCTGTCCGTGTCTCCACTGCTGCCCTGCAAATAATTTCAGTTGTGGTACTGTTTTTTATTTAATGATCATGTGTTACATCTTTTCTCACTATTAATCATAAGACAATGGGCAATATAAATTCTTAGTGTTTTTTGGAACTTCTCCCTCTCACTTCCCTCTTTCTCCTCTGAAATGTCGGACAGTCCCCTAACTACAGAACTCTTTGGGGCTGAAAAAATATGCCTGTCCCACTCACTGCCAACCCAATGTCCCAGATGTTCAATAACAGAATGTATTATGATAAGGCAAAAACCAAACCAAACCAAAACCCAAACCAAAAGAACCCAAAGACCAAATTTATAAAGAACTTGTACTTTTGCCATTTGCAACAACTTGGATGGACCTAGAGATTTTCTTACTAGGTGAAGTGAGTCAAAGACAAATATGATATCACCTATATGTGGGATCTGAAAATATTATTAAATGAACTCATTTATAAAACAGAAATAGACTCACAGGCATGGAAAACAAACTTATGGTTACCAAAGGGGAAATGGGGGGGAGGGATAAATTAGGAATTTGGGATTAATAGATACACACTATTATATATAAAATAGGTAAATAGGTCCTGTTGTATAGCACAGGGAACTACAGTCAGTATCTTATAATAAACTATAATGGAAATGAATGTGAAAAAGAATATACTCACACATATACACACACGTGTATGTATGTATGACTGAAATAATCTGCTGTACACCAGAAACGAACACAGCATTGTAAACTGACCATATTTTAATTAAAAAAAAAACCACGCATTTAATTTTAAGGATGATGCTCAAGAGTAATCTTCATCTCAATGAAAACAAACTCTTTTTCTACTGCTTCCAAAAGGAGTAACATTTATTCTTTCAGTTTTTATTACCTCTAGAAGACATTTCTCAACAATCCTAAACCTTGTTTTCCTCATCTCTTCATAGAGTTGCTGTGAGGATCAAATGGGGAATGTGGTCCCTAACACAGGGCCTGCTACAGAGCTAGGGATCACCCTCTGAACTCCAGTAACTCTCGGCTTCCTCCTTCTAGCCTCAACACTTCCATCTTGAGCTGTATTTGCCTACAGTATGGCTAGTGGATTGTGAGATGTATGACAACAGAGGCAATAACTTATTTCTCCTGGCATCTCTCATAGCCTATAGCTCTTCTTTACACTCAGCAATAATGCCTATTCAATTTAATCTTCAAGTGAAGGACCAAAGAATTTCATAAACTTTTTTTCCCATTATATTAACATCTTCACAATGACATTAACCTAATGTCTTCCAAACAGTTCATTGGCCTGTGATGTTATTCTTTTTCAGGGTAAGAAATTGAAGCTCTGGAAAGCCTATGAGGGTTTGAAATTGCAAAATTATGCCAAATACTGACCTATATAGGGAAAAGAAAGGAGACTGGTATAAGACCCAATGTGAACAGCAAATCAAAAATAAGAACCAAGGTACCAAAAAAAAAAAAAAAAAAAAAAAAAGCTGTTTCCTTGGGCTACCACGGGAGAAGAGGCCAATTCTGAGCCAACGGTTTACAGTACACACCGCCTGGTTCCATAGAAGGAAAATCACATCTGGTTTCTCATGATGCAATGCTTGATGGTCACAAGCCTGAACAAGCCTTGGTCCTTCATTACACGGAGCTCCATGCAGTGCAAACAACACACACACATGGTCTTTACACACTGGGACAATGACAGAACAGACCTCAGTCTCTTTCAGTCCTGGGGGCAAAACACTAAGATTGACTTTCCTTTCATTCCAAATAATCCTCCCCCAGGCTTGGTAAAAAACCTAATCATCTACTAAAAACGAGTGTGGTTTGGCTCATTCAGGTCCTGCCAGAAAGGAAAGAGAAAGTGGGGAGAAGAGTTAATGAATAGCTCCCATTCTTCTGTTGAAAAAGGCACTATTGTGGAGCTATCTTAGATTTCCATGGACTTTGTAAGCCTTCTGTATTCTTGTAAATCTCTGCATCATAGAGCATCTTAAAATGTTAGTAACTACTTAACAAGAGAGTGTAGGTGAAAAAAACAACACAGATTTGAGTTTTAACAGAATTATAGAGGCAAAAATATTTTATGGCAAAGAGATAAAGTTTATCCATGTGTTCAAACAGGATCCCTCCAGCTTTGCATTTGTAAATCTTCCAAAGAGCCTCAGGGGATGGCTTATTCACTGGCTAAATTAGAAACATATAGGTCCGTTTACAAACAGCGAAATTGAACCAAAGAGAAAAAAAGCTTAGATCCCAATATGACAGCAAAAACCCCAAACCCAAAAAACAAACAAAAAAGTGTTCCACAAATAAAGATAAAACTAGAAAGTCCCATATGGAGTCTCTCTTCTTTTAAATTTTTTCTTGTTGTCTTTTTTTTTTTTCCCCACGAGTTTCCTGTTCAGGCAGCTACATCATTCAAAAATTTGGGCCAAGCTGAAAAATCATCATCACCTTTTGATGGACAGCAAGTACAATCTCACTTTTATCTTTGCAGACCCAGCATATAATGTAGTTTCTGGAATCAGCCATCAAGTATCAAGTTCAATGAACAAGATGGTACCCTTTGGAGACAGACAAATCTGAGTTCAAATTCTCATATACCATTTGGGTGAAATTCTCCATATCAGATTCTCTACTTGTAAAAGAGAATCCTCATACCTTCCTCATGAGATTCTTAATAGTAAATGAGAAAATATATAAACACTTAGAATAGTTTATATATTAAGAATAGTCCTTAATATATGGTGATTCCTATTGTGCATGTTAGTCACTCAGTTGTGTCCAACTCTTTATGACCCCATGCCTGTAGCCTGCCAGGCTCCTCTGTCCATGGAATTCTCCAGGCAAGAATACTGGAGTGCATTGCCATTCCCTTCTCCAGGGGATCTTTCCGACCCAGGGACTGAACCCACATCTCCTGCATTGCAGGCAGATTCTTTACTGTTTGAGCCACCAGGGAAGCAAATCAATTACTATTACCACCGCTGCTAAACTATTATATATTTAATAAAGATGTGCTGAATGGAAAAAATGACAAAAACTCAGTATCCTTCTCCTTTATCTATAGCTTCAGGTAAAGGAACAATTCAACTAGCTTTATACATTTAATAAACTCCAATACTATGGCCACCTGATGCGAAGAACTGACTCATTTGAAAAGACCCTGATGCTGGCAAAGATTGAAGGTGGGAGGAGAAAGGGACGACAGAGAATGAGATGGTTGAATGACATCACCGACTCAATGGACATGAGTTTGAGTAAGCTCGGGGATGGACAGGGAAGCCTGGTGTGCTGCAGTCCATGGGGTGGCAAGCAGTTGGATATGACTGAGTGACTGGACTGAACCGAACTGATACATTTAATGCCAAAATCTGATGAGCTACTGTCATTGTAGAGAAAATAGGTAAAATTATAAGCACTGGTCACTCTGATCCTATTGCTATGTGGAAAACAGACGGACAACTGACTTAACTGCAAGACACAACTGACTCAGCCACCAAGCACACAATCACCAAGACTAGCTGCGTCGCTGATGACAGCTCCCTAGGAAGGAGGCTGGAAGTAAGATACACAGAGAGAAGCAACTCGCTAACACACAGTGCAGGGTTTGCAGGTGTAAATCTTGCTAAGAGTATTTCTACTCTGTGAGGATAAGTGTGGCCACTTTCCTAGGATGGGGTAGAGATAACAATTCAGTAGTTCCCCTTTAATTTCTCTTGTGTCAGATACTCCCTGTGCAGGCTAAAATGATGAATGGATGCCATGTACCTATTGACTAATGCCCTGTGAAGGTTCATAATACACAGCCATATTTCAGTCATTATGCATTAGTAACACATGAATACTGTTCACGCACCCATTCCAGTCTTGCCACATAATCCCTAGAATAATTAACAGTTCAAGGAGATGCTTCCAGAATCAACTTTCTAAAAACCAAAAGAATAATCTGTTTTTATGGCCATTAAGGATAAGCTATACAGAGAAGTAATCATTTATCAGGTCATCATATAATTTCAGGATACTGTCTGAAAATCTAAATCATTTTATTTTACTAAGTAAAAGAATATGGTTCTCATATTAATTATAAACTTGATTTTTCTAGCTACCACAACATTTCTTACATTTCTTTGGGGTTGACTACCTATGTTTAGCCTCAGTAAGTAGTGGTTAAATTCTGACTCAACCACTTGACTCAATTCAGCTGAATAACCGTGGGCAAACTGTGAAAACTCTGAGTCAGTGCAGTTACTGTTTCAGCCTCCAAAGGACACTGTAAGGATTCAATGATATAAAATACATAAAACTTTCATAACAATGTTCAGTATATAGTAAGTGCTCAGTAAATCTAAGTGATTATTGTTGGACTTCAAGAAGGAACCCCGAAAGAGTGAAATTCCTGGACGCATATCTTTACTCATCAAGATAAAGTATGTGTTAGTTGCTCAGGTGTCCAACTCTTTGCAACCCCATGGACTGTAGCCTGCCAGGCTCCTCTGTCCAGGGAATTCTCCAGACAAGAATACTGGAGTGGTAGCCAGTCCCTTCGCCAGGGGATCTTCCTGACCCAGGGATTGAACCCAGTTCTCCTGCATTGCAGGCAGATTCCTTACCATCTGCGCCACCAGGGAAGCCCTTGCAGAAACTAGACATCTGTAGGCTTAGCTGTTCCTGTGGCTAAGGGACACAAAGGAAATGACATGTTGAGATAGTAAGACATTCAAACTGTATCAGCTCATGACATTTTGACCTTCAAATAAGAAACTGCCAACGTCTGAGAACATAGCAAAATTCTCTCAAAGTTCAAATCGGTGGAGACATGTAGGAGGAAAAAGGGATTCAGGGTGGCAGGCTTAAATTTGATCTTTTTACCCACAAAAAGGGGGAGAATGATTTTCCCCAGAGTTGCAAATCCAATAAAAGGTGGCCTTTTAGGCAAGAGGAGGTGGGAGTTTGGTGGGAAAGCATGGAATGACTCTCAGAAGCAGCGTGGGAGAAGATCAAGCAGTGTTTCTCACCTTATTTTGAAGGGGAAATGACAGGGATCTCTCTTTTCAAGACAAGTATGTCCCTAGTGCTTGATTCTATAGCCAAGTGAACTTGGGTGTTATCTTAGGACTTCAAACGGATGTCAACAAAGCTTTGAAACTGTGTTTTTGAGAGATCAGGTCTGCCTTACTCAATTGGGTCTGAAAGATCATATTTATATTTTGAATCAGCATTTATTTAATGGTTACAGTTTATTTCCCCTTCTACCAAAGGCATTATGAAGAGATAGAAGAAACACACCTGAGTGTGTATCCCTGTAGTACAGGTAAGCGAGCAATGATGATGAACCCACAGAGACTCTGAAATTTTGACCTGAAATGATAGGAACTGTGACTTCACTTGAAGAGACTGAAACTGCATTATAAATTATTTCAATACGCACATAAAGACAATGACAAGTCGGATCTTCTATTAAGGCTGACACAGCTGAATCGGGCTTATTTTGGAAAGATGGTTTTCTATTTACTACCATGGGGGACTGGCTGTATTATTTGCTTTCTTAGGACTGTGTTCCATTTGATATCACCTGAGAATAAATTTACTGTGGAAAGTGAGGCGGGAAAGTACCCAGTGCCCTTGTCTGTTGTCATCTTGACATCATCCCCGGTCCGTTTCCTGGAAGCACAGGAAGGACATTTTCCAACTCCTGGCCAGCGGGGTTTGGAGTTTAGATTCTGCTGGTGAGGGGCACTCCCCAAAGATGTGGAAGGTAAAAGGAAAGGGAGGGCATCCTGCCCTCCTTGCAGTGGGACAAAGATGCTCAGGCACATGGCAAATAAGAGGCTCGTAGCAGCATCCAGAACTGCTCCCGCAACAGCCGCCTCCCTGCTGCGGGCAGGTGGAACCACTGGCGCGGTTCCTGTATCTCTTCATTTCCCCACATGCCACCTGCTAGTTCTCCTTGCTCTTTGCTTCCTTCCAACTAAGCCCTCTTCGCAACCTTTAAAACACTGAATTCCTTGTGTTAAATTCCCTCTTGCCTGAAATCCCTAAATAATGACTTCTGTTTTCCTGACTGAGCCTTGATGAATAAATACAACCTTCTACTCATATTTCTGAGCTATGACGACTCCGATCTCAGAGCACATTTGGAGTAGGAAGGAGTGGGATGAAGAGTCACCAAGAACCCCTGGGCCACCCTTGCAGGGCACATTGCAACCACTAAGGCAAGAATTCTCAAGATGTGCTCTACTGTAGCAGTCCTAATCTAATCTCTCAGTTTTGCCCTCCTCCACCTTCATCAGAGAAGCTCCAATTTCACTCGTTACCTATTAAGGTTTGGCAGGACAAGCTTGCTGCTGAAATAGCTATTTGCAAACCACTGACCTTGAAGAGTTGGACCACAAAGAAGGCTGAGTGCCAAAGAATTGATGCTTTCGAATTGTGGTGCTGGAGAAGACTGTTGAGAGTCCTTTGGACTGCAAGGAGATAAAACCAGCCAATCCTAAAGGAAATCAACTTCGTATATTCATTGGAAGGACTGATGCTAAAGCTGAAGCTCCAACACTTTGGCCACCTGATGCGAAGAGCTGACTCATTGGAAAAGACCCTGATGCCGGAAAAGACTGAAGGCAGGAGGAGAAGGGAATGACAGAGGATAAGGTGGTTGGATGGCATCACCAACTCGATGGACATGAGTGTGAGCAAATTCTGGGAGACAGTGGAACTCAGAAGAGCTTGGCGTGCTACAGTCCAGGGGGTTGCAAAGAGTCAGACATGACTTAGCAACTGAATGACAGTAAGAGCCCTTGAACAGGAAGGATCTGGTCACTAACAAACAATGTCCCACTGCACTGCAACCTCCAGAGCCAGTCAAAGTAGGGACAAAGGCCAAATGTTTAAACTATGGCACAACTCCTACAGAATGGGAATAAGTGGCAGGAAGAGCTTTTTAAGTAACAGAAATGACATTTACTTGGGAACAAATAACTTGCTTTCTCTTTATCATTTTAGTAGGATCATTTTAGGGGTATTTACTGAGTAGTGAAAAAATTATACATTGCTCTCATTCTGACTAATGCACGCCAAGATTCCCTGGCAAAGTAGATTCAATCTTCCCTTAGAAAATGTTTCACAGAATCATTTTGCTGTCTAAATTTTCAGAAAACTACCATGGGTATTTCTGCCACTTTCTAAAGAAATCACAGATTGAAGATGTAGACTCCACAAAGTAGACTTCTTATCTTAGCGAGGTCACTCCGTCTGGAGCTGTTTTCAATTATTATATAAAAGCTCTGGCTTAACACTGAGGTATCCCCCAAATACTCCATGTCCCTGAGAATACTATACGTGCAGCTACTTCTGGGCTGTATACTTTGGATCACCAGCCCTTTGGTAACTAGGTTGAAGGCATGAAGTTTAGGAGAAATCACCTAGATACTGACCCATAAAGGCTTAGATCTCTTTGTTCATAGGCTATTCATCAGAACACCCACTTTCTTTTCCCCCTATCCTGAGCCCCTCTCCCACCCCATCCCATCCCTCAGGGTCATCCCAGTGCACCAGCCCTGAGCACCCTGTCTCATGCAACGAACCTGGACTGGTGGTCTGTTTCACATATGATAATATACATGTTTCAATGCTATTCGCTCAAATCATCCCACCCTCGCCTTCTCCCACAGAGTCCAAAAGACTGTTCTCTACAGCTGTGTCTCTTTTGCTGTCTCACATATAGGGTTATCGTTACCATCTTTCTAAATTCCATATATATGTGTTCAATTCAGTTCAGTCACTCAGTCATGTCCAACTCGTTGCGACCCCATGAATCGCAGCATGCCAGGCCTCCCTGTCCATCACCAACTCCTGGAGTTCACTCAGACTCAAGTCCATCGAGTCCATGATGCCATCCAGCCATCTCATCCTCTGTCATCCCCTTCTCCTCCTGCCCCCAATCCCTCCCAGCATCAGGGTCTTTTCCAATGAGTCAACTCTTCACATGAGGTGGCCAAAGTACTGGAGTTTCAGCTTCAACATCAGTCCTTCCAATGAACACCCAGGACTGATCTCCTTTAGCATGGACTGGTTGGATCTCCTTGCAGTCCAAGGGACTCTCAACAGTCTTCTCCAACACCACAGTTCAAAAGCATCAATTCTTCAGTGCTCAGCCTTCTTCACAGTCCAACCCTCACATCCATACATGACCACTGGAAAAACCATAGCCTTGACTAGACGGACCTTTGTTGACAAATATCTCTGCTTTTGAATATACTATCTAGGTTGGTCATAACTTTTCTTCCAAGGAGTAAGTGTCTTTTAATTTCATGGCTGCAATCACCATCTGCAGTGATTTTGGAGCCCAAAAAAATAAAGTCTGACACTGTTTCCACTGTTTCCCCATCTATTTCCCATGAAGTGATGGGACCAGATGCCATGATCTTTGTTTTCTGAATGTTGAGCTTTAAGCCAACTTTTTCACTCCCCTTTTTCACTTTCATCAAGAGGCTTTTTAGTTCTTCTTCACTTTCTGCTATAAGGGAGGTGTCATCTGCATATCTGAGGTTATTGATATTTCTCCCGGCAATCTTGATTCCAACTTGTGCTTCTTCCAACCCAGCGTTTCTCATGATGTACTCTGCACAGAAGTTAAATAAGCAGGGTGACAATATACAGCCTAGACATATTCCTTTTCCTATTTGGAACCAGTCTGTTGTTCCATGTCCAGTTCTAACTGTTGCTTCCTGACCTGCATATAGGTTTCTCAAGAGGCAGGTCGGGGGGTCTGGTATTCCCATCTCTATACTGACACTAGTGAAGTCACTCAGTCGTGTCCGACTCTTTGCGACCCTGTGGACTGTAGCCCACCAGGCTCCTCCCTCCATGGGATTCTCCAGGCAAGAGTACTGGAGTGGGTTGCCATTTCTTTCTCCAGGTGATCTTCCCTGACCCAGGGATCGAACCGGGGTGTCCCGCATTCCAGGCAGATGCTTTAACCTCTGGGCCACCAGGGAGCCCCTCCCATCTCTATATGTGTTAATATACTATATTGGTATTTTTCTTTCTGGCTTACTTCACTCTGTATAATAGGCTCCAGTTTCATCCACCTCATTAGAACTGATTCAAATGTTTTTAATGGCGGAGCAATACTCCATTGTGTATATGTACCACAGCTTTCTTGTCCATTCGTCTGCTGATGGACATCTATGTTGCTTCCATGTCCTGGCTATTATAAACAGTGCTGCGATGAACATTGGGGTACACGTGTCTCTTTCAGTTCTGGTTTCCTCGGTGTGTATGCCCAGCTGTGGGATTGCTGAGTCATATGGCAGTTCTATTTCCAGTTTTTTAAGAATCTCCACACTGTTCTCCATAGTGGCTGTACTAGTTTGCATTCCCACCAACAGTGTCAGAGGGTTCCCTTTTCTCCACACCCTCTCCAGCATTTATTGTTTGCATACTTTTGGGTAGCAGCCATTCTGACTGGCGTGAGATGGTACCTCATTGTGGTTTTGATTTGCATTTCTCTGATAGTAAGTGATGTTGAGCATCTTTTCATGTGTTTTTTAGCCATCTGTATGTCTTTGGAGAAATGTCTGTTTCGTTCTTTGGCCCATTTTTTTATTGGGTCATTTACTTTTCTGGAATTGAGCTGCAGGAGTTGCTTGTATATTTTTGAGATTCATTCTTTGTCAGTTGCTTCGTTTGCTAGAACACCCACTTTTAAAAAGTGAGTAACATTTAAAAATTTTCCCATTTCCCCCTGTTGGACTAATAGAATTTCATTTTTGGAGAAACAACAAGATGATAGTGGTAAATCTTGGTTTGATAAACACAGAGCTAAGTTGAAGAACATATTCACATCTATTCGGAAATTAAGCATGTACGTTTGAGATTGTGGCTAGATTTGTCTCTGCCCGCTGATTACACAAAGACATGCACAGGGCCCCATTCTCTCCTCTACAGATCCTGTCCAGTATCTTTTGGTGGCCCTTGGGCAGCTATGATGCTCTTCTTTAACTCCTGTGAAACCACACTGACTCCTGGCACTCAATCTTTTCTAGGTGCCAACAATCATATCGGTTCTAGGCATCATTGTCAACTTCTTGTCTATGGTGTCTAGAATTTCTTTAGTACTCACTGTTCTAAGAATTGGCAAGTCTGGGAGCTCCCTACTGTGGTAATTGCCAGGATGCTGTGCTTGCACTGCAGGGGGCACAGGTTCCGTCCCTGGTTGGAGAACTAAGATCCCACATCCCACCTGGAGTGCCAAAAACATGAAAAGGCATATCTGCTGCAATCTGGTGTTCTGTCATATTTCACATGTTCCACATTTCCCTCAATTTCCTTAAACACCCCAAAGATAAAGGGGTGCCAGATAACAAGATGCCATCTGATGCTTTTCTCACAACTGTGTCTTACCACAAGCTGTCCTGCCCTTTCGCCCTTTAGTTTGGAGAATAGTCCCTTCTCTAAGTAAGAAAGAAATAAAAGAGAAAGAGCAGTTGTGCTTTCTATTAATGACCTTCACCACTTTACCAACTGTGGGCGTATCCACTTCCTGTTCTCTGTGTCTGAACATCCTCAGTATCTCAGGTATCAGCAGGTCATTCTGGGCTTTGTCTTCCTGACGCTTTACTGTGTGCCTGCTATGCGTGCATGAGAGAGCTCTCTGTGTACTGTACAACCGTGTGGTGGCCAAAAGCACAGATTGTAGAGGCAAGCTAAGCAAGTTCAAAGTCCACCACTTCGTAATAGCTGCGTGTCCTTGATAATTAATAGCTGTGTGTACTCTTTTTAAAAAAAATTTTTTTATATAAATTTATTTATTTTAATTGGAGGTTAATTACTTTACAATATTATACTGGTTTTGCCATACATCAAAATGAATCAGCCACAGGTATACATGTATTCCCCATCCTGAACCCCACTCCCTTCTCCCTCCCCGTACCATCCTTCTGGGTCATCCCAGCGCACCAGCCCCAAGCATCCAGTATCATGCATCGACCTGGACTGGCGATTCGTTTCATATATGATATTATACATGTTTCAATGCCATTCTCCCAAACCATCCCACCCTCTCCCTCTCTTAAAAGTCTAATATTTTAGACTCTCCATATCTAAAATATTTCAATATCATGACAGTGTCTTCCAAATAAAATCCCAACTGGTCTTTGCTCCTATCTCCAGTTTCATGGTTTGTTGCTTCCCTACAGTGAACTTCGTGTTCCAGCCCTTTGGAATAAGTGAATTACTCTGAACTCACCATATTTTCTTCCACTTCATAGTCTTTTCTCCTCCCCTCCCCTTCCCTTCTTGGTTTCTCCTCCTAAAAGGCCCTTCTGTCTGGCTAATTACTATTTAATCATTTAAGCCTCAGATCAGCTGCTGCCTTCTCCAGAAAGCCTTCTCTGATATTTATATTCTCCTTTAAAATGTGTTCTTTATATATTCCCATAGTATGCGGTGTTTACCCCATAGGTGCCGAATCACAATATGGTATAATTACTTTCATGCCCATCTTTTCCATGACTTATAAATCCCCTGCAGGCTGAGGGTGGGTCGTGTTTATTCATGTCCTCAGGGCCCTACCACAGAGTCAGTACTCTGTTATTTGTTAAACCAAGTTGATCCATAAATATTTACTGAATGAATGAGTATCTTCCCTGATGGCCTCATGAGATAGCGCTTCACTGATCTAGTAAATTAAACAAGATAAATTTTCCATTTAGCCAATAGAAATTAACTATTGGATAAATTCAATAGAACACATGATTTATGAATCCTTGTCTAAACCTGTAACCATTGTGACGCTCCAGCTAATTGACTGTGTCTTTTTGTCTTCTCAATAGGGGAGGCCTACTGGAGAAGATGGATGGAAGGCAAAGCAGCTGGCAAAGCCGAAACACAATAGAACAGTCAGAGGTCAAAGGTAAAAACAGGGGGAAGCCAAATTCACTTTTGTGAGTATGACACTTCCAGCCCTTCCTTATTCTCTGCAATTCAAACAATCCATAATACACAAGAAACACAAGAATTCCCCTAATACAGTGAATCCCTAAAATTTTGCATTTGTGGTGTTCGTCTAAGATTTGCTTTATTTAAACATGAAGACAAATGAATAACATCCCCTCTGCACATCCTACCACAGTATGCTTTCAAACATGCTTTGAACTTGAGTGATTCTGATATTTCAAGGTTGTTAAAATGTCTGGGGGAGAATGCATACATGTGTATGTATACACATGTTCATCTGAAACTATCACATTATTAATGGGCTCTACCCAATACAAAATAAGAAGTTAAAAAAAAATGTCATTATACTTCTTTTATTAGGTAAGGAAGCAACTTAAATAAGAGAGACAAAGGACTTTCTAATCCAGAAATTAAGAACACATGTCTAAGAATCACCAAAAAGGGTTTTGGAGAAGGAAATTAAAGCACTACAGACGAATGATGGGGAAAAATCTGTCATATGAGGAAGAAGGAATCACAGACGCACAGATTCATCATGTACGATGAGGGGTGCTGAAAGGATGAGAAATGTAGGATTTGAAAAGAAAAAAGAGAAACAGAGTAAAACGGCTTTAGTTTGATGAAAAGTAACGAGGCTCCAAGATTAATAGCCCAGCTCAGACACTGGCAAAGCAGAATTCACACTCTTTTGCTTCAGCTTTTCTACCTATAAAATGGGAATAAAGATGGTAGCTTTCTAATTAGCTCAGGATGCATCTGTGCAGATGAACCAAGGGATGACTACGGAATAAGCTACAAATGGAGACTGCTAGGGAGGTTTCGGTGGGGACACAGCAGGGAGTCAAAGAGAAAGGAAGAACATTTTTAAATGGACAGAATAACTCAGAGCTTCTTTGGTACCCATGCCCTACTCACTTCAGTGAAGACAGGAGGGATGCCCAAGGAAGCTCAGAAAGTGATGTAAACTCACTGAGATGAGCCGCGATAAGCAGGCCTGACCATACTTCCATCCCACCCCCCACTCCTCACCCCCCACCCCGGCCCCACCCAGGCTGAGCAAACACAAACAAGGAAGAGGGTGCACACAGAGCCAGCTGAACACTCCTATAATGAACTGTCTCCTTAGGACTGCCTGAGGCACTCCTCTCTGCCTCTGCAAGTTGCATCTTTCACAGGGAAATTCAGCACTTTAAGGAGGCAATAACTCCTTTATAAAAAAAGTTCGTTTTCAATTAGGTTGTGCAAACATCCTGCCCTAAGAAAGTGTGCTCCTTTCCTTCCTCCCTTCTTCCCTCTCTCCCTCTTCCTTCATCTCCCTCCTTTCTCTATCTTACAACAATTAAAGAAAACAATCTTCCATAAAATTTTATAGATATTCAGGATTTACATGAGTCCCGATACGAGCTGGGAATAATTTTTTAAAAAATCAACAACTCTGAAGCCCCGTTAGTCCTCTAAAACAATAAAGAGAAACCAATCTTTTACTAGTCAAGTCTTGCACGTTAACCCTGACGATCATGTTTCTCCACCAGCCAAGGTCCTCTATACCTTATCTCCCCTGCAGAATTAAAAAGCCAGGCCTGGGGCTCGGAGGCACATCATTGCATTTCATTTCTCTGGGGCTTATAACCACTGAAGCTCACAAAGGACTGCACAGTTAAAGCCTAGGTTCTCTTTTCAGCCTTAGAGGAGCTGCTCCACAGGTTGTTTTTAAGAAAGATGAGTCTGGAGAAGGCCATTTAAAAACTGGAGTCTTCCTTCTGGTGGCTGTTGTTGGTTCTGTGGCTGACAATCTTGAAATAGTGAAGTGTGGACTGATAAAAGTAAGTTTAAAGCCTGAGAGAAAAAAGTTTGTTTCTTCAACTTAGCTGGCTTTCTCTTTCTAATATAGAAAGTTAGCATCAGGGAGACTGTATTGTATTCTGAAATAAAGAACTAGATTAGGAGCCAGAAGACCTGAGTCCTATGATTGGTTCTTTTACTGCCTTTTTTCTAAGAGTTTTGAATTTATTTTCTTCCTCAGAGATTTATATATTGCCGATTTCCCTAACAACGTGTTCTTTCTCATATATTCTCTTATATTAGAGTTGCAGATTTTAATTAAAAAGATTTCACAGGGGCATACATACATAATAAAAACAATCTCATAAAATATATAAGACAGGATGCTATTTCTAAACTTATTCTTAACATTCATCCCTTCAAGTCGAGCTACCTCTTTCTTCCTTTCTCCATAATCTTCAGTATTTCCTAGGTGACTGTGTTTAAACACAACTCTCTGCATAATTTAACCATGTATCTGCATTCCTGTCTTATGTAGCTAACAGCCTCACTAAGCTTTAAGACCACAGATCAACTAGACCCCCGGATCCTCTGTTCACCATTGAACACCCTCCCCCAGGCCTGGGCACAGAGCAGGCTGTTGACTGAAGGGATGGAAGGGTTGGCGTCAATTTCATCCTCTTTCTTCCCTCCATAGGAATTCTCATCTTTTTCTTTCTTTTTTGGATACTTTAATATCACAAATTTCTTTCTAATAATTTAAGTATAAAAATCCGTCTTTTCCCCAAATCCTTGACACCAATTATCCCAGTTTGGGGCCCATGGCCTCTGTTATTTGTCACCTTCTTAAAATTCCTTACTTTACTTGTCAGAATGATTGCTGGCATTTCTTTTGCCCCTGGACTGTCTGTAGTCTAAAGAGATGTCCCTAAGAGTTCAAAATTCCTGTTTTCCACATGGAACATACTTTGTTGTTTATTATACCACTACAGTACTTAGGGGAGGCTGATGATCTTCCTGGAGGTCAATTGGCATTTACTAAACAGAGTATGCGCTAAGGGGCTTCCCTGGTGGCTCAGTGGTAAAGAATCCTCCCAGAATGCAGGAGATGTAGGTTTGATCCATGGGTTGAGAAGATCCCCTTGGAGAAGGAAATGGCAACCCACTCCAGTATTCTTGCCTGGAGAATCCTATGGACTGAGGAGTCTGGTGGGCTATAGTCCATGGGGTTGCAAAGAGTCGGACACAACTTAGTGACTAAGGCCCCCAACATGCTCTAAACCTGAAAGACATTCATAAATTTGCTTTTTCAAAAATAAATTCCTAAGCCATTTAAATATTGCAGACCCCACCCTCTTAAAAGGGAGCCCATGACAACCTTTTGGGGATATTTGATGCTGGGGAGTCAGATGAGGCACACGGGCAGGGAGTGATTATCTGGGGGCCACGTGATTAAGTGGAGGAACCAGGGGAAGTGGCCACAGGCTGTGCTGCTCGCCCCTTGTGGAACCATCTCCTTGTTTGTATGATGCCTGCCACCTTTGCATTGCAAAGCCGTCCCTACACACACTGCGTGTGAAAACATATTGAAAGCCTCTTTGGATCACAATACATCTGTTCTAAGAGGCTGAATGAGAGATGCCAGGGGAACATTAACTCACAATTTCCTAACTCAAGTGCAATTAAAATCTCAGCCACAGTACAGAATTAATGGAGTCCTTTGCATTTTAAATACATATTTTAATTAAATGACATCCATCTGTAGAATATGAGACTGCATTTTTATTGAGGATTTCAAATGATATAATCTGTTCCTATGAAGCGTAAATGGCTTGGTTCATGTTTCCAGAAACCTCTGAAGAATTATATAGATCTGGCAGAAGCACATGTGGTGACACTCAATTTTGCTGAAATTTAAATCTGTTTAACTTGCATGATAAGTGCTGCTTGTGTGATAAGACATAGCTTATGTGTAAAAGTGATGGAACATAAGAGCGCAGCTCTTTCAACCTCTTGGGCCTTTTCTCTGCAGGGTCTGCCAGAGGAAACACAGGGTCGAGGGCGGGTCATCTGTGACCCAGCTAGAGCTACGTAGTCATGGTGATCATCTTTTAACTCATTTAACCTAATGAGAAGCTTCCTCTAAGGTAAGAGATAATGTTAATGAGTCTCTAACCACTTCCTTATGGACAGGAGAGCTACCTGGGAGCTGTACAATTATTTGTGACAGAAATGATTTGGGATAGGTGTAAAGTTCCTCAGAAAACTGAACTACACCAACAAGAAGTAGACAGCAAATGTGCCCTTTGCTCTCTAGAGTATCTTTGTCTCAGGTCTTTTTTTTCCCCACCTATATTTCCACATTAAGTACACTCTTCTAGAAGAGGAAGACTTAGGGAGGCAGGAGGTAACGTGGGTTCTAGCCCCACGTTGATGTGTGACCTCGTGAGAGTCAGCCAGCTGGCACGCAGTTTTCTTGTTCATCTGCAAGAAGGCAAAGTGGTGTTGGGATGGACAGTGTGGGCATTAGAGTCTGACGGCACAGATTTAAACCCTGCCTTCATCACTCTCTGTGACCCCTCTCAGCCCCAACTCTGTCCTGTAAGAAATGAGGGTAACACCACGTCCCTCATAAGTTGTTGTAAGGATGAGATAGCATGGTGGAGATCTGAGTCAGGGCCTGCCTCACTCTTGGTTGCTGCTGCTAAGTCGCTTCAGTCGTGTCTGACTCTGTGCGACCCCATAGACGGCAGCCCACCAGGCTCCCCCGTCCCTGGGATTCTCCAGGCAAGAACACTGGAGTGGGTTGCCATTCCCTTCTCCAATGCATGAAAGGGAAAAGTGAAAGTGAAGTCGCTCAGTCGTGTCCGACTCTTAGCGACCCCATGGACTGCAGCCCACCAGGCTCCTCCGTCCATGGGATATTCCAGACTTGGTGTTCAATAAATGTCAGCTACAACTGCAAGCGAAATGTCAGCATTCACTCTTGGGAAATCTGGGAATCACACTGTCCTAGGTTCCAAGCCCGTAGAGAAGTTACTCAGTCTTTGAACTTTATTTTTATCATTTGAAAACTCGAGACAATAATGCTTACTGTATTAGTTTACTATTGCTACCATGACAAACGACTATAAACGCAGTAGCTTAAAGGAACACAGACTTCTTATCTTACACTTTCAGAGATTAGAAATCTGACATAAGTCTCAAAGGGCTAAAATTGAGGTGTCAGAGATGCAAGGGGTGAATCTGTCTCCTTGCCTTAGCTAGCTTCTCGAGGCTGTCTGCATTCCTTGGCTTGTAGCCCCCTTACTCCATCTTTAAAGCCAGCAACAGAGGATTTAGTCTCTCACTGTATCACTCTGGCCTATTCATCTTTCTCCCTTTTCCACTTTTAAGGACCCTATAATTACATTGGGCTCACCTGGATTATCCAGGATAATTTCCCCACTTTAAGGTGAGCTGACAAGCAAGGCTAAACCCATCTGCAATCTTAATTCCCCTTTGCTGAACATCTTCACAGCTTCTGGGGATTAAGATGCTGACACTTTTAGGGGAGTGATATTCTGCCTACTACACTTAGTCTTGCAGCATTATGAAAGTTAGAAATAATACTCTAAAATTCCCAATACAGTGTCTTGCACATGATAAAACTCTCAATAAATAGCAGCGTTCCCATTATTGGAGCTGACTGGTAATTAAGGTCCTGTCAATCTTGAAAGTTCTGTAATCCTGTTATAATGTAGGTAAATGTTTTGCTAACAGTTTTATGTTTTGATCATAAAGAAATAGGCTCCAAGTTCTGATCTATAAACACTTGTCTGTTAACAGTCAGAATATTATTATAGCAAAGTATCTGGCTCTCCAGATTAATCTGTTGGTAGCAAATTGAGGTAAGTAAAGTCTTCTAGGATGATTATCATACTATATAGGGATTTGCCTCAAAAACTCTGTCAGACAGCTTGTGGAAATATCTTAACAACAGCAAATTATTTATAATATTACTTACGGGGGTATAATATTATATCTCTAAATATTAAACAGACTTGAATTACTTTGCCAATGTTTCTCTTGTGAATTTATTTATACATGCGTGCAGATATAACTTAAGGACTTAAAATTTTTCACTGTATCTTAAAAAAAATTCAAGTCAAATGATCAGGGTTCTACTATTTCTCATAGAATTATTGCTGATGAGCAGAAACTAGTTCTATCTAGCCTATATTAGGCATCGTATTAATTTTAGCTATCTAATAGTCCTTATGAAACCAGAAAACATCGTGGTCAAGATGGTGCATCCATGAGCAAGGCAGAATGTAGAAGCAGCCTCCTGGGGAACTTATTACATGCTGGATGGTAGAGCTTTTATTATCTCACCCAAATCCAAGCAAATAAATTCTGGTAAGAGCTGGGTTTGGTGGAGAGTACTTGGAACAAGGGCAGATTCCATAGTTAATCTAGCCATAAAATTCACAGGAGAAATGGTGAAAGCCCAGATTTCAAGGGACATTTGGAAGGTTCCCTTTTCTCTAGTTTTTGGATCTCAGGAAGATGAACTGAAACTTTGTGGACCACAGGCTCTTCTTTGATTGGGTCTACCTAACAGGTTCATATAATAGGGTAAATTATTCATTAGAATTGATTAAAACTTAAAAATGAGGACCTAGCAAGGACTTTTGCTACTATAATAATTTTTAGTTCACTTTTTATTTTAATCAAATCTAGATATGCACATAGATTAAAGAGCCAGGTAGGTTATATAAGCTTTTTCATTAGGTGATAACTTTCATCTCTTAGTCAATTTCCTTAGTGCTTATCCCTGTACAAAGAACTTGTCTACTTAGCTACTTTCTTAACTTTTAATGTTCAGGTGTTTGTTGCCCTCCCACTAAGAAAGATGAGGATTTAACTTCCTCCACATATGTGTATCTCTTCCCACTACTCTCATAACTGTGCCTAGATTAGTATTTCATGTTACTGTTGTTTTGTTCAGTTGCCCAGTTGGGTCTGACTGTGATCCCATGGACTGCAGCACTCCAGGCCTCCCTGTCCCTCACCAACTCCCGAAGTTTGACCAAGTTCATGTCCATTGCATTGGTGATGCCATCCAGTCATCTCATCCTCTGATGCCCTCTTCTCCTTCTGCCCTCAATCTTTCCCAGCATCAGAGACTTTCCCAGTGAGTTGGCTGTGAGCATCAGATGACCAAAATATTGGAGCTTTAGCTTTGGCCATCAGATCTTATAATGAGCATTCAGGGTTGATTTCCCTTAAAATTGACTGGTTTGATCTCCTTGCTGTCCAGGGGACTTTCAGGAGTCTTCTCCAGCACCACAGTTTGAAGGCATCAGTTCTTTGGCACTCTGCCTTCTGTACAGTCCAGCTCTCAAACCATACGTGACCACTGGGAAGACCATAGCCTTGACTATATGGACCTTTGTTGGTGGAGTAACATCTCTGCTTTTCAGCACAACGTCTAGGTTTGTCATAGCTTTCCTGCCAAGAAGCAATTGGCTTCTGATTTCATGGCTGCAGTCACCATCTGCAGTGATTTTAGAGCCCAAGAAAAGGACCTCTGTCACTACTTCCACTTTTTCTCCTTCTATCTGCCATGAAATAATGGGGCTGGATACCATGATCTTAGTTCTTTTAATATTTAGTTTTAAGCCAGCTCTTTTACTCTCTAAACGCTACTGACATCTAGGGCCATGTAGTAGGCCATGTTTTCCCCTTGCACAATAGGTGTGTTTTCTCTGGTGCTAATAACTATCTTGTTATTTGTTTGCTTAGTCTTTTTGTACTTAAGAGATTGTTCAGCCTCAAATACTTCTCTCTCAATACATCAAAACATATTGGGTTTCCTATCAACATCACCTACTTGAACAAATCTCTCCTACAACCTTCTGAACCGTTCCTCTGGGGGCTACTCTCTATGGCCTGTTGCATTCTTGGCACCTCCTGCCATGATCATTTTTGGGCTCCTTCTCTGTGCTGGAATCTCTATTCCTTGTGTACTATGACTTTCTATTTTTCAGGTAAACTCTTTTAGTTTGGTAGATTCTGAGGAAGGTGGCATGGAAAGTACGTTTTTTTTGAGACTATGTGTATCTGAAAAAGTTTTCTTTTTCCCTCACACTGAATTGGTAGTGTGACTAAGTATATAATTCTTGGTTGGAAATAATTTTTCTTAAAATCTAAAGGTATTTTTCTATTGTTTTCTAGCTTCTGGTGTTACCTTTGAGGAGTAATTTTCTGCTTCTTGATTCTCTAAAACCTCTCCTGTGCCCCTCTGCCCTAGACAGTTTAGCACTTTCTCTTTATTCTGCTGCTGCTGAGTCGCTTCAGTCGTGTCCGACTCTGTGCGACCCCATAGACGGCAGCCCACCAGGCTCCCCGTCCCTGGGATTCTCCAGGCAAGAACACTGGAGTGGGTTGCCATTTCCTTCTCCAATGCATGAAAGGGAAAAGTGAAAGTGAAGTCGCTCAGTTGTGTCCGACTCTTAGTGACCCCATGGACTGCAGCCCAACAGGCTCCTCTGTCCATGGGATTTTCCTGGCAAGGGTATTGGAGTGGGTTGCCATTGCCTTCTCTGTCTGTTTATTCTGAGGGCTCTGCAATTTTGCTGTGATCAACTTGGTGGGAATTCAAGTCTATTTTCATCCACTATGCTGGGCACCCTGGGTCTGTACAACTTGAAAATTCATGTTGATCCAGCAATCCGCCTTCCTGAGTATATAACCAGACAAATCTCTAATTTGAAAAGATACATGCAACCCTGTGTTCACAGCACTATCCACAATAGCCAAAACATGGAAATAACCTAAATGTCGATCAACAGATGAATAAATAAAGAAGATGTGGTATGTATATACAGGGGAATTCTACTCAGTCATTAAAAAGATGAAATGATGTCATCTGCAGCAACATGGATAAGCCTAGAGATTATTATACTAAGTGAAGTAAGTCAGAAAGAGAAAGACAAATATCATATGATATCACTTACATATGGAATCTAAAATATGACACAAATGAACTATGAAACAGACTCCTAGACATAGAGAACAGATATGTGGTTGCCAAGGGGCAGAAACTGTAGGGGAAGGATGAATTGGGAGTCTGGGATTAGCAGATGCAAACTATTATATATTGAATGGATATACAACAAGGTCCTATTGTACAGAACAGGGAACTAAGCTGAAAATCTCACGATAAAGCATAATGGAAAAGAATATTATTAAAAAAGAAAGTATGTGAATATATATATATATGTATTTATAAATGACTCCTTTGAAAAGACCCTGATGCTGGGAAAGATTGAGGGTGGGAGGAGAAGGGGACGACAGAGGATGTGATGATTGGGTGGCATCATCAACTCACATGAGGTTGGGTAAACTCCAGGAGTTTGTGATGGACAGGGAGGCCTGGCATGCTGTGGTTCATGGGGTCGCAAAGAGTTGGACATGACTGAGTGACTGAACTGAACTGATAACTGAATCACTTTGCTGTACAGCAGAAATTAACACAACATTGTGTATAAACTATACCTCAATTAGAAGGAAAATTCTTAATCTAAATCTTAATTTAAATCCCAGAGTGGCTTGAACTTCTTTAGATCCTTACAAGAAAAATCCTACTTTGGACTTGGTTATACTTTGCCATCAGAATTTTACTGAATACTACAGAATATAGTTAATAAAATTTCCCAGGTGGTGCTAGTGGTAAAGAACTCACCTGCCAATGCAGGAGACATAGAGACTCAGGTTCAATCCCTGAGTTGGGAAGATCCCCAGAGAAGGAAATGGCAACCCACTCCAGTATTTCTAGCCTGGAGAATCCCATGGAGAGAGGAGCCTGGAGGGCTACAGTCCATAGGGTCCCAAAGAGTAGGACATGACTGAGCAACTTAGCAAGCATGCACTGCTGCTGCTAAGTCACTTCAGTCGTGTCCGACTCTGTGTGACCCCATAGACGGCAGCCCACCAGGCTCCCCCGTCCCTGGGATTCTCCAGGCAAGAACCCTGGAGTGGGGTGCCATTGCCTTCTCCGAGCATGCATGCACAGAATATAGTTAATAAAATTTTAGTATGTTAAAGTTATGGCAGACGTTTTAAATTAATGCATATTTATTTTAAAATTTTCATTCTTTCTGGTATTACTGAAGTGTCAGTATCTCGTTCACCTTCCTAGGGATATTCAGGGCTGCTAAGATATTTAATCGTCTTTAGTTATTATGTGTTTTTTTTGGGGGGGGGGGAGGGAGGGTTCCCTGGTGACTCAGATGGTAAAAAGTCTGCCTGCAATGCAGGAGACCTGGGTTTGATTCCTGGGTTGAGAAGATCCCCTGGAGAAGGAAACGGCAACGTGCTCTGGCATTCTTGCCGGGAAAATCCCATGGACTGAGAAGCCTGGCAGGCTACAGTCCATGGGGTCACAAAGAGTTGGACACAATTATGCGACTTCACTTTCACTTTTCATTCTGTTTGTTTTTTGTTTAAATAAAACAAGGTATAAGATATCTAACTGAAAAAAGTCCATATGAATAATCAACTCAGTGAGACATGTTCAAGTTAATCCCTAATTAACAAGAGAGGCAGCTGAACACAGAACCCTTTGATGCTTCTAAAAGGCTCAGAGCTTCAGAGCTCCTACTGGCCCTGGTGCTGGATGGACTGTCATTTTGTTACAGTTTTTATTAAAATTGCACAGCTCCTTCACTTTCATACCTCCTGATCTGGAAGTACAAGTTTACAGAGAAAGTCATTTAATGAGAGTGGAGGTTTAATCTTAAATTTCACTCACTGTGGCCCTGAATAAACATACCCTGTGCCAGAGCTCAAGGACCACATGGATCTTGGAAGGCTGTTAAGCTTAAGTGCTCAAAGTCGAATTTCAAATGCAATGCACCAAAGATTCCATGATGGTGAAATTAAACGATCAAGTAGACAAATAGGCCTGGATATCAACAGGAAGGATAGGAGAAGGGGAAAAACTAGAGGCAGACTTGGGCATTTCACACTGAGTTCCATCATGGGGAAACATGGAGAGTAAAATGGACGAGTCAGAAATGAAATACTCTTAATCGGATGGCTAAGAATGAGGAAGTGAGTTTAAAGGGAGAAGAAACAGAAGGAAAGTACCTGCCATTTATTGAAAGATCACTGTATGGTAGGCACTAGATCAAGTGTCATGCATAAAGTAGTTGACTTGATCCTCAAAGGCACGGGTGAGGCAGGGATTCCCAACCTCCACGATCTAATGCCCGATGATCTGAGGTGGACCTGATGTAACAACGATAGAAATAAAGTGCACAATAAATGTAATGCACTTGAATCATCCTGGAAACCATCCCCTCCCTCCTTGGTCCGGGGAAAAACGGTCTTCCACAAAACCATCCCCTGGTGCCAAGGCAGTGGGGACTGCTACTGCGAGGGATTTAGAACACAGACAACACCATCGATGATGTTAAAAGTGCCCTGTCCAAGGTCAAGGCCATGGCCATGTTCCTCTGTTATGCTGGTGCCGAGAAGAGAAATAAGGCTGGATTATAACATTAGATGTCGGTCTTGCCTCCATATTCCATGGTAGGGCTGGGTCTGGAGGGAGAGAGAGTCTGGGCATGGTGTGGAAGAAAGCCATCTCTGCCCGCTTGTTTGGGGAAACAGGAGGTGGTGGGAGGAGCTTCCGGCCACTGGTGGCGCTTGTGGCAGCCATCTGTCAGTCAGTGACCCCTGCTCTGCTTCCTGGAGCGAGGCAGACCCAGCAGCATATGCAGGACTCTGGTGTGGGGGTGTTTCTCCACCACACTTCCAAGATTCCTGTGAAAAGCCCAAAGGCTGTTGGCTTGAGCAAATGCGTTAATTGGGCTTGCGGTACCTTTACACACATAATAACGATGGTGGATTTTTCGTCACATTCCCTCTCTCAGAAGCAGACGTGATAAAAGTTCAGAACATCTCTCTCTGGGTAAAGTTTGAGCATATATATATATTTTTTTTCATAAAGTCGATCCAAAGGGTGGCCTTTATAATTAGTGTATGAGAAAAGACACTGATGTTATTTCTGTTTTGATACTTATAATCATAATGCGTAAGTCTTAATATTTCTGGGAGAATTTCTCTCTACACAATCTTTCTCAGTATTCTGACACCACTATTTGAAGACTGTAGCAGAAAAGGTCAAAAATCTTGTCATCATTTCTTGAGTGAAGTTTTATATCTTCCTAAAAATTGTACAAGAGAAACCCTTGGAAGAAACGGACAGGTCCTCAGTAGGCTCAAGAAAAGAGTTTCCAATAAAGTAAAAACATATGTGTCCACTTTATTCTGATCCTTTGTTCAGGACGCCTTGCCTAAATCTCCCGGAGATTTCTCATTATAAAGAAAAGAGACCTGACCTTAATTTGAAAATAGAACTATTTCAGGAAAGTGGCCAAGATAAAAACTTGAGATAAAATGTAAACACCTAGGAGTATGTGTTGTGGATCAGGTCCAAAGCTTAGATAAAGACAACACATTTTTAAAAAAACTCACTCACTTGGAACCACTGAAGTTTTTCAGACTTAAACTGTTACGATTCTCAATAATGAGCTATACATAGAAAGAGATATTGTTTGAACTGGCATTCCCCCCCAGGTGTTAGGCTAATGACTTTATCATTTTCCTTTCAGTAAGTCTCTCATATAAAGACAATCTTTATATACAGAGACCCACTTACACAGCTTATCACCTCCTTTCCTGAGGTTCAGTAATACAATAATTCTGATAATACCTTGTCTTCGAGCAACATCAGATTTCCTAATACCTCATCTTTGCCATGCACTGTGTGTTTTAGACGAATGAGGCTCTGAAGAGCTACAGAATACACAAATATGGGAAAATAAGAACCACAAAGAGGAAACCCCCCACTGCAATTAAAATGCAATAGTCTTCCACTGTGTGTCCCAATGCTAGTTAATACAGACATTTCCCATAACTTTAATCTTTAAGTGGTGATTGTTGGAAAAAAAAAAAAAAGAAATCAAGTTTGAGTTTCTTAAAAGACAAGAGGGAAGAAAATGACTTGTCATATCTGACTGGTTCGGAAATATAAAATCCAATTCTGAAAAAGGAGAGATAAGAAAAGTGCTGTGGAAGTGCCATCAGCTTAGCAAACACTAAATAATGAACAATGCAGAGACTGTCCAGCATGATAAAATACTCTATTAGAGGGACTGTTTTTAAATGAGTGATAATTGTGGCACTTCCCCAGTGAAAGGTTATTGAATTTTTATCTGTAGCAGGAAGCTTTTGACAGACTTGCTGCAAAGTCACCTACAAATAGCACCTTCTTTAGATGAATTTGACCAAAGGGGTTTTCCAGTGTGTAACATCTTTCTGACATTTACAGGATTTTTGTTTCCTTGAAGAATCGGATCAGATATTCTTGGTTTCTAGAAAAACACTTAGGTTTTTCATCAGTCTTATAGAAAACCCCTCCATATTCTACCTTTCATAAAAATTGGATCAAGCGGTTAGTTAAGAACTCCAGTCAAATCCATCTAGGGTTCAAGGACCAGACCTTAAAGATGCTCAGTTCAGCTCAGTTGCTCAGTCGTGTCCGACTCTTTGTGACCCCATGAATCGCAGCACGCCAGGCCTCCCTGTCCATCAGTACACAACATTAACTGCTCTTCATAAACAACACTGTGCCTTGGAGACCTACACTTGATACATTCCTGTACCTCATATGAAGGAGGAGGGAGGTCTTTTATATTTTGTAGAGTTTATGAGTGGATATAAATTACAATATTAAATTTAGGATAATAAAGTAAAAGAGAAAGTGACAGTCGCTCAGTCATGTCCGACTCTTTGCAACCCCATGTACTATACAGTCCATGGAATTCTCTAGGGAACCTTTCCCTAAATACATGCCTGAAAAATCTGGTTGCAAAATAGATCTCCGGCAGGACGTGGTAGTTTTAGTTTTTTTATAGCTGGTGAAGGTCAAGACCACTCTTTTTAGAGTGTATTCAGGGACTTCCCTGGCTATCCAGTGCTTCCAAAGACTCTGTGCTTCCAAATGCAAGGGACATGGATTCAACCCCTGGTCAGAGAGCTAAGTTCCCACATGCTACATGGTGTGGTCAAAATAAATAAAGTACATCCAGTGCCATTCATAGACGCACTTAGGGACACGGCCTGGCACTCATCTTACTGCTATGACTCGGGGAGACAGCTAAAGAGTAGCATTAACCGCGAGGGGAAACAGAAGGGCGCTGGTTTCGTGTTCTGAGGCACACTAGCAACACGCAATGATGTTGTTTTTCCAAACACTGTGGTCTGCACTCGGAGAAAAGTCAGGTTTGGCCTAACGTCATCGTCTCACTTTGACCTTGGGCCAACGGTCAAACTTCTGTTTCATGTTCATGCTTTGTAAAGGGAGAGAATAAAGGCTGTTAACTCCAGCTTGAGGAAGGGATAAAGGATTAAGAATTAATGATTATAAAGGCCCTTGAGAAAGTATGAAATGCAAGCTACACGCTGAGTGCCATACTGTCCTTGCAGCGTCCTCTGGGACTGTCACAGGCACACACGTGTGCACACATCTCCCCTCTCCTGGGGGCCGGCAGACTGCAAAGGGCCGTTGTGCACTACTGATTAATAAGCAAGCTGTCTGAAAAGGCAGATTCAGTTTACATGCAGAACATTTTTCTAAATCCAATCCTACAAAGCGAGGGAGATTTCTTCCATTCAATCCAAGCCAACCCTTCAGCCTCCTTCCATTTCCCAATCAGGATTTGTCTTTCCTGGTCCCCTGCATTTGTCATATACCCACGCTGAGTTTCAAGGGTGAAGAAATGAAAAGACACACTCTTTTTCTAGCGAGGAGTTCACGAAGTCAGGGCTTCATGTTGGTTAGGGACCTTATCTCACGTTCTAAAGCACTCAGTGATCTGAAGGCTTTTCCAGATAAAAGCTTGGGTTTAATAGCATCATCAGAGCCTTCAGGTACAATCTTTCACTTGATTCTCATTCACTTGAAGGGTTTTTTTATTTCCCTGTTTGGCAGCCAAATCAGTCCCCTCCAATTTCTCATTCAAGTCCTGCTGCCCGAGTAGCCACTGCTCCTCACTTCCACTTTAGGTGTCAACCCGGGTAATCTCACATTTCCGTGCTCTCCTCAGTCTGGTTCTATTTCAGCATGTCATTTTAAAGCCCTTTCTTGCTTTCCACTTTCTTTTGCCTTCCCTTTTCCCCAGAGATTTTCATTCCTATTTCTCCTTCTGGATTCCATTTGAGAGTTTTGTTGGAAGATTCACTCATTCAGCTGGAAGCTCCCAGCCACCACACTTAAGCCAATCCATGATATTACCGTATTTTCATCAAATATTTCCCTGTTGCAGACAAATTTCGGCCTTCTCAAAGAAACAGCCATGTAACGGTGAGTAGATACTCAGAACTCCAAAATTATTTGGAACACCCACAGCCCTAGCTAGCCCTCTGTAGCTTCACAATTGATAACCACCTCCTTGCCGAGGGAGGTAGGAGGCTGTTTTCTAATCGGTACTCAGCCCGGGACAATGGACTCTACAGATGACCAGCTAATTGACAGGAGGGAACTGTAGTTGCTGCTGACATGGTTTCCAATAGCACTGGAACCCTGTCTCCATAGTTTCAAAGAACACAAAGGACAGATGTTAACAGGGTTTTAAAAGCACCCATAAGACTTGAGATACAGAAAAGTCTGAAGGGGTAGGAAAAACTGAAGACCCTGTACCTGGGGAGCAGTACAATGAGTGAGCGCCCCAGTGATAGGATTGACAGCCGTAACCCCAAGAAGCCCGTACTGAGTTCCCATGGTGTGTGACATACTAGGAACTCCAAGTTTATCCTCTCATGTAGTGGTTACACCAACCCAATGAGGATCCAGCATCATATCTATTTTACAAGTAAGGAGACCAATTTAGTTCAGAAAGGCTAAATAATCTGCCTTTGGTGATACAATAACTTGTCTCATTTGTCCCCAGGTGTGCTTGACTTCAAAGTCAAGTATATACTATATATACCTGTTAGACTAAGGGCGGAGAAGGCACTGGCACCCCACTCCAGTACTCTTGCCTGGAGAATCCCAGAGACGGGGGAGCCTGGCGGGCTGCAGTCCATGGGGTCACTAAGAGTCGGACACAACTGAGCGACTTCACTTTCACTTTCCCTTTCATGCATTGGAGAGGGACATGGCACCCCACTCCAGTGTTCTTGCCTGGAGAATCCCAGGGACGGGGGAGCCTGGTGGGCTGCCGTCTATGGGGTCGCACAGAGTTGGACACGACTGAAGCGACTTAGCAGCAGCAGCCTAAGGGAGAGAGTCTGTGAATTAAAAGAGAGAGGTTTAGAGGGAAGCAAACAACCACTATCTAGGAGCCATGTGAGGGTATTCAATGAGAAGAAAGGGAAAAAAATGAGTAGACACGTTTAAAAAGGGGACTTAACTCCTGCGTATCAGTACTTAAGATGCAGTAAGAAGAAAGGAACAGGGAAACCCCACGGGTCAGCCTGAAGCCTGGGTGATGTCATCTGTAACAGTGCAGAGTACATCACTGTGGAGAAGGAGTTGGGAGGGGCCACGTGTTCTTCCTTATAAAGTGAAAGAATTACCAGCATCTCCATTGTTTGTAACAACACGGTCTCAGAAAACTCCTAACATGATGTGAACACCCTCAGCACAGGGACTTTGCACACAATTCTTTCTTCATTAAAATAAATTTCAATCAACTTTTTTTTTTTTTTCAATCAACTTTTAAGGAACAATAGAATACAATTAAGACTGAAAATGAACAAAGCTGAATCATCATAAAATCATTGTTTAGCGTTTCTATTCACGCAAAACATATGATGATTGGTTTAGAAACTGGTAAAACAAAGACCAAGTATACTGGGCATGTCCCAAGTATACTGGGAGTACATTTGGACAATTCCAAATATTTCAAGGCTCACACAAAAGTAGAAGTTGTATCAATTATTAATAGACAAGACCAAAACAAATTCTGAATTGGGCAGAAGGTGGCAAACTCCTGAACAGGTATACGTCCAGTGTTAGTGTAATCTTCCCAGTAAACAGTATACTCACGAACCCAGCCAATGACAATGAATTTGGAAGCTGTCACCAAAAGAGGAAGGGGAATGATGAAACCACAGAATGAGAGCTGGCTGAAGAAAATGACAGCTAATGAGACCAAAAAATGATTATGGCAGAGAAAGCCCAACCTCAAAAAGACGATTTGAGAAACTAAATGTGTAGAGGTCGGCTAAGCAACTGTTGAGGAGGAGCTGGTCTGATAACAGTCTACAAATATTTGAAACTTGTAAATACCGAAGCAGGAGAGAAATTACCATGCACGGAGTTTTAATTAAAAATAATCAGATGAAATCATGACAGGAAAATTCTGGCTTAATGATTTGACAAAAGCGAAGCTGAAGCAGGACAATGTCCCACGAGATCTTGGCTAGGGACATTTTTATTCTCATTTGTGTCAAGGCAGAAAACCAAACAGCAAGGGGATGGGGAGCCTGGATTTTATCTTTTGTTTGCCATTAAGGCAGAAAAAGCCCATGATAGCAAGCTTTATTCATATTCAATTCCTATTCTGTCTCCTAGAAAATGTTAAATCATAGCAGCGCACAAAGACCCCCTGGTTTGCCACAAAACCATGTGTTTGACGGATGAGGGTGTACAGACACTTGGACCTTGTCCATCTTCATTTTCAATGATATAATTCATTTGTAAACACTTCCACATTCATTCAATTGGTTTGGCAATCACAGCCTTTTGTGTTAAGAGAGACACTGATTCCTGTGCCCTTCTCATTTAACTGATTTGAAGAAGGGAAGAGGAAGATGTCTATCTTTAATGAGGTGTGGGGAAACAGTTGGGCTAACTAGGGACTGCTGAGCAGAAGTGGGCAGCTGTCCTGCCTCTGTATGACACTGTTAGCCCGGTGTTCTTGTCTGTAAAAAGGGAAGTTGTGCTAACCCCAAACTCTTGAGACTAGACCTGGCAAAGTAACTATAGAGTATTTCCCAAATAAAAGAGTACTCAAAGAAGAAATTTTGGAGGAATTTCAGGTCAAAAATCAGTGGCTCTCCACCTTGGCTATTTGTTGAAGTTGCCTGAGTGTATTTGAGTGTGTTAGTTGCTCAGTTCAGTTCAGTCACTCAGTCATGTCTTTGACTGCAGCACGCCAGGCCTTCCTGTCCATCACCAACTCCCAGAGTCTACTCAAACTCATGTCCATTGTGTCAGTGATGCCATCCAATCATCTCATCCTCTGTCATCCCCTTCTCCTCCTGCCTTCAATCTTTCCCAACATCAGGGTCTTTTCAAATGAGTCAGCTCTTCGCATCAGGTGGCCAAAGTATTGGGAGTTTTGGCTTCAACATCAGTCCTTCCAATGAACACTCAGGACTGATCTCCTTTAGGAGGGACTAGTTGGATCTCCTGCAGTCCAAGGGACTCTCAAGAGTTTTGTCCAACACCACAGTTCAAAAGCATCAATTCTTCAGCACTCAGTCGTGTCCAAACTTTTGTGACCCCATGGACTGTAGCCCGCCAGACTCCTCTGTCTATGGGATTCTCCAGGCAAGCATATTGGAGTGGGTTGCCATTTCCTTCTCCAGGGGATCTTTCCAACCCAGGGATTGAACCTGGGTCTCCTGCATTGCAGGCAGATTGTTTTACCACCTGAGCCACCAGGGAAGCCAAAATTGCCTGAGATGATGGTTAAAAGCTTGGTACTCTGAGCATGTCCCCCAGAGTATACGACTGGAAACTCTATAAGTCATCCTAATACAAGTCAAGGTTGAGAAGCAATCCTTTACAACAGTGGTTCTCAACTCCTGATTTGAATGGTTTAAGGAGGAAACTCCAATACTTTGGCCACCTCATGCGAAGAGTTGACTCATTGGAAAAGACTCTGATGCTGGGAGGGACTGGGGGCAGGAGGAGAAGGGGACGACAGAGGATGAGATGGCTGGATGGCATCACTGAGTCAATGGACATGAGTGTGAGTGAACTCTGGGAGTTGGTGATGGACAGGGAGGCCTGGCATGCTGTGATTCATGGGGTCACAAAGAGTTGGACACGACTGAGCGACTGAACTGAACTGAGGCCACATTTTGGCACAAATTAAATGAAAATCTGGAGTGGGGCCCAGCATCAGTATTTTTTGGGGGGAAAGAGGTGATGTTGCATTTTGACAACCTTTTAAATTTCTTTTTTAATTGGAGGCTAATTGCTTTACAATGTTGTGTTGATGAGTATTTTTAAAAACTCTCCAACTGATTACAATTGACATGCAGCTAACTTTGAGAACTGCTACTCTAAAAAGACATTTTTCAGGAAATAACTCACTTACAGATGAGTTTTGAGTCAACAATACATATTAGAAGTACCTAATGTAAATGAGCTAAAATAAAACTATTTTTGGTGAAGAAAAATTCAGAGAGCACTTTAATCTCAGCATGGCCTAGTCCGAAATTAATATGATTGTACACATTTACTACAGATTGTTTAGTATACATGGCAACTAAGAAGTGGTTACAGACCCTAACTGAGTGGCTCAGAGGAGGAAAAAACATCTTCTGTATAAAGGTTTTCAGATCCACAGGATTATAATCTATCAATTGCATAACTGCTTAAGGTGGACAACTATTTTTTTAAGCAAGCTAGTCAACTTGTCCAAACATTGGCCTTATAATAGATGCATTCATCATGTTAAAAAAAAATGTGTCACTAGAAAGATAGACAAAAGCAATTTTTGGTGGGAAAGTGGAAAGTCAATCTAGAATTCAGAAGGAGCAGTCTAGAGGGGACTATATGAATTGGAGGCATAAAAATCAATCCTAGAACATCACCAGCGATAAGTCACACTGATAGAAGTTTTCCTTGATAGATGTGATGAGAATGGTTTTATCTTTGTGCTTTTCCTTCCCAAACCTACAAGACCAATGTAATCATGAAAAGAGATTAGACAAATCCATATTGAAGGACATTCTGCAAAAAATCTGACCAGTATTCCTCTAAACTGCCAAGATCATCGAAAACAAGGAAAGACTAGGAAACTGTCATAGTCTAAAGAGATTGTGATTATATGTATTATGACACCCTAGATGAGATCCTGGAACAGAACAAGGCCTTTAGATAAAAAATAAGGTAATATGAATATAGACCTTAATGAATGATAATGGATTAATATTGGTTTATCAGTTGTGCCAAATTTAAGATGCTAACAATTAGGAAAACTGGGTATGAAATACACAGGAAATCTGTACTGTCTTTGCAAGTAAAATCTAAAAATATTCTAAATTAAAATTTCGCTTAAAAATAAATCTCTGAAGTCCCACAATGGATATATTAGCATTCATCAGTGAATTAAAGTGTGGAATCACTGGGCTGGCCAAAAAGTTCCTTTGGGATTTTCTATAGCACCTTATGGAAAAATTCTAATGAACTTTTTGGCCAACACAATACATTAGTAGCTGAAATCTTTTGAGAATCATGAAGGAAGTGTAATGATTGGAGAGCAGTCAGGTTTGAAACAAGCAAAAAGGAAGCCATAGTCATTTCATATTGGTTGGTTGGCCTGAATATTTCTAAAGATAATCAAATCAAGTAACAAAATAACCAAAATGCAACAGAAGTCATCTGATAGTGTGCAGATCTGCCAATATTATGAAACTGCACACCTGCAACAGGAAAATGTATGTCCTGTCTTGTGCCTGAATATGTTGGGAGAAATAAAAAGAGACTGAACAAATTATATAAATAGAGCAGTTAAGTCCTGTAAGATGCTCTGAGGTGAGAGAATTCCATCAATAAAGAAGTCTGGGAAACACTGCCCTGTCGTAATTACTCCATTAACATATTTTTTAAAAGAATTTTTTTAGACTGTTTAAAAAAGTCTTTATTGAATTGGTTACTATATCGCTTCTGTATTATGCTTTGGATTTTGGGCATGGAGTATGTAGGATCTTAGCCTCTGACCAGGGACCGAACTTGCACTCTCTGCACTGAAAGGTAATGTCTTACCTACTGGACCCAGGGAAGCCCCTCGTTAACATACTAAGATTTGAACAGTTCCACTGTATGCAGGAACTATATTTAACGTTCTTTACTGTTTCTCCAGTGTATTCTGGTCACTGAACTCTCTTGCCTATAACATCAACAGAAACGTTTTAAAAATGCTAGGCCTAAGACATACTTCTCTGTCAGGAGATTTGGAGGCTGGACAACTGAAGTATTTATCGATGTCTTGATATAACTAAGAGGACATTTCAAGTAAGTTTCAGACAGCCAGCTGTATGGACTGGCATTATTTTAGATCTTCATCAACAGTGACCTAAGTGATGAGCTATGACACTATCTAACAGAACTTTCTGTGATGATGGAAATGTTCTGTAACTGCCATGTTCACTAAGTAGTCACTGAATATCTGAAATGTGGCTAGTATATCCAAGCCAATGAACTATATGTTTTAGTTAATCCTCATTAATTTCAATATAAATAACTACACAAGATTAGTGGCTGCTGTATAGGGCAGTACAGTAGCTAGAATATATTGTGTAACACACTATTTCAAATCTTAAAAGATGATGCTATTAAAGTGTTGCACTCAACATGCCAGCAAACGCAGAAAACTCGGCAGTGGCCACAGGACTGGAAAAGGTCAGTATTCATTCCAATCCCAAAGAAAGGCAATTCCAAAGAATGTTCAAACTACTGCAAAATTGCACTCATCTCACACGTTAGCAAAGCAATGCTCAAAATTCTCCAAGCCAGGCTTCAATAGTACATGAACCAAGAACTTCCAGATATTCAAGCTGGATTTAGAAAAGGCAGAGGAACCAGAGATAAAATTGACAACATCCACTGGATCATCAAAAAAGCAAGAGAGTTCCAGAAAAACATCTACTTCTGCTTTATTGCCTATGCTAAAGCCTTTGACTGTGTGGATCACAATAAACTATGGAAAATTCTTAAAGAGATGGGACCATCTTACCTGCCTCCTGAGAAATCTGTATGCAGGTCAGGAAGCAACAGTTAGAACTGGACATGGAATAATGGACTGTTTCCAAATTGGGAAAGGAGTATGTCAAGGCTGTACACTGTCACCCTGCTTATTTAACATATGCAGAGTACATCATGAGAAATGCTGGGCTGGATGAAGCACGAGCTGGAATCAAGATTGCGAGGAGAAATATCAATAACCTCAGATATGTAGATGACACCACCCTAATGGCAGAAAGTGAAGATGAACTAAAGAGCCTCTTGATGAAAAGAAGAGGAAAGTGAAAAAGCTGACTTAAAACTCAACTTTCAAAAAACTAAGATCAAGGCATCTGGTCTCATCACTTCATGGCAAATAGAAGGGGAAACAATGGAAACAGTGACAGACTTTATTTTCTTGGGCTCCAAAGTCAGTGCAGATGGTGACTGCAGCCATAAAATTAAAAGATGCTTGCTCCTTGGAAGAAAAGCTATGACCAACCTAGGTAGCATAATAAAAAGTAGAGACATTACTTTGCCAACAAAGGTTTGTCTAGTCAAGGCTATGGTTTTTCCAGTAGTCAAGTATGGATGAGACGGACTCATCCAAGAGAGATGGACTATAAAGAAAGCTGAGCACCAAAGAACTGATGATTTTGAACTGTGGTATTGGAGAAGACTCATGAGAGTCCCTTGGACTGCAGGGAGATCCAACCAGTCCATCATAAAAGAAATCAGTCCTGAATATTCATTGGAAGGATTGATACTGAAGCTGAAACTCCAATACTTTGACCACCTGATTAGAAGAACCAACTCATTGGAAAAGACCCTGATGCTGGGAAAGATTGAAGGCAGGAGGAGAAGAGGATGACAGAGGATGAGACGGTTGTATGGCATCACTGACTTGGTGGTCATGAGTTTGAGCAAACTCTGGAAGTTGGTGATGGACAGGGAAGCCTGGCATGCTGCAGCCCATGAGGTCACAAAGAGTCAGACATGATTGAGCAACTGAACAGAACTGAACATAATAACAAGACAGGTGGAGTTTCTCACTTAGAAAATACTTGTAGAACAATTAAAAAGAGGGAGAAAAACTATTTTATTATAACTAGGATAAAATTCAGAAAGGGGTACATGCAATAGCCAACATATTTAAAGCACAGAAAGTCTGGTTACATAAAAGACAATGATGATCAGAAATGATGACAAGCTAACTATAGGCATTTAACTGCTTTCATTAAAAAAAAAAAAAAAAAAAAAGGTGACCTTCCTGGTGGTTTAGGAGGAATATGGTATGAAGTGCTATCACTTCTAGTACTTAACCTCGGTCATGGTCAAGACAATGATGTGGCAGAAAGTTAAACTGGCAATTTGAGGACTTGTTTCCATTGGAGTTCAGGTAGAGATGTGCAGAGTGATCATTCTGAAGCCTTAATTTCCTTACGTGCAAAACATTTGAGTTAGACGAGATGATTTCCAAGATCCCTAGTAATAGTTCCATTCTAAGAAAGAAGTATTATTGGCACCCTTCTGTGTCACTGTGGCAATATTCACAATAACCAAGAGATGGATGAAATATAAATACCCTCTGAGAGATGCCTGGATAAAGAAAATGCAGTATATCCATACAACAGAATATTATTCAGTCATTAAAAAGAAAAAAGGAAATTCGGTCATGTGCTATAATATGGATACACTTTGAGGACACTGTGAAATGAGCTGGGTCACAAAAATACAAACACTGTATAATTCCACTTTTATTGTTGTTGTTTAGTCACTAAGTCATGTCACACGCTTTTGCAACTCCATGGACTGTAGCCCATCAGGCTTCCCTGTCCATGGGATTTCCCAGGCAAGAATACTAACACTGGAGTGGATTGCCATTTCCTTCTCTGGGGATCTTCCCGACCCAGGGGTTGAACATTCGTCTGCTGCACTGGCAGGCGGATTCTTAACCACTGAGCCTCCAGGAAAGCCCCCTCCACTTATATGCGGGCATCTAAAGTAGTCACCCTTGGGACTTTCCTGATGGTCTGGTGGTTAAGACTCTGGGCGTCTACTGCAGGGGGTGTGGGTTTGATCCCTGGTTGGTGAACTAAGATCCTACATGTCACGCAGTTGCAAAAAAAAAAAAAAGTTAAATTAAAAAAAAAATTAGGAAAAAAGTAGTCAAACTCATAGAAATAGAAAGTAGACAGTGGTTACATCAGGGGTAAGGGGAGAGGGGGAAACAGAGTGTTGTTGAGGAGTATAGAGTTTCAGTTATGTGAGACGGAAAAGTTTCAGAAACCTGATTTGTGGTGATAAACACACAGTGAACAAAACTCTACTTATCTGTAACTTAAAAACGGTTAAGATGGTGTATTTGATGTTACATATTTCTTAACACAATTGAAAAAAACAGTATAATTGCATAGCTAGTACTATAATGCATGAACCAATTCTGGGAAACAAAGTTATGAGATTTATTTGACCCTGCGGTTTCTCAAAAAAAACAAGATTATGGTATGACTTTTTATTATCCATGTACGTGGGCACAACAAGAACCACAGTCATGGGCGTTGAGGGAGCCAGAGCAAGATAAACCTGGGGTCAAAGGAACTTGCAATATCAGCCAAATTCAGAAAGGCTAACTGTTAAACCACCATCTGAGAGAATGATCTGGGCTCCTAATGCTGCCAGGAGCCTGAGTTCAGCTTGGTTGTTCTGGACTGAGAGACTGGCAGCCTCAGGCAAAAGTCTTTAAATCCAGGGATGGGCAGGTAGAGGCCAGGGAAATGTTTTCAGGCACATTATTTTATAGAAAAAATATTCAACATTTAATTTCTGAGGCATAGGACTGAAGAAAGAGGTTTAGACTTAAGCAAAGGGAGGTTAATAAAAACTAGATGACCTCCTCAATGGTAAGGTTACGTAAAGAGCAGAATATATAATCAAGGAAGTTGCAGATTCTCTAATCCTGGAGATTTTTACAGAATCCAAGAAGGGAAGAAGGGACCCCCGAGGAAGCAAGGCAGTGAAAATAAGCCCTGGAGCCCCCCTCAAGTTCTCTGTACTCTATTTTTAAAAGCAACACCTCCTTAAAACACAGGGATAAAATACAAAAGAAAATCATTAGTGTTCCAACTGAATGCACTTTAACAATTTCTATGTAGGTCACATTTTGCTAAGAATTTTCTTAAAGTTAATTTCAGACTTTTTATTTAGTACTCTTACAAATAGCAGCTATTACAGAGGACAGATAATCTGCGCCTTTACTACAAAGTTGAAACTCTGATCAATGAGGGGAGATATCTATAAATCTAGATCCTGAATGTCCAACACTAAATATGGTCCTGCTCAACTTCCTTGCACTGAAAGCATATTTGCTAAAAACAGATCCTAAACATAGAGATTCTAGAAGTGGGAGTGGGAGACGGAGCCATGGGTAGGGGGATAGTTAAAAACCAAGGCGTATACAAGGAGAAACTGAGAGACCCACGAGCGGAGGCCAAGTTAGGTCAATTCAAGTCTTCTCTAGGACGGCTTCAGGAGCGCTTAGTAAAAATGCTTTTTGTCTGGATCAACGAATCTTGGGGCTGCTGGTGGCCAAGAATGTTACCATATGAAAAGGTCTTCCCTGAGACGAAATAAAGTAATACTGCAAAATTAAAGAAGGGGGGAGAGAGGGCAGGCACATAAACAAGTCTGTTCAGCCACATCTGAAGTCTTTGATTTACTGGTTTTATAAATCAAATAATTTTTTTGGTCCTTTAATTGGGCTGTGACTGTCACCGGGCTTCCCAGGTGGCTCAGTAGGAAAGAATCTGCCTGCAGTGCAGAAGATGCAGGAAACGTGGGTTTGATCCCTGGGTCGGGAAGATGCCCTGGAGGAGGGAATGGCAATCCACTCCAGTCTTCTTGCCTGGGAAATCCCATGGACAGAGGATCCTGGTGGGCTACGGTCCATGGGGTCACAAAAAGTCGGACACGACTGAAGTAACAGCACTCAACACAAAGAAATTTAAGTAGAATAAGTTGAAGGAAGACTGAGCAGGAGAATACTGGGAGAAATGGAGCAGGAACAAAGGACTGTGGAAGGATGAAAAAGGAGCAGTGTCTTTGGTGCAGTTAGGATCTACATGAGGTAAGGAGACTCTCCTAAGTGTAAGGAAAACAGAAGGGTGTGGATGCAAATACGAAAAGAGATGGAAAAACTATCTTTGAAAAAAGGGTCAACTCTTATTTCCTGGGCACATGGCCAGCCATGCTCTGCCATTCTCCTCTACTTGAAATATTTCATAAAGACATGAAATGTTTCAAGTGGAGGAGAATCCTGTTGTAATATCTAAAGAGATTTTTTTTTTTACTATGAAAATAATTTTCTGCAAACTTTCTCCAGGTACCTTAATTATAATAAGGCACAGTATTATCATCCAAAATAGTTGAATAGATGTGGACAAAAAATAAACTTCTATACTTCTTTTCTTGACTTCCCCCCATCCTGAGTCTCTGGGAGTGCTAGACAAAAGGCTGGCATTTTCTTCATGCTATCGAGTCTCCAGACTTGGCAATACTTTTGTTGAGGTAATCATGTGGTTCATTTTTCAAAAGAATATAAAGAGCTGTCCCTGATTCCCTTTCTAAAGTCACACTGACATGGAACAATCAAAGTAACCCATTATCAGAGAACCCCCTGCTTTGTTCAAATTATAAACAGCAATGGGCATCTCTGCTGGGAATTCGAAGACTAGGCGAGTGTGGGTGAGTGAGGCATGCTGCTAACAGAATAAACCAGGCTTGCTTGATGCTTTGTTTTAACAAAGACAACATAACTAGTGATTACAGTTCACTTGGGTTTTGCGCTGATCGTCAAAATGCTGACAGTCACTTAAATCACTCACTGGGTGGAATAATCACCCTGAAAGGAACCGAGAGGGTACAACTTATATTATAAAATGGAATTGAGCATACGAGAGGTATTAACGGGCGTGGTATGAGAGATCTTTGTCAGAAAACCAGAGATAATAGAAGGCATGAATTAGACATCAACTGTACTGGGGACTCTTAGTGACATGAACACAACAGTGAAATGGTGCAATTACAGAGTTGAGCATAACTCTGAGAGCATGTCTTTCCCTTTTTGAGAACAGTCGAAGCCAGGCTGGCCCGTGTGGATCGCTCAGTGGCTTGCTGTAGAGGCTGTGTCCTGTTTTGCCTTGTGGAACCCTTTTAGAATAGAAATCTGGACTGCTGTGCTGCCAAAGTAAGAGACTGCATTATTAAATATTAGACTTGGATGACCCGCTAAACGAGAGGACTCCTTCCAGTCATCACTCACACACCAGCCCAAGCAGCCCTACGTTTCAAGAGTCAAAGGAACCTGGGGTGGGAAGCATCTGGTTCCTTTTCAGAGCTGTTTATTTTGCAAGGAGCAAAAGGGAAAGTCAGCTCCTCCCTGGTTTTTTGTTGGTGGTGGTGGTGGTGGAGTGAGGTGAGTCTGGGAGATAAAATGGCTAATTTTAACTACTACCTGTGACAGGTTCCCTGATTCGAAGGGGTCATAAAATTGAAAGCCTCTCAAGGGTATCTACTTAGGCAGAGTCTGCTCAGACTGATACTGCACCCAAGCTATCCACAGTAGATGAATATATTTCTAAGAGTAAACATGTACAATTTTATTATCAGCTAAAAGCAATATTTTATATAATAAAAGTATAAAAATCAAAGTATTATCAAAGAGTAGTATTTTAATGAGATTTCTAAAGCAGAATACCTAACATCAAAAGCCCCCTCCCTTCCATCCTTCTTCCTCACCCCCTGTTGACCCCCAGGACAGCTACACAACCTGCGGGAGATCATAAGTAGTGAGCATTCAAAAGTCTCCTAGACTCTGCCCGTGAGACTCGTGTTTCAGGAAATAATTTACTCTAGTTTATTTCATCCACATCTTCTCCCTCTTGGGTCTGGAAATCATGGTTCATCAAGTAATAATAACTTTTCAAGAGACAGTGATAAAAAATAACTTTCTTTGAAGTTCACAGTCCAAATAATATAAGTTTTTCCTTTAATAATCTTCTAACAGTTCAGTCTAATATTAACTTCAGAGCTGATTTAGTTTCTTTCATGTTCTTGCTGTTATTTTGCTTTTTTCTATCCTGTTTTCTGTCCCTCCATTCATGCATTCAAATTTGCCATCTCCTTCATTCCTTCCGCACTATCATTTTTTCTTTGCCTTTATTTTAACTGTTTAACACTTCTTAACTAATGCTTTTAAAAAGTATTTATGCTACACTTAATGAATAAATTTTGTGTCTCAAAGTTTTCAAATTATTTTGAAATAACTGATCATTGGTCCTTGATAGAAAAACAGGTTTCCTATTTTTACTTCAGACCCTATCCCTTAATTCCCCTGAAATGTATAATGAGGTTATCTTTCAGCTGTCTCTTATCTAGAATAACTGTTTTTCTCATTGTCTGTTTTCTAGCATCTTAACCATTTCTATTAATATAATTGTCTTTTTAGATACTTTTCATTTCTTTTCTATCAATTAAAATGAAAATATCAACCAAATACACAACTTTGAGCTCCAAGACATAGTTTCTACCCTTGAGAAGTCATAAGGAGGACAAAATATACTGCTTTCTGTTCTTGAGACATGGTGTTTCAATCTTACATGATCCTGGGTTTCTAAGGTTTAATGTCAAGCTATGCTAACATGGACCTTTTTTGACTTCCCACGCCCCAGCACACAGAAGTCAAGATTTCTTTGTTTCACAGAACCACAAAGTACCAGAGACTCAGCACAAGAAGAATCCCTGAACGGATCTTCTGACAACTTGGACACGTGCCCATATGGAGACGTGCAGACACTCTCTCATTGCAAATGAATGTACTCAGTCTAGTTTCTCAGCTGTCCCCACAAGATCCACCCCACCAATACTTACTCTGGGATGTAGAAAGACTGGAGAAAGCTGACTTTGTTCGGCCTGCTAACCATTCTAAGCTCTCGTGCATGTTGGCCAAGGCTTTGAGGTAGCTGACGTCACAGAGGATGTCTTGCGGAGGGATTAATTTATCACCCAGGTTCCCAATAAGAACTTCTGACTCCTTGCCAAATGCTGCCCTGCACAACAAATCAGAAGGACACTTTACTTACAGCCTGGAAACGACAGAGGTGGCAAGACGCTCTAACGTTTGTCTAGCAAAGATAGTTGTTATCATCACTATCTTAGAGCATGCTATTTTTCCTACATTCTGTTTCGTCAGAACATTATCATATACATATGCTGGCATTATCATATGCATATACCTTCTCCTGTTGTAAGAGAAACTTACTGGAAGAACAAAGACCCTGAGGCTTGTACTCCAACCAGTGTGGGCCTGGTTATACAGTGACAGTCCTTGAAGATGGCTTCAACACCTGCTCTTTCGTAGGTTTTCCTCTTGCCTCTTCTGCTGTGGAAGTTGAATAATAGCTTAGGGTGTTAAGTATATACACGGTTTGAAGGTGATTATTGCTGGGGGCCAGCGTGAGGGACTCCGCCTATGGCAAAGGTCATGAGGAAGGAGGCTTGGCATACGCAAAGGCGTGATCAAGCCTCAGGAAACCCCCTGTTCCCGAGCATCTACCCCAAAACCAGAGTCTGTTTTATGCTCTCACCCACACCTCTGACTTTACGGGGGGCTCTCCCCCATAACCGTTTCTCTCGGAGAAGGAGTAAACGTGCAGCTCCCAGGCAATAAAAATTCCTGGGAGTGACAAGAGTGTTTCAGCTTACAGACTCCTCTGAAGGTTATCTCGCCCACCTGTATAGGTTCGTCCGACCACATGTGATTGTTTACAGCCTCCCAACCTGAGAGGCACAAGATGTTTTAGACTTACTAAAGGCAAATTCTTTTGGGGAGTTAGAAATTATTAGTATAGTGGGTTGGTTAGGAATTATATTGGTGAAGGGTTTTTCATTTGTTGTGTTAATAACTGCTGCTAATTCCCTGCTCTGGGTGGGACAAGGATGTCTCAGGTCAAACCTCTCTGCTGACAGACTAGCTTGTGTGACAGGATTATCCATACTCCTGCCACATGATTGTTTACTACCTCTTAACCATAAACAGCACAGAGAGTTTTGGAGTATTTTGAGAGTCTTAATTAGCATAGGGCTTTTTCTTCTTGTTAAGTTAATGATTGCCGCCAGGCCTCCATATCCTTAGGCACCTGGGAATATATTAATCAATGTATTTGGAATATAGAAAAGGAAATATAGTAGTTTTTAAGGTTAGCAATACTAGACTTTTTGAGTTAATGAATTTTCTCTTTTGTAATAGATCACTGTACTTTGTTATAAATCACTGTGTCCTTGCTATGTAAAAATGTAACTTTATCACTATCTTAAGACTAAATAGATCTTAAGGGGAACATTGGTGAAAGAATTTTCATTTGTTGGGCTGATGTTTGCTGCTAAATCTTTCCCTGCCCTTATAATGAATATAACTAGCATATAGGAGAAATAAGCATTAACCTTTAAGTATATAGGAGAAATGAGTATTAACCTTTAAGATCAATCATGTTAACCTTGGGTTAAATAAATTCCTTTCTTGATTGTAATTCACTACACCCTCACCCTATAGGAATTTAACTTTATTTGGAGGGTGGTGCCTGGTTTAAGAAAAAACACCCTTGGAAGAAATAAGTTTTTTGGTTATCAGAAAGAAAGGATCATAAAATGTCAGCAGGTCTCTCTCATGGCCAGAAGATGATGTAATATCCCTAAGACCTTTTTTTTATACATTTATGTGAAGCACCTGATTTTGATAAAGGTCAGGACTACTGACCCCCGCGTGACTCTGTATTCATCCCTATATGTAACAAAAGGTATATAAGCAAACCCCAAAATAAAGAAATCGAATCAGTTTCCGGAAAGACTGATTCCTCCATGTCGCTTCTTTCTTGCTCCCGTTTTTCTGGCTGAATTCCCATCTGGAGCATGGATGCTATTCCACATAATCCAAGTTATTCAGCCTCTTTTTCTCCACTAATCTTCCTACTACACTATCCGTTTCTAATCTCTCTCTATATCTGTAATTAAATATGTATTTTTCCAAGGACGCCAACTCCGTTGCCACCTTCGAATCACCCTGGATCCACCGGGGCTGGACCCCGGCAATTATAATCTATGAAACAGCCATATTAACTTGACAGCTAGAAAATGTTTTAAGCTGTTCAAAAGCAAAAAGGGTCCAATCTCCTTAAGAAAGCAGATTACAGTTGAAATGGAAGACAGGCCTCATTCATTAATTCATTTTGTGGTTGTTGCTCAGTTGCTCAGTCGTGTCCAACTCTTTGCAGCCCCATGGACTGCAGCACGCCAAGCTTCCCTGTCCTTCAACATCTCCCAGAGCTTGCTCAAACTCATCTCCCTTGAGTCAGTGATGCCATCCAACCATCTCGTCCTCTGTTATCCCCTTCTCCTCCTGCCTTCAGTCCTTTCCAGCATCGGGGTCTTTTCCAATGAGTAGGCTCTTCGCAGCAGGTGGTCCAAGTAATGGAGTTTCAGCTTCAGCATCAGTCCTTCCAATGAATATTCAGGGTTGATTTCCTTTAAGATTGACTGACTTGATCTCATTGCTTTCCAAGGGACTCTCAAGAATCTTCTCCTTGTTCTAAAAAGGACTGGAGGCAAGGAAGCTATAAAACATCAAGGCATTCACTATTTGGATAGAGAAACCAGTACAAATCAATGAGGGATCCTTTAACTGACTGGAAAATACAATCAAGCGCATTTTCCATACAGTCCAGTGTCTTCAAAAGGTTTCTGTGGTTTTCTTGTTGGGGGAGGGGATGGGCTGAAAAATCAAGTTACATGAGGTTAGAGAAGAATGATATTGGAAGTGACTCAGTCACTGTACAAAAGGAAGGATGGAGGCTCATACGGTTAAGTGTTTCACCTGCATGATACATAAAAACGAATCCATATTTCTTTCAAAAACATGGCTGAAATGATACAAGATGACTGAAGATGTTATGGAAAAAAAAAAATTTCTTTTGGGGAAAGGTATTTACCTGTGTAGGTAAATAGAGATGATGAGAAGAACAGGTGCCTGGAGTTTTCTATAAGCCCCAAAGCATTTAAAAGTCACAATACCTTAAGTGAACAGAAGCAAGAGCATTATTTAAGAACAAACCAAAGTAAGTTTCAAGCAAGCAGTGATTATTAGCAGCTGCAATATGGTCAGAACCATGCTTACTTGACACAGGCATGTAGTGCCCAGCACTAAAGGCGGGCGCTCAGTGTTGAAAGAAGTAACTGCTCTGAATTAAATGCTTAATAAATTGTTATTAAATGTAACCAAAGAGTGGCTCATGATAAGACTTCTTGTTTCAAAGGGGGGTAACTTTTTAAAATTAATTTATTTGTAATTGAAGGGTAATTGCTTTATAGTATTGTGTTGGTTTCTGCCAAACATCAACATGAATCAGTCATAGGTGTACCTATGTCCTCTCCCTAAAAGAGGGCAACATTTTTTTAAGGAAAAGTCAGAGTTGACTGAGTTGGGTAAGCAGTAGCTACGGAGGCAATAACACTGCTGTGGACAGAGCATGGGAACTTTGGGTAGGCACACAAACGAAACCTAAGGGTCGTGTAATAGGTCTTGGTGGGACCCAAGAGTCTGAATTTCTAATAAGTTTCAGTCTCCTTACCTGGGAGACACACTTTCTTTGAATAATAAGGGCTACAGCACAGGTTTCTAAGTCTGGCAAACCTGGGTCTGAGTCCACAAACTGCCACTCACTTACTGTGTGATGCTGCTTAACTGCCCTGAGCATTGTTAGCTAGGGCTAATAGTACCGACCTCATACGAAATAATGTAAGAAGCTGATGAAGTGATTTAAAGATCTTCACTGGGAAATTTTCCATTGTTACAAAGTAGAGCAAAGAATATATATAATCACCTCCCCTGTAGCCATTGCTCAGCTTCAATTACTAGCAACCCATGGTGGTTCCTGGTGGCTCTGATGGTAAAGTATCTGCCAGCAATGCAGGAGACCCCAGTTGGATTCCTGGGTTGGGAAGACGCCCTGGAGAAGGGAATGGCTACCCACTCTAGTATTCTTGCTTGAAGAATCCCATGGACAGAGGAGCCTGGCAGGCTACAGGCCATAGGATTGCAAAGAGTCAGACATGACTGAGTTACTAATACTCTCACTTTCACATGGTGAGTATTGTTTCATTTATTCAGATCTATTCTCCATCCCCCTTGGAATATTTTGAAGCAAATCATTCAGGTAATGTTAAATGCATAACACAGTGCATGGAACTGGATGAAAGCTAATAAGTTGTAGTCCTTATTATTCTGAAGTCTGTTGAGATGACGGGTTTATTTACTGTCAACCCAGGATATGCTGTGATGAATAAACTTAAATAGATGAGTGATCAGAAGTAAATAAATTAGATAGCTATGGCTAGTTTTACAAATGGAACCTTGTAACATTATAGCAAATGTTGCCATGTCTCAGAGTCCAGACTTCTCAGAATCTTGAAGAGGTAAGTCACTGTGACAGAAACCACCAACTGCCTACTAGATCTCCGGGCTGCCACACCTTCTCAGTCAAAGGATCTAGAGTACTGCAGGAAGCAACATACCCAATGTAAAATCAAAATAAACCAAACCAAAACCCTGCTCACTTTCCCAGCCTCTCTTGTGGATGCGGTGGTCAATGAGATATAAACTGGAATCAGGAAATGGGCTTCTGAGAAAGTTCTTCCAAGCAGTCTTACTGGCAGGGATTTCTTTTGCCTCCCTCTTTCTGGAGTGCAGCCATGAGGAGTGAAGCCACAATAGCTCTTCTTCAAATAGCAGGTGACCTTGAGTATGCAAACCACCCTGGGAATAACGGAGCCAAAGGCAGGAGGATAGAGAGGCACCAATGACATCATAGAACTGCCATGCGGCCCCAGATGATACATTTCTGGGCTTCGTGTTATAATAGGAGAGAAAATGAAACCTTATTTATCTAAGCCACTGCTACTGCAAGTTTCTGCTACTAGCAGTGAAATGTAATTTCAACTGACACAATTATCTAATTAGCATAAGTGATGTCATCTGCAGAAAACTTTCCCTGAATTTAGATATCCCTACAATTGAGTTACTGGGGAAGGCAAAACAATATCTCCTCCATGATTTGAGCTCAGCAGACAGTCATAATATCTTCCCCTTGGCTGTCACTCAGTCAAGTTGTAAATATTTAGTTTTCTCAATCCGTCCTTATACATCAACTCTCTCAGTCCCTTAATCATCTTTGATAGATATAACACACAAAAAAATGCCTCTGAGCTGGGTGGTTAAAAAGCAACAAGGGAGGCAAACTGGCTTTGAAAAAATAGGCTTGGAGCCATTTTTATGCATGTAGGTGTAACCCTGGGTGGAAAGTGACAATCAAGACAAATGTATTTATGTAGCAGTCTAATCTGCTTATCTGGGGATCTCTGGGCTTAGGGCATGTCTGCTGTGCGCTGCCAGCACTCGACGCCTATCCCATTCCCTTTTGGCTCACAGATTTGCTTAACTCCCTCCGACGGGAAAGCAATAGACGGAGAAAAATACAAACTGCCTCGTGCTGAATACATAGCAGACATCTCATTTGACAGGAATCCATAATCACCCCCTAACAACCTGGAGAGAGCACCACAACCATGACATGGAGAATCAATGATTGACAGCTAGAGCCATTTCACACGAAAAATCATACCTTCGAGGATTCGTGTGTGTCAAAGAGTTTGGTGGACGGTTTTTATGTGTTACAATAACCTTAAGGGGATGGCTCTAGCTGCTCAACTACAGGTTTTTTTTCCTAAACCGTCTAATTTATTAAATAAATTATGGCATATCCACACTATGGAAAACTATGCAATCATTAGAAATTATTAATACATGGTAGAAAATACTTGGTACCACAGAAAAAAGCTTGATACTGCATTCTTTTAGCCATAATATGCAACTGAGTAGAACTGTTATAAAACTGTATGCATTGCATATATAAAAAGAACAGAATTACGTATCTATACGAACTGAAACAAGATTGGATATGTATCCTTCAAAATGTTGCATGACTCGATTATACTTTGTGCGTCTCTGTATTTTCTATACTTTCTCCAAAGGACACATTTACTTTATAATTAAAAATGAAAAACTGAAAACCCTACAAGTGAGAAAAAGCTTTCAAACGGATGCATCAAGCATTTCAGCCTGGAAAATTAAGAGTATTTGGGTATTGCAGTTATTTGAGCCAAACTGGAGGCAAGTTTGGTTGGTCTCAAGGCTGGTTTGGACCGTGACTCCAGGCTTACTCAGCCTGCAGTCAGCAGGGATCCTTTCCACACTAGGTAGGAATGTAATTTGGTGCATCCACTGTGGAGAACAGTTTGCAGGTTCCTTAAAAAAAAAAAAAAAAAATAGACGTATCATATGATCTAGTAATCCCACACCTGGGAACATATCCAGACAAAGCTCTATTTGTGTATTCGAAAAGATATACACACCCCAATGTTCATAGCAGTTGTGTTTACAATAGCCAAGACATGTTAACAACCTAAGTGTCCACCAACAGTGGAATGGATGAAGAAGATGTGGCGTGTATATCTATATACAAATCTTACTCAGCCATAAAAAAGTAAAATAAAGCCATTTGCAGCAACATGGATGCTCTGGAGATTATCATCCTGAGTAAGCCAGAAAGACGAACATCATAAAATATCACTTATAAAAGTAATACAAATGAACTTATTTACATAACAGAGAGACACACAGACACAGAAAGTAAACTTATGGTTACCAAAAGGGAAAGGGTGGTGGGGATAAATCCGGAATTTGGGATTAGCAGATGCACACTACTGTATATAAAACAGATAAAGAAGGACCTACTGTATAGTACAGGGAACTACATTCAGTATCTTGAAATGAGCTATGATGGAAAGGAATCTAAGAACCATCTATATCTACACCTGAATCACGTTGCTGTACACCTGAAACATTGTTCATCAACTATACTTCAATTTTTTAAAAAATGTAAAAAAAAAAAAAAGATGGTGGTCAGCGTCTACCACAGAGGTCTCGCTGTCGGGACGATTGCTTGCCAGCATCCGGGTCAGCAGTGTTTCCTCTTTCTAGATCCGAATTTTTATTTAGCCTTCATCTTCTGCTTATTATGAAAGCACATTATTTCATGAAGGGATTACATATGTTTGCGTGAAATGGGCAGCAGAGTAAATCATTACCTGGAGAAGGTGAAGTAAGAAGTGTTCAGTTATGGCCCAAAGATTATCTGGCCTACCCAGGAACAGACCTCAGAACCCAGCACTCATTGTTTCAGTCACTGAAACCCTATCTGAGAAGTCACTTCTATCATCAGTAGGCCAACACACTCACACAGAAGCCTAAGAAACTGAAGGAAGAGTGTTAAACCTGTTAAGTTTTATTTTACCACACAATTATAATCTTTAAAGAGCCTGAATCTGACAAGAATTCATTTAAGAGAATTTTGCCGAGAGTGTAAAACCTATTTAACTTAATCTTACCACACAATCATAATCTTTCAAGAGGTCTAGCTGACAAGAATTTGTTTAAGACAAGTTTGCCAAAGATGCCGCAAACTGTCTCCATTTAGTCATTAAGTAATTCTGTTTTTCTTCCCCTGAAATCTTAGGAAGGAAAAAAAAAAGAAAGAGTACACTTTCAGCAGACTCAATGGTGCTTATGAAAGAAATAGCACAAAGAGTTTCAAAGTGATTTGCAGATTTAGGCTATAGTTGACCACATATCATATATGCTCAGACCCTCTCCACTCTCCAAGTCTTCTGTTAGTACCATTGCTTCCCTTTGCTGACTCTGCTGTAAGAATACTGCTCCCAGAAACAGGAAACACTGCCCAAAGCCCCCTGTGATCCAGAAGACAGCGAGGGGAAGACATAGCCGGGCTCAGATGGAGAAGCAGATCACCAGACTCCTTGTATCCCGGAGGGGGTGGTGCTGTACCCATACTGAGGGTGGAATTGCTTTCCTGACCTGAAATGTTTCTGGCAGTACCATTATCAGAAGATTCACTCAAACTCTTATTTGCAATCATGATATCCTATTCAACAGTGTTTCTGGCTAAGAAACTTCTTGGGTGAAAATGGCTGATGCAAGATTCATCTATGGTCCAGTTGGAAGACAACTTTTACAAGGCTGGAGTGCTGGAGTACTTTGATCTAGAGACCAATATATAGTGCTGTTTCATATTCCCCCAAGAAAATATGGATCTGGAAACCCAAGGGTTAGCAGTAGGAATGGTCCCTCTGCTCATTATTAAAACCATGCATGGAGGGTCTCTTACTGCTCTCACAGCTTTGGGCTAAACTGGTCTAGAGGCACTCAGGAAGGAATGCTTCCACCAGGAAATACAACAATGACTAAATTACATGGGAAAGAGAGACTGCCATCTGGCTATTTCAGGTTTCTCACACTACTGAACCAACAGGTGGAGAAAGGGGTCACTTTGACCCTGGAAGGACTGACTGATCTCAATTGCCAAGGGCAAACTGAGTTGCTTCTATGCAATAAAGGCAAGAGAGCACTACATCGGATTCACTGGAACCCCTTTTAGTATTTCCAGGGCCATAGTACCAATAGCTCCTGGTGACTCAGATGGTAAAGAATCTGCCTGCAATGCAGGAGGTCTGGGTTTGATCCCTGGGCCAGGAAGATTCCCTGGAAAAGGAATGACTACCCACTCCAGTATTCTTGCCTGGAGGGCTACAGTCCATGGGGTTGCAAAGAGTCAGACATGACTGAGCGACTAAACAACAACATAAAACTTACCATTTAACCTTTACTAGGTGTACAATTTAATGGCATTAAGTACATTCACAGTGTTGTGCAACCAGTATCACTATTTCCAGAACTTTCCCATCCTCCCAAATAGAAACTCTGTACTCGTTAAAGGGGAACTTCCCATTCTCTCTTCCCATTCCCCCAGTCCCTGGTAACCACTATGCTACAGTTTACCTCTATGAATTTGCCTATTCCAGGTACCTTAGATAAATGGATTCATATATGTCCCTTTCAGTCTGGCTTACTTCACTCACCATAACATTTCAAAGTTCACTCATGTGGTAGTATGTATCAGAACTTCATTCCTGTTTAAGGCTATGTATTTCATTGCGTGTATGCCCCATATTATTTATCCTTTCATCTGGGGATGGACATCTGGATTGTTTCCAGCTTTTGGCTATTGTGACTAACGCTTCTATGAACATTGGTGCACAAGTATCTGTTTGAATCTCTGCTTTCAATTCCTTTGGGTATATGCAGAGAAACACAACTGCCAGATTCTGCGGTAATTCTATGTTTACTATTTTGAGGAACCACCATACTGCTTTCCAGAGCGGCTGCACCATTTTACATTTCCACCATCAATGCACAAGGCTTCCAGCTTCTCCACATCCTCATCAAACTTTGCTATTTACTGTTTTAACTTTAAAATGATAGCCATCATAATGAATGTGAGGTTCATTACAAACTGTTTTACATGAGGAACTGGTGGCATTAACTTTTTTTTCTAGCTCAGAGATCACCACATGTAAGGACTCACTTCTGCCTTGACATAGGGGACTGCACAGATACTAGCTCTGAGGAGAATTCGATGATGAATGAGGCCAACTCACTTTTGTTGGGGAGAGGGGGGGTATGCCCTTATATGAGAATTGTTAACCTTGTATTAAGCGGAAATACCAAGTTTTAACAGATACAGAATAAAAAAAAGGGGTGAACCCTGAAAGTCCTAGGCTTGTTTTCCCTAAGACCCATTCCTCACTTTTGCTCTGCTCTATATCTGGAGTTAGGGACTGACTCGCTGCAGGCTGGGTTCCAGGTTCTGACCATAGGGGACCCTGATGGGAAACTGAAGGCTAAAGGCAAAGGAGAATCCAGGGCTTTTCTGTTCTTTCCCTCCCCTCTGCCTCAGGTGATGTCTCTAGCAACAGACACATCTCCTTCTTGGTTCTAGCTTCTCCCATGCTTCAATTCCTTTGACTAATCTGTGTTCCAGTAAAAACCTCTTCCCCTTGGCCCTCCACCTAAAGGGAGGCAGTGGCTTCTGTGAGAAGTAGCTCTATGGGTTCTCTTACTGTCCCCTGTTCGACACTCAGATCCTCATTCTCCTATGAAACCAATTCCCTCCATTTAAATCCAACTTGAAGGAATTTAAGGGAATGTCATTGTTTGGTTGGTAAGTTGTGTCTGACTCTTTTGCAACTCCATGGATTGTAACCTGCCTGGCTCCTCTATCCATGGGATTTCCCAGGAAAGAATACTGGGGTGGGTTGCCATTTCCTTCTCCAGTGGATCTTCTCAACTCAGGGATCAAACCTGCATCTCCTGCATTGACAGCCAGATTCTTTACTACTGAACCACCAGGGAAGACCAAGTTAAGGGAATTTTGTTGTTGTTCAGTAGCTCAGTCGTGTCTGACTCTTTGCAACCCCACGGACTGCAGCATGCCAGGCTTCCCTGTCCTTCACCATTTCCCTGAGTTTCCTCAAACTCACGTCCATTGAGTCAGCAATACCATCCAACCATCTCATCTTCTGTTGTCCCCTTCTCCTCCAGCCTTCAATCTTTCCCAGCATTAGGGTCTTTTCTAATGAAAAGGGATTACTTGAAGCGATTTCTGTTTTCTAGGAAAGACCTTGACTTATATTGGACCTAGTAAGATGTCTGACCATATTCAAGCCAGCTGGAAGTTGATTAAATTCTTTGGCATGGGATTAATTAGTTCTGTTGTATAGGTAGAGAAACTGAGAAATGTTAAGATAACCTGTAGAGATCACTTCACTATTATCTGTCAGAGCTTAAACTGATGAAGGCTATAAAAAGGTCAGGTCAGCTACCTAAATTCCTAATAAAACCGAGTGATTCTTATGAGATGTGACAATGACACCTCCATCTATCACTCCTGCTTTTTACAACTGCTCAATCTTCAACACTTTCAAAACCTGTCTAATCTGTCTGTGTCAAAAATAATGGAGGTGGTAACCATTCTGAAGAGTTCTTTACTCAGGTCTTCAAAAACTGCCTTTCTAAAATGATCCTGGCTAAGCCCTCAAAAACAGGAAGGCATAAAACAGCTTAGTTATCGATCACAGCATTTTTTTTCTTCCTAGAAACTGCTAAAACTCATCACTAAGTCTATCCTTCAATGGTCTTCATCAGAGATGATCATGTGAGTAGCTATTTTTCATATTTAATAAGTAATTGCTCCTCTTCAGAAAAGCGTCTCCTCTTTCAGTAATCACAATCAGGGATTTTTCTCATTTGCTTTCTTTGTTTACTGTCTGTCCATGATTTAGAAACTTGCAATACTCTTGATACACTTGCCAAATAAATATATATATGTGTGTGTGTGTGTACACACACACATACAAATATAAGTTTTTTTGGTTACAGGGAAATTGGAGTTTCTGGGTTGCTTACTCAAAGATGTCAGCCAAAGAAATTAATCATGACTGTTATTAAGGTGTGTTGAGGGGGTGACCACCAGTTCATTCCCTGTGCTTTTAAATCACCTTGTTCACTGGGACAAACATAAAACACTAGACTTAAGGAATCATGGTGCTTTAACACTGAGAAGTTGGAAAATAGTCTAAACCAGAAGCCATCATCCTGGCTAGACATTAAAAACTTAACCAGGGAAGTTTAAACAAAATACCTGATGCCAAATTTGACTTGTAGAAATTTTTATTTAATTGGTCACAGGTGGGGCTTGGTCATGGGCATTTTTTTTTTTTTTTGATAAAATTTTTTTAAAACTCAACATTCAAAAAAACAAAGATCATGGCATCTAGTCCCATTACTTCACAGCAAATAGATGGAAAAACACTGGAAACAGTGACAGACTTTATTTTCTTTTTCTTTTTTTTTTAAGTTTTTTATTTTTTAAATTTTAAAATCTTTAATTCTTACATGCGTTCCCAAACATGAACCCCCCTCCCACCTCCCTCCCCAGACTTTATTTTCTAGGGCTCTAAAATCACTGTGGATGGTGACTGTAGCCATGAAATTAAAAGATGCTAGAAGAGTAACTATGAGAGAGCTAGACAGCATATTAAAAAGCAGAGACATCCCTTTGCTGACAAAGGTCCATCTAGTCAAAGTTATGGTTTTTCTAGTAGTCATGTATGGATGTGAGAGTTGGACCATAAAGAAGATCGGGTGCTGAAGAATTGATGCCTTTGAACTGTGGTGTTGGAGAAGGCTCTTGAGAGTCCCTTGACTGCAAGGAGATCCAACCAGTTAATCCTAAAGGAAATAAGTCCTGAACATTCTTTGGAAGGACTGATGCTGAAGCTGAAGCTCCAATACTTCGGCCACCTGATGCAAAGAACTGACTCATTGGAAAAGATCCTGATGCTGGGAAAGATTGAGGGCAGGAGGAAAAGGGGATGACACAGGATTACATGGTTGGATGGTATCACTGACTCAATGGACATGAATTTGAGGCAACTCCAGGAGATGGTGAAGGGCAGGGAAGCCTGGCATGCTGCAGTCCATGGGGTCACAAAGAGTCAGACACAAGTGAACGACTGAACAACATCTGAGATAGAATTCACATACCACAAAATTTACTCACAGTATCAATCATACAATTAGAACATTTTTATCTCCTCCAAAAAAGAAATCAGACTTCTCATTTATTTCCAGCCCCAGCCCCAAGTCACTACTAATCTACTTTCTGCCTTTATAGATCTCCCTATTCTGGACATTCATGTATAATTCCTATTCATATAAATGGAATCATACAATATATCATCTTTTGTGACTGGCTTCTTTTATTTAACATGGTTTCAAGGTTCATCCATACTGAAGCATGCACACTATTTCTTTTATTACCATAAAGTACTGCATTGGGTATGTCATAGATCTGTCCCATTTTATCTGTTCATCACTTGATGGATATTTGGGTGATTTCCATTATTTGGCTATTATGAATAATATTGCTCTAAACATTCACGTCTAAATGGATGTATGTTTCCATTTCTCTCAGGTGTATACACTAGGAATGGAATTGCTAGCTCATACACTAACTCTAACCTTTTGAGAATATGCCAGACTATTTTCCAAAATTTTATATTCTCCCCAATAGTATATAATGGTTCCAATTTTTCACATCCTTGCCAATACTTGTGATTACCAATCTTTATAGTATAGTTATCTTAGTGGACGTGAAGTAGTATCTTTTGGTTTTGATTTGCATTTCCTTGATGGCTAACAATACTGAGCATCTTTTCATATGCTTATTGATCATTTGTGTTATCTCCTTTAGAGAATTGGCAATTCTGACCCTGAGATTAATTTTAATTGGGTTATTTCTTTATTATCAAGCCATGCCTTCTTTATCAGATATTTATTAGGAATCTATGATTACTTAGGCTCTGTCCTAGTTCCTGTGGTGGGTTCAAAGTCCCCTAGAATCATTTCACAGTTCCCTAATATGCCATGACCCAGAGTTTGAAAAATGCTGTGTTAAAATCTGGCTCTGTGAATGTGTTCCTTGACTGTGTCCCCTGAAGATGGCAAACTCCTATGAATCATCTTATAAAGAAACTGAGGCCCATGGCAGGAGATGTGCTCACTTTGCACAGCTGCAGCCATGAGGGAAGCAGAGCTGGTTTTCATTCTTGGCTTACTACTCAGGGCCACAAGCCATGCTGCCTCTCACAAGTTTCAGTCACTCTATCATTTCTCTTTGCCTAGGGATTCACCAAGAGACACAAAAATGGCCTCTTATCATGGAATTGAACTTTCTTGAAGACTCAACTCTCATGCTAAAGTATGTGTGCACATACATGTGCGCATATACACATACAACCAGAATGTAGGTTCAAGAATCAAAGGCTGTTGTTTATACAAGGGCTTAATTTCCAAAATACACAAATATCTCACACAATTCAACAACAAAAAAAGTTTTTTAAATGGGCAGAAGACCTAAATAGACATTTCTCCAAAAAAGATATACAGATGGCCAACAAGCACATTAAAAGATGCTTAACATCTCTAAACATTCAGTTCAATTCAATCGCTCAGTTGTGTCTGACTCTTTGCAACCCCATGAACTGCAGCACACTAGGCCTCCCTGTCCATCACCAACTCCCAGAGTCCACCCAAACCCATGTCCATTGAGTCGGCGATGGCATCCAACCATCTTATCCTCTGTTGTCCCCTTCTCCTCTGGCCCTCAATCCTTCCCAGCATCAGTCTTTTCAAATGAGTCAACTCTTTGCATCAGGTGGCCAAAGTACTGGACTTTTAGCTTCAACATCAGTCCTTCCAATGAACACCCAGGACTGATCTCCTTTAAGATGGACTGGTTAGATCTCCTTGCAGTCCAAGGGACTCTCAACAGTCTTCTCCAATAGCACAATTCAAAAGCATCAATTCCTCGGCACTCAGCTTTCTTTATAGTCCAACTCTCACATCCACACCTGACCACAGGAAAAACCATAGCCTTGACTAGACGGACCTTTGTTAGCAAAGTAATGTCTCTGCTTTTTAATATGCTGTCTAGGTTGGTCATAACTTTCCTTCCAAGGTGTAAGTGTCTTTTAATTTCATGGCTGCAATCACCATGTGCAGTGATTTTGGAGCCCAGGAAAATAAAGTCAGCCACTGTTTCCCCATCTATTTGCCACGAAATGATGGCATTAGAGAAATAGAAATCAAAACTACAATGAGGTATCACCTCACACATGTCAAAATGACCTGAATCATAAAAAGTTTACAAATAATAGTGCTGGAGAGGGTGTGGAGAAATGGAAGCCCTCCTGTACTGCTGGTAGGAATGTAAATTGGTACAACCACTATAGAAAGCAGTATGGAGATTCCTCCCAAAATTAAAAATAGACCCAGAATATTTTAAAAATTAAAAATATGACCCAGAAATCCTACTCCTGGGCATATATCCGGAGAAAATTCTTAATTTGAAAAAATACATGCACCTCAGTGTTCACTGCAGCACTGTCCTCAATAGCCAAGACATGAAAGCTACCTGACAATGACTGCATAAAGAAGACGTGGTGCATATATACAATGGAATACTACTCACCCATAAAAAAGAATGAAACAACGCCATTTGCAGCAATCTGGATGGACCTAGAGTTTACCATATTAAGTAAGTCAGAAAGAGAAAGATAAATGCCATCTGATAATATCACTTATATGTGGAATCTAAAGCGTGACACAAATGGTGTACGAAACAAGACTTAGAGGACAGAACTATGATGGCCAAGTGGAAGAGAGTGTTGGAGGAAGGATGGGTTGAGAGTTTGGCATTAGCAGATGCAACTATTATACACAGAATGGATAAGCAACAAGGATCTAATGTATAGCATGGGGAGCTATATATTCAGTTCAATATCCTGTGATAAACCATAATGGAAAAGAATATGAAAAAGAATGTATATACAGCTGAATCACTTTGCTGTACAGCAGAAATTGACACAACATTGCCAATCAACTAAACGTCAATAAAATCATATTTTTTAAAGGTTGGCATCTATAGATGAGGATGGAGTGAGGGAACCTGGCTAAAGACATAGAGAGAACTAGGACAGGAAGTCATAGCTGAGTCTCAGGCTTTTCTCCACATTCTGTACCCCTGTTTTTGATCCCAAGTAGATGAGGAAACTGATATATCAGTGTGTGAAGTCAGTGAAAATTTCCATGAAAACGGGTACTAGGTAACAGCGAGAAAATGATGAATTGCAAAGTAGCGCATTATTTTCAAGCTGATGGCACCGCTCAGAGTTTTGATATAGACTCAACTTGGAATAAAGTTGCACGGGAAATGCTCTGTTAGCTTGGAACACGAATGCATCTCTCTTTAGCCAAGCCACTCAAATAAGCCTGGTTACTTTGCTGTTTTCTTTGCAGGCTGTTGTCAAGAAACATGGGATATACACAATAAGGTACCCATTTATTTTATTTTATTTTATTCTGTAGGTGCTGTGATTTCCAGAGGTGTGCAGTTTTTCCACCAGGAGCCACTGTAAGTTATGCATTCCTATAAACAACAATAGATGTCCATAGAACATCTCTTGGAAAATAATATGCCGGGAGCCAGTGTGAGGAATCCCGCCCGTGACAAGGTCATGAGGAAGGAAGCTGACATACGCAAGGCGTGCTCAGACTTCAGGGACCCCTCTGGAAATTCCTAAGCATGTACCCCAACAAAAATCTGCCGGCTTTTGTGGTCTGCTTTTCCACTCTTCTGACATTTTCTGGAAAAAGTCAATTCAGGGCTTTAGTCTTCTGCATTTGAAAGAGTGTTTCAATCCAAAAACCCTCTGATGGCTTTCTAGCCTGCCTGCAGGACTCGTACAGCTGCGCATGTGATTGTTTGAGGCCTCCTGACCGCAGGAGGCACAGGAAGCTTAAAACATCCTAGGAATGTAGGAGCTTCCGAGGAGTCAAAATCTTTAGAATAGGACTGATTAAAAGTTTCATTTTTTGGGTCAATGCTTGCTGCCAAATTTTCATATCCTTTATTTTTAGATATAGTTGGTATATAGAAAAACAAGTAGTAGACCTGGTATTAGCAACATTAGATCTTTGAGTTAAGTACCTTCTTTGTTATATCCCACTGCACCTTTGTTCTATAGAGATGTAACTTTAATGCTTTAAGGAGATGCAGATTAAAGAAAAACACTTCAGGGGAAACAAAATTAACATTCATTAAGGAAGAGAGCCAAAAAGTGTTAACAAGCCTCTTGGCCAGAAGATAATGTAAATCACCTGAGACCTTTTGTATACAAAATGATATACGGAAAGAATCTGGGTTGCGAATGCTACATAATTTTGTATTACCCATTGATCTCCGTGTTTTATCAAAAGTATAAAAGGCCTTCTGAACAATAAAGGAGGGGGGCCGGGGGCCAGGGGCCAGTTTCTCGGACCAGTTTCTCGAACTAGTCTCTCGGCCTGGTTTCTTGGGACTCTGGCTCCCCCCGTGTCTCTCTCTCTTTCTTCTTCTCTCCCCTTCCCTCTTTCTGCTCTTTACTTTAACTTCAGGCTGAATCTCCACCTGGGGCGCGGAGGCTCGCCAGGTCTACTCACTTGCCCTGGCTGTTAAGACCCGCACGAAAGGGAGCTTAAGGCGAGGCACCCTTAGATATTCAAGCGGGCGCCGGTGGCCCAACGTAGATGGTGCAAATTCCTTGTCTGGAATTTTATTGGCCTTCCGCGTAAACCAAGCTATTCAGCCCTCTTCCTCCACTTAATCTTACTACACTATAGTTTCTTAATCTAATCTTACATTAATAAACAAACAAGTCTTTCCACGCCAACGCCGTCCACCCTTCGAATTCCCTGCATCCACCGGGGCTGGACCCAGGCAATAATATTTTTAAAAGAATACATATATATGTATGTACAACTGAATCTGTACATACTACATCTGTACAACTATATCTGTACACTTTGCTGTACAACAGGAATCAACACTGTACCTCATACTTCAATAAAAAGAAAAAAGAACATTTCTTAAGCTTCAAAATAGATAATCAATACATAAGATTAAAATAACCAATTACTTATTGTTAATTGAACATATACTCTGGTTTTTCAACTACCAAGAATGATGACAGATTTAAAAGTCAAAATTTATATAGCATTGAACTTCCTCATCAACTATTTCAGCTTATTGAAGATTCTGGTTATTTCTCCAATTGCCATACAATTTCCTTTGGAAAAAAAAATTTACATCTGTTCAGAGCAGAGACATTAAACAGCTGATTTCAAGCAATGGCAATGATTCGAGAACTAAGCAACTAAGTGTTGTGTTTTGAAGGTAGCTTTCTGGGGAAGGGATTAGGGAACTGCTGGGGGGTTTGGAGGAAGACAGAGAGAGGGGAACCTCAAGGTCAAAGTAAACTACTACAGAGAAGAGTAAAGCTTTGCATAAAATTAGCAGAAAAATATAGACAGACTCTTTTTTTTTTTTTCAGGGATACAGAAAGAATGACTGTATTTGTGGAGAACTGGTGAACTGGTAGTAAATAATAACAGGGTTTGAGGATGTGTGGAAAAAAATTTTAAACCAATAAAAATTTAAAAGCTCAGTACTAATTACTCATGGTTAAATAGCCAATAATGATGAGCAGTGATCCCCTGTCCGACCCCTTCTCACCTTAGACTTTCGTCCCAGAAAGAAGCACTTACAACTTAAAAACAAAAAAAAATTCTGTTTCTAATTCTTTCAGTGTTACATCCATCTTTTTATATAATCTGTGTAAAACACTACTCACTGATATATACATTTTATGAATGTATGAGGTGAGGACATGATTGGTAAGGCATTAGCTTATTTATGTCCCCTCTGGCAACTCCCTGATTATACCAATTTCCCCTTCAGAGTGCAGTTATGTTATTATTTTTAGTTTTTCTATTGTTCTCTTTTACAATATATTTATATATTATCTTTGCCTCTAGCAGCTGTACTCACCATGCTCTAAGTTCTTATTTAAGTCCCCCATAGACTGTGAGCTCCTAACCTAGGAGGGATTGCAGGGTGGGATGAAGAAAGGGAGTGGGTTACAGGAGAGAGATGCTGGAGGAGTTCATACTTCAGCTGTATCTTGAGAGCTGAATGGGACAGGCACAGGAAGCAGGGGTGGAATGAGCAGGAAGAGGAATGGACATGGGCAAAGACATGGAGGAAAGAGCATGGTAGACTGGGAACCTGAAAAGGTTCAGTAAGACGGGGTGAGAAGGCCAGGAGTCCTTCATCATCTGGCAGGGAATTAACCCTGCAGCAGAGAGCAGCTACCAGCAGAGATGGTCTTGGACTATCTCATTCATGTTTGCCCCTGTCTTAGGAACACCTCTTCCTGCTCCTACCCCAGAGAGATAACAGGTATCCTGCCCACCAACACAATGGCACAAACATCATTCTCAGCTTCACTTTCTGAAGGGCTGAGTAAGACTAAATTGGAAGGATTAACTTTTAAATTTTATTAAGACTCCAGATGAGAGAAAGAGGGATGGTATTAAATGTGTATCTACGTAAAAAAAAAAAAAAAGTTAAATAATTGAATGATCTAAAATGAAACAAAAAATAAAATGCAAAAATATTGTTAGTGACTTTTTAATGGTACTAATAGATAATCAAAATCCTCAAATAACTGTCTCAAAAGATTAGCATTTATGCACTGTATAGAGGAGATCTACTTTTTTTTTTCATTTACTGCCAATCTTATGCTAACAAGAGCCATATCATTTTGATATAATAACAAGTGCCTAATTCAATCATCTTGAACATTAATTGATATGTTTGTAGCTGAGCCGCCAGTTAATTACCTGTCCTTTTTGTTTAATTTTGAGATTTAAGTCTGCTTCTCATCCGGTCTTGTCTGTCTGTGTCCTACATACATCTATGACCTTCATTTTGTATTATCGAGAGAAAAAAAAAATTCTTGCAAAGCATTTTCTACTCCTGTACTTATTTAACATTCATATTTTCTGATTCATCTTTCTTTTTATAATTATATTTTTAAAGTCATATTAAGTCTTCACAGATAGTAGAATAAATGTCTCTCTTCTAATGAACATTTTGTTTGAGTTAAATAAAGTCTTTTTCCCCCTCTGCATCAGATCTTTTATTTATTCTTTCAGATTTATCTAAAGATTCTTCAACAGCTATAGTAATCAAGAACCTTTTAAGTCATTGCTTGTATTATGTTGAGAACCTTGACATTTCCACGTGGAATTTTTCTGAAACGTATTTGTGTTCTATTTTATTAATACTGATACTTGCTTATATCTAAACACATTCCTAGGCCTACAAGATTTCTACTAAAATTAATTGTTTAATTTCAGCAGGATGAAGAAAGTAAAGAGGTGTGAAGACGAAGACAAACCCCCAAATAAAACAAAAATGATTAATTAATGGCAGTGCTGAGGACTAGAACTCAGACCTATGAGCTTCCAAACGGAATAAGCTTTTGGGAGGCCACTGAAAGTATTTTCTTGCAATTAAGGCAACTGGCACATCATTCTTCAGGTCAGTTCAGTTCAGTCGCTCAGTCGTGTCCGACTCTTTGCGACCCCATGAACTAACTGCAGCACGCCAGGCCTCCCTGTGCATCAACAACTCCCAGAGTTCACTGACACTCACGTCCATCAAGTCAGTGATGCCATCCGGCCATCTCATCCTCTGTCGCCCCCTTCTCCTCCTGCCCCCAATCCCTCCCAGCATCAGAGTCATTTTCAATGAGTCAACTCTTCTCATGAGGTGGCCAAAGTATTGGAGTTTCAGCTTCAGCATCAGTCCTTCCAAAGCACACCCAGGACTCATCTCCTTCAGAATGGACTGGTTGGATACCTTGCAGTCCAAGGGACTCTCAAGAGTCTTCTCCAACACCACAGTTCAAAAGCATCAATTCTTCAGCACTCAGCTTTCTTCACAGTACAACTTTCACATCCATACATGACCACTGGAAAAACCATAGCCTTGACTAGATGGACCTTTGTTGGCAAAGTTATGTCTCTGCTTTTGAATATGCTATCTAGGTTGGTCATAACTTTTCTTCCAAGGAGTAAGCGTCTTTTAACTTTATGGCTGCAATCACCATCTGTAGTGATTTTGGAGCCCAGAAAAATAAAGTCTGACACTGTTTCCCCATCTATTTCCCATGCAGTGACAAGACCGGATGCCATGATCTTCGTTTTCTGAATGCTGAGCTTTAAGCCAACTTTTTCACTCTCCTCTTTCACTTTCCTCAAGAGGCTCTTTAGTTCCTCTTCACTTTCTGCCATAAGGGTGGTGTCATCTGCATATCTGAGGTTATTGATATTTCTCCCAGAAATCTTGATTCCAGCTTGTGCTTCTTCCAGCCCAGCATTTCTCATGATATACTCTGCATATAAGTTAAATACGCAGGGTGACAATAGACAGCCTTGACGTACTCCTTTTCCTATTTGGAACCAGTCTGTTGTTCCATGTCCAGTTCTAACTGTTGCTTCCTGACCTGCATATAGGTTTCTCAAGAGGCAGGTCAGGTGGTCTGGTATTCCCATCTCTTTCAGAATTTTCCACAGTTTATTGTGATCCACACAGTCAAAGGCTTTGGCATAGTCAATAAAGCAAAAATAGATATTTTTCTGGAACTCTCTTGCTTTTCCATGATCCAGTGGATGTTGGCAATTTGATCTCTGGTTCCTCTGCCTTTTCTAAAAGCAGCTTGAACATCTGGAAGTTCACGGTTCAGGTATTGCTGAAATCTGGCTTGGAGAATTTTGACCATTACTTTACTAGCGTGTGAAATGAGTGCAATTGTGCAGTAGTTTGAGCATTCTTTGGCATTGCCTTTCTTTGGGATTGGAATGAAAGTTGATCTTTTCCGGTCCTGTGGCCACTGCTGAGTTTTCCAAATTTGCTGGCATATTGAGTGCAGCACTTTCACAGCATCATCTTTCAGGATTTGAAATAGCTCAACTGGAATTCCATCACCTCCACTTGCTTTTTTCGTAGTGATGCTTCCTAAGGGCCACTTGACTTCACATTCCAGGATGTCTGGCTCTAGTTGAGTGATCACACCATCATGATTATCTGGGTCATGAAGATCTTTTTTGTATAGTTCTTCTGTATGTTCTTGCTACCTCTTCTTATTATCTTCTGCTTCTGTTAGGTCCAGACCATTTCTGTCCTTTATCGAGCCCATCTTTGCATGAAATGTTCCTTTGCTATCTCTAATCTTTCCCATTCTGTTGTTTTCCTGTATTTCTTTGCACTGATCACTGAGGAAGGCTTTCGTATCCTTCCTTGCTATTCTTTGGAACTCTGCATTCAGATGCTTATATCTTTCCTTTTCTCCTTTGCTTTTTGCTTCTCTTCTTTTCACAGCTATTTGTAAGGCCTCCCCAGACAGCCATCTTGCTTTTTTGCATTTCTTTTCCATGGGGATGGTCTTGATCCCTGTCTCCTGTACAATGTCATGAACCTCATTCCATAGTTCATCAGGCACTCTATCAGATCTAGGCCCTTAAATCTATTTCTCACTTCCACTGTATGATCATAAGGAATTTGATTTAGGTCATACTTGAATCGTCTAGTGGTTTTCCCTACTTTCTTCAATTCAGGTCTGTATTTGGCAATAAGGAGTTCATGATCTGAGCCACAGTCTGCTTGTTTTTGCTGACTTTAGAGCTTCTCCATCTTTGGCTGCAAAGAATATAATCAATCTGATTTTGGTGTTGACCATCTGGTGATGTCCACGTGTAAAGTCTTCTCTTGTGTTGTTGGAAGAGGGTGTTTGCTATGATCAGTGTGTTTTCTTGGTAAAACTCTATTAGCCTTTGCCCTGCTTCATTCCATATTCCAAGGCCAAATTTGCCTGTTACTCCAGGTGTTTCTTGACTTCCTACTTTTGCATTCCAGTCCCCTATAATGAAAAGGACATCTTTTATGGGTGTTAGCTCTAAAATGTTTTTGAGGTCTTCAAAGAACTGTTCAACTTCAGCTTCTTCAGCGTTACTGGTTGGGGCATGGTTGGTTATCTGTGATATTGAATGGTTTGCTTTGGAAACGAACAGAGATCATTCTGTCATTATTTATTTATTTATTTTTTTAATTTAATAAAGTTTTGTTTTTCAAAATGTACAGCTGGTGGGACCTGTTCATGCATCTTCACCAGCAGCTGGGGCATCTCCACCCTTGGTGTTTCTGGTGTAAATCACTTGAGCTCTGTGCTTTGAAACCAGTTTAATAAGTCCTCTACTAAGGAGTTCCTGAAGGGCTGCTCTGGCCAGGCAACCACAAACCACAGCTGGAGTTACAAGCTTATAGTTGGGAACTTCTTTACAGAGTTTGTCATATGTTGCTTTGTCAAACAAGACTAGGTTATTGAGCTTGTCCCAAACTTTGCCTTTGGACCACTTCTTTTTTTTGGCCTTGCCCCCAGATTTGTTCACTGGATCTTTTGTCTTTCTTGGCCGACTTTCCAGCATCTTTCTTCTTCTTGTCGTCCTTGGGCGGCATAGCGAAGCCCGGAGAGCAGCTACAACCACTGCCGCCTTGCTAAGATGTCGGACAAAAAGGCCATTCTGTCATTTTTCAGACTGTATCCAAGTATTGCATTTCAGACTCTTTTGTTGACCATGATGGCTACTCCATTTCTTTTGAGGGATTCCTGCTCGCAGTAGTAGATATAATGGTCATGTGAGTTAAATTCACCCATTCCAGTCCACTTTAGTTTGCTGATTCCTAGAATGTGGACGTTCACTCTTGCCATCTCTTGTTTGACCACTTCCAATTTGCCTTGATTCATGGACCTGACATTCCGGGTACCTATGCAATATTGCTTTTTACAGCATTGGATCTTGCTTCTATCACCAGTCACATCCACAACTGGGTATTGTTTTTGTTTTGGCTCTATCCTTTCATTCTTTCTGGAGTTATTTCTCCACTGATCTCCAGCGGCATATTGGACATGCTACCAAGTAGCATATTGGGCACCTACCATTCTTCACATTTCATTTTTTTCATTTGAAGAGTGAATGAGGGCTTCCCCGGTTAAAGGGCTTGGCTCAGTGGTGAAGAATCCACCTGCCAATACAGGAGACACAGGTTTAATCCCTGGTCCAGGGAGATTCCACATGCCTTGGAGCAAATAAGCCTGTGCATCACAACTTTTGAGCCTATGCTCTGGAGTCTGGGAGCCAGAACTACTGAAGCCCACATGTTATAATTACTGAAGCCCATGTGCCCTAGCGGAGAAGGCAATGGCACCCCACTCCAGTACTCTTGGCTGGAAAATCCCATGGACAGAGGAGCCTGGAAGACTGCTGTCTACGGGGTTGCACAGAGTCAGACACGACTGAAGTAACGCAGCAGCAGCAGCAGCAGCAGCAGCAGCAGCAGCAGCAGCAGCAGCAGCAGCAGCAGCAGCAGCAGCAGCAGCAGCAGCAGCAGCAGCTGCCTGCCCTAGAGTCCATGCTCTGCAATGAGAAGGCGCTGCAATGAGAAGCCTGCACACCACAACTAGAGAGTAGCTCCTCACTGCAGCTAGAGAAGAGCCAGGCAGCAAGGGAGACCCAGCACAGCCAGAGATAAACAGATAAACAACATGATTTTTGAGAAAAGAGTGAGTGATCACGCCTATTTCTAAATTCATTTTCACTCATTCAGCATTTATTGAGGGTCTATGAAGTACTAGCAGGGTCCATGGAAAGTAAAAGTACAAACCTGTTTTCTGCTTTTATTCTGATTCTTTCATTAAGCATCTAATATAGAACTCATGCCAAATAAAATCTTTGGAATTGTCTTGCTCTTTGAGAAGAATATTTGGAACCAAAACTGCTGTTCTTTAAGCACTGAGTTCATACAGCTCATAAAATAACAAAAATCAGTCTTAATAAACATATCACTCATTTGATTCTCCAGATGAAATAGCTATCTTCTAAATAAAAATAACTAAAAATCTCCTTTCATTTTCTCTTCCTTGTTCAGGTCTGTATCACACATTATCTGAAACCAACATAATCTGCTTTATATCATTTTAATACTGTCATCCCCTTTGTATCCTTCTTTTTTCCAACAATGATTGCTTTTCCTTGATGAGGCAAACATATGATTCAGAGGGAAGTAAGACAATCAGTTTTAAAGCATGTACATTCCTGGTATCATTATCCTGTCTTTCCCTCAAACAGTTGGATATTCTGTTAATAACCTGTTACTGAAAGGTGAAAAATGGGCAAAAATATAATACACAAAATGCAATTAATTCTAATAATAATGAAGGGTAAGAGTACCTGTATGATAAATTTCTGCAACAAAGTGTGTGTGTTAGTCACTCAGTTGTGTCCAACTCTTTGAGACCCCATGAATTATAGCCAACCAGGCTCCTCTGTACATGGAATTCTCTAGGGGAAAATACTGGAATGGGTTGCCTTTCCCTGCTCCAGGAGATCTTCCCGACCCAGGGACCGAACCCACATCTCCTGCATTATAAGCAGATCCTTTACCATCTGAGCCACCAGGGAAACCCATTAGCAAATAACTATTAAAATATCAGTCAAGATTATGATGGTCAATGAAAATGAAGGCATAACTCAAATGCCCAAAAGTAAACTTCTTGGCCAACTTAAGTCTGGATGGTCACTGAGTGCTAGTTCTGGGAACAGGACTACCTGGGCTCAAGTTCTAGCTTTGTCAACTTAATGGCTCTGCACATTTGGGAGCAGTTATTATTTCAGTTCTCTGCACCTCAGTTTCCTTATCTGTTGAATGAGAGTAAAAGTGCCTGTAAATCACAGTCCCTGGAATTCTCCAGGCCAGAATACTGGAGTGGGTAGCCTTTCCCTTCTCCAGGGGATCTTCCCAACCCAGGGATCAAACCCAGGTCTCCTGAATTGCAGGTGGATTTTTTTACCAGCTGAGCCACCAGGGAAGCCCTATTCAGTGCCACACACTGTCAACTCTGATTGTTGTAATAGATTAAACAATTTCATAGAAACTTGATGCTTTATCACTCATTCTGCTTCATGCTGGAGTTCCAGAACAATTTTTAGGTTTTATATATTCTTTAACTTTTATTATTTGAATACTCTTTTCCTGGTCAAGTGGAGAAGAGAATGGCAATCCACTTCAGTATTCTTGCTTGGAGAATTCCATGGACAGAGGAGTCTGGTGGGCTACAGTCCACAGGGTCATAAAGAGTCTGACACGACTGAGTGACTAACACTTTTCCTGGTCAAGATAGATGTCAATTACATCCTTCCACTTTAGGATTTTCAAACCTGGCTCTAGAGAAATGATTTTTATTCTTTGAAATTATGGGGTCCTGAGTGAAATGGGTGTAACAGATTATGGGGGATAGCCTCTAATACATAGGTCCTCCCCACCCCTTTACTTCTTCCAACACCTCCTCTCTTCTGTTAATTACATCTCCAGAAAGCAGGACTGCTTTTATCAGTGGCTATCCACTGATATCAAAAGGATAACTATATACATATATAAGACAGGTACAAAGACAATGGGCTAGAAAGCCTGCTTTCAGCTACTTTGGGAACAAAAGGATATTTGCTATATTTCGTTTTTCTATTAAGGCCCTGGCCTGACCTATTTTCCCCCCTTTATTCAAAGTTAAGCCAGGAAATAATACATTTTATTATTTTTTTTAGTTAAAAAACGAGAATAGAAAAGGGCCTCATTTAGTAATGAGGGGAACATAACCTTTATTCAATGCAAAGGGCACTGGAGTCTATATTCATCCAGGTGCCAAATAGCCCTCTAAGCTTTAAAAACTAATTACAGGAGGAGAGTGTGATTTTTCAGTCTTTTTGGCTCATGCCACGCTCCTGTGGTACTCTAATGTGCTAAATCAAGGCTCTGTCAACTCTACCACATTGGAATATCAATGAAGAATGTCCCCTCCACTTACCTTTGGTTTCAGGATAGAGAATGTGATAGATTAAAAGAAAAGAATCAATCACATATAAAGCAAAATAGGCATAAAAAATTATTTTTCTTCTGTTAAAGCAAACAGAATGAATGTGTTTTCAACCCATGTCTATTTGCATGCAAAAACATGAACAAATATCTAAGGCATCTCGTTCAGCAAAATAAACCAGATAATATGGAAAAATTTACATAAAATTCAAGCCCAGGCAAAACTAAACAACGGTGATTAAAGTCAGAACAATGGTTACCTTGAGATAACCTTCTGGGTACAAGAAAAGTTTTGTATTTTGATCTGGGAGGTGGTTACATGAGTAAAATAACACGTAACATTTCACTGAGTTATACACCTAAGATTAACATCTTACTTCATGGATGTAATCATTCACCAAAAATTTTAAAAGTATGTATAATTTGTTTTGCCTTCAAATTTAAGATGGAATGTAACAATTTAAATCACACACAGAAAAGAACAAAGCCAAGAACTAAATTCTAGCTCTTTTAAATCAGACATATGAGGTAGTATAGGGAGGCTCATCTCTTGATTAGCATTCTCTATTTCTAAATAGGGCTAGAAACCCTTCCCTTTAAGCTTTTGAAGACAACTAATAAAACTGATTGAGGGGGAAGGAGGCTTCAGAGGGAGGGGATATATGTATATATACAGCTGATTCACTTTGTTGTACAGCAGAAATTAACGTAACATTGTAAAGGAATTATACTCCAATAAAAAAATTTGATTGAGAGGGCAAGCTCTTACTACCACTTTGGGAAACTATTTGGCAGTGTGCACGACAATTGAACATATGCATATACTATGACCAGCAATTTGAATCCTACAATATAAGCAATAAACAAACATATATACACATGATTACCAAGAGAGGTAGAGTAGAATATACAAAGAAGCACCACTTGTAACAGTTTCAAATTAGAAACTACCCAGGTGTTCCCAACAGGAGTAAAATGAATGAGTGCATATATACACACATACACATTCAAATAATACAATATTAAAAAAATACTTGTGGTGTATTCACATTCATTGCTTTTCAGTTGCTAAGTCATGTCTGGCTCTTTGCAACCGTATAGGCTGCACATGATGAAATACAATATAGAGTACAGAGTAATAAGGATCTATACACAAGAATATGGATGAATTTTGTCAACATAATGTGGAACAAATGGAGCCAGTCATAAAATATATAACTGCATGATTCCATTAAAAAAAAAACAACAAAATAGATTAAACTAATCTAGGTACTTGAAGGTAAGATACAGGTAACTTTTAAAGAGGTGACTAGTGACCAGGAGGAACTGTAAAGCTCACTATCGTTTTGTTCTGTTTCTTGCTATTATTCTGTTTCTTTTTTTTTAATTTTTATTTTTACTTTATTTTACTTTAAAATACTGTATTGGTTTTGCCATACATTGACATGAATCCACCATGGGTGTACATGCGTTCCCAAACATGAACCCCCACCCACCTCCCTCCCCATAACATCTCTCTGGGTCATCCCCATGCACCAGCCCCAAGCATGCTGTATCCTGCATCGGACATAGACTGGTGATTCGATTCTTACATGACAGTATACATGTTTCAATGCCATTCTCCCAAATCATCCCACCCTCTCCCTCTCCTACAGAGTCCAAAAGTCCGCTATACACATCTGTGTCTTTTTTGCTGTCTTGCATACAGGGTCATCATTGCCATCTTTCTAAATTCCATATATATGTGTTAGTATACTGTATTGGTGTTTTTCTTTCTGGCTTACTTCACTCTGTATAATTGGCTCCAGTTTCATCCATCTCATCAGAACTGATTCAAATGTATTCTTTTTAATGGCTGTGTAATACTCCATTGTGTATATGTACCACAGCTTTCTTATCCATTCATCTGCTGATGGACATCTAGGTTGTTTCCATGTCCTGGCTATTATAAACAGTGCTGTGATGAATATTGGGGTACATGTGTCTGTTTCAATTCTGGTTTCCTCAGTGCGTATGCCCAGCAGTGGGATTGCTGGGTCATAGGGCAGTTCTATTTGCAATTTTTTAAGGAATCTCCACACTGTTCTCCATAGCGGCTGTACTAGTTTGCATTCCCACCAACAGTGTGGGAGGGTTCCCTTTTCTCCACACCCTCTCCAGCATTTATTGCTTGCAGATTTTTGGATCGCAGACATTCTGACTGGTGTGAAGTGTTACCTCATTGTGGTTTTGATTTGCATTTCTCTAATAATGAGTGATGTTGAGCATCTTTTCATGTGTTTGTTAGCCATCCGTATGTCTTCTTTGGAGAAATGTCTATTTAGTTCTTTGGCCCATTTTTTGATTGGGTCGTTTATTTTTCTGGAATTGAGCTGCATAAGTTGCTTGTATATTTTTGAGATTAGTTGTTTGTCAGTTGCTTCATTTGCTATTATTTTCTCCCATTCAGAAGGCCGTCTTTTCACCTTGCTTATATTTTCCTTTGTTGTGCAGAAGCTTTTAATTTTAATTAGATCCCATTTGTTTATTTTTTCTTTTATTTCCAGAATTCTGGGAGGTGGATCATACTTGATCTGGATACTGCTTACACAATGAAAAGTACGAAAATTTGCCAAACTGTGCCTTTGACATGTGCACGTGTAAACTATAGGCAATATAAGCAGAGAGATGAAAACTCTAAGAAAGAATCATAAGGAAATGATAGAAATCAAACACTCCATAACAGAAATGAAGAATGCTTTTAATGGTCTTATTTAATAGACTGGACATAACCAAGGAAAGAATCAATGAGTTTTAAGAAATGTCAATAAAAATTTCCAAAAGCCAAATCCAAAGACAAAGAATAAAAAGACAGAACAGAATATCCAAGAACAGAGGAACAATTTAAAAAGGTATAATGTATGTTTGGGCATACAAGAAGGAAAAGAAAGAGAAAAAAAAAAAGAATTTAAACAATAATGACTGAGAATTTCCCCAAACCAATGACACCCATTGAATCACCATGATCCATGAAGCTCAGAGATGACCACCATGAAAAACACACACACATACAAGATTTGAATAGTGCAAAATCAAAAACAAAGAAAGGAACTTTGCAAGAAGCCAGAGGAAAAAATTACCTTACTCACAGAAAAACAAGGATAAAAATCACATTGGACTTTTCTTCAAAAACCATAAAGCAAGAATAGTGAAGTGAAATACTTAAAAGTGCTAGAAGATTTATCAACCTAGAAATTTGAACCCTGTGAAATTATTCTTCAAAAGTGAGGGAAAAATAAACACTTTTTCCAACAAAAATTGAAGGAATTTGTCTTCAATAGACCTGCCTTATAAGAAATGCTAAAAGAAGTTCTTTAGGAAGAAAGGAAATATAGGTTAGAAACTTGGACCTACGTTTAAAAAGGAAGATAACTAAAGAAGGAATAATTGAAGGTAAATAAAGCCTTTTATTTCTCTTTTTCTTAATTGATCTACAGGTAACAGTTTGTTCAAAATAATAATAGCAACATTATATACAGTGACTATAGTTTATGGATAAATAGAATAAATGGCAGCAATGTTACAAGGGATGGGAGGAAAGAATTAAGACTACTCTGTTATAACATACTTTTGTTAGTCCCAAATGTATGTTGCAAACTCTAGTGCAATCTCTAAAAAAGCAAAAAATAAATAAAACAAATATATACACTAAGGTGATACAGCAGAATTATACAAAAACACTCAAAACCAGACATCAGAAAAGCACAGTCCACTTTTTAAAAAATCATTAATTTTGATTTTGTTGAAACTAAAAATTTCTGTTCTATGATTTCTGTTCTATGAAAGGCTCTCACTGAAAGTTTTTGTAAACACCTGTCAACTAAAGACCACACACACACACACACACACACACACACACACACACACACTTCCCTGGTGGTTAAGTGGATCTGACTGCAATGCAGGAGATCCTGCCTGGAGAATCCCAAGTACAGAGGAGCCTGGTGGGCTACAGTCCATAGGGTCACAGAGTCGAACACAACTGATGTGACTAAGCCGCAGTCACTGCTTTAATAAATTCTTATTTATTAAATAAAAAATGAGATGATGCTAAACATCATATGTCATGAGGGAAATACAAATGAAAACAATGAGATCACCAGACATTGATAAGAATGTAATGTATCAAATCTGAAACACTGACACCACCATATGCTGGCGAGGATATGGAGCAGTGGGAACCCCCATTTCCTGTTGGTGGGAATGCAGGAGGGGACTGCTACTTTGGAACAGTCTTGCAATTTCTTACAAAACTAAACATACTCTTGTCATACAATCTAACAGCCACATTTTTCGGTATTTACCCAAATGAGCGGAAAAAAGAGCTATCAAGCCACAAAATGACAGAGAAGAACCTTAAGTGCATAGGGCTAAGCAAAAGAAGCGAATACGAAAAGGCTACATACTGTATGATTCCAACTATACGACATTCTGGAAAAGGCAAAACTACAGAGACAGAAAAGAAAACAGGGGTTGCCAGGGTTGGAGGAGAGAAGGGCTGGATGAACAGGAGGAGCATAGAGGATTTTTAGGGCAGAGAACCTATTATTCTTAGTGAAACTGAAATTTACTTTAACCAGTGAATGCATACAATCACTAGACATTTCTCAACTCTTAAAATGTACAAGACAAAGACTGAACCCCAATGTGAACTACAGACTTCAGTTGATAATATCAGCTTACCAGTTTTAACAAATGTAGCTCATTGATGCAAAGTATTAAAAGTAGAGGAAACTGGGGGTAAGGGGGGGTGAGGGGTCACATGGGAACTATGCATCTTCCACTCAATATTTTTAACAAACCTAAAACTGCTCCCTTATACAAATAAAAATCTATTAATTAAAAAAATACACATATATTCATATATATGTGTATTTTCTTGTATCATATATATGTTTTCTTATATCAATGTAACTAGCTGACAAGTTTTTCTGAGATAATGTGAAATAATAAGGAAGAAAACATAAATTGTTGTTGTTCAGTTGCTAAGTTGTGTCCAACTCTTTGCAACCCCACGAACTGTAGCACACCAGACTTAACTATAAGAACCTTTGTCAGCAAAGTGATGACTCTGCTTTTTAACACACTGTCTAGCTTTGTTATAGCTATTCTTCCAAAGAGCAAGCATCTTTTAATTTCTTGGCTGCAGTCACCATGTGCATTGATTTTGGAGCCCCAGAAAATGAAATCTGACAGTTTCCTCATTTTCCCCATCCCTTTGCCATGAAGTGATAGGACTGGATACCATGATCTTAGTTTTCTGAATGTTGAGTTTTAAGTCAGCTTTTTCATTCTCCTCTTTCACTTTCATCAAGAGGCATTATGTTAAATTATGGATGAACTTTCGAGTCTCATGATTTTGAGAAAGTTTTAAATGGCACTATAGCAATTTTTCATAATAAAATAGTAAAGATATGGCACCACAATATACAAATACAGTTAACTTCATGAAGAGTGAAGGTCTATTTATCTACAGTTGCAGCCCACATTCTGAGAAGGAGACAAGCTCACAGCTCTGTGATGAGTTAAAAGTAAAATACTGGTCACTACTTCTTTTATTCTTTTTCTGATCTTTGCTTCTTTCAAGTGCTTTTACTTTATTTTATTACTATTTATTCATTCACTTGGATAGGCAAAAAGACAATAAGAATAAATTTTATTTATTTTCATGTGACAAAATATTACCTCCACTTCTCCCCTACCTGACCACCAATTTACACAGCTCTAAAATGACACAGGGGAAAATATTTCACTGTGCCAGGCCAGCCAGATGAAATTCAAGAGCGTCAACAGATTAGGCCACATTTTCACTGCTAAAAAAAATTACTTAAATTGTACAAAGGAATATATTGTGTGATAAAGTTGAGAGACTTCACTTTTGTCAAAATATGTAGGGAACAATCAGAGATAAAGCACTGTATGCGCACAAATGTGGCAAGCACATCCGCATTTCCACAAGGTTCACCTAAGTTTTATGAACTAAGGAGCATGTTAAGAACAACCGCAACATGTAACATATACGTGCAAGGGCAAGGACTTTTTCAATGTTTTTACCTTATGAAATCTTCTTCCTCTTCCCTCTTTGACCTCAGCTGTTTGGGCTGAGCCATATTCATCCAGTTTGGTAGAGATTTCAAGAGCCTGCTGATATCATCGTCTTTTGCCCAAGATGCACTGATGACAAGCTTTTCTTCAGACTGGACGATACCCCTGAACACAACCAACAGAAAAGAGACACTTCAGGACGCTGCCTGGCTTCATGAGCATTTTCCATCTTTGTTGTTAGAAAAAGATGCCATGCTCATCTCTCTTATTAACCTAACCCATTATCCAGCTGGAGGCATGACATCCACTGATAGGTCACCTTTGTGGGAAACATCATTTCTAGATTCCATTCTTAGTTTCTTCATTGTTGAGTAACTGTGAAACTAATAATATTAATTAGCTCCCCTTATCCTAGTTAATCCCTAAGGATAAATAAAAGTGCATGGTAGGTCTTTTGGGGGTGGGGAGTGGGAAGGGATTCTTTCAAGAAAGATGTTGAACAAACAAAAAGTGGGTTAACCGTAAAGACACTGAAATTAAACAGCAACATGAATGATATCTGAAAGGTGATGGACGTGTTACAAAAGGTTGTTCTCTGGCCTCTTGGTTTAAACTACCAGTTAGCTCTACTTGAAGATGTTTTTTGAATCATGGACACCCCTGTATTCAAAGCAAATCCACCATCACAGAGAAACCTTCTGCCCTTGATGTCAGGCAGAAAAAGTCTTTGATTACTGTTCTCTCTAGTGGGCTCTGACAAGTGACCTGGAGTGACAGGCTTCAAGGCCTTTAATAGGGCCCATGGGTGAGCTATTAACACTGCTTTTAACAAAACATACCTGGAAAGTCATCGTGAACACTCAATTCCAACTTAATTAAAAAGCTTCTCTTTCTGTTCAACATTTCTGTCACTGTAACTAATTTCAATGGTCTAAAAATCCTCCTCAGCAATTCTAGGTGACAGAATGGCATTTATTTATGAAAGGACTGCTAATTAGCTGGCAAGCCCTCTGAAGCTAAGAAGTTCTCTCCTCCATCACAGGCAGGAATTTATGTTGGTATAATGGCTATACTGAAGAACATGATGTCCTTCTAAATAATACGATACATACACAGTGTATATGCTTGGATCTATGAGAAAACCTCCTTTACCCAACAGACAATATATGTAGACAGAAGCTGCTGACACCTAAAAACCTTGACTCATGACAACCTAACTTGAGGTAACAAAATTCTGTGTTGCAGGGAGCAATACTGCCCTGGTTCTCTGAAAATAAACTAGAATAAAGAAGAGAACCATAGTTGATTTCTAGAATTCTCACTCACCACAGCAAAAGGTTTCTAACAGTAACTGTGGTCAGCAATACAAAACTTAGATTACAGAATCTTCTTCCCTGAGACCTCTCAAATTACTCTGACTGGTCTCTTTGTTTGGTTTTTTGTTATTTTCATGCATCTTCCTGCAATCTACATGGATTGATCCCACAAGATAACTTTATACTTTTATACATGGGGTGGTGTATTCAGTCTTACAGAATACAAATCTATGCTACTGCATGTCAGAAGAATCCTCAACATTCTTTGGCATTCTTTTTACCTGTCTCGGATCAACTTCCTCTCGCCTTCCCTCTATGGCTATCTTTTAAACCTTTGTCTTTTATCTCCTCATTGTTTGACCCCCACATTCTTCCCATCTGTCAAAGAAAGGAGGGGACCGAAGTATATGCTTTCAAACAGCTCAACCCTTGTCCTCCATAGAAATATATCCAAATCCATTTCATCACCACTTACTCGCAATAATTCCTCCTAGGCTCTTGGGGCTCCTTTCTCTGCCCCTCCTTCCAATGACCCCTCCCTTTCCTGCGTATCTGGGGTCTCTCTCAATATATTCCTCAATCCCCTGTGTTTTATTTTTTAAATGAATGAATAACTGAATCTCTTTCCTGATGTAGTATTTCTCTCTAATAAAGCCTCTCTCCCTCCACATACACTGTTATCAAACGAATGTGGCCTTTACCCAGTCACTTCATTTTCTCACCTCTCATTTACCTTTTTTATTCCTGAAGTCTCCCTGTAGGATCTACTCTATGGTTTAACCCATCTGTTCCTTCTTGCAACTTTTTCAGTGATTTTTACTTCTAGATTTTCGGTTTAGCTCTTTTACGAACCCACTGGCTTCTTTCCTCTAAAATGTTCTGTACTTGTATCGTGGATTCTATCCTTCCTTTATTTCTCTGAATCATTTTTAAGCAGAGATTTTAAAGTTCTTATGTGGCTCTGTATTTTCAGGAAGTTCTCTGGGGTTTCTCTGGTGGCTCAGATGGTAAAGAATCTGCCTGCAGTGCGGGAGACCTGGGTTTGATCTCTGGGTCAGGAAGATCCCCTGGAGAAGGAGATGGCAACCTATTCTAGTATTCTTGTCTGGAGAATCCCATGGACAGAGGAGGAGCCTGGCTGGCTACTGTCCATGGAGTTGCAAAGAGTTGGTCATGACTGAGCCACTAACCCTTTCACTTTGGATTTCAAATGTCCTATTAGTTGCATTTTCCTTCTTTTTTCATGATGGTGGTTTGCCATTCAGGTCTGCAAGTTCTACCTCAGAGGGACTTGACCTTTGCACGAATCCCACATTTTGCCCTGTGCTTTGGAGATGTCACTATTAGATGAGCTGCATTCGCCTCTCCTGGATCCTATAAGTTTCACTACTTTCAAATAAGTTTTTAACTTTTTTTTTTCCTTCCTTATTCTGGCTTACAACTTTCTCCCCCTACATGAGTGGTATAAATTGAGGTCCTTACTTGCACACGTCACACGTGTAGGATTCTGATTTCTTTTAGAGGTCACTTTTTCCCTTGGACTGAAAGGAGATCAAACCAATCCATCCTAAAGGAAATAAGTCCTGAATACTCATTGGAAGGGCTGATGTTGATGCTGAAGTTCCAATGCTTTGGCCAGCTGATGTGAAGAACTAACTCATGAAAAGACCCTGATGCTGGGAAAGATTGAAGGCAAGAGGAGAAGGGGACGGCAGAGGATGTGATGGTTGGATGGAATCACTGGCTCAATGGACATGAGTCTGAGCAAGCTCCACGAGTTGGTGATGGACAGGGAGGCCTGGCATGCTGCAGTCCATGGGGTTGCAAAGAGTCAGACATAACTGAGTGACTGAACTGAACTGAACTGAGGGAAGCCTGGCATGCTACAGTCCAAGGGGTCGCAAAGAGTCAGACATGACTGAGCAACTGAACTGAACTTTTCTCCTGGGAGTAGGGTGGCTTATTCCCAAGCACAAAGTTTTCCTAGTCTCATATATGGGTGGAAAGACCCCATACATAACTCCTGCACAGATAAACTTCCAGGCCATGTAGGTGTTAATATGCTAGCCCCTATTGGGTCTTCACCTCTGCTACGATCTGAATGTTTGTGTCCCCCCCGGAATTCACATGTTGAAATCCTACCACCGCTGTCACAAGTATTAGGAGGTAACGCTTCTAGGAAGTGATTAGGTCATAAGGGTGCAGCCCTCATAAATGGGATTAGTGGCTTACGAAAGAGATCCCACAGAGTTCCCTAGCCCTTCCTCCAGGTGGTAATACAATAAACAGGCTGCAAACCAGAAGAGGGCCTCCCCTGATGCTTCCGGCACTTTGATCTTGAACTACAGTCTCCTGGACTGTGAGAAATAAATTTCTGTTGTTTATAATCCATCCAGTCTGCGGTATTTTATTATAGCAGCCCAAACAGACAAAGACTACCTCTGGATGTGGTCCTCATACATTGGTGGGACTCTCAACTGCAACATTTGTTTGTTGTGATGACTTTTAGTTTCTCTTTCATTTAAGGCATGTGGAGAATTCTTTCTTTTGAATTTGGCTACATATTTCAAATATATTTTTAAAGTCATGTATTTTTATCTTGACTTTCTATGTGTTGGAGTAGGAAAGGGGGTTTCCTAAATATACCCACTCCACACTTTTAAATAAAGTAAAAATTCAGTATTAAGTCAAAATTCAGTATTAAATCAATTGAAGTCAGGGTTCTAAAACTACTGTTTCCCCAGGAACTGTTCTACCAACCCATGGGCATGTTCTACCTTACACTATGATTATTGAGAAGCATCTGATACTTTTGACTATTCCTTTTTTAAAGTAATACTCCTTTGGTATCCATGTCATTATCTCTCCTAAGTTCATTCTTAGCCAAACCAAGGGCTCTTTTCCTCTGTCCCGACTTTAAATATTTGATTCCATAGCATTCTGGTTGTGCCATTTGGGCAATCTCATCTTCTTGCCAGACCCAACCCACCAGTATTCCGGGGACTCCCAAATTAATATTTTCAGGGCTGCCCTCTCTTCTAAGTCTCGGATCAGCATATACAAACGCTAACTGGAGAATTCTACTTAAAAGTCCTACAAGCAATTTAGATTAAACTGAGTCAAAAGAGCTCATTTATTATCCACCCTTCCCTGTCCCACTGAACATCTAGTATTCCCTACTTTGATTGACAGACCAACCATACGTCCTGCTATTTGAGTCAGAAACTTGCAGTCATCCTCATCACCCATAGACACCACATCCTGCTGATTTCATGTTCTTAGTATCTTACAATCCCATGGACAGAGGAGCCTGGTGGGCTGCAGTCCACGGGGTCGCGAAGAGTCGGACACGACTTCACTTTCACTTTTTACTTTCGTGTATTGGAGAAGGAAATGGCAACCCACTCCAGTGTTCTTGCCTGGAGAATCCCAGGGACGGGGGAGCCTGGTGGACTGCTGTCTATGGGGTCGCACAAAGTCGAACACGACTGAGGCGACTTAGCAGCAGCAGCAGCAGCAGCAGTATAAGTCTGTTGTTTCCTGACTAGATTCACTGCCCTTCACCTATATGCAGACCTTTATCACTTTCCACTTGGACTTGGCTGTGACCTTATAACTGGGTGTCTTGCCTGGAACTTCAAGACCATCAGTCCAATTCACCACTTTCATTGGAAGGGTCATTTCTTTAAAACTGTACAAATGCAATCCTGTTTTCTCCTTCTTAGAAGTCTTCACTGATTCCTAATTCTAATACCAAGTCCAAACTTAGCAAGTCATGAACATCTACCTTTTCAGCTTCATCTCCTACTACTGCTTTCCTCTTTTGTATATTTACTACTCCCAGTCACGGCTTCCCTGGTGGCTCAGATGGTAAAGAATCTCTGCAATGCAGGAGACCTGGGTTTGATCTCTGGGTCAGGAAGATCCCCTGCAGAAGGGAATGGCAACCCACACCAGTATTCTTGCCTGGAGAATCCCCATGGACAGAGTAGCCTGGTGGGCTACAGTCCATGGAGTTGCAAAGAGTCAGACATGACTGAGTGACTAACACACACACACACACACACACACACACACACACACACACACACACACACACACAGTCAAATCCCTGCCTGTGTTGGCTGAACATCCCATCCACAGTCAGAATTTGAATGTTTTCTGAATGCTTCCTGCTTATGTGTATCATCTCTGCCTAGAGAACTTTTTTCCATCTTACTTATTTGCCTCTACTGATCAAACATTACATCAGCTTTTCCCTTGAGACAATTGAGTCCTTTCATTTGTGCCTTATCACCCTTTACTGGGGCTTTCAATCTTGACTGCATCTGTGCATGTATGCTAAGTCACTTCAGTCATGCCCAACTCTTTGCAAACCTAATGACCATAACCGTCAGGCTCCTCTGTCCATACGATTTTCCAGGCAAGAATACTGGAGTGGGTTGCCATGCCCTCCTCCAGAAGACTTTCCCAACCCAGGAACTGAACCCTTGTCTCTTATGTTTCCTGCATTGGTAGGAGGGTTCTTTACCACTAGCACCATATGGGATGCCCTGGGGAGCTTTAAAAATATTACTAGATGTCTGGGCCACATCTAAAACCTAGTAAACCAGAATCTCTGGGGATGGCATGTGGGCATCAACATTTTAAAAAGTGTCCCAGGTGATTCTAGTGGGCATTCCAAGGTGAGAACCACTACCTCCCACATACCTCTGCTCTCACTGGTCCTACCACACTTCTTTACAGGCTAGTATCCCTTACTAGATGATGGCTTCTCTGAGGACAGAGTTGATTCCTCATTAGCTGTTGTGCACCCAGTGCCATGCACAATACCTGGTATTTGGAAAGTGTATAAGAACTGAACTGCACATAAAAATAAGCCCTCTTCAGTTTTAGGAAGCTTGGGTAACTGATTAAGTTAAAACCATGGTAGTGGTTTTCCTTTTCTCTTTCTCTGCACCAAATGACTCAGGTGAGCCATCAAACCATCTGGCATTTTGACCAAAGTATAGATCATTCTACTATGCTCTCACTATACCTCTGTGAATTCAACAAAAATTAGAATAATGAATAGGAGTGTATCCCCCTCTCGAAAGAAAAAATAAAAAGTCCAGCATTAAAAAGTCCTGACTCACAAGACAAACGAGCCAAGGAGTAATTACTGTCAAGCCTTCCCTTTCCACTCCACTTACTCCTACATGGCCTATTACAGGGAAGTTGCCTCAAAGCCTCACTTTCTCTGGGAGGACCTTGTTAACTGTGTCAGCCTACAGTATTTTCCCCTTTGGAAAGCAAATGAACAAAACCCCTTCTTTTCTACTTACAATTTATAACCTCATAGCTAGGACTTTGTCCTATACAATGGGTTGGTCAAATTATATGATCTGCATGTCAGATCTGCTTCACCTGCTAATTTCCTATGTGTTATAAAAGCTGTGAATAGTGCTGATATTTTCAATGCTTTCTTAAAATCTAAAGACAATGATTTTGTGACATATGGAAATTACATAAAGATTAAATTTCATAAGGTTTCAAATTTATTTAACCTTTATGTAATTCCTATGGAATCTAGAAAGATGATACTGATTAATTTATTTGCAGGCAGAAACAGACATAGAGAACAGACTTATGAATGCAGGGAGAGGGTAGGAAAGGGTGAGATGTATGGAGAGAGTCACATGGAAACTTACATTACCATATGTAAAATAGACAGGCCAGCGGGAATTTGCTGTATGATTCAGGGAACTCAAATAGCGGCTCTGTATCAACCTAGAGGGGTGGGATAGGAAGGGAGATGGGAGGGAAGGGATATATGCATACCTATGGCTGATTTATGTTGATGTTTGACAGAAAACAACAAAATTCTGTAAAGCAATTATCCTTCAATTAAAAAATAAATTTTTAAAAAAGTTAAATGTCAGTGTCCATATTTATTAAGAGCTATGGTTGAGTGGTTCAATTCCTCTCATGCCCACATTACAAATCAAAATTCTGTTCTACAGACTTAGAAGCCCACACCCAGCACAGTTTTTCAGCATGTAAATCTTTGAGCCCATCCATGATGGCCCCCATCTGTTCCCAGGTTCAGGGAAAAGGCTGGGTCTATAGGCATGAGATAGTACTATACATTTTCAAGATCTAGACTTTTTTATTTTAGCACTGGTTGGAATGAAAAAGTATCGCTTAGTGGGATACTATGTTAAAAGTACTCATACTATTTACTTATGTATTTTTTAAAGCCTGGTTTAATTCAATAGTACAGTATTATATTACTGTCTTCACTAATATTCACATATCCTGTCTTATTAAAAAACAGTAATCCAAATTAACAAGCATGCTAGCCACCTATATAATGCCCTCAGCCATAAATTATTAATTCATATTGTAATGAACATCAATCCCAAAAGCAATTCCAAATATCCTAATTTGAAATATTAGCATTGATTAGCAACATACGATTACCCTAAGGGTAATTTTTCATTCAAATGGCAAAGTTCCCATCTTGACCAACTACATTACTTTATAATTCTGTGATAATGGTACTATGTGGGTGACACAATTCTAGGACATATCCAAACAGCCTCCAAAGAGGAGAACTAAATTCACAACAATTACTCCACAAGAGGGATAGGGTTAATCACCACTACCAGAACTATAATCTACTGATTAATTCACAGCTCAATGGGCCACAGACAGAGCCATCTGTGTAGCTATTTGTACCTGTTCCCAGGAGGAAGAGGAAAAGAGGTATACCTCTTGGAACAGGCGAGGGGGCTGCCATGGGAAGAGTCCACCCTCTAGACACAGCTGAGTGAATTTCATTCAGAAAACATCTGCTGGTGTCGACTGGCTCCGACGTGCACTGCTTCCTCGCTGGAACAGTTGGGAAATACACGTGCGCCTGGTCCCCGGACACAGCTGGGGTGCTGAGTCTTTCATTAGGTAAACAAGCAGGGGCAGGTGGGGCTAATTGGATTCAACTGTTTGGTGACAGCCTGGGCAGGATGTTTGCTTTCCCAGACTGAATCTTTCAGACACTTTAAAAAAACACTAGGAGCCAAGCTAGAGAAATGAACCCCGTCAAGGCTGGCCCGAATGAAGCCACTACGGTGGATTTTCGACCATGAATGACTGGACCTGTAGCAGGTCAAACTGCAGAGTGACCTCCAGCAACTCGGCGATCGTGACAATGAACGCAGAATGCAGAGCTGGTACTACGCCACTGAGTTAAATCGAGCAAACACAAAAGCAGATGCAGAACCAAAGATTCTCTTCAGAAAAGATGGAGCAGAATTAATAGGAAAAGAGCAACATCAGGTTGTCTCTCATATCACACGCAATGCTGCTCAGAGAGCTTTATGATGGTGTGTATCTCCGCCTTGGAATTGTAACTCACGAAACATCTGATAACTCTAGAGGTGGGTGATGGGAAGGAAACAATCTTAAGAGGACCCAGGGGAAAAGACTTGAAGCTTCAGAGCTTACTGAAATTTTTTAGGGGATAATTTAATATCGACCTTTAAATAGATAAGCTCTCACATGAAGGGTCAACGACTGTTTGATATTTTAAAAACCAAGAAAAATAATTTTAACACAGTGGACCAAGAATACAAAATCTGCCTCAACTGTCAGGGCTCAGATTTTTTTTAATTATAAGCCAATTTAAAAATAAATATAAAAGTCTTTATAAAAAGATCTCAGACCAGGTAACTCCCAGTTTCCACCCTAAATGAACCTGTCTCTCTGATCTGAAACATTATTTGAGTTTCCCATTTCCTCTTCTTCGGGCTGTAGAGCCAGTCTTAGCTTCTCATGCACGTACAACCACTTGCTTACTTTGGGACCTTAGCCATGGTATGAACCTTTCTGAACCTCTGTTTCTTCATTTGTAAGGTTGGGAGAATCTAATCTTGAGAACTGCTGTGACTGACAAAATGAGTAGATAACTATGGAGCCCTTGCACAGTGACCATGTACCTTCGCAAGTGTGTATTTCCATTCTAGTCTGGGTCCTTATTACTTTGCTTCAAAGTGACTGCAACTGACTCCTCCTTCATCGTGAGTTAGGTGGGGGAAATTAAGACTGGCTGCTTGCTAGGGAACTCCTGGGACATCTGGTTAGAAGGGCAGTATCTGTACTTGACAGGAAGGCAGTTGATGGGCACAAGAATATTGGGCTTCCCAGGTGGCACTAGTGGTAAAGAACCCACCTGCCAACGCAGGAGACATAAGAGATGCATGTTTTATCCCTGGGTGGGGAAAATCCCCTGGAGAAGGGAATGGCAACCCACTCCAGTATTCCTGCTTGGAGAATCCCACGGACAGAGCAACCTGGCGGGCTTCAGTTCACGGGGTCGCAAAGAGTTGGACATGACTGAAGTGATTTAACATGCCCACAGAAAAGTAAAGTTATTCACTTGATCAATAAACATGAGGGAAAGGCCTGTATGCAGATATCATGCTAAATGTTGGGACAATTATGTGGAAAAAAGACACAGTAACTTGCTTCTAGAACTCCAGAATTCAGATCAGTAACACATACAAGAATCACTTTGGGGACATTTTAAAACTACTCTTGCCCAGGTCCAGGATTCTGTGAGCCTTATGTGAGAAATCCAGGTGGTGTGTTTTAAAATCTCCTCAAATAAATTGTGAGTCCACAGTGTTTGAGAGAGAAAGACATGTAAACCAAAAATACATCAAATAACACATGATAAAAGTCTTAAATTATAATACAGCTGGATAAATATTGAAACTGCTATGCCTAATAAGTTATAGGAGCACATAATAAAAGCTCTCATTTGCTGACTGTGCTCTGTGAATCAGATACTGTACATATTTTTAGAAATCTTTATAATCTCTTCACTATTTAATGAAAATGAATGTATCAGTGGTAGATGAGCCAAGAATAGGGGACACAGCATTGGTTTAAGAGGCAAACGAGAAGACAGGCTAGCTGACTAGGGTTCCCTGGCACAGCCCTTGGCTCTTCCGAGGTTCAGAGTTAGTTAGCTGGCAAAGACAGTGAGATCAGCTCAATTAAACTCTCATTCCTGTAGGACCCTGGCATCTTTTTGCACAGCAAATCCACAGGGTTTCACAAACCATGGTGTCTAGTTTCTGCTACTTGGCACAATGTAGCCACTGAGAGCTTCTGAAGACACTACTTTGATTAGACAGGATAGGTCATCCTCTTCCCGAATACCCATGATGGTGTTCCTGTACTTCACATGGGAAGTTTAAAAGAAGAAAAACCTTTTCTGCTCATTCTTAACTATACTGACCTCCCCAGCCATTTTCATTTCTCAGCCCCTTCCCCATGCATCACGTCCATCCATGCTTCCCTACCACTTGCTCATCCTCTTCGGTCTGTTAGGAACTTGCTCCTTCATGAGATAAACATCTTGAAGCCCCACAAGGTGTCCAGGCTTGTGCCAGAGCTGGCTTCTGCCATTGCTGATGGTAAGTGCACCTCCATGTCACTCATGCCTCGGTATGAGTTCTCAGGCCTCCATGGAGAAGTGGCGAAAGGTGGGCTCTGGGGTGGGTTCCACCTTCTGCTAATAAAAACATGCCTGTGTCCTGTATCAACTGATTCTTCAAGATTAGAAGATGTTTTATTTGTATTTTCTACCAGGCCCAACACAATGCAGGAAGGCCCAGAAATTTGATTAATGAGCTGATGTGCAATTGGAACAGACAAACTTTACAAAAATGATTTTCCATCTTCAAGTGACTATTTGGGGGCACATGAGCAGCTGCTTGTACCTTAGGACAAAGGGGATGATAAAGGGAGAGAAACACTCAGCTTGCAAGTAGCAGACCAACAGACTGGCCGCCTGTCGCTAATGCAGTATAAATGCATGCTCAGTCGCTCAGTCGTGTCTGACTCTCTGCGACCCCATGGGCTACAGTCTGGCAAGCTCCTCTGTCCATGGGATTTCCCAGCAAGAATACTGGAGTGGGTTGCCATTTCCTCCTTCAGGGCTTCCCCACCCAGGGATCGAAACCCTGTCTCCAGTGACTCCTTATTGGTGGGTGGATTCTTTACCACTGAGCCACCTGGGAAGCCCCTCACTAATGCAGAGGACCCAAGAATTCACAGCTGAGTTCTCTTTTAAGACTCAAGAGTTGTGACTAAGTAAGAAGTAGACTTCTAGTCCTCATCTCCCTTTTAGGAAACCTTTTCATCCAAAGCATATAACATGACATCAGCATACATAACAGGCTTTCTCTCCAGAGTGAAGGGCTTAGAGAAAGGTGAGATGTTTTTGACCCTTCCTTAGATCTCCAAACTCCCAGTGGTACACTTGGGTTCTCAGGGCAAACCTGGAAAACACTCCAGCTCTCAGCAGAGGGCATTGTGAGCTTATGGATCAGATTCTTTCTGTAAAAGATATCTGCTGAGAAAGAATCCGATTGCGATATTTCCCCGCTCCCTTCCTCCTTCCCCAATGTTATATCACTTTGGATCATTTGAATTGTATATGGCTTTCTATTTAAGTCAGCCATTTGCTGGCAGCAAAACTAGAACATTTCCTGTTTTTCCTCTCACTGTAATCAGGATTTGGCTGTCCAAATTAGGACTGCCCTAATTACTCCTCAGCAGGTGCCAGTCTGGGGGAGGGCAACACGTGGGAAGAGAGGAAGTAAGGACACTTTACATCTTCAGACTCACACAATAAGGAAACACTTTCTTCCGAGCCTGGAAAGCCTGATTAAGTGACAGGTAACAGGGCACCACGGGGTTCTGTGTTGTGTGTGTGAGCGTGCTGTTGTGTAACAACCACGTAAACGATTTTCTATTTAATCCCTGGCAAAGCTTCACAGAAGCACTTTTCCGAACCCTGAGAGAAATTCAGCAACTGTGGTAGACCATGACAGAGAAGACTCTGAAGAGGGAACGATGTGATCGTGGGCACCAGTAAGTCGACATCATGCCAGAGAATTTGGCCAGGAAGGACACCAAAATGATATAGGCCCTCGGGAGAAGGAATCACGATACCTGTTGACCACAAGATACCAAGAACCAAAAGTGATGGGTATTTTCCAAGAGAAAAGCATTGCATTGGCCAAAAAGTGGATTCGGATTTTTCCACAGGATGGCATGGAAACATCGACTGAACTTTCTGGACAACCCAGTAGTATAATAGATTGGTGCACTGTTTGGATGAAACGGTGAACTATAAATGACAGAAATCATTCCTGTGAGGACAGAGCATGGTGAACAAAACTGTCTGTGAGCCTGCCTAAAGCCAGTTACTACATTTGTTGCACTGAATCCAACCCCCAAACACAATTTTAGCAATGTTCATTCTTTCTCTCCTGCATTGATAATTTTCCTTTTGTCCTAAATAATTTTCTTAAAATATAAACATGCACTTATTTTTATTTAAAATAACAGCTAAAACAATTAAAAAACCCTTCATGTGGTCTCAATTCCCCAGCTATCACTACATTTCTCTGTTTCCTTTCACAGCAAAACTCACGGTAAAAGTTCTGCCTATATTTACAAGTTCTCTACTCCCAGATTCTTTTTTAAGTCCCTATCAATTCAGGTTTCCCATCTATAAGTCCATAGAAACAACTCTTGTGACAATCAGGAATAGCCCCGTGTTCCATTTATCACTCAAAGATGAGTTCTAACACGATCCCAGAGCAGCACTGGGCCCAAGGATCCCTCCACCCCTTTGCTTGGTTTCCTGGACCCCATACTGTCTTCATCTTCCTCCCACTTCACTGATGGTCGCTTTCTCAGTCTCCTTTGCTGGTTTCTCCTCATCTTACAAACTGCTTAAATTCCACAGTCCTTTTCTCTGTCATAGTAATACTCAATCCCCTAGAGATTTCATGTAGTCCATAGTTTTAAATACCATTTATATACCCTATTTATATGTTGGTGGCGGAGAATACCTATCTCCAGGGCAGACTTCTTTCCTTTTGATACATATATCCAATTGCCCATCCCATATCTCCATGTGATTGCCTAATACACACTCCAAATTGAAATCTTATCTACTGCCCCCAAACCTGACATGTTCTCCATCTCAATAGTGGCAACTCTGACTTTTCACCATTTAAATGAAAAATCCTGAATCATTTTTGAAAGCTTTCTTTCTCTCACACTCTATCCAGTCTGGGAGGGAGTTGTGCTGGCTGGCCCTTACAAATATAGTCGATCTTTGAGCAATGCAGGGGTTGGGGCACTGACTTCCGGCACAGTTAAAAATCCATATGCTATTTCTGTCTCAAAAACCAAAGATTGATTAGTGACTCACCCAAGGGCAGGAAACTGAAACAGTCTGGACAGAATCAGGACCCAAACCCTAAGTTTTTTGATTCCACATGCTGGAATCAAACACAAACTTTCCCCCACACTTAAAGATGTGCAGAATGAAAATCCAGGTACTGTATTTATTGAAAAAAATGTGCATATTAGTAGCAGACCCATGCAGTAGAAACTTGGGCTGTTCCAAGATCAACCATGCATTCAGAAGTCAAGCAGTTCTCACCCCCTGTGCTGCTGCTAACCAGTATGAGCTGCAATCCTCACCTGGATGACCACAACAGGCCCTCAGCCTCCATGCTTCCATCTGTGTAACCCCTACAGACTATTCTCAGTACTTATATTTTAAAATAAAAATTAGACCATATCTGCTTGTAGGCACAGCTCTTGCAATGGCTCCTGTTTTAATCAGAATAGAAGTCAACAGCCCTGCAGTGGCCTACAAGGCCCTACGCGGCCTGGCCCTCTGTTCCCTTTCGGATATCTTTCTAGTTCCTTCCTGCTCAGTTTACCCCAGACACACTGGCCTCCATGTTGGTTCTGAAAAGTGTCATGTGTAGTCATGCTTGAGGGCCTCTGTCCTTTGCCAGGGCATTCTTTCCAGATAATCTTCTCTAACTCCCCAAACTCCTTCCAGTCTTTTATCAAACTTCAACATGACAGGGCCTACTGGGGCACCCTACTGAAAACTGCAACCTTCTTCTCCTATATCCCAGGGGCTATTGACTCTACTTCATTTACCCCCGCAGGGCTTACTATTTTCTAAAATTCTTTATGGATTTATGTATTCTCTCTATCATCTCCAACAGAGTATAAACCCTATGAAAGCAGTATATTTTCTGTTTGGTTCACTGCTGTATCTACAAATCCTGGGATAACTACTCAATGATCATTCATTAAATGAATGAAATTCTAGAGACCAAGCAAATGAACTGTTTTAAGGATCAAGTAATTAACTGCATCAAAAGTAACTGAAATTAAATAATATTTTGATAGGTTTAATAAATTTAGGCAAGAACCTTGGGGCACAGAAATAATTCAAAGCATAGACTCATAGAACCACTGCTGATAATCTTAGATGTATCCTGGCAGATAAAAAAATTCCTGAGAACAAATGGCCTGATGTTCATAAAGGAAGGTAAATTACAGAAATTGGGTAAGTTTGGAACTATAGACAAAAATTCTAGAATGGATTATTAATGATGGTTTGTGAACAATTAGGAGGTGGTACTCCCTAGGAGACAGGAAGATCTCACAATTAAACAAGTAACATGACTTCGTTCCTTTCCTAACTGGGTACGGTCACTGACCTGCATGAAGAAATGGTAAAATTTGGCTCAAAGTCAAGAGACTTTGTTTCTAAGATGGAGCGTTCTTAACAAAAAGTCTGGCAAAGCAGGAGGTGATGAATCCTAAAAGTGAAGGGTTGAGAGGATTCCAGAACAAAGAACCAGGTACTGTCTACTGCTGTCTTCTAATGCCCATCATGGAGATACAGAAAGAAGGGTTAGCTGCATTATAAGGATCAGAACCGGAAGGACACTAGTAAGAAATCTAAGTCTCTGATAGGATGCATGATGAAATATAGGGGCATTGATCATGGATGGTAGTAAAGGTAATCTTTGTCATCATCATCATTGTCATTATCAGAACAATATGAATAGCTAATCATTTGGGAGGGGGCTTACTATTTCGCTAAGACAGCTCTAAAAAGTTGACTTTTTCAAAACAATCCTATGAGAGAAGAACTATTATTTTCTCTTTCTGTAGATGAGAAAAGTAAGGCACAGAGAGGCTGAGTAACTCGGTTCAAGGTCAAAGCTAACAGGTGACAAAACTGGTATTGAAATTCAGGCCCCAGAGACTGCTCTTGAGCTATAGTCCAGGGTTTATAGTGAGAAAAACATATGAACCCCTGAAGCACTGACTAGTATATGGACATCAATCTCAACAGAAGTCTTGAGAGATATACAGCGCAAAGTTCTTAATTTAGCCCTGTCCCGTCAAACATTTTTTAAATGACACAGGCAAAGAAACCAAAAGATTGCTTATAAAATCAAGAATGACATGGAACTTAGAGGAATAGCTATGATTATTTTGATGACAGAATTAGGATTCAAAAATATCTCAATAGACTGAAATGATGAGCTAAAAATAACATTAAGTCCAATGGCTACATGTGAAATCTTGAATTTAAGTTAAAAAAAAATTTCCTTCAAATACAGCTTAGAAAAGATAAGGCCAATTTCAGCTAGTATTTCTTCTTACACTTTCCTACCCTCTACAGCCAGACAGTGACCATGTCCTACAAATTCACCCCCTCGTGTCTCTTGGTCTGCCCTTTCCCCTCCATTTCCCCCACATCTCCTCTAATTCAGGCGCTCTGCCTCTCTCCACTATACCTCCACACTCTTGCCTTTCCAATCCATCATCTTACTCAAGCTCAGAAACATCTCCCTAAAGCACAGGTCTGCCCTGGCATTCTCTGTTTATTCATCTTCAGTGGTTCCCACTACCTAACTTTAAAAGGTCAAGTTCCTTGAACCTGGTATTCAACAGCTTCTATTTTGGCTTGGCCATCTTTTCCAAAACCCAAATATTCATCTTTTGTTCATCCTTTTCCTGCTCTTCCCTACCTTCTTGACATTGTTCTGGTTCCTTCATTCCTTCAGCCCCTTCAGCTTAAATCCTGTCTAAATCCTCCTTGTTTTAGGGACTTCCCTGGTGGTCTAGTAGCTAAGACTCTGCATACCCAATGCACCCAACGCAGGGGTCCCAGGTTTGATTCCTGGTCAGAGAACTACATCCTGCATGCCACAACTAAGAGTTTGCATGCTGCAACTAAAGATGCAGGCAAATAAACAAATATTTTTAAAATCCTACGCATTCTTCACAAGTCCAAGTCTGTGTCTTTCTTTTCCTCTGTAATTTCTTCTTCCCTAGAGCATGTCGTCATTGCCTATCTTACTGTATTTTCCATCATAAATTGATGCTGTGGGTATACATGCCTGCTTTCTTTGTCTCCTAGTTTCCTTTCTATGCTTTACCAAAAATGTAAGCTCATTAAAGATATAATCTGCAACTGACTACTTTAGTCCTGCACATTCACACGCAATGAAGGGTGTGTTTCGGCACTGGGTCCTACAAAAAGAAGGCAGTGGTTTTGCTGAAGTATGAGAGCACATCTGGAACACTGGGCTCAGAGCGGAGTGCTCCTTTTTTAAGATAGACACTGCCAGGCTAATGGTGATGAAGGAAGGAGAGTAGGATGGTTTGTGGACCCAGGATGTATCAGAAACCAAGGATGTTCAGTCTGGAGTGAAAAAACCAAAACTACTAAATGGACCATGACAGTCATCTTCACGAATCTGAAGGGATGTTCACGTGTAAGGATGAAACTGATTTGGGAACACTCCAGGAAAAAGAACTATACTCAGTCTGAGTATCATTTCAAAACAAGAATGTTCAACAGTGATCACTGTGCTCTGTGGATTTAGTAAGCTATACAATCTCCATTATAATTAATACTCATTGGCATTACTATTTGTTAGAAATTATGGGTTGCCCTTAATGAAATATAAGAAAGAAAAGACATACCTTGCTTAAAAAAAAAATCTTAAAATTCAATGCCACTTAAAGTAAATGTAAAAACTGATTTTTAAAATATGTTTTTTGACTTTCATTTGGTTAATGTGACATTGGTACAACCATTATGGAATTTGGTTTTGTAAAGTTGAAAATACAGCTTTGGTCCAGAAATTCCACTCTTAGACAACTAACTAAGAGCAACTAACAAGGGCAATGGCTTTTAAAATTTTTATGTGTATCTCTTAAAGGAATTTGGAAAAACTGTATTCTCTCCCAAATTTTAAAATTGAAATTTAGGGTATTTTTTTTCTTTTTTTAAGCATGAGTTCAATGGTTATAAAATACATAATTTTTGGCACCTTATAAAGACTATTTTTGGGGGCTCCAAAATCACTGCAGATGGTGATTGCAGCCACGAAATTAAAAGACGCTTACTCCTTGGAAGAAAGGTTATGACCAACTTAGACAGCATATTGAAAAGCAGAGACATTACTTTGCCAACAAAGTTCTGTCTAGTCAAGGCTATGGTTTTTCCAGTGGTCATGTATGGATGTGACAGTTGGACTGTGAAGAAAGCTGAGCACTGAAGAATTGATGCTTTTGAACTGTGGTATTGGAGAAGACTCTTGAGGGGCCCTTGGACTGCAAGGAGATCCAACCAGTCCATCCTAAAGGAGATCAGCCCTGGGTGTTCATTGGAAGGAATGATGCTAAAGCTGAAGCTCCAGTACTTTGGCCACCTCATGTGAAGAGTTGACTCATTGGAAAAGACTCTGATGCTGGGAGGGATTGGGGGCAGGAGGAGAAGGGGATGACAGAGGATGAGATGGCTGGATGGCATCACTGACCAGATAGATGGACGTGAGTCTGAGTGAACTCCAGGAGTTGGTGATGGACAGGGAGGCCTGGTATGCTGCAATTCATGGGGTCGCAAAGAGTCGGACATGACTGAGCGACTGAACTGAACTGAACTGAAATATTGATACTTTAAATCACTATTTTAAGTGTAACCAATAGAATCTCAGTACCTTAGGGATTTGATATCCACCACAATACATTTAAAATATATGAAAATAAGCTTGTAGTTCAGCTGGTAAAGAATTTGTCTGCAATGTAGAAGACCCTGGTTTGATTCCTTTGTTGGGAAGATCCCCTGAAGAAGGGAACAGCTACCCAATCCAGTGTTATGGCCTGGAGAATTCCATGGACAGAAGAGCCTGTCAAGCTACAGCCCATGGGATCTCAAAGAGTTGGACACAACTAAGCGACTTCATTATTATTAATGGTTAAATATTTTTCATTTTTCTCTTTGAAGTATTATTTCTATTTCATTTCCTCACCAAGTTTTATCCTAATGGAATATATCTTAATGCTCAAAATTATTTTATTATTAATCTATTTATAGTTTCTGCAAAAAAGTTCATCTAAAATCTAAAAATTTAAATCAAAATTTTACTTATCAAGATACTAAATGTTAACATATTTTTGTTTGATGTGCCATTAGAACTATCACTTGTGTATCACAATTACACAATTGAGTATAACATATATGTTGATTATATGTATGATTTTAATCTAAATGTATTCACACTGTTGATGAATAATTATTGAACAACAAAAAAATATTATTGGGAGTACATCTTTCAGTGAAATGACTTTTTTTTTTTTTTGGTTCATGTAACTGTGGATAAATATTATTTATTGTTGGAGTTAAGGAGGTTAAGCATTAATCTGTGTTACATCCCTTGGCCAGATTAATCTTCCCTAAACACTGCTTCCTGGCTTACTTATAATGGCTCCTTATCATCTACTATTCAACAACTAAATTTCCAAGTCTTCTTTTTTAAGATCCTTTGTTATATGGTCTTACTTTTCCTATTCAACATTATTTCCTACTTCTTCTTAGGAACTCTGTTCCATTCAAACCTCTCCCTCCTCAACCATCCATGTGATTCTTTATCCCTGCAATGCTCCTATTTCTTCTTTCCACCTCCCTAATCTCATCCATCTTTCTAAGGTTCTGAATCTGTCTCACCTTCTGTGAGATTTCTCTTGACTCCAGCCTGTCACTCTCTTTAATGTTTGATTCCTTCTGCTTTTACAGTCTCTAGTGTACAAGGAGTACCTGATGCTATGCTATACTGTCTGTCCTTAATTATGTAGCACATAAAATTTAGCATTTTATAATACATTCTTTTCTCCCCTAATTGTCACTTATCACTTAAGACACCTGAACTTGTCAACTAGACCATAATTTGTTCCTATTATTAGCTTTTTACAAGAAGTGCTATGATCTCTTCCACAAGCTCAAAGAGAATTTTGAACTCAGAAGAAAGAAATCGGAGGAAAACGAAAGGTTTCAAGTTTATAACAATGACCTTTCATCTCCACTGATGCTAAAAACAGATTAACCATCCTTCCATGACAGTAGGAACGCTATATAGATCAAATATTGGGAGGACTACATTTGTACTAACTAAAAGAAAACGGTATGGATTGTTAAGGGTTGCTAAGAGTTCAAAATTGCTTTCTTTAAAGATCTTCTAGAATCACAAGAGGGGTTAATCAAGATCTGGAATTTCCTTGAGGAAGACACACCTTGTGATTCTAGATGTTTGTAAAAATCAAGGCTGACACTTCATCTAAGCCACTCAGTGGAGTCCTAAGTGGCTCTGTCCCTTTGTCCCTTCCACTCTCTGTTGATACACACGTCTGTGTCTAGGAGACTGTTGCTTTAGTATATGTTCTCATCAGGCTTCTTGACAAACTGAAGGACAGTCCCTTTCTATAATGGTGGAAATTTGGGCTATGAAGGCAGTATCACCCACTGCCCCAATGGTCAAGTTCTAAACTGACTTTGTTTAGCTCCACAGACGCTTTACCTGTAGGCTGTAGCGCAGGTGTCCTTGTACTCCTGCAGCTTCACGCACACCATGTTGAGGAACTGATCTGAGTAGGCACTCAAGTCGTGCATCAGGTTCATGAGGTCTTGTACTGTCTTCTCCACAATGATTGTGCTCTGGAAAAGAACACAGAGAGGACACAGAAGCTGATGAGGGTTTTGACTCAGGTAATGTGTAGGACAAGGAAGGACAGCTAAAGGATGTTATCACTTAAGACACCTGAACTTTCCTAGAAGGACATGACATTTAAAACTACTCACGAAAAAAGAAATAAGCATCTTACATAGTGCTGATCCTCCCAAGACCTGAGAAGGTGTTTTTTTATGGAAGGACACAGGACAGGGAATTTCAAATTGATTTCACGAAATTCTTGGCATTCACAAGATATCTCTGTGGCTTTTAAGAAAGGAAATATATATTCAGTTGCAGTTGGATTTATCATCCTCAGGGTTCTACTTTCAGATTAGGGATCCATGACAGGCAGCCTGAAGAAAAAGCCTTCCAGGAGTTGTTTTTAAAAGTTTCAAAACCATCAATCTATTAAGGATACCAAATAACATTTGTATTGTGCCTTACAGCTTGTAGAATGTTTTCACATATACAGCATATGTTACCCTCACTTGAAACTCACATAATAATGATAATCATGAACACTTTCGGATTCTTACAAGTGCAGAGTACTGAGCTAGACACTGTACATGCTTTATCTCATTTAATCCTCTCAACAAACCTATCAATTGAATCCCTTAACCATCCCCAGTGTAAAAAGGAGGAAACAGGCTTAGAGAAAGAAAAAAGCAAAGCAGGGACTCCAGACTTCAATCTTTTCACTACTCCATTGCGCTTTAGAAACATTTCTCATGAGATCATGGTGCTTCTTGTTTTTGTCCCTGTAGAAGCAGTGTCCAAACAGATGTGTTTTAAAAGCGAATTAAAGGGATATCCAAGGGAAAAAATAAACCCATCTTTAGAGACTAATAATACTGTGCAGTGAAACAATGCTATATCTAAAAAGAGACATTTTCAATAAATTCTAAATTTTTGCTTAAGAATAAGAAAAAGGTGGCAAGCCACGCCAGAAAAAAGGAAAAGGTATAATTGTTCAAACCATTTGTTTGTGCCTCTTTCCCAAAGAGCACAATTACACTGGAGTAAATATTAATCGTATGCTTAGTATTTTGGAATCCTTTGGTCAATAGCTGGTTTGATGAATATGTATTTATTTATATAGAATTCCAGACTGAGCCAGAAAAGTGAACATTAAAATTTTTTTTCCAGTCTGACAGTAACTTTTGAAATAATCAAAGGCATTTTATTATGCTTAAATACAGACTATGGGGTACAGGGTTTTGGTTTTCTTTCTTCTACAGACAAAAAGAATGGACAAAAGTGTACAGCTTTTCTCAACACAGTGGGGGACCAGCTTAAGTTATGAGTTTACGCGTACGTGCTTATTTAGGCTAATTTGGTTCTAGAAGTTTCTTCTTTGCCTCTCCTCTCCCCACACCCCAAGTAAAATAATCAGAAGATGAAAAGGAAGGAGCAGTTACATCGTGTAGGGAAAACTCCATGGGAAACCAAATTACAGTCTCTATAGAATCCCCACAAGTTCAACTTCCTTTTCTGTATTGATTTTAAGATTAAAGCACTGCAGCTTCACCCTGATCCATAATTCTGTTCCTTGGTGTTTGTGAGTGAGTGACAGCAATTGATTCTGCTCAGCTACATGTCCCTATGCTGCTATGAAGAATCAAAAATCCTCATCCTGATTAAGAACACAGGATATCCTACCACACGTGGACAGCAATTAATAAAGGAGAGTGGACTCCAGCCATCCTAACAAAGGCCGTTTAAAATCTGAAACACTGCAGGGAAGATGAGCGCAAGCAGATGGCTCAGATCACTGAGAGAAAGGGCCTGGTTCTACTTCCAATGACGCTATTGATAATCCACTCTGGGACAGTTTTGGGGAGCTCCTCCCTTTCCGATGGCTCTATCTGAGCCTTCTGGTAACCAAGGAGAACGTGATGGTCCTCTACGGCCCTTCATCACTCAGTTGGTACCTTGGTGCTTGCAGACTTCGGGAATACTGTGTTACTGTTCCAGGTCGTCTCAGGCGTGTTTGTTCCTCCTGATTAGACTATCGACTTCTCAAAAGTGACACTAGTGTCCTTCTTTTCTGAAACCTTCCCTGTGTCACACAGCAGCTTCCCTCTAGCTGTCTATTTCACACACGGCAGTGTATATATGTCAGTGCCTGCTCACAGGTGGGAGGCAGGAGGGTGGGAGGGAGGCTTATGAGGGAGTGGATATGTATATAGTCACAGCTGATTCACACTGTTGTACAGCAGAAACAAACACAACATTGTAAAGCAATTACTCTCCAAATAAAAAAATCTTAAATTCAGCCAACTTAAAAAAACAACAACAAAACATAACCTTCCTATCCTTCTCTTTCTTCACGTATTCTGTAATTTCTTAGGATCTTCAGCACAGTACTACTAATCAAAGAAACAGGACTAATAATGTTAACTCATATAAATAATGTGAGGGATATCATATATGTGAAGGATGCTAGACACACACATCTTTGCGTTTTGAAGTCTCTTTGGGTGGATTCAGTTTGGTCTATATTTATCCCAGGGCTTTTGGGCGACTAGAATTGTGCTGATATCAGTTGGAGGGGAAGGGGAGATTGGAAGCACATAGAAATATTCCCTGGAGATAAAGGTTTTGGGGTAAACAGAAAGTACCTGCCGGGAATGATTAGAATGCCACGGTTTAATTCTAATGGTTGTGCTCAACACAGAGCCTATGTGATGCTATATGATTATATACAATTTTCCAGCTATTTGCTTGGTTTACCTTGTCATGATAGCACTCTGGATAATCAATCACTACATTCTCTTCAAGGAAAATGACACTGTAGTTTGCCAAATGATGGGCATTTTTACAGGGGAAAAAGATTCCATTTTCCAAGAATTTATAACCATTTCCAAATCAGTGGCTCTGACAGATAAATACTGAAAATATCAAATGTCTAACAAGGTCAATCCTGTTTTTATTTGATCCCTTTGGCATCACAAATGATTTATTGGCTCATTATTAATTTGGCGATTTGCCAGTGGTGACTATAATGACTTCATCATAAGTAAAACCTTGATTTTATTCATTATAATTGCCATTAAACATATCACATATGATTGATATTTGTTTAAAAATAACTCAATTCTCATTTCTTGTAACCTATTACCAGGTAATAAGTCTGAGCTTGACATGAAAAATGAGAACAGGAAAAAAAAAAAAATTCCAGGATAGCTGAGGCAAAAAAAAAAAAAAAAAAAATTGCTATGAAGAATAAACAACTAAAGTTTCTTACAGGGCTATATCAGCAACGTAAAATAAGATGATGGTATATAATGACCAACTCTTTGGTTCTGCACTTAAAATTTTTAATGAATGAATAAATGAATAAACATGATTGGACATTAAAGACCTTGTCCACTTAGGCCAAATCCTAGTGGGGTACAGTAACCAGTGGTAAGCTTTTTTTTAAAATAGGAGTATAGTTGATTTACATTGTTATGTTAGTTTCAGGTATAGAGCAATGTGAATCAGTTATATACATACACACACACACACACACACACACACACACACACATATATACATATACATATAGCTGCTCTTTTTTAGATTATTTTCCCATACAGGTCATTACAGAGTATTGAGTAGAGTTCCCTATGCTACTCTGCAGGTCCATATTAGTTATCTATTTTATATATAGTAGTGTGTATATGTCAATCCTGATCTTCCAATTTATCCCTCCCCTACTTAACCCCTAAATAACCATAAGCTTGTTTTCTGTACCTAGAACTCTATTTTTGCTTTGTAGATAAGCTCATTTGTACCCTTTTAAAAGATTCCACGTATAAACAATATCATGATATTTGTTTGTCTGTCACTTCCTTACTTATAGTCTCTTTCATCACATTACAAATTCCTTTTGATAGGTGACTACACCTTCATATCTCTACTGCCTAGGAGAAGGTATCTGGCACATTGCAGGTGCACAACAGATGGTTATCAGATGAACTGATGCACATTCAGAACAAGGTGAAAAGACAGAATAGAATTATAATGCAGGATAATGGCTCAAAAGCCTGATTTGGTAATGCTGAATCAGAATACAGTCTCTATTACTACATTACTGTATCTTCATTCTCATGGTTCTAAAGACTGAAGATCTCAGACTTTTCTATAAAAACACTCCTAATTTCCCCTAATTGTTTTATTTTTCTTTAATGACAATCCATAAATATATATATACACACACAACTAAATTGCTAATTTTAAGTTTTAAGCTGTAAAAATAAATTCTCAACTCAGGAAAAACCAAAAAACTTTAGTTTGGAGAATGTGGTCTCTGTGTGTGTACTGTTTCAGCCCTTGGACTAGGGATGCGTCAGAGATGCTACAAATAGCCTAGGGTCCTGGGAAACTGCTTTAGGAAGAATTTGAAAGAAAAAAGTAAATCCATCTATCACTTCAGACATGCTCCACCACATCCCCTCAGCAAGACACACAGCAATAACTGTGGAGGGAGGGGCTTTTCCTAATACTTAATGATGACAATATTTCTGTTTAGGAGGATATATCCAACTACGAGTTTCCAGATCTCATCACTACATATTGTCCTTCCAGTTACTAACAGCTCCAAGTTGTTGTTGGCTGTAAACAATAACGACAATAGTGACAGAAATCTTCTTTCTGGTTTATAATCTATATTTTGATTTATGTGATGTTTAAAATAATCTGAATTGGTTTGCTCCTTTAATAAGCTAACTGGTAAAAGACTATGCATCCAAGGATTGGTGACTAAGGAAACTGCCACTTCTACACTCTTCCCATTCATGCTTCTATAACCAATCATTCTCGTATAACCCACGGGCCCTTCATGGCATGGCTTCTCTCTACCCCTCCAGCCTCAATACTGCCATTTCCCCTTCGCTCTCTAAGATCTGGCTACATGAGGCTGCTTCCATTTTTCCTTCTCATTTCAAGGCTTTGCACTTGCCTATAAAGTTCAGTCCCTTGCCTTTCTTTCCTAGAGCACTTTCTCCTATCCTTCAGGTCTTAGATAAGAACTCCTTTCTGTGGGAAGATTCTTCCTAACCTTCATTAGGTTCTCCTGCTATAAGCACTTAGAACATATTTATCTATACAGCCATCTCTCCTACCTCTTCTTTTGGTTCTGTTTCTCTGGGGAGCCCAGATTAGTAGCAGAGGGGGGTACTGATTGGGAGGGACATCTGGTCGGTGGTTACACGCACACATGTTATATCTCAACTCTGAACAATTTATATCCAGCCATTACACAAATGAATAGGCATCCCTTCAAAACTCTGTCTGAGAATACCATATGTAAGCATATAAGGCTTCTATTATAATGATTTTCACTTAGGGTGTATTTTTAAAATGTGAAGGTGCAGCAGTATTGTTGGCAATATTATTATAGACAACTGTTATAAATGAGAACTGTTCTGAAAGAACAGAAGTTTGGTGGAGAAAGAGCAGAGAATTTAACAAATTGATTAAATATATACATATTTATTCAGTAAATATTTCTTGTATGCCAAATACTAACCTAACTGTAGGAAATAAAGATCCAGAAGAGACAAATTTCCTGACTCCAGTAATCTTAGATAGGAGGAAGAGACATCAGTTCAGTTCAGTCACTCAGTTGTGTCCAACTCTTTGCAACCCCATGGACTGCAGCACGCTAGGCCTTCCTGTCCGTGACCAACTCCCAGAGTTTACTCAAACTCATGTCCATTGAGTCGGTAATGCCATCCAACCATCTCATCCTCTGTCATCCCCTTCTCCTTCTGCCTTCAATCTTTCCCAGCATCAGGGTCTTTCAAATAAGTCAGCTCTTTGCATCAGGTAGCCAAACTACTGGAGTTTCAGCTTCAGCATCAGTCCTTCCAATGAATATTCCAGACTTATTTCTTTTAGGATGGACTGGTTGGATCTCCTTGCAGTCCAAGGGACTCTCAAGAGTCTTCTCCAACACCACAGTTCAAAAGCATCAATTCTTTGGTGCTCAGCTTGCTTTATAGTCCAACTCTCACATCCATACATGACTACTGGAAAAAACCATAGCCTCAACTAGATGAACCTTTGTTGGCAAAGTAATGTCTCTGCTTTTTAATATGCTGTCTAGGTTAGTCATAAATTTCCTTCCAAAGAGTAAGTGTCTTTCAATTTCATGGCTGCAGTCACCATCTGCAGTGATTTTGGAGCCCCCCCCAAATATAGTCTGCCACTGTTTCCCCATCTATTTGCCATGAAGTGATGGGACCAGATGCCGTGATCTTAGTTTTCTGAATGTTGAATTTTAAGCCAACTTTTTCACTCTCCTCTTTCACTTTCATCAAGAGGCTCTTTTGTTGTTCTTCACTTTCTGCCATAAGGGTGGCGTCATCTGCATATTGATATTTCTCCCGGCAATCTTGATTCCAGCTTGTGTTTCTTCCAGTCCAGCATTTCTCATAATGTACTCTGCATATAAGTTAAATAAGCAGGGTGACAATATACAGCCCTGATGTACTCCTTTTCCTATTTGGAACCAGTCTGTTGTTCCATGTCCAGTTCTAACTGTTGCTTCCTGACCTGCATACAGATTTCTCAAGAGGCAAGTAAGGTGGTCTGGTATTCCCATCTCTTTCAGAATTTTCCACAGGAGGAGACATACAAGTTCACAAATATGGACAATACAGTGTTACAGACACTGCTACCCTGGGCATCTGTATATAGGGCAGTAGAGGTACAGAGGAGGAGAGAGTTCACTGGACTAGGGTAGAAGGGGTGGAAGGAATCCTGAGAAAGAGGAAGTTACAATTGAACTGAGTCCAGAAAGACAAACAGCAACTTGTCAACTGACAAAGAAGGCAGGAAAAACATGGTAGATGGAATAGCATAATCAGGAAATGGTGTGGGATTCTGGGAATTGCACGTGGTTCCTCACGGCTAGGGTGAGAGTGTGCTGTGTTTATGCAGATTGGGAAGGCAGGCAGAGAGGACCCTGGAAGCTAGATCCTGGAGGCCTTTTTACAACACATACAAACACGGTATCTAAATATGTTTGAATATTCCTTCTCTAGCAAGAAAATAAAACAAACTAATCCCAACTGATGTCACTAGTCACCAGATGAGCCACTTCAAGTATAGGAAGACAATTTCAAAAGGCTCTATTCTACCGTTCAGAAAAGCAAAACATATAGCCAAAAGGGAAGTATGTTCTCAGTTCTGGCAGCCTCAAGAGTCAGGTAGAATTTATGAGTAGGCTTAAACAAAGAAAATATAAGGTTAAATTCTGGGCAATCAAAAAGACTATATCCCTGTAGAAGTCACAAAAGTGCTCATAAAATTTATCTGCCAAGTAACAACTTGAAATACATATGATGCAAATTACTAATAATACTTATTTTTTTTAACATTTTGAATAGAGGATCATTTATGGTTGAATACAATCTGTGCCTAACATTATAAGCACAGCTGGCTTTTTATGAGGTTTATTTAGGGGGTTGTGATTTCATATTCAGAACAAAACAAATGGCAGGCAAGGGAAAAGAAGTCTGGAACAGTTGTGCTTAATTAGACTGTGAGATCCCAGGGGGCATCTTTGTTTCCTGAGCTAACACTAGATAACAAAGGAATACTTGTTGACTTATATACTTCAAATCAATGTAATTCTATGGCCTGGTTATCAATTCCCCTTGATGTGTAATGGAACCCAGAGAGGCAAAATAATCAACAATAGGTGAGCATTAGCACTTGCAAGAAATATCCCCGAGTTTGCCCTCCCCTCTAAACAGAAACATATTTCAAAGGTTACTATTCTGCCAACTAGCTAGTGCTACATGTTAGGAGGATCACAGAACTATCATAGTTACAAAATTAGCAGCTATAGTACTTCATTTTTGCTAAGCAATGTTCTTGGTATAAAGCATGGTCTCTTTTCAAAGGGGTTATGACTGTCTACTTGGGATAATATCATTCAGAACAAGAAACAAGTGGTATTCCAAGAGATGAAATGAAGTGTGAAAGACAATGGAGGAGGAGTCAGGGAGCCTGAACTGGGACCTGGAGGATGGGTCAGGCTGGATACATGGAAAGGAAGGGGTGAGATACTTCCGGCTAGAGAAACGGGGCTGCACAGGCTGGGAAGGAGGATTGAGCTGGTCTCACATAGCAAAGAGAAGTCAAGGGTGGTTGGAGAAAGGTTGACCAGACAGGGGAGAATCAGTTTGTGGAAACTCTGAATGACAAGCTGAAGGCCTTTTCCTGTAGATGGAGAGAAAGAGGGCAGTGTATTAGACAGTGGAGCCCAGAAACTGAATTCTAGTGCCAAAAGCAACTTGCTGTCCACAGTCTAATTATCTTAAGCCTCGTTACAATTATGGTCCTAGATGGAATCTTAGTTTGGAAAAGCCAGTTGTGAAGAACAGCTTTGTAACATTTGGGAAATTTAAAAACAAACTAGATATTATATGACATTAAGAATTTACTGCTAATGTTGGTAACAGTGATAATGTTATTTTGATAAGAAAATGCTGCTCTGTAATATTATTTTGGTATAAAACAGCTTGAAATCTTGGCTTACACAACTAGAAAACCAGATGAGATACACAAAGTAATAGATTTCAGATGCCAGAGAAGGAAAATGCATGAAGCAAGACCTATGGCCACCCCAGCTGGTGTTTCCAGGCCATAATGCAGAAGGTGGTACCTAAACAGGGCCTGGAAGTCTTGCTGAGTTGAGGAAATAGAACTTGGAGGTTTGGAACATTAAGGAAGCTGGAGTTTCATGGGGCAAAATACTGGGAAGGCAGGAGCTGCACAAAGAAAGGGGGAAAGAAGGGAGGAGGGAAGAAAAGAGAAAGAGAGAGAGAGGGAGAAAGTTGGAGGGAGGGAGGAAGGGAGAAACAGAGAGAGATCTCTGTATATCATCAAGAAAAGTCCCCTCAGTGTGGGGGAAAAGGAACCCTCCTATACTGTTGGTGGGAATGTAAGACAGTGCAGCCACTATGGAAAACAGGGGCTTTTCCAATGAGTCGTCTGTGGCATCAGGTGACCAAAATACTGGAGCTTCAGTATCGGTCCTTCCAATGAATATTCAGGGTGGATCTCCCGCAACATCGACTGGTTTGATCTCCTTGCTGTCCAAGCGACTTTCAGGAGTCTTCGCTAGCCTCTCAGTTCAAAGGCATCAATTCTTTGGTGCTCTGCCTTCTTTACTGTTCCAGCTCTCACAACCGTTTGTGACCACTGGGAAGACCATAGCCTTGTCTATATGGACCTTTGTTGGCAGAGTAATGTCTCTGCTTTTCAACACACTGTCTAGGTCTGTCATAGCTTTCCTGCCAATAAGCAATTGTCTTCCAATTTCAGGGCTGCAGTCACCATCCACACTGATTTTAGAGCCCAAGAAGAGGAATCTGTCACTACTTCCACCTTTTCTCTTTCTATTTACCATGAAGTAATGGGGCCGGATGCCATGATATTAGTTTTTTTCATACTGAGTTTTAAGCCAACTCTTTCACTCTCCTCCTTCACCCTTATCAAGAGACTCTTACAGTTCCTCTTCACTTTCTGCCATTAGGGTGGTATCATCTAATAGCACTGGAGGAAATAGCAAACACCCCAGTAAACTTGCAGCGAGAACCTCATGGCCTGTATAAAAGGACAAAAAGATATGACACTGAGAGATGAGTCCCTCAGGTTGGAAGGTGTCCAATATGTTCCTGGGGAAGAGAGGAGGGGAACTACTAATAGCCCCAGAAAGAATGAAGCGGCCAGGCCAAAGTGGAAATGACGCTCATTTGTGAACGTGTCTGGTAATGAAAGCAAAATTTGATGCTGCAAAGAACAGTATTGCATAGGAACTTGGAATGTTAGGTCCATGAGTCAAGGTAAATTGGACTTGGTCAAGCAGGAGATGCTAAGAATAAACATCAACATCTTAGGAATCAGTGAACCAAAATGGATAGGAATGGGTGAACTTAATTCAGATAACCATTATATCTACTACTCTGGGCAAGAATCCCATAGAAGAAATGGAGTAGCCCTCATAATTAACAAAAGAGTTCAAAATGCAGTACTTGGGATCAGCCTCAAAAATGGCAGAATGATCTCATTTTGTTTCGAAGGCAAGTCATTCAATATCACTGTAATTCAAGGCTGTCCCCCTACCACTGATACTGAAGAACTACCATAGAATCCAGCAATCCCACTCCTGGCATACCCCCAGATAAAAACATAATTCAAAAAGATACATGCACCCCTATGCTCACAGCAGCACTGTTCACAAGAGCCGAGACATGGAACAACCTGAACAGTCTACAAATGAACAGATAAAGAAGATGTGGAGCATGTATACAAATGGAATACTTCAGTTCAGTTCAGTTCAGTCGTGTCCGACTCTTTGCGACCCCGCGAATTGCGGCACGCCATCCTGTCCATCACCAACTTCCAGAGTTCACCCAAACTCATGTCCATTGAGTCGGTGATACCATCCAGCCATCTCATCCTCTGTCATCCCCCTTTCCTCCTGCCCCCAATCCCTCCCAGCATCAGGGTCTTTTCCAATGAGTTAACTCTTCTCATGAGGTGGCCAAAGTACTGGAGTTTCAGCTTTAGCATCAGTCCTTCCAATGAACACCCAGGACTGATCTCCTTTAGGATGGACTGGGTGGATCTCCTTGCAGCCCAACGGACTCTCAAGAGTCTTCTCCAACACCACAGTTCAAAAGCATCAGTTCTTCAGTGCTCAGCTTTCTTCACAGTCCAACTGTCACATCCATACATGACCATTGGAAGTACCATAGCCTTGACTAGACAGACCTTTGTTGGCAAAGTAATGTCTCTGCTTTTCAATATGCTACCTAGGTTGGTCATAACTTTGCTTCCAAGGAGTAAGCATCTTTTAATTTCATGGCTGCAATCACCCTCTGCAGTGATTTTGGAGCCCCCCAAATAAAGTCTGACACTGTTTCCACTGTTTCCCCATCTATTTCCCATGAAGTGATGGGACCAGATGCCATGATCTTTGTTTTCTGAATGTTGAGCTTTAAGCCAACTTTTTCACTCTCCACTTTCACTTTCATCAAGAGGCTTTTTAGTTCCTCTTCACATAAAAAGTTATGAAATAATGCCATTTGCACGAAAGCAAATGGACCTAGAGACTGTCATACTAAACGAAGTAAGCCAGCAGAGAAAGGCACATATCACGATATCACTTATATGTGGAATCTAAAACACAGCACAAATGCACCTACTTAAAAAAAAAAAAAAAGGCAAAAAAAAAAAACCACAAAAAAACAAACAGACTCATAAACTGAGAGAACAGATTTGTGGTTGCCAAGGGTTGGGAGGAGTGAGAGAGATGGACCAGGAGTTCGGGGTTAGCTGATGCAAACTATTAGGAAGGATAAACAAAAAGGTCCTATTGTATAGCCCACAGGACTATTCAATCTGCTAGGATAAACCAGAATAAAAATGAACAAAGAATGTTTATATGTATATAACTGAGTCACTTTGCTGTAAAGCAGAAATTAGCATAACATTGTGAATCAACTATACTTCAATAAAAACATAAAAATTTTTCAAAAAAAATAAAGAGGGAAAAAAAAAGAGTCCTCTCAAATTTTTCAGTTCAGTTCAGTTGTTGAGTCGTTTACAACTCTTTGCAACCCCATGGACTGCAGCACGCCATTCCCTCTCCATCACCAACTCCTGGAGTTCACTCAAACTCATGTCCATCTAGTCGGGGATGCCATCCAACCATCTCATCCTCTGTCATCCCCTTCTCCTTCTGCCTTCAATCTTTCCTAGCACCAGGGTCTTTTCAGATCTTCACATCAGGTGGCCAAAATATTGGGAGTTTCAACTTCAGTATCAGTCTTCCAACGAATATTCAGGACTGATTTCCTTTAGGATTGACTGGTTGGATCTCCTTGCAGTCCAACGGACTCTCAAGAGTCTTCTCCAACACCACAGTTCAAAAGCATCAATTCTTCAGTGCTCAGCTTTCTTTATGGTCTAACTTTCACATCCATACATGACTACTGGAAAAACCATAGCTTTGACTAGATGGACCTTTGTCAGCAAAGTAATGTCTCTGCTTTTTAATATGTTGTCTCGGTTAGTCGTAACTTTTCTTCCAAGGAGCAAGTATCTTTTAATTTCATGGCTGCAGTCACCATCTGCAGTAACTTTGCAGCCCCCCAAAAATAAAGTCTGTCACTGTTTTCACTGTTTCCCCATCTATTTGCCTTGAAGTGATGGGACCAGATGCCATGATCTTAGTTTTCTGAATCTTTGGCTGAGTACTAATCTTTGCCTGTGTGGCTGGAACTCCCAAGGCTGGTGAATGAACTACATGCAAAGAGCAGGTAGAATTCCTAGAGTTCATATAACAGCAAGAATGGTTCATGTTCTTACCAGCTAGTGTGGCAGGATCTCCCTATAGATAAGGAATCTGGTTGAGTTCTCAGAAAGGTACTGCCACAGTAGTGGGACAAGTTAGTTTTAGACTAAAGATTGCCCTGGACATGCATAACAAAGCCTAAAAGCAAAGCTTGAAATAACTGATATAATTCTATGTCACTAAAATGTGTCTTAAACAGAGCTCGATAATATTGAAAAGACTACAGCAAAATCTATCATCCAATGATGTATAGACAGATGCTGGGAAAGATTAAAGATGGGAGGAGAAGGGGACAGCATCACTGACTCAATGGACAGGAGTTTGAGTAAGCTCCAGGAGTTGGTGATGGATGGGGAGGCCTGGCATGCTGCAGTCCATAGGGTCACAAAGACTCGGACACAACTGAGTGACTGAACTGAACTGAATGATGTATAAAAATTACATGTCCAGCATCCAATCATTTCCCAGGTGGCACTAGCGGTAAAGAATAAACCTGCCAATGGAGACACAGGAGACACAGGTTTGACCCCTGGCTCAGGAAGATCTCCTGCAGGAGGGCATGGCATCCCCTTCTAGTATTCTTGCCTGAGAATCTCATGTCCAGAGGACTCCGGTGGGCTACAGTTCATAGGGTCACAAAGAGTCAGACACAACTGAAGTGACTCAGCACAGATGCACACATCTAATCAAAAATTACCTGGCTTTCAAAAAAGTGGGAAAATACATAAGGAGGGGAAAAATAAGAGAAACAGAATTGGAAAGAACACAGATAACAGAATAAGCAGACAAGGATAAAGATACAATAGCCATTATAAATGTGTTCCTATGCTCAAGAGCATAAAAGAAAAACATGAACAAGACAAGGAGAGAAGTGGAAGACATGGTAATAGAAACTACTCAAAATAAAACAGAGGGAAAAAGATGAAAACGAGATCAAGCAACCTAATATACATGCAACCAAAGTTCCCGAAGGGGGTGGCAGGGCAGAAAAAAATAACAGCTGAAAAACTTCCAAATTCCAGATGAAATCTATAAGCCCACACACCCAAGAAGCTCAACAAACTTAAAAAGAGATGAAGACAAAAACTATAAGGGGGCCCTTTACAATTAAATTACTGAATATTAAGGATAAATAGAAAAATCTTAAAAACATCAAGAAAAAAAAAAAGAAATAAGATTTGAAAGGAAGTCTTTGGATTCCCATTTCAATGTTCTCTTGACTACCCCATACACTGACTTCTCCTGGGGGAAATGGTGTTAGATGAGGATGGACTTGACTGGCACAATGGGATTTACTGAGGCTCTGGTGGTAGTGTAGGGTGGCTTGGACAGTGCGATAGGAATAGAAGATTCAACAGGGAGAAAAAGAGAGGGACAAGGACAAAATAATCAAGAAAACAAGTATGAGAAAAGCTAAGGTAGAAGAGTTTCAAAGAAGAGGGGCAATGTAAGAACGTCCAACTTTTAAGAAACCAACCACTCACAAGTCCACCAATGCAGGAGTGAAGTGAAAGTCGCTCAGTCATGTCCCCATGGACTATACAGTCTGTGGAATTCTCCAGGCCAGAATACTGGAGTGGGTAGCCTTTCCCTTCTCCAGGGGATCGTCCCAACCCAGGGACTGAACCCAGGTCTCCCACATTGCAGGCAAATTCTTTACCAGTTGAGCCCCAGGGAAGCCCAAGAATACTGGAGTGGGTAGCCTATCCTTTCTCCAGTGGATATTCCCGATCCAGGAATCGAACTGGGGTCTCCTGAACTGCAGGTGGATTCCTTACCAACTGACTATCAGGGAAGCCCAAATGGAGCAGTAAGAACCTTCAACGGAAGGCTTATTCTGGGTAACAGTCTTCCCAGGAATTTTATTTTCCCGCTGTATATTTCTAAATGTTCTCTTTCTGTTCAGAGGGCCCAATATGATCCCATGCTCTATACTCTAGTTATATATACATTTTTAAAAATCAAAACATTCTTCTCCTTAATCCAACCAATACAAGTTCTTTTTTTTTTAAGAGGCAATTTACTCAAAGAAAAAATGAATAACAGAAAGCCACATAAAAGTAAAAAGGCATGAAAAAGAACAAATATAGACAAGCCTGTAGAAAACACATACTCTTAGACAATCAAATTCTGGCCAGTACTTAACTATATTAATTAAGATAAAATATATTTGTTTCCTTATTTTGGATACACTGGCAAAGATTAAGTAACATGTATATTATAATACAAAAGCAAACGTTAGAATGAGCTACCTACTCATCATCCATCAATCTGTTCAACACCTAATGAGCACCTACTATGCATTACCTCATTTAACTCTCTAAACACTTTATTTACATAATATGTATTTACTATCTATAAGAAGAGCACTGTTGTCTCTATTTGGTAGTTATGTGCTGTGGTCAATTGCTCAGTTGTGTCTAACTCTTTGAGATACCACGGACTATAGCCCACCAGGTCCCTCTGTCCATGGGACTCTCCAGGCAAGAATACTGGAGCGGGTTGCCATTTCCTCCTACAGGGGATTTTCCCCACCCATGAAATCAAACCTTCGTCTTCTGCATTTGCAGGCAAATACTTTACCCACTGTGCCCAGGAAGCCCATTTGATAGTTGGGGAAATCAAATACTAAGACGTCAAATTGTTTAAGGTCACACAACTATTAAGCTGTAGTTCCAGCCAGGCAGCCTGAATCTTCAGTTGCTCCTAGAAATGGAGTAAGTGATGAGGTAATCTTTCCAGACAGTCCACAGTGTCCAGTGCAGCATGGTCAAGGTGCATGAGGACTGATTATGGAAGGTTATGATGACCTTCAGATGACAGTGTCAGTATTGGGACCGGTGAGACCATAACCAGGTCTACAGGAAGCTGTGAAGCAGCTCAGCAAGTAGACAGGATGGATCAGGGCAAGGAGTGAAGACTGGAGACTCCTGGTCCCAGACTCTCCTGGCTTACCTGCCATCTGGAAGGACAGGCCACTCCAATGCCAGCAGCCAAGACACTCTTCGGGGACAATGTTAAGCCAGCAACAGGTCTAACCTTTTAACGCTTTCCTTATACCCTGCCCTCTTACATCACCCAGAACTGATAACTGAGACAAAAGGTTTAGACAGAAGGACAGAAGACTGCCAGACAGGCTCAGACTAGTAATTCAAACTGTGTCAAACTTATCTTTCTGGAGACTATATTTTCACATAATTTTCCATGCCCTGCCAACATCATCACTGTCGCATTTTCTAACACCCCTTTTCCTGAGAACTCAGAGTACTGCATAAATATTTCAATCAATATCCCAACAGATTGTGAGAAAGTAGAGCAGTCGTTACCACCCCTATGTTTTAACAAGTTTAACACTTAGAGCAGTTTCAAGGAACAAGTATAACAGTTCGAGAGAGGTTTGTAAAGAACTCTAGAATACCAAGTTGCCACCAAAGGTAGTCCTAAATGTTTGCATGTGGCTATGTTTTTCAAATTCTTTTTAGACTTAAGACTACTTTCTGTCAAGCTGCAAAGCATCTGTATTCACAGAAACCCCTTTCTTGATGTAGTGGTGCTATTTAAGTGTATTATGTGATTATTTTGTCCTCTTGAAGATTACATTCCTCAGTCACTCCATTTAGTGCCAACACACACACACAAACCTGGAAATTCACAGAGCAGAACCTTCACAATTCTTTTTTCTAGTTAAAGCAAGGCCTCTGTAGCAGGAAGTTCCAATGACCCACGGTGGGGCACAATTCATTAGGGAAGAGCTACAAACTTATAAATCAACATGTCAGAAGAGGAAGTCCGGCTGAACCCAGTGGGAAATGCATGCTACACACACATTTGTTCCACTCGGTGCAGGCTCACCTGTCTTTGGTGGCTCACTCCATATAATCATCAATTATGCTGACAAATTTCCCTCCAAATTGTTTCAGCCTCAGTTACTCAGAGGTGAGAGCTGGATCCCTCCGTGGAGGAGAGTGAGAAGGGAGCTCGGCTTTCAGGAAAATAGAACATATGGGATTATTTTGCAGAGAGAGTGTGCAAGGAAGCGTGCGAGCATGCACACACAAGGGGAAATTTGTTCAAGGGTAAAGACCCAACTCGGTTATGACTTATACTGGGAGGGCCAATACAATTTGAGAAGAGCTCATGAATTTAAAAAACTAGATCTGGTTTTTGACAAAAACTGGCTGTTGTACGTCCAGCATTCTAGCTCATTCTATAAAGTTAACTGCTCTTTGTGACCTGTGCATGCTGAGCATAAGAGTATGAGGGTCTTTCCTGGTGGCTCAGTTGGTAAAGAATTGGTTGGTTCAATCCCTGGGTTGGGAAGGTCCCCTGGAGAAGGAAATGGCAACCCACCCCAGTATGCTTGCTGGGAAATCCCATGGACAGAGGAGCCTGGTGGGCTAGTCCATGGGGTCACAGGAGTTGGGCACTAGCAACTAAACTACCACCACCAGAACAATATGTACCACTGGGCAAAAATCAAATCACTAGTAGTCAGGAGACCTGAGTTCCAAACACGGTTATAACACTGACTGCCCTTGGGAGGTTGAATAAGATACTCGCTCTTTCTTCATTGGCAAGGGCTGTGATAATCTTCATGACCCACGGTGACATCTTCAGCCTGCCCACCATAAAGCTGATTTGAGCTTTACCTCTTTTTCCCAAGTTTAGGAGGTGACTCATTCACATTTATCCTAGATTTTAGTTATCAAAGCACATGATCTGTGCCTATATGAGATGGGAAATTTCACAAAGTATCTGATGAATTCAACTCATGGCATCCTGCCAAAGTCTGCATGGAAGGAGCAATAACAGAATCACCCACACACACTGCCCAGGGAAGCAGCTTTTCTCCTGAGTCCAAAAACAGTGGCTAGAAATCGGAATACTGAAGCTTTGACGTGTCTCCTTCTGTAAGAATTTCTTCACACAGGAAACGCCCACGTTACTGGCAAAGATACAGCCAGCATTTAGGTGTATGATAATTTATAGACATTAGGATATCCCCAGCCAGGAAACATAAATGGACCATAAATGGATGGTGCTAAGCTGTGAGGCTTAAAACAGAACCAAAAGAGATCACCTACACTGTCACTGTTTTTACAGGAGTATGATAAAAGTATGAATGCTTTAGCAGCAAAAAAAGAGGAGGAAAAGAATATCAGAAAAAAGGGCAGTTCTTCCCCCAAAAGTAAACTTAAAAATCTTCTCTCTTTCTCTCACACCCACCCACCCACATCACACCCACCTGCACCCACCTTTACTCCTGCCCCCATCACCACCCCCACTATGCTGATTTTACTTTATCCATTCTCTGTGGATCTCACTTTGGGCTGACTCAGCCAGGTTGGTAGATTGGGGTTTGGGAACCACAGCTCTATGAGGGAGGGGTTAGGTATCATTAACAGTGTACATGTTTTACAGATCACTATGCCTGGTGAGACAAAAGGGCCAAGGGACAATGTTCAACTGTTGTGACTGTTTTCACCTGTAGGGGTGAGGGGGTGGGTGGTCATCATTGCACCAAAATAGGATTTTGTATTTACTCTGGAGTCTCATTAGATGAAGGAGGAGAGCAGAGACCGGCTCACATGTTCTAAAAATTAAGAGAAATTAAGCACACAAAGATTCATTTGTCAAGATTTTATCTTCAAGTTGTAAGCATAAGATTTTTTACAATACAAAATTAACACAAAACTCAAACATACTAAATGGAATAATAAATTTGTTCAACAGCCTCTTACTGTAGGTAACTCAGGAGGTACTTTAAGAACAGGCAGATATAATTTGGAAAGAAAACTCTAATGATTCATAAAATTACCACCGTTCCCATGTAACTGAAAACAATAGAGCCTACTGCAAAATACAGACAGAGCATTCAAATCACTTTAATGGTTTCTCTTTTTTTCTTTTAAACTCTCTGTTCCTTTTATCACTGATTTTTTTTTTTAATGAAAAGTGGAATGTCCCTGCTGCCCATTTTCTTCCTTTATTGTTTCCTTTTTGTTCTAAAAATGAGGGTAAAATTAAGTGCTTAGATCACTCGAGATTTCCAGATGGTCAGACAAATGAGTATGGGGCTCCTGGGCTTGCGTTTTTCATAAGATACGGACGGACATCTCCCATTCGGGCTCCAAGGCTCTTGTTCAATACAAATCTTATTTAGCCTAAGTACCTTCAGTGTGTGACAACCAAATTTCTACATAGGATGAGGGGGCAAAACTGGTTTCACTGCTTAAATTAGAATGGGAAATTTCTATGCATTACACAGCATCCCTTAATTTTCTTGGTGTGTATACCTAAAATAGACATTTGTATACTTTAGTCTTTGCATATTATTCTGAAATGTGACTGTTTTTCTTCCTATTTGTCTCCCTTCTTGAGCACCTTTTCTCCAGGTTGTTTCATTAAAGTGAAAGACAGTCATGTCCAACTCTTTGTGACCCCATGGACTGAATTCTCCAAGCCAGAATACTGGAGTGGGTAGCCATTCCCTGCTCCAGGGGATCTTCCCAACCCAGGAATCAAACCGGGGTCTCCTGCAGTGCAGGAAGATTCTTTACTAGCTGAGCTACAAGGGAAGCCCTTTTCATTAAAGCTTTTCCTAGTTCCCCGGAGCTACTAATCCTGTGTTATAACCCCAGGCCATTCTTCTTTTTTTACCCTCAGACGTTTCTTTTGCTATTCTCTTTTCTGTCTTAAACTATCTACCATACAATAAGCCTGTGGGTTAAGGATGGAGAGCAACTGGAAGTGTTTAGTTTCTTAAATAAATACGCATATATTATTTACAATATGCCAGGCATTATTTTAGGTGCTTTTAAAATTATTAACTCATTTAATCCCCAGAGTAATTCTATGAGGCAGATACTACTATGAATTCCACTTGACAGATGATGAAACTGAGGCACAAAGCCCAGGGTCACAACTAGTGAATGGTGGAGCCTGATTGGAAGGACTGAAATTGAAGCTGAAACTCCAATACTCTGACCACCTGATGCGAAAAACTGACTCACTGGAAAAGACCCTGATGCTGGGGAAGATTGAGGGCAGGAGGAGGAAGGGACGACAGAGGATGAGATGGTTGGATGGCATCACCAACTCAATGGACATGGGTTTGGGTGGACTCCGGGAGTTCGTGATGGACAGGGAGGCCTGGCGTGCTGCGGTTCATGGGGTCGCAAAGCACGGAGACGCCTGAGTGACTGAAGGGACTGAACTGATGTGGGGCCAGAGTCAGTCTGGCACCAGAGCCCTTGCTCATAAGAATAAGGAGGAGGAAGAAGAAGGGGGAGGGATAGAAGGAGGAAGGATGCTGGAAAACAGAGGGAGAATGAGAGAGATGAATGACTGATTCACTGGGAATGAGAAGGATGGAGGGAAGCGCAGCTTAGAAGGAGCCATGGAGTTGCTCCAAAAGTCGGGCTTGGTGTTTTCAGGACCTTGGAGCAAAGACATGTAAGGTGGGCGTGACCACGTTGGTGGAGGAGTGTTGCCATCGTGAAGACAAATGGTAACTGAAGTGGCTCAAGATCCTCAGTGCCTGGAATGCTGGCAGCAGTGGACGAGAACAGGGTGACTGGTCATGTGCTGGCAAAAGGTTAACAGCCCGGTGGCTCAGCGTCTGTCTGCAATGCAGGAGACCCAGGTTCGATCCCTGGGTCGGGAAGATCCCCTGGAGAAGGAAATGGCAGCCCACTCCAGTACTCTTGCCTGGAAAATCCCATGGACGGAGGAACCTAGTAGGCTACAGTCCATGGGGTCACAAAGAGCCAGACTCGACTGAGCAACTTCACTTTCACTTCTTTTTTTAGGGAGCTGAGGGAGTCCTGATTTGTAATGTTTGATGGTTTCCACTTGTAGACACTCCAGCCACAGTATATCTCAAGCTTCCAATGTGATGCCTCTGAACTCAGAGGTGGGAAGAGATGCACAGTAACAGACCTGGTGATACAGGGCTGCTGCCACAGCTGTAATAGGTGCGAAAGGCTAAGAACAGAGATGCTACTAAAACGCAAAATAATCACGTGATGAGTTTAGTATTCATTACCTTCGCTTTTAATATTATAGGACTTACTTTTTAGGAATGGCTGTGTTTACTAGTTGGCTCACACAACTTCTGAAAATTTTAACAGCCAGCTCTTGCGAGCCTATGGAAGCCAGCTGTACATCACTGAGTGTGAGTATCCAAATACATCCATTCTCAAATTAGTGGGGTGGGTCACGGGGTGGAAACTTGACCTTCACAATGTCCAAAATTTGCCACACCAGGAAATAAATTCAGGAAGAGGCAATCAAAGAAAAATGATAGAGCTTACATATATATATATATATATATATATATATATATAAATCAAACAGCCACTCTAATCTGATGACCAAGAGGTCAAGTGTAAAAAAGGGAGTTTGAGAAGGTAAGTTCAGAGAAGGCCTGAGTCTATGTTTTCTAACATGCCATAGGTCATGAGCATCAAACAAAAGACCACTGCACAAACCTACCACCTAGCCTCACACTCTCTAAATGAGGGCCTGCCTCTCCACTCTGTCCTACATAGGCTCTTTATTCACAGGAAACAGAAGTAAAGAAATAGACTAGGACATTAATGAAACAAAAGGCCTTAGGTGAGCAGAAACGATAAACCGTATAAAAAGAGGATTCAGAAACATCACGAGTACTATTTTAGTATTAGGATCTGACATGGCACTGAGAAAAATGTAAAGCTCTGATACAGAGAGAAGAAAAAGTCAAATATCACAGGGAACTAGTAACCTTTGGAGAAAGTCAGTCCGTTTTACTCACCAAGGTTTCTCCATAGTCAAGCACAGAGTAGCACAGTCATATTCAGTCATTTTTTTCCACTAAGTGAATTTCCATTCTATCTGTTCCATGAGGTCTTTGAAATTCTTGTCACTTTGTATACAAAGGAATACTTGTGTGTGTTTGAGTGTGAAACTGTTTTTTTATGGAAAACTTTCTGCTTATTTGTTACTCAAGATTCTAGTAATATTTGAAAATTCATGAGCTCACAAAGGAATGCACATTGAAAATTTTGACCTCCAGCTCTTCAGATAACCTCACTAGGTCCAGTACAATATAGAATTTTATGGCTAAAGCATTTATCAACTGCTTGTAGAATTGGAAGATTAGTGTAAGATCCATCTCATTACTTCAAGCTGCCAAATAATGGGCTGTTTTGCTAATTGACACCTGAACATATAATTATAACTAGCAACCCTACATAGTGGAGCACCTTAGGTCAAAAAATCAGCTATCTTCCAGATCCCAAGTAGCAAACTGAGGGTTGAATTGGAAGTTAGCTAACACAGTTCTCACTTTTCTAATTGCTAAGAAGAAGCACAGATGTAAGCCCCTGGTTAGCTTTGGTAAAGCTAATACTGAGATTAAGACCCTTTCAGCTGTATTGAATATTGTATTTCTAGCTCCTCCAGGATCTCTTCTCTCAAGTGATAAGGATTTCCTGCCATAAAATTCTAGTTTAGAGGACAGACCCTATCTTCCTGCTATAGCTAATGCGGTACAGCTTGGATACAGAAAAACAGAATAACTATGTTTAGTGAAGACGAGAAAGATGTACTTAGGGGAGAATTTACCTCTCGGTAAAGAACATACACCTCTATTTACTCTCTCTTTCCACCCTCAAATCTCAAGAAATAACAGTAAGGAGACTATTTTTGGTCAAGACAGAAATCTATAGGACAAAGAAAATAGGAGGGAGAAGACAAAGACAATGCAATATTGGAAGCAAGAAAGCAGGTCAGATTGGTAAATGCCTCTAACAGGCTCAAGAGAGTGGAATCTTATGTCAGTAGTAGGAAAAGCAGAAAAACAGTTCACTTTCCACTGCAAGTTCCAGACAGCCCCAGGTTTATCTGGATGTGAGGGCAAAACAAGAGGAGCGACTAATATAAGGAGCGGTTAAAACAAGGAGGCTTAGTTGAAAGTCTATTATTTAAAAAAAGTAATTAGATCCACAGACTACACTCCCTGTTGGGTAATTGTCTCTCCTCCACTCTGGTAAAAATATGAAGGTTTATTCCTTGGAAAGAGTGAAACAGAAGGTCTCTGGGCTCAGAGACAGAATGAACAACTAAAGATGGGGGAAAACAGAGGAATTAAGTGAGTTAAGGACTTAAGTGTATATCAGATGCCAAGAATCCCTGACTTTCTTCCATCCTCTTCCCATTTGGTTCCCTGAATGATGGCAGTGAGGCCTTCAACCTCCAGGCAGCATATGAGAGAATCTTTCTCTGGGAAGTCTGATCCAAGAGAAATGACCTGAAGATACTGACACTGGAGGCATCTCAAACAAATAATCCAGTCAAATCTTTAGGGTTCCAAGACTTCAGCCCAAGCCAGGAAGTGAGATCAGAAGAACAAGTAAAAGCTAAAGAGCTCTCACCCTTATTTGAAAACTAGAAAGGATCTCTTTGCACCAACCTCCACACAGAACTCTTACTACAGAGAGTTTCAAGTCCTTTAATTTACTTATTAGAGAAAATTCTTGTTTTTTTCCTTCTGTGTTCTTGGCAATTATTTGATTACCAAATTGATGAAATAACCTCCGATTCATGCTGCTTTAAATGAGAAGGCCATTAGCACACATGCTTTCAAGATCCCTGGGAACCATACAGTCAGATAACACACAGAGGGCAGTGCACAAGTCATAATCTTCCTTTAATTAAGTCAATCAATACACATTTGCTCAGGTTCTACCAAAAGGACCCAGTCTCTTTTAATATGCACACCCACCTCTGAGGTTTCTAAAAATTAGTCTTTGGCAGGTTTAAGTAAGTGATTAGAGTTTTCCACTGTTATCCTACAGGTCAGACCATGTATCACATTTAAGTGAATGTGGCAGGATAATTTTCTAGACACTCATTTCTGTTCTCACTGCCACAGGAACCTTGGCGGGACTGAGCGGGGCAGGGATACTCGATAAGAATATTCTTCTCCTTTTCTGCTCCCACTTGTAAAAGAAAAAGCAAACCTTCAGTTTCCCAGGAAAGGATTAACAGCTGCCTTTTGCCTCAAGCAGTTCCCAAAAAGAAAATCTACCATCCAGGTCTCTGGAAAGAGCTAGATTGCCTTGGGGGAAAGGGCAGGAGGTTTTGCATGCTTAGGAAGTACTGGGACAGTAATGGTAGCAACAGTGGACTTTCACTAAGTTCTGACAGTTCTAACACCTTAGAAGGTGTTCACATTAATACGTAAGTTAGAAATTTACACAGTAATTTATTTCATCCTTGCAACAACCCTGTGAAGAAGGTACTGTTATCGCCATTTTTCAATGGGAAGAATGGGGGAAGAGATAGGGAGTCTGGGATGGACATGGACACACTGCTATACTGAAGATGGATAACTGACAAGGACCTACTGTATCATATGGGGAACTCTGCTCAATGTTATGTGGCAGTCTGGATGGGAGGGGACTTTGGGGGAGAGTGGATACATGCACATGTATGGCTGAGTCCCTTTGCTGTTCACCTATAATCATCACAACATTGTTAACTGGTTATACTTCAACATAAAATTTTAAAAGTTTAAAAATAAAGTAAATAAAACAAAGGGGAAAACTGAGGCACAGAGAGGGTGGGAAATGTGCCCAAGGCCACACAGCTAGTAGAACAGGGAAATTAGATAATTAAATTGGAAGGTACTGGTCAGAGCTGGGACTTAGTGGAAGAAGCAAGTGGAAATGTCCCAAATGAACCGACCCCACTGCCCACCCCACACCTCCTCACCAAGAAAGGCCCAGTGGTCTCAGCAGCATAGCCTGTCCAGCTGGAATTATCTCCTGCCTTCTTCCCCCAGGATCCACGGCTGTCCTGAACTACACAACTGCTGCCACACTGGGGCCTTAGGACCTTCTCTTTCTAATACTTGAAGTGGGCCACTCCTCCTTTCTCCGCTTGGCACTTCCCTGCTCAACCTGCAAGCTCAAATGTTGGCCTTCTCTGCAAAGCTTTTCCTGACTCTTTCTGAATCGGTCGTTCATCCCGTTGTGTTCCCACAGTACTTTGGACAAATCGTGACTACAGAATTATGTGTTTTCCCAACTCCCGATCATTTCAATGAAGCTTAGAGCTTGAGACACACAAGGCCCTGAATATCCTGAGTGGCCTGCCAGCATCTGGTACCCACTAAGCCCCATGTCCGAGGGAGGCAGTAGACCACGTACAGTCAGAGGCAAGAGTTAGAAAGACTGGGATTCACCACTGACTCTGTCAGTGACTTGCCCTGTAACCTCAAAAAGTCAATTTCTCTCAACCACGTGACTGTTGCAAAGATTAAATGAGATCACACATATGAAAAACATATTGCCTTCTTCATAAATGATAGTTTAATGAATGCAATTTTCCTGAGAAAATACTGAGAAATAAATACAGTCTTTCCTAAGAAAATACGCACAGCAAAATAGATGTCTCCAAGTTCACGATGAGTGGACAATAAGAAAGGTGCTGTAACGAAGCAATGAGGGCTCCTCAGTGGTGAAGAATCTGCCTGCAATGCAGGAGATGTGGGTTCAGTCCCTGGCTCAGGCAGATTCCCTGGAGAAGGAAATGGCCATCCATTCCAGAATTCTTGCCTGGGAGATCCCATGGACACACAGTCCACGGGGTTGCGAAAGAGTAGGACACAACTTAGCAACTGAACAATTGAGCAATTAACTAGGATACAAGTATTTCTACAGAGTAATGAGTGAAAAGGAAAACGCAAAAGATGCAAAGATAACCTGGTGCAAAAACATGCTGGCAATATTGACATAATTTAAAAGACCTGTTAATACACTGAATTTATACACATTTCTACACACAAGTAAACCACATAAGAGGACTCTCGAGGTTTTCATCATAAACAAGCTACACTTTTGTTTTCATCTGTTTGTTTCAATGCACTGTCAAAGAATTTTTTAATCTTCATTTCTACAAATAAAAGGTTTCCTTTTTTTTTTAAGGAAATGAAAACAAGAAATTCACTAAAAATAAAAATCTTAGAAATCATTTCAAATCTGATCAAGCAAATGGAATTAGTGAAGATAACAACTTTGTCCCATGAAATTTATCTAGGAAAAATGTCAAGTATTATACAGTGGTAAACATCTTTCAAATTACAAAATAATCCTTCACTATTGACTTTCATTTTTCAGGCAAAGTTTTTCAAAATCCTAACCCCCTAACAGGTAATTTAGTTATTTCAAAATAATATTTAATAAGACAAAGGTCCCATACAACCATATACTTACTATGCCCATCTGTGATGCTTTCTGAAAAATATATTCATACATTTCCACTTGTTGGAGAAGACTCCACAAGTCTTAATGTAACTCCATAATGATTCATTACAAATTAATGATTCATCATTATTAATATCTACCCATTTGGTAATACAGTCATGCTTTTAAAGTCTCTTAAGGCAGGGAAAGCAGTTTGCACTCCATTTAAATAGCTCCAAATCAGCATGTCATTTTATGGTTTTATAAAGTTTTTCTTATAGGGACGAACAGCTATAAAATTTCATTACACTGGACAAAAAATAACAGTATATTCTTACTCTCAGTTTCTGCAACTGCTGATTTTGCTGCTTCTTAAAGTACTGTGAATCAGAAAACCAGATAGACAAACTTTTCTAGAATAAATAGGCTTTGACTAAGGGTGAGCACAAGGGATTTGGTACACAGTTTTATTATGACTGCTGTTCATGTAACTCGGAAGCATTCAATTTTGCTTGTATTAACCAACTTTCAGTATCAGTCAAGTATTCAAAGGAAACTAAATGCAAGCATCACTATCCTCTCCAACAATAGTAACTCAGGTGTGTGAAAAGTACAATACCATGAGAACTCCAATATATAAGAGAGGATTTACGAGAGAGATGTATTTTTCATATATAGAGTTGTATTTACATTTCTTGAATGTAAGTTAAGTCCTATCCACTTTTGAATATCTCCGAGCACCTAATACTGTAGCTTGTATGTATATAGTTAGCAATCAATGATTATTTGCTTCTTGAAATAACCACAGGAGTTAGAGAAAAGGAACCTTTGGCATTTTTACATCTAATGAACCGATGGCTTCCAGTGATGGTGAGAGCAACCATGTGGGCATATCTCCCTATCAGAGCACAGAATGGGGAAGACGGGTATAATGACAATGGAACCAGATTGAGAAACCACAGAAGGAGCTCAGGGCTGGGGAAGATAGTGTTCAGAGAGGCCCTGTCCCTTTACTGTCCCTGGGCCATCAAGTATTATCACACTATATGAGGACTAACTTTTCATTATAGGGGACTGGAACGCCAAAGTAGGAAGTCAAGAAATACCAGGAGTAACAGGCAAATTTGCCCTTGAGTACAGAATGAAGCAGGGCAAAGGCTAATAGAACTATGCCAAGAGAATGCACTGCTCATAGCAAACACCCTCTTCCAACAACACAAGAGAAGACTCTACACATGGACATCACCAGAGGGTCAATACCAAAATCAGACTGATTATATTTTTGCAGCCAAAGATGGAGCAGCTCTATACGGTCAGCAAAAACAAGACCAGGAGCTGACTGTGGCTCAGATCATGAACTCCTTATTGCTAACTGCAGACTTAAAGTGAAGAAAGTAGGGAAAACCACTAGACCATTCATGTATGACCTAAATCAAATCCCTTACAATTATACAGTAGAAGTGAGAAATAGATTCAAGGGATTACATCTGATAAACAGAGTGCCTGAAAAACTATGGCTGTGGGTTTGCAACATTGTACAGGAGGCCCCTAGGGATCAAGACCATCTACAAGAAAAAGAAGTGCAAAAAGGTAAAATGGTTGTTTGAGGAGGCCGTACAAATAAATAGCTGTGAAAAGAAGAGAAGCAAAAGGCAAAGAAGAAAAGGAAAGATATACCCATTTGAATGCATAGTTCCAAAGAACAGCAAGGAGAGATAAGAAAGCCTTCCTCAGCGATCAACGCAAATAAATAGAGGAAAACAACAGAATAGGAAAGACTAGAGATCTCTTCAAGAAAATTAGAGATACCAAGGGAACATTTCAGGTAAAGATAAGCACAATAACGGACAGAAATGGTATGGACCTAAAAGAAGCAGAAGATATTAAGAAGAGGTGGCAAGAATACACAGAAGAACTATACAAAAAATATCTTCAGGACCAAGATAATCATGATGGTGTGATCATTCAACTAGAGCCAGACATCCTGGAATGGGAAGTCAAGTGGCCTTAGGAAGGGTCACTACAAACAAAGCTAGTGGAGATGATGGAATTCCAGTTGAGCTGTTTCAAATCCTGAAAGATGATGCTGTGAAAGTGCTGCACTCAATATGCCAGCAAATTTGGAAAACTCAGCAGTGGCCACAGGACTGGAAAAGGTCAGTTTTCATTTCAATCCCAAAGAAAGGCAATGCCAAAGAATGCTCAAACTACCACACAATTGTACTCATCTCACATGCTAGCAAAGTAATGCTCAAAATTCTCCAAGCCAGGCTTCAGCTATGTGAACCATGAAATTCCAGATGTTCAAGTTGGATTTATAAAAGGCAGAGGAACCAGAGATCAAATTGCCAACATTTGTTGGATCATGGAAAAGGCAAGAGAGTTCCAGAAAAACATCTACTTCTGCTTTATTGACTATGCCAAAGCCTTTGACTGTGTGGATCACAATAGTTCAGTTCTGTTCAGTTTAGTCACTCAGTCATGTCCGACTCTTTGCGACCCCATGAACCGTAGCACGCCAGGCCTCCCTGTCCATCACCATTTCCCGGAGTTCACTCAGACTCACGTCCATCGAGTCTGTGATGCCATCCAGCCATCTCATCCTCAGTCGTCTCCTTCTCCTCCTGCCCCCAATCCCTCCCAGCATCAGAGTCTTTTCCAATGACTCAACTCTTTGCATGAGGTGGCCAAAGTACTGGAGCTTCAGCTTTAGCATCATTCCTTCCAAAGAAATCCCAGGGTTGATCTCCTTCAGAATGGACTGGTTGGATGTCCTTGCAGTCCAAGGGACTCTCAAGAGTCTTCTCCAACACCACAGTTCAAAAGCATCAATTCTTCGACGCTCAGCCTTCTTCACAGTCCAACTCTTGCATCCATACATGACCACAGGAAAAACCATAGCCTTGAATAGACAGACCTTAGTCAGCAAAGTAATGTCTCTGCTTTTGAATATGCTATCTAGGTTGGTCATAACTTTTCTTCCAAGGAGTAAGCATCTTTTAATTTCATGGCTGCAATCACCATCTGCAGTGACTCTGGAGCCCAAAAAATTAAAGTCCGACACTGTTTCTACTGTTTCCCCATTTATTCCCCATGAATTGATGGGACCAGATGCCATGATCTTAGTTTCCTGAATGTTGAGTTTTAAGCCAACTTTTTCACTCTCCTCTTTCACTTTTATCAAGAGGCTCTTTAGCTCCTCTTCACTTTCTGCCATAAGGGTGGTGTCATCTGCATATCTGAGGTTATTGATATTTCTCCTGGCAATCTTGATTCCAGCTTGTGTTTCTTCCAACCCAGCATTTCTCATGATGTACTCTGCATAGAAGTTAAATAAGCAGGGTAACAATAGACAGCCTTGACGTACTCCTTTTCCTATTTGGAACCAGTCTGTTGTTCCATGTCCAGTGCTAACTGTTGCTTCCTGACCTGCATACAGATTTCTCAAGAGGCAGGTTAGGTAGTCTGATATTCCCATCTCTTTCAGAATTTTCCACAGTTTATTGTGATCCATACAGTCAAAGGCTTCGGCATAGTCAATAAAGCAGAAATAGATGTTTTTCTGGAACTCTCTTGCTTTTTCCATGATCCAGCGGATGTTGGCAATTTGATCTCTGGTTCCTCTGACTCTTCTAAAACCAGCTTGAACATCAGGGAGTTCACGGTTCACGTATTGCTGAAACCTGGCTTGGAGAATTTTGAGCATTACTTTACTAGCATGTGAGATGAGTACAATTGTGTGGTAGTTTGAGCATTCTTTGGCATTGCCTTTCTTTGGGATTGGAATGAAAACTGATCTTTTCTAGTCCTGTGGCCACTACTGAGTTTTCCAAATTTGCTGGCATATTGAGTGCAGCACTTTCACAGCATCATCTTTTAGGATTTGAAACTGTGGAAAATTCCTCAAGAGATGGGAATACCAGACCACCTGACCTGCCTCTTGAGAAACCTGTATGCAGGCCAGGAAGTAACAATTAGAACTGGACATGGAACAACAGACTGGTTCCAAACAGGGAAAGGAGTACGTCAAGGCTGTATATTGTCACCCTGCTTATTTAACTTCTATGCAGAGTACATCAGGAGAAAAGTAGGACTGGATGAAGCACAAGCTGGAATCAAGATTCCTGGGAGAAATATCAATAACCTCAAGTATGCAGATGACACCACCCTTATGGCAGAAAGTGAAGGAGAACTATAGAGCCTCCTGATGAAAGTGAAAGAGGAGAGTGAAAAAGCTGTCTTAAAACTCAGCATTCATAAAACTAAGATCATGGCATCTGGTCCCATCACTTCATGGCAAATAGATGGGGATACAGTGGAAACTGTGAGAGACTATTTTTTGGGCTCCAAAATCACTGTAGATGGTGACTGCAGTCATGAAATTAAAAGATCCTTGCTCCCTGGAAGAAAATTATGACCAACCTAGACAGCATATTAAAAATCAGAGACATTACTTTACTGACAAAGGTCTGTCTAGTCAAAGTTATGGTTTTTCCAGTAGTCACATATGGATGTGAGAATTGGACTAACAAGTAAGCTGAGTGCCAAAGAATTGATGCTTTTGAACTGTAGTGTTGGGGAAGACTGTTGAGAATCCCTTAGACTGAAAGGAAATCCAACCAGTCCATCCTAAAGGAAATTAGTCCTAAATATTCATTGGAAGGACTGATGCTAAAGCTTAAACTCCAATACTTTGGTCACCTGATATGAAGAACTGACTCATTGGAAAAGACCATGATGCTGGGAAGGCGGGATGAGAAGGGGATGACAGAGGATGAGATGGTTGGATGGCATCACCAACTCAATGGACATGAGTTTGAGTCAACTCTTGGAGTTGGTGATGGACAGGGAGGCCAGGCATGCTACAGTCCATGGCATTGCAAAGAGTCAGACACTATAAGCGACTGAACTGAACTGAACTGATGAGGACTAGCAGAAAATTCCTTGGGTGTCTCCTCTCAGGGTTCCTGTTCTGAGGAATCTGATCATCTAGCCTACTTCTATATCTTTACCTCCTACCAGATCAGACTCCTAGATCCAAATACACCATGGTATGACAATATTTAGGTTTCCACAACTGGTATATGTAATTTACTTACAAAATCCCAAAATTTGAGTGGCAGGAAAGCTATCTCTTGTTATAGAATTACCTATACTAACCAAACCCCACTGCCTTTTCTAATTTGAGTACAAATGTCTCAAAGGCTGGAAGAAAAGGATTTGACAATTTACTGCTTATCAATATGTTACAGATTGATATTTGGTAAGTTACTAAATACTAATATTTATAGGAAAAAATACTAATATTTACAGGAAAACTTTGGGAGCAGGTAGAAATACCTAACAGCTTCATCAACTTTTATAAATTAACATTACCCCCTAAAACTTTCCTGATTCAGAAGAGGCAGTGAAGTCAAGAGAGAAGAACATGGAGTCAGGGTTAGAAGATCTGGATATTAGAGCCTGTTCTACTGCTGACTAGTTGTGCCACATTAACTAAGTCATAAGTTTCCCTCTCTATCAAACAGAAGAAATAATCTACCTTACAAGGTTGTTGTGTACATGATACCACAGCTGTAGGTAAGATGCTGTCCAAATATTCACAGATCTCATCAATTTCCATACAGAAATCAATTTTGTTGTAGTTTACTCGTTAAGTCGTGTCTGACTCTTACAAGTCCATGGACTGTAGCCCGTCAGGCTCCTCAGTCTATGGGATTTCCAAGGCAAGAACACTGGGGTGGGTTGCCATTTCCTTCTCCAGGGGATCTTTCTGATCCAGGGATCACACATGTGTCTACTGTGTAGAAGGCAGATTTTTTTTTTTTTTTTCAGAAACCTATGAATAAACAATCACTGTGGGCACACAATGCTCTGTACCATTTCACTGGTGCTATTTATAAGTAGCCATCAGAGATTATAGCAGAGATGGGCCCCCATTATCAAAAGAAAAACTGATGATGGTGAAAGTAGTTAAGTCCTAGACATGTAAAGGAGAAATTCCAGAAACAACATGAGAAGATACAGTTATTATTGCTGCTAATATCATCCTAAACATGTATAGATAGAAAATAACTCAATAGCCACCTAATACCTACTGTGAAGTTTGTTTACTCACAAAGCTCTGTTTGGCCAATAGATTCCAGTAGAACTGTTAATGATCACAACTGTCAGTCACTAGTATATCAGAGCTTCATAGCTAGGCATTTTTTTAAAAAAAGAAAGCCATTCCAAACTAGATGGCATCCTCTAACACAGTCTTTATTTTCTTGGCAAAATGTTTAAAGGAAATATAAAATACAACTAGAAAAGTGCATTAAGAAGAAGCATAAAGCTCAGTACATTTTTATGAAGTTAATCATCCATATAATGACTACCTAATCAATAGAATAGCACTGTCTGCATTCCAGAAGCCTCTGTTATTCACTCTGCCAGCTGCTTTCCTTGCCCAAAATTTACCACTGTCCTGACTTGGATCTCTTTGATTCCTCTAACCTGCTTTTGAACTGATAAAAACTTTTGTGTATAGTTTTTTGGCTCAATACTATAACTGTGAGATTCATCTATGTTGTGGTATTTAGCAAGAGGCTGTTCTTTTTCCCTGCATTATAATATTCCAGTATGTAGACATATCATCAGTTCAGTTGCTCAGTCGTGTCGACTCTTTGTGACTCCATGAATCATAGCATGCCAGGCCTCCCTGTCCATCACCATCTCCTGGAATTCACTCAAACTCATATCCATCGAGTCCGTGATGCCATCCAGTCATCTCATCCTCTGTCGTTCCCTTCTCCTCCTACCCTCAATCCCTCCCAGCATCAGAGTCTTTTCCAATGAGTCAACTCTTTGCATGAGGTGGCCAAAGTACTGGAGTTTCAGCTTCAGCATCATTCCTTCCAAAGAACACCCAGGACTAAAAGCCTTTAGAATGGACTGGTTGGATCTCCTTGCAGTCCAAGGGACTCTCAAGAGTCTTCTCCAACACCACAGTTCAAAAGCATCAATTCTTTGGTGCTCAGCTTTCTTCACAGTCCAACTCTCACATTCATACATGAACACAGGAAAAACCACAGCCTTGACTAGACAGACCTTTGTTGGCAAAGTAATGTCTCTGCTTTTTAATATACTATCTAGGTTGGTCATAACTTTTCTTCCAAGGAGTAAGCGTCTTTTAATTTCATGGCTGCAATCACCATCTGCAGTGACTCTGGAGCCCAAAAAATTAAAGTCCGACACTGTTTCTACTGCTTCCCCATTTATTCCCCATGAAGTGATGGGACCAGATGCCATGATCTTTGTTTTCTGAATGTTGAGCTTTAAGCCAACTTTTTCACTCTCCTCTTTCACTTTCCTCAAGAGGCTCTTTAGTTCCTCTTCAATTTCTGCCATAAGGGTGGTGTCATCTGCATATCTGAGGTTATTGATATTTCTCCTGGCAATCTTGATTCCAGCCTGTGCTTCTTCCAGCCCAGCGTTTCTCATGATGTACTCTGCATAGAAGTTAAATAAGCAGGGTGACAATATACAGACTTGACGTACTCCTTTTCCTATTTGAAACAAGTCTGTTGTTCCATGTCCAGTTCTAACTTTCTTCCTGACCTGCATACAGGTTTCTCAAGAGGCAGGTCAGGTGGTCTGGTATTCCCATCTCTTTCAGAATTTTCCACAGTTTATTGTGATCCACACAGTCAAAGGCTTTGGCATACTCAGTAAAGCAGAAATCGATATTTTTTCTGGATATTGTTAATAGACATTGGGTTGCTTCCAGTTATCCTATGAACATTTTAGTTCATGGTTTCTGGTGAATATATGTACATAGTTTCATTGCGTTTATGTGTGGGGTGGAACTGCTGATAACAGAATATTTATTTATATGATTGTCTTTAACAGATACTACCAAAGAGTTTCCAAAGTAGTTGTGTCAATTTGCACTCCTACCAGCAACGTGTGAGAATTCTACTTCCTCCATTCTTACTGCACTTGGGATGGCAATGCTTTTGGAGCCATTTTGCTAGTAGTATGTCAATTGGTTGTTGTTCAGTCGCTAAGTCACATCTAATTCTTTGTGACCCCATGGACTGCAGCACTCCATGTTCCTCTGTCCTCCACTATCTCCCAGAGTTTGCTCAGATTCATGTCCATTGAGTTGGTGATACTATATAATGATCTCAGTATCTCAATATGGTATTCTATGTTTCCCTTAAGACTAATGATGCTGAACATCTTTTCTTCTGTGTACTGGAAGAGCTTATTTTCATAACTTCCTATTCAAATCTTTTGCCCATTTTTAAATTGGGTTGTGTGCCTTTTATTACTGGTTTGTAGAAGTTCTAGATCTATTCTGGACACATATCTTTTGTTGGAAGTATGTAGTACAAATCTTACTCTAAGGTTTGCTTTTTTAATCCCTCTTACGGTGTCTTTTTGGAGAAGGAAATGGCAACCCAGTCCAGTGCTCTTGCCTGGAGAATCCCAGGGACGGGGGAGCCTGGTGGGCTGCCGGCTATGGGGTCACACAGAGTTGGACACGACTGAAGCAGCTTAGCAGCAGCAGCAGCAGCAAGATGTCTTTTAGTGAACAGATCTTAATGAAGCTCAAAATTTTCCATCTTTACTGTGCTTTTTATGCCTTGTTTGAAAAGTCTTTGCTAAGTCATGAAGAGGAGACTTAGGAGAATTCCTACAAAAACCTTATTTTGAAATTCCAGTTGGATATCTAGTTGATCCAGCACCCACCACTGAAAAGATCACCCTTCACTTACAGCCCTTTAAGGGCACTTTTGTCGTAAATCAGGTGATGTCTGTTTTTGATCCTCTATTCTGCTTCACTGATTTATCTTTAATGCGAAAAACGGTGCTAACCTCCTGCTGGTGGTATTTGTACTTTCAATATTCATTGATAAAGCAATTATGTAATGAACCAAAATACTACAAATTCAGTTTATGTTTATAGATCATATTATAGTGTATTGTTATTATAACTTCTATCTGTATTGACGGAGTCCATTTATGTATGAGATATAATTATTCAGATCCATGAACCTTGCAAAAACTCAGACACTCAGCCTTGTAAATGTTGCTTTAGAAGTAACTTTTAAAAGCGTTTACTCACAAATCTTTGTCCTAATATAACTTCTCACCATTAATGTAAATCTATCACCAATACCAAATGTAAAAAGAAACATGTATGTGTATATGTATGTATACATGCATCTGTATTTACTTTAAAGAACAACCTTGGCTTCTTGTAGAGATCTTTGAAAAATCTTAGGAGCAGCCATCAGTTTCACAGCTGAAAGCAATGATTTAGCTTACCTAAAGGTCATCTTTTGTGTCGTAACTAGGATTTCAGTTAATCAATCAATAAATCAATTGAGCAACTCAAGAAATAAAATGCCTCAGTTAATGAAGTCTCCAGGAATAAAGCTGTTTTTAATGAAGCAAGACAAAGAGGGGAAAAAAAAAGAACAAAGAAAACTAAAGATATGAACCATGTGGGTCAGTTTTGGTGTGTGCCTTATGGCTTTATCGGAGTATTTCTAAAGTTACGCATGTAAACAGCTGATTAAGCACCCTGTTTCATGACTGATTTGCAGTCACCAAGGAAAATGGGTCTGATCTTAGAACTGTGAAAGCATCCTTTTGACATTTCCAACCTTGCCTCCTCCACCTTTCATTATCTTGACATGTGAACTACTTATGAACTACTTACTTCCAAACCAGTGTTTCTCAAAGCATGGCCCAGAAACAACTTCATGAGAATCACCCTGGAGTGCCTGTTCAAACTGGCAATTCTCAAGCCCCAGCCCAGATTCAGAGAATCAGAATCTGTGCGGAGGGACCTGGGAATTTCCATTTTAAAACAAAGGCTGCAGGCAATTTTCCACACCCGGATTTGAGAACCACTGATTCTGGTCCTACTGCAAGTTTTCTCATTTCCTGAAAACCACTGGGGATCTCTTCTACAACTTGGTGCCTACCCTGCCTGATCACAGGTCTGCTTTAAAGGAATCTTCCCTTCTCATGCTTCAATTTCATTCTGACTTGGGAATAGATGAAGAGAATGACTTTATGCTGAAGAGAATTAGGAGTTGCTTTGTAAAGGAGGTGGCAGTTAAGCTATTAAACAGTAATATCTGGACAGTTGGAAATGGATGGAAAGACATTCCCAATAGAGAAAAGTGAAGCAATAAGAATGTCCTCATCATGTAAGGGTGACAAGAAGCCATTGAGCTGAATTATTTCTAGTTACACAGTATGCATGCATGAGGGCTAAGTTGCTTCAGTCATGTTGACTCTTTGCAATCCCATGAGCGGTAGCCCACCAGGCTCCTCTGTCCATGGGGTTCTCCAGGCAAGAATACTGAAGCGGGTTGCCATACCCTTCTCCAGGTGATATTCTCGACCTAGTGATCGAACCCATGTCTCATGTCTCCTGCCTTGGCAGGCAGCTTCTTTACCATTAGCAACACCGGGGAAGCCCAGTACAGAGAAACATATAAATGCTGACATGTGTACTGTGCATATGATACATTTAGGTAGATCATGAGATTATACATATACAGAGATTCTTTTAAAAGTTTATAGTGTTTTCTACAGGGTATCATTATTGCATGGATATAAAAAATTTAAACTCCAGGTCAACATGTATCCAGTCTCCCCCTTTCACTATTCACCTAAAATTATCACATTGTTAATCAGCTATACCCGCCCCCCCCCAAAAAGAGGAAGAAATCAATGGATATTAAAAACAAACAAAATAAATAAATTCCAGGTCTGAAACCTGGAAACAAACAGAGCAAGAGCAGAAGTAACATCCATAAGTACTAAAGTATTTTCGCTCTATACTAGATTCTTTACTATTTGAGCTCAGTTCACTATTTCTCTGAAATATATTTCCCACCTTATGAAACCAAAACTAGTAGACATTAAGATATTTGCCCTAAGTCACACAGCAGCTATAAGGGCAGAAGTGAGGGAGGTATGGAGGAAAGGAGGAGACTTGCTTTTAATTTATTTTGTATAGAATTAAAGTTTTTCATTTTAAGTGGCAGGTTTTGGAATGAGGAATTGCTGACTCTTTTCCTTTCTTCCTCGGAACTTGAAGTTTGATGATTTCTTACGCTCTGTTAGCTTGACTATGTCATATGTAGAAACGCTGAGGAAAATGAGGCTCAGAAAGGGACAGCAAGCTGTCCAACATGAGCCCGTCTGTATAACCAGATGTTCCCCATGTAGAGCAGTTCTAAAGCATATTTCTGACTCCCACAGCCAACAGCTTAGAGTTGGGATCCTCTCAAGGACATATGGGCATTGGCCTACAGGCTTTGGATTTTTGTCAAAGGGAAAAATGCATCTATGATGCTGTTGGCCTTCAGAATTCTGTCTAAAAAGCCAGAATTCTGTATAGGGCAAACCATATGAAATTGCCAATATTTGCCCTGTGTGACCTATGGAAAGAGGTGATTTCATAACCTGATTGAAGCATTATAGATGTGTTCTAAGGAATTTTCTAGTTGGCTTCTGGCTCTGCTTTCTAGACGATAATACAACTATTTGTTACAAAATTTCTTGCATTTTTAAAAAGCTTTAGCATACAAAAGAGTGACAACATTATTACATTTAGAAGTGCTCAAAGCAATTTTTACCTAGCATCTTATTTTATTTTCAAACATTCCTATACACCAAAGACACATACAAAACCCCCATTCTTTGTCAATTCTTAAAACTCTAAGATGAATTTCTTAGGTTAAGCCATTTGTTCTACCTCTGGAAGGATTTTGCGGCTTCACTCTCAAAAAAAAAAAAAAAAAAAAAAAAGCCAATCAAATCCTCCCAAGTGAGTGAAGATGGCAGGGAAGCAGCAGTATGACTTCCTTCCGGTGCTAACAACCGGAAGCCACTACCCTGTGAATAAGCCCATTTAGGTCTCCAACGCCAGCTGCAAGTAGGAAATTAAAGTAAATGGGAAGCCAGACTCTGCTGCAGTTCCAGTGTGGGTTCCGGATCCAAGAAACACTCATCCATTAACCAAACAACAGCACTTTCAAACCCAGTGGGAACCCGTGGCTCCCTGCTGAGAAACAGAAATTAACTTTTCGAGCAGATAATTCATCTTCAGATGGCTGTCATATTCAGAAAAGCTTTTCCAGAGAGGTGGTGGGAGGAGTGGGAGGGAAGCTCCTGACAACAGAGCTACACCTAAAAAAAGAAAGCCTATCAGGGAGCCAGGTGGCACTGAAGATTGATGTAGGAAGTCTTGCCACCTTTGGGACACGTGCCTGAAACCTGGCAGTAGCTGGGGTGCCATTTACCTTTAAGAGCAGCAAGGGGCAGGGGAATGGACTGCACAAACAATGGGTGTAGATTTAACTCAACTGAAAAGGATCAATGAGACAAGTGAAATGAGGTCTTTGAGAAACAAATTGGTGCCACTGGGTGGGGTCTGGCAAGGTTTTGTGGGGGAGAAGAGTCAAAGACCCAGAGGATGCTAAAGATGGCAGCAGAACAACCTGCTGGAGAGGATGGCTGCCACAGAACAAGCACCTGGAATTTCGAATGCATGCTGGGACAGGACAGCAAGCTGCAACAAGATGCCACTTGCTGTTCAAAACAGATGGAGCATGAGAGATGCCTGAGATGGCGGCACTATTTTGACTAACTTGAAAATAATTTAATATTACAGGGCTTGAAAAGGGCCATGGGGTCAAAGCATAGGGAAACTCCCTGTTTGTGCACTGAGAAGAACACCATCCCATTTTAGAAGCCACATTTCTTGAGCACCTGCACAACATCAAGTCCATACCCTCAGGGAGTTTCCAAAATATGTGATTCCAAAAGGCACTCAGAACGTCTTTACTGGACCCAGCTGTCAAATAAATGACGCCTCTTTAGTCTCAAGGTATTAGAGGACAACCATCCAGGTAGATCAAGTGGAGGTGTTATTTTTAAAAGGTTCTATTTCCCTACTGCATTTCTGCTTTTTGATAAGAACTGATCAAGCAAGGAACGTGAATCAAGAGGTGTTAAGAAGCCTGGAGATGCAGAATAGAAGCAGCATTGTGTATTTCACCAAAAGTTACATTAATTGGTCACTGCCCTACCATTCAAATGTTTGATTAATTTTATGAACATGAGCTGTACTTATGAGGTACAACAGCATATACTGTCTGACTCTTGAGACCCCATGGACTATAGCCCACCAGGCTCCTCTGTCCATGGAATCTTCCAGGCAAGAATACTGAAGTGGGTTGCCATTCCCTACTCCTGGGGATCTTCTGGATCTAGGGATCAAATCAGCATCTCCAGTGTCTCCTGCATTGGCACATGGATTCTTTACCACTGAGCCACCTGGGAAACCCTTATAGAAGGTATAGCAGATGATAAAAATCATGCATTTATTCATTCAACAGACTTGTTCCAAGCTACTACATGTTCGATACTCCACTAGGAGATGCATATGCAGTAAGAAGACAACTCTATATACAAGGAATTCACAGACTTGTGGGTGACAGAGAAGTAAACAAGCCATTAAAAAAAGGTGATGTCACACTGCTGGTAAATGGCAGTGTCAAGAATATGCCTGAGTAGCGTGCCCCGGGTACTCAACTGACATGACGCTCTCAGAACTCCAAGTCACTACATCATCTCATTTACAATTGTACCAGTAACTCCAATCTGTACAGAACTAGCATGCACTATGTACTTTTATATGCCTTACTCATTTAATCCACATACTAATGCTATAAGGGGCGTCCCTGGGGACTCAGCTGGTAAAGAATCTGCCTGCAATGTGGGAGACCTGGGTTCAGTCCCTGGGTTGGAAAGATCCCTTGGAGAAGGGAACAGCTACCTACTCTAGTATTCTGGTCTGGAGAATTTCATGGACTGTATAGTCCACGGAGTCACAGAGAGATGGACAGGACTGAGAGACTAGGAAAGGAGGAAAATACTACATGAGTTAAGACAGTGTTATTTGCAATTGATAGGTCAGGAAACAAAGGCTTAAGGAACTTCCTGTGAAAGGCCACGTAGCTAGTGAGTGGCAGGTCTGGGATCCGACTCCATGTCTAATTCCAAAGGCCATGCTTTTTTAACTATACGGGCCAGGTTTCTCAGAAATCAAAATTCATGTAGGGTTTCACTTTACCAAGTGCTTTTGCATGTTCCAGATCATTCCATCTTCCAGGCAACACCGTAAGATAAACATCTCAGATGACAGATAAGGAAACTGAAGCTCACAGATGTTAAGGGAAAGTATCCATTTACACAGCTAATGAGCGATAAAACTAAAGGCTTACAAGAAGGTGCTAGATTCTAAATTGATGTTTTCCACTAGAGCCTACACATGTGATAACTGTTCATCAGCACTGTTGAACATGAAGAGCAATGCCCTGACTGGCACACAAAGCACGGGAAGCTGACTCAATGCCTCACGTCCTGTCCCTAATTGCTTCCACTCTCTCCTCAAAGAAAAAGGTATATACACTCGGCTTTTCAGAATCCTTCATTATTCTACATCATGTTGAGTACTATTACATCACCACATGGGCACTTGGTGCAGAGAAAATGAACTTGCAGATCTGAAGGATAAAATGTGAATTCCAGGGTCCAGACACAAAGGCCCTATCTCCTTGTGCTGGTTATCCTGAGAACTGAGATAACAGTCCTGCTTGCCTGGTAAGTCAAAGACAGGGACGTGGGTGTTCTTAAGTTTTCTCTTCATATCTTACTAGACAGAGGAAATCTTCTAGGGTAGCTGCTGTACTACAGAGGAGGAGTTAAAATTCACAGGTGAAACTAAGTTAATTTTCTGCTTTAGGTTATTAGATTATTCCAGAAAGGCTTGAGAGGGGTTGAGAGAGCAATATAAAGTAGTAGAATGACTTTACTAAGTGTCTGAGAAAAGTTGAGCATGAGAAGCAACTGTCCCCTTCTCTTGGCTGGTAAAAGAAGCTGGTTCAGTACTACCTTGGGAATAGGTGGGGTGGGCAGGAGGGGAATGCACTTACAAGTTCATCATCAGCTACAGGGCAACCCTGTGTTATTTCCTTCCTTCAAATGAGCGGAAGCTCCAATACTCTGGCCACCTGATGCAAAGAGCCGATTCATTAGAAAAGACCCTGATGCTGGGAAAGACTGAAGGCAGGAGGAGAGGGGGATGACAGAGGATGAGATGCTTGGATGGTATCACTGACTCAATGGACCTAAGTTTGAGCACGCTCCTGGAGATGGTGAAGGACAGGGAAGCCTGGCGTGCTGCAGTCCATGGGGTCGCAAAGAGTCGGACACGACTGAGCGACTGAACAACAATTAAGAGTCACAAGTGGATATGATGTACTGCACGAGTCTCTAGCCGATGGTAGATCAAAAGGCTTCTTCCTTTGTAATTAATGTCAACAGTTAAGTTTTTTTTTGTTTGTTTCCAAGGAATAAAGGAAAAGGGTAGTCAGGAAGATATATCCAAAACGAAGAAATGGCTGAGGGACTCTTGGAAGGTAGGGTGGGGTGGGAATGAAGAGGGCTCAAAAATTTAATACGCCTCAGGGTCCCACACCGTCTCTCAATTTTGCTGATGGCTGTGCTTGTGTTTTAAAAATAAAATATCTGCTGAGTGGATTAAAGGAGTGAATTGAATTCCCGAGGCTCTGATTACCTTTCCCTTTGCCAGTTTTTATCAGCAACGATCAGTAAGACTGTCAGATCTGATGTAAACTTTTTGCCTCTTGCACTCTCAGCTTTGGAGCATATAAAGTACAAGATTAATTTTTTTTCTTCTTCTAAACAGTTGAGCCCAGGAGGAGAACATGCTAGAAAAACACCTCATAACCAGAAAACCAGTCTAGAATGGGCATTTCTGTGCGTGGAGGGGCGCTGTCCCTAGAGCCTTTGAAGGCACTTTACTCCATGAATCCCAAGGTCCCCAAATGCCCCGCTGTCTATCACTCAGCTCCACCCTGACTCACCCTGAGAAGCAGGAAGCAGGATGGCGAGTGCCTGGAGAGCCAGGTGTGAATTGACACCGCTGATGTGCCCTTAGGAGTCCTCGCCCCGCAGTCAAATGGGATGGACCACTTCACACACACCCTCTCCTTGGAACACTGCCCCTCTGATGAGGCAGCTGCCTGCCAGCGCCTGGTTAGGGCTGTTTTCTTCTGTGTGCACCACATCTGCTCCAGGCTTCAACACTCTACCTCCAAGAGGCAAATGTAAACGGGGCATGCACCAGGCACTGGGGACTCCCAGAACCTGCACGTGAGGACCTCTGTGCTCACAGACAAGTCAGAAAAAGGAGGCTGCTGGAGACTGAGTTCTCTCTTAGGAGGAGGGGCAAAGCCTGGGGCTGGGAAGAGAGTATCACTCATGCGTGCTGCTCAGCTAACATGACCTGACAGGTTCTTCCAAGGTTAAACCCTGTGAGAAGAGGTGGCAAATGTCAGAGCAGGATCTCTGTGCCCTTCCAAGATGAACACAAATATAAGCACATGGTAAGGGTTCAATACGTGCATACTGAACTAGACCAAGTGGAACTGGGATGTCCGGGGAATAAGAGCAGATGTGAACGCTTTGCTGGGCCTCAGGTATGCCTAAGCCTACTGCTAAGCATCTTAGAGGTTTGGCAAAGGAAGATTTTCTGTCTCCATAAAAGAGAAGTGATGACTATCAAAACAATCAAATCTTGACAAAAACAATAGTGAGAAGAAAGAAGTGGACGGCAACAGAACCCAGCTAGCTACATGGAGCAGGTGTTCTGGCTGGTGACGAAGCACGCAGTTATCTTTGGTGTCACACTAACGGATGGCACTGTTCCCAACACCTTGATTGCCTAACTCACGGCCAAATTGCACTTTAACAGGCACTTGTGTACCTTAGGCTAGAATCATTTACTGGATTCTGAACATCAGGAGAAAAAGACAGGTAATTGACTAAAACTAGCTTCTGGTTAACTTAACCCCCTCTCAGACCTCCCAGGCCTTTAAGGAGGACTTAAGAGCAGAGATACGAGATTGTCTTTTAATTTATTTGTTTGTTACATTTTGTTTTTAACAAATCATTGGTCCCTAGGTCAATATGAGAGGGCTCAAAACATATAAACTTATTTTGTATGAAATTCACTTTGGGCAGGGGCTTTAAGCCACAACAGATGTTGCTATTCCCTTCTCTTAGAAAAAGCTTTTGTCAAAGAAGACTCCATTAAGAGTTTTGCTTGCTCCCTAATCTTCATTTCAAAAACCAGAGTCAGAAAATGCTAGGGATTTTTGTTTTGTTTTTAATGAGAGAGAATGTATTTCAGAAAGAATTGATTAAATTTCAATCTTTTGAGTTATGAACATGTAGAAAAGGAAATGTCATCTAAGAGTTATCATGCATTCACTAAGGTATTGTATAAATTTTCTTTTCTTATAGGATTAGTAGACTCACTGATCTATGTTTTCAATTATCTGAAGGGCTATCCTTATGGCAAAAATTTGGGGTGGAAGCGAGTTCGTGGAGTCAATTATGAGGAGGCAGTTGAAAAGCTATACTGGGAGAGGACTGCTTAGTGGAGTATTTTCAACCTAAAAGGCTAACAGACTATGGTCCTTGGCAACAACCTGTGCAATAATTTTACTGATAAATTTGAGTAAAGGCATATAAAATTTATTTATTAAGTTTAAGAAAAACAGAATCCTGAGACTGCTGTTATTACCACTGAATGCAAAGTCAGAATCCAACATTTTCCTGATAAGCAGGAAATCAAATCCATGCAATTCAAGAGCAACAAATATTTTTCACTTGATTCTAAATTATTGGCTTTATCATTAGCATAAGAAAAAACAAAGACCTAAGGATTTTAATTTTTCAAAAACCGAAGGGAATTAGAAATTTGATCAGATTCGTAGAAAAAAATAACAGCAACAACCAAAAACTGTGGGCTGGATTAGAAGCAGGGGAATGTCCAATCAAATGCAGATCACTGTGCTATCAATGTACCATCAATGGAGATAGAATTAACTGGAATTACCCTTGAGAAGTTCCTGTTACTCTCCCATTCTCTTCCTAAACTCCCCAACATGGTCTTCCTTCCCACTGACAACATGAGGTTCCCTCCTTGGGGTTCCTCTACATCATTCGAGAACAGCTGAAACATCACTTCTCTAGCGTCCCTCCCGCACCACTGACCTAAAACAAGTCACCTCCTTCCCAAATACTTCCTATTATAATAGACATTCCTATCTGATTGACTTTATAACATTTTTGACTACCAATCATCTTCCCTCATTTACTTGCTGGTTTTTTCACTACCAGTCCTGTCTTATTGCCTGCTATATTCCCAGCGTCTGAAAATGCCCGAAATAGAAGAGTGACTCCATGACAGTTATCTTATAGGAAGGAAGGAAGGGTGTTTTGTCAATATTTCAGATGCTAAAACTAGAAGTAATGGACAATTCATGGCAGATTTTTGGTTCAACTGTAAGTAGGGACTTTGTTTTAAAAACAAAAAAGGGAAAGGAGGCTAGAGGTGGAATGGTGAGTTTCCTGCTAAGGTTGGCATTCCAGTGAAGCTGAATGGCTGCCTGGCAGGGGTGATGCAAAATGATTCTGACATGGAGGAGGGAGTCAGGAGAGGTAGCTGAGATAACTTTTAAGGGGTCTCAATTCTCAACACTATATGATGCTATAGTCTGTTCATTTGTGAGTGTGATATTTCCCAAAGAGGGCTCCTGGGAACAGCAGGTCCTTGTGATAAAATTCTTAGGAAAAAAATTCACTGGGAAGTAGTATATACTGTATCCCACTCTGTAACGTGCTATTGTAAAAATACTATTTAATGTTAAATTAATTTTCCCCCAAGCCCATCTTACCTTGGAACCAGTTCTCACACAATGCCTATTAACATTTTGCAGAACTGGATCTCACAGAATACATTTTGAGAAATGTTAGCCTACACTATGCTGTTTTTGTTTAGTCACTAAGACATTTCTGACTCTCTGCAACCCCAGGGACTGTAGCCCGCCAGGCTCTTCTGTCATGAGGTTCTCCAGGCAAGAATGCTGGAGTGGATTGCCATTTCCTTCTCCAGGGGATCTTCCCAACCTAGGGAAGGAACCTATGATTCCTGCATTGCAGGCAGGTTCTTTACCCCTGAGCCATCAGGGAAACCAGGTCTACACTATAGGAGGGTATTATTTTCACTTTAGAATACCTTAAAGTGCACAGATACTAGAATTTCAAGGTTTGGTCAATGCCAAAACTTTAGTCTGAAAATATGTAAGTTACACAGCATACAGAGAAAATATAATTCTCTTCAATTTTGTAAACAGAAGTAATGTACATATCACAAGAACTGGTAGTGTTCTGTTGGTTTAGAAGAACACAGATCAAAGAAAATTGACATTCTACTGAAATATAGTTCCTGGACACATTTATATATAGAGCTATTTCTTTGAACACTATGACCACGAATAACTCACATATCCTTAGTTGCAAGATATTGAAAATATTAATATTTCAAAAGCTAAAGTACCTAGAGATGAACATTCATAGAAATATTATATATTGTCAAAGCTGGTCAAAACCAAGAGAATAAAATGTGGTTTTTAGAAAAAGAAACCCTATCTTTTGTTTCATGGGGTATTAATTTGGTGAGAATGCAAACAACTGGAATAATTCATTTAATCAACAAGTACCTGAGTACCGACTATGTGCCAGGCATTAGTGATGTAATGGTCAGTAAATCAAGCTTTCAGGAAGCTCATTCTTTAGGGAAGAAGAAAGACAAATAAACCATTATAATACATTGTGCTAAGAACAGTGATGGGCTGGAGCTGACTCCTATTTGTTCATAAGAGTGAACTGTTTTCACCACTTTGGCAAATGAGTTTTTAAACCCAGACATTATTAAAGACATAACTATTACTATTATCCATGTTCTTGAAGTCATTTATGTCCACTGATTCTTTATAGTGAAAATTCCATATAATCATGTTCATTTCTTTCCAGCACTGCATTCAGAGCCAAGATATTAGTAGATTAAAATTGGTCAGGGTTAACTCCTGGGAATATATCCAGATAAAACTATAATTTGAAAAGATACATGCATCCCAATCTTCATTACAGCACTGTTCACAACAGCCAAGGTATGGAAGCAACCAAGATAACCACTGAGGAATGAACAAAGAAGATGTAGCATAAACACAATGCGATGCTATCCAGCCATAAGGAAGCATGAATCCAAGCCATTTGCAGCAACATGGACAGCCCCAGAGTCAGTGCAGTCAGTCACAAAGAGAAAGACAAATACCATATGATATCACTTACATGTGGGAAAAAAACAGGTACAAATGAACTTATCTAGGAAACAGACACAGACTCACAGACATAGAGAAGAGACTTGTTGCAACGGGGAGCAGGTGTTTGAGAGGGATGAACTGGGAGTCTGGGGTTAGTAGATGTAAACCATTATATACAGAATGGCTAAACAACAAGGGCCTACTATATAGTACAGGGAACTAATTTCAATATCCTGTGATAAACCATAAGGGAAAAGAATAAGAAAAAGAATGTATAATTGAATCACTTTGCTATACAGCAGAAATTAACATAAGACTGTAAATCAACTATACTTCAGCTTTTAAAAAAATGGCCAGGGTAGGGATTCTTAGCTTCTGAAAGGCTTTCCCATACCAAAATAATTTACCTTTCCCTAAACATATTTTCACTCAACAAACATGTGTTACACGTCACATGCAAGATATTAAGGAGTCAAATGCCAGGAATACTTTTGAGGACTGTCACCGGAATTAGAAACTTCATGTTACAAAGAATATACCATTCTATCTAAGATACAATTATCTTCCACTATTAACCCTTATGAGACATATTTACAAGCTAGATTCATTAGTGTAAAAAAAATACAGAAACTAGGAAAGTTTCAAAATGCTGTTCCTTGAGTATAGCAAATCCTTCTTGGCAAGTTAAAAATTTCACATGAGATTTCACATAAAAATTTCACATGAGATCTGGAGAAAACTCTAATGAGAATAGATACATGCACCTCAATGGTCACAGCAGCACTACTTACAATAGCTAAGACATGGAAACAAGATAAATGTCCATTGACAGATGAATGCAAAAAGAAGATGGGGTTTATACATGCAATGGAATACTATTCAGCCATAAAAATGAAACAATGCTATCTGTAGCAACATGGATGGAGCTAGAGATTATCACACTAAGTGAAATAAGTCAGACAGAGAAAGAAATATCATATGATATCACTTATATGTGGAATCTAAAAAAAAAAGATACAAATGAACTTATTTACAAAACAGAAACAGACTGACAGGCACAGAAAACAACTATAATTACCAAAGGGGAAATGGGTATGGAAGGATAAACTAGCAATTTGGGATTAGCTGATACAAACTATTCTATATAAAATATATAAACAACAAACACATCTTGTGTACCACAGGGAATTATATTCAATATCTTGTAGTAATCTATGACGGAAAACAAATCTGAAAATACATGTCGGAATCCCTTTGCTGTACACCAGAAATGAACATAACACTGAAAATCAACTACACTTCAGTAAAAAATTACTTTTTACATAAGAACACTTAGATGAGAGGGAGACCATCCATAATACTGATCATCCCACTGACGCCAGGGCTGATGAAAAAGCTATAAGAGATCATGTTGGCATCCTCTCCCCTCTCCTATATGATCTTCCTGAAGCTGTGTACTCAGACAAAAAGGGCCATCTCTGATTTCACCCCCTTTTATGTTGCTGGGGTTTTAAAATAGGACCATAGGCACATGAACATCTCTGGGTACAGACTACATCCCAGAGTGAGGTTCTCTGATGGCTTATAGGGGTTTTGCTCCCAAACCCATAAATTCTGAAAGTCTCTGATACAACTGAGAGAGACTGCAAGTGAATTTGAATCCGCTGCTCCTCTAGGAAAACTGTCCTTGCTGCCACTAATAAAACTCAGCCAGAAAAAGGCTACGTTTACACAGTACTTCACAGTGAATAAATCTTATTCATCCATACTATGCCATTTAACTTTCTAAGGGAGGCATGGAGACTGCTAGTTCTACAAATTTTACCGAATGAATACACAAGTGATGAGACCCATTTATGACCACATTGTGATATACAGCTTTTAGATCTCATGTGAAAACCCACTTCAAAATCCAGTAATCTTGCCACTTGATTAGGAGTCAGTGGACTAAACTATGGTCTGTGGGCCTCATCAAGCCTGCTACCTATTTCTGTAAAGAAAATTTTAGTGGAACATAGCCACATGTGTTTATTCCTGTACTGCCCATGGCGATCTTCCTACTACAAAGGCTGAGTTGAAGAGCTGAAAAAGAGACCATATGGCCTGCAAAGCCTGCAATACTTACCATCTGGCCCTTTACTGAAAGTTCGCTGACCCTGCACTATGCCCCATCTTGCCTCAGTAGAGTGGTCCAAGATTTCCAGAAGAGACGGACGCTTCCAGTTCCTCCTGTAGTGGAGTGATCCAGAGGTACTGAGTACCCGACAGGGGTCCTCCAGGCCCAGGGTACCAGCACGGGTTGTATGTTACTGACGCCATCAACCACAACTCAGCTAAGGGTGATAGAAAGACTGAGCTTACAAAGGACTTGACTAATTTCAGGAGGACCTATGATTTCTCTTATGAAGCATTTTGAGGCTTAAATGAAACTAAAGAACTGAATAAAAATGATAGAACTGAAGGTTTCAAAGATTCAATGAAGCAAGCAGGTGATGGAGATAGAAGTGGATTTTATGAAAATTCCAGTCTCAGCTTGCTTTTCGCATCGTCTTTTCTCAAATTTTCTTTCACTTTATCCCCTATTTTTTTGCTTCACTGAAGACCAACCATGAAGACATTAAATAAGTGTGTTGTTTTACTAGTTTTTGCCATACATTAATTTTTTCCCAGTGTGTATGTGTATTCTAAGCGGGGAGTAAGGGGTGATGATCATTGCATTTATTGCAAAGCCTGTTTGTTTCCCATAGTGAACAAAATGCCTGCCTTTTATGTTCTGTTACATCCTAGAAGGCTGACAAGTTCAACCAGTCAACCAGAGACACTTCATTTCCTCCTAGCTCCAAAAAAAGACTGCAGCATCAGCACTCTGACACCACTACAGCAAAGACCAGATTACTAAGACCTGTGTTCATGACATGATTGCAAAAATGGACCTCTAGTCTATCAAAGAAGCTAAGCTTCCTCTATCTCACTGCATGGCAACATAAACTACAGAGTTTTGTTTCATCTGAGCTCCAAAGTGGCATTTAAAAACACGTGCTTTGTTGGGTGAGAGGAGGCAACATGACTGGGATGTATGTTAAGTGTCTGTGTCAGGGAGAAAGCGGACCGAGCCTGACCAAGGACTTTTGACTTTCCAAGAGAATCAGACACCAGACAGTGCAGGATGGGTCTGAGCCACGGCTCTCTTGAGTCAGCAGTTGCCCATACCGGGCCCTCAACACATTTTGACTGAATGGGACATTCCCAGTGGGCCATCTGTCACACGACGACCCAGGCAACAGGATAAGTATGGATGATGCAAATGAAGCTCTTGCATTAGAAAAGCGGCATAAAGCAGCTGCCTACCTAGTCACAGTAGGAACATCTTCCTAAAAGTGACAGCTTGTTCAGTCTATTTCATACAAAGAGAAAATACACAAGCAATAAAAACCAAAGCTCCCATGACACAGAGGCTACTTACACATATACAAATTTCAATTTCAAGATACAGGTTTGGATTTGCAGTCTTGAGTTAACGAAAGGCTCCTTTAAATTAGAAAGGAAAGAAAGCAAGCCGTATGAGAAAGAACAAAACCTACTACATTCAAAGCAGAACATCTAGTGTGGTTTTAACATCAACACGGATATTTTCAGGGATTAGTTTAGAGAAGGCCAACAATGACCTTTTTTTAATTCAGAGATGGGTTTCTGAAGGGGATTTTAAATTTGGTTGTAAAAACTGAGTGGTGGAATCTGGGGAGAAGGACAAAGCAATGTGTTATACCTACAGAAGCACAGCAGAGAGGTAAGGACGAATACATGGAGGAGACCAGTGAGCATTAAGGACTGCAGGTTTCAAACAGGTACGAAAGGAATGTGTGATATATTGAAGAATCAGCCAAATTAAACCAGTTGGCTAAAAATGTAAAAGACTCTGTGTGTGTGTGTGTGTATGCAGAGAGAAAGAATTTGAGGTGACTGTTGGAATGAGTGGAGATGTGAAGTTAGGCAACTTAGCAGTTTCTTGGTAGGGCTGTTGTTGGAGGTGGTAGCGATTTATACTGGGCTGATCAAAAAGCTCATTTGGGTTTCTCCATAAGATGTGTGCTGTAGCCCTTGGAGTCGCAATGAGTCCGAACAATAAGATATAACAACAACAAAAATACTCACATGAACTTTTTGGCCAACCCAACACTTACCTGAAGAAGTAGATATGAATAGCAACCTTTGTGAAGAATGCAAAGGGGCCTAAAAGAAGAGAAAGCTGAAGCAGGAAGGGCCTCGCCAATTGTGGCTGGTACTGAATATATTCCCCATTTAAGCAAAGGCCATCTTTCTGGTCAACAAATTAAAAACCTGGGATCAAGGGATCACTCTGACGCTCCATCCTCAACTGAATCAGTCATCCGTGATTCCCCTGCGTAACTGCCAAATCTCCTTCCTACTCTTCCACTTCCTACTGCCTCATTTCAGGGATTGATCTTCTCTTCAAGAAATCTCTTTTATTGTAAAATAGAACATATGTATTTCACAATAACATATATAAGGATAAAAGTTTGTATGTACGTCTTAACCAATGATCATAATGTGGACACCCAATGGACTCATCATGATCCTGGTAAAGAAACGAAGCTTTCTAGGTCCTCAAGCACTGCCAATACCAACCAAAACCTTCTCCCTTCCCATCTGAGTTATCTTCTTTTTTGTCTATTCTTTATGACTGTACTACTTTTCGGAGAAGGCAATGGCACCCCACTCCAGTCCTCTTGCCTGGAAAATCCCATGGATGGAGGAGCCCGTAGGCTGCAGTCCATGGGGTCGCTAAGAGCTGGACATGACTGAGCGACTTCACTTTCACTTTTCTCTTTCATGCATTGGAGAAGGAAATGGCAACCCACTCCAGTATTCTTGCCTGGAGAATCCCAGGGACGGGGGAGCCTGGTGGGCTGCCGTCTACGGGGTCACACAGAGAGTTGGACATGATTGAAGCAACTTAGCAGCAGCAGCAGCAGTACTACTTATATATATATATATATATATATATATATATATATATATATATATTTCTAAACTATATAATACAATTTTGCCTGTTATGAATACAATCACAATTTATACAACTTTGGGTCTTACTTTTTTTGAACACTATTTTGTTAGATTCATCCAGGCTATGTATACCATGCAGTCATTTCATACAGAATTCTATCGTAGGCACACATCACATGTATCTATTAATATTTCCCTTAATGTGCGATTCTATCACATGCTTCCGTATCTTTGCTAACGCTTTTCCCTCTATTTCAAAAATTCTCCCACTTTCTATCAATATATTCAGCTTAAATATCATATCCTTTATAAAATCTTTCTTGAATGACCACTCTTTCTTCTGAGCTCCCACTGTGCCATGTATATGTGTAGGTCATGGCAGATGTAACAATGACTTGTTAATACGTCTGCCTCTCTAGTAAACAGTAAACATGAGGATGGCTCTGTGTTTTACACCATGAAACATGTTGGCTAAACATGTGAAAGAATAGTTAGATAACTTTCAAGTATAACATTTCAAATGTCAAAGAAAGTACATGTGATTTACATCAACAAATACTAAAAGAGTGAATCTAATACAGTGACCTAAAATACAGCTTGTATTTTTTTTAATGTTTTTCATCTATAGTTGCTTTTATTTATTTTTTTAATTAAAAAATTTTTTTGGCCACACTATATAGCATGTGGGATCTCAGTTTCCCAACCATAGATCAAACCTGTGCCCACTGCAGTCCAGGCAGAGAGTCTTAACCACTGGACTGCCAAGGAAGTCACTCATTAGTTTGGATTCTAATCTTCCCATATACCCTCTGTCATTACAAAATTGCATTACCGGCACAAGGTCTCCCATGGCTGATATCTTAAAACTCAAGAGTACTGTTAAATGATTACCAGCCTTGCTCTTCATTCTTTGTTGACTTCCAACTCTTGGGTCCATTTCTCCATTACTGGCAGAAAAACAGGCAAATGCTAACTGACCTCATCAAGGAAAACCCAGTGAAAATGAATTTATTAAGAGCATACATTTTTCACCAGGGCATAATCTTCAAAGCAATATGCTGCACTGTCATTATCTCATTACAGTAATTTCAACACTTGCTCCTGTTAACTTATTAAAAAACATTTTAAATCATTTTCTCCATTGCAGGCACAACAAACTATCTCATTACCCAAATATGGATCAGTGCCAAATGATATGGCAAGGGATGTGATAAAAGAAATGCACATACGCAGGGAAGAGGTAGTTCGGAAAGAGACACACATCTAACAATGTATAACTGTAAACCACTGCTTGCCAAGCTCGAAGTGGTTTTTCAAAATGTTGTCATCGTCATGCCACAACAGCGCTAAAACATTAAGCCTCTTTACCTTATTCTAAGTCCTCTACAGGGAAAAGATACCATTATTTGGCTTACTTTTTTTTTGCATAATAACTCATTAGAGCACAAATTAAATTCTAACCATTTTATACATGTTCCCAACACTGTAAAACAATCCTATTTAAACACGTGGATGAAAGCCTTCAAGTTTTAAAAATATATATACCTCATTTCAAATACAATGTCTAAAGAAGGGGTTGGCAAAATATATCTCACAAGCCAAATCGGGTTGTTGCATATTTGGGTAAGTGAAGTTTTACTGGAATACAGCCATACTCATTCATTTACATATTATCTAGGGTTGCTTTTATACTACAATAGTACAATTGTTCAAACAGAGACCATATGCTTCACACACCCGCACAGAAATATTTACTATCTGGCCCTTTATGAAAAAGCTTGTTGATCCCTGGTCTACAGACTTGCCACTCAAGGCATGGTTCATGAGCTAGAAGCATCAGCATCACCCAAGTGCTTGTTCAAAATGCACAATCTCAGGTCTTAACCAGACTGCTTGAAGCAGCATATATGTTTTGCAAAGATTTCTGGTGATTAACATGAATATTAAAATTTTAGATGCATTGGTCTAAAGAACACAGTCCTAAAAAAAATAAAATTACAGAAAAGAGGCAGGCTTACTACTAGTCACAATGTTTTTATTACTAGACAATAGAGGGCTTTTACAAAGATGAAGGGGAGGAAAAAGGTAGATTGCAAATTATGGAAAGCATTAATACTGCACATGAAGGGAAGATTTCTAGCCTCAGTTTCTTCCCTTAGAGAAGATGGGACATGAGCAACTTACTTTACCCCAGATGGTTAGGTCTTTTTCAAAAAAGAAGCATTACTGCTGAAAGCAGATTCAGGCACCATATTACTCTCCCTAGTGCAAAAACAAGTAAATAAGAAACAAATTTGCCAATTTTGACCAAGTCCATTTGGCTGTCATCTTCATTTCCTTTTTAAATACTCCATTTTCCTTGTGTAACAAGAAAATTGTTTTTCCAATAAGGCAAATGGATTATGATTTGCTCCCTGAAAATAAACATGTTATGAAATCCCACTCTAAATCTCTATTTTAACATGTGTTATTTATGTTCCATTTGAAACAGGCTATACGCTGTCATTTTGGGTTTACTTTATCCAACACTCTAAGGCTCTGACAAAAGATGAACACCATTTCCTCTTAAAAGTTGCAAAGCCTGAATTATCGTTGTGTTTATACTTAACACCAAGTTTCCTAATTTCTTGAACTGGCAAGTTTCATTGTATCCAAACTACATACTTTCAAAGAGAAAAGAACAATATATAAAGAAGCATAAGAACCAGTTTGTGACCTTTCCTTCCAGTCAATGGACGGCAAAGTTCAGCCTTGTAAAAAAAACATGTTAGACTCAGAATCCTCACTGGAAAAACAGCTCCATGAACTAGTAAAAAGATGTCAGGCAGTAATTTGAGAGGAAAAGTTACTGCTCCTTTGATAACACCTTTCAGTTGCTTAGAGACTGTTACTTTCTGCCCTCAAACACACCCTGTTTTGAGCATTCTGGACATAGCAAGTAGAAAATATATTAAAAAAAAAAAAAAAAAGGAATCCTTTAAGAGCATTCATGCTGGACCATCTTTGATTTCAGAGGTGATGAATTGACTTCAGTCACAGAAAATGTATGCTTTTTTTACTATCTCTCATTCTTCCAATTAAATCTTACAGAGAAGGAATGTGGCAGGTACTTTATGGCCCTTTTTCTTCAGAGCATCATGGGACTTTACAGCTAGAAGGACATTCTGAAGAGCCACAATATCTTTCATGTAGATAAAAATTGGGCCCAGAGAGGTCCCTCCCAAAGTCATAAGTTGGGTGGCAGATTACCAGGATATCCACTCCTAACAGCAGTTTTCATTAAAGTCTTTGTATTTAATGCTTAGTACAGTGCCAAGTATATGGTAGGCATTCAAAAATTGTTTGTTCAGCTGAATAAAGATCCCAGCATGCCAGTCCAAAGTTTTTTCCCTTGTACCATGGTTATTCATGTTTAACAATGGATTAATCTCTCTTTTATCTTCCCAAAGAATCAGAAGTCACATTTCAAATTATGCTTTTACACAGGTATAATTAAATCTTTTAAAGGTGGGATGGCAAAGAAATTAGAGGCTAGAGCATAACAGACATTTTACGACCTGCAGATGCCAACAGCAGGCGGCCTACCCTACCCCACCCCCCTTCCCCCACAGTACAATGGTAATTATATTCTGGGGTGAATAATATAATTATCTAAATGAAATAGTAAAAAAAAAAACAAACAAAAAAAAACCCAACAACCAAAAAACCAAGCATACAACATAAAAGGATTAGCTGCTCAAGGACCTGGAGCTGAGGGAGGCGGGGGATGGATTCAGGCTGACAATTTCATAAAGTAGCCATCAATTATTTAAATCATTGTGACTTTTCAGACAGCATTCTGGACAGCAAGAGAAAAAAAAGAAAAACTCTGAATTTCTGAAAACCATAAATTAGGAGAGAGATGCTTGTTATTTGATTTGCGATTGAAACGTGCTCTGCCTTTAGAGGAAGAAGCGAAAGGAAAAGCAGAGTCATTGGAGGTGGTTCAAAATGATGCTTTTCTGGAAGGTCAGACAAGTATTCTTATAGTACAAGCATTGGTGCTGTTAAAGGTCTAATATAAATAAATAACTCCGTACCTGAAAGGGTACCAGGCTTTAAATAATACTGCAGGAAGAAAAGAAAGAGAAGTGGGTCAGCAGGCGAGAAACCTGGATTCTAGTGTTGGAACTGCCACTGGTCTCCTAAGACAAGACACTAAATTTGTTGAGCTTCACTCAGATTTGGATAAAAAATCTGCACTAAAATGTTGCCGAAGTCTAGTCTTTACATGCTAGAGAATACCAACACTAGCTGGGGGAAATTCATGTTGAAGGCTAACCACACACAATCAGTCCTTGATCAAACAGAGTTATGACTTACAAAGAATATTTGTTCCATGTACCTGAGTTTGGTTACAACATTCCTTATCTGCTATTTTTTTTTTCACCTAGGCAAACTGCTGCCGCTGCTCAGTCGCTTCAGTCGCGTCTGACTCCCTGCGACCCCATAGACGGCAGCCCACCAGGCGTCCCCGTCCCGGGGATTCTCCAGGCAAGAATACTGGAGTGGGGTGCCATTTCCTTCTCCAATGAATGAAAGTGAAAAGTGAAAGTGAAGTCGCTCAGTCGTGTCCGACTCTTCATGACCCCATGGACTGCAGCCTACCAGGCTCCTCTGTCCATGGGATTTTCCAGGCAAGAGTACTGGAGTGGGGTGCCATTGCCTTCTCCCTCTAGGCAAACTAGCCTATGCCTATATATATGTCCAGGACCTGGAAGAAGGAAGGAAGGAAGTAGAATTCAAATAAACCTAAACTTTTGGCCAGTACTTGAAGTATTTGTATTTGCTAAGCTAGCTCTAAAGCAATTGATTATTTCTACCCAGGTACAAGGTCTGCAATTGGGTTAGTATTCATGAGGTCGATCTGGGAAGTAGTTTCATGAATTCATTAGCTTGGTTTTCCCCAGATGCAGCTAGTTGAGAAAGAGTAAAAATAGCTTTCAATCCACTCACTTATGATTATTTCTATAAAACTACTCTATGAGGAGGCAGACATTATAAATATATAACTAATCACATAAATATTTAACCACTGCATTTTAGACAAATATATGTACTCTAACAAGATTTTTAAAAAGACAGTTACCCAGGGACTAATTAAAAATATTCACCAACTAAATTGTAACATTATAAATTACAACTTCTCTCTGAATATTGTTTTGTTTTTCACTTAAGGAAAAATCTTTAATTTACTCTTATTTATGTTCCACGCATCAGAAAGTTTCTGATAACTTACAGCCAACACACTTCTTGCTATCCAGGGTGCTGGAGAAAGTTCTTTATTTACAATCTGGATCTCTGTTTGTACTCCTTCCTATTAATTACTCTGTAAATGAAGAGAACTTGCTCATGAAATCAAGCCTCTGTGCTTGGGTTATATTTTACTAAAATGCAGGTCACTATACATTAAAGGAGGGTGTGCGTGGACCAATTCTTGTGCATTCCACCTCCCAGGCAGTAAACACATTTTCCTTCTCCCCCTATTCCACCTTCTCTACCACCGACTGGTGTATAAGTCAGGCTGCAGTTGGCGCAGTGGACCCAGGCAGCTAACATCCAAAAGTGCACAAGCAAGAAATGAGAGGCCTTTTCATGACTCCCTGGCATCTCTTCCTGGGCACATAACAAAAAAGCTCTTCTTGAAAGATACTGGCGCAGCTCTTGACAAAGCAGGATTTAATTTCCCATGTGGCTAGTTTCATTGGGTTTAGCTCTATAAGAAATCTCCGGGGGAGGAACCCCGAATCCCAGAATAAATTACTTCTTTTTAGCTCTGGACTTGGTAAAAAAAAATACATCAATTCCTTCATCCTACTAGTTCCAGATTTTTAAACAGCTAAAAGTCTCTATGCCTTTTTTTCCCCTTCTCATTGCTAAGAGCTGTTTTTTCAACCCTCTGTGGATTTTCTCCCCCACTATTAAGTTGTGAAGGAGTCTGTCACCAGTAAATTCCTATGACTTTTTTTTTCAGGCAGAATATTTTGGGCCACCTGTCTCATGGTCTTCACTGTAGCTGAAACAGAAAGTTTTCAGTAAATTGGTGGGTTTTGGTGGGGGGAAGGGAAAGAAGCTGGAGGGAGGGTGTTTTCCTGGAAAGCAATGTGAAGTATTTTTTTTTTTTTTAAATGAAGCTTAAGAGTAAATTAAGGACAAAAACAGTATGGACCTAAAAGAAGCAGAAGATATTAAGAAGAGGTGGCAAGAATACACAGAAGAACTATACCAAAAAGATCTTTATGACCTAGATAACCATGATGGTGTGATCAATTACCTAGCGCCAGATATCCTGGAATGTGAAGTCAAGTGGGCCTTAGGAAGCATCACTATGAACAAAGCTAGCGGAGGTGACGAAATTCCAGCTGAGCTATTTTAAATCCCTAAAAGATGATGCAGTTAAAGTGCTGCACTCAATATGCCAGCAAATTTGGAAAACTCAGCAGTGGCCACAGGACTGGAAAAGGTCTATTTTCATTCCAATCCCAAAGGAAGGCAATGCCAAAGAAGGTTCAAACTACTGCACAATTGCACTTATCTCACACGCTAGCAAAGTAATACCCCAAATTCTCCAAGACAGGCTTCAATAGTATATGAACTGTGAACTTCCAGATATTCAAGCTGGATTTAGAGCCAGAGATAAATTGCCAACATCTGTTGGATCATGGAAAAAGCAAGAGAGTTCCAGAAAAATATCTATTCTGCTTTATGGACTAAGCCAAAGCCTCTGTGGTGTGGATCACACAAACTAATCACACAGTTTGTGTGTATCACAACGAAACTGTGGAAAATTCTTCAAGAGATGGGGAATACCTGACCACCTGACGTGTCTCCTGAGAAATCTGTATGCAGGTCAAGAAGCAACAGTTAGAACCAGACATGGAGCAACGCATTGGTTCCAAATAGGGAAAGGAGTACGTCAAGGCTGTATATTGTCACCTAACTTATTTAACTTATATGCAGAGTACATCATGTGAAATGCCAGGCTGGCTGAAGCACAAGCTGGAATCAAGACTTCTGGGAGAAATATCAATGACATCAGATATGCAGATGACACCACCCTTATGGCAGAAAGCAAAGAGGAACAAAAGAGCCTCTTGATCAAAGTGAAAGAGGAGAGTAAAAAAGCTGGCTTAATACTCAACATTCAAAAAACTAAGATCATGGCATCTAGTCCCATTGCTTCATGGCAAATAGATGGAGAAACAATGGAAATAGTGACAGACTTTAATTTCTAGGGCTCCAAAATCACTGCAGATGGTGACTGCAGCCATAATATTAAAGATGCTTGCTCTTTAGAAGAAAATCTATGACCAACATGGACAGCATATTAAAAAGCAGAGATATTACTTTGCTGACAAAGGTCCATCCAGTCAAAGCTATGATTTTTCCAGTAGTCATGTATGGATGTGACAGTTGGACCACAAAGCAGGCTGAGAGCCAAAGAATTGATGCTTTTGATCTGTGGCCTTGGAGAAGACTCTTGAGAGCCCCTTGGACTGCAGGGAGATCCAACCAGTCCATCCTAAAAGAAATCAGTCCTGAATATTCATTGGAAGAACTATGTTGAAGCTGAAACTCCAATACTTTGGCCACCTGATGCGAAGAACTGACTCATTGGCAATGACCCTGATGCTGGGAAAAATGACGGCAGAGCGAGAAGGAGATGACAGAGGATCAGATTGTTGGATGAGATTGCTGGATGGCATCACCCACTTGATGGACATGAGTTTGAGCAAGCTCTGGGAGCTGGTGATGTACACAGAAGCCGGGTGTGCTACAGTCCATGGGATGGCAAAGGGTTGGACACAGCTGAGCGACTGAACTGAACTGGAATCATTTTAAAATAGAACTTAAGAGTAAATTTAAGCATATTTACTTTTGCCTTTGTCTTAGATTCAACAATTTACTGATAGTATTCCTACATCTATTAGAGCACTTACCACGCAAAGTACTTGCTTATTTGTGAGTCTGTCCTCACCACCACCCAAAACCCCATCCACTAGCACAACTTCTATACACAGTTAAAAACAATACCCAACTGATCTGAAAACTTATAACCATATAAAAATCTGTATGTGGAGGTTTACAGCAGCTTTATCTGTAATGGGAGCAACCAAGATATCCTTCAATAGGTGAATGAATAAACAAACTGCTATTTCTATATCATATACCACATCCATAATCCATACCATGGACTATTATTCAGTGATCAAAAGCAATGAGCTGTCAAGCCACAAATCAATCTTTCAGAGAGTGCTAATTTAAAGGAGCCAGTCTGGAAAAGCTAAATACTGCATGACTCCAATTATATGATTTCTGGAAAGTGCAAAACTCTAGAGACAATAAAGTGACTGGTGACTGTCAAAGGCATGGGGAGGAGAGGAGACAAAGGCTGAACAGATGAAGGACAGGGAATTTGGCGGATGTGGGTAAAAATCATTTTATGTGATACTTCAATGGTAAATACATGACATTATGCATTTATCAAAACCCACAGAACTTATAATACACCTTAATATATACAAATTAAAATTCATTTAGGAGGTTAAAGTATCCTACAATACCTTGATTTAATGACATACAGAATATGATAAAACCATCTAACTATATCACAAATGTATAAAATAACCCCCTTGAAAGGAAAGTGAGAGAAAAAGGTGCTAGCCCAAGTAATTCTGGAAATTAGTAAAGTCTATATAACTAAAGGCAGGAGAAATTATATATAAGGACTATGGTGAGTTGAATAAAGTTGTTTTTCACAGGGCGTGGGTTATCAACTCTGATATTGCTATGCATGGAGGCTGGAATTGAACAGTTAGGGACATGGATTACAGGCGGTCAGAGGTTCCTTCACTGTTGGAGAGGAAGGTAACAGATAAGCAAGAAGAGGTTAGAATGATCCATGCGGCAATGCATTTGAGGCAGAGACGTCAGTCAGTTTTAGCTCAATAAGTAAAGGGGCCGCGTACAGAAATACAGAGAGATATGAATATATACACGAGTTAGCATACACATGTATTTCCTTTCTCTGTGGACTGAGAGGACAGACATAATGACACCCAAGTAAAAATAATCATATCAATCCCCAGATCTTGGTCGGCAATTCTATTTTCTCTAATAACAGGAACTGGAGCTTCTGGGAAAAATGGCTGATCCTAGGACTGGGGCAAGAAATACAAAGATGGAGCTCACAGCATCTTGGAGTGCCAGAAAATAAGTGCTTTAAAAAAAAATCACAAGGGTGATGATACAGGAGCCTCCAATGGCCAAAGCTGGAATTTAAAAACAGAAAACAAAGACAGTATTGGATTTTAACCCACTGTATGCAATAAAAAATCCATGAGTTCATACTGACATAAATGATCGAATAAATATAAAAATGGGAGAGAAGGGACACATCTTGCAGGTAGAAGCCTTCCCCATCATTTATGCAGATACTCTATTTTCACAGAAGTGGAGCATAAATCCTCACTATTTTTTCTCCCCACTCGAGTGTGTCTGCTGTGCATAATGAATTCCTTCCAAAGAGTAAACTATGGAAAGGGGCAGGGGGACTCTCTAATGGAGAAATCTGAGCCTCAGCAAGGAGAGCAAGGTTAACACTGACAGTGATGAATCAAGCCGACAGTATACATACTTGATGTGACATGATGAGAAATACGCTTTACCTCTGCGGTCTTCCCCCCACAAACACATACCCCTCGTCCAATCATGAGAAAAACACCAGACTAGTCCATATTGTAGGACATGCTGCAACATGCCTAACCTGCCGTCAGGGCCATTTCAAAAAGGAAAGTCTGAGAAACTGTCATATCCGGGAGGAGCCTAAAGAGACAGAACTAAACATAATGTGATATCTTGGATGGGACCTGGGAACAGAGGACATCAGGTGAAAGACAAGGCAATTTGAATAAAGTGTGGATTTTAATTAACACGAGTGTATCAATATTGGTTCATTAATTGCAACCAACTCACCATATGAATATAATATACTAATAAAAGGGGGCAACTGAGTGCGGGGTGTAAGGGAAGTGTGCCATCTTTGCCACTTCTCTATAAATCTCGGACTTTTCTAAAATAAAATGTTTATTTAAAGAACCATAAAATTTAGAGCTCCTTTCCTTGGCAAACAACATAGGTTTGCTTCTGTACACCCTTTACCTAACTAAGCTCGAGGCCATCCTTGAGCATAATTGTTCAAGGCAATTTCTATTTTGGCAATTTCTATTTTATTCATTCACCCAATGAGAGCCTACTATGTGTTAGAGATTTCTTTTGGCTCCAAAGCAAAACTTTGAAAGGATGGAAGGACAGATATGTCTTGCTCAAGAGGTATGAAATTCATGTACCAACTAGCCATCTCTCAGTCAGGCAAGCTGCTCATTCTGGACCCAGCCTTGGAAGCTACGGGCAAACACAGCAAGCAAGGTCATCAGAGCACTTCTGCAAGCACCTGATAGGCAGCCTTGACCTTGGAACAACCAAGAGGAGAACAAATTAAAAAATGCTTTGTGGAATAAAAAGGAAGAAGCAATTAAGCTCCTGTGGTTGCAATGGGGCAAAGAGAAGTAGCGTGGGTCCGGTGAGGAGAGCACAGAATAGCTCTCATTGAAGTGCAGTTATCTGAACTTGACTTTGTAGCTATTTGCAAGTGAATACTCAGGGTATTCTGGACTCCAAAGATATGACCATCCATCATGGGAATAGTTATAACTATGGAGGGAAAAAAGGCAGATAAAAATGAGGAAAAAAAGAAAGGGAAACTAGAAGCCTAGATGGATTCTTTTTTTCTCCTCAAAAGACGATTTCCAATATGTACAATCCAAAAAGGACATAATGACATAGATAACCTGTTAATGAGTTAGCTGCATGTTGCCTTTTCCCCAAAGCAGGGCTTTAACTGACAGAGCTCCTGTGTGTCTGAAAAAGGTAATAAGGGAGAAATGTACAGCTTAATCTTTAAACAAATATGAACACGCTGCAGCCAAGCGGCTGCTCTTGTGGACAGACGTGATGAAGGACACGACACCATCCAGTGGCTACCATTTGAGGGCTCGGTGAGAAAAACCTGATGACGATTAACGAGCACAATACTTATCCCAGATAGTAAACCCATCTGGGGTGTTTGCCCAATCACAACAATCAATCAAAAGAATGACTTCAAATCCGAGCAAAAGGTTGGGGTTCACCGAACCTCAGGTAGCTGTGAGGTTACCACCAGAAGCTTCTGTCTGAGAGAGAAACACTCATTGGAAACCATCTTCCTCTCTGGGTTGGATTACTGGACTCCCATCTTGGCTGGCCCTTCTGATCCCAGGCTCTTTGTCTCTTATCTTTTTGCTTTGTTTTTAACTATTTATAACACAGTGCATTGAGATAAAATAAAAGAGGAAACCACACTCACATGGTACCAGTGTACTGACTACACAGAGTACCTAATAATCAGAGAGAAAAACTACTTTGTCAGCTTATCACATTGGTTAAACAAGATGGTTTTCTGGGGCACAGCTATTATCAAGTAAAATCTACAAAGAGAATTACATATCTCTGGGACACAGAGAACTAAATTCCCATTCTGTGTTCCCTGAGTTTGAAATGTCTCTGCCCAGCAGATCAAGTGAATTTCTAGGCCTTGGGTGCCTTCTAATCTCACCTGTGAATTGCCCAAGCCCACTCTCTCTTAAGAGAGCACCCATTAAAGAATACCCTTCCAGGCTGTTACAAAGGGAACAGTTCAGCACAGTTTAAGACCTCCCTCCATGGGAGTTCTGCGCACTGAGAACCTTCCTTCTCACTCTCCATTCCTTCACTCACCTAGACTAATCCCACCATCTTGTGAACAGTCCCTTTGGTGTCTTCACATGTATCATTTGGCTCAAGCAATACTTCCCCTTCTCTATTTCTACATATCCTACAATGTCCAGTTCAGGACCCACCTCTTGTTTAAAGTTTCTAGAATTCTCCAGCCCTCAGCTGAGTCCTCCATTCTTTCTTATCTTTTAAATTAATTATTTTAATTGGAGACTAATTACTTGGCAATATTGTAGTGGTTTTGCCATACATTGGCACGAATCAGCCATGAGTGTACATGTGTTCCCCATCCTGAACCCCCCTCCCACCTCACTCCCTATCCCATCCGTCAGGGTCATCTCAGTGCACCAGCCCCGAGCACCCTGTCTCATGCACTGAACCTGGACTGGTGATCTGTTTCACACATGATAATATACATGTTTCAATGCTATTCTCTCAAATCATTCCACCCTCGCCCTCTCCCACAGAGTCCGAAAGTCTGTTCTTTACATTTGTGTCTCTTTTGCTGTCTCACATACAGGGTCATCATCACCATCTTTCTCTTAAACTGCAAATCTGCTGAACCATCACCTTCAGTGTTCAGGTACCCATGGTCCTCTGCTGCCCTCACATTTATAGGCGTGAGGAATTCTGATTCCCCAACTAAACCGGAAGACCCTGAGAAGTGGGAGTCGGGCTTTAAATTTCTTTTGTATATCCTCATCTCCTTGTCCAGTGATAGCACAAAGGAGGTGTGTAGTGAGTAATCCTTTAGTTTTATCAGAATTTCACCAGTGGAAATTAACCAGCTGTGTCGTGTCACTCTTGTTATATTTGATGCGTCAGATTTTCACCAGCCCATCTTAGGGCGTCTAAGCTAAGACAAAGCACACGCTAGGTTGTGAGCAGGACAGGATCCTTGAAAAGCATGAAGAAAAACATCTACTCTATTTGAACAGTTCATCCTAAAGCGCCGTTTAACTTTCAAGCTGAGGCAGTCTTCTTCCTCTTCCTTGGCTCACTAGAACATCTCTAAGCCAGAGCTGCTCTATCCAGACAGGGCAAAAATGACTTAGGGTAAGGACCCAAAGATTCCCCAAGAGCAGCAGTTCTCTGTCTATGCTCATCCGGCTTCCACCAGTCATTGTGCCAGGTCAGCAATCCTGCTGCTCACAAGGACGATAACGATCATCTGCTTGGGCTGTCAAGCCAGTCTTTTCTCCCTTCCTGCTATCTCTCGATGGGATGTTCTTCCTCTTCTCCAGTGTTTAAGGAAGAGAAATACATCTGAAGATGCCTTTGTTAGCAAGTAAAGTCAAATCTATTTTGGGCAAAGACAGCTCTCTAAAGATCTGAACGACAGAGTGTTAACGCAGTTCAGTCCCGTCAGCAGATCTGTCACTAGTCATTACCTTCTCTCCTGCTTATCCACCAAGGAGTGGGCCGAGGCAAGATCCGGACAGACAGCAGCCAATCAAATGTCTCAAAATACTTACCCCAAATAAGCCCTGTTACATAGCACAGTCTAGGTGAAGACCAAGATGGCCATCAGTGGGCCTGCCTTTACTTAGAAAGCAAATTCAGAATCCTCCTTTAAAACCCAGGGCTTATCCCTATATTGATGTCATTCTGAAACAGCCTGGTGCTCAAGCAAGTTTCTCAGTACCAAGCAAAGCTGGTAAACAAGTGTCATTGGCTGTAATTACTTTCTCATTCAGCAGCCCCTCATGACTCCTCCAGCCCTGTGGATAAGCCCTTCCCAGCCTCTGTGTTATACACTGACCTCATAACCCAGATACAAGAAATGAATTCTGGGAAAGTTGCATCTAAATTAAAATCTGTCCCAAACACATTCTGATAATTGATGGAATGCTGGAGAAAACAGTTGTATTTTTAACTGACTTCAAAAAAGAACAACTTCATATCATTAATGATTTTTATACAATGCATTGGGTTGGCTGCAGATGATTTTCTGCAGACAGAAGAAAAATGATATCTTTATTTCTAGCCCCTCTTGGTTTTCTCCAAATGGCTCACTGGCTATACTGTATAAAGTTAGTTTAAATATATGAGTATTTACACACACACACACCCCTTTCTCCCATCTAGTTAACCGGGGACTTTCTATGAAAACCAGCCAAATGGACAACAAGGTCCTATTTCTTCTTCAGCCAGAGATAAGACTACAAAGACATTTATAAAAAGTTGAAGTTGATCACATGATGTGCCTATCCTGCATGTTTATAAAAACCATCTCTCATTTGCTCACTTCATATCCTTTTTCATCAGGAGTTTTAAGGGCAAATTCCCTGGTAGTATCATTCAATAAAGGCAGTCTATTCAATAAAGGCAATCTATAAGTAATAGATAAATAACAAGCATGGGTTGGTCAATTTCCTGTTCCATGACACTATTTTAAGGAAACATCTGGATGGATACTTTTAGAAACTGAACAGTTAACACAAAGCAACTACTTTCTCACTTAATATATTTCTTTTTATGTTCAGATTTTCTAAGTAAGATATTAAAAAAATCTGTGAACAACATCACGGTAAAGTGCTCAGGAATGACTGGGAATTCATTTCTAGAATGACTGAAAAAGAATTCAAATCTATCAGGTTTGGTTACGCTATGGAACAAATTCAGAAAAGTGCTAAATGTAAAATCTGGATAGTGAGCTATGGGTGGTTTTCTTTCTTTTTCAGTCTTTTTAGGTTTCAAATATTTTCATGATAAACTCTGGGGGGAAAATAACCAGGTTCTTATATTGGTTGTCCAATCATCTATAAAACAAACTGTTGGCAAAACTTAGTGAAGCCTCTCATTTAATAGGAAATATTTTTCATTTCTGTAGGTGTTTTCTTAGCATCATTTCCTTTAATGCTAATGGATTTTCTGAATGATCATGTGGGTGTGTGGAGCAATAACGACAATTATGAGACAACTCAATACGTAGAGCAGTTCACAAAGCCCTGCCGAATACACGATCTTGCTGTATTCCTCACCTTAATCTTACGAGGTGGTTTAGGCCAGTATCATTCTCATAGAGAAATGTGAAGCTGAGGGACGATAAGTGGCTTGGGCTTGTCTAAGGTCACTGGACTGACAGGGAGACCGGATCCCCATTTTAAATGCTTTTTCTACCATGCCATGGTGGAATTTCTGTGAGTTATTTTCCTGAATGGCTATGAAGAATCACAACAAAAATTCTACAACAAATAAAATGCTTTAAACTATTAACAAAATTAATCATACAAAAATAGCACAACTTGATAAGAAAATCTGAAGACACACCCAAAGTCCACATCAGTATTGAAAGATGTAATTTGCTCAGCTGTCTCAGAAGTGGACAGGGGAGTGTTGAAAGCCACAGTGACAATCTGAACAATCAAAAAGAACAAAGGAATCTTGTAGCCCATCTTCCCAGATAAAACCTGAAGCAGCCACTAGTGGTTCGTTACTTGAGGCCTTCATGCATCATGAAGGGTCTAAATAATATTGTTGGTGAGTATTTTATTTTACTTTTATTTTACCTTTATCAAAGGAAAATGTGAAGTTACTATTTAAGTCAGTATTTCTTTAGGTTTAGGTTTAGGTAAACACCGAAGAATCAAATTAGGCCTCAAGGCATCTTGGTTCTGAGACTTATTTTTAGCACAGTGAGACCATTAGCACCACCTCTCCAAGCTTACAGGGGAGAAGAAAAAAAAAAAATTGATCAGCTCTCTTTTCCACTTAATGATTTCCATGATGACTTCCAGCAGACCTTAAATGGGACTAATCTATTTAGGCTAATAAAAACTAAATCTATTCTGTACCATGGAGTAGAGTGGCAACAACTGGCTGTAATGCAAACACCACTCAAATCCAACATTGTTCACATTAACATAATTTGATATGATGAAAACAATATGCTACTTCTGCTGGCCACACTTCCCTGGGAAACCAACAAGAGGTTACTGGCAGCACCTTGACTTAGCCGGGGAGATAATAGGCTTGGGCATCAGTGTAATTATCTCTGGCAAATCATTATACTGTAAGCAGCTGTGTCCACTAACCTTCAATAAAGCTTAACTAGAGCTCCAGCAATCACCAAAAACTTTCATTTGGAACCTTGCTGACATCTAGAATTTAGACCATTCTGGCCCTACTGCCTTAACACATTACTTCTATACTGCTTCCTGCCAGAGGGTTTTCTAGGAAAATATGGCAAGTTGAATATGTTGCATTCTATATAGACTGCTTCCAATTATTAGCTGTGGTGAGTTGAATAGTGTCCTGCCAACATTCCACAGGCAACCTCAGAATGTGACCTTAGTCGCAAATAGGGTCTTTGTGGATATAAACATGGTAAGGGTTGAGGTGAGGTCATGGCTGGATTAAGGTGTGCCCTAAATTCAATGAGAGTGTCCTGAGAAGAAATAGAAAAGGAAAAATGGAGATTGCGGGAGAATCATATTAAGATGGAAGCAGGGCTCAGAATTATGCTCCCCAAAGCCAAAAAAGGCCAGGACCACCAGAAGATGGAAGAAGCAAGGAAGGGTCCTCCTTCAGAGCCTTTGAAGGGAATGTGGCCTCTGGCCTCCAGAACTATGAGTCCATCAATTTCTATTTTTTAAACCACCAAGTTTGTGGTAATTTGTTATACTTGCCCTGGGAAATGAACATACTAGCTTTAATGATCATAAATATTGCATGCTGTTTCTGCTGCTAACAAATGATCAGTGGGCAAATCCAGGAAAAAGCGGAAGGAAGTGAAACAATACCGTCTCCTGCTGTCACGCTAAGGTAATGGGAAGAAGGAAACACGAGTTACTAGCTGGGTGAGGGAGCACAGAGAACAGGAGCGAGTAAACAGCAAGTTAGTGATGAGAGGAGTTGCAGGCTGAAATCTACAAAGAAACAACAGGACTGGTGAGGCATGGTCAGTAGAAGTCAAAAGGCTATGAAGTTGAGAGTTAAGCTGTGGACAGGCATCAGAGTGGCCAAGGCTGAAGTCCAGGCATCTGTGACTGGAAAAGGAAGGAGGCATGTTTTTTACAACCATTATTCCATCCAAACCCTAAAAATGATGTCTGTGTTCCTAGGACACATATTTTATTATTCTTATTTTATAGAGCAGGGAATAGGCATGGAGAGGTGAGCAACTTGGTCCTGATCACAAAAGTATCCACTGAAACATCTGGGACTTAAATCTATTTGTATCTGATCCCAAGTCTTATTTATCAAGCTTGATGCAAAGTGTCCAACAGATCCTTTGTTACAAAACTGACTGAAAGAAAGAATCCCTTATTTATAACATTTCTGTACTTCCTCTCAGGGCAGTAATTGATTCTATGGAGTAGAAAGATGCAGGCCAGTGACAAGTGATGCTAATACTGTCTGTATATGTTGGAATCATCTGGACAGCTCATAACACCTGGATGCCCAGACCTCACCCCTGATCTACTGAACCGTATCTCTGGAATGCAATCTTACCCCGATCAACTGAACCAACTCCCTGGGTGTGTTCAGAAAGCTCTTGGGTGAGTCTAATGAGAATTGTTACTGATACCCACATACCCCACCAGGCAGCAGTGGGGAGCTCAGAAGGATGAGGAAGAGAAGAATGTAGGGTTTGCAGGCTGCCTCTAACTATCTCACTTTTCAGAAGGGCTCTGACACACACTGGGGCAATGAGGAAAATGAAAGTGTGCTTTAAATGTTTGAATATTGCTTCAACTTTTTCACTCGCACAGTTTATGGTTTTTTTCTCCAGTGAACGCGGGAATGTAAGCCTCGGCTTTAGGAAAGCTGTCCTTGTCTCACATTGCTCAACACGAGCCAGGAAACGTACACTCAGCCTGTGTCTGGAAAGAACTCTGCAACATTCAGCCATGTGCTAGACTAGGAAGCAGCTTCTGCTGCCGCTGCAAATATTGTTTTTACAAATTTGGCGTCTGTATGAAACCAAGCTGAATCATTTTTTTGAAGTAACTACTGTTGTTTGCCGCAGTGCTAGAAGCCCACATCATTAGAGCCCCACTGCCTAGTCTCCAGCTGGAAATGCTGGTACTATGTAAGACAATGCTTCTAAAACTTCCACCTCTATTAATGACCAAGAGGGCTGCTCAGACCAGAGATTCCTGAGCTCCACTCTGGAGCACAGCTGAGGCTGAGGAATCTGCATTTCTCACAAGCTCAGGTGATACTGGGGTTGCACAGAGTCGGAAATGACTGAAGCGACTTAGCAGCAGCAGCAGCAGCGGGTGATATGATGCACCAGTCCATGGACCACGTTTCACGTTGCTCTCGTACAAGGAGTATGTGTGTGCTCAGTCACTCAGTTGTGTCCAACTCTGTGCGACCCTATGGACTGTAGCCCACCAGGCTCCTCTGACCATGGGATTCTCCAGGCAAGAATACTGGAGTGGGTTGCCATTTCCTACTCCAGGGGATCTTCCTGACCAGGGATCAAACCCTCATCTCCTACGGTGGCAGGCGTATTCTTCACCACTGAGCCACTAGGGAAGCTGTGCTCCTCAAAATCTAATGTAAGCACAAATCACCTGGGGATGCCATACATATGCATATTCTGGCTCAGAGGTCTTGCGTTCTTGTCCACAGGTCCCTCTCTAAGTAACAAGGACACCAGGTATTCCACTGGCGGGAGGGTGGAGGTGAACCTTTACCTGTATCTTTTGTTCACACCGAAACATGTCCATTCAGCTGTGTGATAGTTAAGGGAGAAAAACCTAAGCATTAGTCTCCTCTCCCCTTTTCTGGATGGAGACACTAAAGAGGAATAAATCAAATTACATCCCCAAACCAAGGACAAGTTAGGGAACAGAGAGAATGTTTCCTTATGTCTGATGAGTGAACAGTTGGTTGATTGCTGTGATATATAAGGCATGAAGGGGTATCCACTTCAAACAATCAACTGTTTCCATAGCTCTATGTCTGGAATGCCAGAAGATCTGAGTCAGGAGAAATGAGGAATTTCTCTTAATGGATTTCTTTCATTTGAGTCAGCATGCTTTGCCTTGCAATGGATGGAGGCCACTCTGCAGAAAAAGTGATGGTAACAGAGGACTGACTCTCATGGTAAGAGCATGAAGCATAGTCTACCTGTTTCCATCTAACAGCGTTTGAGGTATAAGATCTGTGATGTTTTAATTTAAACATTGTCATGATGCTGGGAAAGACTGAGGGCAGGAGAAGGGGACGACAGAGGATGAGATGGTTGGATGGCAACACCGGCTCAACAGACATGAGTTTGGGTAAACTCCAGGAGTTGGTGATGGAGAGGGAGGCCTGACATACTGTGGTTCATGGGGTCACAAAGAGTCAGACACGACTGAGCGACTGAACTGAACTGAATGCGTCTTAAAGGCAAGACCATGAAACTTATACTGTGGGGGCAAAACCTGCATACACACACACACCCTTGTATTAATGAAGTCATCATGAGCTCATTCATTTTTATTCGTTCAGCCATTTATTCAATAATGTCTTCTCTACAGCAGCCAAGGCTGTAGGAGCTGTGCATCAAGGAGAGAAGCACCTGCAACAAATATCCAAGCTAGTCCATCCATTGGAAAAAGGCTTAGACAACTGAGGTAAGGAAGATGGTTGGCTTTACACTTTTACTTCCCTGTAGGCAATCCATACATGGGTTTAGAGTAGTGCATCTCTGGCTACAAGGAGAATCTGGTTCCAAACTCTCCCCCTGTGCTCCCACTCTGCTGCAGATAGATACTTTTATAAATAACAATGAATTACTAGAAAAAAATGAAAATTGAAACACCCAGGGATAAAAACACAAGTTCCAATCTTTTACTATTAGGTTCAACTGACAATGTCAAATTGCTTTAAAAAAAAAAAAAAAACGGCTTAATGTTGACTATCAAATTCTGCCCATCTCACAGCAGATTGCTAACAAACAGCTTGGCTTCCTGGGTGGCCCAGTGGTACCATACTACCTACAATTCAGAGACATGGGTTCGATCCCTGGTCCAGAAAGATTCTCTGGAGTAGGAAATGGCAACCCTCTCCAGTATTCTTGTCTGGAAAATTCCATGGACAGAGGAGACTGGCCAGCTATAGTCCATGAAGTCACAAAGAGTCAGACAGTACTGAGTATGCAAATAAACAGCTTGCAGGGAAGCATTCTCTTACACTGAGTAAACCTGAGTTAGAACATGGGTTCCAGGGTTAGGTCACCTGGGTTTGAATTACAGTTTTATTGATGCTAGCTAAATGACTTTGGGCAAATTATTTAATTTCACTGTTTCTCAGTTTCCTCCCCACAATAAGAATGCCACCTTCACAAAGCTGTTGTCTTCAGTTTCCTCCCCACAATAAGAATGCCACCTTCACAAAGCTCTTGTCAATGCATATAAAACATTTACAAGTCAATACACATAAAGCACTCGATAGTGTCTGGCTCATAGTAAATGCTATTAAAGTGTGAGTTGGCACCATTATTACTATTTACTATTATGACTGCTATCATTACTGCTTCTGTTACTTCTGGTACAATGCTGCTGTATCAGCGGCCAGCATCCACGCAGTTATTTCACCTATAAAATGGACCTTATAATTTCTTCCTCCCTATTTCCTTCCTTTCTTCCTTCCCATGTGCCTGGAAAGTCAAGTTACCGATGTAGAAGCGCGTGAGCAATGCGTGTGTGCTGTGTCCAACTCTCTGCAACCCCGTGCACTATATCCCGCCAGGCTCCTCTGTCCACAGGATTTTGCAGGCGAGAATGCTGGAGCGGGGTGCCATTTCCTCCTCCAGGGGTCTTCCCCACCCAGGGATCAAACCCAGGTCTCCGGAGTCTCCTGCACTCGTAGGCAGACGCTTTACTACTGAGTCACCTGGGAAGTCTATGTAAAAGGACGTTATGGCCCAAATAAACGCCCCCTTATAACCGACTGTCTACCCTGACCAAATGCCATTTCAGAGAGGAAAGGACCGAGTGTCCTGGGGTCCTCTGTGTCTGCACATCACGAAATAAACGGAAGCAGCACTGAGACAGCTGTCTGTCCACTGTCCCCCGAGAACCCCATCGGGCTGATGCTTTATGACAGTGGGTGCTGCCTCCAGGGAAAGGCACGATCCTTTCCAGTCTGTAACCAAACCACAGTGAGCAGGGGGAATGGCTTTGAAGGACACAGAATTCCATACTTAGCCCTCCTGCATCTTTCACACATAGAGATATTTCTCCAAGCTCTCTTCTTCACAACTGCTTTGGATTCTCAGCTACAATTACTGAGAATCACTTCTCAATTATTTTTCTTTATATTAGCTACCTATAATTAGCTGGGAATAAAAAAAATATTAAAGGGACACTGAAACACATTTAAGAAACACTGAAATCTGAGCACGAGAGAAACTGTCAGGGAACAATTTACAAGCACCAGAAAGCCAGAGACTTTCTCAAGGTGGGAAAGGAAAATAGCCTCCTCCTCATGTGCTTTCTTAACCTGACTCTGAGAATATTAAACAAACTTATTGATGTAGTCTAACTCATTTTCACTGTCAAAAATAAAGCTCTGAGGAAGAAAGGGAGAACAAAACAACCAAATAAGAAAGCAGGTATCCGGGCTCTGTAAACCTGTTTGGAGATGAATAGTTTGAATGGCTTTTAAGATTTATTCACTTACATGTAACTATCATATCTGGACAAGGTCAAAGAAAGAAAGAAGAGGTAAGGCTGGAGTTCTGAATGCAGCCTCAGAATGCAGTCATTGACTTGAAGGACAAGAGGCGTAGTAACACGTACAAATGGCTAGTGACGAGGTTAGGAGTGACTTGACAAGCACGTTGGTGGACGGCCCAGAGACGCCGTGTAGCCAGCGGTGTGTGGCCCTGACATGGCCCAGACTGTAGTCAACCAGTTAGGAGTTTTACTGTGTCTCTGTTAGTCAAGTTGAAAATCCTCATGTCTAATGAGCCAGTATCTTTAGGTCCCAGATACAGTCTGTAGGCAGTCTCTTTTATTTTCACCATACTAAGTGTATTAAAGTTGCTCTGTGCAGCATATAGCATGATACTTGAGGGATATACATGCTGAGAGGCTTTCTAATGGAGAAGAAATTAATGATATGGTCAGACATAACATAAAAGCAAACAAGTTTTTGTCACTCTCTATTTCTCATCTTCCCACTCTGACTCTGCAGTTAAGACACTCAAAACCTATTCACTGTGACCATCTATCTACCCACCCACCCACATATACATTCATCCAACAAACTCCTGAGCACATTCATTCTGCCTATGCTTTTGGAACTTAATTTCTAGTGAGAAAAGATAGGAAACCAACAAGCCTGTTGTTGTTGCTGTTCCATCACACAGCCGTGTCTAATTCTCTGTGACCCCATGGACTGCAGCACGCCAGGCCTCCCTTGTCCCCCACCATCAACAAGCCAGAAAATAAACAACTATGACTGTTGTGCAAAGAAAGACAAAAATTAAAACCTGAAAACAGTGACTAACTAGGGAAATCTATTCATGATCCTAAATGAAAACCAGAATTCCATTCAGATGATTAACGAAGAAATACTAATGAAGAGATGACTTACAGAGGCACAGGCGGCACTGGAAGAAGGAACAAGGGATGCTGAGGCTCCCAGAGACTGTAAGAGCAGAAAGCTCTCATCAAGGGCCAAGGAGAGGAAATGGTGGTGTCATGGTCCAGCGAGAGCTGGAGCCACGGAGAAAGTGTTATCTGGCAGGACCTCTCGTTATGGAGGGAGGCACCCAAGGCCAGAACTCCGGTCCAAAACGGAGAGGAAGGAGACAAGAGCTCAATCGCTCCTTCTCCTTTGACCCTCCAACTTCCTGCTCACGCTGCCTACTGGCAGAACCTGATCCTAAGTCACCTGGCATGGGAGTCTGTGTGATACATCCATAAAATGCGGCTCCAGTGTTGAGAATAAATTTGGAGGAGGGAAGATGAAAAATAACCAACGAAGGGAACCTACTTAGGCAGAGAGTCAGGAAAAGCTTCCCTGTGGAAGTGACATTTGAACTGGCACCAAGAGAAGAGGCCGGCCATGCAAAGAGCCAGTAGAAGAATGAGCCCGCAGAAGGGTGAGTGGGCACATGTCTTTGCTCTTCTCCTTGTTTTCCGTCCCACACTCAGGACAGATCCTTCACTAGGAACGCAGACTCAGACAATCGAAACGAATATCTTCCTAGATGTGTTGCTATTACTCTAGTTCTGGGGGAAATGAGTGCCTCTTGTCTATGTTCTCAAGACCATAGAAGACTCTGCTCATAAAAAAAGAGGATGCTCACACCAGGACATTTCCCTACGAGAGGGCCAGCATTTTTATCCATTCTAGTGTACAAAGAAGGAAAAATCAAGGATGACATATGTAAAAGCAGGTCAAGGAAGGCAACTAAAGCAACTATCCCATTTACCCAATTTCTCTTTGAAGAGCTCAAGTCTTCCACATTTTGACATATCCTCATATCATACAGCATATGCAAAAATGTACTATTGTGCCCATCATTCTCTTAAATGAAGAAACACTGCAAAGGTCCAATTATTATACAACACAACAATAATTAATGCATATTCATAATTGAAATTCATATTAACACAAATTTGCTTTTGGTTTTCTATTTACCTCCAAGTCACTGGCTTAAAGCATGTAAAATAAATACCTCGTCTATTAATCTGAATATCTAACAACTTGTTTTACTTCTGTTGCCCAGAAACCATCGCTTAAAATAGGGAAAGTAACATTTTCATATTAAGATGATCGTCACTTGAATTAACAAATGATCTGACCTTCAAAAGCCAGTTTGCAAGGTGGGTTCAGATTCACTGTGAGCTAGCCAAATCAGCATTCAAATGGAACTGAGGGTTTACTGTTGGTCACTGAGGTTAAGCAGAGTCACTTCCTGTAAATCCTTCTACTTTAGCATGCACTCACCACTGGAAAGAGAATTCTATTCAAGGACAAATTTCAGGCCAATAATGAGGAGTTGCCTGCATGTTAATGAGGCTCACCATCTCCCATACTCAAAACTAACCATTTTTTTCTTAGAGATCTTCAGGACTTTCCATTATCTCTACATTAGTCCTTAATTTCCCTAGTGCCCATTTAATTTATTTCCTCTTATTTTGTCCCTGATGAACATGGAAACAGATGGTAATTCTTCTCCTCTTTTCAATTGGTAACTCTTGCCAAGTCAGTGAAAACTGCTGATAGAATAAGTTCAAAGAATGTGATTACCTGGAGGAGAGGCCGCTGCACCCCCAGCACTTTCATGGTGTCTGCATTAGCCAGGATCTTCAGGGCGTCAGATGTTTTCGTGACTCCTTCGATCTCCTTGTTGATCTCAGCCAAGACCTGATTGAGGAAGATGTTTTTGATGTACATGGTGAGAAACTCTCGAAGAGGACACTGTTTGGCAGGACCAAGTCCCAGGGCGTGCTCTATCTCTTGAATAAATCTGGAAGACAAACAGAACACAACCACTGTCAAACGTATCAGAAAGATAGTTACAGAAATATGACCAAACATGGCTATCTCTGCTTGCTGCCACGGAGAGATCTGGGGAAATTACCAGAATTCTAAACCAGGGCAGGCCTCTTTAATATCCACTTATATATGAGTCTGTTTTGTAAACACAAGTTATTTCACTTATTCAATAGAAACAGGATGAAACAGAAACAAAAATTTCAAACTAGTGGGGAGAAAGGAGAGACAAAAATATTTATTAATTCAAGAAGGAAATAAAAATATAAGAAGCAAAAGAAAATGTGATAAACAAAAACACAAATTATGATGCAAAGTAAAGAGCAAACCCCATCCTGCATATTTCTTAAACTCTATGTATGTGTAGACAGAACTTTCGAAAAGAGAAAATAAAGGATACTGTTGTTCAGTCTCTAAGTCATCTCTGACTCTTTGCAACCCTATGAACTGCAGCATGCCAGACTCCTCTGTTCTCTACTATCTCTTCGAGGTTGCTCAAATTCATGTCCCTTGAGTTGGTGATGCTGTCTAACCATCTCACCCTCTGCCACCCCCTTCTCCTTTTGCCTTCAACCTTTCCCAGCATCAGGGTCTTTTCCAATAAGGACAGTCTTTGAATTTATGATGCTAATGTGGGTTGAGAGGTTATGAAAGGAAACAGGAGGGGGCTGGGAAAACAAAGGAGAAGTTTAACTTTATTTGTAATGATCAATTTCCTTTATAAAAAACACTTAGAGCATTTATAGCAGAAGGCTAACTGTCAAGCCTCACAAATGAGTACACAGAGACTTGTTATGTTATTCTTCGTATTTTTCTATGATGGCAGCTCCTGCTTCCACGGTTCTGATATGCATAAATCTAAGTTACTACAGTGTAGTGAATCACACCAGGTCAACAGGATTTGAAGTCCAGTTACCACAGCATATTAACTGTGAGCAGCGGCATGAAACAGAAACTCCAGTGCTTCAATCCAGAAATTTCTATGTGAATAACTGACATTCATCACAACCAATGATCAGTCATATCACTTCCTTCAAAGTCCGATCAGTGAATGGTCACTTCACATCTGTTCCTCAGTCCATAGACAGCAATGTGGGTAGCTGTTGTCTCCTTGTCTTTCAGTGATTAACCCCTGTGACAGTTTGCAGAAATGGATAACTGAAAAAGGGACTGGCCAAGAAAGCTAAAAGTACAGGAAAAAAAAAAAAAGAGAGAAACCTAAAAGCAACACTGGGAGCAAAATCTGACTTGAACATAAGTGGATTTACAGGAGAAATAATAGACCCTGGGAACATGTGACAGGAACACGCAGCCAGAGGGAGGGTGAACCAACTGACTTTACAAGAGAAAAACAGTTGTGATGAAAGAGAGACAGGCATCCCAGAGGAAGTGATGTTGACCAAAACATGTTACCTTAGAGGAACTCTTGGAGATACTTCATGACATTGAAAAGCAAAGAATAAAATATGGGCAGCTGACCCAAACTGAGAGGGAAGTACGACATTTCACCAAGGCAGAGAAAAAAGATCTTTGCTATGTATTGTAAGTGACCCAACAAGAAGATGGTGGCAAGCACTGTTCAAACTGGTCTTGGTAAGACTTGTTTTTGTGGCCAGGTCATGTGACGTATGGGATCTAGTTCCCAGATCTAAGGGATTGAACCAGGGCTCCCTGCAGCGGAAGTGCAGGAGTCTTAACCGTGGGACCTCCAGGGAACCCCACTCTTGGTAAGATTTTAACAAAGAAACAAAACTCTGATTCTCAATGTTTCTAATGTTACAGGGTACTAATACCTATTAGTTTTATTTTTCATTTCTGTATATATTTGTAACTGACAGGAAGACTTTTTAACGTTTCCACACCAAAAAATTTCAGGCCATGAAACTGTTGTTATTTTCCCCTATTGATTAATAATACTGCTTTGCCTGGTGAGTTTTACAGGTCTACAATGTTCTGTAAAGCAAGAAAGGCCTTACACTTTAGATTTTTCCAGAAAGAAGAGAAGTTAAGTAAAATTAAACAGAATCTAATGAAACAGAGAAAAAAATTAATGATTAACTGGGAAGATCTATTTGCAACTTATGTCACAGACGACAGGCAGTAAAAAAACCAAAGAACATAGTAGAAAAATGATCAAACGACATGAAAAGACATTTTACAGTAAGTGAACATTAAACATAAGAAAAAAGTTTTAACTTCATTCATAATGAGAAAAATGAAAGGTAAACTATACCGAGATACCATTTTTTATACCCACGCAACAGCCAGATTCCAAAAGTTCGAAAACACACCGTTGGTTTAAGTGTGGGCAGAGAGACATTCTCATATACTATTGATGGGAGTGAAAAATGTTACAACCCTGATGAAGGACAAATTGGCACTATCATTCAAAATTACAAATGTATTTCCTTTTGACCCAGAAATCTCACTTCTGGGAAATTCTTCCAACAGCTATTATCTGAATATGGACGAGATGATCTATGCACAGGGTACAGAGATCAGTGCAGCATTGTTTTTTATAGCAAAAGATTAGAAATAACACAAAAAATCCATCAGTTAGACATCAGTTAAATAAACTATGGTGAATCTACATGCTGCAATACTGGGCAGCAACCCAGCTCCCAAACATGGAAGCTTCTGATGAGCTTACATGCAAAGATCTCTAAGACTTATACTGTTTAGTGAGAAAAGCAAGGTGCACACCAATATGCACCTTTGTATAAGGATTATACATTTATCTGTTTTATCGTAAAGACATCCTGGGAGGATTCATATGAAAATTAGTAAATGTGAGTATTTACAGGAAGCAGGGATGGGGGGCGGGGAGTCTGGCAAAGGAGTGAGAATACACTTTTCAATTATAATTTTCATAATCATTTGATTTTTTAAAAACTGTGAATATATTAGCAATTCAAATAAAATTATATTAGACAATATAAAATTATCTACATTTATCAAAGACTCTCATAAATTGCTTTCTAATTAGATCACATTTAAAGTTTGGGATATAAATGTTCCGTAAGTTCAGCTGTTTAACCTAATAAAGAGTTTCCTTTACTTAATAAACAAATACATCATGGTTACTCTTCCATATCACCAGTTAAACACTCCATTAACCTCCAAGTCCTCAGAGGGGGAGTGGGGGTAGGAAAGAGAACACAGAGGATTATTACAGTGGAAAAGTCACCCAGGAAAGTGGACACAGAGAAACCATGACAAACAGCAATGAGGTTTCTTAACTGATGTTGTCAGCAACTAAAGGGAAGTGAAAGCCTGACCCAAGGGACTTTGCTGGTGGTCCAGTGGCTAGGACTCTGGGATCCCAATGCAGGGGACCTGGGTTCAATCCCTGAGTAGGGAACTAGATTCCATATGCCTCAACTAAAGATCCCGCATGTTGCAACTAAGACCTGGTGCAGCCAAAAAAAAAAAAAAAAAAAATATATATATATATATATATATATATATATTTTAAAGCCTAACCCAAAACAAGATACAATAAATCTTCAAGAAGAGATTGAGTAGAAGGTGGGGGGGGGGGCAGAAATGAAGAAATAAAGAGCAGATAGTTAACTATGGTTATAGTTTTAAGATCTCCAGGTCCCACATCATGCTATAGTGATCCCCTCTGATCTCATCTAACTCACAGAGAAACCCTCCACCCAGGAGCATCCTGGTTCCCTTGTTCTGTTTCTGAAAGGCAACCACTGTTACTAATCTGATAACAAATAAATACACCTGTCATCAGAATCCCTATTTATTCTTTCCCATGGGCCTTAGAAGGAGAGTTTTCTGAGCAGAAGTACTTCTTGCATTTTCAAAATCAACCAGTTATTTGGAGGAGATTTTTAGCAGTTAACTTGCTCCTAAACAAAGTAACAGAAGGCACTAAATTACCCCATTTTTCTTTTTTTCTAGTCCCTTATTTGCCTTTGGTGCCCCTCGGATAGGAAACCACTCTGAGCAGCACAGAAGGAGCAGCTTCCATCACCTTCAGCCAAATGATTTTTTTCGAATACAAATCATTTATTCCCTAAAGCATACACATCCGTCTAAGATGACACAGTCAGGTTGATGGTGTCGTCTCTGACTCGAGGGGACCCATTAAACATGTTTCCAAATCTGCTTTTGGAGCTGGGAGGGTCCCACTGTGCAGAAGGCATGAGACATGAGGGGAGAATGAGAGAGAAAAATTGGGGCTGTCTCACCAGCCTCTTCTCCCCTCTGGTCAAGAATGAGAAGCAACCACATTAAATGGGCAAAATGCCCTTTCTTAGGCAGGAAGGACGCAGAGGAAGATCGTCCCTAGGCATCTAAGAGGTGAACCGAACTCATAGTCTGTGCAGAGAGGAAAGGTTTAGGGAAGTGGAATGGCCAAGGGTGGAACACGGAAAGTAGGGATTCCTGAGTCTGAATCTTGAGTATCTTGGGCAGGTTACTTAGCCTCTCTTCATCCTATTTGTGTATTCTGTAAATGGATGTAACACACAGGATTTATTCTGATGATTAACTAAGGAAATAAAATGCAAGTGCTCATCTCAGAGGCTGACATATAGTTAACTGCTACGTAGGTGGTGGCTGCTGCTATTTGTATAATTACTATCAGTGCATAAATCCTGATGAGGTTGGAGATTTAGAGCAAAGTGTGACATATTTTATCATTTTTTTCACTCTATCCTTTACTTTCCCATGCAATTATCCATAATTGGCAATTTAGGCCATTAGATTATTACTTGGACTATTTCAGCAATGCATGTATGTAGGAATGACGAAAACCCCATGTGGCCAGGGGTCAAGTGTAAATTTCTCACTGCTGTATCTTCACGGCCTAGGATTAGTCTACTGCCGGCACACAGTAGGTCTCGGAAATATTTGCTAAATCAAGTATTGAATAAAATAATTAATAGGTCCTTTCATATACCCTTAATTCCAGAGTGTGATCTCTCTGATAAATAGTGCCCTTCTCTAAACGATTAAGATTATAAGAAAAAGAGAAAGAAAGAAAATAATCCTATATCTCAACCACACATGCTTTGGATTGAAAGAGTATTCTCTACTCCATGCCCACATTCTTACTTGTTTTTTGCTTCATGCAATAAGGTTGTTCACACTGCTTCATATTGGCCATTTCACAGAGGTTAGTACTTGTAAGCCTAAGACTCACTTTATCATCTAATGAAAGTGAAAGTCACTCAGTCATGTACGACTCTTTGCGACTCCATGGACTATACAGTCCATGGAATTGTCCAGGCCAAAATACTGGAGTAGTTAGCCTTTTCCTTCTCCAGGGGATCTTCCCAACCCCAGGGATCAAACCCAGGTCTCCCACACTGCAGGCAGATTCTTTACCAGCTGAGTCACAAGGGAAGCCCAAGAATACTGGAGTGGGTAGCTTATCCCTTCTCCAGGGGATCTTCCTGACCCAGGAATCGATCTGGGGTCTCCTGTCTTGCAGGCAGATTCTTTACCAACTGAGCTATCAGGGAAGTCCCCTCATCTAATGAACACATTATTAACCTAAACATCTACTGTGAAAGTGAAAAGTGTTAGTGTTAGTCAGTCAGTCATGTGTGACTCTTGGTGATCAGAGGGATTGTAGCCTCTGTCTGCAGAATTCTCCAGGCAAGAATACTGGAGTGAGCTGCCATTCCCTTCTCTGGGGATCTTCTGGACCCAGGGATTGAACCTGGGTCTCCTGCATTGCAGGCAGATTCTTTACCGTCTGAGCCACCAGGGAAGCCCAAACATCTATTAGGGAACATCAATGCTGCTTCCTGGCTTCACTATAGATAATCCTACAGTGAACATCTTCATTTTGCTTCTGTGGAATTCTTTCCATGAGTTAAAGTACTAGGAGTACTTCCTCATCATCTTTTATGGGTGAGCCTATATTTTATTTCCCCCAGATTCCCACAGAATGCTGCATGGCTCCTTTCACCTAATACCTTGAAAAATCATCTTGAATGGAAGACAGAAGACAGAGGCAAGGGTGTTGAAGAGAAGCATCAAAAACCCCAGTTTTCCCAACAATGCTCCTAATCAGCTCTTTGGAAGTAAGAAAACATTGAATTTGTAACAGTGAAAGGAATCTCATTAGGAAAGAAAACACTTCAAAGTTAAGACGGAACACAGATGGAACCCTGTCAAAAGGGTATTATCTAATCTCGTGAAGTGCTTTCACACTGGGGATTTCCTCTTCTTGTAAACGATGAGAAGGCAAACACAAAGCACGGGTCCATCTGTGTATATGGAAGGAGAGACAATGAGAATCAAAGAGAAGGACCTACATAGTGCAAGATGCAAAGTATCTAATTATGGGATTTTTGAAGAACGTTATTCAGATCAGCCTCCCAATCCTCAAGCTGTAGAGTAGGATAAACCAGAAAACAAAGAGTGTAGGCAATCTATCCTCATTGTCTTTGAATGTCTAAAGCATGGATCTTACTTCCTAAATTCTAATGTTGCCATTTGTAACTATTTTACCAAAGGTTTTATTTTCAAACTACCATCAACCAGGGGATCTCCAAAAATCTGTACATACGTAATACCTGTATTTTCTTTTTAATTGGAATATAATTGCTTTACAATCTTGTGTTAGTTTCTGTGGTACAATGAAGTGACCCAGTTATATGTATACATATATCCCTTCCCCCTTGACCCTCCCTCCCATCCCACCCATCTAGGTCATCACAGAACACTGAGCTGAGCTCCCTGTACTTTAGAGCAAGTTCCCCCTATATTTTAAATTTACTCTTTCTTATAGCAAGCATGTGTACTTTGGAGCACATACATGAGCACACAGTACCCACACTTAACCTACTATTTTCAAAATTTTTATTCTGCTTTGATTCCTATCCAGGAAAATTACACTAATTAAAATTTCACTCAAGTTTCCCAAGCCCCTTGTTTAACCCAGACTCCTCATCACAAATTCCATCTTATTGTAAGGCTCCATTTCATCTCAGTCAACAATTATGGCTGCTACCAGCTGGAAATATCCTAAAATACAACTTGGATCCTCTGTGTTCAAGAAGTTGCAACGAGAGCAATACTCAGTTGAATAAAAATAGTTGCTCAGAGTAAATAAGTACTCCTTATATTCACAGTCTAGTAATTTACAAGATTCTACAGCTGACAGTAGTGATGGGACAAACTGACACCAGGTACCATCTGACACGGTACAGAGAAGAACACAGCAGCACCTCTTACCAGAAATGCATATTTTTGCCAAAAAGCACATAACGTGAATCCAGTCATGGGGAAATAACATCTTTCCAGAGAACTAAAAACAAATAAAAAGTATACACTTCAGAAAATTCAAATTGAGACTTCTGGCTTTTGGAATACAAGGAGTTCATTCATGGCTCTCTCACAGACAATATGCCACTGTTTACTGCTAAGTCTGTTTTTAACACATATATCTGTATATAATGTACATCATAAAACATAAAACATTTTTATTCTTTTCACTTTTATTATTCCTGAATTTGTCATATTATCACACACATCTGTTGGTAGTTTGGGCTGCATTATGTACACACAATATTTCTCTGAAAAGCCTGGGATTTTCCTCCTGATCTTATGTATTAGAATCAGTAGTTACGTGTGATTTATTCCTCTGACCTCTTGCATTTTGCAGGATCCTGCAACATACCATTTCTGCTAAAGTAATTTCTAATTCAGTCTTGTAAATCTGCAGAGAGGTAACATGCTTACCTCCATCAAGAAGCTCTGAATCTCTTCTGTAGCATAATGGCTTTAAAGACATTTCAAAAAATCTGAACCATCTCTTTCCCTTCCTAGAGTTCAAGCTTTCTACGTGAAAAGTTATGAGATATTTACAGGCCTGCAGAAGATCTGCTTAGGTCATCAAGCATCAGTTCAGTTCAGTCGCTCAGTCGTGTCTGACTCTTTGCAACCCCATGAATCGCAGCACGCCAGGCCTCCCTGTCCATCACCATCTCCCGGAGTTCACTCAGACTCATGTCCATCGAGTCTGTGATGCCATCCAGCCATCTCATCCTCAGTCATCTCCTTCTCCTCCTGCCTCTAATACCTCCCAGCATCAGAGTCTTTTCCAATGAGTCAACTCTTTGCATGAGGTGGCCAAAGTACTGGAGCTTCAGCTTTAGCATCATTCCTTCCAAAGAAATCCCAGGGTTGATCTCCTTCAGAATGGACTGGTTGGATCTCCTTGCAGTCCAAGGGACTCTCAAGACTCTTCTCCAACACCACAGTTCAAAAGCATCAATTCTTCGGCTCTCAGCCTTCTTCACAGTCCAACTCTCACATCCATACATGACTACTGGAAAAACCATTGCCTTGACTAGATGGACCTTAGTTGGCAAAATAATGTCTCTGCTTTTGAATATGCTATCTAGGTTGGTCATAACTTTTCTTCCAAGGAGTAAGCGTCTTTTAATTTCATGGCTGCAGTCACCATCTGCAGTGATTTTGGAGCCCCCCAAAATAAAGTCTGACACTGTTTCTACTGTTTCCCCAACTATTTCCCATGAAGTGATGGGACCAGATGCCATGATCTTAGTTTTCTGAATGTTGAGCTTTAAGCCAACTTTTTCGCTCTCCTCTTTCACTTTCATCAAGAGGCTTTTTAGCTCTTCAGTTTCTGCCATAAGGGTGGAGTCATCTGCATATCTGAGGTTATTGATATTTCTCCCGGCAATCTTGATTTCAGCTTGTGTTTCGTCCAGTCCAGCGTTTTTCATGATGTACTCTGCATACAAGTTAAACAAGCAGGGTGACAATATATAGCCTTGACGTACTCCTTTTCCTCTTTGGAACCAGTCTGTTGTTCCATGTCCAGTTCTAACTGTTGTTTCCTGACCTGCATACAGATTTCTCAAGAGGCAGGTTAGGTGGTCTGGTATTCCCATCTCTTTCAGAATTTTCCACAGATTATTGTGATCCACACAGTCAAAGGCTTTGGCATAGTCAATCAAGCAGAAATAGATGTTTTTCTGGAACTCTCTTGATTTTTCCATGATCCATTGGATGTTGGCAATTTGATCTCTGGTTCCTCTGCCTTTTCTAAAACCAGTTTGAACATCAGGGAGTTCACGGTTCACGTATTGCTGAAGCCTGGCTTGGAGAATTTTGAGCATTACTTTACTAGCATGTGAGATGAGTGCAATTGTGCAATAGTTTGAGCATTCTTTTGCATTTCCTTTCTTTGGAATTGGAATGAAAACTGACCTTCTCCAGTCCTGTGGCCACTGCTGAGTTTTCCAAATTTGCTGGCATACTGAGTGCAGCACTTTGACAGCATCATCTTTCAGGATTTGAAACAGCTCAACTGGAATTCCATTACCTCCACTAGCTTTGTTTGTAGTGATGCTTTCTAAGGCCCACTTGACTTCACTTTCTAGATTAGTGATCACATCATCATGATTATCTGGGTCGTGAAGATCTTTTTTGTACAGTTCTTCCGTGTATTCTTGCCACCTCTTCTTAATATCTCCTGCTTCTGTTAGGTCCATACCATTTCTGTCCTTTATCGAGCCCATCTTTGCATGAAATGTTCCCTTGGTATCTCTAATTTTCTTGAAGACATCTCTAGTCTTTCCCATTCTGTTCTTTTCCTCTATTTCTCTGCATTGATTGCTGAAGAAGGCTTTCTTATCTCTTCTTGCTATTCTTTGGAACTCTGCATTCAGATGCTTATATCTTTCCTTTTCTCCTTTGCTTTTCACTTCTCTTCTTTTCACAGCTATTTGTAAGGCCTCCTCAGACAGCCATTTTGCTTTTTTGCATTTCTTTTCCATGGGGACGGTCTTGATCCCTGTCTCCTGTACAATGTCACGAACCTCATTCCATAGTTCATCAGGCACTCTATCTATCAGATCTAGGCCCTTAAATCTATTTCTCACTTCCACTGTATAAGCATAAGGGATTTGCTTTAGGTCATACCTGAATGGTCTAGCGGTTTTCCCTACTTTCTTCAATTTCAGTCTGAATTTGGTAATAAGGAGTTCTTGATCTGAGCCACAGTCAGCTCCCAGCCTTGTTTTTGTTGACTATATAGAGCTTCTCCATCTTTGGCTGCATAAAATATAATCAATCTGATTTTGGTGTTGACCATCTGGTGATGTCCATGTGTAGAGTCTTCTCTTGTGTTGTTGGAAGAGGGTGTTTGCTATGACCAGTGAATTTTCTTGGCAAAACTCTATTAGTCTTTGCCCTGCTTCATTCTGCATTCCAAGGCCAAATTTGCCTGTTACTCCAGGTGTTTCTTGACTTCCTACTTTTGCATTCTAGTCCCCTATAATGAAAACGACATCTTTTTTGGGTGTTAGTTCTAAAAGGTCTTGTAGGTCTTCATAAAACCATTCAACTTCAGCATCTTCAGCGTTACTGGTTGGGGCATAGACTTGGATTACTGTGATATTGAATGGTTTGCCTTGGAGATGAACAGAGATCATTCTGTCATTTTTGAGATTGCATCCAAGTACTGCATTTCGGACTCTCTTGTTGACCATGATGGCTACTCCGTTTCTTCTGAGGGATTCCTGTCTGCAGTAGTAGATATAATGGTCATCTGAGTTAAATTCACCCATTCCAGTCCATTCTAGTTCGCCAATTCCTAGAATGTGGACGTTCACCCTTGCCATCTCTTGTTTGACCACTTCCAATCTGCCTTGATTCATGGACCTGACGTTCCAGGTTCCTATGCAATATTGCTCTTTACAGCATCGGATCTTGCTTCTATCGCCAGTCACATCCACAGCTGGGTATTGTTTTTGCTTTGGTTCCATCCCTTCATTCTTTCTGGAGTTATTTCTCCACTGATCTCCAGTAGCATATTGGGCACCTAATGACCTGGGGAGTTCCTCTTTCAGTATCATTTTGCCTTTTCATACTGTTCATGGGGTTCTCAAGACATCAAGCATATTCAAAGGTAAATCCCCATGTCACCATCCTCACCATAACATTTAATGTATGTACATTAAATAATGTCATAGGACACAGGTATTTATAAATATCTACATTAAAACTTAATTAGCAATAAGCAGTGATGCACTGTTTGTGACAGAGACATGAATAAACAATATTGTGCTTTAAAAGCCAGAATTCTAAATTTGAATTTTCTTGAAACTGATTTTGTGTTTTCATTTTATGGAAAGAATGCAAACAATAGCAGTAACAGCCACCCTATAGCCAGACTGACACATTAGTTACGAGGACACCAAAAAACTCACATTTCCCCTCAAATCCAAGACAATCTTCGTATCCAGAAGGAACACTGACTGCTCAATGCAGAACTCTTCTGGAGAAACATGGGCCCATGTGAAAGGATGCCAATCACTAATAACAGGGAACTACGTGCTTATGATACTTCCTGCACATCACTCTAGGGGGAACAGTGGGCTTTTATGAATATACAGAACACACTCAAAATCCCTGCCATGCTTGACTGGTACCAAGTGACTCAGTGGGTACAGAATCCACCTGTAAGGCAGCAGATGCAGGTTTGATGCCCGGGTCAGGAAGGTTCCCTGGAGAAGGGAATGGCAACCCACTCCAGTACTCTTGCCTCAGGAATCCCACGGACAGAGAAGCATGGCGGGCTACAGTCCATGGGGTCATTAAGAGTCAGACACGACTGGAGCAACTCAGCACACATGACATTTGAGGCATGGAGCAAACTGAAAATAACTTGGGCAAAGAAGGAAAGAAGCCTCAGAGGAATTGACTGGGGATATATTCAACTGACTTGGATTATCTGACTCAAAAAAGATCATTTAGAAATGATTTACAAGGGACTCGTTCAGAAACAGCAGCAACAGGCATATTTAAGACCATAAATCAGAGGAACATGAAAACCAAAGAAAAAATCCATAAAGGTTAATGCACTTTGGAGCACATTTGCCTCTTAATTCATAGGAGTAAGTCACCAGCACATCAGGAGGAGGCTCCCCCAACAGCCTGTAATTGTTCACGCTGAGTGTAACTACTTTCTGTGACTATAGAAAGATTTTCTGGCTAAAAGCGCAAAACAAGCTCATCATTGCAGAGCCCAATCATGTCCTCAGTCCAAACCCCTAGGAGACAATTTACTGAACTAATGAAATAAAAACGGATTTGGGTGCTCTCTTTGTAACGAGTGAAATTCACGCCTAGGACTAGAGGAGAAAAGAGGCAGAAATCATTAAGTAAAAGTAGAAAAGAAAATTATCTACCAAATTTGAGCTCTGCAGACTTGTAAACAAATTTAACTTAAAAAAAAATCTTACACTTGTGATAGCAAGTGATTTGTGACTATACTTAAGTGTTCCCTCCAGAATGAGAAGCACTTTAGGTAAAATGAAATAAGCCTCTTTATAATGACAGCTGTTTAAATTTTTTAAGCATGTAATTTAGAAACTGAAATAACTCCAATGCTAACTCTTAATATCAAGTGGTCCTTTTTTTTAACCAAAAAAAAAAAAAAAAAAAAAGAAACATGTAAATAAGGACTACTGATATAAAACTCAGATGAAATGATAATCCTGCTTCTTCCAACAGGCCTGGAATTGTTTTTATCCTTTTCATTTATCTTATTTATAGTAAAATCACCTCTCCTTTGTATCTTTTTAATAGAAGATAAGGATGTCCGAAAAATTTTCAAGAAAAAGAATCTCAAGTTATAAAATGTCTATCATATCACCTGGAAACTCATGTGTGATATATTAAATATAGTTTAAGCATTCCAGGGCAATCTGGCAAATCTACCATTGCGATGTGAGTAGGAGCAGTGCTAATAACTGCTTACATCTACTGAGTTCTTCTGTCCATGGGATTCTCCAGGCCAGAATACCAGAGTGGGTTGCCATGCCCTCCTTCAGGGGATCTTCCCGACCCAGGGATCGAACCTGCATCTCTTTTGTCTCCTGCATTGGCAGGCGGGTTCTTTATCACTGGCTCCACCTGGGAAGCTCTTACCATGTTCTAAACTAAAGAGCTTTATATGGATTATTTTCCGCAGTTTTCACAATAACTCCCTGAAATCTGCTCTATTAATATCTGTATTTTACAAATGATGAAACTGAGCAAATGAAAAAATAACAGTAACATTAACAGCTGAGAGCTATATTGTGCTAATGACATGCCAGCAGTGCTTTAAGCAACTGCCACGCTTCACTTCATTTATGCCTTTCTGAGGTTAGATCTCTTGAGGAGGGCTGGTGAGGGGAACACAATCAACAGGCTTCATTTTGAGAACCCTAGCATGTGTGTTGATGTAATTGAACCTTATGTGGATTGAAGACCGTAATATTGCTAAATACAAATATTAGAAAATAATAAATTATTTCTCTTGAAATATAGTAAATCTGATTTCTAGTCCTTACTTCTTTCCCCAAGCTCCTAAGCTGCATTTTACATCACCTGTTAGATACCTTCTCTGGATATCTTCTTGATAACTCAAACCATGTCCAAAATGGAATCTCAGAGCCACCCTCTAGGGATTTCAATCCTCTCCTCTGCGTTCTCTATTTTTGCACCATCCCCTTTCAGTCATCCAGTCTCAAACTTATTTATCTTTCACTTCCTTCTATTTTCAGCATTGTTACTCATGCAAGACACTTCCAGACTTGGAGACATTTTCTTTATATTGTCTCTTGATTCACTTGTTTATTCCTTCATTTATTTAAGCAGTATCTATGGAGTATCTACCTGAGGCCATGGACTGTTCTAGGGGCTAAAGCATTCACAGTGAAATCGCCCTGCCCAGGGACTGCCATGACCACAGCACACGATATGAATGGGTACCACCTCAACAGTTTCACGCCATACCCTGGGAAAACTTCTCTGCATCTCCATTTATAACACCTGGCAGCATCCTTTAGCCTTTCATTAAATTAGATGACACAGATGAATAGGTGGAACTTAATAAAGGTAATTTATTTCCCAGGCTTCCCCACAACAATCGCCTAACTGGTTTTTCCATCTTTCATCTCTTCTTCCTTCAATGCATTAATATCTAACATACAGCTGCTATATTAATTTCACTAAAGCACAGAATATAACTGCTTGCATTTTCATGAACCAGCCCTGCTTTCTTTCCTACTTCCAGGTCTTGCCCATGGTGGTCTATTTGCCTAAACACTTTGCCCATACCTCTTATTTAAAAAGTCATTTGCCCAACAGCCTCTAGCTTAGAAATACTTTCTCCAGGAGACCTATCCCTTGAGTGCAGTTGAAAGCCTTTCACTTTGTGCCCCCCGCCCATAGCACCCTAGGTCCAAAGAATATTCCTGTTGAGATGCCTGTATTCCCTCCTACTTTGTAAACATCTTGAGGAGAGGGGAAGTGTCTTGTTTCTTGAAGATAGTAGCGCCTAATAGGAAATTAAGAAACAAGTAACATATTTCAATTTGTACTCAACAAATTTTGTTTTCTATGTATTCTCTACTTCCCTGGTGGCTCAGAGAGTAAAGCATCTGCCCACAATGTGGGAGACCCAGGTTCAATCCCTGGGTTGGGAAGATCTCCTGGAGAAGGAAATGGCAACCCACTCCAGTATTCTTGCCTGGAAAATCCCATAGACAGAGAAGCCTGGTAGGCTACAGTCCATGGGGTCGCAAAGAGTCGGATACATTTTTAAAAAAATGTATTCTCTATATTAAAAAAACAACTGTTTGTTTTTTCATGATGTCCATGTGGTCTTTTTCTAGCTCATCCAGGCATATTCTATATTGTGACAAGTAAGCTAGGGTGGATATTTGAAAAACCGTCATTTTCACTATAACCTCTCTTCAAGGACTCATTCAAAGCTCATTCACTCATGGTTTTCCCTGATCTCTTTAAGCCAGTTTATTAATTTGAATTATTTTACTTCATCAGATAGCATTAGTCATTCTTCTCCCTAGGTGCTTTTTTCTCCTATCAGAATTGAGCTCCTTCAGAGCGGCAACTGTGCTTTGTACATTTCCAATCACACTCAAAGCACTTAACACTATGTCAAGTACAGTGGACACTGTCAATAAATGTTTTAAGAAATGATAATATTATGTTTCTATCACAAGTTGGTTAGGCTTGTCGAAAAGGCCAGTGCTTTTTTGAAGGGTTACAATGCATAGGCTACTGAAAGGCTATGTTTTAAGGTATAAATATGGTTGGCTAAACAAGGTGAAAAAAAGAACGGAGATAGTGAAAGAAAAAGAAAAGTCTGTGAAGTTAAATGATGCATGCATTATGTGAAATCTATCCATATGAGGCCTTTTTAGGCAAACCATTAACAAGTCAACTCTTGATCACATTCCTGGTAATGTGAAATTTACTGACTCTGGCCTAAACTGAATACTACTTTGGCATCAATGACAGAAGTCAGGGCTTGGTGTATATCATGTGTCAAAACATGAACTGTGAGCCTGCTGGGATAAAATTACAATATACATTTGCCGGAAGAGATGGGCTGGCCACTTGGTTCTCTCCTTCACTGTTCTTCAATAAGGATGGATTTGATTGTATTTAATAAATGAATGCTTTGGAAAACTCAGTTTGAATTATCTCTAATGAGCCTATTTGGCAGCTAACCTTGTTTCTGAACTTGGCTTATTATTATTTCATATCCTGCTCTTAGGTTTATCATCACTTAACTGCCAACCTGAATGCAAAGTGCTCCAACAAAAAGTACCTGGAAAACAGTGAGCGATCCCTTAGCCGACGACTCTGATATATGAGAGTCACAGACATTGCTTGCCTAAACTTTTCTGCTTTTATCTCCTTCACTCACGTATTTGATTGTTTCCATTAGGCCATGCTCGTCTTCACATAAACACTGCTGGTTCCAAGCTCTGCTCCCATCTCCATACTTTTCCAGACCAATATCTATAATTATCTTACAAATATGCAAAAAGTTATTTTCTATAATGGTTCAGAGTTCTCCTCAAATCTATCTCCTACAGAGTTCTTTACTACTTAGAAGAGATTATGTGCTTTCGAGAGCCTTGCTTTTGGCCATTGAGAGTCATATCACACTCTTAGGGTTTTAACATGATAAAAAGGGCTGGATAATAACTTAATATTGAATGTGAACTAAGCTAAATATTTTTAAGCCATCTCAGCTGGCATTCTACTATTATTGTCCTCCTTTCCTTCCAGAGGCCTCACTCATTTTCTTCTTTATAGTTTCATAAAAAATAGGTCCACTTATTAGAGGAATTAGACACTTTATCATTCCTACCATTTCCTTTATTCAGGTTTTCATATCCTCTGTAAGGGTAAATCAGAATTTTAAATTCTGCTAAAAAATCTTGAGATACAGAATAGATTATTACATTTGTATGTAAAAATAATACAGAAAAAAAGAAAGCCTCTTGTCTGCAGACTAACTTGGAGGTTAATATTTATCAATTGAAGAAACATTAAAATGATGGAATATACATGTTTCTGAAGAAAAAACTGGACTCTAGAGAAGAATTTTGATTACAATACCATCAGTTCCTGCAGAACTGATACTCTTTGAGATTATACTGATGACAAATACCTAAAACACAGAGCAAAGACCTGTCCAACAGTCAGTGTTGACAGTCAGGTTACTCTGTTCAGTGAGTTACACTCTTGGTCTGGTTATTGCTACTGAATATGCAAGAAACAGAAAAAGCCTATAGAAGTAGTTTGAACATTATTTTTAAAAAAAGCCAATGTAAGCCCTGATTTCATTTGAGAAATGTTTCCTGTTTTCAAAGCATGGAAAAATGTAATGAAAATATGATTAACCATTGCATAAACATGAAATACATCTTACTAGAAAAATTCATTTCAAAAACCTACTTTGTTTCATATTTAACTTCTGAAAAAATATCTAACTCATCAGACTGGCGGTAAATTTCCTCTGAGAAATTATGCATACATATTATGCATGTAATATATATAACCTAATACTATATATCAGAGAAGGCAATGGCACCCTACTCCAGTACTCTTGCCTGGAAAATCCCATGGACGGAGGAGCCTAGAAGGCTGCAGTCCATGGGGGTCGCTAAGGGTCGGACATGACTGAGCGACTTCACTTTCACTTTTCACTTTCATGCACTGGAGAAGGTAATGGCAACCCACTCCAGTGTTCTTGCCTGGAGAATCCCAGGGATGGGAGAGCCTGTTGGGCTGCTGTCTATGGGGTCGCACAGAGTCGGACACAACTGAAGTGACACAGCAGCAGCAGCAACCTAATACTATCATTTTGAAAGTTATATATATTATATATAGTATTAATAACCTAATATCATTGGTATTAGGGAATACTAGGTTCCAGGACTCCTTACAGATACCAAAATCCACGGATGCTCAAATCCTTTAAATACAACGGCGTAGTGCAGTCAGTCTTCTGTGCCAACCATCATACAGAGGGCCAACTGTACACAACTGACGACTTCTATGAGGTTAACAATACAAAATCATAGCCACAGTCACAACACTTAGCTCTACATTTATCATGTATGTATTCAGACTGCTACTTATGTGCATTCACAATTACTAACACCTTAAAGTATTTTTTAATATCAGTCCCCACGTGCATATTTTGTTTCAGTGGCTCTGTAATAAGCTCCTCTTAGACAGGAGAGATTCATTGTGTTTTCTCTCTTAAAAAAGTATGCAACTCTATTTTTGACAAATTCTTAGCAATCATCATTCAAGTGAAATCAATAGTGTGAAACATGGCAGTGAACCTCCCTGATATCTAATTTGTTCATTCATTAAAGGTAACATTTACTGACCATGGATAGGCCATGACCCATGGGATGCCAGGGATGCCATGGAGCAAGGGATGCCAGGTCATAAGGCCAGTGCCTACAGGATGATCTCTCACATCCACAGTGCTTGTTAGCACTTGCAAAGGACTTTCACATACTTGAACCTCACTCTGCTTTGGAGGGTGTTTTGATAGTGATAATTATTTCCGCTTTACAAATGAAGGAACTGCAGTTCAGACAAGTTATGTAATTTACTGAAGGTCACCCTGCTCTTCAGTTTTAAGACGGTGCCTTGTACTTTGAGCTGGCTCTTCATTTATTCACCATTCTTTCCTCTATATCCTGTCCTAAAAATGGCAAAGCCCATATGCATGGAAATTCAGAAGAAAGCAAAATAAATGGTCACAGATTCAATGATTTTAGAAAATTTCCCAATGCGCTCATTTCCAAAGATGGAAAGGCATATTTTTCACAACTAAGTTTGGGATATTTTGATAGTTTTAAAAACATTGGCAAAGGCAAATACATACATCTTGGTTGGAAAAGTGAGTGGGCAAAATGCATGTATAAAAAGGAGAGACATGACAGGAACCTGTACTATTGGTTTGCTTCTATAGGAAAGGATTCCAGATAGTGTTGCGACATAACACCAATGTCATATGCAGGCCAGTGGAGCTGCAAGAGACCGAGGATTTTTTAAGACTCGATCACAAAGTTAGGCCAAACACAAAATCTGCATCTTTTGCCTCTCGGTTCAGCGTTCCATTTTTCAATGACAAAAATGAAAGAATAACTCGACTATGTGGGTTTCTCTTTAACCTGTTTGGCCATTTCTCCTAACAGCACAATTACCCTGCTAATGAGATTAAATTTGGTTTAACGAGGGGATTATTTCACAGCGGAGCCCCCGCTGACTCCAGTTCCCCAAAGACCTATCGTTTTGAGGTTGCACCCATCTAACATTCATTTGCCTTAATGAAAGCCAGACGGAAGAATCGGGCAGGCACAGTTGTGGAAAGAAAAAACACACACACACACATATGCACAAGGGCTTTTGTTTATATTGAAAAGGAACCTCATTTAGTCAATGTGAATCTTCCTAATGCCCAGTAAAATATTTATTAATGAGTATCAGCACAGCAAGCCAGAAAGTCTTATTTGTATTAATTTAAACCATAAATAATTGAAGGTAGATTTCATTCCTTAAGACATAGTTTCAGGAAAAAAAAAAAAAAAGCTCAAGAGCATACTGAATAAAGAGAGAGCATTAAAGAAGTAAAATGTATTAAAATTGAGAGTGGTAGATGCTTTGCTTCCACTTGGTCTACATGGATTGTTTCCCAATATTTAGATCATACTCCTGTTATATGTATCTCAGCAGAGGGGACACAATAAGACACATAATTTTTTTTTAATTTCTGTCAGTCAGGATTATAGGGAATATATCTGTACTATCTGTCAAGAAGGATCAAAAATTTCTTCACTCATTCAGCAAACATTTACTGTGCTTACAACATGCTCCAATAGATGACAAAAATGAAAAGTGGACAAAACATACAAAACATAGAACCTGCTCTTGGGAATTTCCTATTGGTCCAGTGGTTAGGACTCGACATGCTTACTGTTGAGGATCCAGGTTGCATTACAAAAAAAGAATCTGCTCTTAAAAGAGCTTGGGTTGAAGCGATGCTGAATCCAAACCATTATTTATACCTAAGAGGGGTCACGAAACAAAATGAAAGGATTGCAATCAGCACTGATAGAGACAGAGTAGGGGGAAGGAGGGTGGGCTGAATAGGATAGAAAATATCAGAGTGTACCCTTAGCCAGTCAGGAAGCTTCAATAAGCCTCTTATCCTTGGCCATGAATGGGCAGACAGACTGAAAATCACAATCACAGAAAACTAACCTATCTAATCACATGGGCCACAGCCTTGTCTAACTCAATGAAACTATGAGCCATGCCATGTAGGGCTACCCAAGACAGATGAGTCATGGCGGAGAGTTCTGACAAAATGTGGTCCACTGGAGAAGGGACCCCTTTTTGCCTTGAGAACCCCATGGAAAAGGCAAAAAGATAGGACACTGGAAGATGAACTCTCCTGGTCAGTACGTGCCCAATATGCTACTGGAGATCAGTGGAGAATTAACTCCAGAAAGAATGAAGAGACGGAGCCAAAGCAAAAACAAGAAGCAAAGTCTGGTGCTGTAAGAGCAATATTGCATAGGAACCTGGAATGTCAGGTCCATAAATCAAGGCAAACTGGAAGTGGTCAAACAGGAGATGGCAAGAGTGAACATCGACATTCTAGGAATTAGCAAACTAAAATGGACTGGAATGGGTGAATTTAACTCAGATGACCATTATATCTACTACTGTGGGCAGGAATCCCTCAGAAGAAATGGAGTAGCCATCATACTCAACAAAAGAGTCTGAAATGCAGTACTTGGATGCAATCTCAAAAATGACAGAATGGTCTCTGTTCATTTCCAAGGCAAAGCATTCAATATTACAGCAATCCAAGCCTACGCCCCAACCAGCAGAGCTGAAGAAGCTAAAGTTGAAAAGTTCTATGAAGACCTACAAGACCTTCTAGAACTAACACCCAAAAAAGATGTCGTTTTCATTATAGGGGACTGGAATGCAAAAGTAGGAAGTTGAGAAACACCTGGAGTAACAGGCAAATTTGGCCTTGGCGTACAAAATGAAGCAGGGCAAAGGTTAATAGAGTTTCTCCAAGAGAACACACTGGTCATAGCAAACACCCTCTTCCAACAACACAAGAGAAGACTCTACACATGGACATCACCAGATGGTCAATACTGAAATTAGACTGATTATATTCTTTGCAGCCAAAGATGGAGAAGCTCTATACAGTCAGTAAAAAAAAAACACCGGGAGCTGACTGTGGTTCAGGTCAAGAACTCCTTATTGCCAAATTCAGACTTAAATTGAAGAAAGTAAGGAAAACGACTAGACCGTTCAGGTATGACCTAAATCAAATCCCTTACGATTATACAGTGAAAGTGAGAAATTGACTTAAGGGACTAGATCTGATAGACGGAGTGTTTGATGAACTATGGATGGAGGTTCATGACATTGTACAGGAGACAGGGATCAAGACCATCCCCAAGAAAAAGAAATGTATAAAAAGCAAAACTGCTGAATGAGGAGGACTTACAAATAGCTACGAAAGGAAGAGAAGGGAAAAGCAAAGGAGAAAAGGAAAGATATATTCATTTTAATGCAGATTTCCAAAAAATAGCAAGGAGAGATAAGAAAGCCTTCCTCAGTGATCAATGTGAAGAAATACAGGAAAACAATAGAATGGGCAAGACTAGAGATCTCTTCAAGAAAATCAGAGATACCAAGGGAACATTTCATGCAAAGATGGGCTCAATAAAGGACAGAAATGGTATGGACCTAACAGAAGCAGAAGATATTAAGAAGAGGTGGGAAGAATACACAGAAGAACTATACAAAAAAGATCTTCATGACCTAGATAATCATGATGGTGTGATCCCTAACCTAGACCCAGACATCCTGGAATGTGATGTCAAGTGGGCCTTAGAAAGCATCACTACGAACAAAGCTAGTGGAGGTGATGGAATTCCAGTTGAGTTTTTTCAAATCCTAAAAGATGATGCTGTGAAAGTGCTACATTCAATATGCCAGCAAATTTGGAAAACTCAGCAGTGGCCACAGGACTAGAAAAGGTCAGTTTTCATTCCAGTTCCAAAGAATGGCAATGCCAAAGAATGCTCAAACTACTGCAAAATTGCACTCATCTCACATGCTAGTAAAGTAATGCTCAAAATTCTCCAAGCCAGGCTTCAACAGTATGTGAACCATGAAATTCCAGATGTTCAAGTTGGATTTAGACAAGGCAGAGGAACCTGAGATCAAATTGCCAATGTCTGCTGGATCACCGAAAAAGCAATAGAGTTCCAGAAAAACATCTATTTCTGCTTTCTTGACTATGCCAAAGCCTTTGACTGTGTGGATCACAATAAACTGTGGAAAATTCTGAGAGAGATGGGAATATCTGACCACCAGACCTGGCTCTTGAGAAACCTGTATGCAGGTCAGGAAGCAAGTTAGAACTGGACATGGAACAACAGACTGGTTCCAAAGAGGAAAAGGAGTACATCAAGGCTGTATATTGTCACTCTGCTTATTTAACTTATATGCAGAGTACATCATAAGAAACGCTGGGCTGGAAGAAGCACAAGCTGGAATCAAGATTGCTGGGAGAAATATCAATAACCTCAGATATGCCTGTGACACCACCCTTATGTCAGAAAGCAAAGAGGAACTAAAGAGCCTCTTGATGAAAGTGAAAGAGGAGAGTGAAAAAGTTGGCTTAAAACTCAACATTCAGAAAACTAAGATCATGGCATCTGGTCCCATCACTTCATGGCAAACAGAGGAGGAAACAGTGGAAACGGTGACAGACTTTATTTTTTGTGGCTCCAAAATCACTGCAGCTGGTGACTACAGCCATGAAATTCAAAGACAATTGCTCCTTGGAAGAAAAGTTATGACCAACCTAGATAGCATATGAAAAGCAGAGATATTACCTTGCCGACAAAGGTTCATCTAGTCAAAGCTATGGTTTTTCCAGTCGTCATGTATGGATGTGAGAGTTGGACTATAAAGAAAGCTGAGTGCCGAAGAACTGATGCTTTTGAATTGTGATGTTGGAGAAGACTCTTGAGAGTACCCTGGACTGCAGGGAGATCCAACCAGTCCATCCTAAAGGAAATCAGTCCTGAATATTCATTGGAAGGACTGATGTTGAGGTTCAAACTCCAGTACACTGGCCACCTGATATGAACAACTGACTCACTGGAAAAGACCCTGCTGGGAAAGATTGATGGCAGGAGGAGAAGGGGATCAGATGGTTGGATGGCATCACCAACTCAATGGATATGAGTCTGAGTAAACTCTGGGAGTTGGTGATGGACGGAGGCCTGGTGTGCTGCAGTCCATGGGGTTGCAAAGAGTCAGACATGACTGAGCGACTGAACTGAACTGATTACATATATTAACGGTAAATATTGATTTGTGTAATCTTTACTTTATAGATATATATATATGGTGCTGGTGGTTTAGTTGCTAAGTTGTGTCTGACTCTTGAGACCCCCATGGAAGGCTTCTCTGTCCATGGCATTTCCCAGGCAAGAATACTGGAGTGGGTTGCCATTTCCTTCTCCAGGGGGTCTTGCTGACCCTGTGATGAAACCCACATCTACTGCATTGCTGGCGGATTCTTACTGACTGAGCTGCCAGGGAAGCCCAGGTATATGTATATGTGCATATTTATTTATTCATTTCTTTTTTTTTCCCCACAAACACTTTGTAGGAGTATACCAGATCAGGGTGTAAAATACAGATACTTCACTGTTCTGTTTGCAAGCCACTGATGCAGAGAGTTGAGAATTTAAGAATGCTCTCCAGACAGGCTAATATGACTCACAGTATAGACCACTTCGTAACGTGCTTATATGTCTCACCCAACTACATGACTCTAGGGTCCTTGATGCAGAATGTGGGTCAGCTCTGCCAATGCATTCCCCCACCCCCCGTGCCTAGTACACTACACTAGTAGAAAGTGAAAGTGAAAGTGAAGTCACTCAGTCATGTCCAACTCTTTGTGACCCCGTGGACTGTAGCCCACCAGGCTCCTCCATCCATGGGATTCTCCAGGCAAGAATACTGGAGTGGGTTGCCATTTCCTTCTCCAGGGGATCTTCCTGACCCAGGGATCAAACCCAGGTCCCCCACATTGCGGGCAGATGCTTTAACTTCTGAGCCACCAGGAAAGCCCAGTGTAAAACTTCCTGCATAAACTGGTGTATGAAGCCGTCTCTGAAAATGACACTGATATAAGCCAGCGAGCTTAGGTCTGTGATGAACTGAGCATATGCGAGGAAAATGTATATTCATTTGCAGTTGGCCATTTGCTGTTTATGACCATTCTATGCTTACATCTTCTCTACCCATGACAATTAGATCTAACTTCATTTGTTCAAGCTCTAATTAATTCATAGTTCCTCCTTTAGGAAGTATTCAGAAATTATAAACAACATTACTGCTAAGACAAATCTGCCTCTTATTAGCTGGTTAGGCAGTGGTTTAAGGAGAGGGAGTATGCCTATTGATTATTCATAAAGAGCAAATATGACATAACCAAACAACAAGAGAATATAAGCATGAGGGGATGCTAGCAAATAATATCTCACAGCCAAGAAAGTGAAAGTGAAGTCGCTCAGTTGTGTCCGACTCTTTAGGACCCCTGGACTGTAGCCTGCCAGGCTCCTCCACCCATGGGATTTTCCAGGGAAGAGTACTGGAGTGGGGTGCATGTTTCTCATCTCGTTGCTCACCTTCGAAATTAACACAGGGATAAATAGCATTGTTAAGAAAGCAATAACAAGGAGAAAGAGAGTCACCTTCAAGCTCTCAAGTCACCCCGGCCACACACGCCATGCCTTCACCATCTGCCCTCCCTACATTAAAGTACTCAATGGGTGTCTGCCATGCAGGTCATGGCTTTTGGCCAGTTGTCAAATAACAATTCTTTTTTTCATCTGAAGAAAAGATAAGCATGGTCAACTCTGACTACAAGGCTGAACCATTCTATTCCAGAAGGTAAAGTGTGCAAGTTACAACACTGTAAAGGAAGGAAAGGATCAGATAATCTTTAAATTTTTATATATTTTTCTCTGACTTGAGAAACTGCATGCTTGACTTTGTAGTAATACTGAGTTGACCAAAAACTTAGTTCGTGTTTTTCCATAGCTAACCCAATATTCTGTAGCATTTTTACTGGAGAATAGAGGATGTCTGCCTGTCCTGTTAGGTCTCAACACTGGGATGGGTAGTTCTAATTGGATGTCAACACCTAAAGCTTAAAGCAATGATCAGGAGATGTCCATGAAATGTTGAACTCGAACAGAATGAATTTGTTTTTGACTACTGTTCCTAAACTATTTGAATTTCTGAAATAAAAGAAAGAAAACCCTATCAGAGGACTGAAAATTTATTGTAGGAATGTAACTTAATATGACTATTCTTTAATATTATCTTATGAGGAAACTAAAAGAGATGTTTTTAAAACAGCAAAAAATTTTGGAATGTGCCTTTTCCATTCAAAGCATTATAGAGAGAAGCAAAGTGATCATTTTAGGTCTTGAAGAAAAGGAATTTTTCTTTTTTCCTTGATCAACTAATTTTCTAGTAGAAGGTACTGTCATAAAAATGGAGAAGGAATCAGAATAATAAGCAACTGGATCTCTGAAGGATGTATTTGTTTTCAAATGTACAAAGCAGTACATATATCTACCCAGCTATTCTAAACATGAGTTTAAGAGAAGTCAAAAGGGATGGAAACTAAATAATAATAACCATGATGTTTCCAATTTGCTTTTAGAATGTGAGTCACTTTCATATTCATTACCTATTTTTATGCCTCCAACATAGTGCTACACTGGGACTGTTACCTGGGGAAATGTGTTTGACTCTTAAGTATAAATTTAGAAAGGGAGAAAAGAATGTAGGATGGATAGATGGATGTACATTCCAAACAGCTACAGCTAGATGCTTCAGTAATTTACCTGTATTTAACCTCCTCCTTTGAATGTACATCATTCCCCTTAAGGAGATCAAGTAAGGTAAAAAGGCAACAAAGTTCTCTCCAAACAAGTCCCATCTCCATGACTGGTCTAACATTCTGGTCCATCCCTCTTCTCATAGACTCTGACAACCTGTCTCTGGACCAGTCTTTCCCAAGTCCACTTCACTATCCACCCTAAGCTCCACCTACCTGATTAATCTACGTTGAAGATCCCTTTCACAGTGATATTCCATTTCTCAAAAACCTTCTATGGCTTCAACTTCCATTACATTAATCCAAAATTCTCTCTGGGTTTCAGGGCTCTCCTGAAAATACTCTCTCCTGGCCCCATTATTATGCTCCCACATCTCTGCAGGATGCTCATTATCTCATAAGAACCCTATATTATTCCTGCTCTGGACTTTTCACTTACGCCTTTCCACTCATTCAAAGCACAATTCACTTTAGTGACGTTTCAGAACAAACATATTCAGTATAAATGAAAGCAACCATACACGGGCTGAGAGGGCAGTGTAAATACTACCAGGTATTAAAGTGCCATTTACTTCCTCAGAATAGGTTCCAGGGTATGCAAACAGGGAGACACGAATTCAGGTCTTTTGATCAGACTCAGGTCCTGGCTATCTTTTCTTTGGTATCAGCATCTAGCCACTGTGACTCCGTAACCTGGTATTTTAAAATATATATTTTGAATGCACTAGAATGCCTATCATTAATAAGGGAAATACTTCTCTTAGAGCTTAACCAAAAAGGACAAAGAAAAACCCTGGAGAAAAACCTAATTGCGTTGTATTTACCATGTTAAGAGATGGTAGTTAATCTCTAAGTTGCTAAGTGATTTCCACAGATAATCATGATATCTGATTTTCCCCTTAGGGGCAAGAGTAGCTGCTAATGCTCATATATGACTGAAACTCCATGATACAGCCTACCTAAATCCCACCTCTCTTTTAAAAGCTTAGCTTCAGGCCTATTGTCTCCAGCCTGCATTCATCTCTCTCTTTTCCCTAGCTTTCACAGACCACGGAATGCAATTATGTGTTTATATCTCATCTTTCACTGTCTGTGGGTATCTCTAATGTAATCATCTCTTCCCAGCTATATTTTCATTTCTCTGAGTACAGAGACTGTGCTTGTAGTTTTTTTTTCTCTATGTCTCATGGTTCCTAACACAATGTGCCACTCATTTTAAGACTCCACGGGACGACCTTTTGGACAACATCATACACAAGGTTTGTGGTCAGACACACCTGGGTAGAAATCTCACCTCTCCAGGTATTTAACCAGAGGACTTCCTTGACTCACCGCCTCCCCCCACCCCTGACCCCTGATCTACAAAACAGGGAAACAATACCTCACTTGGAGGGTTAAAGTTGTCAGTGATGTATGCATTAAACGAATGCCCTGTATTCACCATATAATATATAAAAGGAAAGCTCCTGACATATAGTAGCACTCATTACAAGGTAGTTGGACCATAAAGAAGGCTGAGCATCAAAGAATTAATGCTTTTCAACTGTGGTGTTGGAGAATTCTCTTGAGAGTCCCTTGGATTGCAAGGAAATCAAACCAATCAATCCTAAAAGAAATCAGTCCTGAATATTCATTGGAAGGATTGATGCTGAAACTGAAGCTCCAATACTTTGGCCACCTGATGTGAAGAACTGACTTATTAGAAAAACACTACGTTAAATTGAAGAAATTGGGGAAAACCACTAGACCATTCAGGTATGACTTAAATCAAATACCTTACGATTATACAGTGGAAGTGAGAAATAGATTTAAGGGACTCGATCTGATAGACAGAGTGCTGGATGAACTATGGACGGAGGTTAGTGACACTGTACAGGAGACAGGGATCAAGACCATCCCCAAGAAAAAGATGTGCAAAAAAAGCAAAATGGCTGTCTGAGGAGGCCTTACAAATAGCTGTGAAAAGAAGAGAAGCGAAAAGCAAGGGAGAAAAGGAAAGATATACTTATTTGACTGCAGAGTTCCAAAAAATAGCAAGGAGAGATAAGAAAGCCTTCCTCAGTGATCAATGTGAAGAAATAGAGGAAAACAATAGAATGGGGAAGACTAGAGATCTCTTCAAGAAAATTAGAGATACCAAGGGAACATTTCATGCAAAGATGGGCTCAATAAAGGACAGAAATGGTACGGACCTAACAGAAGCAGAAGATATTAAGAAGAGGTGGGAAGAATACACAGAAGAACTGTACAAAAAAGATCTTCATGACCTAGATAATCATGATGGTGTGATCACTCACCTAGAGCCAGATATCCCAGAATGCGAAGTCAAGTAGGCCTTAGGAAGCGTCACTATGAACAAAGCTAGTGGAGGTGATGGAATTCCAGTTGAGCTACTTCAAAAACTAAAAGATGATGCTGTGAAAGTGCTACATTCAATATGCCAGCACATTTGGAAAACTCAGCAGTGGCCAGAGGACTGGAAAAGGTCAGTTTTCATTCCAGTCCCAAAGAAAGGCAATGCCAAAGAATGCTCAAACTACCACACAACTCCACTCATCTCACACGCTAGTAAAGTAATGCTCAGAATTCTCCAAGCCAAGCTTCAACAGTACATGAACCATGAACTTCCAGATGTTCAAGCTGGATTTAGAAAAGGCAGAGGAACCAGAGATCAAATTGCCAACATCCATTGGATCATGGAAAAAGCAAGAGAGTTCCAGAAAAACATCTATTTCTGCTTGATTGACTATGCCAAAGCCTTTGACTGTGTGGATCACAATAAACTGTGGAAAATTCTGAGAGAGATGGGAATATCTGACCACCTGACCTGCCTCTTGAGAAATCTGTATGCAGGTTAAGAAGCAACAGTTAGAACTGGACATGGAATAACAGACTGGTTCCATTTAGGGAAAGTAGTACATCAAGGCTGTATATTGTCATCCTGCTTATTTAACTTCTATGCAGAGCACATCATGAGAAAAGCTGGCCTGGATGAAGTACAAGCTAGAATTAAGATTGCTGGGAGAAATATCAATAACCTTAGATATGCAGATGACACCATCCTATGGCAGAAAGTGAAGAAGGACTAAAGAACCTCCTGATGAAAGTGAAAGAGGAGAGTGAAAAAAGTTGGCTTAAAGCTCAACATTCAGAAAACGAAGATCATGGCATCTGGTGTTGTCACTTCATGGGAAATAGATGGGGAAACAGTGGAAACAGTGGCTGACTTTATTTTTTTGGGCTCCAAAATCACTGCAGATGGTGACTGCAGCCATGAAAGAAAAAGATGCTTACTCTTTGGAAGTAAAGTTATGACCAACCTAGACAGCATATTAAAAAGCAGAGACATACTTTGTCAAGAAAGGTCTGTCTAGTCAAGGCTATTGTTTTTCCAGTAATCATGTATGAATGTGAGAGTTGGACTATAAAGAAAGCTGAGTGCTGAAGAATTAATGCTTTTGAACTGTGGTGTTGGAGAAGACTCTTGAGAGTCCCTTGCACTGCAAGGAGATCCAACCAGTCCATCCTAAAGGAGATCAGTCCTGGGTGTTCATTGGAAGGACTGATGTTGAAGCTGAAACTCCAATAGTTTGGCCACCTAATGTGAAGAGCTGACTCAATGGAACAGACCCTGATGCTGGGAAGGACTGAGGGCAGGAGGAGAAGGGGACACAGAGGATGAGATGGTTGGATGGCATCACCGACTCAATGCACATGAGTTTTGGTAAACTCCGGGAGTTGGTGATGGAGAGGGAGGCCTGGCGTGCTGCAGCCTATGGGATCACAAAGAGTCGGACACGACTGAGTGACTGAACTGAACTGAACTGATGCTGGGAAAGATTGAAGGCAGGAGGAGAAGTGGGTGATAGAGGACGAGATTGTTGGATGGTATCACCAACTCAGTGGACATGAATTTGAGCAAGCTCTTGGAGATGGTGAAGGCGAGGGAAGCCTGGTACGCTGCAGTCCATGCGGTTGCAAAGAATTGGACGTGACTGAGCAACTGAACAACAACAAATGCTACTAAGTTAATTAATGTGTTAATTTATTTGAAAATGTGCCTATCAAATAAATGATAAAGTATTTGTATCATGAAAATTCATCTGTCACTGAGTCTCTATAAATAGGACTTCTTTGAAACATTTAAGGATTCAGTTTCCAATAATGGAGCTGTCTAGAGATCACCCGGAGCTTCCTAACCAAATCCATGTCTGCATACCATTTAGAGCTCACAACACCCTTCCATATATATTATCAGTCTTTCTTAACTTGCAGACAAGAAACACGGGAGACCTTATTCATGCAAAGCAGCCTGGCAGCACCTGGTGTCTATGGACAATGTACTTCAAATGTTCTCTAGGCAAGTGCTGGGCCCCCTCTCTGGTCTGTTCTTCCTCTAGTCACACTTCAGCCAGGTCTCTGCAAACATGATGTCTTCTGCAGAATTTCAAGGAAGGCTTGGTATCTAAAATAGCTTCCCAACTACTATCATCTTAAATTCCATCTTCTTTTTCTTTTGTAGAACTTATTATAATTAGATACCATAGAAGCCTCTTGAGAGTCCCTTGGACTGCAAGGAGATCAATTTCTTCAGGGCGGACAGTCAATCCTAAAGGAAATCAACCCCAAATATTCAATGATGGACTGATGCTGAAGCACCAATACTTTGGCCAGCTGATGTGAAGAGCTGACTCACTGGAAAAGACCCTGATGCTAGAAAAGAATGAAGGCAAAGGGAGAAGGGGGTGGCACAGGATAAGATGGTTAGACAGCATCACCGACTCAACGCACATGAATTTGAGCAAACTCCAGAAGATAGTTAAGGACAGAGAAGTCTGGGGTGCTGCAGGTTGGACACAACTTAGCGACTGAACAACAATATATCTACTCACCTATTTGTTTATTCTCCATTTGCCTCACTGCAATGTAAGCCCCAGGAGAGCAGGAACTTAGGTTGACTTATAGGTGTATATGTTGAACTATGTGAATGGAAAAAATATTGCCTGCTGTGTCAGGCATAATAGGATGTTGCAGCCATCAGGCCATCACATTTTAGCAGCCCCGACAGTGAGCCCTGAGGAAATTCAGGGTGGAAACAGGACACTCCGATTTAGCTGTGACCCACTCCAGACACCCACAATGATGCACCCTGAGGAGACTCAGGATGAGAAAGCATATGATATTGGCCCCAGACAGCTCAGGTGCTCATCAAAGCAATAATTTCATTGATGTTGAAATTACTGCATCTTCCCATACATAGAAAGGCACTAAATTTCTTAACTTGAGATGTCTCTCTGTGTATGTTTAGTTACTCAGTCCTGCCTGAGTCTTTGTGATCCGTGGCACTGTAGCCCACCAGGCTCCAATGTCTGTGGGATTCTCCAGGCAAGAATACTGGAGTGAGTTGACATTTCCTCCTCTAGAGGATTTTCCCCCAGGGGTCATACCCACATCTCCTGTGTCTCCTGCAAGGCAGGTGAATTCTTTACCTGCTAAGCCATCAGGGAAGCCCTGAGATGTCTGGTTTTCTTTCATGAATGGGAATCTTTTGATATTTTGACTATCCTGACTCCTCCCTTACTTCTTCTTTTTTTTTTTTTTTTAATGTTTTATTTTTTATTTATTTTTTTTTAAAAATTTTAAAATCTTTAATTCTTACATGCGTTCCCAAACATGAACTTAGAACAGTCCCTCAGAGCTGACAGACTGTGTCCTGGGCTTAAGTCCTTGGCAAATTCACCAAGTGAAAGTTGCTCAGTTGTGTCTGACTCTTTGCAACCCCATGGACTATAGTGGGTACAGTGGGTATAGCCTTTCCCTTCTCCAGGGGAATCTTCCCAACCCAGGGATTGAACCCAGGTCCCCCACCTTGCAGATGGATTCTTTACCAGGGAAGCCACAAGGGAAGCCCAAGAATACTGGCGTGGGTAGCCTATCCCTTCTCTAGGGGATCTTCCCAACCCAGGAATCTAACTGCGGTCTCCTGGTAGATTCTTTATGAACTAAGCTATCACCAAATAAAACATAATTCTCAGCTTTTAGGCCATGCATTAGTTTTCAGTGGACAACTTAGAAAAGTGCATAAGATGCTGCAGGTGCTTTAGAGACACTTGCTGGATTCTGGTCTAGTTCTAGCCATGAACACAGAAGACTAGAAACTCTAGGAGGTGACAGTTATCCCTGAATCCATCCATGACTAAGGGAAGTGCTATATTTACCACTTGTCTCCACCTCCATCAGAGCCCTCCCAGCCCATTGTTCTGAGAATAAAGCTGCAGAGCTTATCTGCTGCCCTACTCTCACACTGAGCCCATCCCCCATGTCCTCTGACCTTCAATGGTGCCAGACAGTAAAACTGGAACCTGTGAGAGAAAAAGTGTGTTTATGCAACATGGTATTCTAGGTCTTATTACCTTTCTTTCATGTCTCTTTAAGACTACTGTTTGACGATCATACCTGAATGTAAGAAAAGAGCATGGGTCTAATGACATTCCTTGGGCAGAATAACTTGAAAAAAAAGTTGTTTTTTTTTTTTTTTGAGAATTATCACAAGTAACACATTCTCGCATGTTCCAATCCTGCAGCTCTCAATCTGGCCCCCTGTAAGAAGTAACATATGCTCATAATAAATCTTTAAAATGGCTCTATTAATAGAGAGGCTGCAGTGACAGTTTTATAAATGGGCCCCATCTTTATGCAAACTGTGTTTTATTAGATTGCCTTATAATGATTTGCAATAAGAATACAGAGATGAATTCTGAGGCAGGAACTCCAAATACTCCTAAGCCAGTCAGGAGTTTCAAAGCCCATGAATTCTGTGTGGCGGATTATGCATGCCGGGAACCACAGACATCAAGAGATTAGTTTTGCTACAGTTGTATGCTTCTTCTCCGCCTGCTTTTTCCAATCAGATAGTAACAGTCTAATAACTGGCTTTGTGTCTGTCAATCCAATTACTTCCTATTTGGGATGTGCTGGCTCTCCATTAAATCGGCAGACAGATGGCCGGGTCTCTCATTACCCTCCGACTGAATAATTAGCTTCCCGGGTACATAATTGGGGAAGGAGTCCATCTATAAAGTCAGGTGTCTTCTAAAGAAAAACAAAGACACAGATCACTAAAAGTAAATTCATGAATCTAATGTTACATTGATGCCATGCCTAAAATAGGCAAAGCCATCTAGCTTACCCTTCAGCCAACCTAGGAACCTGCCTGGGCAGACTTGATTAGGAAGGGTGACCCTTTGGTCATCTTTCCACTAGAGCCCTTTTCTGCCAGAAATCTGACTGGTCTGCATTCCAGGAAAAAAAAAAAAAAAAAAAAAGGTTCAGTCTGGGATCCGAGTGACATCACCTTGGGAAAGCAAAACTGTTCTTTCATCTGACCTGATTTCATTAAGAAATTAAAGGAGCAGGACACATTAAAATAAGCCCCCTATGGAGAAAGTTAAGTAGAACTTAACCTAAAACTTTTAAGGGTGAGGCCTGGGTAACTACAGTAAATAAAAAAATGTCACAAGAATTTTAACAAAGTTATCTTATAAGTCTTCAAAGGATGTTTACAGTATAATTAAGAAAAAGAAATTTTAAAGGAAGAACCATCATTTATCTTCTATATTCTGGACTCTATTTACCATAACAACCACCATTTATTAATAACAAGTATCCCATAAACTCTCTGTGAATCAACTTAAGGATATCACAAAGTTGCTAATAATCATGACGATAATTTTTAGCAGGAAAAAGGTGATGTAGTGGGTGAAATTAATGCCCCCAAATATTGTGAGAGTTTACTACTAAGAGCCCACATGGTTGACAGAGACCCTTGTCCAGTTCCCTTCCCTCTTGGAGCAACTATGTCACAAACCTCTCACTATCACGGTCAAATTCTGATTAGTTAGTGAGCATTCAGTGGGTAAGAACCCCAGGAATGAAAATGGCAAATTAATACAGAGTCAGCATGATATTATGGAGGAATACGGCTTGGGTATCCAAAGACTGGATGCCAATCTGGGTGTCCAATTTATAATTAGGAACCCTGGGCCTCAGTTTACTGGTGAAATGAACTTCCCGGACACTCTGCATATGCCGTCCTCCACAACCTTACATGAGTCAATATGGGAGGCTGGCATAATATGACCTTTTCCTCAGCTTTCCTAGAAGCTAAGAGTAATTCCCTGAGGGCGCTAAAAGGGACCTGAAGTCTCACTGCTATCTCATTATGAATATTCATTTCCAAAGGCCACAAAGACAACAAAATCCCAGCTGCAGGGAACAGCAGCTGAAATAGCACTAAAAGCAAGAAGGCATGAATGTGCTGAATCACTACAGCAGACAACTTTATGGCCCTTTAATGAGGATTATATTTTTTCATGGTTGTGGCTAAAGGGAAAGGCAGGCCCATGAACAATCATTCTCCCCTTTCAATGTGTCTTCATTCCTTATTTATGGAGGATAATAGTTATATTCGATGATAGTTATATATGAACTTGCTTGTGTAACACCTGACTTTTTTTTTAAGTTCTTTGACTACACAGTCTCTTTGATGGAACACACTTAAGCACTCACAATGAATAGCTGCTGCAGAAAAACAGAGGGATTAAAAGTGATTAGACTAGGAGATGCTCGATCAATGGAGCCAGAGAGTTCTGCTATTGAAGAAGAGAAGGTGCTCAGTGGCAGACAGCTGCAATACAGTCTGGCTGTTATCAACAGCATGGACACGGCCAGCGACACTAACACAATGACGGAAAGAACACCTCGGCTGGAAGAACTGAAACTTGAATGAGTTACATTCAAGGTGGTGCTGCTCAGGTGCTAAGAGAAGAGATGGAATAACCTAGAGACTAAAGTTCAGTACCAAGAAAAGGGTGATTTGATTTGGAGACTTTACAAATATTAAAAATTAAGTAAGAATTCCAAGGCAGAAGAGGGAGGCTCTGCTTCCAGGCTCCCCAGGGAGGTCAGAGAGTGTCAAGGTCTTCAGTAGGGGTGAGAAGGGTCTAAGCTGCCACTGGCCTTCTGAATCAATTCACCATTTAAAATGGGAAGCAGTCTATGATCATCTGGGCAGCAAAAGTGAAAATACCACTCTAAGTACTGAAGTCACCTGAATGTATCCATATATGAGATAGTATCTCTAAAGAGTTATTTTTCCAACTAGGAGACTTTATGAAGGATTCAAAGTCATTTACAAAGACTGGATATTAGGGGGGAAAACCCACTGAGCGAAATACTGGGTAAGATATATGAGGATAAAACGGCTCCACAAGCTCAAGCTCCTCAAATCTAATTCTTGAATCATTTCTTACTATATCAAGAGAGGCTATGGGGAAAAAAAGACCTACAGAAGTCACTGGGATATTTTCTTGGGTGTTAGGAGAGCCAATGTAAAGCCAAAAGTCCTCTTGGGGTCAGAGTTCAAAAGTTACCCGAGCTTCTGATAAATATAGTCAGGGTCAACAGGGCACTGTTGCCTCTGTCAGAGTCTCTTTGAATCATCAGTGAAGATGGTAAGAAGAGGTGCAAGGCTCCCTGATCAAGTTCCTCTTTGAGGATTCCGAGGCCTCACTCTTATTAAATATCTTCATTTGCCAATTAAACACACTGTGTGTTTCCCACTAATTGACATATTTTTACAGGTAAGGAAGGAAAAATGTGGGGGTAAGAGGGAACGTCTCTAAAAAGCCAAGGGCATGTCTACCTTTGCTTTTTGGGAGCCAGTCCTGGAGAGGTTCCGAAGGCAAGGACTGTTCCGTCCCATCTGGGACGCGACAACTCCCTGTTGGCCTCTGTCTATGCTAACGAGGTTCCAGACCCACTCAGACAACCCAAACTTGACTATCCCATTTGATACTTAATCCTGAAGAGCTGTAAACACATCATTTTACACACTTGTTTTTTTCAGAGCAGCAAAACTGTCTGTCTTTACAGCTCCATTTCCATGCAAAAATGCATATTCTACAGTAGCTCCACTTAGGGCTTCATCATAGCAGAGTAATTTACACTTTTGTTCCTGCGAACAATTTTCTTCTTTAGCAGTTTTTTCCCCATTTATATATATATATATTTTAAATGAAAATGCCTTAGTTGTAAATCAAATAATCACTTTCTATGGACAATATGAAAAGTCCCTTTGGGGGTGTTTTGAATGATGAACTGTTACAGGCTATTTAATTGTGATCTGAGTAGAAGTAAATGTGAAAGCTCAAAAGAGAACATCCAAGACTATGGGAGGGGCAAGAGAAAAGGCAGTCGATCCCCTCACTCAGGGTCCTTAACCCGGGTCTGTGAATCACCCGATGCAGTGTGTAACACTGCATGGGTCTGGGCATAGAAGCCTTTCTCCAGGGTCCGCAGCTGTCACCAGATTTTCACAGGCAGTTGTACCATCCCTTCCCAAATTCCCTAAACCACAGAATTCAGTAGTCTCTCATCTGCATGGGAACAAACAATGCTCAATTTAGTTTCCATGCATCATACATAAAAGTAAAAGGAAGCAACCACAGAGGTAAGTTTTATTTAGAGCCACAGATGTTTGCTTTCTAAATCTTAGATAATATTTTCAGTTCATAAAGATGAAACATACAAAGAAACCTGATCAGTTTTAGCTAACATAATTCATGGTTGGGGACACTGTAGACACACAGCTCTGGGTTTTAATCCTGATGCTACATCCAGCCTGCTGCTCAGCTTGGAGCAAGCTAATGAGCTTTTCCAGGCCCTGGTTCAGAACTACTAGAAGCAGTTAACACATCCAAAATGTAATTTAGTGATGCACTCTCACTGAGATTTTGTTTTGAAATATTTTTACTAACCAAATTGCACTTATTAAACAATAATCTGTTTCTCCTTTAAAAAATTAATCCAAGTTTATATAACTGCCAACAGAACTCCTGATCAGTGCTTCATTCCATTTGTCTAACCACATGACCAACAAGTATTTATTAAGTTCTGAGCACGTGCGAGGACCTATTCAGGATGTTAAGGACACATACCTGAGCTAGGGTAGACCTAGTTTCCACTGCTACCGCGCCTACAGTAAGTGCTACATCTCGAGGTGATATAACACCAGTCAGAATATAAATAAACCTACTAGTAATTTTGTAGCCATATCATGAGTGCATCCATATACATGAAAATACTGAAAATAACTTGTGAAGCTTACCACCAACTTCACAGACTTCTAGAAGCTGGGAATCCAGGATAGTCAACTGCTGAATGAGATCAGCTGTCAGCTTCCTTCAGTTCTAAAATATTAAGATTTCTAAAACATTAAGATCTTATCATTCTAAGTGGAGACGACAGGACCCATAGTTCAATATCAGTCCCCGACTATCCAACCCCAATAAAAATGATTCTTCAATGATTAAAACATTCCCACGTCTCCCCAATCTACATAAATGTCTTCTTTCATGAAAACCTAATTATGTCTATAACTAAAGTAGGTATTTATAACGTTAATTCAATTTATGTAATGTACATCTGCCTCCATGCTTCAGAGAGTTGAGTTTAAATGTCTTTTCTGATTACTAATTATTTTCTAAGTAAGTTAATTCTTGGAAAGCTATGGGGACCACAAACCTGAGGATGAACATTCTGTTTACTTGACAAGCAGACTCCACAGAGGCCCCCGCAGCGTGTACCATGAACATCTACCCAACAATCTCAAGCTGGAAAGGCCCTTTAGTGAAGCTGAAGAACAATTCAGTCATGATGTCCTCCCTTCAGTTACTGGCTGGATGTAAATCTTAAGAAAGAGGGTAACCCAGCTCTAGTAATAGGGGATAAATTATATGAAGAATTTGCCTAATCATTTATTTAAAATGGCTTGCATGTGGCCACTCAGAAAATAAAAATTATGTAAAACAGTGCCAATGTGATAAAAGCAAAGAGCTTCTACGTATTTTCTACCAATTTTCTTCCAACAGAACTTTCTACCAAACTTCTATCACCTTGGTGCAATTTGAGATGTCACCAGTGATCACCCCCACAGTTCCAGGAAATCCAAGCATGGCTTTTTGTATCATCTGTTTCAGACTACTCAGTGCTTAGCAACTTGTATTAAGTGTCCCCAGTGGGATGGGCAGGGACTCATTAGCAGCTTCAAGCTTTAGGATTATTAAGCAATCTTAGGCAGAGACATCTCTTAGACTTTTCCAGTGAAAATCAATTCATCAAATTCCTTTCCTGTCTATATTCTATTGCATGCTCTATTGCTCTTAAAAAAGCTTGATCCTCCTCCAGCTGGGCTAAGTGCAGTTCACTCAGCAAGCACTGATTCATTGCCCACACTGCAGACCATAAAGGAGGCTGACTCTTCTGCTGGGAAGATCAGGTTGTGTTAGATATGTGCTCATTATTTATCAGGTTGGAGGCAGCTCTGGGATCCCTCAGGAGCCACCTAACTCTATAATGTCAGGTCTGTTACACGAGAATATGTACTTTTACTAATTATGTGGTCAATGGGCTGAAGATCTTGCTGGCCAGAAAACGTGGCAAGTCCTTACATTCCTTCTACCAGGTGATCAATGTGTTGACTACTACATCTAGGATGAGTTAGAAACGAAATATGGTAATACAGTTGTGATGGTTCAAATGCACAAACTAACACACAGTCTGTCATTATTTTCAACAACACTGTATTCTTAGAAACTGAAAGTCTTTTCTTCTCCACAATTGACATCAACATAACATTTTCTGTTTGAAATGGATAGCCTTAGACTGATCAGTACACCTGCTATTATTATAATTGTGTCTGACTCTTTGCAACCCCATGGACTATAACCCGCCAGGCTCCTCTGTCCGTGGAATTCTCCAGGCAAGAATACTGGAGTGAGTGGCTAGCCATTCCCTTCTCCAGGGGGTCTTCCTGACCCAGGGATCGAACCTGGGTCTCCTGTAACGCAGGTGGATTCTTTACCATCTGACCCGTCAGGGAAGACCATTATAATGGTAACACAATCTTATAATGGAAGTAAATAACAGAGGTATAGGGTTCTGTAATTTGAGCATTGCTATTTCTAGGTCAGTAATGGGCAAAGAATCCAGGACTTTCAAATCTTCCTCTGGTCTTCTTTGCAATATAATGCTTTGTTTTGCTCTATTATCCAAAGGTGACCCCATACTGTTAGTGTGGTTGACTACAAAATTATACTAGAAAGCAAGAATGAAATTAACAACCGAATGAATTAAGAGATACAAAAGAAAAATGTGTGTTATTTTATGCTGGGGTAGAGTGAGGTACTGAGATGTGGCATAGAGTTGAACCAAAGTCAGCAAAATGCAAAGTGGCACAAGGTAGAGAGTTGCTGTATAGCCGGAAGCCTGGAGAAAATGCTTTTCTCAACCCAGTGTTCCAGAACTTTTCAAATAATTCCCTTTCTTCCTTCATACTACCTTAAGACAAAATTAACATACCATACAATTTACCCATTTCAAGTTTATAATCCAATGATTTCTAGTGTATTCACACAATTGTGCAGTCATCACCAAAATCAACTTTAGAACATTTATTTCACCACCCCCAAAAGAACCCCCACACCCGTCAGTGGTGATTCTCCATTTCTCCCCCAATTCACCCCTATCTCCAGCCCAAGGCCACCACCAATCTACTTCCTATTTCTATACATTTGTTAGTTCCAGACTTTTTATATAAACAGAATCATACAATAGGTCGACTTTGTGACTGGCTTCTCTCATTTAGCATAATGTTTTCAAAGTTCATCCATTTTATAGCATGGATCTGTGGTTCATTCTTCTTTATTCAGAATGATAGCCCCTTATATGGATATAGTGCATTTTATTTATTTATCCATTCATCAGTTGGTAGATGACTCTTGCCTTTTAACATGTTAATAATCCCTCCTCTTGGGACTTCCCTGGTGGTCCAGTGGCTAAGATTTCACATTCCCAATGCAAGCAGCCCAGGTTTGATTCCTGGTCAGGGAACTAGATCTCACATACAGAAATTAGGAGTTCACATGCCACAACTAAAGATCCCAAAACTAAGACCTGGAGCAGTCAAATGAATAAATAAACAACAACAACAAAAACCCCTCCTCTGGGTTCTTCATTAACTTATCACCACAGCTATCACTATTTTTATTTTTTGTTCATAATCAATAACAGAATAGTGACTGAAGAAACCCAGGCAATTCAAAAATGAACTGAAAGCCAGTCTAAAGATAACTGAAAGGCCATAGATTTGTATGAAGAATAATCTAGTGAATTGTGAACTAACAGTGGAATAACAAAAAGAAATTGATGTGAGTCTCAGGAACTAGGCAATACATTATCTAGGAATGTGCTGGTGTGCAGATTCAGCGGCATCACCGCGGAATATGACTAAACAGAGACGGCAGGTTTCACAGTGTTCTCATTATGATTTCTCAATACGACATGAGCACGAGGCAGCGTCGCTGTGGGAGCCACTCACTTGCCAGCTCCCATGTCTTACACATCTTTGAACCTCTCTGAAAGCCTAGAATAGCATCTGGTCCAACCAGAGTTAACAAATATTTATTAAATGATCACATCTTCCAGCTTCAGGGTTCCCTATGAAAATGCCAGAATCTGTCCCTGCACTGGGATCTCACAGCAAAAACCTTCTAACAGACATGCTCTTTCAGGTCACTGCAGGGTATGAAGACATTTGATTCATGGAACTGTACTTAAAATGACTGATTTGTTTAGTGTTGCATAAATATCTGAACCCAATGGATAATCAATTCACGGTATTTGTTGAGCATCTACTATGTGGGAGGCATTGTTCTAGACACCATGGACAGAATAGACAGAGATGCTAATGCAGCTTACATTCTAGTTAGGCAGACAGACATGAAATAGACATGTATCAGGTAGGACAAGTTAACAGGGCTTTAAAGGCCATGGTAGGAACTTCCCTGGCAGTCCACTGGTTAAGACTTGCCCTTCCAGTGCAGACGGTGTGGGTTCAATCCCTGGTTGGGGAGCTAATGCTTTATGGCCAAAAAAAAAAAAACAAAAACCAAACATCGTTTAAAAAAGAAGCAATATTGTAACAAATTCAATAAATACTTTAAACAAACAAGCAAAAAATGGTCCACATTATTAAAAAGAAAAAAGCTGGAAAAAAAAAAAAGACCATGGTAAAGAATCTGACTAGTGCCATGATCTTTTTTTTTTTTAACTAGGATCATGCAAATGACTGCCATATGGACAATGAAGTTTAACAGGCAAGAAAAGTCATGAGAGCATCAGTTGTCTATTAAAGTGATGGAGATGAGGGATTATGTCAGCCTGGATCAGGGCAGGAGCAGTGGAGATGGTGTGAAGTAGCTCGATTCTCTAGGTAGTCTGAAGGCAGAGCACACAAGCTTTGCCAATGGCTTGGTGTGTATGGGGTATAAAAGACAGAGAGGTGTCAAGTATGGCATGAAGAGTTTTGGTTGGAGCCAATGGAAGGATGGGGCTGGCATTTACTGAGATGCGTAAGACAATGAGAGGAACAAGTCTAGGGAGAAATGAAGACTTTTGTTTCAGACGAATTTAATTGAAGATGCCAATTAGACATCTAAGTAGAGAGGTCAAGTAGGGAGGTGGATATATGAGTCTAGGGTTGAGAGGAGAGCCTGGCAGGGCAGATAACAAATTTTAGAATATATTAGTGCATGGTTGGTATTTAAAGGCATGAGATTAGGAAGAAAAAAGAAGAGAGGCACAAAGACTGAGACTTGAGATATCCTAATTCAGAAAGGGAAAAGCCAAGGAGGGGGTCACAGCTCTGAGGGAGTGGGTGAGTTGACCAAGAACCTGTTATGGTATTTTGAATAGACACAAACTTTATTTCCTTTCCTCTAGAAAATTGTCAAAAATAGTGAAGACTATGAACATTGAGAAGGTCATGCTCCTACTATCTGTGCAAACTTAAATCAGTTGTTTAACCTCTCTGAGCCTGTTGCTTCATCTACAAAACAATACCAACTGTATGTTGAGGGATTGAATGGCACAACCCATAAAAAAGTGCTCAATATAGGACCTGACAGAAAACGTTCAATAAATATTACTTCTCATTACTGTTGTTCTCCATGAATCCTTCCTCTTTCATGTCTAAAGCACTTTCCATCTGTGTACTGATCATTTGGGATTTATTTACAACCTTGAAGGGCAATGGTAACTACTTTATGTTTCTGTGTTATATTGTCAACTGAAGTGTAAGCTATTTGAATTCAGAAACTAGTTCAATCTTCTTGTATTCTCCACAATTCAAGCATAAGACTCTGAGCATTGTAGAAGCTTGAAATACATACAAACATACACACACATACATTAGTGGACTAATTTCATTATTTTACATTTTTAACAGGGCAAAGAAGGAAATAGGTCTTTGGGTTTTTCTTCTCCATTTTCCTGGATACTTGGAAGGGAAAACTTAATATGCAACCAACTAACGTGTTCCTCGAAAGGGAAAATAAAAGTGAAGTTGCTCAGTTGTGTCTGACTCTTTGCTACCCCATAGACTGTAGCCTACCAGGCTCCTCCGTCCATGGGATTTTCCAGGCAAGAGTACTGGAGTGGGGTGCCATTTCCTCCTCCAGAGGATCTTCCCGACCCAGGGATTGAACCCGGGTCTCCTGCATTGTAGGCAGACACTTTACCATCTGAGCCACGTTCCTTAGAGATCCATAAACCATCAGACAGGATGATGAGGTCATCACTGTTAGATCTTACCTGGCCTTCTGTGAGATAGGAGAAGAAGCGGCAAACAACTAAATAAAGATCAGCAAAATGTAACATGACACCAAATGTAGATCCTAGATGTAGCCTTAAGTCAGAGGAAAAATGCTTTTCTAGACCTAGTGTTCCAAGCCTCTCAGGTACTGAAGACGCTCTGAGAGCCTTTATTACATTTCTGCAATGAGTGCTGGTCTAAAAGACTCTGACACCTACTTTTGGATGAACTGCTGAGTTGGTTAAAAAGTTCACTGGAGTTTTTCCATTTGGGGAAAAAAAAAACAAAAACAACCTTTGGCCAACCCAAAAAAATGAAGCCTCTAAAAACTCCAATAAGAATATCGATGCCTTGAGGATGGCCTAACCAGTCCCCTCCTCAGGGAATAATCTATAACCCCCAGAACAGATGCTTTGAGAGTAGTTCTTCTGTTGCACAGCCATGTCTTTACACGAATTGACTTGTATGATGTCAAAAGATAAATGGCAGAAGTGGGAGAGCTGAGTCATGTGACGAGCACACTGCAGACCAAGGACACGCAGACTCCCCTTGCTGAGGTCCCAGAGCCACCCTGGCTTCTGTCCTTCCAAAAGAAACCTTGGATTACTGTTCTTTCAGAATTTTTGTTTGTTTTTTGTTTTTGAGGTGGGGTGGGAATATTGACTTTTTAAACTTACAATTAAAAAAAAAAAAAGAAAAGAAAAAGCAACTGGGACTTCTCTGGTAGTCCAGGCCCTAAGACTCCACACGTTTACTGCAGAGGACATGGGTTCAATCCCTAGTCAGGGAACAAAGATCCCACGTGCCTCAGAGCAAGATTAAACAAAACCAAACAGAATTAAAAAATAGAATAAAAAACTATCATTGATACATGTGTATATTGGAAAGAGTATGAGATTTGAAGGAAGAAGACCTTTCAGTAAAAAGGTTTCTAAAGTAAAATCAAGAATATAGAACACTTGCTCATTTCCTTCCTCTGTCTCTTCCTTTGAAGTCTCGTTCGGTGACTTGGAGGTAATGGCCTTCTCAGGGGCTGAGGATGGAAGATGTCAGGCAACTTCGAGAACCTAAGTATGTGCTTAGGGATGAAGGAAGAAATGATGGGGTGGTTTTTGTCCCTGTCATCCACTTCCAGATTCTCTCACCATTCTCCCTATCTCACTCAATAAACAAAGGATAAAATCTGAATTATGATACAGTGTTCCCAGACACATATGGGAAGGAAATAAATCCAGTGATGAAACCTCTTAATTCTATAGAAGTGCCACAGAAAACAGTGACTGGAAAACCCAAGACTTGGTCAAGTACCTACATTATTTTTTTTTTAATATTTAAAAGGGAGCATCACAACTGATGACTGAGAAAGATTATTGAATGAGTGTGAGCTGGCTTTAATCACAACACTTCTGACACCCACTGTGTCAGATCTTTTCACCAATTGATTCTCCAGCTCTCCGGACACCAACTGGATGTCCAGGAACTCAGTTCAATTCTAACATTAACTACCGAGTGTTATGAGTTTGGGTAAACTATGGGAGCTGGTGATGGACAGGGAGGCCTGGCGTACTGCAGTCCATGGGGTCGCAGAGTCGGATATGACTGAGCGACTAAACTGAACTGATTTGAGTGTTAGCGTTAGACTTCATGAGTTAAAGGCTTAGTTCTACCAGGTCCTCACTTCAGACACCAGTCCCAGGTCCCAGGTCTTTCATGCTTCAGAGTGACCAGCCAGATCAGGAGCTAGGCTAAGGAAACAAAGATCTCCTCTTTGGATTTGGTCATTTGCTAGAACAGGTCACAGAATCGGGGAAAACAAAGGATTTACTATGACTATTTACGATAGTAAATGGGCTCCCCTTGTGGCTCAGCTGGTAAAGGATCTGCCTGCAATGCGGGAGACCTAGGTTCGATCCCTGAGTTGGGAAGATCCCCTGGAGGAGGAACAGGGCTACCCATTCCAGTATTCTGGCCTGGAGAATTCCATGGACTATATAGTCCATGGGGTCACAAAGAGTTGGAAATGATGGAGCGACTTTCACTTTTACTTATTACAAAGGACCTTCTGTCCCAGCGGAGCTGGGACAACCACCCTCCTCACCTGTGGACGTGTTCAGCAACCTGGAGGCTCCATGAACCCTATTGTTTAGGGGCTCTTAGGGAGGGCACTAGTGACCCACTCCAGTACTCTTGCCTGGAAAATCCCATGGATAGAGGAGCCTGGTAGGCTGCAGTCCACGGGGTCGCGAAGAGTCGGACATGACTGAGTGACTTCACTTTTACTTTTCACTTTCATGCATTGGAGAAGGAAATGGCAACCCACTCCAGTGTTCTTGCCTGGAGAATCCCAGGGACAGGAGCCTGGTGGGCTGCCGTCTATGGGGTCGCACAAAGTCGGACACGACTGACGTGACTTAGCAGCAGCAGCATCAGGGAGGGTGGTATGGTTGATAAAATCATCGGCTATGGGGTATTAACTCAATCTCTAGCCTCCTTCCCTCCAAGGAGGCAAAGGGGTGGGGCTGAAAAGTTCCAATAATCATGCTTTGGTCTTTCTGGGCACCAGACCCCATCCTGAAGCTATCCAGGGATATCCAGCCACCAGTCACCTCTGCAGCTGCTGCTGCTGCTAAGTCGCTTCAGTCGTGTCCGACTCTGTGTGACCCCATAGACAGCAGCCCACCAGGTTCCCCCACCCCTGGGACTCTCCAGGCAAGAACACTGGAGTGGGTTGCCATTTCCTTCTCAAATGCATGAAAAGTGAAAAGTGAAAGTGAAGTCGGTTAGTCGTGTCCAACTCCTAGCGACCCCATGGACTGCAGCCCACCAGGCTCCTCTGTCCATGGGATTTTCCAGGCAAGAGTACTGGAGTGGGGTGCGATTGCCTTCTCCTCCAGTCACCTCATTAGCATACAAAAGACACTCTCTCTGTCACTCTAGAGAGTCCAAAGGTTTTAAGATCTTTCTGCAGGGAACATGGGACAAAGACAAAACAAATATTTCATATAGTAGCACAAGGAATAATACAAGAATGCTACAAGTTAATTCTAAAAATTCCTTAGCCTGGGACTTCCCTGGTGGTTCAGTGGTTAAGACTTTGCCTTTCAATGCAGGGGATACAGGTTCAATCTCTGGTCAGGAAGCTAAAATCCTATGTGCTGTGCAGGCGAAAACAAAACAAAACAAAACAAAACATAAAAAAAAGCAGCAATATTGTAACAAATTCAATGAAGACTTAAAAAAATGGTCAACATAAGAAAAAAAATCTTTAAAATAAAAGTAGATGAACAAATAAAATCTGCTTAGCCAATTTAGCCGTGTACAACTCTTGTACAACCCTAGGGACTGTAGCCTTCCAGGCTCCTCTGTCCATGGGATTCACCAGACAAGAATACTGGAGTGGGTTGCCACGCCCTCCTCCAGAGGATCTTCCCAACCCAGGGATGGAACCCAAGTCTCATGTCTCCTGCTCTGGCAGGCGGGTTCTTCCCCACTAGCACCACCTGGGAAGCCCAAACAGGCATTCTGTTGTTGTTCAGTCGCTCAGTCATGTCCGACTCTTTGTAACCCCAAACAGGCATAGAAGACAAAGATTCATTAGTTTCATTCTAACAGTGATGGGACTTTTGGGCCAATCAACAGAGTTTCTTTCTCCAGATTCTCTTCTGCTCTGAGGCAATAATATGGGGTCGGGGCGGGGTGGGGGTGGGTGGGTGGGGAGGTGGGAGGGGTGGGTGGGGAGGTGGGGTGGGGTGGGTAGGTGGGTGGGTGTGGTTTGGCTAACTAGGGTTAGAGACACATTAACTGGTGATTTAATTAAGTTAAATTGTTTGGTCCTATGGGAACTAAATTCACAGCACTGGTCTCACTCAAACTGTACTCCAATAAACTACAACATATTATTCTGGAGTCATGTAGTTGACAGCTGCCTCAAATAGTTATTTCTTCAGAGTGAAAACCAGCAGCCAAGCAGTTAACTACATTTGGGAAAAATGTCTTTTTTTTAACAAGTTAGCCTGAGTGCAGCTGTGATTCTTGAACAGCTTGTTCTGAACCACATGGCCTTCCAGCCTCCCAATCTTCCCACTATGTTCCATGCTCAACTGGCTTTCAACAGCTTTCCTGAAGCAACGCTTCAGCATACTAAACTTGGGATTCTTTAACAGCAAGTAACACTCTTCTCTAATGGGATAATTTAGCCTTCTGACTTTCACAGCAGATGCATTTAAGACTTAGTGATGTCATTTAATTACAGACTCTGAAGCAATCTGAAAGCATCATTATAACTAGCCTATGCTGGCAGTTCCCTGATGGAACCCACCAGCAATGCCATGTACAAAAAGAATGGACTCCAGGGAGGAAAAAAGAAGAGAAAAAGGCACAGGTCAAGGCCTATGCTCCATCACCTGAATATTAATGTCTGAGGGTCTCCATATATCATCTAGTTAAATGGAGATAAAACTCAGAAAAGCAGAGACTGAGGGTACAAATTAGAAGGCAAATGAATAGTTAGGTCAATATACCTACTGAATAATTATTGAGGTGTATTTTTCTCAATTAGAGTGATCAAATTAAGATATCAAAGGTACATTTTTCTGTCCTCTTAATGGTCTCTTGAAGTCTTAACCACTGGGGTTCAATAACTACTATGTGCCAATACAAGCACTTGTACTTGACCTTTCGTCTGGTAAGAGAGAGATGATGAAGACTGAGGGGGAAAAACATGAACAAAGGAAAAGCCTACGTGTTAATCAAATGAGAAAGTGCTTTAAGAAAAAATTAAATGGTATAATCATTAAAAAACTTTGCTGATTTGAATCAACATAATAATTGTTAATATTACCATTGAAAATGGAAGGACAGATGAAATGGATGTTTTAAACCAGTGATTACTATTTCTTTAAGGACATACGGATGGGGATGTGAAGAAATCATCACATCCCTAAGTTGTCCAACAAATCAAAAATAAATACATTTCATCTACTTCAGGAAGCTTTCTCTTGGGAGTCACCACCATAAACTAAGGCTCTGAAAAATCAAATTGCATAGGAGAGTTTAACAAAATCTCAAAGCATGATAACTCAAATCTGTATTACCTCCTGTTACTGAGAACATACATCATTGGTATATCATAAGCAGAGGAAGAAAAATTAAGTTTTTTTAGTCTGCAAAAATCTGAACCTTCCTCCCTTCCAAATAATTTACAATTTTAAAAATTGCCTACAAGCAATGATCCTATACACTATATCTTCACAGAGTTCACTGAATTCACAGTTTCTTACATTACTGAAGTGAAAGAATTCAAGAGCACAAATGTGGAGGAATAATTTGGACCGGTGAGAGAGATGAACACTGAGCTTTTGCCACTAGGAATCACATAAAATTCACTGTCCATAAGAATAATTATGCCCTAGGGGAACTGCAAGCAGGATGACGGCCAGGGCCACGGCTAGACACCATGACATCACACACAGCAGGGCTTCATACTTGTAATTTACAATTTAGTTCGCTCAGTAGTGTCCAACTGTTTGCATCCCCATGGACTACAGCCTACCAGGCTGCTCTGTCCATGGGATTTCTTAGGCAAGAAAAGTGGAGTGGGTGGCTATTTTCTTCTCTAGGGGATCTTCCTGATTCAGGGATTGAACCCATTGTCTCCTGCATTGCCTGCACTGGAGGGCGGGTTCTTTGCCACTAGCACTACCTGGGAAGCCCAGGGCTTCAGACGTAAGCGTCAAAATCCACACAGGTATGAGATATGATCCTCTTCTACCAGTTAACCACAGATAATCCCTGTCTCTGGATATCTCCAGTCCTTAGCAGCTCTGAGACTTAAGAATGCTATGAACATGTGGATTCTCTAAGTACCGTAGGACTGGGAAAGGGTTAAAGAGTAAAGTTTTCAAGGGGTACAGTGGCTCATATCCATGATAGAAGAGTTACAGAAGGTTCTTTAAAGAAATCGTTGAATACTATGAACTATAAAAATCACTTATACATTATATGCATTACGTATATATTTATTATTAACCTTCATAATATTCCCATGAGATAAACATCTTCATTTTAAAGGTGAAGCACAGTGAAGCAACTTATCCAAAGTCACTAGGGAAATAAAAATGGCATAGTTGGGATTCAAACTCTAGCCTAACACCTACGTCTTTCCAGTCTGTGACTGACTGTTTTCCAATGGCTTGAGCCAGGGACCCGAGCAGTGTGGCCTTGAAGCCAGAGGGCAGGTCTGTGGCAAGTGACCTTATCTGTCTGTATACTCCATACAATACTATCAAGCGCTTCATAGCATGTCCCTCTCTCCATATGCACAGTATAATTGTAGTTACATATGTACCTGGGTCCAGGGAACATTTAATCTAAAGGCAATAATTCCTGCCATTCATTTAACTAGATGTCAGCGACAAAAGAAAGTGTTTCAGGGGACCCATTAAAGTGTGATTTGCCCCAGGCTCCACTTCTACTATGGATGATGCTTTGAAAAAGTCTCCCATGTTGGGATCATTTTTCTGCCCTGATTTGAAACTTATCCTTTGACAGCTTTCAGCTTCAGAGACTGATCTGAGCCTCATCTGTTCAAGTAGATTATTGCAAACGAGACTTCTTGTCTAGTGAGATCAACATGCAGGGAGCATCAGATAATTTCTAATTGAATTTTGCATCACTTTGATTAATGTTAATGCCCTCAAGGCCCCAAGGATGGGTGCATTTGTGTGACTCGAAATAATTCAATAATTTTATAAAACCAAGAAGGGATATTTGTGTAATGTTAAGCCTAGAGGCCCAGGTATCTATCTAATTTGGATCCCAGAATGATTGTATTCCCTCAGAGGTTACATTTATTTTAGAAAACCTAGATATGCATAAATATAATAGTTCCTGATGTAGCATTTTGACAAATAACTGCTGATGTCTGAATTGATGACTCCCTCTGAGCTAAGGAATCTCACATGTTCTAAACAAAAGTTTAAAAAATTTTTATGAACAGCTTTTAGTTGTAGACAGTACTATAACCCTTGGCAGCCTATTTGTTTTGGCCCAAGTTGGTGGTATTCATCCCCAAAGATAAATTAGATGGAAAAATCATACAGGCTAGGATTACAAAGGAACAATTCTTCATATACACACACACACTCACACTCACACACACATACATACATACTAGAAGCCACAGGGGAATGATTAAAATTATAAGAGGTTGATTCTGACACAACAAAAGCTTTTTCTGTGTTGTCACTCATTAAGTGGAAGGAGGTTATTATTTGTGTTTTGTGGCTGGTGAAACTAAAGATAAGTTAGACAAGTTGCCCAAAGGCATGAGAGCTATGATAAGTCAAAAACACAAATGGGAGTCGAGGGTCTCTGTCCCTATCTCTAAACTGATCATAGTCAGGGGATGCTCAGCCCCATGTGGGAGACTCACACAGGTAAAGGAGGCCCATGGTAAGACAAGTTCTCTGGGGATGCATATATTTTTCCCACAAGCTTCAGGTACGCGAATGCATAGGCTTTTATTGCACGGGAATATCTCAGACAGAATCAACAGATTTTAGAACTGGAAAGCATCTCTGCATTCACTGGTATTTCAATTCTTGTATTTTGCAGATAAAGAAACCAACCCAGAAAAAACTGAGTGATTTGCTGGAAGAAACACATCTAGTAAGGGGCAGAACCAGATCCCAAACTCGGGTCTACCAACTCCGAGCCCATTATCAGAGAACCTTACCACAGGGTGGACACATTATCTTCAGGTTTCAGAATCTACAGAAAGCCAATTTATTTCTATAGTGATTCCAGGAACCCCAAGAAGTCTGGTATAATCTGATCCACTCCCCCTTGGTTTAATGGTGGTTTAATGACCCACTCCCCCTGCCACAGACCAAATGAACCAGGCAACCTAACGTAGCCTTCGAAAGTTTTCAGCCTCCAGCTGCCTTTGGCATGGGCTGTTTCAAGTTCTACATTCTCTGAGAGAGGGGTTTCTGCTTCTTGATACTTTATATTTCCCTTATACAGGAAAAAACTGAAGCTAAGAGCCATCATTTTCTTTTGGAACCAAAGTGTTAGAGGTGACAGAGGCAGCACTTTCTACTCTCATCAACGTGGCTAAGGCATGGTTAGGGTCTCATGTTTCCAAAAACTAATAGAAGATCATCTGCTCATTTTAGTGATGTTCGTAAGTGGAATCACCATGAAGCAAAGCTGATTCTAATTATGGCGATCTTTAGAGGCTCAAGTAGTCACTTCACATTTCAGGAGGCAAGAGTTAATTCCTAGTTTTAAAAATACCAACATGCTAACAGGGGTTATGGCAGCCACAGAGGTGCTCCACTTAGCTCTCCCTCTGAGGGAATGTGCTGTGGGGAGCGGAGCTGACTGCCAACCTCCAGACACCACACCTCCAGACCCCCTGGGTGTTCATGGTGGCCATGTTCTGTGGAGTTGCTCCCAGCCAGTGAGTGAGCATGGTAGGCATACTTGAACTGGGCCATTGAAACCCAGTGTGGGATTCTTTACGACACTATTTCAGCTCCAAAAAGAAGACAAGACATTGCTCTTGGCAATTATTAACAGTAATTCTGGGACACTCCCAGGAAACCTGGGAGAGCTACTAAGTCCAGTCAAGAAGGTGACTCATAAAAGGGCAGTTTGGGGGAGAGGGGAAACACATACAAAGGAAAAAAAACATCTTTGGTGACAAGATTAAACGAATTTCTGAGCCCCCAAATCCAACTCATCTCAAAGACTGCTAATACCATTAATGCTTTCCTTTTCCAAATTTTCAAAAACAGAACAACAACAAAAAAAAACCTACTCATTGACTTGGTAACACTCTCAAGCAAAATGCTAAAATTGTGGCTTTTTTCGCTCTTAAAAAGCAATCATAGGAAGAAGAAATTATTTCAAATATAAAGAAAATGAAGGATTTTTTTGGAAAGCATGTTAACTATGAATGTTAAGGCATTCAGGGTACTGGCTGATGACTAGAAATAAAAATATAATGAGTTGTTGAAAAAAAAAACTATTAGTACCCCATTACTTTTATGCTAATATCATTTGTAAAACAAAACCCATCCTTTCAGCATCCAACCCCTGCTCTTCCAACCCACCAGTGTATACTGATTTTCCTCCCTAGTAAATCATCAGGGAAAGTCCTTCAACCTAAATATCAAGTAATCTAACCAAAATTTCCCAAATGATCCTAAGGCCTAGTGAGTTCTAAAAGGTTTCAAGGTAAAGTTTCTAAGATATTTGTACTTTCTTTTTTCTTTACTCTTTGCTTTTTATTGTTTCATAAATCCATACTTCTCACCCAGCACTACAGCAAAATTAAGAGTAAGTTGTACTGAGAAAGCCATTTAAGAAGAAAACCTCTCATTTTTATGGACAAAGTCATTTTAATGCATAGTATTTAAAGCTCTCACTTATACAACAAATATGGCACGCAGACATACATTTTACAGTCTCTAAAAGCAAAACCCTATGGCTTACCAAAACAAAATTTCCCTTCAGATGAAACTTTGCAATCTAAATTTAAATTCTGAAGGTAATTTGGCATCCAGGGTACTTATTGATATATGAATTATACTCACAGAGATGACTCAATAGTTTCATTGCTTTGTCATTCCTCCATTATATCAAATCTTCTAAGGCAGCAGAAAACATCATAAGGATGTCTGAGGATTGTTCATTTGAAGATACAGAAGAGGCCAAATCCTATCATACCTATTATGGAAAAGAGCCTGACCATGAAATCTTAATTAACACTGTAACAACTTACTTAAGAGTCTCTGATGCAGCCCAAGTGAGGCTAACTCAGAAGGGAACTGCTGTTGGCATTTTAGGAGGATTAAATTAATAGGAAAAAAATCGACAAGGCAGAGACCACATTATAGACTAATAAGGGATTAGATAAAGCAATTATTGTTTGGGTATTGTTTCTGCTATAAGGTAGAATGAAGAGGACAATAACTGAAACCTTGGTTAGAGTATAACTTTTGAAATTAGTAACGATGGGAAGATAGTAGGTGAACCACAACTTCCGGATTCTATCAATACTGGAGAAATAGTGGAAAAGTCATGTGAGATAGTATCTTAGATAAGTCTTGTTTAAAGTTAAGGGAATCCTGAGGAACTTGGTTTATATTTTTTTCTCATTAATTATTCCCTAAGATCTGAATCAAGAGATAGGGAGTATTAATGGCAACTTGAGTTAAAGCTCTTATTCTACATACTTTGGACCTTCCCTTTGTCTTAATGACAACATGTCCTAAGAAGAATGCCTGCACCTCTCATCAGTCAAGTGTAGCTCTATAAACCTTTCAGGGACATTCTTCTTTTGACTGTGTGCTATGCTTTGCTCAGTTGTGTCTGACTCTTTGCTAGCCCATGGACTGTAGCCCGCCAGGCTCCTCTGTCCATGGGGATTCTCCAGGCAAGAATACTGGAGTGAGCTGCCATGCCTTCCTCCAGGGAATCTTTCCAACCTAGGGATCGAATCCAGGTCTCCCACATTGGAGGCAGATTTTTTACCATCTGAACCACCAGGGAAGCCTTCTTTTGACTACATAGAGGTCCATATAAAGTAGGAATGTTACTAGATATATAGGCTGCAAATAGCATTGGGGTACAGGGGAGATGTAGTTCCAGGGAGAACAGAGCATCACTGGGCTAAGGTATTGAACCAAAACAATCTTCATAATGGCTCATAATAAACGTGCTGTATCTGGCTAGCTCTATGCCAGAGACAGTTTTAAGAACTTCATGTGTATTAACAAGCTTGATCCCTACAACAATTGTACAAGATAGGTTCGTTATTATCATCCCCATATACCAGATGAAGACTGAAAAACAGATTTAGTGACTTGGTCAAGGTCATGCAGCTAATATAAATGACTGGGCTAGGATTTGAGTCTTGACAGGATATTTTTGTAAAGTCTGCATTCTCAACCACGTGCTATATATCTTTAATCTATACTGCTCATCAGCTTCTTACTATAATTCCAAAGCAAGCCATTTCTGATATCACCAGTAATCATAATACTGTTTTCTTCTTTATAACGGCATTCATTAAGAAGGTGAAAGTACTTTTCACCTCTAGAGTAACAACTTCTCACATTACGCTCTGCCAGAAGGATTTTTATTATACATTGTGGTCCAAAAACAGATCCTCAGATAGTCTGAATCAAACTTTGGTATACAACTCAGTAATAAGGTTTCCTGAGAATATCTTCCGAAGATGTTGTCTATAAAGGCAAAATCAATTGACAAAACAATAAATCTCAGTAGAAATTCTGTTAAGCACAATAATGGTCAAAGAATTATCCTTGATAGGGAATAAGGATCATTAATGATCTGAGTAAAATCATTTTAAGCCTATAATCTTAGCAGACTAAATGTAAAAAAATGATAAAGTTATGAAAGAGCATCAGAAAATATAAATTAAGTAATTTTCTTGGCCCTCAAGTGGTCCTATATTTAGAACAAAATGAAAGCTTGTGCTTGCTTTTATTTTCACTTTAGTTCCTTTCCAGAAGGCCAGAGGGGCCTTCTTGTTCCAAAACAGTTTTATTTCATATTTTTAATGTGGTAGTGAACTACATGGAAGTATTCTTAGATACAAACCAATTAGGAGGACATCATAAAGAAGGAAATCATGGCCCGTAACTTGCAATGAAGAAACAAGGAAAATTCTTACTTTGTTAAGAGGACTAATTTTAAGATTCAAAGCAATGGTTTTCTGAACTTAATCCAAATTATTTGGCATATGAATAGGTTTGCTCTGAGCCAAATGTTAGCTCTTGAACATTTGATAACTCTTAAAAAATAATATGTGGATGATTTAAGAGGAAACAAACATGAATTGAGTTTTTCAAAAATTGCACATGATCTTAGAAATGAGAAAGAGTGAATGAATCCTGTCCATATTCACATGAAACCCAATTCATCTTTCACGTGCTGCAGTCCTTCATTCACAAGGAGGTCAATTAGCCCCCTTGGGTGGTCCCTTTTTCCATATAAAGAGACTGAACTTGGGGCAACACGTGCCAAATGTCTGGAACAAGTGACAAGATGTTCAATTGACTTCTGAAAGATGATGGAAAAAATTAACATAGAACTAACACTAATGCATAAACACATATCATGTCAGTGCCCTCAGCACAGGGAGGAGGGAGGAAGGGGAACAAACTGTAAGGAGGACGCACACTGTTGCCTCACTGAGCAACAAAAAGCCAACAGCGAAAGACGCCACCATTTTTACTCCCTGCCACCAAAGGGGAGAAAGAAAATAGATGTGATGATCCATAAGGAGGTAGTGTAAAAAAAAAAAAGATCACACAGGCTTGCAATTTGAAGTCCCCACTTTCTTTAGCTTTCTAGCCTAGCCAGAGCTATATTTTGAATTTATTTTGCCCTATCTCTTTAAGAGTGCTTTTAATCCACAGAATATCCATAAGTGTCCAAAGCACCTTAAGTCCACTAAGACTGAAAACAAAAAGAAGACACATGCAATTTCTTCAAGAAAACTGATGATGTCATTTCTTCCAGCACTGAGTCTAACTCTATATTCCTGAGAAATCCTTTCCTGAAGTTTCACGTATGCACAATTTCAGTTATTCTTTTGTGGACACTACAACATCCCAAATAGTTTATGGCCATGACTTACCTGCATTGAGAGACGGCTCCACACTAGTCCTACCATCTCCTATGTATTTATGGACCAAGGACATTCAACAGAAGAATGAAACAGTAAACTTGTGGGTTGATGGAAGTCACACACACCCCCCCCCACACACACACCCATGTACAGGGAAATGACCTCATCTATTTTCTTGGATATTTTGATGCCTTAAGTGTGTTATCAGGCCTCTCTATTGTACTAAATCCACAGAAAAGCAGTACTGGCGAATATACACCAGATAACCTAAGTGTAGCTATGCATGTATTCTTCCAGGTGCACCTCCTTTATATTTGCCAGATATAATTCACTTGTCTTCTTTTCAAACTTCATTAAGGATGACAAACTAAAAGACAAGACTACAAGGACAGTGCTACATTGTATATCCAGATTAAGCAAACTCTGTGTTTGCAGATCACCCTGTGGGACTATCAAATTGACTATTTTGCTGAATAGCTTAACAAATGGCTAGAAATTATTTCTCCACAATGCAGGCTAAGAATGATCAATGTACACTCTTAATTTATTTAAATGCTTAACACATACAGGCTCTGTATTTCATCCATGCTGATGTCTATGCCTTTCCCCCAATGACAGGGATATTGCATTTTAAAGAAAATAAGACACCTTGGCATGCACAAAACATAGTAAAGGGTTTTGGAAGGAACCAAAATTCCTGACTCCCTACAAGACAAACGAAGCAACAAATTCTTAAAGAGATGGGAATACCGGAACACCTTACCTGCCTCCTGAGAAATCTGTATGAAGGTCAACAAGCGACAGTTAGAACCAGACATGGGACAACAGACTGGTTCCAAATAGAAAGAGGAATATGTCAAGGTTATATATTGTCACCCTGCATATCGAACTTTTATGCAGACTACATCATGTGAAATGCCAGACTGGATGAAGCACAAGCTGGAATCAAGTCCTGGGAGAAACATCAATAACCTCAGATATGCAGATGACATCACCCTTACGGCAGAAAGCAAAGAGGAACTAAAGAGCCTCTTGATGAAAGTCAAAGAGTAAAGTGAAAAAACTGGCTTAAAACTCAACATTCAGAAAATAAAGATCATGGCATCTGGTTTATCACTTCATGGCAAATAAAAGGGGAAACAATGGAAACACTGTCAGACTATTTTCTTGGGCTCCAAAATCACTGCAGATGGTGGCTGTAGCCATAAAATTAAAAGACTCTTGCTCCTTGGAAGAAAAGCTATGACCAACCTAAAGCATATTAATAAGCAGAGACATTACTTTACTGACAAAGGTTCATCTACTTAAAGCTATGGTTTTTTCCAGTAGTAACATATGGATGTGAGAATTGGACCATAAAGAAGGCCGAGCACTGAAGAATTGATGCTTTTAAACTGTGGTGTTGATGACTCTTGAGAGTCTCTTGGACTGCAACGAGAACAAACCAGTCAATCCTAAAGGAAATCAGTCCTGAATATTCTTTGGAAGGACTGATGCTGAAGCAGAAACTCCAATACTCTGGCCACCTGATGCAAAGAACTGACTCATTAGAAAAGACCCTGATGCTGGGAAAGATTGAAGGCAGGAGGAGAAGGGGACGACTGAGGAAGAGATGGCTGGATAGAATCACTAACTCAGTGGATATGAGTTTGAGCAAGCTCCAGGTGTTGGTGATGGACAGAGAATCCTGGCGTGCTGCAGTCCATGGGATGGCAAAGAGTTGGACAGGACTGAGCAACTGAACTGAAGTCAACTGAAGCAACAAAACCAAGTAAAATATTATGTTGTTTTAAAAAAACTGTCACAATTATGACTCCATAAAGAGTTAAATATTCTTAAAATCCATAGACCTGGAGCTCTGGGATAAATGCATTGTTCCATCTTATTGCCATATATCTGAGTCATTGCTGGAGGTAACAGACTTTAGTCAGGTTAACTATATTTTCATCATTATTAAATCAACTAATAAAGGGGAGGGATAAATTGAATGGAGAATTAGAAGCTTCAGGGAAAAATAATCATAAACTTTGAAATGACATTGTGAGTTACCTACCCATAAGCCTCAGTGATTCCTGAAATTGGCCTGGGGATGAGATTCATACAGCCCATTTAATTCACCTAAAATCATCTAACTCACTAAGCCCAATGGAAATATGAACTCAGAACTACTGCCCATAAGTTAAGGACCATATACTATAATATGCACCAATAGAGTAAGAAGTTAGGCTTGAACTAAGTGGATTTTTAAAGTTGCTTTTTTTCTAAAAAGTCAAGTTAATTGTCCTCAAATTTTAATGCTTAATAACCATGGTCAATATGCCACTGATTATCAGCAATAGCTTGATTTAAAATAGCATGGACATCAGAATAATAGCAATAACCTCAACAGGAGCTAACATTTATTACATGCTTACTTATATACTGGGCTCTGGCTAAACTAACTTTATATGTATGTAAAATCTCATTATCTTTGATTGCCTTCTTTTTCCAACATCTTTATTCAATGTCATTCTACTTCCTTCTGTAACATCTTTAAACCTTTACAAACACTGAAGAGTCCACAGCTGGTAAGGAGGCTGCCTTCATTTAGAAAGCAAGTGAACCATTATAGTAACACATATGGAATTGGCTAAGCATCCACTTTCTGCTCATGCCTAAGAATAGTTCAAGATATCAGTCTGTATCTCAAGGGATGTTGATGGTGTGTACCCTTGTAGCCTTCCCTACTTTGCCCCAGCTGGTAGCTCATGGATAGAGAATCATACAACAAAGTCAAGACTCTAGCTCAATCTGCTTCCTGATACCAGTTCATTCTGCACAGAGATAATCACTCAGCATCACACACCATATCCTTAATCCCAACAAGGTATTTTGAAAACACATCTTCAATCATGAGGGGACCAGATGTAGGAGCTGCTGCTGCTGCTAAGTAGCTTCAGGCATGTCCGACTCCTAGCAACCCCATGGACTGCAGCCTACCAGGCTCCTCCGTCCATGGGATTTGCCAGGCAAGAGTACTGGAGTGGGTTAGATGTAGGAGAGAAGGGCGTAATATAAACTCAGCCCTATTACTGGGAAGGTGGATGTGGGGAGATTAAAATCACCACTGCCACAAAACAAATCTCAAACTGGAAGTGGACAGCAGACTTACCTTTATTGATACTGATATTTGTTATACTGTCTTTTTCAGGTCGGAAAGGCTGCAGACAGGGTGGTGGTGGAGCTGTGGGGAAGGCGGGTGGTCGTGCTTGTATATGTCTCTATAAAGGCAAGAAGATGAGAACCAATTCTTGCCTCCAAGAATTGTAGTACCAGCTTACTGCTGACACTTCAACCTCTAAAATGTAAAAGTTAATTAGAACCCATGGAGAAGTACCCAGAGATTCTAGCAGCTGTAGAAGGTAGCACATTTGGGGATCTGCTCTGCTTGGGTAAGCAGCATTTGCCCGGCAGTCATCCTGGGAGCTCAAAAAGCAAAAACAAGTAAAACAAAACCTAGCTAATCTACTGATGATCAGGCTCTGCTGCAAACGTACTACATTATGTTTTTTTCTCAAGAGGGCCTGACAGGAGGGTTGAAGTACCATGGGGAGTAGGAATCTGTACTTTTAAGAAAACTCTGAAAGTGAAAGTCGCTCAGTCGTGTCTGATTCTTTGTGACCCCAAGAACTATACAGTCCAGGGAATTCTCCAGGCCAGAATACTAGAGTGGGTAACCTTTCCCTTCTCCAGGGCATCTTCCCAAACGAGGGACTGAACCTAGGTCTCCCACACTGCAGCAGATTCTTTACCAGCAGAGACACCAGGGAAGCCCAAGAATACTGGAATGGGTAGCCTGTTCCATCTCCAGCAGGTGTTGCCGACCCAGGAATCTAACTGGAGTCTCCTGCATTGTAGGAGGATTCTTTACCAACCACGCTCTCAGGGAAGACCTTAAGAAACTCTATGGGAGTCTTATTTGTTGTGTTTGGAAACTACCAATCGACACATCAGGGATGATACCTAGGGTTGAAAAAGACAGAATTTCTGCACATGACTTGAGTGGCCATGTCTCAAACAACAGGTAAGAGAAACTGAGTGGGTAGCCTGTAAAAGGAGTGCTGCTTTCAACCAGAAAGGGGCTGAACACCTTCTTCTGTTTCCTGGCAGGTGGTGATGAGGCCAGGCACGCACTGGGGGAAAGATGACACGTGATGAGAGCAATCAGAGGGCAACACAAGATTGCCTGGAGTCTCACAAAGGACAGGGGAGTAGCCTTCCCATTTATGCTCAGCGCAACTCTGGGGTTGCTCATTCTACAGCTGAAAAAGCTCAAGGTCAGAAAAATCCAGTGATTTTCACAGTCACCCAGATAATCAGGGAGGAGGCAGTGCTGCACAGGGAAACGAGCAAGACTCTAGAAGTCAGGAGAACCAGGTTTTAGCTCAGGTTTGCCCTGACATTGCTTAAGCTCTCTGGGCCCCAAATGTCCTGCTTACAAAGGAAATGATTAGATTATTCCTAAGGTCCTTTAAAACTTTAACCATCTATGATTTTAAGCTGTCTCAAGCAGGATCTCTGCCTCATGGCTTAGCTTCTTGTACACTGTACTCGACTACCATGTTTATAATGACATTCAGCAAAAGGGGGGCATTGAATATCCAGGTTAGGTTTCCCTGCAGGAGTTATCGAAATTTAAGGTTTATAGATGAGAATACATCATTTTAATTAACGCATGGCAAGTTCTTTAGTAAAGATGGAAGGCAGGAGGGTGGCAGGGGGTCGGGTGGGGTAGAGCTAGAGTTTGAATTCAACAATGCGAAAAATTCTTTGTGTTCTAACACGTAAGCTACAAAGATGAGTGGTATGTTCCATGAGACCAGGTGTGAGAGGCTGCGGTGTGAGCTATTCCTAAATATTACCAGGGCTGCAGTAACAACTCTGTCTGCAAAATCCACGCCCAGCACAGCCTGAGATGCAGAGCACATACTAAGTAGGAAAACGTAGATGTGCAGAACGGCTGTATAATTGTTGAACTTGTGCCTCATATATTCATAGTTAATTTTGGCAACCGATTTCAGTTACGGGAAGGGGGAAGATGGGGAGGGGGTGACTTCTCCTGTCCTTCAACTTCCCAGAAATGTATTAGAAATGACAGCCTATGATTGCTGCAGACAGTATCTAATTAACTGTCATTATAAAACACATGTCAGAGCCTGGGGCCTATGAGAGATCTGATGTCTAATTTCTCTCCAGAATAATAAGAGTCTCCTTTGAAACAAGCTGGTGAATGAATTTTGTTGTCTTATTAATCAACTGATTTCAATCTGACCCCCCTTTTCCCTCCCCTACCTCCTTCTTTCCTGCTGTAGCCCCCTCTCCTAACTACTCTGGAACTCATATTTTAGACAAGTGATGGGTTTAAAACAACTTCTTGTCATCTTCTGCCTAGGCAATCTCAATAAAGAGCTACTGCAGAAATATGATATGGAAATGGAAGCTGTTTGTAAAAACTATTAACTCAATAATGAAACAATTATTCCTAAACAACCATGAAAATTACTTACAAGCCTTATTTTCTCTCATTTTGCCATACCATAGATTGTGATTCTATTTTCATTCCTATTAATTAGAACAAAGAACTTAATCCTTTTCTCCTTCTATTATGTAAAAACAAGTGTGGTTATTAGGGAGCTATCTAGCTTCCAATTAATTTTCTTTAGGAATGAGTTGCAGAAACAGAATCATTATTGATGTTCTCTAACGAGGGGTTAAGATGAAATGGGGCCTGAATCAACACCAAAAATAAACAATTTCCCTCAGTTCACTACTCCATTCACAAGATTACTCATCCGTTTCCCCAAAGGGATCCATGACATTCTGCAACTAAGCAAGAAACATGAACAAATGAGGCTGAATGAACCAAGATAAAAGACTGTCATCAGACAGAAGTTGTATGAGATCCTGCATGTAACACGGTACTTGCCACTCAGCCCCTTCAGTATCAGAACAATGCACATCCATAACCAGGTAGGATTTGCTGGGAGTGGAGGTCACATTCTGACTTGGCCAAATATGTGTTACTGATAAGGATCAAAGCAGACTTTTCCAGACTATATCATAATCAGCATAGAATGCATTGATATCCAATGGATAGGACAGAACAGAAAATATCTGAGTGTGTTATATGTAGTAAGATATTCTTGTTGTTCAGTTGCTCAGTCATGTCTGACTCTTTGCAACCCCATGGACCGTAGCATGCCAGGCTTCCCTGTCCTGCACCATCTCCCAGAGCTTGGTCAAACTCATGTCCATCGAGTTGGTGATGCCATCCCACTGTCTCATCCTCTGTTGCCCCCTTCTCCTCCTGCCTTCAATCTCTCCCAGCATCAGAGTCTTTTCCAGTGAGTCAGTTTTTTGCATCATGTGGCCAAAGTATTGGAGCTTCAGCATCAGTCCTTCCAACAGTCAGTATTAATTTCCTTTGGGATGGACTGGTTTGACCTGCTTGCAGTGCAAGGGACTCTCAAGAGTCTTCTCCAACATCACAGTTCAAAGGCCTCAATTCTTCAGCACTCAGCCATCTTTATGGTCTAATTCTCACATCCATACATGACTACTAGAAAAACCATACCCTTGACTAGACAGACTTTTGTTGGCAAAGTAATGTCTCTGCTTTTTAATATGCTGTCTAAGTTGGTCATAACTTTTCTTCCAAGGAACAAGTGTCTTTTAATTTTGTGGCTGCAGTTACCGTCTGCAGTGATTTTGGAGCCCAAGAAAATAAAGTCTGTCACTGTTTCCATTGTTTCCCCATCTATTTGCCATGAAGTGAGGGGACCAGATGCTATGATCTTTATTTTTTGAATGTTGAGTTTTAAGACAGCTTCTTCACTCTCCTTTTTCACTTTCATCAAGGGGCTCTTTAGTTCCTCTTTGCTTTCTGCCATAAGGGTGGTGTCACTGGCATAACTGAGGTTATTGATATTTCTCCAGGCAATCTTGATTCCAGCTTGTGCTTCATCCACCCTGGCATTTCACATGATATACTCTGTACAGAAGTTAAATAAACAGGGTGACAACATACAACCTTCATGTACTCCTTTCCCAATTTGGAACCAGTCCATTGTTCCATGTCTGGTTCTAATTGTTGCTTCCTGACCTGCATATAGATTTCTCAGGAGGCAGGTAAGGTGGTCTGATATTCCCATCTCTTAAAGTATGTTCCATAGTTTGATGTGATCCACACAGTCAAAGGCATTAGCATAGTCAATGAACCAGAGTATATGTTTTTCTGGAGTTCTCTTGCTTTTTCTACAATCCAAAGGTTCTTGGCAATTTAATCTCTAGTTCTTCTACCTTTTCTAAATCCAGCTTGAACATCCAGAAGTTTGTGGTTCATGTATTGTTGAAGCCTGGCTTGGAGAATTTTGAGCATTATTTCACTAGCATGGGGGCTTCCCTAGTAACTCAGCTGGTAAAGGATCTGCCTGCAATGTAGGAGACCTGGGTTTGATCCCTGGGTTGGGAAGACCCCCTGGAGAAGGGAATGGCTACCATTCCAGTAATGTGTCCTGGAGAATTTCATGGACTTTATAGTCTGTGGGGTTGCAAAGAGTAAGACACGACTGAGCGACTTTCATTTTGACTTTTGCTAGCATGGGAAATAAGTCCAATTGTACAGTAGTTTGAACATTCTTTGGTGTTGCCCTTCTTTGAAACTGGAATGAAAACTGACCTTTTCCAGTCTTGTGAACACTGCTGAGTTTTCCATATTTGCTGATGTATAGAGTGCAGCACTTTAACCACATCATCTTTTAGGATTTGAAACACCTCAGCTGGAATTCCATCACCTCCACTAGCTTTGTTCGTAGTGATGCTTCCTAAGGCCCACTTGACTTCGCACTCTGGGATGTCTGGCTCTAGGAGAGTGATCACACCATCATGGTTATCTGGGTCATGAATATTTTTTTGTATAGTTCTTCTGTGTATTCTTGCCACCTCTTCTCAATATCCTCTGCCTATGTTAGGTCCATATAGCTTCTGTCATTTATTGTGCCCATCTTTGCACGAAATGTTCCCTTGGTATCTCTAATTTTCTTGAAGCGATCTCTAGTATTTCCCATTTAATTGCTTTCCTCTATTTCTTTGCATTGATCCACTTAAGAAGGCATTCTTATCTCTCCTTGCTATTCTTTGGAACTCTGAATTCAAATGGGTATATCTTTCTTTTTCTCCTTTGCCTTTAGCTTTTCTTCTTTTCTCAGCTATTTGTAAGCCTCCTCAGACAGCCATTTTGACTTTTTGCATTTCTTTTTCTTTCAGATATCCCTATATGTGTGTATATATATATATATATAAGTGTGTGTGTGTGTATATATATATATATATGTATGTACATAAGAATGTATGCATGCATGCCTGTATATTGTAGTGATGGCTAAAATTTTTGAAAATCCTTGGACCAAAGCAATGAAATTGGTCAACAAAAGATATTCATTAAATACACAGGTGACCTCAAAGTAAGTTCAAGTGAGCTACTGCTTGTCAGCTACTTAATTTAACTTCAGACTCTACTTATTAGACTTATCTGTTGTCATTTTTCTTCTACAAGGTGGAATCAGAGAGTATAATAATGATCTTAGTGTCAAAGGTCTAAAGATGAACCCGTAACTTCTTAAAGTAAGTTCCAACTTCTATTTAAGAATTAGTGGAGATGTCGGACGCTGGTAAATGTTGAAAAAGCTCTACTATGCAAATTATTTAAATGTAAAATAAGCCGTAATATTTAATCTAGATGATCACAGCAGATGATTATGTGCTATTTTTAAAACACTATGTTATGTTCTTCACCTCATAGTCAGAAGCAGTCACTTAATTATAACATATTCAAGACCAACAAAATCCAGTAATTACTTATGCATCAGATATGTCCATCTGCCCATGAGAGTACTGATAAGTAATTATTGTATTGAAAATCAAATCTGAGTTTTCCTGTGTTAGCTCAGCTACAATACATTGTCCAGACTCTTACGTGGCTCTGGCCTTAGAGAGTGGAATTGGCCCAAAGGGAAAACAAGGCTAATAGACTTTGTGAAATAGGTGGCCAAATAAATGGTCCCCTCAGGACAAAATGTTTCATTTGTCCATATATCTATTCTTCTATCCAATGAATATTTACTGAATGGTAACTATGAAGCAGGCATAATTCTAAGTACAAAGATATGCAGATAAATATATATATTTTTTGTTCTCTAACAATGTACTATCTAATAAAAGGACACTTACATATAGACAGATGACTGCATGAAATATTAGAGATCCTGTGATACTAATATATACCATCTGTGGTGGAGGGGAAAGGAAGGAGCAATTCGTTCTCAGGAAGGCCTACTCCTCAGAGAGCTGACTCTCAGGGTGAATGCCAGCTGGAGAAGGAGTGGACACAAAACATTCGAGAGTGAGTCACAGAGCCAAGGAGGGGCAAAGCAAAGAAGACCCTGCATGCTTAGCGCCAGATCTTGCACGCCTCACTCAAGAGTCTGGACTCTAACCAGAAAGTGGGGAAGGGTAGGTTAAGTAACAAAGTAACTGGCTGGGTGTCTCAGAAAGACTGCTCTGGGGAGAAAGACTGGTGCCAAGAAGTTCACTTAGAAGTCATTGACAGTAAACCTCTCTATTCAGGGTTTATCTCCTCAAAAACATGTAATACATCTCCCTCCTAATACCTTCATATTATTTTCTGTCTAGACTTTATCACTGAAGTACCTTACCTAAGACCACCTTTTATAAAGAAAAAAAAAAAGTATGCCTCAAGATTTCTCTTCACTGACTTCTACGCTGAGGTAAAAAGAAATTTGATTGGAGAATATTCATTTCATACATTCATTATACCTCTACATAAGCTTATTTAACTTCTATGCAGAGTACATCACGAGAAACGCTGGGCTGGAGGAAGCACAAGCTGGAATCAAGATTGCCAGGAGAAATATCAATAACCTCAGATATGCAGATGACACCACCCTTATGGCAGAAAGTGAAGAACTAAAGAGCCTCTTGATGAAAGTGAAAGCGGAGAGTGAAAAAGTTGGCTTAAAGCTCAACATTCAGAAAACGAAGATCATGGCATCTGGTCTCATCACTTCATGGCAAATAGACGGGGAAACAGTGGAAACAGAGGCTGACTTTATTTTTGGGGGGCTCAAAAGTCACTGCAGATGATGACTGCAGTCATGAAATTAAAAGATGCTTACTCCTTGGAAGGAAAGTTATGACCAAGCTAGATAACATATCCATAAGCAGAGACATTACTTTGCCAACAGAGGTCCGTCTAGTCAAGGCTATGGTCTTTCCAGTGGTCATGTATGGATGTGAGAGCTGGACTGTGAAGAAACCTAAGCGCCGAAGAATTGATGCTTTTGAACTGTGGTGTTGGAGAAGACTCTTGAGAGTCCCTTGGACTGCAAGGAGATCCAACCAGTTCATCCTAAAGGAGATCAGTCCTGGGTGTTCATTGGAAGGACTGATGCTAAAGCTAAAACTCCAATACTTTGGCCACCTCATGTGAAGAGTTGACTCACTGGAAAAGACCCTGATGCTAGGAGGGATAGAGGGCAGGAGGAGAACGGGACGACAGAGGATGAGATGGCTGGATGGCATCACTAATTCAATGGACATGATTTGGGTAAACTCCAGGAGTTGGTGATGGACTGGGAGGCCTGGTGTGCTGCAATTCATGGGATCGCAGAGTCGGACACTACTGAGCAACTGAACTGAACTGAATAGCTTAAGGGAAAAAGACTCTTGGACATGGACGTGTCCCTGCATGCCCTAATATTAAATCATGGAGATTAGAGTCCCAGAACTTATGGAAGGGCAGTCCCTGCAGTTAGAGTTATGGCATCAGAAGAGTCAATTATGTGATGTAATTTTATGGATTTCTTCGAAGTGATAAAACATGTTGCTGAGTAGATGGAGGGTGACTGTGAGATATGACATACAACTGCCTACTTGAAGGTGATTTATGAGTTTAAGTCATTACCCACACGTTCCCCACCAATCACACACTGTGGGTCTGGAGGTTGCAAACAGCAGCTTCTATACTTCTAGCTGAGACTTGGTTCTCAAGAGTCAGTTTTCTATAGGGGCCAGGCATGATGCTTTTGCAGGTAAAAGATGCTAATCTTTCAGGATTTTCATGAGTAATTAATCAGTGTAAGATGTCTTGCTTACATGTTGCTAGAGAAAATGTATTTAGGCTATCTTCTTTAGCAATACAGACATTCTGTATGACAGAATTTTCTATTAGGATAAAACAAAGAAATTTTTAAGAGAACTGCTTCCCATAGTACCTTCTTGCCTAAAATGATAAACTGTTTCATTAAGAGCAAAGTAAAAACTCCTGATGAAAGACGACAAGCATCATTATTTTCAAGATATGAAGCGACTGGACCCCTTTGTTCTCTTCAGTTTGGAAACTTAGTCTTCAACTTATCCTCCCATCATCACATTTCCATGTCTCACCTGAAAATATGGAAGTTGCAACTGATATGCTACGTGATCACCAAGTGGTAGAAGTTTCTTGGGTCATAGTTCAATGTACTTCTTAAACATATGGCGCAATAAAATCCTAGAAAGAACACCTGAAGGCTTGCCAGTGGCACCAAACCTTAATCCCTGCAGCTTAAAATCAAAATCTACTCAGTTATTCACTAATTGCACTGGGAACACATTCAGTGGCTATTCTTTAATTCATGCTGTTGGAGACAAAGTCCAAGAGGCTTAGCTGGTAGGATTCTCTCTCTTATTTACACAGGAAATGAGCAGTAAGCCATAAGTTATAGCTAATGCTTCTTAACATATTATTTCAATCAATTGTGGCCTTTCCCAAATACTAGTATTTTGAAAGATGACAGAACCCTCTGACTAGTCCATGCAAGTTTTGTAGAGCAGTCTGCACTCGTGGTACGCCCGCCCTCAGCCACCTCAGCTGTTCTTCCGGAACACACTGGCCTGAAAGTGCCAAGTGACGTGAGAGTGCGCATGCTCTGACGATGTCTCCACAGCATCTGGCAGAATCTCCTGACACCCTGCCTCATGCAGGAAGGAGACACACCGCCATCCTTCCATTCCCTGATACACCTCCATTTATCTCCTCCACTAACTGCTTGTCTTTAATCTCTTTAGCTTCATGTCTTCCATCTAACCTTAAATGTGGGTCACCTGCACTGTCTTCATCTTGATAATACCATTTACTCTAGCAGCTTCAAATCATTATAAATATCTATGACTAAATATAAAACTTACAAGCGGTGCTTCAGATCCCAAATCTCGACTGCCTGCCCCATCTCCACAAACATGATATAGAGGAAAGTCAAGTTCAACATGGACATGATCACTAGCTCTCGTGGCTCCCTCTGTATTCCATGTCCTGGGTCGTGGCATTCCCACTGACTCAGATGCTCAGATTAGAAAACCCGGAAGTCAGCTTTGAGGTCTTTTCTTCACTTCCCCTTCTCTGTCCCTGATCAATTACTGCCACTACCTTGGTCCAAATCCTCATCATTCTGGGCCCTATTTACTATTACAGCATCCTCGTTGAGCAGGCAGGAGGGAATTCTCTAACGTAGAAAGTTGATGAGATGACTCCTCTGCTTAAAGCCTTCCCAAGCTTCCCTAGGGCTCGGCCACAGCAAGAACCAGTGCACACTTCCTGTGGCGTGCAAGACCCTGTGTAATCCGAGGCCAAACTGCCTTTCTAGTCTTGTCTCCCATATATACCCTCGTCACATTCTCTCGTGACTGTGTATCTTTGCCCTTGAGTTTTGCTCTGCCTGGTGAATTTTTGGTGAATTCTGTCTTCAGTGTCTGAAACCTCTCTTCTGTGAATCTTTAACTCAGTCAGGTCAGGTGACCACTCCTTTCTTGGGACCTCCACACCGGAATTCACTGTATGGGTCCACAATCCCCTCTGTTAGATCCTTACAACCAGATGTATTCCAGAAATGAGAAAGTTCAGAATTTAGAAAAGTTATGCAGGGCATTTACTACAGATTATGTAACGACTCCCAAAGGCCATGTATAGCCTACTGTCAATTCAGGTCAGGTATTAGTGCTAAATGAGCCTCATACAAAAATCTTTCATTTTTCAGAGGTTTTTGAAATTTGGGAACTCTTGTACATCTTGCCAACTAGATAGATGTGACCTTCTCAAGGTCAAGTGATATCTTTTTATTTTTTAAAATCCAATGCCTGGTATAATGTTTGGCTTAGTAGTAGCAAGAACATCCTTGCTAAATAAATATCTTATTAAGCCTACACCAGCTTCATCTTGCTTTCAGTGTTTATAAACAAATGTTAATAAGCTAGTACTAAGTAAGTACTAGCTTAAGAGTAAGTACTGTAATAAGACATCAAATAATGCTTTACATTATGGACTGTCATGTGGACAGTCTATTTTAGAACATCACAGAAGGACTGAAAAGATGTAGTGTAGGCTAGTGTATCAGAGCCTGGGCTCTGGAATCAAACAGGCTGGGGTGTGTACTCCAGTCCTGTAAGCCACAGAATAAGAGGCAAGTCGCTTGACTTCTTGAAGCCTTAGTTTCCTAGATAAATGATATGACATGAGCATCTACATGACAGGACCACTGTAAAGGTAAACAAGAACACTTACATGAAGCACCTAGCATGTGTAAAGTGGTTAAAAAAACAGTTAACTCATATTATGACTCTAACATGATTGTGACAATACTTATAACATTTCAAATCAAAATAGCTACATGAAGGATCATGTATAGAAGGCTAAACATGTTGGTTTTACAAGCTTATTAAAGCAGAGACCTACTCTTTCTCAACATACAGTGTGGTTACTTTCTTGATGTCTCATCTTGGCACAGGTGGACATATTTAAAATACATTAGAGTTGACGAGGCCAGTAAAACAAAGGCTCCTGCTACAACTACATGGAAAATGATTCTGTTCCAGAAAAAAAGGGTGGCAGATATCATCAGAGTGTGAAGCTCCCTGTGGTGATTGCTAATAGTCCTTCAAACCTGGAAGCTAATTCTGAACAAAAATTGGTTCCTTTGGATATTAAACATTCATGATAAAGGGAATAAGGGAAAAGCTTAAAACTATCTCAGACTTGCTTTGTTATCCTGGAAATAGGATTGATATACTGCGTTTAGAGATTTCTTCCCTCATTAGAAAATAACCAGAAGTTTCTCTCAAGTCAGTCTTCTTTTTTCCTTAAATGTTATTTCCCTTAGTTGTTAATAAAAAGAATAATAAAAGGAAATCATTTGTCTTTCTATCTGCTACATGGCTCAAGGCACAATGTGTGCAGACAGACTTTAAAATTGGAATAAAAACCAGACACAACCCCAGGACAGAAAAGATTTGATGGATCAAAAATATGCCTGTTCAAAGTCTCTGAGAAAAATGGTGCATTAATTGGGAAGGAAACTTTCCATTCGAGTAGCCCAACCACTGTGTAGGTGGTTGGCAAATTCAGCCACTATCAAATACCAAAATGAGGCTTCCTTGGCAATGAATGCCAAACTCTCAGTGTTTACAACCAAACCAACTTATTTTTTAAACTATGTATTAGGTCTCAGCCCTTTTATATGCATCCTCACAATGCTTTGCGGTAAACCCTAAATGGAGATGTGCAAAGTGATGTTCAGAGAGGTTAATTAAATAACTGGCCTGTGTGAGACTACACAGCCTTGCATGTGGCTGGCTGGTCTCTGGAGTATCAGATGGATGACAAAGACCAAGCGTTCTCCACTCAAAGACAAAGCATATAGGGAAGGCATCCTACCCCATGTCTTTACTTGTCTAACTGCTAACTGATTCTGAGAGACTCACTTTCAATGTCATGGCCTCAGACACGACATCCTCTTCGCTATGGTCCCAAACCTGCTCGTTATGTTTCTTCCATAACACTTAACATGATATTCTGAACGATCTGACTTCCACAAGACTATGGCTCTCTGCGGAGAAGGCAGTGGCACCCTACTCCAGTACTCTTGCCTGGAAAATCCCATGGACAGAGGAGCCTGGTGGGCTGTAGTTCATGGGGTCGCAAAGAGTCAGACACGACTGAGCGACTTCAGTTTCACTTTTCACTTTTATGCATTGGAGAAGGCAATGGCAACCCGCTCCAGTGTTCTTGCCTGGAGAATCCCAGGGACGGGGGAGCCTGGTGGGCTACCGTCTGTGGGGTCGCACAGAGTCGGACATGACTGAAGTGACTTAGCAGCAGCAGCAGCATGGCTCTCTGAGAAGAGAGGCCTTGACTTTTTCCTCTTGTACACAGTACAGGGTTGGTGTATGGTAGTCAGTCAAAAAGTATCTATTGAACAGCTGTCCTAAATTCAGTTACATTTTGCGGAATTTCTTGCAGTGTTATCATGTAGCTAGTAGATATTACCTTCCTGTGAGCCAAATGCAAATTTCAGATGATAACTAAGACTCCCGTTCAAAAAAACAATGCAGTGTTTCCACTTTTAGGCTGCCCACCTGGCTCAGTAGTAAAGAATTTGCCCACAATGCAGGAGACCCAGGTTCAATCCCCTGGGTTGCAAAGATCCCCTGGAGAAGGAAATGGCAATCCACTCTACTATTCTTGCCTAGAGAATTCCAGGGACAAAGCAGCCTGGCGGGCTACAGTCCATGGGGTCATAAAGAGCTGGACATGACTGAGCAACTACACTTTGACTTTCATTTCCACTTTCACCAATTAAGGTTCATTATCTAATCTTGGTGATGGTTTAAACTACATGTTTTAAATATGTCTTATCATTTGACTTCCTCTTTAGCCCTACAAAGTAGAGACACTACTTACAGCCCCATTTCATAATCAAGAACCCACAGACTCAGAAAAGTGGCAATTTACCTAAAGGGGCATGTTTTAAACCCATTTCTGTCTAGATGATGATGGCGATTTAGTCACTAAGTCGTCTCCAACTCTTGCAACTCCATGGACTGTAGCCCGCCGGGCTCCTCCGTCCATGGAATTCTCCAGGTAAGAATACTGGAGTGGCTTGCCATTTCCTTCTCCGGGAGATCTTCCTGACCCGGGAATCAAACCCGGGTCTCTTGCATTGCAGGCAGATTGTTTATCGACTGAGCTATAAGGGAAGCCCATTTCTGTGTAGGGCCAAAACTAAATCTCTTGAGATAGAACAGAAAGCTTTTCATGTGAATTAGAGTTAATAGCAAGAACATATTGCAAACATTTTAAGTTGCTATTTAAGAAAGAAAAACTCGTTTTAAACTAAATGAAGGAAAGGAACTGATAAGAACTGAGGCCCTCTGAACTGGTGCCAGGGTACACGCAAGTGAAGGAAGACAGTTACGTAAATAAGAGTTCCCAGCTCATCATCAGATAAGTGGTGAAATTTTAAAAAAAAAAAAAAATCATGCCTGACAAAGAGTGGGAGGAAGAGGAAACCTATATAAGAATTGTGAAAGTGAGAGAGGATGAAAAAAGTGAAATGGAAAAAACGCAACTTTGTTGGGAATTTTATTTTAACTCTAATGGAAGAGTTGAGAAAAGTCTATAAATACATTCAATATCATGAGTGATCATAACCAAGCAATCTGGGCAATGTTATAAAACAAAGGCTTCAGAGAATGTGTGTATTAGAAAGAGATGTGAACTTGGGTCTGGGGATATCACTCTCAAGTGCTAATTCTCCCCCTCTTTCTTCTAGAGTAGGCGATCAGGTTCTGAAGGGTAGGGAAGGTTTAAAGGGTGAAAATGTATCCTTCAGTAAATGGGCCATATGCAGCACTGGATGGTGGGAATGGTTTCAGAATATTGAACATTATACTCTGAAGCTTTTGATTTCTAATTATAATTTGATATTAAAACAGCTCTGTTACATTTTAGCCAGTCCAAATTCCCACTGAGGCTGATAAATACTTTCCAACTACCATTCTAATGAAACATCACTACTATTATTTTAGAAAGCATATTAAGTTGAAATTTAATTTAAATAGAGAGTGAGTTGCTTTCCTTTAAAGAATTACACTGTTTCCTGTGTTAAGCAAATAATAATTAACAGAAGTACATACAGTTATAATTAGCAGGGAATTTAATTAAACAAATATGCCAACATAACCAGATGCATGACAAAGTAATTGTAATAAGCCTTGCCAATGTATTCCTTCCCACTTCATAGTCCTTACATAGTAATTATAAAGCTTTTTTTTTTTTAAATAAGCACAGAAAATCTAAATATGAGCCTCCTAGAAGCCATATTCAAGCAAAAGAATACAAAGAAAAGAAATCCTTCTGAAGGGGGAACACAGGACAATGCAAACAATTATTTCACTCAGAATTCCTGATAAAAGTTCCATTGATTTTAGTTCTTTAGCTCTGCCTGAACTTCACCAGAGTTCATCCTTACTTCAATCTTTTTGAGTAGTATCCGTCAGCTGCAGAGAGAGAATTACATCTATTTTTAAGAGCTTGATTTTACATAATCGCCTCAAGTGAGTCCTCTGTCCTTCAAAAACGAAGCGAGTCACCCAGAAATCATATGTCACTTTGAGGCCTAAAAGGGTCTCAAAAGAGAAAAGGGAAATAAATTACAAAAGAGAGAGGAATTATGACTCATGGTTTATAAAGCATACATGCTTACTTAAACACAGAAGAAAGAAAAATGATGGGTTAACCTGACATTTTCTTTATAGAAAAGATGATAATACAGGGGAAAAGGACTAATGCAGAAAACAGAAAATGCTACACAAAGACCTTAAAATACACTCTGTTTTTATCTTATACTTACAAAAACTTGACGCTTTTAGTGATTAAGAAACAAATGACCCACCCATGGTAAAAGAACACATCTAGAGAGACACACACAACTTCTAACGCCCTAGTCTACCCTTGTTAAAAGTATTCCATTAATCTTGGGTTTTCAAAATGAGAACAGGCCATTTAAAAATCCTAGCTACTTTGTATACAAAAAGATCCAACTATTTAGCTTTTAAAGTTCTACTTAGCACAGGTTAGAGGTAAACCAGTGATAAACTCAATCAAAAGGGAGGTGGGTCATCACTCTGTCGGAGATCTCTTCCATTTAAATACTAAGTCCTGAAATCAACAAGGGAAAAACAGCCATCCTAATTCAATAATGAAAGTGTAAACTCTCCCACAGCAACAGGATATCCTCATTTTATAGAGACAACAACAAAACCAAAAACCCAGAACAAACATACAAACCCCCCCAAAAAATCTTATGTTTGTAGTGTAACATAAAAATAGCAGCCTGTAGCCTAACAAGTCCCACCTACCTTGATATAAGAATTCACAGGTTATATAAAGTTTTCACACATTGCACCTTCTCTGATGGTCACAACAATTCCTGTTACCTACTGATTAGTATCTATGTTTAATAATGCAGCATTTGAGAATGGCCAAGTTACATATTCTGCCCAAGGTCACCTACCTAGCAAATGGCACACCTGGGAGCAAAACGAGATCGTTGAGTTTGAATTTCTTGTCTTTCCCACCACTTTTCAGATGTCACACAAAGAAGAAAGATCTGTAGATATGTATAATAGATCTCAACTCCAGATGAGCAAAAGCTTGATCAGTATCAAGCAACGCCCAACCGGGTGGGAAGAGCAGCGAACTTCTCTTTACCTTTCAAGCAGTCTGGGGTCTGCCTTAGCTCTGTCGTCCCTACTTGTGATGGACATTTACAGTTGATCCATCACTTTCACTCTTTTGTAAAAAGAGTTCTAAAGTCTCTTTCCAGTTCTAAGTTCTATGAAGTTATAAGGTCCAAGTTCCAGTTCTAAGTTCTATGAAGACATTGGCAACTGGCTAATACTACTGTCAGCCTCTTTTCCTTGTAACTCTGGCAATACTACATTTCATCAAGAAAGGCTCAGAGCCAATCTTTCAAAGTAGGCTCTAAAGCACCCTTAAACTATCACATACATTACAAAATACAAGGCTCTTTATGAGTTTCCCAAGTCTGTTTCAGATACTTTATAAGACGTAGCATTATCCAAGCTAATTAAATCATTTCATCTGTGGGGCTCCATGCAGCTGTTGGGATTTTTTCAAAAATGCTCCTTAGGGTATCTTCTACTTGCACTGTTTTGTTTAAAATTTCAGTGGTAAATATCAACAGAAAATGTTAATCTTCTTTTAAGACTTCTTAATTAGGGAGGGTTGAGGCTCCAGTAGATATACTGCTGCTGCTGCTGCTGCTGCTGCTGCCAAGTTGCTTCAGTCATGTCCGACTCTGTGCGACCCCATAGACGGCAGCCCACCAGGCTCCCCCATCCCTGGGGTTCTCCAGGCAAGAACACTGGAGTGGGTTGCCATTTTCTTCTCCAATGCATGAAAGTGAAAAGTGATGAAGTTGGCTCAGTCGTGTCCAATTCTTAGTGACCCCATGGACTGCAGCCCACCAGGCTACTCTGCCCATGGGATTTTCCAGGCAAGAGTGCTGGAGCGGGGTGCCATTGCCTTCCCGCAGATATACTATTAATACTAAATCTCAAGTTACCAGTTTGTTTGCTCTCTCCTTGACTGTGGATAGGCAGATACATGCATATTTTGCTGCAGATTTTGTAAATTTTGTCAATTTGCTGTTTTGTTTTTGTCATCAAATTGTAAAGCATGATAATCAAAGAATGATAACAGAAAATCCAAAAGATGAGATGGCACTACTTATTCTTTTATCATTTCCCCATATAGAATATTTCTCAGAATAAGGAGACCATTTCCTAGGCCTCGGAAATATTTTTGTAACCCAGAACTTTCTGTCATCCAGAAAAAAAAGACTTCCTTTAAATCAGCTTGATAAAACATTAGACCCATTGTTTGAGCTTTTAAGAAACATAGTTATATGTCAAGTGGAGATGAGAAAGACAGTGAAAGTGTTGGTCGCTAAGTCATGTCGGACTCTTCGCAACCCCATGCTCTTCTGTCCATGGGATTTCCCAGGCAAGAATACTGGAGTGGGTAGCCATTTCCTTCTCCAGGGGATCTTCCTGACTCAGCAATACAACCCGGGTCTCCTGCATTGCAGGCAGATTCTTTACTGTCTGAACAACCAGGGTAGAGATGAGAAAGGAATAAAAACCAGGAGACCTAGGTCCTGCCTTTGCTACCAATGCTTTTCCTAAATGAGGCCTAGAATAGTGCAAGAAGGACAGAAGGGCAGAAGGGAAGTCCCTGAAATCGGAAAGAAAAACTGCAGATGTGGAATGAGGTCAGGAAGAGAGGCACCAGCATCAGAGACTTGCCCTGGGAGATGCTGGAGTCTAAGATCAAAGGGGACAGGTTGTCAGGGACTGTATAGCACTCTCTGCTCTCTTCCCTTGCACGCTCTAAGAACTGATATCCTATTCAAGGAAAATATTAAGATGGTATATTTCCTTCCATATCCCATGACTAAAATAATATTTTGAAAGCATTTCTATGTTAAATAGGAGTAGTTATACATACTCAAATACAGTCACTGTACAAAGGTACTACACCAAAATGCTACTCTCTTCACTAAAAAGGAACAGGGCCCTCTAAATACCTCCACTGTACAAATTTGCTTTCACTTAATACCATGTGCTCTCCAAAGAGCCTCACTCCATGGAACTGAGCATCACAATCAGGTGTGTAAAAACAGATATTCCTCCCAGTGATCTTTCCTGTAAGGGATTTGACTTGTCCTGACATATTCATCTTTAGTCAGACTCCTGCTGACTTGGAGAGGCAGTGATTCATTCTAACCTGTACCCTGCTTCTTCTTCTTCTGGATCATAATCCTCATGAAAAGAAAGAGGCTGCTTCTAGACCAAGTTGGAAAACAGAAGAAGCCTACTACTACCTACCTTCCCACTTTACCTTCCTTCTACTGTAAGTAAGTAAGTAAGTGAGTAAGTAAGTAAGTGAAGTCGCTCAGTCTTGTCCAGCTCTTTGCGACCCCATGGACTGTAGCCCACCAGGCTTCTCCGTCCATGGGATGCTCCAGGCAAGAATCCTGGAATGGGTTGCCATTTCCTTCTCCATCCTTCTACTGTGCTCCTTCCTAAACCCTGACCCCTATGCCCTGCCTCCACTCCTCTGAATGTTCAGGGGCTGAGTCCCCTCCTTTTCACTCCTCTGTCTCATCATCCATCAGAACTCCAACTCCCCAAGGCTCTTCCCTTGCTTGTGGTCATGGTGAAAAGGGGACAAGGACTCAGTGATCTAGACTGTAAGTATCTGATGAGAACTTTATGTGTAGGGTTACACAGTGCAGGCAAAGACAGAGATGAGTGGCGCTGAAGTCACGTTACCAACGGCTTTGACACTGACTAGTTGCGTGTGTGACCATGAAGAAAAACGTTATGTAATTCCATTAAGCTTATCTTTTTTCATTTGCAAAGTGAGAAAGCTCATAGAAGTGTTATATTTAAATGAGATAATACATGTAAAACCACTGTAGATCTGTCCTTGGGACACAGTAAATATCCAGGGAAGCTTAGATACTAGGCTATCACATCATTAATGCTATCATCATCATCATCTCTTCATCATTTATTGGTCTGTCCCCGAGAGCCATTAGAGACTGCTTAGAGAAACAATATATTAATCTAGTATTCTACGAAAAAAAATCCTATTGTCATATAAATTTGTGAAGTGTTGATATAACAAAAGTAAATGGAATTTTTTTCTTACTATGGGATGTTTTAGAATCTTTTTTGTCCTAAGAAGTAATGAACTGCCTAGAATGGGATTAATAATAGTATTTTCCAATCTCATTTGCTGATGGAATTCTTTACATGCTCAGCACCTCTTTCAGCATCTTGCAAAACAAGATAATTCTTTAGAATACAACTTAGGGTGAAGTGCTCTAACCTAGAAGGTTTTAATGGCATCACTGCAGGCATGTTACAAGCTGGCAGGAGGGATTTATGGTATGAAGAACAATCCTTCAATGCCACAAAGTGTTATCATATTTAAAACCACCCACTCTATCAATATGCTATTGGCCCATTTGCTTATTTTTCCTCACCCTCCAGAAACACCTCAAAACTTTAACATTTATTCCTTAATTATCTGAAACTGCCAAGTGTACTTTAAGTCTTGGTTTTCCTCAATGAACAACATGATCTTTCTACTTCATAATCTGAAGACTGAAAAGGAACCATGTATTACATAAAAAATACTACATGCATTAGGTCATCAAACCACAAAAATTAATAAAGAATCCTTTGGGTATCTGGGAAGAAAAATTAATCCTACTTTACACATACACACCACACTTTTCAGTGTATAACTATATAACATTGAATTTTATATCACGTGCTGTGTTTCTTTACAAAATGCGTATGTTGGTTTGGTCAAAAAGTTTCTTTGGGTTTTTCTGTAATATCTTATGGAAAAAGCCAAGCAAATGATCTGGCCAACCCCAGACATACAGAAAATAAGGGTGGAAGGAAAGCACGTGTGTTCATCCCCAATGCTCTCACTGTCTATATAACCTGTTCACTACAGAAGCTCTCAGCCCAAGTGTACCTGGTGGTCTGCCTCTCTACACAGTGGACCATGCCCCTCAGGTACAGATCCTGGCCTTTCATCTTTACACCCGCTAGAGCCTAGCGTGGCATATTCAATAAATATTCGTTCTACTCAATGGGTGAACTATGCACCGATACACTCATATTACGCTAACTTCATGATGTTCTGCTTCGGGTAAAATTATAAGCAATACTATTCAAGATGTTTCCTAAACAGCCCACTAATTCAGAATTTGTCTGACTGAACAGAAAATAAAAGCAACCAAAAAAGCAATCCTTCGTCAACCTCTTTGGGTAAGACAGCAGGCTCTGGAGCCAGAGAGCCTGAGTTCTCATCCCTGCTTTACCACTTACCTTTATAAGTTATTTAAAATATGTAAGTCTCATACTCCTCAAGATGGGAATAAAAACAGTACTATAGTGATTAGGGTTCTCCAGGCAGACAGAAACAATAGGATGTGATGTGGATGGTGCTTAGGAACGTGAAAGTGAAGTCACTCAGTCATGTCTGACTCTTTGTGACCCCACGAAACCTGCCAGGCTCCTCCATCCACGGGATATTCCAGGCAAGGGTACTGGACTGGGGTGCCATTTTATTCTCCAGGGCATCTGCCTGACCCAGGGATTGAACCCGGGTCTACTCACATCGTAGGCAGACACTTTACCGTCTGAGCCACCAGGGAAGAGGCATTCAAAAACAAACTGCTGTAAGTTCGCTGAACAAATAATTATTTGTCTAAAATCCAGACCCACAAATACCTGGTCTTTGCCCAGATCTGCAGTACTTCAAGAATGTTCATATAAAGGCCTTTTCCACACACTATGCAAGACATATCATTATAAGTTTATTGTTCTTTTTAAACTACAATTTAATACATACTGGAAGAACATCGGAAAAAAAGCTGCCCTTAGAAGAATCCATCAAGTAGTTTTGACTCCAAAATCTCTTGGGCAAAGAGCTGTCTGATGACAGTCTTCTTTCTCATCTCAAACTACACATTTCCAAAACTAAAGCATCCTTATGACACGCCTTTAAACATCTGAATCACAAAGCGAACAGGGTCCACATCTTTTAAAAAATGAGACGCTTCATATTCTCTTTCTAAAACAGCTTTCTTCTTTTATCGACTTTAGCACAGCAAAAAAATCCTGAGCAATTTAACTAGAGCCACAAAATGCAACTTATGTTCAATGGCTTATAGTCAACACTATATCACTTCTCCACTATAATCTCAGTTGAAAGTGAGAATCCACTCACTTCACACAGCAGGAGACGATGTTAGAAGAAAGAGTGGCCTCATCTGTATTAAAGTCAAATGTCAGTGTAACCTATAGAAAACAAAATTGCAAATAACCAACTTCACAGATAGAGCTTCTACTAGTGTACAAAGGAGCTAGGGGATATATTTAGTCCATCAGTACACATTTTCTAAAAACAGCCAGACAACTGTGGTCTTGCCCACTGTTCCTTCTCATTCTAGAAGCCTGAACTCAGTACTTCCATGTATAGCTCCAAGAGTCACCATTTTTACTACAGTAACAACGAGTCTCCTAAATTATATAATTAGATCACATCCAAATATTTTAAACTCATTTTGGTCAATGTTTTTATGTAACTTTTCAAAGTGTTTTATACATGTCTTCCAGATGTCTTCTCATTTTCTTTCTGGGTTACACAACATTAGAGAAAAATAAACCACATCATTTCTGCTACTTCTTGGATGCGAAATACTTTCTGAATTCTATGTCATTTCCACAGTTTCTTTTCTTTGCTTAGAGCAAAAAATTCTTGGTCCCTTGATCATAAAACATTTTATGTGTTTGTGCACAGTGGTATTTTTAAATGGAGAGAATCCAAAGCTTTTGCCATATTCTTAATGGAGTGTAGGACACAAGAGAATGAAGAACCATCAATGTAAGAGAGGTTTATTACAATTAAAAGAGTCATAAAGTGGTTATCATGTAAAAGGACGTAGAGATAATCTCAGAGACAAGCCTGATCAATGCCTTCATTCTACAGGTGGGATCGATCCAACAGGGCAGGAGTTGTTCCAATGTATCAGCGCTTGATGCAAATGTCTTTGAATTCACTCTGTGCCCAGGCTGTAAAGATCTGATAGTATCTAAGTACGACCAAATTAGACAGCATGTTAAAAAGCAGAGACATTATTTTGCCAACAAAGGTCCATCTAGTCAACGCTATGGCTTTTCCAGTATATATGTTATATGGATGTGAGATATGTTAACATATGTTTTATGTTAAACAGGTTATATGGATGTGAGAGTTGGACTACAAAGAAAGCTGAGCACTGAAGAATTGATGCTTTTGAACTGTGGTGTTGGAGAAGACTCTTGAGAGTCCCTTGGACTGCAAGGAGATCAAACCAGTCCATCCTAAAGGAAATCAGTCCTGAATATTCACTGGAAGGATTGATGCTGAAGCTGACACTCCAGTACTTTGGCCACCTGATGCGAAGAACTGGCTCACTGGAAAAGATCCTGATGCTGGGAAAGATTGAAGGCAGGAGAAGGGGACAACAGAGGATGAGGTGGTTGGATGGCATTACTGACTCAACAAACATGAGTTTGAGTAAACCCTGGGAGTTGGTGATGGACAGGGAGGTCTGGCGTGCTGTAGTCCATGGGGTGGCAAAGAGTCGGACATGACTGAGAGACTGAACTGAACTGAAAGTATGCCTCTCTTTGAGCCTTTACAAGTTGGAAGATATGTTTTCCTTCATTTTCCCATGGAAACCTCTTCATCCTCTTGAGACTTTTCTTATCCATCTTTGAACATTCTGCAACATCCTATAACTCACTGTGCATTTCTTGTAAGATAGGAAATATCTTAAGGTCTTTTCAAGTTATTCCTTGCATGTTCATTTAGCATAATAGGTGGGATAATGGAAGTTCAGAACAGTTATATCAATTTCAAAGGTGTTTCAAAGGAGGCTGCCTAAGCATTGAAACATCCTTAACCTCCTCTGTAAACTTTAACACAGGTACTTAGAGAAAATAAGCAGGAAGTGTCATCAAGATGGTGATTAGAGGTGACTTATTTCCTCTAATGGGATCATACTGTTTTTATGATGAAAATGATAATTATGAAAATTACACAAAAATATGGAAAACAGGATATATAAGAAAAAAGCAGAATACAAATTAGTGCCTGTAGTCTTGTATAAATATATATGTGCATAAGGAAAATAACTGGAGGGTACAGAATTTAAAAAAGGTTGTTCCGTTGGAAGGGAGTGATAATTTTTTTCTTCATCCACATCAGTCATCAGTATTATACTGTTTTTCCAATGATTTCATTGGGAAGGGAGCCACCTTGGAGACTCAGGTAAAACAAGCTAGGTCTTGAAGGAAGACAAGGTATCAGAGAAGAAGGGAGGGTGAGGTATTAGAGAAGAAGGGAAGACAAGGTATCAGGAGCTAACATTCCACCTTGAGTCAAGACACAAAGGAATTAAAACCGGGAATCACTAGGGAACGAGTATAAGAAGTTCAGAGTGTGTGAACACCTAGTTATCAGGACAACAGAGAGACATGGACTGTGCCTATTTGCCCAAGGACCTACATGACGGTAGGTCTCCACAAATACAATTTCATGCTGCTCTTATTATACTATAGCTCCTCTGAAAGACTGTAGTAAGTTGGCCAAAAAGTCTGTTTGGGGTTTTCCATAAGACAGTATGGAAAACCCTGAAGGAACTTTTTAGCCAATCCAATAAATCAGATTAGGCCAATCCAAAATCACTGCAGATGGTGACTATAGCCATGACATTAAAAGACGCTTGCTCCTTGGAAGAAGAGCTATGACAAACCTAGACAGCTTATTAAAAAGTAGAGACATTCCTTTGCTGACAAAGGTCCATCTAGTCAAAGATAGGGTTTCTCCAGTAGTCATATATGGACGTGAGAGTTGGACCATAAAGAAAGCTGAGGAGAGAAGAATTGATGCTTTTGAACTATGGTGTTGGAGAAGACTCTTGAGAGTCCCTTGGACTGCGATGAGATCCAACCAGTCCATCCTAAAGGAAATCAATCCTGAATATTCATTGCAAGGACTGATGCTGAAGCTCCAATACTTCAGCCACCTAATGCAAACAGCTGACTCATTAGAAAAGACCCTGATGTTGGGAAAGATTGAAGGCAAGAGGAGAAGGGGACCCCAGAGGATGAGATAACTGGATGGCATCACCAACTAGATGGCTATGAGTTTGAGCAAGCTCTGGGAATTGGTGGAACACAAGGGAAGCCTGGCATGCTGCAGTCCATGGGATGGCAAAAGTCAGACATTACTGAGCGACTGAACAACAACAAAATAAATGAGAGGCTGATTTCTTCCTATGGCCTTCCAATCTTGTGTGAAGAACTTAAAAAAAATTATTCATTTTAATTGGAGGCCAATTATTTTACAATATTGTAGTGGTTTTTGCCATACATTATTGACATGAATCAGCCATGGGTACACGTGTCCCCCATCCTGAACCCCCCTCCCACCTCGCTCTCCATCCCATCCCTCAAGGTTGTCCCAGTGCCTAGGCTTTGAGTGCCCTGTTTCATGCATTGAACTTGGACTGGTCATCTGTTTCACATATGGTAATATATATGTTTCAATACTATTCTCTCAAAGCATCCCACCCTTGCCTTCTCCCACAGAGTTCAAAAGTCTGTTCTTTATATCTGTGTCTCTTTTGCTGTCTTGCATATATGGTCATCGTTACCATCTTTCTAAATTCCATACATATGCGTTATTATACTGTATTGGTGTCTTTCTTATTTCACTTTGTATAATAGGCTCCAGTTTCATCCACCTCATTAGAACTGATTCAAATGCATTCTTTTCAATAGCTGAGTAATATTCTATTGTGTATACATACCACAGCTTTCTTATCCGTTCATCTGCTGATGGACATCTAGGTTGCTTCCATGTCCTGGCTATTATAAACAGTGCTGCGATGAACATTGAGGTACACTTGTCTCGTCTGTATGCCTAGCAGTGGGATTGTTGGTTCACATGGCAGTTCTATGTCCAGTTTTTTAAGGAATCTCCACACTGTTCTCCATAGTGGTTGTACTAGTTTGCATTCTCACCAACAGTGTAAGGGAGTTCCCTTTTCTCCACCCCTTCTCCAGCATTTACTGTTTGTAGACTTTTGGATAGCAGCCATTCTGACTGGTGTGAAATGGTACCTCACTGTGGTTTTGATTTGCATTTCTCTAATAATGAGTAATGTCAAGCATCTTTTCAAGTGTTTGTTAGCCATCCGTATGTCTTCTTTGGAGAAGTGTCTGTTTAGTTCTTTGGCCTATTTTTTGATTGGGCCGTTTATTTTTCTGGTATTGAGTTGCATGAGCTTTTTGTATATTTGTGAGATTAATTCTTTGTCAGGTGCTTTGTTCGCTATTATTTTCTCCCATTCTGAAGGCAGTCTTCTCACCTTGTTTGTAGTTTCTTTTGTTGTGCAAAAGCTTTTAAGTTGTGTGAAGAACTTTATACAGCATCAAGCAGGTCTTTTAGAAGGTAAACTGTTGAATTGAGGACTTGTTAGCACCTATTTTCTAGTAGTTTTTACTTAGATTTTCAGCATCTGTATTACATTTCCTTTTATCTTTTCCATTGCATTTTAAATAAACCACGTTGACAGAGGAAGGCACATGAGAGAAATGGAAGCTCAGCCTTTTTTGCCAAGGTATTCTCTTTCAAGAGGAAAAAAGGTCTTTATCAGTAAATATTTACTCATCATCAACAACTGCAGTACTGTGTTTCCAGACCTATAGAAAAATGTGCACCATTCTTCCTTGGTATGGAGGAGGAACTGGCAAACCACTCCAGTATCCTTGCCTGGGGAATTCCACGGACAGAGGAGCCTGATGGGCTATAGTCCATGGGGTTGCAAAGAGTCAGACACGACTGAGTGACTAACACACACACACACTTCCTTGGTAAGGGCAAGAACATGTATGTTGGGAAAAAGCATCAATTCTGTTTCTTTCAGCAACTTTGGATCTGAATCTTATAAATAATACTTTGTAGCTCCTAGATTTAAAGTAAAATCACGTATTTTTAAATGTCACATGCAACAGAGTACCTCGTATAATCAATTGGTACTATACATTTACAATGCCTCAACATTTATCACAGCAAAGAGTTACAATAGTTTCAGTAGCAGTATCTTCGGTTGCCTGCCCTCTTCCTCCGACCATTCCTTAAGCGCGATGTTCCCTCAGGTATCACCCACTTACCTTCTTACTTAACAAGCTCCCTAGCCCATTTCGACCACTGCCATGGCTTTGACTATTAACATCACGCAAACAGCACTAGTTCTCTTACATGTGACCTCCTGCCTCTTCCCTTTTGAACTCCTGAGAGATGTTCCTAACTAACGCACGCCTTCTGGATATTTCATCAGGACCAAATGCCACAAGCTCAAACCTAAACTTAACAACTTTCCCCAGAAACCTGCTCCTGTTCACAAAGTCTATTTCAGAGGAGGGTACCACTCTATTCCCAGCTGCACAAGGGAGAACTGGCATCCTGGCCTCCTCCCTTTGACCTCCAACAGCCTGTCCAAATTCTGTCAATTCTGCCACCAAGACCTCCTCATTCTAGCTTTTACTGAAACAATTTTATTGTAAGACCCCATCATTTCTCAAGCAACCTGCTATAATATGCTGTTCTCATCCTTTCAGTCTTGCCTGCTTCAAAATATCCTTGATGCTACCGACACATGACTGTGGGCCTTAAAGATGGGAGGGTTACCGGAGTTAGAACTGGTGGAGAGCGTGAGTATTAGCTGGTATTGGGTTGGCCACAAAGTTTATTCCTATGGAAAAAAGCTGAATGAACTTTTTGGCCAACTCAATACATTATAATAACTCACCTCTTCCTCAATTTTCTCCACCTTATCCTTTAAGTTTAAATGTGATGAAAGCATTCCTCTGACAGAGACACTTAGGTTCCAGGCTGAGCCCACCTCTCTAGCTGCACGGCCACTGCACCTCCACATACTCCCAGCTCTCCAGGTCACGTGAGCAACTTGTAGCTGAACCAACGTGTAAGCACATCTTGCCAAATTTATGGGATTCACATGTTGAATTCTCAAGCTAGAATGTGCTTCTTTTCTTGTTCACATGGAGAAATTTTTGTCATCCTTTAACATAAGTAGTTGAGAAGCTCTGAATGTTTGTGTCCTCCCAACCTTAGTGTTGGAGAAGGAAATGGCAACCCACTCCAGTATTCTAGCCTGGAAAATCCCATGGACAGGGAACTCTGGCAGGCTACAGTCCATGGGGTTGCAAAGAGTCAGATACGACTTAATAACTAAACAACAAAAAACATTCGTGTGTTGGAATATCAACCCCCAAAGGTGATATATGTATGAGCATCTGGGGCCTTTGGGAGGTGATTAGGTCCTGAGAGCAGAGCCCTCATGAACAGGATTATGCTGTTATAGAAGAGGTCCTACAGAGCTCCCTAGTCCTTCCATCATGCAAGGACAGAATGAGAAGTCTGCAACCTGGAAGAAAGTGAAAGTCACTCAGTCGTGTCTGACTCTTTGCAACCCTGTGAACTGTAGTCCATGGAATTCTCCAGGCCAGAATACTGGAGAGGGCAGCTTTTCCCTTTTCTAGGGTATCTCCCCAATCCAGGGATCAAACCCAGGTCTCCGATATAGGAGGCAGATTCTTTATCAGCTGAGCCACAAGGGAAGACCAAGAATACGGGGGTGGGTAGCCTATACCTTCTCCAGCAGATCTTCCCGAGCCAAGAATCAAAGCAGGGTCTCTTGCATTGCAGGTGGACTCTTTATCAACTGAGCGATCAGGGAAGTCAAATATGGAAGAAAGCCCTCAGCCAAATATGCTGTTACCTTGATTTCAGACTTCCAGCCTCCAGAACAACGAGAAATAAATTTCTGTTGTTTGTAAGTTGTCCAATATGGTATTTTGTTACAGCAGCATGAATGGACTAAGACAGCGGTGTAATGGTCATAGAGCCTTTCTGGACCATGTTAGGCAGCGGTCATTTAATTCTTCGGGTGCATCTCTGGAGCTCAAATGACATCTTGCTGTACCTATTAGATATTTACATTTCTCATTTCTAGAGTTTCTCTGGAGTTTATTTAGATGTAATCTAAGCTCATCCAAAAGGGAAGGGGTGTATGGCTAACTCATGTTGCTGTACACTAGACACTGTAAAGCAACTATACCCCAATAAAGATCAATTAAAAATTTTTTAAAAATCTTGTCAAGTATCTGTGCTGTGCTTAGGTGCTCAGTCGTGTCCAACTCTTTGCAACCCCATGGACTGTAGCTCACCAGGTTCCTCTGTCCATGGGGATTCTCTAGGTAATAATGCTGAAGTAGGTTGCTATGCCCTCCTCCAGGGGATCTTCCCAACCCAGGGATCAAACCCAGGTCTCTTGCATTGCAGGCAGATTCTTTACCATCTGAGCCACCAGGGAAGCCCTGGCAAGTATCTACCCAGCATCATATTCTTGGGTGTGCTAGTGATAGAACAGTGAATCACTTCTAGTACTTGCCATAAGGTAAGAGATTTAAAAAATAAACAGGTACAATGAAGACTACAAAGTTGGTCTTAGGAGAGAACAGTTATCTCAGCTTCTTGGTGTTCATGTTCTTATTAGATTCAAGTTTCCTATATTTATAAATTTAAGCTGAAAAGATTCAGAACACACAAATCAGATTCTAAAGAGATAAGTTCTTTGATTTTTTGAAAGAGATGGTCAAAATGGTGGAGAAAAACGTCAAGAGTATTCTGCAGGTTGGGGACAAGAGGAATGATGTCAGAGAAGCAGGAGCAAGCAAATTTCAGGGAAAGGAAGCAGGTTTCATCTACACAGGGCAGCATTAGAAAACAAGGGGCCAGATGCACGCAATTATGTGCAATAATGTCTGACAGAGCAAGCTGAGGGTTCAAAGATTGAGACAAATTGGAAAACTAAGAGCCTGGTGAAAGATGAGCACAATCTGCTAAGGTCAGCAAAGTGGCGCCTATTTTAGCTCACCTTCCATGGAAACATTCATTAAGTCAACATTTATTTGCTGAGCAAAGCTGCTCACGACTTCTCTCTCTCTCCCCGCCAAAAAAATTAAAAATATTTTGATGACTTCTGCTGTAGACTGAATATTTGTGTCCTCCTAAAAATTCACATGTAAAACCTAATCCCCAATGTGATGCTGTTTGTAGGTGGGGCTGCTGGGAGGTGATGAGGTCGTAAGTGTAGAACCCTCATGAGTAGGATTAGTGCCCTTATGAAAGAGATCCCCCTAAGCTCCTTTGTTCTTTCTGTCATGTGAGGTCACAACGCAAAGATGGCCCTCTGTGGTCCAGCAGAACAGCCCTCACCAGATACTGAATCTGCCAGTGCCTTGGTCGGGACTTCCCAGCCTCCAGAACTGTGAGAAGTAAGCTTCTGCTGTTTAAAGCATCCAGCCTAGGCATTTTCTTGAAGCAGCCGGAATGGACCAAGACAGCTTCTCACTGTTTCTACCCTGTCGTGCTCCTGCGGCATTCTGTACTCTTTTTTTTTTTTTTTTGCTTTTAAACATTGGTCATGCTTGTAGCGGCTTCCCTGGTGGCTCAGTTGGTGAGGAGTCCGCCTGCAATGTGGGAGACCTGGGTTTGATCCCTGCGTCAGGAAGATCCCCCAGAGAAGAAAATGGCAACCCACTCTAGTATTCTTGCCTGGAGAATTCCATGGACAGAAGCACCTGGTGGGTTACAATTCATGGGGTCACAAAGAGTTGGTCTAAATGACTAACTTTTCTCTTTCTTTCATGCTTTTAACTACTTGTTTAATATCCAGTTTCACCACTAGATTGTAAGCATCCTAAATGCACAGAACATGTCCATTTTGACATCCCTTCAGCTGGCATGGTGCTCACCACAGTAAGTGCTCAATACCTACTGTGAACAAATTCATGGAAGAATGCAGACCAAAGAAGGAACAATTGAAATAACAAGCAAAAACCCAGAAAGACAGATGCCATTGGCCCCATCTCATTATGAGAGAATATCATCACTCTAAAAGTCAGCGGCTGTAACTAAACTCAGAGACTGTGCACAAGAAAGCCAAGTGTAAAGCCAGAATGATTCAAAATCTATCACCAGATTCTTCTTCCTGATCACACAGTTTCCCTTAAGCAGCAGTGCAATAGAGAAAGCAACTGAATTAGCTAAATTCAGAAGCAATCTAGAGAGATTATAAATGAGTCCACTGGAAAAGGAGGATTAAGCAGAAGAAAAGATTTTAGATGCTGGTTATCAGAAAACTTAGAAAATTCAGGAGATATGCTAAAGTAGCCATTCCAAGTGAAAGGAATAGTATGTAAGAGGGCTGTGTGAACTCTCTTGAAACTAGTTAAAAGAGAAAATTAGATACAATTATTTCACTGTTGTGTTTTAAGATAACACGTAAAGACCACCAGTATGCCAAAAAGAACAGCATATGAAACTGTGGTTTTGATGAAAATGCAGAACAAAGAACACTCAAGTCAAGATGCTGTTACATGCAGAGTTATTCGCTCACTGACATCATCCACTCAACTTCTGCTTTCCTGCTTTAATTCAGTCCCTGAAAACCAATTATACTTGAATGCAGTGGAAACCAAGCAGTTTCTTAGATGATCTAACACCCTTTCACATGCTGACAAATCAAATTTGGGAGGAGGCAGAGCAGCAAGGAAATTTCAAACTATTTTGGGCTGTGTGTCTTCTCAGGTCTTTCCCTTGCTGGCCCTTCTCATGCCAGCTATTTGACTAATTGGAACTCTATAGATTTCAAGCAGAAGTCTTGAGCTATAATTTGGTGCATCTGCTTAGAGATGTGACTAGACTCTCAAAATGATTCAATTGTAACATTTGGGAATGGTGAACACTAGTGCAATTACAAATAACTACCAGAGAAATGCTAATACATGTCACTTTGTTGGGAAAGAAGAAAGACAGGATCCAACTTCATGCAAGCAATTAAAGGTGCCTTTGTGACTGTGAAATACACTGGCTCTCCAAATACTTTTATGGTCTTCAATGACACGAGTGATTCAAAGGATTCGGTAAACTAGTTGAGGGGAAAACGGACTTTCTGTAAGAGTCTCCTCCTGCAGGTTAATATACATGTGTGGGTATGAAACACAAATGATTTCTCTCTAAGTGGTCTGCCTCTTGCATTTTAGGAAGCTTCATATTTCCCAATAATTGATTTTCTGAGGTCTTCCCACTGACAAAGATAAAAACAAGTTTTTAATCCCCTTGCACAGCCATTACTCATCTCTCAGGTATTACAGCATTTTAGAACTGGACTCCCCACAAAATGAAGCACCAGAAGCATTTCTGCTTTACATATGAGATTAATTCCAGAAGAAAGCTGTGATCTACCAATGGTGCTCTGGGTCTCCCATCCCAGGAAGTGCATAATAAAATCAAAATAGCCAGATTCTGCCTGAGAAACTGGAGTTCAGTGCACACACTGGATAAAAGTGCTCTAGGCCAGTGATTCTTAAACATGTTGGGGTCTAATTATGCTTGAAATATAAACATATTTCCATCAGCCATTCATAACAATGTCTCAATATTAAGGGCACACAGAATCCAGAATCTTGAGGGTAAGGAGACAATGGAGGCAGATATGGTCCAGAAACAGAAGCCCAGGTAATTTGAATCCCCAAGTAACTCAAATATACAATCTACTCTCTTGATGACTAGAAAAATCAGAACATTAGGCCTTGTAACTTTGCTTCACTTCAGCGAAATTTCCCGCAAATCTCATTTCAGTCTCAGAGGCTTGTCTGTTTAGTATTCAAGGCACTAAAACCTATTAGCAAAGAGAAAGCCAACCAGCCTATACTAAGGCCAACAGCGGGAAGAAGGGAGTATGTTAACCAGGTGGCCAGAAATCATCTTTTACTGAATCTCATGGTACTATAAGGGCTTCCCTGATAGCTAAGCTGATAAAGAGTCCACCTGCAACACAAGAGATCCCAGTTCGATTCCCAGGTCAGGAAGTTTCCCCAGAGAAGGGACAGGATACCCACTCCAGGATTCTTGGGCTTTCCTGGTGGCTCGGGTGGTAAAGAATTTGCCCATAATGCAGGAGACCTGGGTTTGATCCCTGGGTTGGGAAGATACCATAAAAGGAGAATCAGTTTAGTGTGGAAAAAGAATTGGCATGATATTAAAATACTAGTTCACGATGGACCCTGCTCAGTGCTTGAACTTGGGAATTTTAGACACAACATTATCCCTGTGAAGTCTGACCAACTTAGAATTAACTATTACTGCACTGCACTGAAAACAAGCCACATGTTTTGAGTTCTTCAGCCTGATTTTACATGGTTTTTAATAAAGGCCATCACCTATCAGGACCCAGAGACATGAGTAAAACTGTCAAGTAGGCTCTCTGGGGAAATCTCTCCCCTTTTCATTACCCCTTTGGACTCTACTGAAGTCTATCAGCTAGAGCAGGGATTCCGGGAAACAACAAAAAACTTCTTTCTTGTAGTCTGGGATTTTTGGTGCTTGGCAAAGGGTGCCTACATGACCCGGTGCCCACTCCCTGACCTTGGGTACAGAATTTCTCATACATATTGTTGCATTTCTGTTCCTAGAAGAAGAAGAAGGTGCCCTTAATGATCTTCTCATGGGGAGTAGGGCGGTGTGGAAGCCAGTACATGAATTTCTGCAGACCTATATGGGCCTCTGAAACTCCAATACTTTGGCCACCTGATGCAAAGAACTGACACATTGGAAAAGACCCTGATGCTGGAAAAGATTGAAGGCAGGAGGAGAAGGGCATGACAGGATGAGATGGTTGGATGGCATCAATGACTCGATGGACATGAGTTTGAACAACCTCTGGGAGTTGGTGATGGACAGGGAGGCCTTGTGTGCTGCAGTCCATGGGGTTGCAAATAGTCAGACATGACTGAGTGACTAAACTGAACTGAACTGAACTATATGGGCCTCTTCCCCTTATCAGCCCATGATGTGTATCCTGACTACATCACTGTCTTAAATCTTAGCCACAGTACAACTCTATGTTGAGTTCATGAGTCCTTCTGAATCTCCAAAAATAAGAGTGATCGTCTGAACTCCCAATGAACTATGAAACGACTTCCCAATCTGGGACTTCATGTGATTTCCTCTTGTAACAAGGATTCATTCAATGATGGTTTCACCTTCCCTCTCTTGAAGTTTGTTCCAGGTTATTCATAAAACCATACTAATGCAAAAAATCATAGGTTTCTAAGACCTGAGGTTTTCCTTCTAAAGTATGTTCAAGTACTCTTTTCAAGAAAACATCCTCAGGATCATTATCTAATTCAAAGTATGAATTCTGGTGGTAGAAATCTAAGGCCAGGTAGAAAGATGTCAGTTCAACAACTGATCAGTATAAGAAATCTTTGGAGGAGGAACTGCCTGGCGGTTCTGTGGTTAGGACTCTGCACTTTCACTGCTGAGGGTGCAGGTTCAATCCCTGGTTGGGGTACCTAGATTCCGCCAGCCACACAGCATGGCCAAAAAAAAAAAAAAAAAGTATCTGGGGGAAATACCAGCTTTGCAGTATTTCAGCTCACATTACACCAGCAGTTTCTAGATATGTAAATAGGGTTGGAGAACAAAAGGGAAGGTTTAAGGGACGGATCCATAAGAAGAGAAAATCTAGTGGTCTCCTAACCTCTTCGTTTAGATCCTTCTTTTTCAGTGTGAGAACAGGGAGCAAAAAGTTAACTAGATATTCTAAGTCTGAAAGACTAAATTTTCAGTCAGGATGTAGATGCTTCAATTATGTGGTGATGGCTGATAGGCATGAAAATAAATTAATATTCTTCCTCATTGTTGGTTTTTCTTGCTGAATCATACAGATTTTAGAAACTGCCTCAGAATAGGAACAGTATATTGAGCTTTGGGGGGTAGGGGAGGGGAATAATGAAGAGGCTAAGTTACACTGCTTGCTCAGTCCTGTTCTAGGAAGAGCAAGACAGCTCAAATCGTAATTCATTACATAAGGGTCTAGAGAGATACATCAACATTTTGTCAACACACATTTCAATGCATGCGAATGCACTGAATGCATGTGAAACCAACTCACACTATTTCTTTTGGCCTTCAGAGCATACCAATTTCTGGCATGACTAATTTATGTTACTCCTAATCTTTTAAGAGTTATTATACGTTAAATAAGCCAAATTTATTTCAAAAAAGAAAAACAGTAACAGTAACAGAGATCACCACCACCACCACCACCACAAGAGTAACGTGGCACTGACCATTTATTCTTTCTACTAAGTAGACATTTGTCTTGATATTCTGGATTATGTTACTTTCAAAGTAACTGCGTCTAGGGGTGTCACTGCAATGCATTCTGATATATAAAAATTATAAAAAAAATAGGCATTAATGTACAGCAATAATAGTATTTTAGAAAACTGAATCAGTAGCGATTTGAAGTTAATCACTCAGTCATGTCTGACTCTTTGCAATCATATGGACTGTAGCACGCCAGGCCTCCCTGTCCATCATCAACTCCCGGAGTCTACTCAAACTCATGTCCATTGAGTCGGTGATGCCATCCAACCATCTCATCCTCTGTCGCCCCTTCTCCTCCTGCCCTCAATCTTTCCCAGCATCAGGGTCTTTTCCAATGAGTCAGTTTTTCACATTAGGTGGCCAAAGTATTGGAGTTTCAGCTTCAGCATCAGTCCTTCCAATGAATATTCAGGACTGATTTCTTATAGTATGGACTGGTTGGATCTCCAAGGGACTCTCAAGAATCTTCTCTAACACAACAGTTCAAAATCATCAATTCTTTGGTGCTCAGCTTTCTTTATAGTCCAACTCTCATATCCATACATGACTACCGGAAAAACCATAACTTTGATTAGATGTACCTTTGTAGGCAAAGTAATGTCTCTGCACTTACTTCTTAACTTTTCTTCCAAGGAGTAAGCATCTTTTCATTTCATGGCTGTAGTCACCTTCTGCAGTGATTTTGGAGCTCCCCCCAAATAAACTCTGTCACTGTTTCCATTATTTCCTCATCTGTTTGCCATGAAGTGATGGGACCAGATGCCATGATCTTTGTTTTCTGAATTGAATTTTAAGCCAACATTTTCACTCTCCTCTTTCACTTTCATTAAGAGGCTCTTTAGTTCCTCTTTGCTTTCTGCCATAAGGGTGGTGTCATCTGCATATCTGAGGTTATTGATATTTCTCCCGACAATCTTGATGCCAGCTTGCGCTTCAGCCAGCTTGGCAGTTCGCATGATGTACTCTGCATATAAGTTAAATAAGCAGGGTGACAATATACAGCCTTGACGTACTCCTTTCCCGATCTGGAACCAGTCTGTTGTTGTATGTCCAGCTCTAACTGTTGCTTCCTGACCTGCATACAGATTTCTCAGGAGGCAAGTCAGGTGATCTGGTATTCCCATCTCTTGAAGAATTTACCACAGCTTGTTGTGATCCACACAGTCAAAGGCTTTGGCATAGTCCATGAAGCAGAAGTAGATGCTTTTCTGGAACTCTCTTGCTAACATTTACAGGGCACTGTATACAAGGCACTTTCTATGTGCTGGCTCATTTAATCTTTATAACTAGCCTATAAAATAGGTACTTCTACTATCTTAACTTTACAGACAAAAAATTAGATAGTAAGTTTAGCTAACTTATTAAAGATTACAGTTAATAAGTATTATCTAAGGTTTAAGCCAGGCATTTGGACTCCCATCTAAGCACTTATCATATAAAGTATACTGCCTCAATGGTTGCATAATATTCTACCACTTATTTGGTATTTGGTACTCAAATGTTTCATAGAGTAAAAATGAAAACAATAAGATGAAAAAAAATACGGAGTGACAACAGAAGCAATAGTGGAGGAAAAAAGTAGAGAAATAGAAAAAAGTTCTTCTTGGGATGTAGAAATAAATTGGGTCAGGAGGAAGAAGGAAAGTGAGCTTTCAAAAATTAATTCCTAGGGGATTCCCTGGCAGTCCAGTGGTTATGACTTGGTGCTTTCACCGCCAGGGCCCAGCTTCCATCCCTGAGTGAGGAACTAAGATCCTTCAAGACGCATGGAGTGGCCAAAGACAAAACTCACAAATCATCTCTTAGGCGAATTTCTAACCATATCTAATCAAAAGTGATTGTGTACTTAGAATAATTTTTTTAGCCTTGCCAGGCATCATGCAGGATCCATCGTGCAGAGACCCCTTCCAGAGATGAAAGGAGACCACATCTCCTCCAGCGGAAGCGTGGAGTCTCAACCACTGGACCAAAAAGGAAGTCCTAGAATAACATCTTTTTTTAAGTAAAGGAACAAATGCTTATTATGTGTTACTTTCATGATAAAAAGCATCAGCTAGATCCTTTGCAACATTTGGGAAATATGCAGCAAAGAATTCGGGCATTAGATGTATCTGAGTTTAGCTGCATTTGTAATTCCTTGGCCTCAGCTAATCCAAAGGGTGCACAGAATCTTCTGAGAGCCTTCACAGAATCGTATAAAACAACAGATCCAAATCACCAATCAGCACTGGTCTTACTTGCTGCTAAGTGCTACATGGAGCAGAAATTCACATATGCAAACCCAACAGTGGTGGAATAATATACAACCATTTGTAATATTAAGAACTAGTGACAACAGTTCTCACCAGAGCTCTAGTTCTACCTGACCCCTCATCTTACTTTTCAGTGACTTTGGGTGTATATGTTTCATTCAATATTCTCCCACCCCCACTCCCTAGCATCACTATAATTAATCAGATTTGTTTACTGAATAAAGATCATACATCACATATTTCATCTTCCCCTAGAAAGTCTTTTTTAAATTAAGCCTCAAGGTAAAGTGATACTGTATTTAAAGAGTTATGAGCTTATGCTTTGAAATCAGACTGTCCTGGATTCAAATCTTAGCTCCATAACTCACTTCTGACTTATAAGCTTAGGTGGTGGGGTGGGTTGGGTTGGGGGTGTGTGCAGAAAGTCTGTGGTATTATTTCCTATACGCAGGCAATCTTTTATAATGCATTACACATAGCAGATGCTCAATAAATATATTCCTATTATATTCCCCCATATCTAAATTTTCTCTGTATATTTAACCAGGTCTCATTCTCTTCTACATTTTTTTTTTTTTTTGCCTCTAGGAAATATATACCTGGCAGATGTTTAACAGCTACATATCAGCAGCAAATGAAATGATGTTGGTACATAATTTGGTTGTAAAGTTTACAAAGTGCTTTAAGTTGACAGAAATAGTGCAAATGAAGACTGTAAATGGACATAAAACATGAAATCTCTCTCTCACTAACCTATCTTTTCTCCTTAGATTTCTCTCTCCCAAACTAGGGATCCCTCTGTCCTTCCCCTTCCTCTAAGAGGCTTCTGAGGTGCCGCAGCGGTAGAGTATCCGCCTGCCAGTGCAGGAGATGTAAGAGACAGGGGTTTGATCCCCGGACAGGGAAGATCCCCTGGAAAAGGAAAAGGCAACTCACTCCGTTATTCTTGTCTGCAAAATTGCATGGACAGAGGGGCCTGGCGGGCTACAATCCATGGGATTGCCAAGAGTCAGACACGACTGAGCATGCACAAAGAGGCAGATGTAACAACCTCACACAGAGCAATTAGAAAAAGGGTGGCTCTGATTTATTTAGGACTCCCAGCATCAGGGCACAAAAATGACAAAGTACCTCAAAAATCAAAGATTAGGCTAATTCCCCTAATGCGGACAGCTTGCTTACAACAGCCTGGTCAGTGAACCCTGTCAATAACGTTCATAGGAAGTAGTGGCCAAAGTATGGCAGCCATAGGGTTTTGAGTTATTTCGTGGTTTTGTAAAGGATGGCATCTAATTTCCCCAAAGATCCTGTGTCTGGGAGAAATTCATCCACTCTCTTCTTCTGGAGCTTTGATACATGACATGTCACAGCACTTCTGAGTGGGCTTCTGCCAGTGGTGCAAAAACTGATGACATGAAGCAGGTATCCACAATGGCACAGCTGCTCATGGGTGCATTTAAATCAACGCCTATTCTTCCCGTGCCATCAGGCAAAGCCCCTTTTACTGCTCTCATACAAATACGGCTTAATTTTATTTCCTGCCTGGCTTTGTGTAATTTTGACATGTCCTCAGTCAAACACGACCCAGTCCTTCAATCAGGCCCTATTTTTCTGGAGACGGGAAAACAAGAGGAAGCTAAAGTAATTATTGAAAACTCATAAGCAGCAGCTTTAGCCTAATTACCTTGACTTTCCTTTTTAATTTTTCTATCGATCGTCTCTTGTTAATATACAAGTATTGACTGAGCCAGGAGAGCCTGGTGTTACTGTGATAAGAACAGATGCCGCCGCAAAGCAAGATGGAATTAGCAGATCCAATAGTCAGCTCTTCTTTCTCAGAAGCACACACGTACAGCACACACTTTGGTGGGGGACCCTCTTAAGAATCACCAGCAGCATCTACACAGCAAGCATCTTTGTTCAATGCCTTTGTGGTCTGTTCTGCCTTTGCCACCAGGGGGCAGCTGGGAAAAAGAAAAATAATCCCGTTTTCTTTGTTCCTCTCCTGATGTTAAAATAATACAATGTCCCTTACTTTCAGCACATAATCTGCTAGAACTCCCAGGTCAACAACTCCAGAGGGCTGGGCAGCCCAGGAATGAAGGTGACATCCCTTGGAGCTGCAGGTGCGCTTTTTAAACGCTGTTGTACTGAAAGTTTCAATCTGAAAATACCTTAGCAATATTGGGTGAGCTGTCCTGCATATTAATGTATTGTTGACAAATGCTTTTAACAGTTCCTGCTTCCTTTGTCAGGGAGAAATGTGAAGTTTTCTGGTGATAGAATAGATCACAAGAAACCCATTTAAAAAATAATTATTTCTCAAGTACTTTAAACTTTTCAATTTCTCATATATCTCAGTTTTCAAGAACATTAATAATGCGTTGTAGGTTGAGAGTCTTAAATTGCTATCGAGGTCTACCTCAATATAAGCAAACACAATTTAGTAACCCTGAGTGGAAATCAATTTTCTTAGGAGTTAAGAAAACCCTGGTAAGCCAGGGTGGCTGGCGTGCTACACTCTGCTTTATTTCATCTTTTAAAGCAACTCTACAGGAAAATAAAGCAGGAGATGTTAGCAAAGCTAAAAGAAACCAGAAATATCTAAATGGGGGAGTTCTCAAAAGATAAACCCTGGTCACAAATTCTATTACATATTCCAGAAGTAAAGAAGTGTTCTTAAAAAAGGATTGGGAATAGTCATAAAAATGAAGCGAGTGGTTCAAAATCCAAGAAGCATAGGGGAAAGCGACAGGAAAAGGCAGCCAATGGATCCAAAGGAAAAAACTAAATGAAATGAAAGAATCGTTAGACTAAAGAAGGGGGTCAAGGACTGGTATACAGCTGAGATGGCTCTCTCAACAGCAGAAGCAGCAGAGTAGAGGAAATAAAGTCCCCATAAAGCACAGTATTGTAACAGTGAAGGCACGTCTATTATAAACGAACAAGTTTACAGACTTGGGGGCCATTTAGGGAAAGGGAAGATGGATTTCTAGAAAAATAACTTCATCAGACCCCCGAGGGCATCACTGTCATCAACAAGTCACAGGCATAGGCTACATCATCAGTCCAGATTAACAAATGGCAAGCAATTCATTGGAAGGTACTGAGAAACCAAGTCACACTGTAATCTGTACAACTGTTGTGCATGACACCATCAGCTAATAATCACAGACATTCGTCCACAACATAGGTTTCAAATACGCTTTAGTGAAAGACTGGTTCAGGAAATGACATACATTTCAGAAATGAAAACTGAAAAATATCTTCAGGATTTGGAATGGATGAACTCCAACGAATAACACTGTGATCTGCTTATAGCTGGATTCAAACACTTAGACAATGTTTCAGCAGATCAGGATATTTTTGAGTGCCTACTATGTCCCAGACGGAAGGATACAAAGGCTGATGGGACCTGCTCTTTCTCTCTACAAAGGTCACTGTGTGGTGGAGAGAAACACTCTAACAATTCTAATACAGTGTGATAGGAGGATAATCATCTCAGGAGCAAGATGTTAAGCCAGCCAAAGGAAAAAACAGGAGCGCCTTCACTGTTTAAAAGCGTTATATTTAAGGCAGATCTTTAAATATATTTGAAATGGCCATCAGAAGAACAGCAGGACTGGAGGAGTGTGGAAAGAGAGACTTTAGCATCCTCAGGTCAATTCAGGCCTCAAGTCGGGAGGGACAAACCAGCGCTTACCAGAGAAAACCTGTGTTTAGAAAGACAAGGGTGGGAAGAGGCAGAGACACCGCTGGGAGCCGACTATGGAAGACAAAGGGAAAAGCAGACAGCAGGAAAGCAGAGCCACCTTCCAGGAGCCAAGTTTAATTGCTTAGCTCTTACTGACATCCTAGTCATAGTATAATGGAAAGGGCTACGGATTTGCTGTCATGTGACTTGGACTGACATTCAAGCTACACTCTTTACCGATACTGTGAGTGTGACTGTTTCAACCAGGGATCTTTCACTTCAAGCTAACAGAAAACTGACTTGAAGTGGGAAACAGGGTTTAGGTGTAAGAAACAGAAAAGACTAGTTAATTCAAGTAGAAAATAATGTAAAAAACTAAATGTAAGAAATTGAGTGCTTATGGTATCACAGGAAGGGCTGGTGGAGCTGAACTTAAGCCGCGTTTCCAGGAAATTATTCAAAAGTAGCACTAAAGAACTGACCCCACCAGAGGAGGTCACTATTAGGGAAAGTGAAAGTCGATCAGTCGTGTCCGACTCTTTGCAACCCCATGGACTATCCAGTCCATGGAATTCTCCAGGCCAGAATACTGGAGTGGGTAGCCTTTCCCTTCTCCAGCACTATCAGGAAAGACAGGAATTAAGAGGCTACCCAGGCTTCAATCACCTCTTGATAGCCATGAAATTAGTGAGTGACTTTACATTGTTGCAAAAATATCAACATCTCTATTCCTGCTCCCAGAAAAGAGCCAAGCCCCTCAAAAGAGCCTTCATCTCAAGTTTCCCTTCCAAATGCCACATGAATGCACCTAATAATAAGAACCTAGGGGCACTCCAGGTAGCACTAGTGGTAAAGAATTCACCTGCCAACGCAGGAGACACAAGAAACGTGGGTTTGATCTCTGGGTTGGGAAGATCCCCTGAAGGAGGGCATGGCAACCCACTCCAGTATTCTTGCATGGAGATTCTCCATGGACAGAGGAGCCTGGCAGGCTACAGTCCATGGGATTTGCAAATAGTCGGACATGACGGAGTGTCTGAAGACACAATAATAAGAACTCACTTCACCCCTGAATTCTGCTGCAGGGAGATCAGGAGATGTACTCCCGAGGGCCCACCAGGAGGAGCCTGGAATTCTGAGTACTAATCCACCAGATTCACAGGTAGATGAAACAATAAAAATAGTACTGGCATTCAGGAGAAGAATTCCAAAGGTGGAGCAGTTTCAGCATTATTTGATTCCGTGTCTTTACAACACCATTAAGGACTCAGGGTTTTTCCATTTTTCTATCTTTAGCATCAGAGGCTTACCCCTCTTTGATGGCAAAATGGCTGTCACAGGTAACACACATACATTGGACATTGTTAACAGAAACAAATGGGCCTATTTCTTTCTATTACCTTTTAATCAAAGAAAACCCTTCCCCAAATGCCTCAGCAGACTTTCAGACTTTCTGAACGGAACTGTATTACTCATTCGTGGCCCAGACCATCACTGCTGAAAGAAACATCATTAGCATGACTGGTCTACAGATAAATCATGATGTACACTGAGAAGCAGGAAAAGGACCCTTCCCTGAGCATACGGCCTTGCAAGAAAACAAAAATTAGCACTGGACAGCTAGGAAGAAGGGGGTAGGCAATACAGAGGTGCAGCAAACTGTTTCTCTCTAACTCTCAATGTCTTATCTTCCTCAAATCTAACCCAAGGATGTTAGTATCTGCCTCCTCATCTAAGAGGGCCATCATTCCTATGATACCCTACGCCTATGATCCAGGGGGGCCACCATTCCTGGAGGATCATATGAAGTGACATGTATAAGACCTCTGCAGACGAACTGAGGGGTCATCATCATTAGCACAAGGGGGAATGAGAAAGAAGACTTGTTTTCAGCAAGTACCACCCTGTCTGGATAGTGTTAATTGAAAGGGCAACTAATTGCCTTGAGGAAAAGCAATTTGCTGAGATGAGTGTTTTTGAAGCATTTTATACTGTCATTATGGAAAAAGAGGGCTAGATTCTATCTGAAGGAAGACAATCAATAAACCATGAAACCACCCAATATTACTGGAGTGTTTCTAGAGACAGAACTCTTCAGTTATTTTTAAGAAAGACTCTCTCGAGCAAGTGTTACTCGGCTGATGAAGCAACCATGTGTATGAAGCACGTTAAGCATCATCCCAGCAGGTAATCATGGATCAAGAGCCTGAAGTTGAGAGAACAGGGCTTATTAGTAATGAACATGCTAATATCCATGTGAAAGTGAAGTTGCTCAGTCGTGTCCGACTCTTTGTGACCCCATGGACTGCAGCCCACCAGACTCCTCCATCCATGGGATTCTCCAAGCAAGAATACTGGAGTCGGTTGCCATTTCCTTCTCCAGAGGATCTTCCCGACACAGGAATCAAACCCAGGTCTCCCACACTGCAGGCAGACGCTTTAACCTCTGAGCCACCAGGGAAGCCCAGTATCCATTTGATATATAAAATGTGTGGACAACTGCAACTTTCACAGCCCTAGATATTTCGAAGGGTCATACCTGTTGCTTACAGGGTACTAGCTAATGCAGATCAATTCTTCCTGCCAAGTTCAAGCTCTTTTGTACACTCAGTGGAATTTCATTTCCTATGGTTGAATGAAGGTAGCAAGGATGGCTGCCTATTAATATGCTTATAGTATCTTTCAGCTTGCAACAGTTAATTCACTGAATCAAATTACACTGTAATATGAAATATTATTATGGAACTGATCTCATAAATTGATGATGGAACTTTCAAAGGAATTTCCTTAATATTCTCATTTATTTACTCTTAATTTTACTACATTATAATCATACCCTCAAATACAATGAGCCATTATATAGGATTCTCAGGCCCATAGTAACACTAATGATGTAATTATATATCCTGGCTATGCCTGGAGAAGGGAGTGGCAATCCACTCCAGTATTCCTGCTTGGAGAATCCCAGGGACAGAGGAGCCTGGTGGGCTACAGTTCATGGGATCGCAAAGAGCCGGACACGACTGAGTAACTACTACTGTGCCTAGAATTTTGTGATACAGATGTTATGAGAAGGTGGGAAGCAGCTTTGACCTGTACCTCCTGAAACGATATTACCCTACTAAAATGATAAAGAAGTTATATAGGAAAGCTAAATTTGTAGTATGATAGCTACGAAACGTGCCAACTTGGCCAGGCTAAACAATATTTCCCTGAATTCCCTTCCCTGTGTATTTCTGTTAAGATGGGTTACAAGAGACATTCTTGCTTGAGACTGAGGGGTGGAAGTGAAGCAGTATCCACTGTGTTTTACAGATTCAGGAGCTTGGGTTCGTAATGCTGATGCTGTTCAACCACTTGGTGTGGGGCACTGCGGAGCCCGTGACCCTTCCACTTTCCACTTGGACCCCCTTACAGTAAGCTTCTTTGACTCAGTGGTGCAGGGAGTGACTTCTGTAGGATGCTCACATCATCAGGATTGGAGAGAGTGAGAACTCACAGGAATCCCAGCCCATTCTCATGGGTTCAACCTTGTCTACACTATCCCTTATTCTATATCCCTCTCTCCTTTCTACCCGCCCTACAGACTCCAGATTACAGTAAGAGCTGTGACCTGCTTAACCAGAGCCTACAACTGCATACGGTCAAGTCCCTGTAACAAGTTTTTTCTTATATGTGTGTTTGTGTACAACATTCACAAACACCTACATGTGCTTCTGCTTTTCTGACTGAACACCACTAATTTAATGCCATAATTTGTCAGAATATCATTTCATGGTTTTGTGTCTGTCCACAAAGATATTTATTCTGAAGTGAAATGACTAAAGGTGAGCTTTTTTACAAGTTCCTACAATCCAGCAGTTGAGAGATGTGTGAATAATCAAGAAAAAGAAGAAGTAAAACTTAGAGAGGCGAGATTTAAGAGAGATTTCCACTTGAAAAAAGTTCAAAACTAACTTTTAGCATCAAAAGCCAAACCTTAGTTATCTGCTGAATTTTGCTTTTGAAACTCCCATGCATTGGAGGAAATGATAAAATGAAAATAGCATTTAAAATATGTTAAATATATAGATCTCTATAAGGAGGGGTAAGAGTAGCATCTATTGAGCAAAGGGGTTATGTAATAGAAGTCTTCTCAAGAATAATTATTATTATAGCTAACACTCACATATATGGTTCTACAGTGAAATTTCACTAAAAGCATAATCCTATTTTATGAGTTTTAGATATAACAGTTCACCTCAACAACATCGGAAAACTATGATTACCTCCTTTGTACTGAAGACAAGAGCAAGAGCTTTCCTAGGATCACCTAAGAGGAAAGTAACAGGACAAGGCTTTTACCAACTCCTGAACTCATATACTCAGATAAAAGTGTACAATTTTAAAATTCATACAAAATGCTTTGAAACAAAAATATTGCTTATGATAATCAGTTCTTCAACATATAATGCCTCTCATCTCAATGTCTTTACTCAGATCCCTTACCTAAACCATATAGGTCTAACCAATTTCCTCTGATCAGAATGTACGTTTCCCAAGGCCAAGTCTCTAATTTCAAGGCACTTCAAGATATTTCAGAATAACATGCATACAGATGTGATTTTCATGGAGCAATGGTTTGTGGTTTTTAAGGGCCCGCTGGCGCGAGCCTCTTGAAGGCAGATACTGTATCTTCTCCTTTCCTGCATCCCCTCCACTGTACATAGTGCTTTACAAACACCAGGTACTCAGTGACGCCCTATTCACTTTAACAATCAACTGGCTTTTTAATCTGGCAACGTAAGGCTGGTAATAGACACAAAAACATATTTTTTCACTGAAAAAAAAAAAGTCTAAAAACAATATGCAGATTCATTCACCAAACTGCTTAACTCTACAACAGAGGGGTCCTATCTTCAAGTTTAAAGATCATTTCAGAACGAATTCAAGAAAGTATCATAAATGATGAGTAGAAGATGTGTAGAACTTGTTACTCAAGGAAACAACACAGATTCGAAATAATTAAAACTGTAAAAGGTGTTCTGATAAATTAAAGGTACACATTCATCATCGAGGAAAAAAGAACATCTTCTGTTTCCTGTTCTGTACTGCAGTGAGCTTTCTTTAAAAAAAAAACAAAAAAACAGGAGAGGGAGCAGTGCCAGGTCTCAGGACCACACGGAGTTTGCATTTCTATTACCCTGGATAGTCTAGATGGCACTTTTTAGATCTCACGTTTTGTTTGGCTTCATCTGGGCCAGTTAGTTTTGTTCTCACCCCTACTTACAAACTGTCAAAACACGCCATCCATTTCATAACTGTGTTCTATATAAAAAAAGAACAACTAGACCATTTTCATCTCAGTTGCTGGGGAAGAATTCCAGTGGAATGGACCTAACAACACAAGGGAACTGGAAGGGAAGCTTCAGGCAGGCTGACTCAGATACCCAGGCTCCTTTCTGCAGTATCTCTGGAGACGTAAGTAATATTATCTTCAAATCAGAAGAAGCTAATAAGATGATTTCAAATAATTACTACTCTAAAAAAAAAGATTCTAAGTCATGTTCTATGAAAATGATGTTCTCAAAATGCCAAAAATGCATATCCAAAATTATCTATGTAAAACAGGTCATAGTGACTGAAACAGCTCAGTTTTTGCAGAAACGCAGGGCCTGTAGTTAATATTTGCTGAGTGCCTTGTAGCAGAAAGCTCAAATAGCAAGAAGTGATCAGTTCGCCATTCCATTATCCACACCTTCACGTATAAAGCTCCTTCTGCTGAGAATTCTTCTTGCTTTTAAAACGTTGCCCTAAAAGCATTATATTGTTTCCCAGCAATGCTAACCACAAAGGTAATGATGCTGTACATTTAATTTTTCCAGCCTTCATGTGTCTGCCAGAATTATAAATGAGTCATTAACAGTCTCAAATAGATTGACATTATTGTTTGCTACTGCTGAGAAATCTCATTTCTTTCGAGACAGCAGGAGGACAGTTTGGATTTAATAATGGTGGGGCACAGAAAGCATGCAAAGTTAAAAGAACCTAAAAGTATACCAGTCCAACATTCTAGGATATTTATTTTGTCGCTGAATTCAAAGGGCTGAATGGCATATTTTATCAAAAGGTCCAAGTTAGGAAGATAGACTCCAGCCTACAGAAAACATGAGAACTGTCTTAAAAAAAAAAAAAAGAAAGAAAAGAAAAACCTCATCTTTACCCTGAAATGGTATGAAATAAAGAACAGTTAGCTAGACAAAGTCCCAGAATATGCCATGGATCACAATAAGCCACAAGCCATCTTTGAAACTATAAACATACTCTGGTTAAATTATATTCAAGCAACTAGAAACCTTAAGCTACTTAGTTGACCTTGGAAGTCAAATATGAGATGGATCCATGCAGCCTAGAACTTTTATGGCAAAAATTCTCCTTTCCAAGGGTTCCAGAAAAAATTAGTAGGCTTCATAAGATAGAACATTTATACAAGAATGTCAGAGAAAAAGCTCTGAGTTGAGGGAACAGCAAATAGCCCAGTTTAGCTGAAGCATAGAGTCCTATGGAAGAGAAACAGAGATAGGTAGAAAATGCTGGCAGGGACCTATTATCAAATGCCTAGAATTGCCTGATAATTATGTTCTATTAATACTATAGTCAGTACAGATCCATAGAAGGTTTAAAGGATAATGAAAAAATTGGAATTGAGCCTGAAAATGAATATAACAGCACTGAGTACAGTTACCCTACAGTGCTATAGGTTACAAGAAAGATCAGCTGATATAATATTGTAATTATTCATATTGTAATTATTCATACGCTACCAGAACAAGATTACTGGCTGTGGGAATAGTAAAATAAGAGCAAACCAAAGGGAAGTTCCTAGGATGAAATCTATAGGATTTAGATGATGATGGTAGTGGCAAAAAGAAAGATGAAATTGAAGATAAATATGATGCTTCTGGCATTCACGGCGGAAAAAACAGAAGCTAGAAAGGAAAAGAAAAAACAATCCCAGCTAGATGATTAGCTCTTCTTTGGACATGAGTGGCAATGGTATATGCAGGTAAAAGTGTCTAGAAGGCAGTTTATACTGAGAAGTCTGGGTTTAGGGAGAGAGGGCAGAGAAACAGTACATAAATATAATTGTAAAGCAAGGACATAAGATCTGTGATCTAGATAATAAAGACTAGAAGATCCATCTAGGCTGATACTTTGGGCAGAAGCAATATTTTAGGAATACGAAAGAGAAAGAGGAGGAAAAAGAGGACAAAGAAAACGAGCAGTCAAATAGGAGCAGACAAACACAGTGTACATTTACAACCCGGAATATTTATGAGCTTAAGGAAAAGGTTTTTACCTATCTCGAGCTAATAAGACAAAAAGAAAACATAAGGAGAGAACCTGTTGGATTTAACAATTACAGTGATCATTAGGACAGTGGTTCTCAACCCTGGCAGTACGTTAGAAACCTCTGGGAAGATATTTTTTTAAAAGATCAGTGGGGATGCATATCATTGACCAGTTAAAGCAGAATAGTCAGGGTGGTTCCCATGCATTTGTAGTTTTTAAAAGCCATCCAGATGATTCAAATGCAGCCAGGTCTGAAAACCACCATTCTAGACAAAATGATGAAACCTGAATATATTAAAAACAAAACAAAACAAAAAACAGCAGGAGTAGGAAGGAGAAGAGGAGAAAGAGGACATGGAAGGGAAATGGAGGAAAAGGAAGAAGAAAAGGGAGAAAGAGAAAAGAACAGAGTTAGCACATCTGATCTTTGGATAAACTTGGTGTAGAAAGGAGGGCAGGGTCTTGAGAAGATCTCAAGTCAGGAGAAGGTTTCTTTAGGATAAGGAGAGAATGAGCATGTTTTAGGGAAAGAAATCAGTAGGTGTACAGAAAATAAATATGGGCTTGGAGATAGAGCTGGACATGGGGTACACAGAAAACAATGAAACAAGACTCTGGAAAATTTGAAAGAGGATACAATTAAAAGCACGAATTGAGAGCTTAAGTCAGGTGGCAAAAAGATTTATTTCCCAGAAAAATGAAAATGGAAGAGAAGTAAGAGGAAGATAAAGAGAAATACTTGAGGTAGAGTAGAGCAGGGTCATGCTAAGAGAATCCTCTTCAGATGGTCTCAATAGGTAGATTAACAGGGAAAGAGCTGGGGTTTCAAGAAGAGAAAAACCATAACATCCCCAAAGGCAGAACACTCAATATGAGGCAGGTATACAATCTTCTACTAATGTAACTGATCAGATTTCTTATGAGAAAAGTCAGGAAGATGACTGGAATACACACAGAGGACTCAGATAAACTTGTGAACTGCCAACACAGCTCAAATTAGAATCAGACACCAACTGCTTTACAAAAAAAGGAAAAAGACGGCTCGAACCAAAGTTTCAACTGACATCTACATTAAGTCTCAAGAAAGTTAAAGAGCTGATCAAAGTTTTAAGCGATGAATGACCTTAAAGCAACTAATACTAAGTTATGTTATTTCTTTCAAGAAATTCTGACAATGGATTAAGAACCACAATTCGTTAAATTCCTTAAAGTGTCAAAAAGTTACATGAAATCAATACAGGAAAATTAGAATATCAAGGAATCCCTGAACTTCTAGAAGGCATTCAGAAACTAAAAATGAACTAGAAAACAAAACTCTAAATACAATTTTTCCAACAAATGGAGGCTAACAGAAACAATCAGAGATTATCTAAAGTTTCAACCTCATATCTATGTTGGAAAAAAAAATGAAGAATTATCATGAGATAAGTGAACTTCAAAGATTCCATTTACATTCTGCCAGGTCCTGTTTAAATAAAATGGAAAACCAATTTATGACCCATCACCATCTCCCTGCTTAATGTGATAATGACTACAAAGGCTTAAAAGGTTTAATTTTGAACTCTTTCTAGTACTTGGGATGTTCCCATCAATAATTTGAGTTTTTAAGTGTCACCAGCTCTCACCCTGGCCTGTTAAAGGAAGCTGTCCCCATGATACAATGAAGCTCTCCTCTGGATAACAAACACCCTACCTGTATGAATTTGATCGGCCATAGGCGCTATTGTCTAGTGCTTGGTAAATGGTTTGTATAAAAATCCATATATTGAGTTGAGCAGAAATGAAATAAAGTCTGAGCAGTGACAGAATGTCAATTATGGAGTTGGTAAAATAGCCTTTTTAAAAAGCTGTTAACTTCGGCACTTTTTTGACTCTACAAATTTTACTTAAATATTATATTTCTCTGTCACAAGCCACATTGTGAAAAATAGCAAAAACTATTTGGTGAAGAGGAGAAAATTAATCTTTTAGGCAATTATTTTCTTGGGACTTCATTAAAAAGGAGTTAAAATCTGCATTTTAAATTAAATCTACATGACATGTTTGGAATAGAGGACCAATAAACAACAACACCCATCCCCTCTCTACAAAATAACAGGTTACTATCATTGGACACAACTGAACTGAACTGAACTGATCATTTGCATAGCATCTTGGGGAATTAGAAGAGAAGTGTCTCAAAAGTTCACTACAAGATATCTACAGAGATACGGTGGGTTCGAAATACTAAAAAGGGAGTCACCATAAACTTATAAAAATTAAAGCTTAAGGACAACAACAATTAAAGAACATGCCCATGTGTCAAATATAATGACAGAATCTCAGTGTAGGCTCTTAGACTTGGCAAGGAATGGCAGTAAGAGGAAAAAGACACCTGGCATAACAACATACAGATTAACATATGAAATATGAGTTCTGATTTGCAGAATACTTTGATAGAATTAACTTCTTGGTTCCTTACAGTTGCCCCAAGGTAACTAAACCAAGGTAAGTAAACCAAGCTTTTGTTATATCCATTCTACAGCTGAGACAACTCAGACCAACTGAAGTGGACTAACTTGCCCAGAGGCAACTAGAGTAAGTGCAGAAGCCAGGATTCAAACTTAAGTTTTCATTAACATCCAGATTTGGCTAAACAAATTATTATTTTATCTCTTTATCCTCTTTCTCCTGTTTTGCAAATTCAGTAGCCCCAGAAGTTAGTATGATTTTTTCTTAATCGTATCCCAGCAATGAACGAAGTCTTTAATTAGCACCTATTATTTTACAAAGAGTCCAAGGATAAAGGATATTTTAAAGTTTATGTTCTATATAAACTAAAAGCAATAAAAAGAGGAAAGGAGGGATTTATTTTTTAGTGGATAGGACTGCAGTTTGGCAAAGAAGAAAAAGTTCTGGAGATGGACAGCAATGATGTGAATAATGTGAATGTACTTAACATTATTTAAGTGTACACTTAAAAGTGGTTAAAACAGCAAATATGAGTTATGCATATTTTATCACAATAACAAAAATTATAAAACATTTTAAAAACCACATTTAACATGTGAACTGTAAAAAAAAGTAAATAAGTATATGAAATTACTACTGTTTTTCATTATCTGTGTTAAATATATTGCTCCTCTAAGTGTGACCCACACTTTAGCTAAAATCTGAAGTAGACAGAAAGAACTAAATCTCATTTCCCATTTGACTTCCCAACTAGATTGACTGTGCAATGACTATCAAGTAAGTTTTATGAAGTCAAATGAAATCTAAGAGAGTAAAAGAATATTTAGTCTTACTAAAATCACTGCAGATGGTGATTGCAGCCATGAAATTAAAAGACGCTTACTCCTTGGAAGAAAAGTTATGACCAACCTAGATAGCATATTCAAAAGCAGAGACATTACTTTGCCGACTAAGGCCCGTCTAGTCAAGGCTATGGTTTTTCCAGTAGTCATGTATGGATGTGAGAGTTGGACTGTGAAGAAGGCTGAGTGCAGAAGAATTGATGCGTTTGAACTGTGGTATTGGAGAAGACTCTTGAGAGTCCCTTGGACTGCAAGGAGATCCAACCAGTCCATTCTGAAGGAGATCAACCCTGGGATTTCTTTGGAAGGAATGACGCTAAAGCTGAAACTCCAGTACTTTGGCCACCTCATGTGAAGAGCTGACTCATTGAAAAAGACTCTGATGCTGGGAGGGACTGGGGGCAGGAGGAGAAGGGGACGACCAAGGATGAGATGGCTGGATGGCATCACTGAGTCGATGGACACGAGTTTGAGTGAACTCCAGGAGTTGGTGATGGACAGGGAGGCCTGGCGTGCTGCAATTCATGTTGTCGCAAAGAGTCGGACACGACTGAGCGACTGAACTGAACTGAACTGAAAGGCTTATGTCTTTCACAAAATTAACATGAAATGACTCAAACTCACCATAATGACCCATATCTGTTAATGTGAGCTAATTCATACAAAATGGTGAGAGGGGAAGCAATAAAGCACATAATTCTATATCAATTAATATTTAATACTGGTATTTTTGCACAATTCTTCCAAAATGCTTTGGATTGTAAGCTCCGTGAGACAAAGACTGGTCTTATTCTTTGCTGTATGTTCAGACTTTAGCAAGTAAAATAAATAAGCCACAAGGATATGTTGTATAGCACAGGGAATATAGTCAATATTTTATAACTATAAATGGAGTATCATCTTTTAAAATTGTGAATCACTATGTTGTATACCTGAAACGTGTCATAAACTATAATATTTTTTGATTTTAACATATAAATTAAAAAATTGAGTAAAGAAGAAAAGAAAGGGAGAGAAGAAAGGGAAAAGAAGGAAAACCAATGGTTTATGAATACATCCAAGAAACTTGGGTTCTGCCAAATCCGAAATATTCGATAGTTCACCAAGTAGACTTGATCATATCAAAAAGCTATGTTTTTTCCCTAGAGCCATGCTCAAAAGATATGACAGCACCATTAATAACATCTTGCCAATCTATCATTTGTTTGGAAGGAAGAATATAAACGTAGAACATTTCAGTAAAGGGTCATTATATGCAAATAATCGTAAAACTTTGTCCTTGGAAATCCTGCTTGCTAACCTTTAGGATTTCCCCTATTAGATTCCTCTCCAGGTAGAGAATATAATTTCAAATCCATTTAACAAGATTCCCATTATTGTCATCAATAATCATTACCCTGGTCCAATCATTCCTTTTGCAGTATATAGGTAAGAAAGAAGGTTACTAAAAAGATGGTTTATCTGCCTTTAAGGTCTGTGGAGTGTGTTTGATGTTTTTTTTTTTTTCCCCCAACCTCTCTTTTTTTGTGGTTGTTAGAAATAGTAGCACTATTGGAACAACAGAATATCAAAGGCATGGTGTTATCTGGTCAAAAGCCTACATCATCTATTTCCTTTACCTAAACCTAGTAATCAAAATAGTCAATGACTACTCATTTATATGCTATTACTTTTAATTTCTAGAAGTCAATTACTTTATATCTTCCTCTGGGAGGTTTCCAGATTAAAATTTAATTAATCTTATTCCTTTGACCATGAGACTATTTCAGACCTAGAAAAGGAAGTTTTGCTTTTTTTTTAAAAATAAAACAATCTTCTACAGTAAGGGGAGAGCTTATCTCCTGAATTCATGAGACAATTTAGAAAAAGAGAATCATGAAAGTTGAGTTTGACTGCTTAAATTCTTTAAAAAAAAATTTTTAATAAAAGACCTGAGTATGCAACTTAGCAAAAGAAGGCTTACCTCTAACTAAAAACAAAATCACATAAGGAAAGTTTTCACTAATCTTACTGCACTACAAGGGCCCAAGAAGATACCCTGTAGGTAAGAACCCCCTTCCAGTCATGCCAGATAACATCATTTCAATAGGAAGCCAGATGAGTCCTCTCCACAGCTCCCTAATACACAGTGAACTGACAGCAATGTCTCCTTCAACCTAAATATTTACCTCAAAGTGTCTTTCATCTATTTCTTCTTCATTCCTTCATACAATAGGTTGCAAGATTTGTCAAGTCTAAATCCACTGATTAGTGATGAACAAGCAAACAGTCATGCTTTAACAATTACACAATATACTCATGCAACTAAGATTTGGTTTTAATAGCATAGTATATATTTACTCAGCAGAGAGTAAACAAGCCACCTGTCAATCATTCCTGCATTTTTTCTTATAGCTTGTCCCAAATTTACAGTCAGAAATGAAGTTTCTGGCATTTGTTCTCTGCAACTTTTCTTGAAACTAATTCTAAGGAAAAAAATCAAGGGAGAAACTTCATCAATGATCGATATTACCTGAGGACCTGCCGGGTTTATAGAACAGAACCATGTTCTTGTCATCCAAACATTGAAGGACTGTTCTGTGGAAGAGGGATTAGACTATTTTCCTTAAAAAACCCAGGCTAGAACTGGCATGGGCAGGTAAGGCTTTTTAGGAGACAAAGTGTTTGCACAAAAAACAGCCCCCCCCCAAAAGAAATACCCAAGCCCCCCAAAACAAAGTAAAAAATGTTTTCTAAAAGTCAGTTTCCCAGAATGATGAAATAAGTTTCCTCAGAAGGTGGACAGTTTGTGTTACTAAAAGTCTAAACACTGGAACAGACCAAATTCAAGATAAACAGTTACTATAGAGAAGATCATGTCTCAGAAGACCCTCAGTGTTCTTAGTAAAATGTCCTGTACATAAAAGTCATTCTTATCATTGTTATAAGCTAACTAATAAGAGGGTTAAGAGCCCAAAAGTAGTTCACAGAATAGATAAGATTTTACATCATGTTATAGGGGGACATAATGTAAGTTACAAATAGCTAGAAGGCAATGAAATAAGGAAAGTTTGCCTCTAATAATATCAAGACAAACTGTCAGCAGATACAACCATTTTTTTTTCCCCCAAAGGAAACACAGAAAACCCAGCTCAAATCTGACAAGGGAAGGTATTCTTTGGTTGATTCAATACAGTCAAAAATGATTGAGACAGTCTTCAACTTCCAGTGTTGTCTACCATTCTGAAATAAAAAGCTGTCTTCAATAAACACTGTACGACAGCATCAACGGAAAGGCTCAATAAAACTTTCCCCAGTACAAGCTGTGGCAGAAACAAGCCTTTCAAGACAACTCACTAGCAAATCATCACTTTAGGGAAAGCGCAATGATGCTTCTTACTACTGCAGCTTCACAAAGGCGCTAAGCAAAGGTTTGGCTCTCCCTGTCACTTTCCCTTTCTCCACCTGATGCACCACCATCAATTTTTAACGTAACATTTTAAGGTCTAATGAAAAAGTTATAAGTATTGACTGGAGCTGCAGCTCCTCCTCATTCAGAGATACTCTGTTGATTAACAAGAAAAGTAGCATTTGGGGGCAAAGGAAGAATCGGATACTTATGTGCTGTTGTCAAGTTAATAAATGGCCAAGTGGCAATTACTTAAAGGAACTGCAACAAAGACTGTCAAATGAGAGACAATTCACCTATAATTAACTTCAGGCATATACGTAATGTTTAATCCTTTCGTTGTAAATAACTGAAGAGGAGGTATGTACAAGAGAAAGTGATAAACTTTCATTGAGATAACAAAACCTCTTGATGATTTTTCCTTACACAAACTTATTCGATACACTGTTTCCATGGGGGGAAAATAGCTTTCATCTGACAAAGTGTAGATGCATAAATTTAATATGACTATCTCATCTAATTCTCAAGAAACCTTATCTGTCTAAACTTATGGGTGCAGAAATGGAACCTTGAAGAGTTTAAGTGACTGAGCAAAAGTCAAAAGCCAGTCATGGCAGAGATGGTATTTAAAAACAAGTCTGTTTTATACCATTCTCCATGCTTAAAATCAGTCTACTCTAGTACCATGCTCCTGATTATAGGGAATCTAAAACACCATATGGGAATTAAAGCCAACAACTGGAGTCAAGTGTAAAGTGGAAGGAGTGTTGGTAGAGCCGTGACACGGGTTGAATGGGTGAGAAGAGAGAAATGGAGAAAAGGCAAGTGGGAAAGCATTTATGGAGAGGAGGGTATCAGAATTAGCCCCTAATGGACTGCCAAGATTTCCATAGGCAAAGAGGGACAGAGCAGCATTCCACACATAAAGGAACTTGAACAGAATGAGTAAATAAGGAGATGTTAACATTGCAGAGCTTCCTGGAGACTTGTAAAATGCTGTGCAGTTCAGCTCAGTCATATTAAAATATAAATTCCCAGTCTTGGACTTGGCAAAGGGGAGTCATCAAAGGCTTCTGAACAGAGGGATGGTACATTACAACTCAACAGCAGTCAGTATGGAGTAGTGTGTGGCCATAATTCTTGACTCCACAAATAGACGTGGGCCTACTATACCCAAGAGCACGTGGTTAGTATTGACGGCTCTCTCTTAGGCACGCTTTTATGTGGTTGCTAGGACACCACTTTCTGGGTTGCTCGGACCCATCCTACGGTCTACTTTACTGTGTCCTTAAGTTTCAGCTTCCTTTTAGGGCTTCCCTGGTGGCTCAGTGGTAACGAATCCGCCTGCTATGCAGGATGTACAGGAGCTGCACGTTCAATCCTGTTGGGAAGATCCCCTGGAGGAGGGCGTGGCACCCCACTCCAGTATTCTTGCCTGGAGAATCCCACGGACAGAGGAGCCTGGTGGGCTGCAGTCCATAGTGTCGCACAGAGTAAGACATGACTGAACTGACTTAGCACAGCACACGTCTGTTTTATCTCTAGACAGTGGAGTATGTCAAGGATAGTGCTGTTGGGCACGGAGGGTCACTTCCCTCCGTGCCTCGAAACCCTTCAGTAACTTCCTCTTTCATTTAATGTCAAAGTCTTGGGTAAGGCCTACTATGCGATCACCTCCCAACCCCAGTGCCCCACCACTTCTCCATCCCCATCTCCTCTCACTCTCCACCTCATTTTGCTCCAATCATATGGGTCATCAGAGCACCCTCCTCCTGCCAAAAACACACTGGTCTCAGGCACTCTGCACCCGCTGTTCCCTCAGTCTTCACATCTGTCTCCAAGTATCTGCAGGAATCACCACCTCCCCTCCCTTGGCCTCTGCTCAGACAGCACCTTCACAGAGATCCCTTCCTAACCAGCCCACTGGTCCACTCTGTCTGTCCTTATAGCATGCGTCACTAGCTGACCTATTATATATATATTTTATGATTCACCAACAAAAGATAAACTATTATTAACATCTGTGTTTCACCATTACAGTGTGTAAGCCCCCAAATTTTGTTTCTTTTGCTCTCTGGCATATCCCTGGAGCCTAGAACAATGCCAATTGGTACTCAATTGGTACTCAATAAATATCTCTTGAGTAAATGAGTGAGTGAATGAATAAATGGGAACACCCTGTAGAAGAGGCTCCAGAAGAATTCAGATTTGAGAGGATCTTCTTTGAAATCTGCCTCATTGGCCTATCTTCCAGATGTGGGTTTAAAATTTTGTCTTTATAATGTCACTTATATGTGGAACCTAAAACACGATACAGATGAACTTATTTACAAAACGAAAAATAGATTCACAGACATAGGATACAAGCTTATGGTTACTAAAGGGGAAGAGATGGGGAAAGGATAAATTAAGAGTCTGGGATTAGCAGATGCAAACTTCTATATGAAAAGCAGATAAAACAACAAGGTCATACTATATAGCACAGGGAACTATATTTGATATCCTGTAATAAATAAACCATAATGGAAAATAACATGAATATACATGGGTATATATAGTGGTTTACTCCTAAAGGAAATCAGTCCTGAAAATTCACTGGAAGGACTGATGCTGAAGCTCTAATACTTTGGTCACCTGATGTGAAGAACTGACTCATTGGAAAAGACTCTGATGCTGGGAAAGACTGAAGGCAGGAAAAGGGGACGACAGAGGATGAGATGGTTGGATGGCATCACTGACTTGATGGACATTAGTGTGAGCAAACGCCAAAAGATGGTGATGACCAGGAAAGCCTGGCATGCTGCAGTCCATGGGATCACAAAGAGTCAGACATAAGTGAGTGACTGAACTGATTACTGAGTCACTTTTCCAGTGGTCATGTATGGATGTGAGAGTTGGACTGTGAAGAAAGCTGAGCACTAAAGAATTGATGCTTTTGAACTGTGGTGTTGGAGAAGACTCTTGAGAGTCCCTTGGACTGCAAGGAGATCCAACCAGTCCATTCTGAAGGAGATCAACCCTGGGATTTCTTTGGAAGGAATGATGCTAAAGCTGAAACTCCAGGACTTTGGCCACCTCATGCGAAGAGTTGACTCATTGGAAAAGACTCTGATGCTGGGAGAGATTGGGGGCAGGAGGAGAAGGGGATGACAGAGGATGAGATGGCTGGATGGCATCACTGACTTGATGGACGTGAGTCTGAGTGAACTCCGGGAGTTGGTGATGGCCAGGGAGGCCTGGCATGCTGTGATTCATGGGGTTGCAAAGAGTTGGACATGACTGAGCAACTGAACTGAACTGAAGCCATGTATGACTCTTATTACCTAATGGACTGTAGCCCACTAGGCTCCTCTGTTCATGGGATTTCCAAGGCAGGAATACTGGAGTGAGCTGCCAATTCATTCTCCATAGGTGTGCATGTATGAGTCTATGTGTGTGTACACACATCTATATGTATGCATGCACACACACATATGAACATGGAATATACACAGGTAACTATATAGGTATATATATGCACACATACACACAGCTGAATCATTTTTCTGTACACCAGTAACTAACACAACATTGTAAATCAAGTATACTTTGATAAAAGAATTTTTTTTTAATTTTGCCTTTTATTCCACCAAAGCTTAGTTTTGCTGAAATCTCTTATCCCTCGAATTTGCAGTAATTGATGAAGTGAAATTTTCTCAACAGTTGCCATTGAGTCTTCTCTGCCTTAATCCATTCAACCAGAAAGGCTGAAAGCCTTTGGAAATATCAGCTTGGGAAAACCATATCTGATTGAGCAGCCCAAGGCCTCAGACTAAATCTACCAGTCCAAGGGCAAAATTTGCCATTGCCAAATCTGCCAGCCTGGAGTTCACTATTAATAGCAATAATGGAATTTTCGATTCTTACAGCACTCAAATTGGCATGACTAGTAATCACATGAAAGATTTTTTTGTTTGTTTACATAAGTCAGGGCTTTGCTAATTTTGAATAAATCATTATGGAAAGAAAGTAGACTTCTTTAGTAATTCAAGATATTATTATATGCATTAGCCATCAAGTCAGGAGGTGTTGTCATATGGCTGCCCAGAGGGAGACAATATTTTTCTGGTTTTAAACTGTGTTCTGTTTCTCCACCCTAACCAACTCCTCTCAGGATTTAATGGAGGAAACACATAGGAGGTAGGAACGTGAATGCAGCCGCTCAAGGCTTAGTGAAAGCTGCCACAGGTCAGCTGATACCAGCTGCAGCAGGGCTCATTTTGACATAAACCACCTGGCCTCTTTCTCCCTTCTTTTATGTCCTTTAAAACAGAGGGCTTTTTTTTTTAATTTAATTTTTACTTTATATTGAAGTGGAGTTGATTTACAATTTTGTGTTAGTTTCAGGTGTACAGCAAAGTGATTCAGTTATATATATATCTATTCTTTTCAGATTATTTTCCCATAGCAGTATTATAGAATACTGAAAAGAGTTCCCTGTGCTATACAGTAGGTCCTTGTTGATTATCTATTTTATATATGGTACTGTGTATACTTTGGGCTTCCCCAGTGGCTCAGATGGTAGAGAATCTGCCTGCAATGTGGGAGACCCAGGTTTAATCCCTGGATTGGGAAGATCCCTTGGAGAAGGGAAAGGCTACCCACTCCAGTACTCTTGCCTAGAGAATTCCATGGACAGAAGAGCCTGGTGGGCTACAGTCCATGTGGTTGCAAAGAGTTACCTTAACACCAAACTCCTAACTTATGCCCCTGCCAAATTTCCTAAAACAGACTTTCTATTTTCGCCAAAAACCCCAAACCAGCTACCATAATGGGCAAACAGATAAGTAGCACGAACATATTCACTCATCTGACAGCTTTCATCTGTCTAATTTGCAAGGAATGAATTTCAAAGCAGGTAAATAATTTAAGATTACTAATGTAAATGGAGAAGTAACATTTCACTTACAAGTAATACTCATAAAGAATGGACTTTTTATTCTCTGAGGCATATGCATAAAAGCAAATCTATGAGATGATCACTGACCTAGGAAAAGGTTAAGAGCAGCTTAAATAATAAATCCAGAAGTAGAATTCAGACTGACATAAATTTACTTTTCCTGCTACTGCTTCCATATGGCAATAATCCAATCTTAGAAGCTGAATTTATGTGGTCAGGGTATAACTCAAAAGCCTGCTTGTTTAAAAATTCAGCAATACAGGGTAGTTGGGAGTGGGGATATTATACACCACTCTGCATTTTGAATGGCAAGGAAATTTTACATTGATTTTCACAGAAGATACTTCAATGAACACTCTAGTAAAAATTAATGGATTATTTTCCCTTTCCCAGTGACCTTTAAAATGCCTAGAATTCAAGCTGAAGTACCTAACGGTTATCACTTCTGCTTACTGCACCAGTTATAGTATATCAAAGACCTAAAGTTTCAGTAATGTTTCCAAATTGGCTACTGATAGAGACATATAATTGCTCAAAGCAGATTCTAACAATAGCCAACTTCCATTTCCTTGTGAAAAGAACAGATTTATTTCTCCTTTAACATTCCTCATTCTGCAGAATCTTGATTTTTTTTTCCTAAAGGAGAAAGAAATTAACGATTTCCTCCATTGACACAGCCTCCGATTCCCCTCTGAAACCTAGATAAACACAGAAGCAACAGGAATTTAAGGAACTCAGGTAAAGCAGCTGATTATGTGTGGCCAAAGAAACAGTTTTTCTTTAGCCTTTTTGTCTTAAACTCTCAAAATCAAAATGCATTATCCATAGATGTCTAATACTTCATGGCAATGAAAGAATGGTTTTAAGGCAAGTCTCAAATGGGATAATAGGTGAAGACTGTTCAGTAAGAAGTCGTCAAGTAACAGATTTTATCATGAGTTCTACACTCCTTTTGGCCAGAACTCATATGCAGTTCCCAATTTCACCAGATGCAATTACATCTATGTATCTTACTTTAAAATTAATATGTTTAAACTCAACTCTGTCAAGAACATGAAGGGTCTGAGTTTTTACCCTACTTGCAAGCTAACAAGTTAGCATGCCACAGTTTCAAGGATGCTGGCATAAGAAAAAAATTCTGTGGTTCAGAGACAAAGTACATTTCATTACGTTCAGCAATAATAGGAGTCAGCGAATCATCACCTCCTTGTTCAAGTCCCTTGAGGCTCAACTGCCATGGAGCCATGTGATGCAGGCCAACTAAGTACATGATACATAACGGGGAACAGGACAAGACAGGAATCCAGAGGTCAGGAAACCCTGATCCTTTAAAATGGGCTATAAGCAAACCTGCTACATCTTTGCACCCTGGAGGGAACTGTTTTTATGATACTAGACTGTAAACAATCCTGCCCTTTGCTCCAGAGGAGAGATACTACTTCTTCTTCCAAGGATATCCAATGGACGATCAACCTTGAGAAGACAGTCCCCAACAAAAGCGTGCTATTCTGTCCACGAGACATGAAGCACAAGAGACCGAAGGGAAACCATCTCCCAATACTCATCATCTCTTGCCATGTATACTTGCTCAGTGGTTATGCATAAAAGAGACATTCGATTCAGTAGGCCAAGTAAAAGACTGGTGCTTTTGGCTGACTAAAAAGGTTCAAAAACCTACTCCATCTTACACTCAGCATCATATTATGTTTGCTTCTTTCTGTCTTAAATCTTAAAACAGTCAACATCCAATGGGATAAAACTTCGTCTCTCATGTAGCAACAAAATTAGGAACAGGAATGAGACTTTCAAATCTTGCCTTTCAAATCTATCAATGTTTTTGCTACACCACGCTGTATCTGTATTAAAAGAGATTCTCTATTTTATCAATGGTTCCAATTATCAGTCTGATTCCTAGTTCTCTCCCTAGGGATATTGTATGAGCCCCAACTAGATAACACTCAAAAAGCAAGCTTGATGATGTTTCAAAGTATTTTTCTTTATAATAAGCTCCTAAGAGTATGGAAAATAGCAAACTGCAAGGTGATGCCACTGCTGACAAATGTGCAAAATATGGTTGTTTTTCTTAATCTTAATGAAAAAATGGAAATGAAGCTCCACAGTTTCCCATCTCTACCCCAAACCAAGGCCAGTCCATTAATTTAGTGACAAGAAGAATGAGGTCTCTGAATTTCAAGTTCTCCATTTTCCCTTAATTGGATGTGGATGGTAAATGCAAGGACATGTCTACCAGAAGCAAAAGGAACAGAGCAAAACGCCAGGCTTAATATCAAACACTGCTGAGCTGGATATTTACTTAGGAAAATTGAAGGGTCCTATTTAATGCTAAGAAGTTCTATCTTAGCCTCAAATTGCTTCTCCTTAAAATTATCTGATAAATTTAAACCTTGACCAACACTACGTATTTCGAATGGCAGTCAACTCCATCTCAAGTTGTCCATCCTCTTGCTGGAAAGGTCATTTTTCATATCTCCAAATGGTCTATGTTCCGTTTACCCATCAAAGAAATATCATTGTCTGGTAAACACCACAGTGGAAATTTCCTGGTGGCTCAGAGGTAAAGAATACACTTGACAATGTAGGAGATGTAGGTTCAATCCCTGGGTCAGAAAAATCCCCTGGAGAAGGAAATGGCAACCCACTCCAGTATTCCTGCCTGAGAAATCCCATGGACAGAGAAGCCTGTAGGGCTACAGTCTATGGTGTCACAAAAGAGTCAGATGCAACTGCATGATTAAATGACAACAGCAAACACCATGGCTGGGTTATCATAAGGATGCAAGGAGAGCCGAGCACTGTTCTCTCTTAAAAGTTCTTTTTCTCTGATATTTTAACAGCAAACAACTGAGACAGGCATGCAAAATTTACCACATTGTCAGAAATTCCTAGTTTTACAACTTGAAATATCCCCAAAGTAACTACTCCTTGTCATTTTACATGAAGAAGAAAATAAAATACCTCCAAAATCAGATCCTAAGGTGGGCTGTGTGCACATCACGGTTTCCTTGGGTAAGTGGTCATTTCCTTCTGGGCTCTTGAAATTTCACTGTCAGGATGGCTCACGGGCAACATGCAGGAGATAAATCCCTTTATTGGTTGCATATTTAGCTGACTTAGTGATTAAAATTCTTAGTGATTTGTAGTATACTTTAACTTACTGTTTATTAGCAAAATAGGTGCTATATGAATTTCTATAGCCAAGGAAACTAAGATCTTAAGTGAGTGGCCCAAAGCATAGGATACAATCAGTGATGTACTCTTCATCAGTGATGTACTCTCAAAATCCCATAATTAATCCGATTTCAGGGGCAGATTCACTTATTCAGAAATAATGAAAAACCATCCAAGGTACTGAGTTAAGAACTGGAGATACAGTAAGAACAACAGAGATACAGTCCTTGTTCCAAGAGGCCCACGGTCCAGTCGTGCTGATGGTGGAAGATACATCAGGCAATCATGCTCCATGAGGCACAATCCCACAGAACAAAGGCCAACAACTCTGAACTCCTTTGCAGCCCATCATACTGTTCATTCATTTACCCATGATTCCTGTTCACTTTCTTTCAAGTATTACACAGGGAAGGGCTGGAAAACAGAAAGCTAAGTAAAGCACTGCAAACTTTTATAAAACCCTGGCTCATAACATTAAAAAATATATTTCTTGAAAAGGGGGAGGGGGAGAGAGGCTCAAGAGGAAGGAGATAGATATATAATTATGACTGATTCGCACTGATGTACGGCCGAGACCACATCATTGTAAAGCAATTATCTTCCAGTTTGAAAAAAAAAAAGAAAAAGAAAAGGGGGGAGTTTCTGAGTCTGTCAATTCAATATAGCGAGAAATCACCAAAATCCAAAGAAATGCCTTTTAGATGTATTGTCTTATACTGTTTTTATCTGTGCCTATATCCTATTAAAAATAACTCAGATTACTTTTTAAACCTTTTGTTATTACAATGCCTGCACACGAAGAACAGCAGCAGACGGACAGCAGTCGGAAGGCATGTTGCAGCTCACATTGTAACTCGCTGGAAGAGGGTGATGGCAAAGCAAATGGAAGTCAAAGGGCACAGAACTCAAATCTGCAGCTTCCTGGAAAATAAATTACTTCTAGCCTAGAAGGTACTCCTGTCTTCAGTTTCTTTTCCTTTTAATATACTCAGAATGCCTACCACCACATTGTTTTTTCTGAAAAAAATTCCACTACATATCATGAGTTGACAAGAAAATCTCCAATGGCTCCAAGCTGACTGGAGGGTGGTTCTTTAATTTGCACTAAGGGCCCTCCCCCAGTAGTTCTATCCTCCCCCAAATAAGCCCTTTCCCTGACAAAACTGGCCCATCCTCTGTCCCTGGAACAATGCCTGTCCCCACTGGAACATTCTGGAACACTCTATTTCCTTTCTTGGAGAATTATAATCCTTGCTTTCCAGCTAATGTTCACCAAACACTTGCTACATACTAAATGCCTATTTTATTTCATTCTCATTACAGTTCTATGGAGAATGAGTTATTATTATCCTAACTTCACATTTCAGAATACTGAGGCTTAGATAGGTTATGAACCTACAGTCACATAGCCAGTAAGTGGGCAAGCAGAGATTTGAACTGAGGTCTTTACTTTCAGGGCCAAACTCTTTACCACTGTGGTGCAATGAGCAGGACTATCTGATGGTGACCCCAGAGCTCAGGCAGCGTCACCTGCATGATAAACAGAGCAGGTGAACACCTTTTCCCCAGCAGAACTGTACTTCATATCAGTTATCCACAGTGTTGGTGACTTCCTCCCTCAGAAGAAGAAACTGAAACTTCCCATGGGTCTGAAAGTCTCTAGTCCAGAAGGTGACATTCATAAATGCCTATAAACAGCTGGGACACCAAACTGAACTGTTTGGAACTAAGCAGCCTGAGTATTCCTCCAATGCCAAGGATACTTTCTCATTCTCTCACTATGGTAAGGCAGAATGACAAGAGAACTCAAACCCACGCTGCAGGCTCACAAAGCCCAAGCCCAGTACACATCTCAGTGGGACAATGGGAACACTGGGGGAACTGTGCCTTCTTTTCTACTCCTGACTGAGCCGTGTTAATTTTCCCATTTCCTTAGTAAAATCTATTCCTTAACACACGCAGGGTGAAGTTGTATGATCAGTCTTGAATCCTGGTACATGGTGATTGAAGACCTAGATGGAATGTGCTGGACACAGCCACCACCTATGATGCCTTTTGGCATAAATGTTAACCACTCTTTTACAGTTGAGCTAAAGTCCCACTTATTCTACAAAGAAGTTCCTGATTGTCCTTAGTGAAGGGGGATCCTTGGAGCTCCAAGGATCCTATAGCAGAGTTTATCCTCTGGCCTCTACACAAAGCACATCTCTGATAAGTTATTGGTTACGGCATCTTTTCCACTAACAAATGTAGACATGAGAGAGATTCTAAGTTTACAGATCATCGCAGTAAAGTGAGTCCTACAGGTTGTTCTGGTTTCCCAGGGCACAGAAAAGTCATGTTTACACCATACTGTAATCTATTAAGCATGCAATAGCATTAGGTCTTAAAAAATAATGCATATACGTTAATTAAAAACACTTGATTGCTAAAAAAATGCTAAGTGTCATCTGAGACTTCAGTTAGTTGAAATCTTTTTGGCAATAGAAGCATTGAAAATCACTGATCACAGATCACCATAATGTATTAATAATAATGAAAAAGTTTGAATTTTGTGAGAATTACTAAAATGTGACACAGATACATAAAGTGAGCAAATGTTGTTATAAAAATAGTGCCAGTAGACTTGTTTGATGCAGGGTTGGTCACAAACCTTCAGTATGTAAAAAACCTAATATCTGTGAAGTCAATAAAACAAGATATGCTTGTGTGCATTTAGAATCCAATGAAATTTTCATCTTCGCAAAGGTAGGGGAGGGACCCTATAAATTTAGTACCTGTAACAGGCCCAGTGGCAATCCTAGATACAACAAAGATTAATGCCTATTTGCTGACTGTGCGTGCGTGTGTGTGTGTGTGTGTGTGTGTGTGTGTAAGTAGGTTCTGTTCTTCAGAAGGCCACATTTCATTCAATTACTACATATATATGAGTACCTATTATATGTCAAGCACTGTGCTGGGCACTGGGTTTACAAAGATAACAAAGATACTATTCTGGCACAAGGAGTTCATAACCTAGCAGAAAGATGGATGACATATAATAATATAAAAACATGGGGTACAGTGGGGAACGTGGAGAGTGTCTCCAACGAGTAGGGAAGGGCACACCTGCAGAACATTCACATTTTAGTAGAGTCTCATGAATAAACCAGACTTAAAAAGGAGCAAGATTCTATAACTGAATGAGAGATATAAGTGAATTCTTCAGCTATTAAATGAAGAATACTAATTTAAAAGGAGAGGATTCCTAACATTTGTAAAATTATAAAGCTTACCTAATGATAAAAATTTCGTTCACCAGTTATTAATCTCGAATTACACAAAAAAGAGCAATTTAACTGATTTCATTATTTGGCAGTAGCCACCTGAAAGGATAAGAAACAGCAGTGAAACTTTCAGAAGTTCTGACAACTTTTTGCTCTTTGGACTTTTAATTTTAAGATCTGAAGCTAAATCCATGGAAAATATCAAGGTGAATAACTTGTTAACCAGACTAAAAAGAAATTATGTGAATCAAAAAATAACATATTTCTGTTTATGTCTAAGAAACACAGAACCAGTGTGAATTTTTGGCAATTGAAGAATTACACTTTTAAAGAAGATTTTCTAAAACTAATGCAAAACAAACTCTTTAATTACAAAAATACTCTAGGACAAGGCTCCAACTTGGTGGTATCTCATTTTTATATTTCATGCCAGAAAACCAGATCTATATTATAATATTATAAATCACTTTAAGTCTCAAATCAAACAGCTAAGGCCAGGTATGAAAAGTGCAGAGTTGTTCCCAGAATCCATCCTTTGGGTACCTGGTTCCAACACAAAATGTATTTGTACATATACCCTACTCACATCCTCCTATTTATTATAAATCACCTCTAGATTACTTATAACAGGAATAAGTGTAGATGCTATGTAAACAGTTGTAAATACATGTAAATGCTATGCAAATAGTTGCAAAGTAAGGCAAACTGAAGTTTTGCTTTTTGGAACTTTCTGGAAATTTTGTTTAATTTGAATATTTTCAATCCATATTTGGTTCAATCTGTGGACATGGGAAGCTGACTATATTTATTTTGTGAACAGGGAGAATTTCTCACAAAGGTTCTTCTCAACCAGTACCCCACTCTCAAAATTTTCTAAATTCATGCTTATAAATAGCTTGTGTTCATGCAGAAGTCTCCCCCATACACAAGTATTTTAGCTTTATAACAAGACTTTGCAACTGTTCAATTTGCTTTTTCCACCATGTTGAAGGCCCATCAATGTAAGAGTCCCATTTCAACTTTTTCACATCTATGTCCTCAGTACTTTGCAATTCTCTGCACATAGGAAGTATTCAGTAAGTTTGTTGAATGAATCACTAAATGAATAGAATCTAGAAAAAGTATATTTAACAAGCATCACGCTAGAAGCAACTTCTCTGAGGGCAGTAGAGTTAACATAGTCATTGAGAATCTCTGTTTTTTGTTTTTTTTTTTAATTCTTGATTGATATATGGTATGCTTTGCTTTCTACATGGGACATGATGCAATGTTAATTGCTTTAATGACTCTGCATCACCTACAAATGGTTCTCCCCATTTGAACAGGAATCCTCAACAGTATCTTTCCTATGAAGAAATATGCTTTCTAGAGTAAGAATTAAGAGTGACCATGAAAAGTAAACTGTCTAACTTCATGTGTCTATACTACAAGAACCCTGTTCTCTCCAAGTTCAATAACCAAAGGCACCGGTGCCCTTGCACTCCCTCCTTCTCTCCACTCCTCGCTCTCTTTCTCTCTTAATGCCCCTAATAGTGAGGAGGAAACAAACAAACAAGCAATGTCTCGTGAAACGACACACAAAATGCGGAAGTGAGGAGGAGTCACCTTTAAATTCATCAAAATTAATTGGGACAGAAAGTCTGTAAGAAGCAGCTTAGGAAGTAGGAGTAAAACACAAAAGAAGAACATGGATAAGGCCAAATGTCTTTTAAAGTCCCTGTAATACTCAGTCAAGATTTGGGGCCCCTCATGTTTAAGACTAAATTTTCTAACTTTTCGAATCTTTAACCTTGGATCTTTCCCATTGGTTGAATTCTCAACATTACTACCTAGCCCCTTCCCCAAATCATTAGAAAACATGCATGATTTTCATGACTACTTCAGGGTCAGAAAGAAATGGTGGGAGACCAGATCCATTTTTATAGCCTTGAATGAAGAAAGACCATTCATTTCCTTCTGGGAGTGTCCAGTGGTAACAAGAAGGTCAGAGGACCATGAGACCTCTGAAGCCCCCAAACAACAGTTTTGCCATTTCAGAGCCTCAAAAACTCAGTACAATGTTACTCATAATTGTTATTCTCCACCTGAGTCTATTTTCCCTAAAACATCCATGAATTGCTTAACACCATGTACTTTCATGAGACACTCAAAAGTGATTGTGCACATCTGATCAGTGGGTTTCAGTCTGTGCGCCCTTCTACAAAAATCCATCCTCTACAGCTAGCCTTCCTCTAGCTCTAAAACCCAGCAAGAAACTGTTGCTCTTTTGTGAATATACTCATAATTTTCAGAAGAAAAAAAAAGGAAAAAATGGAGGAAAAAAAAAAACAAACTAATAGAACCAGAGAGTTTATACAAGAAAACACAGAGGTCAACAGATACAAGCTACCCCTCTCTATGAAAGAGAAACAGTGAGTCCAGAGATAAGATATCTTGCTCAAGATCATACAGTGACAGGGCAGAGGCATGCCTGCACAGTCACCGATTCCTTTCTGGTCCAGAATTATTTTGGATTATATTATGACTGTGATCATGATAGGAATGGGACAGAGGGCTAGGTTGGGTTCCGATGATGAGGACTGCAATCCTGGCTGAGCTTCGGACAAATCACTTCCCCTGTAGGCCATTTCCACTCTGTCAGATGCTTGCTAAAGGACAAGAGTTATTTTCTAAAGTAACACTATAGGTTTCAGTGTACAACACAGATTATGGAATATAAATATTCCAGGCGATCTAGCCGTCAGTATGCTTTCAGCAGCAAGGGGAAACAGCCTTACGACCGACAATCTATTTTCCACTGGAGCAAGCGGTCCAAAGGCGGGAGGTCATCAGGAACTGGAAAATCAAGGTGCCTGTCCTCTGTTGTCCATGATTCTCCTGGCTTTTCACTCCTGTGTAGCCAACTTGTCCTTATGTTACCTACCTGTAAAATTGCCAAAGGACAAAAAAATCTCTTCCCAACTGTAGAATAAAACCCTTTCTTTCAGTTGGATTGGGCCAGAAAATAATTTAGACTTTGTCCTCTTCTTCAGTACTTGAGCTCTTAAGAGCACTTAAAACTAGCAGTGTTAGAAGTATTCAAGGGTCATTGTGAGAGCCCTGACTATAGGCACGTACACCCCAGGCTGATGGTCTGAGTTCCTCAAAATGTAGGGGTTCCATCAGTATCTAGCTGAGCCTATTTTCCCTAAAAAACATCCATGAATTGCTTAATACCATGTACTTTCATGAGACACTCAAAAGTGATTGTGCGCAACTTAGCAGTGGGTTTCAGTCTGTGCACCCTTCTACAAAAATCCATGACACCCTCAACTTGGAGTTTCAGGAAATGCATTTCTCTCTCATTTCAGTCTGAGCCATGCAATCCAGCTCTACAGGTAGCAAATTGAAATGTTTAGTGGCCCATTGCAGAAAGATTGAATCTGAAAAGAATACAGCCATAAGAAAGAAGCAAGGCATCAATATCATACAGAAAAGCTCTCACCAACGACAGTGATGATGTAGAAGAATGATTGAGCATTTGTTAAACTTCTACCATTGTGAAAATAACCTATTATTTTCCTGGTTGTGCACTGAAATGCCTCAATCACTGACAGAATGAGTCAGTAAAAAATGATACAGTTTATTTTCTATCACTGCTCTATGGGGACAGTGTGGCATATTGTACCCCCACACCTTGAACAGCACTTTACCAAGAGTGTTTAATTTACCATCCTCCTTCCTTCATTTTGTAACACGTTTGATATATTTGCAGTGATGACTTTTCCTTTTTTTTTTTTTTTTTGTGGTTGTTAAAATTCAGCCTGATAGAGTTTAATTTTAAGCCTAACATGACATGGCTGTCTGATTTAGGATTACTTATAAAAAATCAAAAGAATGGGGCAGTCATGTCAAAGTGAAACAAAGGAAAAAGAAATTAGTAGCAGCTGCCTTGTAATATACTCCATTGTCTCTCTGACTGACTGCACAATAAAAACAGTGGAGGTTATAGGCGAGGTCTCACATAGTAGCATTTTGTATCTGCACCTATCAATTTTCATCGCAACCAGTTTTCAAGTCCAGATCACGTCACTACCGAGTGTAATCCCCACACACACAATAGCAGCCACAGCAGCTGCACCGACCCAGGCCTGGAAGCCCCAGAGAAGCTGAAGGAAGGTGCCTAAGAGATCAGAGGATAAGCCTACTCCCAAGATCTGCCCCAACTGGGTACATGAGCCCCTCTACTGCTGGTGCTGTTTCTGCTGCCCTTCTTCCCAAGTGCCATGGACTAAAGGATTGTGCCCCCCCAAAATCTGTATGCTGAAGTCCTGATAGCCCAATGTGATGATATTTGGGGGTGGGAAATTTAGAAGGTCATTAGGTCACAAAGGTGGAGCCTTCATGCCTGGGATTGGAGCCCTTATATAAAGAATCACGGGAGAGAGGATTTCTCAACTGAGCCGTGTAAAGATACAGTAAGAAGGTGGCTGCCTGCAAGTCAACCAACAGGTCCTCATCAGTGGTCTGCTGGCACCTTGATCCTCGACTTTCAGCTTCCAGAACTATGAGAAATTAAAATCTCTTGTTTAAGCCAGTGGAATTCTTATTATAGCAACCAGAACTAAGATACCAAATATCCTGTCCTAAATGCCATGACTACTATGGCATTAAACTTACAAGTTCTCTTATGGCCAATATATACATGTCCCAACATTCACAAAGTACTAAGAAGCTAAAGGTAAATGCTCTTGTTCATCTGCCACTTGATGTTAAGAGGATAACAGTGACCACAATAATTATGCCATGATAATATGTCTGTGACAGTAACAACAATAATATCAACAATCACAGTCCACTAACTGCACGCAGTGTTCACCATGGGCCAGGCACTTCTCTAAGCTCTTTACTCACAAAATTCCTACCAGGTGGGTTCTACTGCTACTCCCATTTAACTGGGAAACTGAGTCAATGAGAGATTAAGTAGATTAAGTCATCTGCCCAAGGCTTTGCAACAAGGAAGAGACTGACATCACGTCAATCTGGCTACAGAGCCAGAAGTTCTTCATCACTATACTAAAATCTCATGCCTCCAAAAAAAATGAAATAGAAAACAAATTATGATAGTGATGATTCCTGCGTTTCTTGTGCCTCCTGCGTTGGCAGGTAGATTCTTTATCACTGTACCACCTGGGAAGCCCGATTCCATCACAGAAAATCTTAAAAAACAAAGCTAAAGTCATACAGACAATGATCAGATATAATCTCCCAGCTCCAAGTCTGAGGTTTGACCAAACACATACTAAATTTGATTATGCCCCCTTCTATTGAGATAGATGTAACCCACGCCTTAATCAGAATAGAAACAAGGTATACAACTTGGCAGATAACAACTCTAACCTGCCCAGGCAGTGCCTGATGACAGGGCACTGTTGATAATCAGTTAGTAGAACTTTCCCCTGTGCTAATCAAAAACGTGCAAAACTGTCTTCCCCACTTTTATCTTTTTTTCCCCTCTTGATGTCATCTTCTGAGTACTATCCCTTCACAAAATCCATAAATCCATATATTTCTACAGTACCCCTACCAAGGTCAGCCTTGGCAGACACTGCCTGATTATAATTGGCTGTCCTTTGCTATTACTCCAACTACACTATTAAAGAGGCAATTGCTTATCAGAATTACCATTCTGAAGACAGTGCCCATTAAGGATCTTCCTGTTGTTATTGAGGCTAAGCTGTCGTTTGTGCTTCTAGATCAGGCTAAACGTACCAGGCGAAATTTCTTTTGAAAATGCAATCAAGCCCAATACTACAAAATGACTGCTCTGAAAAAAGCAACTGAATGATAAGCAAACTTACAGGTTTTAATGTTATTAAATGATGACATTTGGTAAGGTATTCTTATACAGAATGGGTCCACAGGAGATGGTATATTAGTGGAGCTGTAAAGTGAAGGGGTCAGATAAGCAAGCTTTAACTCCTGGCACCAACTCCTGTTGCTTACTGGTTATACAGTCTTAAGCAGCTTAGTAAGACTCAGTTTCTTCAACTTCAAATTGGAAATAATCATTATGCCATAGTTTGCTATGGAACTTCTAAGAGAATACAAAAAATACCTACTACATTGCCTATAAGAAAACAAAACCTCCTCCACTAGAATTTAAGCTCTAGGATGACAAAGACTCTTGTCTGTCTGTTCTGCAGAACAAAATAAATGTTCAATAGATATTTAATAAGTAATAAAAGAATAAACATACTGATTGCTTCATTCCTTTTAGTAATGTTGATTAATATCAGATCCTCTTTTTAGTGAAATACAAAGAAACGTTTTTATTAGGACTAGGTAAGTTACTGAATCCAATCAGTATGTCCCTACCAAACCATCCAAAATGTTTGTTATTTCCCAAAGTTAGTATTGAAACCTAAAGAAGAGTCTGTGATGACAAATGCCTCAAATTCTTCATTCATTTTAGTTTTACTCCGTCATTTATGAAGAATTCCTGTATTGACCACACAGTCACTTTTTTGTCTTCTTCATCTTACAGTAATTCTTATACACGGGGAGATATGCTGGTATTGTAAACAGAAGAACTAACAGATCCAAGAGAAATAAGATTGTCTTAGCTGACGTTCTGCAGCCCTACCCCAAAACTCTGAGTCTGAAGGTTTTCATTAAATTCTATCTTAAGGATTTCAAAAACACACTTTATAAATAGTATGAACTATAAACATCATACAAATTTCAGGTATTACTTCTGTTATTTGTTTACCTAAGTAACTGCCCATTGTCATAATCAGAAATATCAGGTCCTCAAATCTGTCAGAAACAAAAATGATAGCAAGTATTTTCCAGAAATGAGAATTTGGAAGTTGAGAAAAAACTAAGCAGATTGCTATAATCTACTTTAAAAGAAGAAAGTATTAATCTTATTAATTGGTATTTCATTGTCAACTTTGCTTCTATTTATAATGACTTTTCTTTCGTCATTTTCTTAATCATTGGCATAAGTTGAATTCTATAATTTCACCAATAAAAGCTTCAGTGCAAACCCTTCAAACCACCTAGCACTTAATTATCTGCTAAAATGAACTTCTTGGTTTCAATTTTATTTTATTTTTTAAACGGAAGAAGGAACAGCCACTGCATGTGTACACACACAAAATATTGTAAGAATGCTGGTTTGCCAGGCATGGATATAGTGAACGCTTGAGATATGAAAGCAGTTCTCACACTCTGGACTGAATATTTGCCCTGCTCCCTCATTTCCTGCCGTAATATACATATGAAGCCTTAATCCCCTATGTGAGGGTATTTGGAAGTGCATCTTTGGGTGGTGATTAGGCCTAGGTTTCGTTTTGCTGATGTCCTGGGGTAGAGCCCTCCTGATAGGATTAGTGTCCTTATAAGAAAAGGAAGAGCCATCAGAGCTCTCTTGCTTGAGGACACAGAATCTATCAGCCAGGAAGAGGGAACTCCACAGAGCCCAGCTAAGCTGGCATCTGATCTTGGATTTCAGCCACCACAACTGTGATAAGTAAGTTTTTGTTGATGAAGCCACCTAGTTTATTTCTATAGATGAAGCCACCTAGTTAATGGCATTTGGTTACAGAGGTCCCAGCTGAGGCACCCCTCCATACTCTATCTCTGTATTCATACTAACTAGGCCTGAGCGTCTGCAGGTGCAATCTTTCTTGAGAAGCAAATTACTCAAACAACTCTCGCCTCCCCTTCCAGAAGGCTGGTCCCAGGCCTCCACACGAGGAATGGTACTGGTAGTGGAGGCATCTTCTCTCTGTAGGCCTCCTGCAGCTGGGAGACTGGGAGGCTTCTCCTCCCCAGCCTGAGAAGGAGCCAGCAAGGTCTGGAAATTTCTGTGAGTCTTACCCCTAATTTGAAATTTGAAAAATGTTGCTTCTGTCAGCAAAGAAAGAAAAACAATATAGGCAGCTCTTTCCCCTGTGTTCTCATATATATAGGAAGCTGTCTTTTGTTTTCTAGCCAGTGTTCTACCTTCTCTAGAGAAGCAGTGATTATTGGAGAGGCTGTTAAATGAGCTATGATTTCATCCTAACTTCATTATCTTCTCCATCCCCTCCCTCCTCCCCGCTCACCTGGGTGTCCACACTGACAAACATCAAGCTCTGTGCCGTCCTGCACAGGAGCCAAAAGCCACACAGAGCTAGTAAGCACTTCAGATGTGCAGCAGCCAAACTGAGATGTGCTTCCAGCGTAAGGTACACAGTTCTAAGATTTACTATGAAAAAGAACGCAAAGCAGATTTGTAATTTTTCTGCGGCTTACAGGTTGAACTGATACTTTGGAGGTATTGGGTAAAATGAAATATATTACTAGAACTTACCTGTTTCTTTATACTTTTTAAACATTGGGTATATATATCTCTACTGAAAATAAATTATATTTTGTGGCTCATATTTCTTTTAGATAGTGCTAATTTGAGCATTCATTTGTCAATGAAAGCTATGTCTAAACTGAACTTACAAGACTGTATATGTGTATAAATGTAAACAAACAAATAGAAATATACATGTGTGTCAATCACCTTTGTAGTATGATTTTGTAACTGATAAACCAAGTCTATAAGTTTCTATAATGCAGAAGGAAGGTTCCATGCTGGAATGTATTTAACCAGATGTTTTCATCATAATTTCATTATATTAAAGCTAATGGAACTAATCAAATTAAAAGAAATACACAGAAATATACCTTTTCATGCAGACCTGCATCCATGCATGCACATGGTGGCCATCATAGCGGCATTAATTCTAAATGGTCGGTAGCAAAATCCATTCACACACTAACAGAATAGGTGAATATGATACTTCTATTTGAAATGAAGCTTGATCATTTCTAAAGTTTTAAATGCACTGGAACGTCTAGTCAAATGCTGTCTAGTAAAAAGTATAATTTAATACACAAATAAAAATTACATACAATTGGCACAGCAAAGCCTCAGCGGAAGCAACCTCTTTAACAGTGTCTAAAAATGCTTTGATTATTAGCTTTTGATGCAGCTGATCTTGTTTAATAGTGTTAATATTCTCTTCATTAAAATTCTTAAGGTAATATTATGCTTCAACTCAGCACCAATTCAAATTATCCCATTTCATACTGTGAATTATGCAATTCTATTACACTCTGCACAGATCTTTTTGAGGATGTAGAGCTATTCAGATAATGGAAAATTTCTAAAGTTGAGGATTACAGTTTAATTATTCAGGGAAAAATTCTACTTGGACAATTAAGACTTTCTTGGTATTTTGAACCCTTTGGTGTAATAACATTTACAATTCAAGGTACTCTTTACATATATCTCTGAATTTAGATTTTCCAATCTACTGCTTGCTTAATTCTTTCTTTTTAGTTCACCAGGTAAGAATATGCTATAAGATAATTGCTACTTTTAAGTAACATACAAGAATTTAAACATCCAAGTAAGAGTCAGTTTTTCCAAAGTTCTTGTTAATGGATGTTAGATATTTACTTCAGAGCTGCCACCATTGTTAAAAATATTCTAGAATTCTAAATATTTTAGAAACTGCCTTAAAGAAAGTAAATGGTAACTTTCTTTGTCTGCTACAGATTTTCTGACCACTTAAAATCATTCAAACCTCAGACTAATGAATATAAAAGTAAATGAATTAGGTAGCATCATTTGCTATTTAAAATATATATATTCAGTTCCGTTCAGTCGCTCAGTTGTGTCTGACTCTTTGTGACCCCATGAATCGCAGCACGCCAGGCCTCCCTGTCCATCACCAACTCCTGGAGTTTGCCCAAACTCATGTCCATTGAGTTGGTGATGCCATCCAGCCATCTCATCCTCTGTCATTCCCTTCTCCTCCTGCCCCCAATCCCTCCCAGCATCAGGGTCTTTTCCAATGAGTCAACTCTTCGCATCAGGTGGCCAAAGTATTGGAGTTTCAGCTTCAGCATCAGTCCTTCCAAAGAACACCCAAGACTGAAAGCCTTTAGAATGGACTGGTTGGATCTCCTTCCAGTCCAAGGGACTCTCAAGAGTCTTCTCCAACACCACAGTTCAAAAGCATCAATTCTTCAGTGCTCAGCTTTCTTCATAGTCCAACTCTCACATCCATACATGACCACTGGAAAAACCATAGCTTTGACTAGATGGACCTTTGTTGGCAAAGTAATATCTCTGCTTTTTAATATGCTGTCTAGGTTGGTCATAACTTTCCTTCCAAGGAGTAAGCGTCTTTTAATTTCATGGCTGCAATCACCATCTGCAGTGATTTTGGAGCCCCCCCCAAAAATAAAGTCTGACACTATTTCCCCATCTATTTCCCACGAAGTGATGGGACCGGATGCCATGATCTTCGTTTTCTGAATGTTGAGCTTTAAGCCAACTTTTTCGCTCTCCTCTTTTACTTTCATCAAGAGGCTTTTTAGTTCCTCTTCACTTTCTGCGATAAGGGTGGTGTCATCTGCATATCTGAGGTTATTGATATTTCTCCCGGCAATCTTGATTCCAGCTTGTGCTTCTTCCAGCCCAGCATTTCTCATGATATACTCTGCATATAAGTTAAATAAGCAGGGTGACAATATACAGCCTTAAAGTACTTCTTTTCCTATTTGGAACCAGTCTGTTGTGCCATGTCCAGTTCTTAAAAATATACATAAACACACACAAAATAATACATGAGGTATAAATAAAACATATATATATATATATATAAGAACTGTACTTAATTTGGGGGTCCTTAAATCTGCTCTGTGAAGTGAAAGTTTCTCAGTCATGTCCAACTCTTTGCGACCCCATGGACTATACAGTCCGTGGAATTCTCCAGGCCAGAATACTGCAGTGGGTAGCCTTTCCCTTCTCCAGAGAATCTTCCCAACCCAAGGATTGAAGCCAAGTCTCCCGCAATGCAGGTGGATTCTTGACCAGCTGAGCCATAAGGAAAGCCCAAGAATACTGGAATGGGTAGCCTATCCCTTCTCCATCAGATCTTCCTGATCCAGGAATCAAATTGGAGTCTCCTTTATGCAGGTGGATTCTTTACTAACTGAGCTGTCAGGGAAGCCCTAAATTTGCCATGAGGTAATTCCAAAGAAGATATTTTTTTAAATGTTTGTAACAATGGCAGCATTTTTATATTTAAAAAAAAAACTCCTAAAGTACATATTTTATGGATAAAATTCAATTTGATTATCAAATCAGGATATTTAAAAAATCTGTTTATGAGCATGTTTCTAACATGCTGACTCAATTGCAAAGACAAGTCTACCCTGCTTCTTTTTACATTCCTAGCTCAGAATCCTCCAGTACTCTTGCCTGGAAAATCCCATGGACAGAGGAGCCTGGTAGGCTGCAGTCCATGGGTTGCTAAGAGTCAGACATGACTGAGCGACTTCACTTTCACTTTTCCTTTCATGCATTGGAGAAGGAAATGGCAGCCCACTCCAGTGTTCTTGCCTGGACGGGGGAGCCTGGTGGGCTGCAGTCTATGGGGTCGCACAGAGTCGGACATGACTGAAGTGACTTAGCAGCAGCAGCAGCTCAGAATCATGGAATCAGTCATATGAGGTATGACCTTCCGTTTCTTCTTAAGTATACAGAGTGACGGAGTTGACCAAGGTCAGGGAGATGGAAGACAGAGGAGTCTGATGTTGTGAGTTGCACTCCTTCCAGACTAACTCAAGCCGTGCGCTTGGGCTCAGTCACTAAGTCATGTCTGACTCTTTGCAACTCCAGGGACTGTTGCCCACCAGGCTCTTCTGTCCATGGGATTCTCCAGGCAAGAACACTGGAGTGGGTTGCCATGTCCTTCTCCGGGGGATCTGCCTGACCTAGGGATCAAACCCGCATCTTTTGCATCTCCTGCACCAGCAGGCGGATTCTTCACCACTAGTGCCACCCGGGATTTCCAATTTAAGTCTACAGCTCTCCTTTCCCTTTCAAATTAGGACAGACCCAATATTCTCATTCTGAAATCTACAGTATTTCTTTTGTGTGGATGTTTTATTCCAGGCTGTATTTAACCTAATTAAGCTACTTCTTCCCTTGGGCAAACTACAAAAACTCAACTTTCCCTTCTACTATTACAAATCTCGCATAGCGCTGGCATCGATATTCCCATGCATTGATTATCCCAGACACTAATGGGTTCTTTCTCTCTGCAACTAGAGCTATGGATTCTCACTCCAAATCTAGAATCTCTAATAGTTTTCTGACATTTCCTTCTCAAATTACAATGTAACTACCTCATACTACCATCTTATAATTAAATTTTAATTCCTATGAAGTCAAGGATTTGAATTTGATAAAGTCAAATTTTCTCACAACAGATACTATTAAATTAACATTTAATATCACTTTAGAATTCTTTTTCTCCCTTTACCAACTAACAAACTATCAGGTTGGCCAAACCCAATAAAACGCAGAGTGGTCCCTGTAACGTTCCCTGGACCACAGTGGACGCCAAAGTTTCCATATAAAATACAATTACCAAGCGAATCTCTTTCAGGCAATAAAACATAAATTCAGTAAAATAAACGCATGTGGACTGTCTGCTATTACTGTTATAATACGATTTGACACATACATCTTGGCCAGGACCTATTAGCAAAACAATGACCATAGGCTCAAAATCACAAATCCAAAGGTTGAATATTTGACCACGTTTCTCCCCAGAGATTCCCTTCACCGATGAATAAATGGAAACAATTTACTGCAATTTTGGAATTTGTCAAAACTCATAGAGAAATCAGAGACAAATCCAGGGAAGGAGTCCACAACCAATATCTTTTTTTTTTTTACTGTTCACAAAGTCAAGCTGATTTTGACATAAAGAACTTGAATGAACATCATACAGAATCCAATTACTAAAGCTTCTTTAAATTGCATCTTTCGAAAAAAGTCTCTTAAAGTAATTTTAAAGAGGGGGATTCTATTAACATGTAACTTTGGAAGCTACTCCATGTTATAGCAATCTCTTTGGCAATATGCACTTTCACACATTACAGTTCAGGAAAGTCCTGGAGTTATAAAAAAAAAAAAAAAACCCTCAAATTTTATTTAACCAAAGGGTTTTTTTTTTTTTTTTTCAGTCCCTGTCAAATTTCAGTCTCTCCCTTACTGGCCATGACTCCAGTTGCATGACATCCTAGGGCACTAGTGTCCTGTGGAGTACAGCTTGGCAAAAGCCAGTGTTAAAAAGTGTACGGGGCTGAAAGAGAAATGAACATGGTGCCAGCCTAAATTTAAGGAACCTTCTGCATGACTTTAGCAAGCTATTTAGCTACCCTGGACTTCAGTTTTCCCAAAAGTCGTAATGTATTGCACAACTATACAATTCAAAGTTAATTGCTCTAATATATTTTCTTTGCCAAGGCAAATCATAAACTTTATTCCTTAAACCAAAATCAAACATTGAGTGACTTGTGTAATGTTTCAGACTCTGCTGGAGCTCCCTCAAGATAATCCTTACATGAAGGAGTTCACACTTGGTTGAGAAGAAATACCTAAGTAAATCATTACAGACAGCTATCAGAGGAACAAATACTGATTCAGCCTAAAAAGGGTCAGACACAGAAAACTCTCCAGAAGTGGACCGGAGGGATGAATTTCAATTTGCTCAAGGGGCTGAAGGTGGTGGGCAGCCCAAACAGAGAGGAGTTTAAGAATATTAGAATCGTTAAACAGTTTAAATTTAAGTATATTCCTCTGTAAATACACTTCACAGTAGCCTCTTCAATGTTCTAATTTCACCCTTGCAAATATTTATATCCTATCAGTGTGGCTCTTAAAAAGGTAAATGTCAATACTCAACAATAACACAGCATTTTTAAAAAGCAACTTCCAGTTAGTGTACAGTTTTATAGAAATAATATGTACACAGATAGCATAGAACTGATAAAGCACATGTCTACTTTTATGACGAATTTATTAATGATGACCCGATTTTTAATTTCCATCTTACAGGCACACAATTCACACAAGTAAATGAACCATGAACCTCTATACGTTAACATTCTTTGCAAAATTTCAATACATGGGCTCAAAAACCACCAAGAGAAGAAAGAAATGGCCAACATATGTGTCATGAGAATAAACAAGACATTAGATATTGATACAGAGTAATATGTCTATTGAGTGTTGGTAACATTTTCATAAGCTTAAGCAATAGACTGTAGTGCTAAAAATAAAGCTGTACAATATTTCTATGACTCGTAAGTTTCAAACATGAAGCCATTCTTTGAAACTATACACAATGATCTATAAAAATAGCCTAAGGACCCATGAAGAGGCACTGATACACAGAGCAAGACAGGGGGTAAAAATGAAACCACAGGTCACAAATATAAACGTAACTGTTTTTTTTCCATAGAGCATTTGAGTTTTTTATGAGGCATCCAATTATTTGCATTTTTCCTTTGTTCTTAGAACACATAAGCAGTGAGTACATTTGTGTGTACTTTTCGTCTTTGGCCACACCATGCAGTGCGTAGCATGTAGGATCTCAGTTCACCAACCAGGGATGACACCCAAGTCCTCTGCAGGGAGAGCTTGGAGTCTTAACCACTGTACTGCCAGGGAAGTCCCAGCACTACACATTTTTACAATTAATTTCATTTTTATGGCATGGCTGGTTGTAGCAAAGGAAAAGAAGCCAGGCTCCTGAGTTGCTCAGTTCTGCCTTCTGAACTATACTTTGCCATTAACTATATGTCTCACCTTAAGGTTTTAAAACCTTTAGTAATTTATGGGGGAAGAAACGGAATATACTTAATTCACAGGGTTACTTCAACAGTTAAATGAAATAATCTATGTTAAAGTGCCTTCCCCTTCCTTAAGCTTAAAGAAAAAAAAAAGCCACTGCACCTCCCCATTTTATTTCATTTGTTTTCATGAATGAGAATAAAGATAAGAACAAGCAAGATCAAGAAAGTGACAAAAATTAAGGAGGACTAACCAGTTTAGAGAAAGGACTATGTTTTCATCTCTCAGATTCTGACGGTTACATGGAGTTTCCCAGGTCCTGAGCGTTAACTTACACTATCAAGATCACCAAGAATGGAGCCCAGGAATGCACACTGGTTTTGAAGTTACCTTGGTAATTCTGGGCTAGCCAGCTCCAGACATGGGCTTAGAGCAAAATTGCTAAAACAGGTAACAGCCTCAGCACAAAACTGGTGCTCAATAAATGTTTATTAAATAAACACATGGCATGTGATTGAGTGAACCATTTGTGATATCATTTAAAAAGAATTTCTGAAAACTACACTAATAATATCCCAGGCACAGGATGCTGACAAATAAGAATGTCTATCTTCAGGGTTTATTAAGGGAGGCTGACATGTAAACAAATAAAATAAAATTGTGATAAATGCAACAGCAGAAACACAGCAAAAGGGAGAATGGGATAAATGTGCTGCTCTAAAGTAGTTAATTTCAAGAAACCAATATATTATGTTCAGTGTCAATGGCAACAACAAAACCTAAGAGATTATATAAAAAAGAGACAAAAATTTGAGGGGGAATATCAATTGGTTTTGCATTAACATGTCACGCTTTTAAATGCTCTTTGAGGAACAGCCCATTTTGTTCTTCACCTGTACAAATATGGAGAACACCTGACATATATCGATGTGTTAAACTTCATATAAAACAATATTATTTCAAGCAATGCCTAAAGCAGCCAAATTTCAGTATAATAAATGAATCTGGACAGTGTTTTGGCTTTTACCATAATAGGATTTGATGCATGCAATATAATTATTCAGATAAGTATAAATCAGATGCCTGTAGAATTGCATGTCAAACTTTTAAAATTCTGAGACAAGTTAATGGACATCACTGATAATGAAGACTAGAAAAGCTACTGTCACTAATAGTGTAACAATTATCAACCCAGACTTATTTAAGCTATTAATGGCTTGGTTTGGTCCCAGCCATTAAATAATGATTATAAACAGCTGAGAAAAGAGACGCTAAAGGCAAAGGAGAAAAGGAAAGATATACCCATGTGAATGCAGAGTTTCAAAGAATAGCAAGGAGAGATAAGAAAGCCTTCCTCAGTGATTAATGCAAAGAAATAGAGGAAAACAATAGAATGGGAAAGACTAGAGATCTCTTCAAGAAAATTAGGGATACCAAGGGAACATTTCATGCAAAGATGGGCTCGATAAAGGACAGAAATGGAATGGACCTAACAAAGCAGAAGATATTAAGAAGAGGTGGCAAGAATACGCAGAAGAACTGTGCAAAAAAGATCTTAATGATCCAGACAACCCAGATCACATGACAGTGTGATCACTCACCTAGAGCCAGACATTCTGGAGTCCGAAGTCAAATGGGCCTTAGGAAGCATTACTACGAACAAAGCTGGTGGAGGTGATAGAATTCCAATTGAGTTACTTCAAATTCTAAAAGATGATGCTGTGAAAGTGCTGCACTCAATATGCCAGCAAATTTGGAAAACTCAGCAGTGGTCACAGGACTGGAAAAGGTCAGTTTTCATTTCAATCCCAAAGAAGGGCAATGCCAAAGAATATTCGAATGACTACACAATTGCACTCATCTCACATGCTAGCAAAGTAATGCTCAAAATTCTCCAAGCCAGGTATCAGCAGTACGAGAACCATTAACTTTCAGATGTTCAAGCTGGATTTAGAAAAGGCAGAGGAACAAGTGATCAAATTGCAATCAACTGTTGAATCATCGAAAAAGCAAGAGTTCCAGAACAACATCTAATTCTGCTTTATTGACTATGCCAGAGCCATTGACTGTGTGGATCACAATAAACTGCAGAAAATTCTGAAAGAGATGGGAATACCAGACCACCTAACCTGCCTCTTGACAAATCTGTATGCAGGTCAGGAAGCAACAGTTAGAACTGGACATGGAGCAACAGACTGGTTCCAAATAGGAAAAGGAGTACGTCAAGGCTGTATATTTTCACCCTGCTTATTTAACTTATATGCAGAGTACATCATGTGAAATGGCAAGCTGAATGAGGCACAAGCTGGAATCAAGACTGCTGGGAGAAATATCAATAACCTCAGATATGCAGATGACACCACTCTTATGGCAGAAAGTGAAGAAGAACTAAAGAGCCTCCTGATGAAAGTGAAAGAGGAGAGTGAAAAAGTTGGCTTAAAACTCAACATTCAGAAAATGAAGATCATGGCATCTGGTCCCATTATTTCATGGCAAATAGATGGGGAAACAATGAAAACAGTGTCAGACTTTATTTTGGGGGCTCCAAAATCACTGCAGATGGTGACTGCAGCCATGAAATTAAAAGACACTTACTCCTTGGAAGAAAAAGTTATGATCAACCTAAACACCATATTAAAAAGCAGAGACATTACTTTGCCAACAAAGGTTCATCTAGTCAAAGCTATGGTTTTTCCAGTGATCATGTATGGATGTGAGAGTTGGACTATAAAGAAAGCTGAGCGCCGAAGAACTGATGCTTTTGAACTATGGTGTTGGAGAAGACTTTGAGAGTCCCTTGGACTGCAAGGAGATCCAACCAGTCCATCCTAAAGGAAATCAGTCCTGAATATTCATTGGAAGTACTGATGCTGAAGCTGAAACTCCAATACTTTGGCCACCTGATGCAAAGAACTGACTCATTGGAAGAGACCCCGATGCTGGGAAAGACTGAAGGTGGGAGCAGAAGGGGAGGACAGAGGATGCGATTTTTGGATGGTATCAGCAACTCAATGGACATGAGTTTGAGTAAACTCCAGGAGTTGGTGATGGACAGGGAGGCCTGGCATGCTGCAGTCCATGGGGTCACAACGAGTTGGACACGACTGAGCAACTGGACTGAATTGCAGGTGGGGAAAGATGAAAACTATCTTTATGAAAGTGAAACTGTTACTTGCTCAGTTGTGTCCAACTCTTTGCAACGCCATGGACTGCAGCCCACCAGCCTTCTCTGTCCACAGGATTCTCCAGGTAAAATACTGGAGTGGGCTCCCATTCCCTTCTCCAGGGGATCTTCCCAACAAAGGGATCAAACCTGGGTTTCCTTCATTGCAGGCAGATTCTTTACTATCTGAGTCACCAGCTTAAATCCTGTGTGTAAAAGAACAGACTATAAACAAATATAATTGCGTGGCGAGATGAAGCATTTTATTTGCCAGAGTTCCCCCAAGACAAGGCCAACAGCAGAGAAGGCCAGGTGTCCCAGGAGGCAGAGTCTGCATGGGCCCTGAGAGGAGGAAGAATGCAATGAGGAAGCAGCGCAGTGAGATGGGGCCTGTGGCCACGTGTTTAGCAGCCACTGAGACTCTTAACTTTGGGGTTTGGAACAGCTATCTGAAGACGGTCTTTACACAACTTTGCTTCAAGATGAATTTTAAACAGCGAGTTTTCTCTTAAAGTAAATATCAGTACTAATGCTCAGCTCTCACGGTTAAACTGCTATATTAAGCCTGGGCCATGAGACTGATCAGTTTTCTGCCTTTTATACGTGGTAGGATAGAGAGATGCAAGAGACACTGGTTCAACACTAAAGAAGGAAGCTTAGATTGATCAGGGAAAGCATTTCAGCATGGTCAGAATCACACTACTGAAAGACCTGCTTGCTGATGTATTGGCTACTTTACTTAGAGACTGGATTTACTTTCAAGAGTTGCAAGACTAGATTTCTTTTCCATACTATTTCATGTACATCAATGAATCTGGAGATGAGAAGCACTGGCTTGCATATGAAGAAACTATTTAGCTAAATAGTGATAAAACAAAATGTACATAAGGAATGCGGGCATTTGAACAATTTCAGCACATACACAGAGAGCTGGGAATGCCTGACCGGTAGAGGGAATAGCCTTCGCCAGGCTTTCGGTTGGTAGGTCGCCGGGCTCCTCTGCCCATGGAACCCTCCACGCAAGTACTGGAGTGGGGTGTCATTTTCTATTCCAGGGGAGCCTCCTGACTCAGAGAACAAATCTGGGCCTCCTGTGTCTCCTGTATTGGCAGCTAGATTCTTTACCACTAGCGCCACCTGGGAAGCCCCTCTCAAGTATTCACACTTGAGAAGTAATAAAAATGTTAAAACTTCATAAAAGAACCTATGAAGCATCACGTGACAAAGAAAAATGGGCCTGGACCAGGATGCTATGTCTTCTGATATGTTTATAATGACAGACAAGCTGAATTACATTTAAAGGTTTTATTTTTCTAAGGCAGACAAACTACATTTTTACTGATAATGAAAGATCATTTACTTGTTTAAAAATATATATATTCAGGTCTTGCTCTTCTTGTTCCAAAGCTTCCCATACCATTTATAACAGAGAATACTAATGACTTATAAAATTGGGCACCATTTCTTTCCTTATCAGTCCCAAAGGAGCAATAATCACCGCTATTTCCAATGTAAAGTAAAATCACTAATCCGCCGGGACTCAAAAAAAAAAAAAACCTGCAAGATTACTGTTTTATTCCTGCCACTTTTTTTCAATACATATTTTCACTTTTGGAAGACGTCTATTTAATTAAATATATATATTGGTCGAAGGAAAAAAATGCATGTAGGTATGTACATGATATAACCCCTGTTCTATACATTGAGTGCCTATAGAAAGAACTGCATTTTCAGCTGGCTTGACAGAAAGGCCAGCTTTTCCAGAGTGAATCATGCTATAAAATGTACTACCTTCTTCTCGGTTTTGGTGAAGATCCCTATAAAATTATGCAATGACCGCAGGACATTTCTATTCACATTACAGGGTGGCTAAATCATAATTCTAACTGAGCTCAGTGACATGTAAAGTGAAGGCAGGTAGTTCTACTCTGGACTAACTATTTTAACAGTCCTTTAAGGCAAATATAGATACTCCTAAACCTACTTTTAAAATTTTTACATATGCCTGTACACACAGTTTGCTGGATTCACACAGTAACATTTTAAGATGCAATTAAAATACTGATGTTAAATAAATTCCAGTATCCAACAGTTTTAAGCCACATTTTGTGGCAATTGATTAATAACTAGTTCAGATGGTGACTGCAGCCATGAAATTAAAAGACACTTACTCCTTCAAAGGAAAGTTATGACCAACCTAGATAGCATATTGAAAAGCAGAGATATTACTTTGCCGACTAAGGTCCGTCTAGTCAAGGCTATGGTTTTCCCTGTGGTCATGTATGAATGTGAGAGTTGGACTGTGAAGAAGGCTGAGTGCTGAAGAATTGATGCTTTTGAACTGCGGTGTTGGAGAAGACTCTTGAGAGTCCCTTGGACTGCAAGGAGATCCGACCAGTCCATTCTGAAGGAGATCAACCCTGGGATTTCTTTGGAAGGAATGATGCTAAAGCTGAAGCTCCAGTACTTTGGCCACCTCATGCGAAGAGCTGACTCATTGGAAAAGACTCTGATGCTGGGAGGGATTGGGGGCAGGAGGAGAAGGGGATGACAGAGGATGAGATGGCTGGATGGCATCACGGACTCGATGGACGTGAGTCTGAGTGAACTCCGGGAGTTGGTGATGGACAGGGAGGCCTGGCGTGCTGCGATTCATGGGGTCGCAAAGAGTCGGACACGACTGAGCGACTGAACTGAAGTGACCTGAAAGCTAAAATAATAACTGCTTGAATATATTTTAAGGCCAGAATGAAAATTTTAACTAGTTTAGAGAAAGGTTAAGTACTTGTATCAAAAGGTCCTGAGCTGTGGGGAACAAAGAAGCTAAGAGGCAACAGCGAGAGGGGCAAATGCCAATATTAAAATTTAGAACTAAAAATACTATATCTGGAATGATAAGGCCACTAGAGAAATCCAGTTGTTAAACGTAGTACCATTCCAAAACAAAACTATTCTTTGCTTAGAGATTTATCAAAAATGGAGGAGCCCAGTCAAGTCTCAGCTAGAGCTAGCTGACTAGATGGAAATCATACTCTGCCGGCCGTACGTAGCTGCGTGCATTAATCAGATCAAGTAACTGCCACAAGCACTGAGTACATATGCTCCACGCTTGGTACCTGCTGATGGGATCAGCCTAGAGACCTCCTTCTACTGTGTGACTCCACCCTATCATTGGACCAAAGGTCAACAACAACTATCCAAGGACAGCCAATTCAAAGGCTGGCTAGAAACCAAGCTCAAATTCCTACTCCCAGTAAGAAATTCAAATAAAGTAGTTAGACAAAAAAAAAAAAAAAGACAGCAACTAAAGGATTATTATGTAGAGAAATGCTGGCAATGTCATGATGTGTAAGTTGAATTTTTAAAACTACAAGGAGGAAAAAGTTAGCTGAGTCATTTATTGGAAGACAATATTTGTGGGCTGGCAAGTGTCCAGGTTCTGCTGTCTCTTTCTGCTCAGCTTTACAATGTTTACTATCATTCCTGTTATCCCTACATTTTTAATAACTCTCAAGTATATCACATAACATGCCATAACACCTGGAATAATTTGAATGAGTTTCTATTCTTTACAAAGAAAAGATCCAACTAACAGAGCAAAAGCTTTGCCAATGAACTGAAAAACTGAGTTACATCTCTAAGTCAGCTGTGAGGGAAACTCACTTGTCCTTATCCATTTGACCAGATTACTACTGGAGAGAAAAATAAAGTTGACAGTAATGCCCTCACAAGCAGCATTCTTAGCACTTTTATGATTAGTAATTTCTTTACTTCCCACCTATCTCCCACCTGCAATGTGGAGACCTGGGTTCAATCCCTGGGTTGGGAAGATCCCCTGGAGAAGGGAACAGCTACCCACTCCAGTATTCTGGCCTGGAAAATTCCAGGGACTGTATAGTCCATGGGGTTGCAAAGAATTGGACACAACTGAGCAACTTTCACACGCATCACCTATCTCTCACCAGTCTCTCCTCCTCAGCCCCATCCCTACTGTTTTCTATTCAGACTCACCAGACTTCATTTATGGCTGGGAAATCACAGTTGATTGCCAGGTATTTGAGAAATGAAATATAGTCATCTTCAGCAAAATGTAGCAGACTATTTGTTACTACAGATATTCAGAAAATTTTAAGAATATAAACATTTTTCAATGGTATTACTAAGGATATAAAAGCTCAAATTCTACCTCACTCATTTACAACCAAGATATTTCATTTCTCACAATTCCAAGACTTCGGCCATAATGCTCCATATCTACCATTTCACTTCCTCCCCTCCATCTACCCCCTCTACTAAGGCTTAAAATCTCCCAATCAAGTAGAACTGATCTTATGCCCCAGAGGCTTTGATCTTTTTCCTATGTGATACACCATTCACTGAAACCAAAAGGTACACAGGATTTGGTTAATCTCCACTTTCCAAATCCTTTCAGATTAAATATGTGCTTCCTTCAAGGAGATGTCACAAAGATTCCTATTACTACCACTCAGTAAATCCTCACACTCTTGGTCAAATTTTTATTATAAAATATTCAGGTGTATAAATAAGCATAAAAAATGATGCATACTCATGTAGTTGCTACCCAGCTTAAGAAATAAAACACTACAGAGTGAAACTGTTGAGTGCAATTACATTCCTTTTCCTTTTCTACTCCCACCCCTAGAAGTGACCATTATATGGACTTTGTTTATCATTCAAAATACATCTTTGTATTTTCACATGTATGTGTTGCTAAAAAGCACACATGAAGACATATCCACTTGCATAGTTTCTCATATTATAAAATTTTATATAAATGCCATCACGTCATATTCTTTGCCATACATTATGCTTGGGAGACTGATTCACCTTGATATACACAGCTCCCGTTCAGCTCCTTACCACTGGATAGTATGGGTAGCTTTTTATTGTTGTCACATGTCAATATATTCTTCAATCCTTCTACCAATGAAAAATCAAGATATCTCCAGTTTATTTCTGCTACACCAACTAATGTAAGTTGTACTCCACTGCTAAGTAACGTATCTTTTCTATCTGCTTTTAATATCTTATCTTTGACTTTGGTCTTCTACAGTTTTACCTTGCTGCGTGAGACATGGGTTTCTTCTATCTTTTCTACTTCAAATTCATTATACTTCCGGGATCCAAGGATGTATGTCATTGATCAATTCTGGAAATTTCTAAACTTCTATTTCCTTAGATATTGCTTTTTTTTCCCTCATTCTTTCTATTACTTTCATTTGAAATTTCTAACAGATATATGCTAGAACTTCTCATCTTGTCTGTTCCATTTACCCACTGCTAAGAAACCATATCAAAACTTAGTAGTCACCACCATTGTGTGGTTAAAGCATTCACAGAGCAAAGCAGAGTTGGACTGTGTTTGTTCCAGGATGTCTGGTACCTTAGCTTGAAACAGTCAAACAACTAAGTGACCCAAAGAGTTGGGACTGAACTCTATATGACTTGGGATTCTTCAAACCATTTCAGCCACAGGTGAGCTGGATGTGTGTCCTTCCAGCTCAGCATCCCAAGAACAATTATTTCCACAAACAGTTCAGTTCAGTCACTCAGTCGTGTCTGACTCTTTGCGACCCTGTGGACTGCAGCATGCCAGGCCTCCTTGTCTATCACCAACTGCTGGAGTTTACCCAAACTCACATCCATTGAGTCAGTGATGCCAACCAACCATCTCATCCTCTGTTGTCCCTTTCTCCTCCTGCCTTCAATCTTTCCCAGCATCAGGGTCTTTTCAAATAAGTCAGCTCTTCGTATCTGGTGGCTAAAGTATTGGAGTTTCAGCCTCAACATCAGTCCTTCCAATGAACACCCAGGACCGATCTCCTTTAGAATGGACTGGTTGGATCTCCTTGCAGTCCAAGGGACTCTCAAGAGTCTTCTCCAACACCACAGTTCAAAAGCATCAATCCTTCAGTGCTCAGCTTTCTTTATAGTCCAACTCTCACATCCACACACGACTACTGGAGAAACCACAGCTTTGACTAGATGGACCTTTGTTGGCAAAGTAATGTCTCTGCTTTTTAATATGCTGTCTAGGTTGGTCATAACTTTCCTTCCAAGGAGTAAGTGTCTTTTAATTTCATGGCCGCAGTCAAGGTAGAAGCTATATAGTCTTTTAGGATTTAGACTCTGAAATTACATAATAGGATTTATGCTACATACCCAGTTCAAATAGCCACAAGCCTCCCCAGTTTCAAGGGCATGGACTTCAAGATAGAAAGAGCATCGGAGAATCTGCGGTCCTTTGTATTGATAAAAGGGCCACAGAATCCTACATATTTTAACTTTCTTTCCTATTTTCTAAATCTTTTGTCTTTATACAGTGCAGTTTAAGTAATTTCTTTGGATGTTTTAAATAGTTTGCTAATTTTCTCTGGAGTGTGTCTAATCTAATGTCTAAACCATTAATTAAATCCTTAATGCAAAGATTAAAATGTCATCCATAGAAATCTATTTGGTTCTTTGTTAAGACTGCCTAGTCTTTTGGTTTTGAGAGCATCTTGTTCTTTTATCATGTTTTTGATGCAAATTTTATTTTTAAAAAGTTTGAAACATACCCTTTTTATATTCTACAATTCATAATTCCATTTCTTAAGTTATTGGGAACTAATTCAACTCCTTATGACCCCTGCTTGACTCCAGCTCTCGGTTATCATTTGGGGTTGTGAATTCATGTATTAAAAAAGTTTACACGTGAGAAGAATCAAGGCCTAAAATAGGCCTATTCCTCTAGAGAAGAATTGTTTTGCTCTTCCAGGACAAGTTTTTTGGTCATCTCTCTTTGCTGATGAGCACGTTTTCTTCTATTTTACCCTTGCACTGAAGATGTAACCCATCAAAAATTCTAGGCTTTACATGTTGGTTCTAATTCTATATCCACTCTTGCATAGGCCCAAGAGCCTGTCTTCAGCAGTGATGCAGATGTTAAAACTGAAGCCTCTTGGTTAGCGAATCTGACAAATGCCCCCAAGGCAGTGGCAATACCCGTATCAGCTTGCTGCTCCGATTTTTCCTTTTCTCTTTATTTTCACTCCCAAGGGACCTCTTACTCTCAAACAAGGTCAGCAATACATTTAGAAGAAAGTTTATTACACTATATGCAGCTTTTCTAACTGCTTTATACTGCAAATTTTCCAGACTTTTTAGCTTTCCCCCTTGCCAGAAATGCAAGTCCCTTCGTTTCATTTTTATGTGGTCATTTCCAATAGTTTTTCCTGCCCATTTCCTTTGACCTAGGACCTGCAGATTTGTCATATATTATGCAAGATCTTTTTACTCCATCAAATCCAGTTATTACAAAGGTGACATAATTGGGCATTTTAAAAATTACCAGTTCTTAACTTAAAAATCAAAATATGGTGATTTTGTATTAAAATTATTTGTCTTTAAAAGCATACTGTACAGAATGGATAAAGAACAAGGCCCTACTGTATAGCACAGGGAACTATATTCAATATCCTGTGACAAGCCATAATGGAAAGGAATGTAAAAAAGAATTTATAAATATATATATGTAACTGAATTACTTTGCTGTACAGCAGAAATTGACACAAGATTGTGTAATTTTACAGAAATCTATGCAAGATTGTAAATCAACTATACTTCAATTTAAAAGAAGTATATCAAGTTTACATTAAGTATGGTTATACTGTAATTTTGCATCATTTATAAAGTTACAAGAGTGCATTAACACTCAAAGCATAATGTTTTCTGGCATTTAAAATAAATTTTAAATTAATGAATTTAAATTTAATATACCATTTTGAAACATGAATATCTTTTATTTTAAAACACTATTTTGAAGTTTACATGTAATCATGTCAAAAGGCAGAAGGATGATATGACACTGAGAGATATTTTTTCTGAGCTATGTCTAATGCTTATATAAGTTCCTCAGATGTGTGCTAAGTAGCATGTACTAGTTAAGGTTTATTAAAGCAACTAATTGGATAAACCTGATGTGTTATACTGGCAGAATAATACAACTTTAAAATACCAACTGTGATTTTTTGACTTTCTAAAGTCTAGATCTAGTACACCTTGCAATACACATATAAACAAACTGGTGCTCATTTGCTTAATATGCAATGTTTTAATAAAAAGAGGGAAATTTCCATTTTTTAGGATTTTATTTTACATCCTTAGATGTACTGGTAAAATATTCACTAGCCTGTCATATCTTGATGTCAATTTTACCTGATTTTTCTTTCCATATGAAAAAAGTGTCACTCAAGTAATAACTATTTTAACAAAACTGGCAAAATTGCTTTCCTTGGTTCAAAATTACATCTCATGTGAATTCCCCTAAAGTTGGATAAAGAGACATGATGTTGTAGAGAACACAAAACTATACTAAGAGTAGGGCTTTTAACATGAGGATTTTGCTGGAAATTATTATTACTGTTTTTTTTAAACAAATTCTAACCTTAAACAATAATTAATGATCAGTGAAAGAATAATAATCACGAGTATTTGATTCAAAATAATGGCTAGATGAGCAAAATGTAAATTGCATTCTTCGACTGCCAGTCTCTAAACAGTTTAAAATATATGTTAGATTGTGAGCCCTAACACATGAACCGATCCTGCATGTGAAATCAGCACACTGTGAGTGAAATTAACAAGTCAGATGTAGAACAGGCTGCAAACCTGATACTGATCAATTATGCCCCAAGCAGAGCAATCAAGGAGTGCTATCTTTGAAAGTAAGCCTGTTGACCTGAAAGGATGCAAAACAACACTCATGGTGATTTTACTCCTTCTAATCTATCTGGTAACACTAACAAAATGTGTCAGATGGAATGAGCCATGTAATATAAACACAGGGAAGAAGTGAGGCCCCATAAAGACAGGTGGAAAAGAAGCGGAGACATGACAATCAAAAGAGTCCCAGGGCTCAGAAAAGCAAGGGGGGAAGTGCAGTTTTTCAAGGGGCTATTATAGTTATCCACCCATTCACAGAATGACAAAGTCTCTGCAAGATCAGAACACCAACTCGTTTAAAGAAAAGCTTTTCATAGTCTCAGCACAGAGGGGAAATCCATACAGCCTTTTACCATCTGGGGTCCAACTCCTTTCCTTCAAAAGTATGTATTGGCGCTTGAGAAAATAACAGTGTGCTCCAGGACTCCACAGCTGTAGCTTTGAATCATTTTTGACTGAGAACTTCAGACCCTACGTGGTGGTATAAAAGGGTCTGATCATAAACACTACTTTACACTTGCTACAAAACTGAAAGAATCCGCCTGCCAATTAGGAGACGGGGGTTTGATCCCTGGGTTGGGAGAGTCCCCTGGAAAAGGAAATGGCAACCCACTCCGGTATCCTTGCCTGGGAAATCCCATGGACAGAGGAGCCTGGTGGGCTGATGTCCAGGGAGTCACAAAAGAGTTGGACACGATTTAGTGACTAAGCAACAAGACTAGAGGGCGATGAAATGATCAAGGGTGCATGAGAAGGGTGGCTTAGGACACTGTTCAGGGTACACTCCTGTTCCATGATGCCAACCCACCGCTGCCAGGGTGCTACTTTAATAAACATCATGGTATGATCTGGTAGTCTACGAATTCTCAGAAGTGAGGAAAATGGCTGGTTTATGTATTCTAAGACTTTGGCTTAACCTCTGCGCCTCAATTTCTTTTATCTACAAAATGAGGACAGTTCAGTGCCTGCCTCATAGACCATAAGTTAGTTGTAAGGATTAAATAAATGAATATATGTAAGATGATTTTAAAAAGTGCTAGATTTATACCAGTCCAAAGTTGCTAGCTATTCCAATGACATTATCGTTTCCATTAACACTGACTTCCATATATTTATCCAACTTGTCAGTTTTCATATTTTTATGAGCTTCCATCTCAACCATTTGAACACAACATTCCTCACGGACAGTAAATGGAAAATGTGTCACATGTGTATATCTAAAAACAAACAACAGAATAAAGGCAAAGTATAATAGCAGGTCTGTCAGAACAAAAACTCCAATGAAAATTAATTACTCTAAAATGGTAATGAAAGAAATTGTCAAAATTTCACCAGATTAATAAAATTTTTAATTATACAGATGACATAGATTTTTCTCTATTATTATGTACAACTGAATTCATGCCCAGCATATTCCTTCTTCTGAATATAGTTGTTAATATACCTGGCATGACACTTCCTAATGTACTAGACCTTTCTTCAGTATTTTATTTTGAAATAAGTGTACACTTAGAGAAGAGTTATAAATACAATACAGAGAGTATTCCTATATTGAGAGTGTGTATATATACACACACACACACACACACACACACATACTATTTACAGAGTATATTCCTATACACTCATATTTAACCATTGTGCAATTAACAAAACTAAAAAGTCCACATTGGTATACTACTACAAACTCTAGACTTTATTTTGATTTCCCCTGTTTCTCCACAAACGTTCTCCCTCTGTTTGAGGGTCTAATCCTTCATATTTCATTGAATTTAGTTGTCATGTCTTTAGTTTCTTCTAATCTATGACAGTTCCTTGGTCTTTGTCTTTCATGATTTCAAACCTTTTGTAGTCTGCTCACTAGTTACATAGTTTCTTTGATATTTTCCCAGGATTAGACTGTGGTTATAGATTTTCTGGGAGGATCCCACAGAGATGAAGTGCTCTTTTCATCTGACCACATCAGGGGCTACATGATATCTATGCGTTATTGTGCTGTCAATGCTGAACACTTGCAAGGTGGTGTCTATCAAGTTTCCTCACCTTCAAGTTATTCTTTTTCCCTTTCCAGATACTCTGTTAGGTCACCAAGTCCAGTATATACTCCATAGCAAGGGAACTGACTTTGGCTCCTATAGGGGGGCAGAGTGTCAAAGAATTTATGGATTATTGTTAAAACTGGTACAGGAGAACAGGGTAAAAGAGGATGGTCGTGTCCCAGGTGTTTGGCGAGTCCCTAGGACAGGCTGCCAAGTGAGGGTCCTTGCCTGGGAATCCCATAGACAGAGAAGCCTGGTGGGGCTATCGTCATATGGAAAGAATTTAAGACTGAGCCACAGCAAAGTGAAAGCAGGTTTATTTAGAGAGATACACATCCTGTAGGCAGAATGGTGTTATCTCAGAAAGTGAGAGGGACCTCAGAAGATGGGGTGGTTAGTTTTTATGGGCTGGGTAAAACTATAGGCTAATGTGTGGGAGAATTATTCCAACTATTCTGGGGAAGGGTTGGGGATTTCCAAGAATTGGACCATGATCCACTTTTTGACCTCCTATGATTGGACTCCGAATGGTCATGGCATCCATGGGAGTGTCATTTAGTATATGCTAATGTATTATGATGAACATATAATGAGGCTCAATGTCAAAGTCAAATCTTTCGCCATCTTGGGCCCAGTGAGTTCTAACTACTTTTTGTCCTAAAAACAAATATCAACAAGTTTTCTCAACTGCTATGTCATTCTTTAAGAGTGATGCCCTGCCCTCTTCCCTCTGGTCTCAAAACCACCAGAAATAAATACTTCAGGAGAGATATTTCAAGGCTATATAAATAACCTGTGTCTGTAATTTAAGGGTTGTCCAAAGCCAGTTTTACATATATCACTGTCTTTGGCCTTTACAAGAATTCCTTACCTTATGAATACATATACTGAGCCTGTAAGAAATAAAGTCAGCTCACTATAAGAAAAGCATAAAATTTCCAAGTTCATGGTAAGATTACATCATAAGGCGGTGCTAATTCTGTTGTTCAGTACCAGCATTGGAAGATTTCAGTGGCCAAACAGCAAATTGGGGGAAAAGTTAAGCACACCCACTCATTGGGATTAATTCCTTTTCCTGCAGACTAATCTTGAATAGAAAGTAAAGAGGGCTGGGCTTGGAGACAAACATTTCATACTCCAGCTGTGTGTGCACAAAAATCACCATTCCTCTTGTAAGTTGAGAGCACTGTTCAGCAATTGAAGAATGTCTACTTGATTCTCTTTTCTAAAAAAATAAGACTCTGGAGGTTCCACCCCTGGAAGATCACCTGGAGAAGAGAATGGCTACCTACTCCAGTACTCTTGCCTGGAGAATTCCATGCACAGAGGAGCTGGTGAGCTACAGTCCAAGGGGCTGCAAAGAGTTGGACATGATTGAATGACTGAACACACACAGATTCTGAACAACTTAATCAGTTCTTCACAGATATCTGAATCCCAATGCAGGATATAGTGTTGACCGAAGACTAAGAGTTTCAGATAAACCTATTTTCCAACTATTGAACCAAATTTTACTCATTCTTTCTTAACAATTTTAGTAAATATCTTTAGTTACTACCATTCATATCTGAAAGTTTGTAACACTGAAATTCTATAGAACAAAAAAATCTAGATATACTAGTTTACATAGATTTAGTCAATATTTATAAAGCAGTTTTGCATATATTTCCTCATTCTATCCTTTCAACCATCTTATGAGATAAAGGGGAAAAAATGACCTTAATTCCATTTTACAGATGATGCTTCTAAGGTTTTACGGTGTTTACTGCTAGCATTAGTAAATGCTATCTACTTGAAAATAGATAGAACAATGCTATCTACTTGAAAACAGATAGAACTATGCTGTAATTCTACATTTGAGCTACGCTGATGGATATTCACTCTTTTTATTTATATATGAATTTGCCTTAGCATAACTGGATGCATCAGATTCTTTCTTTTAGACAAAATGGCTTTTATGTCAGAGCTTGTGACACTTTGTTAAATCACATTTTTTTTCAAATCGTAGAACGTATGTTCATATGATAAAAACAAAAAATACAGAAAAAAAATGAAGAAAAGAAAAATAATACCCAGGGATAAATATGTTTGCTATTTATTATATTACCTCCTAGTAACATTTCACATAGTTAAGATCAAACTGCATCTATAATCACAAATTCAGTTGAAACACATATACTTTTCACTAGTAAAGATTCTTCATGGACATTTGTTGGCATTTACCACTAATAAAATAGTAAAAAGCTATATGATGTTTATCTGCTAGTAACGGTTCTAAGTTCTTACCTTACACGAACATATGTAGTCTTCATCTCAACACTATGAGCCCATTTCAAAGAACAGAAAATTGACTTCATGTCCATATAATAGAACACTAACTGACAATACCACAGTCTACTCTGCCTTCCCACTATTCCTTGATGCTCAGGTTGTTCACAATTTATAAAACATGGCTAATGTTAAGTTCTGACATGACATGTATTATTAACATAAATGTATTCTGCTTTGCCTGGAACTGTGGATTAAGTATACTATGAAGTGAAACAGTTTTTATTAGACTGTTGTGTAAGTGGTACCAAAATAAAAGGGTAATAAAAAGCAAGGCAGCCTTTATATTTTCAATTGTTGTAGACTGCCTATAACACTGATTTTAAGCCTCATGGCCAGAAACCCACTGAATGACATTCTTGTCTGAAGAACAGTCATTACTGTTGGAAGTCACCTTCTCTCCGTGATCGTAGTATCTGGTTTAGGGAAAGGAAATTGCGGCATGGCAAAGCAAAATTACTCATATATGATCAGTCAATAAACAGCCAGCTGGATCAGAAAAAGTCTGCTGGGTGAACTATTTTGTTCTGGCAGACCACATTACCTTTCTATCTTAAAATTAAAGAAAACCTTCTAGAGTCTTTCAGAAATGCAGAAGGACCTAAGTCCATATACTAACAACACTGAATGTAAGCGAAGACCCAGTGAACATGGGTATGCTTGCCTTGCTACTGCCAGTCTGAAATTGTTTACAGAAATAAGCAGTTGTCCTATTTTGTCATAAATACAGTTGTTTTTTTCCTCACTACAGATACAGAGAGAACATTTCATTTTAACTAGAAAAAAAAAAAAATTCCCTTTCAAAGCAAGTTTCCATCATTCAAAAAGGTATCTGGAGCTGAAATGCCCTTTACCTGCTTTATTTACATGAGAAACAGGGCAGAAAGAGACTTGAAGCTCTCCACCATCTAATTTCTCTAAGCTACAGCCATTGATTCTTTGTAAGTTTATTTATTCAAAACAACAGCACAAACAATTCTTTTTTCTTGGGTCAGCAGCTTACTGAATTAACATCAATCATCAAAGGAGACGGGGCTGAAAGGAAGATGGAAGCCCATTTTCTCAGAGATTGATTTTTTTTTTTTTAAGCCAAAACACACAGGCATAAGCAGGAGTCTATTTACCATCGAAAAGGTTCAACTTGAAAGTCACTGCTGAAAACTGGGTACTCACAGGACTGCCCAGGTTCCTTGAAATCCAAAAGAATGTTTTTTACTCATGTATTTCTTTATGATGGCCTGTGAGAGTTTGATTACTTCACTATTTAAAGCCCACCTGAACAATTAAAAACACAGGGAGGGGAGGTTCTGCAGGAGAGGGAAGCGGATCAATGCTGGTGTTTATTATAATGATTTCCTAATGGCTTTCTCTACTCTCTTTACTTACTTTGATGTATTTAAAGTGGGAAAAGTTCATCAAAGACCTCTGATTAGAAGCTTAAATGTATTTAAATAACTATATTTGGCATGTTTTAGAGGTGATTTGCTCCATAGTTCCTGGCAAAAATTCTTCTTTGAAAGCCTTGATTTGCCTCTTGCTAGGAATTCTACTCAATTACTTTTCTTTGTAAGGTGGGGGTCAAGAGTTCTGGCTTGAAAATGAAGTCAGAAGGGTCAGTATTCCTGAGACTAAGAACTGCAAAAAGTAATTGGTTTATATCCATTTTACGCCCTGCCGTGTCAGGGGAATGTGCTTGCTTCCTATGGCTTTTCTGGAGATTTATGTAAGGTGAGGAAGGCATTAGACCAAGCATGTATAAACTATAGGCCTATTCCAGTAGCATGTGCTATGCTCTTTGTTTTAGGTATTTTTAAACATTTGCCATCAATTTTAGGAGAGAATGTGAGATTTTCAGTCTAGGACACAAGTAAATAAAGATGAAAGAATGGTCCAATATGCCTGGGCTGGCTGACAGAAAGGACCCTGTGTTATCACTATTTCCTCTCAAATTGAGACAAAATTTATTTCAGTTAATAATATGATATCAAAGCCATCAATCACCTTCTTGTCTAAAAATGAAGTAGGGACATCCATTTGCTCTCCCAATGTAAAACGAAGATTTTTAGCCTCAGATTCACAGAGATTATGCTCAGAAATAAAGATAGAAAATAAACTCACCCATTGAATTAAATCAGTACGAAAGACTTTTACCTAATTTAAAAACAAAAAAATACAACAACAACCCACTACTTACCAATGAGATATGGATTGCTAACCATTTTAAACTTTCTTTTTAGTCCCACAGTTAGATCATAGAGAGATTAGGAGACTAATGTTATCTATGGCCATTTTGAGTAATCTTTCAGCATCAACATCCTACGTTGCTGATGTTCTGTGCTGAGAAAATGCAAAATGTAGAAGAAAATAAATGCCTACCACAAAGAATGACTGGCAATTTCCACTGATTATAAAGCCATATGGTTAATATAGTGTCTATACCATTCAGTGAGGATTAGGTGAAACTCAAGTAAAGCTAAAAATACTCCGCAGGGCCAGCTCTCTGGGCATGGTAACATAGCCTCAGTAGCAGTGCTGTGAACATCAAGCTGAAGGCTCTGCTCTGAGTGACTGTGTGGTGGCCATCCACAGTGAGAAGAAGGATCAGAGGCCTTCAGAGATGGGAAAAGGGATATATTAGATCACAATCAATTATGAGAAAAAGTGAAAAAGTGAAAGTCGCTCAGTCATGTCTGACTCTTTGCAACCCCATGGACTATACAGTCCAGGGAATTCTCCAGGCCAGAATACTGGAGTGGGTAGCCTTTCCCTTCCCCACGGGATCGTCCCAACCCAGGGATAGAACCCAGGTCTCCGACATTGCAGGTGGATTCTTTACCAGCTGAGCCACAAGGGAAGCCCAAATATGACAAGGGCAACTCAAAGACTTATCATATGCTTATCAAAATGCTTTGAGAGTGTTTAAAAGCATGATTTGCAACAAAGGTAGCACAAGGAGGGAAAGCGAAAGTCGCTGAGTCGTGTCTGACTCTTTGTGACCCCATGGACTATATATTCCATGGAATTCTCTAGGCAAGAATACTGGAGTGGGCAGCCTTTCCCTTCTCAAGGGGATCTTCCCAAACCAGGGGTTGAACCCAGGTCTCCCGCATTCCAGTCAGATTCTTTACCAGCTGAGCCGCAAGGGAAGCCCTAAGGAAGGAAAAGGCTTTGTAAATTCTGAAAAAAGAATGCACCTAAGTGGTGCATTCCCCTGTAGAATGATTGTCTGTCTTCAAAAGAACAACATGTGGGAGAGAAGCATCAGACCTTCAGGGACATTCAAACATGTCCTGTTTGTCCAAGGATGCAAGCACTGGGAAAAAATACTCCAAAGCAAGGGCCTAAGTTACTGGCATGTAATAGATAAGGGGGATTTTAAACAAAACAGAATTATTGAGATTGCTTTGAACATATCAAGAATAACCAGACAAATATAAAAATGGAGTATCAGAGTAAAAGAAGTAAGATCAATCAAGCAGAAAGAGAGGGTTGAAGTTATCAAGAGCTGGTCTGGCAACACAATGTGGAAATTTTAAAGAGGAAAAAAAACAAAAGGAGAATGAGACCAGGTGTGTGATGACATTTATGACCTCCAAAATTTTTTTTTCTTTGAAAATAAACATAACCTTGAGAAATCAGTTACTTTAATAAAGGGGTCAGCATGAGGGAAACAGTTGGGAGTAAATTGCATTAAATTATTTCCCTGTGAGTGAACACACAGTGTAATAAGCTGTGAAGAATGTAATTCTGTACTTACATCGTGTTTTGCAAGCAAAGTGGGAAATTGAGAATTACTGAACCTTGCTTAAGTTCTTATCCAAATGAGTGTTTCAATTAGTTAACTAAGATTCCATCTAGTTTTAGAACTCGAGTTAGTATGTGGAAGAGAGCAGTCCATCTACAGTGCTGCAAAATGGCCCAGCAAATTTGTTATACATGGGATTAAACCTAACCAAAGAAGGCTATTTGTATTTATACAGCAATATTACTTAGGTAAGATCTTTGAGGTTACTCCACGTATACAGAACAGCTTTACTGAGGCATAATTTCCACATCATTAAGCTCACCTTTTTTAAAAAGTTTATTCTTAACTTAAACAAAACAGGAGAAAGCAGAGTCTTATTAAAAAATAGTCAATGGAAGTTTAAGAGCACAATTATGGTGATGCATTTTAAGCTCAGTATACTGTTGAACACATAACAGGACATTAAATAAACATTCAAATTTACTACGTGATGAAGGCACTCTAAGAGATATCTACCAATGAACGTAATAAACAAAACACCAAATCTTTAAGTTAAAGCTAATAAGAAAAAAGAAAAGAAGAATTCTATTTTGATGCTATTTAGCAGAAAGGGAAGTATTTCTGAGTGACTATTTCCTGAGCAGCTTTGGAAGGGGGAAAAGGGATGGAACTTTCATTTACCTTTGTAACCATCAAGGTACTGAGCCCAGTTTTTTGCACACAGTGATGACTTAAATATTTGCTAAATTAAATGGAAGAATAAAAGAAGCTGGAATGTAGAAAGAAAGCAAAATGCAACGTGAACAAAGCAAACTTTCAAACACAACCCTGGAATTCCAGATTGAAGCGCTGGAATTTCACTCTCACGGTTGACAACTTGGATGACTTGTTGTTTTTTTTTTTTAAATTGCCTGCAATACATTTGACATCTGAGATCTGAGAATTTCTGCTACATATCCCTTGTGTGGAGATGGAGCTGACAAAGATGGAAGCGGCTGAGGATGAAATCATGGGACAAATCTAGCGCAGTAAATCACCTGGACAGGGTACTCTGATCCATGGATTTGGCAGAATCCACGTGCAGTGACAAAGACATGGGAATTTGTCACCTGTTCCTATAAAACTGCAGCACATCTAAACTGTAACAAGGATGTCGATAAGAATCTTGTAATTCTTTTTATCTGGAATTTAAAACTAAGGAGTAAAGGAAACATTAAGAACCACCAAACTAATTAGTTTTATGTCATGCATAGGAAATAAGGAGTTCAAATAAAACAGGATAATATTCTATAAAGACAAGACAAGCCCAGAGCCGGCAGTGTGGTGCTGGAGAAGACTCTTGAGAGTTCCTTGGACAGCAAGAAGATCAAACTCGTCAATCCTAAAAGAAATCAACCCTGAATATTTATTGGAAAGACTGATACTGAAGCTGAAGCTCCAATACTCTGATTACCTGATGCGAAGAACTGACTCACTGGAAAAGACCCTGATGCTGGGAAAGATTGAAGGCAAGAGGAGAAGGGGGGGACAGTGAATGAGATGGTTGGATGGCATCACTGACTCAATGGACATGAGTTTGAGGAAACTCAGGGAGATAGTCCAGTTGGTAAAGAATCCACCTGCAATGCAGGAGACCCCAGTTCAATTCCTGGATCAGGAAGATCCGCTGGAGAAGGGATAGGCTACCCACTCCAGTATTCTTGGGCTTCCCTGGTGGCTCAGCTGTTAAAGAATCCACCTGCAATGTGGGAGACCTGAGTTTGATCCCTTGGTAGGGAAGATCCCCCGGAGAAGAGAAAGGCTACCCACTCCAGTATTCTGGCCTGGAGAATTCCCTGGACTGTATAGTCCATGGGGTCGCAAAGAGTCGGACACGACTGAGCGACTTTCACTTCACTTCACCCCAGGGAGACAGTGATGGACAGAGAAGCCGGGCATGCTGCAGTTCATTGGGTCACAAAGAGTCGGACATGACTTAATGGCTAAACAACAACAAGACAAACATATCAATATAAAGAATAATTATAATACCATCAAAATAAGAGAGGCAAGAACGCTAAACCTTGGAGATTGATCATTCAGTCCCATTCCCTCTGTCTCTCTCACACACACACATACACCATATATTTGTACTCCCAAATGACAACTGTATGTGAATTTTTGAAAAGCTTTCTATAATATACATAAGAACTTCCTACTCCAAATAGAAAATCTGAATCACAATCTTTTCACTAGTGAAAATTACTAGGAAAACAAGAAATAGTTCTACAGCATGTTTGTTTAAATATCACACAGATATTTAATGTCCTGTTAATTACTATATTTACTTAAGAAAAGTAAGGCAACCCTGGGGGGAACAAAGGAAAAGGTGGTAGTTAATAAACGCCTTATGGGAAATGAATGAATCACAGGAAGCAGAGTTCTCTCCCTTCCACCTTGTCAAGATCACATCTCATCTTGAACGCTGTATTCAGTTCTGTTCCTACACATGAAAAGGGGCAATACTAAAGAAGGGCAATCCAACTGTGTAGAAGAAAGAACTTGTGCTGAAATTAGGACTGTTGAGCCTGGACATCAAATGAATGCCTTCGAACTGTGGTGCTGGAGAAGACTCTTGAGAATCCTTTGGACAGCAAGGAAATCAAACCAGTCAATTCTAAAAGAAATCAACCCTGAATATTCAATGGAAGGACTGATGCTGAAGCTGAAGCTCCAATACCGCCTGATGTGAAGAACTGACTCATTAATAAAGACCCTGATGCTGGGAAAGATTGAAGGCGGGAAGACAAGGGGATGACAGAGGATAAGATGGTTGGATGGCATCACTGATTCAAAGGACATGAGTCTGAGGGGACTCAGGGAGATGCTGAAGGTGAAGGACAGGGAAGCCTGTCGTGCTGCAGTCCATGGGTCATAAAGAATCGGACACGACTGAGCGACTGAAGAACAAGAAGCCTGGCCATTATGTTAATGTGACTAATATATTTAACGGCTGTCACAAAAGGATTAGACCCATTCTATAGTGCTCTCCAAAATATGTACATTAGATTTTTCACTTATTTAAAAAATAAAATTCTGAGCACATTCTAAATGTAATATACTATACTGTGTAAGGTGAGGTTCAAGATACAAGGTAATCCGACAAGAATCCTGTTCTTAAAGAGTCTAGAGTCTAGAAAGGAAAATAAGACACAAAGTTAGAGTGTGAGTGCCACCTTGTATCTGGAACAATGCCTGGTATATAATGGACACTCTATAACTTCCTTTTTCAATGAATGAATGAATGATTGCAACTCTCATCCTGCTGATCTTGTGACCCTCTGATTGACTGAGTTGCATTAGTGGAGCTGACTCATGTGCTTCAGTAAATCTGCAGGCTCATGGAGTAAGCAACCTTCCCAAATGCTGCTGTTCTTTATTCATGAGACAAGTACAGATAATGTACAAGGCAGAAACGATCAACTGCCAGATAAGAGAACCAAACAGTACTATGTGAATTTAGAGGTGGAAATTAGAAGTAAAAATTACAAGAAGGCAGATTTCATCTCCATCTAATAATTGAAACTGTCCAAAGCAGGAACAAATACTGCAACTCCTGGCTTCCCAAATCAACACTGTGCTTTCTGACGGCTCTCATCAGAGGGTTATTTTACACTCTTTCCCACTCCGACCCTGTTATCGGGAAATACAGTCCAGGGCTATTTATCTTAGCAGGGCCATCAGGAATACAGTCAGCTCTAAATCGAATGGTCTACAAAGTAGAATGATTTGTTCACACTAGAAGCAGACAACTAGTAAATCAGCCCTAAGAATCTTGCAGGATAAAGTCAACTCTCCCCTGGTTGAGAACCATAGGCTTACACACAGCCTGTCTTGTGTTTCTGTAATACACTGCCTGGTGGTTATGGATAACCTGCGGCTTTCTAAGGTGATTTCACATATCCTTAAAGAGAACTATGAAGACAAAAAGCCTTCATAGATTAATATGCCATTACATACATGTGCAGATATACCATTCTAGCTGATGCTAAATCTATTTTTATCTAGAGGCAACACTGGGTCATAGAGACCAATCAGTACAAACTCTCTTGAATAGCATATGATAATCAAATTATGACTTCGGCAAATGGCTTTGGGTGAAGTGAGAACATATTTTGACACTTTTTTTTTGTTTAAAAAAAAAATGGTAAGCTTGCAGTTGATTCCTCCATTTGGTGGTGAGTCTGTTCATCATTTGCTAGTAGAAAAACACAATCACCCTATCACTTGTCTATGACTCTATTACCATAAAGGTAAACCTCAGCATATCCCTCTTCCATTCATTTATTTCTGGATAAATACACAATAAAATACAATTTAACTGTACTGATCTTGAAAGACTGAAAAATAAAAATTCAACATAAACAACACTGAGTATTTTGTGTTTATTGAGCGCTACCTACTGTACTTTGCAGTGCCTCACTATATTCAGCATTCTTTTCTTTAAAGATGCTAAAATTTCAAGTGATTTTCTTTCAAGAGAAAGCTCTAGCAATGTATCATGATGTCAATAGGCAGGACCAAGGAGAATCAAAATGGAGGCACATTCAAACTAGTAATGGGTGACTGGAGCTAATAGTGCCATAGAAGCCTTGACTGTGTAAACATTTTTGGGAACTTACATTTCAAGCATAACTATCAAGCTGGCAACCTATGAACCCAAACCAGAATGCTGATTTATTTGGTATTTAACTTTTAGAAATTAGATAACAATTGATGATGAAGATTTCACATGAAAATAAAAACTATGACATTGTGTCTTTTTCAAATTTAGTCCATCTGTCTTCACTGAGATTATATTCCACATGACAAAGGTTGACTGGACCTGAGTACAGGTTGGCCCCTTAGATGAAACAAGGGTCCTCCAATTCACCCAAGTGACTCATTTATCAATCAAGCTCCTAAATGCATGTAAACCTGCAACCTTTATCTCAAGGAATGAATGTGTAATAAAGGTAAATAAAAGCAAAGATATTACAAAAATAACTTGAATAATCTTGGGATAAAATCAGATACACGTTTATACACACAGAGTTTTCAGCACTCATGAGTTAACTCTTTCTGGACTTCAGCAATGAAACAGAACGGCTCTATTGACCAGTGATCATGTCGAGGGTCTGGCTTGCACATATTTCATGCATGGATAACCAACAGGGTCATCTTGAAAACCTCCAAATTAATAATAAATTGATAAGGAAGGAATTGTGAACTGCTTTCATCCTCCCCACAAAGTTCAACAGTTTTCTATGGATGAAGCTGGTGGAAAACACTAGCCTAACATTTATTTAGCCCAAGAAATTAGGCATCATATGGTTTTAGGAACACTTGCTTACTTGAATCGCTAACCTGGAATTGGTATTACCTTCTGAAACGTTGCTAATATGACTGAGTCTTCCCCCTTTCCCAGCCTCACTACATTCAGATGTTAGTACTAATAAGCATAATGTTAAGCATTGTAATTCAGCCTTTATTAGATTCAGGTATATAAATGGCATCCTAGTGAGTGTAGTGAATTTTGATCATTATTTCCCCACTCAAGTTGTGTTCATCTTCCTGCTGAGAGGATGATCACTGAGTTTTACCACAAGCCCAAGGGACCCATTATTTATTATATTACATTTTATGGTGTGGAGTAAATAAATAGCATTAAAGTGCTAAATTCATTCACAGAGATGAACGGTATTCATAAACTGTAGAAATTCTTTAAATCAAGCCTAAGCTGCTAATAGGCTCTTCATAAAAATGCAGAAAACATCCACTGTAATATGGGAGCAATAAACGGAGGCAGCTGGGTTAACACACAGAAATATAAGAAGGCAAACATTGTAGGCAAGGCACATAAATGGCATATAACCAAATCACGAGGTTAAACACACGAACCTCACTGAGTAATCTGTCATTTTCATGTAACTGGATTGTGAAAATTCATACCATAATGTAATTATCATAATAGAAGAACTCAAAATCAACTAAATATATGAATGTGTGAAGAATTCAGCAACCCTGACCCCTCCTAAGATGTCCCTTAATTACTGCTCATTTTGTCTTAATCGGCTTGTCTTCTATTAAAAGCCCATTCGGCAGGGAATGTGAGTGCATTTGTCTTTTGTATTATATATAATCCACTCTCATTTCCATTGCTGATTTTCAAGGTCTCATGCAACTGCTATGAAAGATTTTCTAGCCACCAATCCTTTGGGGTTTTTCTTTCCCCAACCCTCATGTGACTTCTAATCATTTAAGGCAAGCTACAACTCTGCATTTTTCCCTTGGCAGATTTAAGCTCAGTAAGGCTTGGGAGTGACACAAATTCCTTGGATTTTACCTGAGGTCGGTGTAGATCTCCAGCGTCCAGCCCCTTACTACCCTGGCACCTGTTCCTCCTTATACAATTCTGCACCAGCACTACGCCTGTGGCCACGAGCATTTTAAAAACAGGAATCATGAATTTTCTGTGCAAATTAAAACATTCATTTTGTATTATAAGGTGGTTCAATACAGATACAAAGAACAAAGAAAAATGAGCATTAACAACAAAGTATCATAATAAGTGCTTAAAAACATACTTAAGAGGATTACCATAGAAAATATAATCAACATATAAAAGGTACGGAGGAGAAAGACTCGCCTGTTGTCTCTGTTTTTGACATTTCTAAGCCAATCAGAGATGATGGGAAGCACCCACACCAGTGTTCTTGCCTGGAGAATCCCAGGGACGGGAGAGCCTGCTGGGCTGTCGTCTATGGGGTCGCACAGAGTCAGACACGACTAAGCAACTTAGCAGCAGCAGTATCAGTGTAACACACACAGAATGGACCAGAAGGTGTACAGAATAGAGTCAGAGGTCTGGAAGCAGCAGAGAACTTCCAAATGGAGGCGCATGAGGGCACAGCAAGACAAAGCAATGATGTCTCTGGGTATACCAAGTAACAATCTGAGTCAGGGCACAGGAATGAGGAATGGAACTTTCAAAAACTAGGGGCGGGGCTTCCCTGGTGGTCCAGTGGTTAAGGCCCTGTGCTTCCAAGCAAGGGTCATGGGTTCAAACCCTGATCAGGGAACTAAGACCCCACATGCTGCACAGCACAGCCATAAACAAACACACACACGAATAAAATAATTGCTGGGTACTTTTAGATGTTATTTTAAAAAAAAACAACAAAAACAAAACGAAGGGACCAAATGGAGAGAAGACCAAGGGGAAAACATACACAAAAGAAAAGGCAAGAGAGACAAATCATCAATATGCAGAGAAAAGAAGAACTAAAAGGGAAGCTGGGAAAAGAAAAATATATATATAACTTACATGCAGAGTACATCATGAGAAATGCTCGGCTGGAAGAAGCACAAGCTGGAATCAAGATTGCCGGGAGAAATATCAATCACCTCAGATATGCAGATGACACCACCCTTATGGCAGAAAGTGAAGAGGAACTAAAAAGCCTCTTGATGAAAGTGAAAGAGGAGAGTGAAAAAGTTGGCTTAAAGCTCAACATTCAGAAAACGAAGATCATGGCATCTGGTCCCATCACTTCATGGGAAATAGATGGGGAAACAGTGGAAACAGGGTCAGACTGTTTTTTGGGGCTCTAAAATCACTGCAGATGGTGATTGTAGCCATGAAATTAAAAGACGCTTACTCCTTGGAAGAAAAGTTATGACCATCCTAGATAGCATATTCAAAAGCAGAGACACTACTTTGCCAACTAAGGTCCGTCTAGTCAAGGCTATGGTTTTTCCAATCGTCATGTATGGATGTGAGAGTTGGACTGTGAAGAAGGCTGAGTGCTAAAGAATTGATGCTTTTGAACTGTGGTGTTGGAGAAGATTCTTGAGAGTCCCCTGGCCTGCAAGGAGATCCAACCAGTCCATTCTAAAGGAGATCGGTCCTGGGTGTTCATTGGAAGGACTGATGCTAAAGCTGAAACTCCAATACTTTGGCCACCTCATGCAAAGAGCTAACTCATTGGAAAAGACTCTGATGCTGGGAGGGATTGGGGGCAGGAGGAGAAGGGGACGACAGAGGATGAGATGGCTGGATGGCATCACTGACTCAATGGACAAGAGTTTGGATGAACTCTGGGAGTTGGTGATGGACAGGGAGGCCTGGCGTGCTGCAATTCATGGGGTTGCAAAGAGTCGGACACGACTGAGCGACTCAACTGATCACAACAGTCAATTTAATAAGGTATATCAATATTTCAGGGATTTGGGGTAAAATCATCTGCTTCTTCCCAGCCATACTCAGTAATTTCTTCATTTGACCCTAAAAGTTGGTGTGGACTGAGAGTATACACAGCTAGAGGGAAGGCTGCTGTTGCTGCTGCTAAGTCGCTTCAGTCGTGTCCGACTCTGTGCGACCCCATAGACGGCAGCCCACCAGGCTCCCCCGTCCCTGGGATTCTCCAGGCAAAAACACTGGAGTGGGTTGCAATTTCCTTCTGCAATGCATGAAAGTGAAAAGTGGAAGTGAAGTAGCTCAGTCGTGTCCGACCTTCATGACCCCATGGACTGCAGCCTACCAGGCTCCTCTGTCCATGGGATTTTCCAGGCAAGAGTACTGGAGTGGGGTGCCATTGCCTTCTCCGAGAAGGAAGGCCTAGGGCCTAGTGCCAGGCAGATATCTGGTTCTTTCACATCAATTGCTGACATAGCCAGTACTGATGCTGTCTCCATTCCAGCTTCTTCAAAATCATATCCCGTTAGTACTAGGGAGGGTGAGATGGTGGAAAGTACAGGTGAGAAAGCGGTAATGAATACGGTTTGGGATTTCCAAAAGGTAATAGTTCTAAGATTTCAGTGCAATGACATATTTGGGAGCATATCTCCTGAAAATAAGTTTGTAAAAGCTGATTGAGTGACCTTGTTCCACGTTCTTCATCTTGCACCTACAAGGCAGTAAGAACACTCTTAGGTTTGTGGATGAGCAGTCTTTATTTAGAGACAAGTTCAAAAGTCATTCACTATGAACAGGGGAACAGACAGCTCAGAAGAGTTTGACAGAATGGTTCACTCGGCTCAAAACATCTGCTTTGCTTGGTTTCCTAGAAACTATTTTACCACTTTCTCTTGGCCTTCTGCATTCTTACAATCTGCTACTTTTTAAAAATATTGTTTGACTATAGCTCTGGTATCTTCCTAACCTCTCTGCTTTGCAGGTCTTGATCCTCTGGTATCTTTTCTTCTTTATCCAAGCTTCCTCCAAGCACATTTTATCCTGTCTCATGGCCTTAAGTGAAAAGTAAAACTCACTCAGTTGTGTCCAACTCTTTGCAACCCTACAGACTGCAGCCCACCAGGCTCCTCTGTCCATGGGATTCTCCAGGCAAGAATACTGGAGTAGGTAGCCATTCCCTTCTCCAGGGTATCTTCCCGACCCAGGGATCAAACCCAAGTTGCCTACACTGCAGGTAGATTTTTTACCATCTGAGCCGCCAGGGAAGCCCATGGTCTTATGCAGCAATGAAATGTTGAAGCCAAATTTTTATATACTGTCTTCCACGTTGACCAATGCAGTGGCCTGAACCACCTGTGCCAGTTTAAATTTAAATTTAAATTCATTATAATTAAGTAAATAAGTAAAATATGAAATCAGTTCCTTGGTTTTACTAGCCACCTTTTAAGTGCTCAGTAGGTATCCATGGCTAGTGGCTACCATATTGGAGAGTGAAGTTATAAAACATTTCTATCATAGCAAATGTGCTATCGGACAATGCTGGTCTAGCTCTCACTTTCAGCCTTTCCATCATACACTCAGCTAGTTACTCAACATTTTCACTGGGTTATCTGACATCTCAAATTTACTATTTCCAAAACTGGATTCATGATTTTACTCTCCAGCTAACTCCTCCCATAGTCTTCACCCTCTCTAGAAAACATATCTTTGTTCTTCTTGTTGCTTAGGCCAAAATTTTGAGATATGCTTGACTTATTTTTTTTCCTCATACCCATATTTGACCCACTGGTAAATCTTCATAAGACATCCAGAATATACCCACCTCTCAACTCCCTGCTGCCAACCTAGTGCATTTGGGACATTATGTCTCACCGAAATGATTGCAATGGCTTTCTACTCTCTGCTACAACTCTGCCCCCTACACCAAATTTTTCACATGGCAGGCAAAGCAGTACTTGAGAAAGGTTAAATCAGATTATGACATTCTTCTCTTCAAAACTTTCCAATAGCTTTCCATCTCAGGATAAAATCCAAAGTCCTGACCACCATCTCCAAGACCTGAAGAACACTGCTCCCAGCATCTCTCTGACCCCATCTTTGACAAGGTCCCTTCCTCGCTCACTTGTTTTCAGCTATTCTGGTTTTGAGGTTTTTGTGCTTACTTTTTCCTTTGCCTGGAATGCTTTTCTCCCAGATATCTCATGGTTTGCTCCTGAACTTCATTCCAGCCTTGGCTTGAACATGCTCTCTGAACACCCCGCTTTATTTTCCTTCACAATACATACTATACCCGATGTATTTTATACTGGCTTATTGTCTGACTCCTCCCATTGGAATATAAATTCCATGAGAGCAGAGACTTTATTCTTTCCATTGCTTGTAACATAATAGGAGTTAGGTAAATATTTGCTAAAGATAAACAAAAATTACATGCCCTAACACAGGGATGTAGAAAAAGGAAATTCACCAGATCTATTAGCTCAGCCCACCAGCTGACCCTGATCAGGCAAATACTATTCCAAAATAGAGAGATTCAGGCACTAACAAACATGAAAGAGGAGCAGCGCACTCGTAACGAGTTACACATGCAGCAGGGAGAATTAGAGAATCCAGGAAGGAAAGGAGGACATTCCAGGAGTTCCTGTTCCTGGCAGAGACAAAGAAGTCTTGCAAGTTGAGTGGCTCAGCAAATCCCCTCCAGCCAGACTGTGCTGCTGTTTCCCTATCTGCTTGTTAGCGACTGACCTGCAGCACACAGTCAGAAATGGAATCACACTCAAACAAACCAGACATTCGCTGGGCAGCCAGTAAATGCCAGGACCTTTCCCGTAGGTCATTTTAAGCCGACACTTAGAACACCACTGCCGGCTAGTTGTTACTTGCCCCACTTTACAGGTGAGGAAACAAGCTCAGGTGATTAAAGAATTCGCCTGAAGTCACAAAGCTCACAAGGCGAGAATTTCAACCTAAATGTGACTCGAAAGACAGTGGTAAATTAATATAGCCACTGAGGGCAGTATTTCAAGTATTGACAGCAAGGTAGGAACCAACTTTTGAACCAGACACTAAGATCACAAACAAGCATCCACTCAGACCACTTCCTGGCAACTGTAATGCTCATCACTAACGTGAGTGCATGTAAGCGAAAGTTTCTCAGTATTGTCCGACTCTTCGAGACGCCATGGACTGTAGCCCGCTAGGCTCCTCTGTCCGTGGAATTGTCCAGGCCAGAATACTGGAGTGGGTAGCCATTCCCTTTTTCAGGGGATCTTCCTAACCCAGGGATAGAGCCCAAGTCTCCCACCTTGCAGGCAGATTCTTCACCATCTAAGCTACTGGGGGAGCCCTAAACCAACCGTGAACCGTACTTCCAAAAGGTGAGATAACTAACCTCCAGAAAATTACGAACATTTCATCACAGACTGCAGTCTTAAATATAAAATGAGCTTCCTCACTGCTCCCCTCCTCCAATCTCATTACAAAGCCAAATTAGATAAAAAACAAAACTCCACAACCTATATGATAATATTTCCATGTACAAACATAGTAAGGGAAAGAGCATTCTTCAGAGCCCTTGTAGGTGTTTCTCAGAAATGAGAAAGTCCTCTCTCGGCCTTCAAGAAGCTGCAGTGAATCAAGACACACTCAAGACATTCTCCTCAGACCCCTCTGAAGAACTGCATTCTGTGTCAGTCCCTCTAGCCTCCTTCTCTTTTCAACCATCTTCTTTTGCCTCATACACACACAATGACATGCTACTGGAAATTCCTATATTTTAAAAATAAAAATATTTAGAAGATGCAGGGTGAAGGAATATACTTTCTTGTGTGTCCAACACCATTGGCCCATTCAATGATCATGGTTCTTGATTCAGTGTGGGGTTTATATGTTTGTTTCCTAAAATCCAATTTTCCACACCAAACTGTCCAGGACTTGTCCCTGTATCGCTGATGCCGATTCATCAGAACAGCCCTGAAGCTCTGCTTCACTCTTCCACCCACACAGGCACGCAGGAGCCCCGGCCCAGCCAGAACGTTAGCACTGTTTTTTTCTCTCTACATCTCATATTAACCTCTCTCCCCACCTCAAACCGGCTTCCCCAGGCACTGTGATGTGGAAATCCGGCCCCGTTACCTACACCAGGTAGTCAGGCAGTCTGCTTACCTACACCCCCAGCTGGGGGCCACAGAAGCTTCTCTTCCTCACCACTGCCAGAAACATCCTGTTGCAGCCCCATGAGCCACTGCAGACTGTGTACCCAGCTGGAACAAATCGAGTTTGCTCCTCACCTCTTCCCTCTAGCCATGGCCTCGGTGGGTAAGGGGGGAAATCTGTATTGACTCATGACAGTGCCAGTGGGGAAGAAAAAGACGAATGCTCTCTTACCCAAAGAAAAGGGTCTCACCTGACATCCCTTACTAACTAGGAAGGGCCAGAAGGAGGAGTGGGGTACAAAGAGCGGCAAAAATGGAGAACAATTCCTTGGTGCCTATCAAGAAGGGTCTCATACAATCCCTCCCAAGCCCAGACCCCCACCACTACTGCAGTTTCCCACGCCTCACCCCACAACTGCTGTCAGACCCTACTCCTCACATCAGTGACTCCAGAAGACTCTGCCCCAGGCCCTGGTAACAACGAGGGCATGTTGGGGATGTTGCCCTTCATCTCTAAAATATAAAAGCTGGCCTGGATGATCTACACATTTCTTTATATTTACGATATCCCAACACCAGCTCTAAAGAATCCACCTGCAATGCAGGGGACCCAGGTTCAATTCCTGGATCAGGAAGATCCTCTGGAGAAGGGATAGGCTACCCACTCCAGTATTCATGGAGTTTCCTTGTGGCTCGGCTGGCAAAAAATCTGCCTGCAATGTGGGAGACCTGGGTTCGATCCCTGGATTGGGAAGATCCCCTGGAGGAGAGAAAGGCTACCCACTCCAGTATTCTGGCCTGGAGAATTCCATGGACTGTATATAGTCCACGGGGTTGCAAAGAGTCAGACACGACTGAGCAACTTTCACTTTCACTCTTTTCAATGCTATATGAGGGCTTCCCTGGTGGCTCAGTGATTAAGAATCTGCCTGACAAGCAGGAGAAGAGGGTTCAATCCCTGGGTCAGGAAGATCCCCTAGAGAAGGAAATGACAACCCACTCCAGTTTTCTTACCTGACAAATCCCATGGACAGAGAAGCCTAATGGGCTACAGTCCATGGGGCCACGAAAAGTTGGACACAACTGAGTAAATAAATAGCAGCAACAGCAATACTGCATACGACTTCTGACCCCACTGCCAGGTTTCAAAAGGAAGAGATGCGCTCCTAGAATCTCCAGCCCAACTCTAAATCCATTTCCAGGACACATGCTCATATTTAAGTTAAATATGAGAAAGCTACAGTAAGACTACAGATATACTATGGAAAAAACTGTTTTATGGAGGTTTGCACCAGATAGGATTATATCCATGAGGAAACACATTCTGAGCTACCAACAACTGAAGAACAAAAAAGTCAGATGGATGGATATAACCTATACACAAGTATGAAATTACATACTGTTATGATGCTACCGAGGACCTTGTTATAGAAAAAACACAGAAAACAGACCAACCATTTGGCAAATAATCATGAACGTGACCTACAGCTGCCCACAGTCTATTATACAACCTATAGTGTTTTTATTTGACTTATATGGCACTTCTGAAATGCATTCATGATAAAAGCAAGGCCTTCTTATAACTTATTTTCCACTCATACATTTAATGTGTTATATTCCCCTCCCTACATTTATTGCACTTTCTCTGACAGAAAACCATTCAGAATAACCTACTCAGGGCTTCTGTAGAGCATCAGATTTTAATAGCGAGTCACTACAGTATTTATTTGTGGAGGTGGGAGGAAGAGGCTCACCACTGCCTAAAACATGACCTAGTTATTTAGGTAAAACACTCTAACCACTGTGATGGAATAAGCAACACATGAGATGAGAAAACTATAAAGTAAAAGACGAATAGTTGGCTCATTCAGGAACTTTGTGGGAAAACCTTTTTTAAAAAGTTTGATCGTAAAGACTATTTTTAGCCTATTTGATTGTAAAGGCTAGTTATTCAGGAGTCTGTACCAAATGCACTGGTTGTCGGGGATTCAAGCATTTGAAGCGGAACACTTCTAATCAGACATCATCCGAGGCACAGTGTGGTGTGATGGCAGACTCAGGAGATGTGTTCTGCTTCTGCTTTTTCCCAGGCTATGCTTTTAACTAGTTCTGTTATCGCAGGTCAGTCACAAAGCCTTTGTAAACCAGCATCAGTCTCCTCTCAAGTTGAATATAGGGTCTAAATGAGGGGACTGCTAATCTTTTAAGAGTCGATCTCATGGACAAAAATACCTTCTGCAGACAGCTTAAGTGTGAGCAGTGGGGAGGCAGTTTGCTTCTCTTTCACAGGCTGCTACTCAATTTGGGGAGAAAACAGCTTTAAAGAGTAACTCAATTACATCCCCAACAGCTGTTCAGGGAAAGCTGGATTGCCTGCCCTTGTTCTCTTCTAGCGCTGTCTGGCAAGTGGAGGGTGAAAAATGGCCATGTCATTAGTTCTTTAAGATGTGTCCTAAAGAATATCTACTCTAAAATATACTTCTTAAGTAACGGATTTATCGTTTCCATCAGCTTAGAAAAGGCTGCATATGCTATTTGCCTCTGGAAATTCACAACAAACCCTTTCTAGTAAAGCTCTGAAAAGTTCCACAATAAACAGTTCTTCATTTTAAAATCAAGCGAACAAAAAGTATATTACATGTGTATAGTACTAGAAAGTTCTTGGAACAAGAACTGTGCCTTAATTCACCTTTCCAGCCTTGGCCCTTAGCACAGTACCTGATATATGACAATGTTCACTTTTTTTTTTTAAACTAGAAAAGCCTGGAGCCTGGAAATATGGCAAATGCTTTTAATTAGGTCCTTCCTTAGCTAAAGTAAAAAGTATTAAGAAAATGCAAGTGGAAAAGTAAAACGTACAGCCACAAAACAACAGTTTCCATGAGGATAGATAAATAAAATTGAGCCAATAAGTTCCATGGAACCCTTTTCTTAGGCTGCTGCTGCTGCTAAGTTGCTTCAGTCACATCCGACTCTGTGCGACCCCATAGACGGTAGCCCATCAGGCTCCCCCATCCCTGGGATTCTCCAGGCAAGAACACTGGAGTGGGTTGCCATTTCCTTCTCCAATGCATGAAAGTGAAAAGTGGAAGTGAAGTTGCTCAGTTGTGTCCAACTCTTTGCGACCCCACGGACTGCAGCCCACCATGCTCCTCCATCCATGGGATTCTCCAGGCAAGTGTACTGGAGTGGGCTGCCATTGCCTCTCTGTTTCCTTAGGCAGTAAGGGGGAAAGCCAGAAACAAAATACACTGCACAGAGCTTATGGAAGCACTATGCTCCACACGGGCTCAAAAAACATTAGCTGACGTTTCCCAGCAGTGTCCATAACTTATTTATCTAGCCACTTAGGTTCCCAATGTCTCAATTTCCCTGTCTATAAAATAACCAAATATTTACTGTAAAATAAAACAGCAATCCATACTCACTGAGGAGTTAGGAGGCTTAATTTATGTTTCAGAAGCATCTGGGAAAAGGCAGATGATAGATGGGAGTGTCGATCACCATCACCATCACAACTGCTATTGCGGTAAACAGGTTAGAAAGGCAACGTGCCAGCTCGCCTGTTTCCTGTCCTGGGAGAGGTGTCCTTTTTATAAAACCACATACTGCTCGGTCTCTTAGGCATGGAGAGAAAGATGAGAATTGCTAAGTCAATAATACTGGCGATAGCTAAGTTCCAATAGTTAACATTAATCAAGATTTCCTTTCTTAATCTATGACAAATATTTTTTACCCAAACACTACGTATAAATGCAATTAGTTCCTAGGAAGAATCAAGATATGAGTTTAGAAGAATTTTTAGGTATAGGTCAAGGTTTTGAACACAGAGTTGAGACAAGAAAAAAAGAAAAAGAAAAACTTTAATTAGGATCTTGATGGTTTTCCATAGGTTCTTAATCCATCAGTTTGTAAATTACTTGAGGACAGGGACGGAGGCCTTCACTTTACAGCCCTAGTGACAAGCAGAGCACCTGGAATACATTAGGCTCTGAGCAACAGCTGAATGAAAGGATGGGGGACCATCCGTGCCTCAGCGTTTCATTAAGCAATCACCAAAATCTAACCAGCTACATAAAGGGTCTCAGTAATGATTCAGTTGCTTGTAAAATGCTTTAAAGAAAAACTTTACATATTACCATCCCCATCAGCAGAAGCCTGAAAGGTAGGAGACGAGAGAGGGAAAAAGATAGCAACTATCTACCCTACAAAATGTCCACCAGCTTAATATATGACACGGCTATCAATCTGTTCACCAGTCACCCCAATCCATTCTGAAGAAAAATCATTGCTTCCACCATAATACACTAAAACAAATTTATAAATGTTAATAAAATTTTTAAAAGGTCAGGTCACTACTTCCTGTAACATATGTCAGGGAGAACCTAATACATCTCAGGATCAGGTCATTGGCAGGACAGCTATGACATTCAAGAATGGAGAAAATGAAATTTTTTCTCTTTGAAAATTAGTTAACCAGCACATCCGTCTGTTCCCCCACTTGGCTGCCTGGTGTGGAGCAAGCACTGTAACAGGGGAAATTTATTGAAACATACCATTAAATCAATATGGCAGAGCACTCTGCTTTATATGGGCTATAAAAGTCATGCATGTGGGAAAGCTGAAGGAAACAAACTGGTGCTGAAAATAAGAACAGAAACGCGTATTTAAAAAAATAAAATGGATTCCTAGAATTTACAAACTTAGTAGATCAGGTATGCAAAACCAAGGTCTTGAAATAAGCCTCGTAATCTTTTCTTCTTAGGCTAAAATTAGGGCTAGCCCTGTTTTTCAAGAATCAAGCCTAAATATGACAAACAAAAAGTAAGGGTTCTGGCTGGATTGTCAGAAATTACTTTGGAAGAAGGTAATAAAACTGGATTTATAGAAGAGCCATACTGGGGTTTTATTCAGTAACAAGTGGAGGTGCTATTTTTTGGTAGATCATCCATGGAGAGTCAGAGGTGAAGAACAAAATCTGTTGTCAAATAATTCTGCAGGAGAGTAAAATGTGTTCTGAATATCTGAGAGGCACATGCCGAAAATATAGGATGTGTAGGTCACACTGACATTCTGCAGGTTTTTTTCTTTTTTAAGTCCTAGATCAGGCCTGACTATGCAATATGATGTATATATGTAAAACCTATGGTTTCTAAGAGTTGAACCTAAGACACTCATGTATCCCATTACCTAAATTTGTAGAAGGTACTAGAAACATTGCTTTGGGAAGTATTAGAATAAATTTAGTTCTATAATTAAAAAACGTCTTGGAGATCAACTGGTCTAATATCCACACTGGTATCATCAATTTAACTGTTTACAGTAGTTTATAAAGCATATTTGCTAAGTCACTTCAGTCGTGTCCGACTCTGTGCGACCCCATAGATGGCAGCCCACCAGGCTCCCCTGTCCCTGGGATTCTCCAGGCAAGAACACTGGAGTGGGCTGCCATTTCCCTCTCCAATGCATGAAAGTCAAAAATGAAAGTAAAGTCATTGAGTCGTGTCCAACTCTCAGCGACCCCATGGACTGCAGCCTACCAGGCTCCTCCGTCCATGGAATTTTCCAGGCAAGAGTAGTGGAGTGGGGTGCCATTGCCTTCTCCAAAAGCATATTTATCCACAGGTATTTGATCCTCACAAGAATCATGTGCAATAGGAAAAAGTCAACTAATTTACCCCAGGATCACTAGGCTAGCCACGTGAAACTGCCAAGGGGAGGAGAAAGACACATAAAGAATCAAGCTCCTCACTTAAATTAGGAATGGGAAGGAAATGCACAGAAAATGAAATCAACCAGCACGGATCACTATGATAAGAGTCTAAGTGCCGATGAGTAAAATAACAAGCAGCTAAAAAACTCAATTTAACAATTTGCATGATAATGCATATGCCTTGGAAAAGGAAACGGATGAACAATATCAGGTTGCTATTGGGAATAAGGGCAGGACATTTCTATTTAATGAAGCAGAGACCCCCATCACTCTGCGAGAGCATATGTACATTTTACACTCAAGATGTACATACTTACAAAAAGTAAAAACAAAGACACCATGAAAATCACCTTGAACTTGGCCTGCAGGTTGTTTCTTCCCATCTTTGGTTATGGTTTTGTTTTGCCTTTTTCATGACCATTATCAAATAGAAGGAAAAATCCCCAACTTGCATGGCAGCTGAGCCTACAGAGACCCATTTTGTCACAGGCCATTAGTGTTCATCATTACACAGCTTAATGCAGTTGTCTGTTCCCTTTAGTGAACTCTGCATAGATTTATCTTTGGCTAATGCAGCAGAGGCTAAGGGAAACTACCTAAGGTCTCTGGATTTGTCTGCCTTTCTGGGATAGCATTTTTGAAACCATTCTGGGCCAAAGGGATTTTACAGAAATGGAGACGGTAATATGTCCTTCTCCCATCGCGTTGGCTCTAATAGGCAATGGCTGTTCACAAGGATAAAGATCTGGATAGTCAGAGGCACCTTTGTTCAGACATAGGAAATTGTCACCTTAGGAATGGAGCTCAGAAACCAGGAGAAAAACTGTATTCACAGACACATGTTTATTTACATAGTCTTATTCCACAACTCTGTTTCAGGTTCTGAAACTTCATTTATTCATTCCAACAAAATTTACTGAGGGCCTAGGGATGTGCCAGGCCCGGTTTCGAGATGACAGGGTGGTAACAATGAACAAAGGAGACAAAAATCCTTGCCCTTGTGCCACTGACGTTCTTAGTGGGAGGAGACAGGCAATAAAACAGATGAAAGATACAGTCCATAGATAGCAACTGGGGAAATGAAGAGCAAAAAGTAAAACATAGCACAATTTCAAATAGGATAGCCAGGCAGGGCTTCACTGGGCCAGTAACATCTGAGAAGAGCTCCAAAGGTGTGAAGGTGGTGACTCGCACGTATGGCCAGTGGAGGAACAGAGAATAAATGTGCTACTGTTCAATAGCTCAAGGATAAGTTGGGTCTTTTCAAACATTGTAAAGAATTCTGGTTTTTACTCAGCATGAGTTGCCATTGGAGAGTTCTGAGCCAAAAGGTTTATATGACATGACTTACCTTCTAACAGGATCACTATGGCTAAAAGGAGGAGAGCAAGAGAGCAAGCATGAGACCAGATAAGAGCCTAACTCTCAGCAAGAGATGATGGTGGCATAGACCAGGCTAGGACTCACAATGGTGGTTGAGCAATGGTCAGGTTCCGGGAAATTTTTGGAAAAACTAGTAGGATATGTTGATGGATTGCTTCTGCATGTGAGGGAGATGACTCCTAGACCTTTGGCCTGAACAACTGGAAGAAAGCAGTGCCATTTATCGAAGTGGGGAAGACTAGGGGGTAGCAGTTGGTGAACAGATGGTGTGAAATGTTGGGATCTCAGCTCTGGACAATTTGAAGTTGGAATTCCCATATGACACACAAACAGAAATGTCAAGAAAGCTAAAAACATAAGAAGGCTGAGTTCACTGGAGCAGTGCAAGCTGGAGATATAAATTTGGGAGTCAACAGCTTGAGATGGTATTTCAATTCCTACGATAAAGTGAGATCCACAAGAGAAATAAGCGTAGATCAAAAAAGAGAAGGCGGCCAAGGACTGAAGCCTGGGTACCATAGGCTAAGAGGTCAGGGAGGCAAGGAAGAAACTCATGAGGAGCCAGTGAGGTGAGAGGAATACAGATATCATCCTGGGAGCCAGCCCAAAAGAGTCTTCTGAGAAGGAGGCATTGATTAACCACATCAAATACTACAGACAGCTTTAGTAACAAGTCAAAGCAGCTGCTTCACAATAGTGGTAGCACTTTGTTCTGATGAGCAGGGAAAGCGGGGATCAGGAGAGAAGACCCAGAAATGAAAACCTGAGGGTTATACTTGTCCCATGCTATCTCTGTTTCGATTTCAGTTTCTCTATTACTGCCCTCCTCACAAAGGAAGTTAACAGCCTTACACATGTCATATTTTATTTATGAGAATCGAGCATGCCTGTGAAATGTTTTGAGATCTCAGTAAAAAGCATAGGAAATCTCACTCTAGATAGAGTCCACTAATATATTTAGCACATTACCTGATGCCGTCTTATATCTACTCGTTCTTAGTAAGTCTCTCTGAACAAGGTTAAAAAAAAAAAATCCTGGTATTGTTTTGCTGTTCTCAGTAAGGAAGACATCCTGTTACTTTGTTCTACCTTTGTTTTATATATGTACTTAATTTATTTTGGAGGTGAGAAGGAATGGGACAAAGAAATGAAGGAAGTATCACACAGGATCTCATTTGCTAAAAAAATGTTCAAAACTACTGTGTGTGTGTGTGTGTGTGTGTGTGTGTTAGTCACTCAGTTGTGTCCAGCACTTTGTAACCTCATGGACTGTAGCCCACAAGGCTCCTCTGTCCATGAAATTCTCCGGACAAGAATACTGGAGTGGATTGCCATTTCCTTCTCTGGAAGATCTTCCCAACCCAGGGATCGAACCTGGGTCTCCTGCATTGTAGGCGGATGCTTTACTAGATGAGCTACTACGGAAGCCAAAAGTTAAGTGGGCTTTAGGTACTCTTGTGTGTGTTAGTCACTCTCAGTCATGTCTGGCTCTGCAATGCCATGGCTTGGGGCCCGCCAGGCTCCTCCACCCATAGGATTTTGCAGGCAAGAATACTGGAATGAGTTGCTATTCCCTTCTCCAGGAGATCTTCCTGACCCAGGGACTGAATCCAGGTGTCCCGCATTGCAGGCAGACTCTTCACCACCAGGGAAGATTCAAAAACTATTATCTTAAATCAAAGTTTCATTTGCACAGTTTGTATCAATAAAATAGTACATTTACTTAATCATCCCTATCCTTGTCAAGAATCATCTGTATGTCTTGGTGGCTCAGATGGTAAAGAATCTGCCTGCAATGAAGGAGACCTAGGGTGGGGAGATCCCTCGGTGGGGAAGATCCCCTGGAAAAGGGAATGACAACCCACTCCAGTATTCTTGACTGGAGAGTTCCATGCACAGGGGAGCCTGAAGGGCTACAGTCCACGGGGTAATAAAGAGTCGGACATGACTGAGTGACTAACACAGAAACATCTGTTGTGAAGAACCACTGGTCCAGAAATTGTCATCTGGATAGTCAGAACCCCTTGTTTCCAAAGCATTTTCTTTTTCTTAAAAACTTGCATATATTAATATCTTTCAAGTAACAAATCGTTTCTATTGCAAATATCTAATTCTCTTATTCTAAGAATTGCTTTAGAGGTAGTACAAACAGAACACTTTGAACCCATACCTGTACCGTTTTCACCTGTAAGAACTTTCTAAAGTTATGTGGTCACATCAAACTCCTGCTGAACAGGTAGCTCACTGCGTACTTTTTAATGAATCCTATTTGTCAGAACATAAACTGTCCAATAATCTGCCTTGAAATATAACTTCTCACTGCCATCAAAATTGTCTTTTGCTTCACAAATATATAGTGCCTAACCATAAACAGCAAATAAAACATATCCGCAGGGCCAGTAAAATGTGTATTTTACCACTTCTGTGTGAGCTTTCCACATTCTTTGTAGCCACCATCTTTTTACTTTTTCCCAGAAGAAGGGGGTAGAATACCACCATGGCTCAGGTTTTGGAGGTAGTTAGGAAACTGTATATAATTTCTCCTGTCTGGCTCAATGACCAAACACAGTGAGATGTGTCTATGGTTCGCTGTGATTTTGTGTTTCTTTCTCTCCAGCAGCATCTCTTAAAGTAGTAATTCCCAGTGCCCTACTAATTGAGGCCACAACTGCTCTGCAGACACAGAGCCGCAGAGACGAGAACACACTTGTGGCCTAGGGCTGAGCTCCATTCTCCCTCTCTGGGATGCTGTTGAGCCCTTTGTCCTTGCAGTTATCTTAGGTTCCTCTCCTAAGCAACAGCACATACCCTGGCTGGCTTGCATGGTGAGCTGGGAAGCAAAAGAAATTTCATACCAGGCAAAATCTGAGCTCAAATCTAATTCACCACATGATACTGTGTTCGATGACCTTGAGCTAATTACTCTGCCTCTTTCTCAGATTCCTGATTTTTCAAATCAAATGACTGCTCTGAGAATTAAGACTGGACGCGAGAAGTAGTTGGGACACAGCAGGGGCTTTAAAAAATGAACCACGGCCATTCCCTCCCTGCAGGCTTATGGCTGACTTCGGCAGGTGACCGCACCACCTCGCTCACCCACCCTTCTGCACTCGACTTCAGTGAGGTACTTGTGTATCCCCACAGAATAAAACTGGCACTAGGTCTCCCATAAAATCATCAGAGAGAACCAAGCTAAGAGAGGAAGAAAAGAGAAAAAGGAAAATACTAAACTGCCCTCAAAGGTTTAATATTTTTCTGATTGGATGCTTTGAAAATTTGCAGAGTTCCACCAGACCCATTCAGTAGGGAATTTATTTTTTCCATGGCTTAATGAGATCAGCCCTTAAAGAGATCAGTACAAAATAAAAACAATGGCCGTTAGAGTGCTACACGCCTGTTATCAAGAGGTCTTTCACACAGTGTGGCAGAAACATCTTACAAGGATCTTACATCTTTATGGCCATTCTTCCTCTCCACCTTTTATTCTCTTTAAAAAATTATTGCAGTAAACACAACACAGAGCCGTCTGTCTCTGACTCCGTTTCCCTTCACTCCTACCCACAGGCAGTAGTTTTCCCATATTCACCTTTGCTTGGAAAATACTCTGTAAAGAAATAACTGGAAACAAATGAGTCATTCTGCAGTCTATTGATTAAACCACACTGAATCAGGGTCACACCGGGTATGCTCTGGGGGAAGGGAAGCAATCAATTCCAGGCTGTGAAAAAAGTTAATGAAAACATGCGCAGAAGTTTCAGTCCTTTTTTTTTTTTTTACCTCGTTTTGAACATTCAGGCTGTGAGTGCTGAACATATTGCCCAAGGGCAGTAACAAACCTTCTGATTGGAAAGGAGAAAGCATGTTATTAACTACATGATACTGAAGGTGGGTAGTAGACAGGTGTCAGGCTTCTTGAGTTTTTGAGAAAATGATGCTAGGGAAAGAAGACTTATCCAGAGAGGAAGACAGTTCAGTCACACCTTACTTATTTCTGGAAAAACCCATGTAAATGAAGGCTGCTAAATGGGAGCAACAGGGGATGAGACAGTTGGATGGCATCACTGACTCAATGGACATAAGTTTGAACAAACTCTGGGAGATAGTGAAGGACAAGGAAGCCTGGCGTGCTACAGTCCATGGGGCTGCGAAGAGTCAGACATGACTTAGCAACCGAACAACAGCCAACAAGCACTAAATGGCCATTTTTCCATTTAAAGTAAAGCAAAGAGGGTTTCTCAGGAAGCAGAGTTGCAGAAAGCTCACACAGTAAAAAGAACAGGAAAGTGACTGCAGCTTTCCTTAATATTATGTTAAATGGGAAGTCAGTGAGACCAAATGACCCTAGTAGGTTACAATCTTCAGGGTGTGCATGGGAACCACTTAGAATGCTGGTGTAACACACAGATCTCCCACATGTCATTTCATTTGCACCATTATTTAACAGGTCATTCATCAGTTTAGTAGAGTGGTTTTTTTTTTTTTTTTTTTTGCATTTGTATTGCATATACTCAGTATATGTATTTAGAATTTAAAAATAATTCTATTTTAGTTATATACTTTGGATACTTTCCTATTTCTTCCAGTCTCCAATTTCACTCTTGTCTTTGCACAGGCAGAAAAGAAAATGGCATATTCCATGCATTAGTATGGAAGCCCCACCAAATGTTACTTTTGCCACTAAAGGACTGATGCTGAAGCTGAAACTCCAATACTTTGGCCACCTGATGCAAAGAACTGACTCATCTGAAAAGACCCTGATTCTGGGAAAGACTGAAGGGAGGAGGAGAAGGGGACAACAGGATGAGATGGTTGAATGGCATCACCGACTCAACGGACATGAGTTTCAGTAAACTCCAGGAGTTGGTGATAGACACGGAGGCCTGGCGTGCTGCAGTCCATGGGGTCACAAAGAGTCGGACATGACTGAGTGCCTGAACTGAACTGAAAGCTTAAAATTCAGCCTTTAATAATTTAAGTGTGAGCAACTGTTCTCCCAGTTCTTCCATACATCAATATAGGAGCCATTTTTCCTATGAGTTTACCATGAATGAGCCCAAAGAAACAGGAAAAGGAAAGAGTTGCTGAGCCCAGTAGCGAGATATGAGGATAGATATTCTACACCTATTATGGGCAGATTATCCACACATTCTCCTTACACCATCTCAGTGTGCTTTATCAATAACACCCCCAAATGCTAAGGCCCCTCAGACCATCTAGAAGAGTAACCCATTTAAACTATCCATTTTCAGTTTCTGTCACAACAATCTCTACAAATATCATATACCCAGACCTTACTGTGTTTCAAGTACAACAATTCTAAGTAATTTAGGTAACTAACTTGGCTCATTGTCTGACAATGCCACTGAGCTAACGGCATTATTCCTATTTTACAGATGAAAAAACAGACTCATCAGCACTCAGTAACTACGATGGGGATGGAATTTTGATGGTTTGACTCTAACACCTGAATCTCAACAGTATTTCTGCCTTCAGGGTTAAACTTACAGCTCTCCGAATTTTAATGAATTTAAGGTACTCCTTTAACTTCCTACTAAGGCATATTCTCTCATGCAGGACTGATTTTTATAAACCCTTATTCACGCATTCACAGATCCACTGCTGAATGACAGAGATCACCCAGTGCACTATTTTATTTCTTATTAGGAAAAAACTTCCATATACTAGAAACCCTATTTTATGAGTCCCCAAGGAGGGGGGGCATGTTATCTATGAGGAGATTCATTTCTTCCATGACTGCCTGTATCTTTCCAAACTAGGTTTCTTAATTACCTCCTACTCATCCTGGCCCAACAGAAACTGAATTCTTTCAGCCCTGATTTCTCGGCTGCCCAGAGCACTCTGACGCCTTTACTCTTTTCCCAGGCCAGCACAAAGATGAGAGCTCTGAAGAGAAAGCACCCCGCCCTCACATATTCCTAGGCTGTTCACTTCAAGTTCTGTGCAATTCAGAAACAGAGAAGTTCTTGGGAGAGTGACAACAGAAGAGGGTTCAGAAAGTTGGGCTCCCTTCTTGCTAGAAGAGAGGAAAAGTGGAGCTGTGCAGGGAAGAAAATTCAGCTACACACAGAAAGGTATTTGCTGAGCTTTAGAGAGTTTACCAGCAGTAGGGGGATGTTTGCAGAGCTGGAGACTCCAAGAAGGGGTGGGGAAGATAACGATTAAAGAAGGTATTTGTCCTGTTAACCTGACAGAGAGGAACAAAAGTTCGAAAAGGTAAGTGAACTGCTGTGCTTGTGTGCAAATTAAAAAACAGCACAAAAACAGTGCAGAGCAACCCTGTCAACCCATCAAAAACTGAATCTGAGCCACAATTCTACAACTAAAAGAGTGTGTTGGTGGAGTGGGCATTTTCTAGCTGTGTTAGACAAATACATTGAGGAACATTTGATCCTGGTAAATTGCACAGGCTTGCCTTGGCCTTTAGAAAAGAGAGTTCTGAAAGCTGGTTATGGTGTGGGATGCCAAACCAATTCCATGTAATGAAGAATCTGAAAATATAGTATCTACCTACAACATAAAACATTCTTACGGTTCATATTAATGTTTTCCTTCTTCTCTGAAGTTGCATTATAAGATACACTCAGGCCCATCCAAATCTAGGTTGTACATAGAAAACGCTAGGCACACCTGGTCCCTGATGGATGAAAATGCACAGCTTCAAGGTTTCACCACTCTTAAAGGGTCCAGTCTCACTTGCTTACTCATTTTGCTCTCTTCCTCAAATGTACTCTAATCAGAAAATTAGAAAAGAGTGAGCACTGTTATTTATAGTTTTAGATTCGTCAAATCTCTCTGCCTAAAGATTTTTGTTGAAAGTGAAAGAGGAGAGTAAAAGGCTTGGCTTAAAGCTCAACATTCAGAAAACTAAGATTATGGCATCTGGTCCCATCACTTCATGGGAAATAGATGGGGAAACAGTGGAAACAGTGTCAGACTTTGTTTTTTGGGGGGCTCCCAAATCACTGCAGATGGTGACTGCAGCCATGAAATTAAAAGACGCTTACTCCTTGGAAGGAAAGTTATGAGCAACCTAGATAGCATAATCAAAAGCAGAGACATTACTTTGCCAAGTATGGATGAGAGAGTTGGACTGTGAAAAAGGCTGAGTGCCAAAGAATTGATGTTTTTGACCTGTGGTGTTGGAGAAGACTCCTGAGAGTCCCTTGGACTGCAAGGAGATCCAACCAGTCCATTCTGACGGAGATCAGCCCTGGGTGTTCTTTGGAAGGAATGATGCTAAAATTGAAACTCTAATACTTAGGGCACCTCATGCAAAGAGCTGACTCATTGGAAAAGACTCTGATGCTGGGAGGGATTGGGGACAGGAGGAGAAGGGGACGACAGAGGATGAGGTGGCTGGATGGCATCACCAACTCGATGGACATGAGTTTGAGTGAACTCCGGGGGTTGGTGATGGACAGGGAGGCCTGGCGTGCTGCGATTCATGGGGTCGCAAAGAGCTGGACATGACTGAGTGACTGAACTGAACTGAAAGATTTTTACTCTTTTTCTTCTTTTCAAACAGGAAAAGGCAGGATTACTATTTAAATCCAAAAAGGGTCCACTCTCATATAGTGCCTGGTCTGTGAATTTTTAAAACAATGTCACAAAAGCTATTTTTATTTTTGTATCTGCAAGTGAAAAAGAAGACAGTGAATGAGAGTTTAGAGAATGGAGAAACAGTCAAAATGCTACTTAAAAAAAAATAAAAACAGTCAATTGCTCTGAGGCCAACAGACAATGGGGCACTGGTCCTGGGGCTGCTTTTCCCTCATCAGCTGCTTCCTTGAATGGACTTCTCTCTTAACTCTGCCTCCTCCTTGAACCCTGCCCACTCTGCCCTCTCTGCTTCCCCTTCACTCTGGATCCATGTCTTTCTTTTCTTTTTAACTTCCCTCTCCCATTCTCCACTCTTTCCCTTTGCTCCATTCCCTCTAAACGGCTTAAATGCAACTGAGATGCTCTAAGTACTGCAATCTCTATATTATATTAAAGACAAATCAAACAGCTTGTATTTCTCTAAGAACAAAAAAAGAGAGAGAGAAAAGAAAACCACATTTCACCAGTATGTAGCCTTCAATTTCTTTGGGGGCAACCCAAAGAAGATTCTCTCCTACACGTCCCATGTATCTTCACTAAAAAGACACCGTACCGTTAGGCTGTTTGTGAATGTAATCACTTTTCCCCTCATGTATACATTTCACAAGATACATCCTTATGTGATAAGTATATACTGGTAGCTTTTCATTTACACTGAGACTATTAACTGTGGATGTCACCAGGACAAGTAGCAGTTATAATCCAACACTATCATAGCCAAATTACCTACAAAAGGAAGCCAACCAGTTTTTCTGTTTATCTCAAAGCTAATTATAAGAAATCAATCTACAAAACAGTATTTGCCCACTAGAGTTCTGGAATTACAAAGTAAGGTCCTTGTGGGCAATTCTGGTAACAGAAGTCCTCAGAGTCATATTTAAAATCATCTTATTCAGTGAACAAGCAATCTACATCTTCCTAGCATGGTTTAATGCTATGAGGCTAATTCATAGGATAAGTGATCCAAAGCTGACTTCTATTAGAATCAACAATCCTTTTCTTATGATAATGCAGTCATTTTTCAGACTAATGAATCATGATGTTTTTCTGAAAATGTTCAATTCACAACAAACATCTGTAGGGCTAAGAGAATATAGGTCCTGATTTTTTAATCATTTTCTTTCGACTTCTAATTTTTGGATGGTATCTCAGTCTTTTCCTCTGTATTTACTCAAGTTTGAATGAAGAGTTCCCACTTCAGTTCTGAGTTTTGATCTTCTTGGTTATGATGCCTTCCTTGGCCTGCATTCTAATGAGACTAAGGTTCCACACACACTGTCAGTCATCAACATCAAATGCTGGAAGGGAGGAGAAAGTGACTTTTTATTACAGAACTTGGAGGCGGTGAATGACTTCTTTCAATTTTTCTTCTTTCTCACATGGGGAGCATTTAGGACATAAGCAGAGAATCTTTTCTAGTCAGAATAATGAAATCAACAAAGAAACCCCCACCACACTTTTTTTCGTGCTTTGGGGACACATAAGAAATGTGTGGGCTTTCCAGGCAGCACCAGTGGTCAAGGACGTGCCTGCCAGTGCAAGAGATGCAGGAAACACAGGGTCAAGCCCTGGGTCAGGATGATCCCCTGGAGAAGGAAATGGCAATCCACTTCAGTACTCTTGCCTGGAGAATCCCATGGACAGAGGAGCCTGGAGGGCTACAGTCCATTAGATCACAAAGCGGCAGACGTGACTGAAGCAACTCAGCACGCACGGAAGAAATGTGTCCTCCAGAAATCAAACGAACCTATCTCAATACTAATAAAGCTTTTTATAAGGCAAAATGATAAACTATAAGATAAAATAACCTAGAAAATAAAAGTATGTCTCCTGGCTTTTCTCCCCCTCTGAATTTCTTGTACTACAGCTATTTCATACATTCGAGTCAATCCTCCCCAACAGTAAATCTCCAGCAGGATAGGTTATTGATTACATTTATAATAAGAATATTATTGCTGATTAGGGTCCAAGACTGTATGAGAAGTCACTCACAATTACTGGTATAAAATCTTAATATAAAACGTACTTCCCTGTTCTAAGGCATAATTGCTGTAGTTATGGACCTCGAAATGGCCACTCCATTAGTTTTAAATGGTACTAAGATTTATAAATTAGATCCTGTGTAACACAGAGACATAAACAGGGATGGTGCAAAGTTTTGGCTTTTTCTCTAAGAAGTTATCAATTTGATGATTAAAAAAAAATATGACTAAGCAGTCTTAAAGGGCAAATGTTCATTCTAGAAAGGAAATAAGCAACCTTCAGTTGCTGCCAGTGGGAGGAACAACTGAGTTTAAAGCTCCATTTCACAAATTAAATTCTGGCTGCATTGTAACATCAAGACTTTTTTTCCCCTTTCACAGTGCCAGAAATACATTCCAGAGCCAATGTTCTCAAGTGAAAACATACAGTATTTAGATAAGCAGTAATTCGCTAGTAATGTTTCCACATAATCATTTCACACACGACTGCTAATCATGCCAATGTGAGGGAAATCTCTAAACTGGGGAACATGTATTGGCCATAAAATTAAAATATCAGACTGATAAATAAAGGAAAAATGGTCGAATAAAAAACTCATTCTCCGCTGGTTCAGAGTATTCATAAATCTGTTTTGGTTTCTTACAAAAGGGTAGCAATCTGGAACAATGCCATATCTTAGAAATATAAACACTTCCTTTCTCTTATCCCTGAAATGTTTGGCTAAAATTATTTTTCCCACAAGTAGTGAAAAAATACTCAATTATTCCCCGGTCACTTACCACACTAACCTCTAAGGACTAAGCTCTTAAAAAATTACTTACTGAGGTCAACTCCCAACAGTTTCCCTACCAAACCACACTCTCGATCTTAAAACCCTCTAAAGCCACTAAGGGGCAGCGAGAGAGAGAGAAGTTGGAGCAACACCAGAGCTTCGGAGAGCATCCTCTTGCTGAGAAGCAATGCCTGCATTCAAAGCATCTCCATTTTCCTCCTTGTGCGCCAAAGGAGAGACCCAAGAGGTGATGACTGAAAGTATTAGTGAGGTTTACACAGAGGAATGCCAAGAGAAACACTGAGTGAGCACACCCCTCCCTGCCTTCTTGAGAAACACAAATGAGCATGGAAGAAGTCAAGTTATAAATAATCTTCCCTGGTAAGAAAGTAGTAACGCTTTACACATGGCAGGGTCTGGCAGAGTGTGTTACAGAGCCAGCTCGTGAAATGCTTAGCTATCAAATTAATTCCAGTTGGCTGGGATATGAACCCTGTCACATATATTGAAAACCAGATGAAACATAACTTAACGTAATGATAAAGAGCAATGAAAGTGGTGCTGGAAAAGTCATCATGAAGCTTCAGGCTTGTTTAATGATTTTGTCAATATGTGGAGAAGAGAAATTCCATGGACCCAGAAGAAACCTCAAGGGGATTTTTGCAAACACTGGAGAGAAATTATACAAAGGGTTTGCAATATCAGTATTTTTTTAAAAGGGGAGAGGGTATTCTTTTGAAATAATAAGCTCAAGAAAATGCTAAGCTGAATTTTAAAGCTTAAAATTATTTTCCTTTATAAGTGGTATTCTGAGATTAACTATACTACCAAAAAAAAAAAAAAAGACGTCTACTCAATATTCACTGCAATCAATCCAACACAGAGAAAAAACATTCATTTCTCTTTCTTCCTGATGTATAAGCTGTGTGATGGAAAAGCACCGGTATATAAAGAGAAATGAATTAAGAAAAATTAAAACCTCTATTGCTTTCCTTTCATCAATTGTTTCCAGCATTGTTTCCCCATAACTTTAATTTTTCAACTGCTCCTCAAGTAAAATACAGTTGATTCTTGAACAAGTTAGGTTTGAACGATACGGGTCCACTTACAAGTGGTTATTTTTCAATAGTAAATACTGCAGTTATTACATGGTCCAGGGATAGCTGGATCCAAGGAGGCAGAGGAACCTTGGCTAGAGGGCCAACTATAAGTTATAGGTGGATTAACCTCTGCATTGTTCAAGAGTTAACTGATTAAACAAGGGTTAACTGTGTTTAATTAGCTGTTCACATTCCTTTTGGAAAAGTATAAACACTGAATGAACAACTAAGTAAATTTTAAAAATCTGAAAAAGAATGGATGTACATATATGTATAACTGAATCATTTTGCTGTACACCTGAAACTATTGTAAATCAACTACACTCCAATTAAAATAAAAATTAACTTTAAAAAAACTGAAGTTTCTGAATCAAACAGCTAATCACTTACTCAAACTTTTCAAGATAAATATATAGATGTGTCCATTCTTCTTCATGTAAGAGTGAGGGTTAGCAAGATGACACAAACAAATGGTCTGGGTACATAAGAATTCTTTTCCTCTCCTTATGTCGTCCTGCTTTAAGGAACAAGGAAAGTATCATGTACATTAAGAGATATATGAGATTAAAGTCAATTTGAAATAGCATTACAAAGACTAGCATGTGCCGTGTCCCTGTCAGTCGTATTTGACTCTTTGAGACCCCAGGAAGTATAGCCCGCCAGGTTCCTCTGTCCATGGGATTTTCCAGGCAAGAATACTGGAGCAGGTTGTCATTGCCTTCTCCAGGGGATCTTCCCATCTCAGGGACTGAACCCACATCTTTGTGCATTGGTAGCAAATTCTTTACCACTGTACCACCTGGGAAGCCCCAAAGACAAGCATATCTGAGGCCAATATGATACCTGTCACAGCTCACTGAAAAAAAAAATTTTTTTACAATACCAGGAATCATTGGGAAAATAATGTAATGCCATAAAACACATGGAAATGCATGCTTTCCAGAAGATAAGGCCAATGGAGAATGTTCATGAAGGTGATACTCCTCCAGAAAGGGTTATTGAAACTTTTCATTTCACTTCATATCAAGAGGCAAAGCTAATGGGGAGATCGAAATGTTCTGTTCTAAATATATCCAAGTGCTAAGTCTTTCTTGCAATAGAAACATCTCTAATTTGTGTAGAGAAATTTTCTTTCACATAAATTAACTTTTAAATAGGCTTAGAAAATTGACTTTGGGTAAATTTATATAATAATGGTTCCTAAGCTATGCAGATAATTACACCTAATTAACCAGTTAAATTCATAAAATTTTCTTTTAAATCAGCCTAACTATTTTCAGATGTTTATCTTTTAGAAGCAAAACTAAGAAGGGCATCGTGATGAGACTAGACCATCATAACAAAGTACTCTGAGTTTCTGATCTTAATCTCACCTGCTATTACTCTGGGACCTACAGCTAATCATATTGTGTCTTTTGCTCTTCATTTTTTTTTTTTTAATAGAAAATTCCTTTCTTTTAACCCAGTAAGGGAATTCTGTTTATGAACTACTTCTGTAGAAGAGTCTTAGAGCCTGAGAAACCTCCCATTATAAGGGTTGGATGGCATCACCGACTCAATGGAGATGAGCTGGAGCTAACTCTGGGAGATGATGAAGGACAGGGAAGCCTGGGATGCTGTAGTCCATGGGATCACAAAGAGTTGGACATGACTTAGTGACTGAACAACAATAACATAAAGGTTTTGGGCTTTGGGGTACTTTTGTCTAGGCTTGAACCCTGGCCCTTCCATTTTCAATAGAGTGATCTTGGTCAAGCCACTTCAACTTTCTAGGCCTCAGGTTTTTCACCTATACAATAAGGATACTCATAACCCTTACCACACAGAGTTGTGGTGAAGAACGAATTAGACATACACCTTAAAATGTTTAAAACACAGCTGATATGCCACTAGGACTCAATAATGTTAGTTATTTTTATCATTATTCACTTGAGACCTTTACAAGCAGACTGCAAAAGTGATACCCAGAGTACACACTTTGATGACAATTCCATCCCACATTACTCTAACATTCCTAGAATTCCTAATGTTTTGAAACTATTGTTTAGTCTTTTATATATAAACTGAAACACAAGCATCCAAAATGGAGACTCATCCCTCTTTCTGGGTACAAGCAGGAAACGATATTGGTGTTCCAGAAAAGCAATGTTTGCATGGCATCAAACTTTTGGTGGCAAATTGGATGTGAGCAGCGCAAGCAAAATCACTGAGACAGCATCAATAAACTGACTTCTTATGACTTCAGTTATAGTTTTCCTGGAGTTTGCTGTGATAATGAACATAGACAGCATTGATCCATTATGGACTACACCTGCTGCATTCTCACAAGTAATTCAATCATGTTTGTTAGGGAGAAACTGTGAGTTATCTTAGGACATTCAAACACCAGCTTTCTCAGGATATGATAATATATTTAAATTACAGAGGGGCTTCCTGATTGCATTAGAAATACATCCATCTTCCCCTTCTTATCTTTGCAGAGGGCATGCCACAGGCTTCATCACAGCCAAATGCAAACTTCTTGAAGGCTGGGATTGCTAATTATATTTAAGAGAGCAACTGGTTTCTTTCTCAGTAGTTATTCACGATCGACCAAAAACTATCTGAAGTAAGTGTAACACATATAAATGTATTTCATCCCACGCCCAGGTAAATCCCTAGGGGATGCTTAACACAAGAATGGGTTTGGTAAGGACTCTACAAGACTGAGAAGAAATTAAAAGGAAACATAAAATGAATATTTAGAAATATCAAGGCCTATTTTACAGAGAAAGTAGAAAAAGGAAATGAGATATAACTAATACTTGGAAGTAAAAATATCTAGTTCCCAGCAGTGCAGCTTACTTAAACTGCTAGAAAGATTTCAAAGTATCAGCAGAGGCTTTCTTCCTCTCCCCAGTCCAACCCTCAATAACACTTCCTACAGACTCTCCAAAGCCTATGACAAAATGCTCCTAACATTTACATCTGTAATGGATTTTCTCCTACAGAGAAGAGAAAACATGAGGAAATAAAAATTTTGACAGCCTTTGTGATGTTCAGTAAGGTGGAAGGATGTTTGCAAACTTCAAACCTGAGTGACTTGTTGTTCCACCTTTTCTGACAGGCGACATTAAACAAATGTGTTACACAAGAGGTACCTCCGGTGTGTGCGTTTGGGTTTGGGGAGAGAGGAGGGGAGGCGCTTTATGTGCTGTCATGGGAAATTAACGGTCTACCTTAAGAAGTTTTACAGGCAATCACTTTAAATCAAACACAGGCAGCCTCTCAGCAAGCATAAGCGCTAAAGAGCACAAAACGGGTGACTTTCTCACTTTGCTTCATCCTCATCTCTACAGTGACCTAAATAAGAATAGTCCAGTTCAGTTCAGTCGCTCAGTCGTGTCCGACTCTTTGCAACCCCATGAATTGCAGCACGCCAGGCCTCCCTAGCCATCACCAGCTCCCGGAGTTCACTCAGACTCGCGTCCATCGAGTCAGTGATGCCATCCAGCCATCTCATCCTCTGTCGTCCCCTTCTCCTCCTGCCCCCAATCCCTCCCAGCATCAAAGTCTTTCCCAATGTGTCAACTCTTCGCATCAGGTGGCCAAAGTACTGGAGTTTCAGCTTTAGCGTCATTCCTTCCAAAGAAATTCCAGGGTTGATCTCCTTCAGAATGGACTGGTTGGATCTCCTTGCAGTCCAAGGGACTCTCAAGAGTCTTCTCCAACACCACAGTTCAAAAGCATCAATTCTTCGGCACTCAGCCTTCTTCACAGTCCAACTCTCACATCCATACATGACCACAGGAAAAACCATAGCCTTGACTAGACGGACCTTAGTCGGCAAATAGGTTCTCCTTAAATAATGTTACCACCAAACACGTTTGGAAATTTTTAACTTTATCTAAATTAAAATTATCTAATTAATTTTATCTAATTTACCTAATTAAATTTATCTAATTAATTTATTTATCTATTTGGAAATCAAACAGATATCCAAGTCAAGGTCTTGAGTCTAAATAGAATCCAATTCCCTTCCTCATTCCTATTCTTCTCCTTTTCCTAAACTTCACTAGTAATTGCAGATGTTACCATTTTCCCCTAAGATGATGGCCATTTTTCTAACATTTTCACTGGGTATGTGTATATTAATCTCAAAATAAGACTGTGTCCTGCTCTAAGCCATCTCAAGATGATGTGTTAACTGTTATAATGAAGAAGTCTAAAGCAAAATAATTTTTAAAATTTGCACAAAAAATATTTCAAATAATTCAAAAGGAAATTTAACTTACATCTTACAAGAGTGGGTGAGTGTAAGACCAGATAAAAGCTGAGAGAGAAGATGAGACAGGACTGAATCAGGAAGGATCAAGTGTATACCAGATAATGAAAATGAGAGGGTTGGCATGATTTTGATTTAGGTAGAAATAAATAACTATGGGCAAGCTTGGCAGATCTAAGAAAAGGAAAGGTCCAGTGAGGGTCTAGAGCATAAAAGGTGAGCACAAGAGCTGTGTGCTGTGCTCTTGCTTAGTAGATCAGTCGTGTCCAACTCTGTGTGACCCCATGGACTGTAGCCTGCCAGGCTTCTCCGTCCATGGGATTCTCCAGGCAAGACTACTGGAGTGGGTGGCCATTTCCTTCTCCAGGAGATCACCCTGCCCGAGGGATTGAACCCAGGTCTCCTGCATTGCAGGAGGATTCTTTACTGTCTGAGCCACCAAGAAGCCCAAGAGCTGTGTGGATAAGGTCAGAGAAGGCCTTATGCTCTACAAAAAGGCATTCCGACTTGAATAGTAGACAATACAAAATCATAAAGAGGAGGGAAGCAACATGATCATTATGCCAGAGGTATGGAAGATAGAGAAGTTTAGGCTTAGAGTGGAAACCAGTTAGAAAGAGGAGAGAGTAAAGCAATGGCAACAGGTATCGGAAGGAGAAAATGGATTTGAGACATAATTGCAAAGCAGGATGGACAAAAATGAATGGCAGTGCATGAATCAGGTGAGGGGGATAAGAGTTTTCTAGATGGACCCCAAGATATTTGGGGGTGGTGGTATCTGGATCACTGAAGAGCTGGAGACATCATCTTTCAGGAGAGGCAATAAAGGAAGATGAGAAGCAGAAGATGATTTGGGCGAGGATGTAGGTATGTGTCGGGGACTGGAGGCTGGGGATGGAAAATTTCAACAGATTATTATTATTTAGGTTTAGACCTGGACCTTTGGAGAGAGTTCAGTTTGGAGCTACCATTTTGAAAATTATAGCTAAAAATACTGAATGGATACAATAATGGCAGAGGAAGCAGAAAAGAGTCAAGGAAGGCTCTGTGGAGAATTTGTGTTGAGTAAGCGGGTAGAGAAAACGGAATGTTCACGAGCCTGAGGACAAATGGTATGAAGAGGAACAGGAGGTCAGAGATAGTGCTGACGGAGAAGCAAAGAAGGAGAAGGCTGAAATACAAAAGCGGCATCAGTTGTATAAAATATTCATGAAATCGGGTAAGACAAGGCTGAAACACACCCTTAAGCATTGGCAGTGAGACAGGGACTGGTCAGGAGTGTGCAAATGAATGGGAGGGGGAAGGAAATGGGGAGCACAGGCTACACTTGAAGAGACTGCGAGAAAAGAAAAGAGAAACTCAAGTGATAGGCTGGAGAGGTGAGGATGAAATGCAGGATTAAGAGATTTTTATAAAATGGTAGAGGTTAAGAATATTTATAGGTCCTGGGGAAGGAGCCAGAAGAGAGGAAAAGACTGAGGACAGTGGAGAGAGAGAATCTAACAGAAAGAACAAGATCCCACAGAGCATGGAGGGAAATGGAATTAAGACTAGAGGAGAAACTGCCTCTGAAAAAGACAAGGCCACACAAAGAAGTGTGACCTCTATGACAAATAAATGCCTAAGAAGAAAAATTAAGGAAATTCAGCACTGGTGGGAGGGATAACAGACTTCTTTCTCTTAGATCTTCTTATTCTAAAATTATCAGGATGCTTTAATAAGGAGAAAAGGTAAGGACAATGTCTGGCACACAATAATCCTTCAGTAAGTGTTTGCTGGAAAAAAGGAAACAAATGAGCAAAAAGTCATTAACAGAAAAAATGACTAAATAGAAGGATTTCCCTTGAAAACTCAGTTTATTTTAAGTACACTCAACTCCTACTGAATGTCAGAGCTGAATACTGAAAAAACAGCCTGCCAATCAAAAAACATGTAAAAGAGAAAATGTAATGAATTAAGGCTTATAAAGCAGAGGGCTTCCAACTTTTAGAGAAGGATGCGGAGTCCTTTTTATTCTTCAGTGAAATTTCAATTTGCTTGAAAGCTTCAAAATAAGAAAGAAGTGTAGATTCACTTAGATGCATTTTTGAGCATTGATGTACCTCTACCAACTCTCTCAGCATTTCTAATTTCATTTTAAAGAATGGATTGAGTTGCCTCTTTTCATACAATTTTCTTTACTATTCTTATTTCCACTCTGACATTGAAAAAAACAAAATAAAATATGCAAATAAGATATTGGTGGCTTTGCTTATGCCAGGGCCCCAAACACACTGGGCAGAGAGAGAGAGCTGCCTATGGGCGGCAGGCATCCCATTTTCTGGGACACAAAAAAAGATCTATATCATTGTTTCATATACTGACCTGGGTTGTGGTTACATGTGAGAATATATGTGTGTGTGTGTGTGTGTGTGTGTGTGTGTGTGTGTGTGTGTGTAAAAATTCATAGAAATATATGAATACACAAATATTGTAAGGATTTGGACACAATGATGTATGTCATATTCCAATAAGAATTTTAAAAGAAATTAGCTTGCAAAATATTTACAGATTTTGAACTCATAGAGTCCAACTACTTCCCTGGTGGCTCAGAGGGTAAAGGATTCGTCTGCAATGCAGGAGACCTGGGTTCTATTCCAGGGTCAGCAAGATCCCCTGGAGAAGGAAATGGCAACAACCCAGTCCAGTATTTTGCCTGGGAAATCCCATCATAAGGAGCTGGGACTGGACTGAGCAGCTGTCACTTTCAGAGTCCAACTATGTAAAATAACTTGAGTATTCTTTCACTAAGAGTAATATCCTAGAAACTTTCTAGCATTACACTTTTTTCTTCCTGCTATGCATCAAATTCTTTTGTACCTATTTACAGTGTGGTAGTTTACAAGAATAGACTCTAAAGAATGCTCACTGAGAATGCTCCTGGTGGCGCAGCAGATGGGAATCCGCCTGCCTGTGAATGGGACATGGGTTCGATCCTTGGTCCGGGAAGATTCTGCAGGCCACAGAGCAACTAAACCCATAAGTCACAACTACTGAGCCCATATGCGGCAGCTGCTGAAGCCCATGCACCCAGAGCCTGTGCTCCACAGCAAAAGCCGCCACCACAATGAGAAGCCTGTACACCACAGTAAGAGCAGACCCCGCTTGCTATAAGCAGAGAAAGCCTGCACCCAACAATGAGGACCCAGCACAGGCATAAATAAATAAAATTATTTTTAAAAAGAATGCTCACTGAGCTTAATGATAACAATCACCAAATCATTAGCATTTTCCCACAAGTGCTGAAAACTACTTAAGGACATCAGAGACTCGAGTCTCTTATTTCAATCGCAAAAAGACAAGAAGGCACACACCCAGCGTTTCCAAGTTCACAACCCCTGCTCTTACTCAAAACATGAAATTAAGGTAATTAAAAATTCAATCTTCTTTAATGGCACTTCCATGTCAATTCTTTAAATCTGGTTGTTGTTGATTCTCTTGCTTGAATCAAGGAACTCTCCTTTATCATGTATTAAGTAACAAAATCTCAAAAAACATATGCTTAGCTGGAGGCTGCTTTTTATTTTTTACTTCAAAAGGAAAATTAAAAGGGTTTCTTGGCCACAGAATGGAATATATTTAACTTCCTGTACAACATATTTTTTAAAAAATAGTAGGCAGTATTAATGATTAAATGTTCAAATGACAATTACTGAAAGTAAGACAGTTGCTAATGACAACATATGCGAAATAGCAATAGAGACCAAATGAATGAGGTTGGGGCCTGTGTTTTTGAAGAGGCAAGGGGAAATGGTAAAATAATCTTCCAAATGACACAGAGAAACAGAGTGTATAGTCAACACCCAAAGGAATATAAGTTATTAAAGGGAGAGACCATGTTTTTCCTCTAGGTATTCATACGCTATTTTTGATACCAACTTATATTATCAATTTAGGTCTCAAAATCAGATGTAAATGGGCTTCTAGCTGGAAGGAAATGTAGTTCATTGAATGCTGAATAAGCATATTTTGGCTACCGCAGTCCAAGACAAATACATGCTCGGAATACATAAAAAGCAACACACAAATTAGGTAAACATTTTTGCACTGGAAAGAATCTCCTCTACAGTCTCGTATATGTAAGCTTCCAATAATGTTAACTGATCATCAGAACACTTCACTGATAGTAAGAAAATCTGCAACTAAACTGTCAACTTAAAGTCAAAATCATGGCAGCAGTCATGATGATTTTAGGTTTATCTGAAAATATACTTTTAGTTCCATATTAGCTTTACAGCAGAAGCAAGTATGCTTTCATTTTGCCTTATAAGTCACCGAAAGGGTTAACTTATAACACATGCACCAGTTACTGGCAGGGGGGGCGGTGGGTGGGTGGGAATAGAAAAGTACAAAAACAGAAGCAGAGAAGGGAAAAAAAAGAGAGAGAGTAAAAGGAACTCCATTGTCGTGAAGGGTGCAGTTCCTCTAATAATTGCTCTCTGTACAGCCAGGATCTGAATTTCTCTCTTATCCTTATTGGAAAGAAGGAAGTCAAAGCTGTAATGACTTTGACCAGTTAGACCTGGGCAACTGTAACACCTTCACTTGGCCAATTATCATCATAAGCACTAAACTGAAGTATAAAAATTAACCTGAATGAGCAAGACTGGAAGAAATGCTTCCAACCAGAATCCTGAAGCTGCACAGTATACTAGAAAGACTTCCAGTCACAGACGTAAAGAATGTAGGTCTCTGCACCTTGACTTCATCCTTTGATTAAGCATCTCTAGGAAGGATACCGTCTTCCAAGGAAAACTCTCCTATTTTTGAACTGCTTTATTCATTAGAAAAAAGCATTCATTCATTCATTCATTCTCACCATGTAGAGCCAAATCTTACACACCCGACCAACTAGCTCCACTCCCGATTTATGAAACAACAGAACACAAACTGCTTTATTTCTTTTAAGCAGTATTTTATATATTTGAAATCAGGTAGCAAATCTTCTGTTTTTCACTAACATTTTTTATTTTTCCTGCTCTTCTCATAAGGACCAGCCAACACTTTTCTGCTAACTAGACTGGCCTGTCTTACCTCTCTCGACATTGTTGCTGGAATGTGCACTGACATGAGGACTGGAACCTTGACTGACTCACCAATTCACTCCATTAAATCGCTAGTTAGTTGCAATCAGTGTTCAGCCATATACCATTATCATATTTTGAAAATACAAAACTTAAAAAAAAAAAAGCTTCAAAAAGACTTTTATAATCGCCAAAGGTTACTTAGTTTGAAGATTAAAGGCATTTAACATTTATTATATAAATTCAAAAATACAATATATATAAATAATATTTATTACATAATTTCAAAAGCAGTGACTCAAATGTGGGGTTTGAAATCTAAATATACCACAACTCAAGTGTTTCACAGGCCTTCACAGGTCAGACACTGTGAAAAGACAGCAATATTTTTCATAATTCTGGGGAAAGTGGAAAAAAAACACATTGTGTTTCATAAAAATGCAACAGGGTAGCCACATTTCCTCCCATGCATGAATAATGTATGATCTACAATGTTATTTGCTAGACTGTCTAATCACCAGCATCTTTCAAAATGTCTATATAAGCTTTAGCTCATTAAGAACAAACATGTTATCTGCATAAAAATATCACATACCTGTGAAGACTCAGAATAATATTCTGCCAAATGCCAATGCACACATCAGACTGACATGGTGGCAAAGCTTCATGCATTTCTCCAAGACGAAAATGTTGAGAGAGAAATACAGAAGGGCGACTTTTGTTTAAGACATTCACACTTACTCTACTAATCAAACACACCCTCTCACAATGTATCTTTGTAACTATCGATCTAGTATGAAGACAGAATCCACGGGCTATGGTATTCTTGTAAATAAAGTAAAAAATAACAACAATGAAAACAACCTAACAGAATCAGAAGCTACATAAGAAAGCTTTTAAAGCAAGGTTGCTTCTATTAGAAAAGGTTTTATAATCTTGAAAAGGGTTTCCATAATTCATGAAAAAATAAGGAAAAAGTTGTTTTATGCAACCATAACCTTTCAATATAGTAATAAGAAAGAAAAGGTGAAAAAAAAAGGATCTGCTTCTATTATATAACCCCTAAAAACAAAACATGAATCTAAAGGATTAGTAGTTTAGGATCAATGATATTAAAAAAATAATTTCCAAATTCACCTTAACATTGTGATATTTTAGCCTTTAACAAACACTCTATAGTTACAATAGAGATGAAACAATGTCAAAATACATATGTGTACATATATATACACACAGACACACACAGATATATATACATATATATTTAATACACACATATATGAAATATACACACCATTTTTAGGTACAAAAGAAAGATTGAGCTACTTCAATATCATTACTAAAACATTTCCCTTTATATTTTTATTCATATTTAATAAAAAATTCACCTCAAATCAACAAATAATTGCTAAGCACTCCTATAAGTTATCTATTAATTCTTTAAACAGATATTTACTGGGTACCCTATTCACAAAGAAGATACATGGGAACCACAACTCCCTTTACTATGGAAGTAATGTTGGGAAAATATTTGAGAGAGATATTACAAAGGGCAAAAATCCAGGATATTATAGGATCACAGACTTGGAGTTCTGAAGATATAAAACAGTCTTACCAAATTAAATCACTTATAAGCAAGCCAGTACCAGAAAAGGTTGAAAAGACCTTTTGAGCTAGAGCAGGCTGAGACCAATAATCTGCATAATTCATAGTTTTTAAGTGATTACCCCCAAATTATTCTCTATAAAAAACTTAGATTTGTTGGCAACGCTTATTACAAAACTAACACAAAAAAAACCCTACAAAACTTATGCAAAGCTGCCCACAGAACCATACTACCTCTTCAAGAGAAAACAACAATTTACAGTACAGCCACAACTATTAAAAAACTCTCATATATGGAAAGTTACACAGAGTAACTCCTTCATAATCACTGCACATGGTGATTGCAGCCATGAAATTAAAAGATGCTTGTTCCTTGGAAGAAACCTAGACAGCATATTAAAATGCAGAGAAAATACTTTACTGATAAAGGTCCATCTAGTCAAAGCTATGGTTTTTTCAGTAGCAATATACGGATGTGAGACTTCGACCATTAAGAAAGCTGAGTGCCAAAGAATTGATGTTTTTGAACTGTGGTGTTGGAGAAGACTCTTGAGAGTCCCTTGGACTGCAAGGAGATCCAACCAGTCCATCCTAAAGGAGATGAGTCTTGAATAGTCATTGGAAGGACAGATGCTGAAGCTGAAGCTCCAATACTTTGGCCACCTGATGCAAAGAACTGACTTACTGGAAAAGACTCTGTTACTAGGAAAGATTGAAGGTGGGAGGAGAAGGGGACAACAGAGGATGAGATGGTCGGATGGCATCACTGACTCGATGGACATGAGTTTGAGCAAGCCCCAGGAGCTGGCAATGGACAGGGAAGCCTTGTGTGCTGTAGTTCACAGGGTTGCAAGAGTTAGACACGACTGAGCGACTGAACTGAACTGAGCATCTTGATAGGCTAATGGCATAACAGCATTTGCCCAGTATCTTTGGATACTATTGTCAACGTTGACCAGTATCAGAGATTATTTTCCATTTAGGGAAACATAAGTGTTAGGAGGGACAGAGGACTTTTACGGTACCAAACAGATGAATGTTAATGGCTTCACCCATAAAAAGAGTGCTTTCTGCATATTCAAACAGCAGTAACATGAAGTCTTAGATATCAGTTTTTACTAATAGCCATTCTCTGAAGCTATGAAACAGTTCCCTACACAGCTGCTAACTGGCAGCTTCCATCATACATCTGACATGATTAACTTTTAGAAGCTATTCTTCTCCATAATTATGGACAAGAATGATTAGATGGTATGATTACAATTACCTGTCATTCCTACCGTTGTTTGCCCAAAGGCAGGCACACAGAAAACCAGAGAGACACTATCAGCAAAACCCATGTGGCCATAAATTTTCATCCCCCTAACTGACCTAAATGCTAGCTTATTCCTTACTAATAAATATTTTTGGTTCAACCCAGGAAGTGTTTAATTGCTGCCTGATTTAATGAAATGTGGCTAAAAATAGTGACAAATGCTCACAGCCCAGATACTGAATATTTCAGTTGTGTTCAAGAGAGGAAGCATCAGTGACATTTTTGCAACTTTAAATACCATCATCATAAACTATGTCTCCAGCCTCTTACATCTGCCAAGTCACCCCAAGACTACAAACATCTGTTCTTGCAACCGTCTCATAAGAAAGGTACTTCATAAATGCAAAGTGCTCATTATCCTAAAGAGCCAAATAGCTTTTAAAGGCTAGTTAAAGCAAATAAGCAAAAGAAACAATGCATTGTATTTGGACTTTGCAGATTTTAAATGTCAGGTTGTTGGAGTACCTAAATATTGTAAGAAGCATTTCCCAATCACAAAATTGCAAAACTTGGAAGATAGAAAACAAAATTCAGACCAACCAACTTCTCTATTTTATAGATATAAGAAAAATGAAGACACACAGTGATTTGACCGATGCCGAAGACTACAAAGTGGTCACTCATACCCGCTTCCCCACATGCACTTTTATTGGCCTGTCCTCTCTACCATGCAGTACACAAATCTCCTTTCCATTGAAACAATGGCTTTAGTGCTTAAAGAATGATCAAATAAATCAGTTAATAAATTAAGTCCCCAAATTTCTTCTAACTGCAAAATTTAATGTATATTCTCTGCAGTAGATAATTAAGAAGAGATGATTTCATAAGGGTGAGACCCTAATACAACAGGACTAGGGCCCTAGTTAGAAGGGGAAGGGGCTATGTCAGGACACAATGAGAAGACTTTTTTGAACTCCTGAGTTCTCATGTCTGACTGGTTCTAAACACTTGGAATTTCTGTTTCTCAAATGAGGATGCACTGGCATTAAATCCCACCACCTTTCTTTGATGATTCCACCTTTAAAACCAAAAACTTAGACACAGATATGAGATGGTGAATACCAAAGTCAAATGCATGGTTTTGTTTTCATTAGAGACACATTAGTAACAAGCCACACTAATGTGCCTAATTATTCCAGAATGCATGCAATAATAAACGCATGCAGTAGAGAGGTAAAGCTTTATTTAGACTGTTTTCTCAATACTTGACTGATGGCTGCAGTCAATTAGTTCTTCAAGTAACAACTCTATCTTCACCCATTGTTTCTGCTATAAGAAAAAACTGTACTAACAAGCCTTGTCCTTGTTGCTTAGTCACTAAGTTATGTTCAACTCTTGAGACCCTGTAAACTGCAGCCTACCAAGCTCCTCTGTCCATGGCAAGAATACTGGAGCCGGTTGCCATTTCCTATTCCAGGGAAATCTTCTGGACCCAGGAATCAAACCCAAGTCTCCAGCATCTCCTGCATTTGTAGGCAGATTCTTTAACACTGAGCCAGCAGGGAAGCCCACTAACAAATCTAAGGTACAATATAATCTGCTTTTAGAGAATGAGGAATTATAAGAAATTTAAAAAATAGGGAAAAATAAATTCTCACTCCCTCCCCCACCCACCTCCCAAATAGCAGCCACAAAGTAATTTCAAAGTTCCTGAAATGGTTAGATTTTGTATTAATTATAACTGAAACTTATTACTCTATAGCAAACTGTGGTTAATACCTCAATAAAATACATACTTTTTTGGTAATGGAAATGGAAACCCACTCCAGTATTCTTGCTGGGAAAATCCCATGGACAGAGGATCCTGGCAGGGTATAGTACATGGGGTCACACAGAGTCAGACATGACTGAGTGACTTCATTTTACTTTAAACTTTATTAACATTTACATGATGGTTAATAATAAACATAATGTAATTACTGAAAAATATAAATTTTTAAGGAAATATAAATTCATGGCAGACCTAGACAAAAGAAGGGCAACATGCCATTCAAGTTTCAACATTAATGTATCTTCCTTCCATTCCCCCAATTCAATGCCTTTAAAATAAAACCAGTTTATTAGAGCAAATTCATCCATTCTGGTTAAATGTTTCCAGAGAAACAAAAAATAACAAATATGTCAGTGGGAATGGTTGGGGGAGGGGGGTGGTGGGAGGCAGATATAAGTCCTATTATTTTTTAGGTTTATATTTTGATCAAAGTATCTCAGAATCTACCTAGGTATGGCTAGAAATCTTTTTATTTCAGTATGCTTTTGTTCATTTAAGACCCACAGGCAGAAAAACTGATTAGATGACTTCTCACCATTAAAAGCTTACATTCAGGGTTTAATTGCACACAATGTCTTATTAGGCTGAGCAATGCAAGCATGGGCAAATAAAGGACAGAGACAGCAAGGATCGAAAAGAAGCAGAAGATATTAAGAAGAGGTGGCAAGAAGAACTCAAGAACTATATAAAAAAGGTCTTAACGACCCAGATAACCACCATGGTGTGATCACTCACCTAGAGCCAGACATCCTGGAGTGTGAAGTCAAGTGGGCCTTAGTATTCAAACCTACAGACAAAGCTAGTGGAAGGGATGGAATTCCAATTGAGCTACTTCAGTTCCTAAAAGATGATGCTGTTAAAGTGCTGCACTCAATATACCAGCAAATTTGGAAAACTCAGCAGTGGCCTCAGGATTGGAAAAGGTCAGTTTTCATTCTAATCCCAAAGAAAGATAATGCCATAGAATGTTCAAACTACTTTACAATTACCTCATTTCACATGTTAGCAAGATAGCTGTCAAAATCCTTCAAGCTAGGCATCAACAGTATGTGAACTAAGAACTTCCAGATGTTCAAGCTAGATTTAGAAAAGGCAGAGGAACCAGAGATCAAATTGCCAACGCCCACCGGATCACAGAAAAAGTAAAAGAATTCCATAAAAACATCTATTTTTGCTTTATTGACTGCACTAAAGCCTTTGACTGTGTGGATCACAAAAAGCAGGAAAATTCTTAAAGTGATGGGAATACGCGACTACCTTACCTGTCTCCTGCAAAAACTATATTCAGGTCAAAAAGCAACAGAACTAGACATGGAACAATGGACTAGGTCCAAATTGGGAAAGGAGTACATCAAGGCTGTATACTGTCACCCTGGTTATTTAACTTATATGCAGCGTACATCATGCTAAATACCGGGCTAGATGACTTGCAAGCTGGAATCAAGGTTGCAGGGAGAAATATCAACAACCTGAGATATCCAGATGATATCATTCTAATATCAGAGAGCAAAGAGAACTAAACAGCCTCTTGATAAGGGTAAAAGAGGAGAGTGAAAAAGTGGATTAAAACTCAATATTCAAAAACTAAGAATATGGCATTCAGTCCCACTTCACATCCGGCATCACTTCAAGGCAAATACATAGGGAAAAAGTAGCAACTGACAGATTTTCTTTTATTGGGCTCCAAAATCACTGTAGACACTGATTGTAGCCCCAAAATTAAGATGCTTGCTGCTTGGAAGAAAACCTATGGCAAATCTAGACAATGTATTAAAAAGCAGAGACATCACTTTGCCTACAAAGGTCTGTATAGTTCAAGCTATGGTTTTTTCAGCAGTCATGTATGGACATGAGAGTTGGACCATAAAGAAGGCTGAACGCTAAAGAATTGATGCTTTAGCATTGTGCTGCTGGAGAACACTCTTGAGAGTCCCTTGGAAAGGACAGAGATCAAACCAGTCCATCCTAAAGGAAATCAACCCTGAATATTTATTGGAAGAACTGATGCTGAAACTGAAGCTCCAATACTTTGGTCACCTGATGCAAAGAGCCCACTCACTGGAAAAGATCCTGATGCTGGGAAAGATTGAGGGCAGGAGGAGAAGGGGGCAGCAGAGGATGAGACGGCTGGATGGCATGATCAACTCAACGGACATGAATTTGAGCAAATTCCCAGAGACAGTGAAGGACAAGGAAGCCCGGTGTGTTGCAGTCCACAGGGTAGCAAAGAATCCGACACCACTTAGTGACTGAACAACAACAAAAATGAATACATGAACGGCTACAGAGAAATGATTTATGGTAACTGTCAAAGTAACATGTACCAGCAAGATAACGCACACTGATTCTCCTCACTGTCAAGACTAAATTTTTAAACTTCTTTATCTTTTTGGCCACCCTGCAGGGCTTGCAAGATCTCAGCTCCCTGACCAGGAATTGAACCTGAGTCAGAGCAGAGGAAGCCCATAACCCTCACTACTAGGCCACCAGGGAACTCTCATAAGCTTGTAAACTTTAGAAGAAACCATAAATTCAGTAATCAGCCAATGCTGAAGTGTAAAAGCAAAAATTTAAAAAAAAAAACCCAAACCAACAACACTAAAAGATCTTAGTCATTTGAAGTTCCAAAAGCCCATGGAACCATAAGAAGCAAGGTTAAAATCTGACCCAAAGGCTAATTTAAAGTCTATAAAGATCATTTGCTTAGGAAGGAATTAAATCACCTTGTAGACCATTTAACAGTCTTGTGACTTCCACTTAGAGTTACACAGAGAAAGAATAATTAACTATCTGCATTATGCAACAAAATTCTCCCTAGTTCTAATCAATAATCAATTAAACTACTTTAGGAAAGTAGAGACTAAACAAGTGAATTACACTGGTAAAAGTATTATCAAGCTGTAAAACAACTCTCTAGTGAAGCAACATAAATAAAATAGTTAAAAAAAAGAATTGTCAGGAATACACTCAACCCTACTAGTATTTTACCAGAAAAGTATTATTTAGTGTGAAATAAGTATATACACTTTTTATTCTCCTAACTTCATGTTTAAAAAGAAAAAAATAAGTTTATGGGAAAAAAAAAAAAACTCTAGAAAAGTGACAATACTGCTAATGAAACTTCCCAAAGATTTCTTCCATAATTAAAAACAAATGTAAATATTAGGATTACATTTATTGAAGTAACAGCATACTTAGCAGTAAATTATGGTGTCTGAACTAGGTCAGAAGATGCCTATAATGATTAAGCTATCTTCTTATTTTCCTAACAATTAGGAACACTGACTAAGTAGAAATCAATTGTAATTGGAAAAACGTTAAGTCCTACACTAATTACCAAAGTCAGTTGATATATTTGATAGTTAATTAATTTAGAAATTCTAAATGTTTCACTAAATATATATATGTGTATATATATATATATATACACACACACACACAGCATATAATGAATTATATACATTAATTGACACTATATATTTCACACAGCATTGTGGAACCTTAGTTCCCCAACCAGGGATTTAACCTGCCACCACTGTATTGGAAGTGCAGAATCTTAATCACTGAACCACCAAGGGAAGTTCTTATAAGTTTTTTAAATGGAAGCATCACAGATTCTTATTTTCTTAAATCACATTACCACAATAAACTGAGCATTGTGATAGATTTCATTCTACTCAAGTTTTACCCTTCAATATATAAACCATATTGATTGATATAATGCTTTTCAGTTTTCGTAAGTCATATTTGTTCAGAGAACTGCTAATTCTCAAAGGGTATCTGAGTCATTAGCTTAAATCAGTGAGACAGATCATGGGTCTGCAATGTTTCCCGTAAAGGGCCAGTAAGAAAATATTTCAGGCTTTGTGAGGCATATGGATTCTGTTCCAAATATTCAACTCTGTACCTAGAGCCCCAGCAGTGCCATGGGCAATACATACATGGATAAGCATGACTGTGCCAATAAAAATCTATTTTCAAAAACAAGTGACTGGTTAGATTTCTCCATGGGTTTTGCCAACCCTGAAATAGTTAAGGAGGAAAAGAGAGGGATGGTAATGAGGAGAGGGACAAGGAATGGGAAAGAAAGAAAATCAAACAAACATATTTATGCAGTACTACTCTAGAGACTAAGTAGCTACTTAGTAGGGTTAACATTTTTCTATTGACGAACATTGATTGTGAGGCCCTATAAAATGCAACAAGGTCCTTTTATGACTTGTTTCAATGCTGGCAGACCTACTGGCATTCAGTATTATCAGCATAAATAATGAAAATATTGATCTTCAGTAAGTACATAGGATTTGACTTACCTTAGTAATGGATGGAATATGACGGTAATGTTCCTGGCTCCAGGTTTGCAAACAAATTTTGTTCCTCCACCTTCAATTAAGTTGTCATCAGGTCCCCCTTTCAGAAAAAGAGCAAAAGAGAAGAGATTAGCTTATTAGAACTTAGAAAGAAAGAAAAAAAAAAAGCCTATCTGATGGACGTTATACTGTCGTAAGGAATATCAACTTTGAAACAGCTGACTTTAATATTTACTAAATTATTTTGAATGACTTGATCCAGTCTTCCTCATTGAATAAGCATTTTTCACTTTGGAGAACACGGAAGGACAGTAAGAATAACTGTTTCAGTGTCAACCTTTGACAGCACAGTTCAGAGGAAGGAAGAAGAGCCACTCAGGCTTATCTAGGTAGGGCTGCAAAAGTTGGAGCAGAGGCCCACATAAACCTAACCAAGCCTATTTCATCAAATCTAAAACCCCATTAGTTTTAAGATACACTACTGTTATAAGCAACAATAAGAAAAAAGAAATCCTGCTAACTAAAGTATGCAATGCTTCCTTATTACGTAGAATTTTCTTTTTCTTCTTGAAAGTTCTTTATAGTTTAAATTATAAAACTAGATCAAATCATTTATAAATAAATTTAAGACTTTATTAAGATTTGAGTACATCCAGTATTTTACTTCAAACTGCTGATATCCATTCTGCAAGGTTTAATGTTGATATGTTCTTGATGCTATTAGAAGGTTTAAAGAGAAAGCATTCTTATACCAAACAAAATTCATACTCTTTCCTCATATGGTCCTTAACAGGTTCACTAATTGAAATACTGAAGGGTTAAGATGTGAAGAATAACCACTCAGCTCACACATACGGAGGCAAAACCAACTCATTATGACTATTTTCCAGTTAATAGCCATTAAGATGTCACTAATTGAAGATATATCCTAATTTCAGGGTTTACAATGTGACAAAAGTACATCGAGGGGTGTTGGGAGGAATGTCCCCCAGATCACTATTCCTGCTTCTTTGCACTAAAATGAAGCCCAATTAAAGTAATCTCTGGCCTCTCTCCATCTTTCACTCGCTCTGGGGGAGTAAATTCCTTTGGTAAAACAGAAGAAAACGCTGGGCATGCACAGCTTAGCAACATTCTTATTTCACTTCAGAAATCAGAATGCCTATACAAGGTCAATATTGTCTCACTAAGTTTAGCAAATACAGGTCCTACCTTGTCAGAGAAGGATGAAGTGGTCCAGCACCTTCTATAAGCAAGCAAATTTGTCTAATTCTGATGTTCAGCAAGCAAACTCATTTTGCTCTCAAACTAGCTTACACTTTCAGTCTGCCTTCTATCAACAGAAAAGTGGAAGTGGTATTTTACCTTCCATTTGCTTACATAAATTATTTCATAATAGTATCAGAACTCTAGACAGGGAAGGTAGCTGCTATTCAATAGACTTTCAAAACCCTAAAAATCTTCACATACAATATTGCATTTCTTTTTTTCTGAGTTAAACAGCTTCTTTTTAATTATAGTTCTTTGCATGATACCAAACATAACTAAACCTCACCTGATTTATTATCTGTTTTAATGGTCTCTGAGGTATCTTAGAAATTGACTGATAAAAACATGTGAAGCTTAAGAAATCTAAAGCCTGGATCATCAAGACTTCCCAGAGGCATCAGAGTTTAGACAAATCCCATCTGAATCAGCTGTTTCCACCAATGAATCAAAGAATGGTTTTTCTTAAGAAATACAGAAAATACAATGACACGTACAGCTCTTGATTCAAAATGATGAGCCTTTTGTTCTCATTTGGAAAAGAAAATCCATTATTATATTTGCATTGGAGATATCAGTGTTCTGCTAAGTCAATGATTTTGCTTGGTTAAAAGTAAAACAAAAGGAGAGAATCAACGCTACAACAAACACTACCCCTATAATAAAAATCCTCCTCCAAACTTCATATGATTTGGTTACAGACCAAAAAAAAAACACACACACACAGAATAAAAATATCTTTATTAATACTTCTCAAGATCATAAAACCAAGTCACAATTGAATCACCAAGGAAACATGCACATGCGCAGAAGAAACCAGGTTAAATTCTGCACTCTAGGAACAACATAAATGATTCAAATGACTTCCTACGAAACAAATAAATCTACAGAAAATAAATGCACTAATCTACTCAATATGCGTATGAGTATATCTTAAAAGGACAAATATGAGTGGACTGCATGGTCTCTAACAGCTTCTAAAAATTCTGAAGCTTTCTGAGTTTAGATACTCAATCATTACACACAGTTCTGATTAACACAGATCCAAACTAGCATCTTCATGGACCCTGAACACATTGTATGATGACTGCCTCAAGGCCTCGGCCCACACTGGGCTCTATCTGGGGAGACTGCTTGTCTCCTACCATTCCTTTAGGGACCAGGAGGTATTGCCCACACTGTCAAATGCCCCTCTCCTGATGTCCACAAGCCATTCAGTTCAGTTCAGTCGCTCAGTCATGTGCAACTCTGCAACCCCATGGACTGCAGCACGCCAGGCCTTCCTGTCCATCACCAGCTCCCAGAGTTTACTCAAACTCATGTCTATTGAGTCGGTGATGCCATCCAACCATCTCATCCTCTGTTGTCCCCTTCTCCTCCTGCCCTAAAACTTTCCCAGCATCAGGGTCTTTTCCAACGAGTCAGCTCTTCTCATCAGGTGGCCAAAGTACTGGAATTTCAACTTCAACATCAGCCCTTCCAATGAACACTCAGGACTGATTTCCCTCAGGATGGACTGCTTGGATCTCCCTGCAGTCCAAGGGACTCTCAAGAATCTTCTCCAACACCACAGTTTAAAAGCATCAATTCTTTGGCGCTCAGCTTTCTTTACAGTCTAACTCTCACATCCATACATGACCACTGGAAAAAACATAGCTTTGACTAGATGGACCTTTGTTGGCGAAGTAATGTCTCTGCTTTTCAATATGCTGTTTAGGTTGATCATAACTTTCCTTCCAAGGAGTAAGCATCTTTTAATTTCATGGCAGCAATCACCATCTGCAGTGATTTTGGAGCCCCCCAAAACAGTCAGCCAGTTTCCACTGTTTCCCCATCTATCTGCCATGAAGTCATGGGACCAGATGCCATGATCTTAGTTTTCTGAATGTTAAGTTATAAACCGACTTTTTCACTCTCCTCTTTCACTTTCATCAAGAGGCTCTTTAGTTCTTCACTTTCTGCCATAAGGGTGGTGTCATCTGCATATCTGAGGTTATTGATATTTCTCCTGGCAATCTTGATTCCAGCATGTGCTTCCTCCAGTCCAGCATTTCTCATGATGTACATAGAAGTTAAATAAGCAGGGTGACAATATACAGCCTTGACGTACTCCTTTTCCTAATTGGAAACCGTCTGTTGTTCCATGTCCAGTTCTAACTGTTGCTTCCTGACCTGCATACAGATCTCTCAAGAGGCAGGTCAGGTGGTCTGGTATTCACATCTCTCTCAGAATGTTCCACAGCTGATTGTGATCCACACAGTCAAAGGCTTTGGCATAGTCAATAAAGCAGAAATAGATGTTTTTCTGGAATTCTCTTGCTTTTTCGATGATCCAGCAGATGTTGGCAAATTGACCTCCGATTCTCTGCCTTTTCTAAAACCAGCTTGAACATCTGGAAGTTCAAGGTTCACATATTGCTGAAGCCGGGGCTTGGAGAATTTTTTTAAAATATAAATTTATTTACTTTAATTGGAGACTAATTACAATATTATATTGGTTTTGCCATACATCAACACTAACCCGCCATGGATGTACACGTGTTCCCCATCCTGAACCCCCCTCCCACCTCCCTCCGGGTCATCCCAGTGCATCAGCCCCAAGCATTCTGTATCATGCATTGAACCTGGTCTGGCGATTCATTTCACATACAATATTATACATGTTTCAATGCCATTCCCCCAAATCATCCCCCCCAGGCTTGGAGAATTTTGAGCATTACTTTACTAGCATGTGAGATGAGTGCAATTGTGTGGTAGTTTGAGCATTCTTTGGCATTGCCTTTCTTTGGGACTGGAATGAAAACTGACCTTTTCTAGTCCTGAGGTCACTGCTGCGTTTTCCAAATTTGCTGGCATATTAAGTGCAACACTTTCATAGCATCATCTTTCAGGATTTGAAATAGCTCAACTGGAATTTCATCACCTCCACTAGCTTTGTTTGTTGTGATGCTTCCTAAGGCCCACTTGACTTCACATTCCAGGATGTCTGGTTCTAGGTGAATGATCACACCATCGTGATTATCTGGGTCAAGAAGATCTTTTTTGTATAGTTCTTCTGTGTATTGTTGCCACCTCTTCTTAATATCTTCTGCTTCTGTTAGGTCCATACCATTTCTGTCCTTTATTGAGCCCATCTTTACATGAAATGTTCCCCTGTTATCTCTAATTATCTTGAAAAGATTTCTAGTCTTTCCCATTCTATTGTTTTCCTCTATTTCTTTGCACTTACCACTGAGTAAGGCTTTCTTATCTCTCCTTGCTATTCTTTGGAACTCTGCATTCAAATGGGTATATCTTTCCTTTTCTCCTTTGCCTTTCGCTTCTCTTCCTTTCACAACTACCTGTAAGGCCTCCTCAGACAGCCATTTTCCTTTTTTTCACTTCTTTTTCTTGGTGATGGTCTTAATCCTTGTCTCCTGTACAATGTCACGAACCTCCATCAATAGCTCATCAGGCACTCTGTCTATCAGATCTAGGCCCTTAAATCTATTTCGCACTTCCACTGTGTAATTGTAAGGGATTTGATTTAGGTCAAAGCTGAATCGTCTAGTGGTTTTCCCTACTTTCTTCAATTTAAGTCTGAATTTGGCAATAAGGAGTTCATGATCTGAGCCACAGTCAGCTCCTGGTCTTGTTTTGCTGACTGTATACAGCTTCTCCATCTTTGGCTGTAACGAATATAATCAATCTGATTTCAGTGTTGACCATCTGGTGATGTCCATGTGTAGAGTCTTCTCCTGTGTTGTTGGAAGAGGGTGTTTGCTATGACCAGTGCGTTCCCTTGGCTGAACTCTGTTAGCCTTCGCCCTGCTTCATTCTGTACTTCAAGGCCAAATTTGGCTGTTACCGCAAGTGTTTCTTGACTTCCTACTTTTGCATTCCAGTCCCCTATAATGAAAAGGACATCTTTTTGGGGTGTGTGTTCTAAAAGGTCTTGTAGGTCTTCACAGAACCGTTCAACCTCAGCCTCTTCAGCGTTCCTGGTCAGGGCACAGACTTGGATTACCGTGTGCCTTTTTCTGGGGGGTGGGGGGCAGTGCTCCGTGACATGTGGGATCTTAGTTCCCCAACCTGGGATGGAACCCACACCCCCTGCACTGGAAGCGCAGAGTCTTAAACCACTGGCCCACCAGGGAAGCCCAACAGTGACTTTCTATAATACAGATCATATAACCTTAACGTGGCTTCCCCGGTGGCTCAGAGGGTAAAGTGCCTCCCTGCAATGCAGGAGACCTGGGTTCGATCCCTGAGTCGGGAAGTTCCCCTGGAGAAAGAAATGGCAACCCACTCCAGTATTCTTGCCTGGAGAATCCCATGGATGGAAGAGCCTGGTGGGCTATAGTCCATGGGGTCGCAAAGAGTCGGACACGACTGAGCGAGCTCACTTCACTTCACTTCAACCTTAACATAAGTCTCCTGTTACGGTCATTTGTTTTCTAATTCTAATGTAACCTGTTCCCCGTGTGGAATGTAAACATCCCAGAAAGTACTTACAAAAAATATACTGTTGAATGAATGAAGGGATAAATAATGCCGTAACTTAGTAGTATGTTATCAGAATTAGATGAGAAAGTATTATGTGCAAGTCCTTCATAAACTGCCAAGAACATAACACGTGTCAGCAATTTTCTCTGTACCCCCAAAGTGCTATAAATGGTAGGCGTGCCTAATCAACATTTGTTGATGACCATCATATGAGGAACACACATAAAAGACAAAGGTGCGACACCAAAAACGAGGCACAGGAGCCACTAGAAATGTTGGTGCGAAGAAGATTTCACTGGGACTATACAGGCATGATGACAATACATCAAGAGACAACCTGCTTTGATTCCTCTAAATCCCTGTTAGCTACATAAGGACTATTACTGATTCACAGAGTAGGATTAAACTAATCAAAAAGGAGAGACTGGGCAGAATTGAAAAGAAAAAGAAAACAGAAAAATCGCCCCCACCTCCACCAACAACCAAAATTTCATCTATAGGACCTCTGTAGACTTTTCCAGGTCCATCACCAAGCGTCCTCAACACTGTATTTGATGTGATTTCCTCTCTACAGGCTACAAGTCCAAATCTAGCTTACTAAATTACTAATAAACAGCACAAACCTGGTGATAATAGTCTTGAAAATAAAGCTGTCAGAACCAAAAGTAAAGGCCCTGGCCAAAGAACCGTATGGTCTGTGAGTCTCTCGCCTCTGGCGTTTAGCTTTTCAATATTCTGAACGAGAGACACAACCCACCACCTCTCCTCACATGCCTTCTGGTCATCAAGGAAGCTGGGAGCCGTTGTCATGAACGTTCTTGGGGAACATGCTGCTCAAACATCAGAAAAGCAGGGGTTGAAGGACGGAGCATCTCCTCCTCCTCCATTCATTATGCTCACAGTCTAATCCCCGCTGTCACAGGCCAGGTGACAGGCACCAGGGAAAATGCGGAAAGATGATGGATGGCTGGAGAGGCCGGGGCACTGACAACCGTGCTACAAGCAGAACACATAATCTGCAGAACGAAGGGGCCGAGATGCCCTCGTCATAGTTCCTGGTCCTAACAGGCAGGACAGTGGCTGACCGGCAAAAGCCGCCAGGGCCACCCAGTGACTTCAGGAGGACAGCGTCTTAGCTAGGCCCTTCTTTAAGAATCCGTCTACTTCTAAGTTGTTAGCTCCCAAACCTCTTTTCAGCTAGAATTTGATGTCGTTTATAAGAAATATAGTCATGTTAATAAAATAGAAAACCAAGATTTCGAAAAGAAAGGGAAAGAAAGGTTCCTGCAGAGAGGACTATGATACAATGGGAAGAATCAAAAAGATTTGTGTCAGACTCCACATATCTACCTATTATTAGTGTTAAGGGTGACAAGAACACTCAAATTTTCAGAGTGTCAGCTTTCACATTTATAAAACAAAGACTGCAATAAACTTTTTCAAAGATTTAAGAAGTAGGGTAACGTACTCCTGGGCATTCAGTACAGTGTCTGACACCTGGTACATCTCAAATAAACAATTAGCTACTTTTCCCTTTAGAATTACTAAGCAGATAAGGATCTAAATGATCACACACACACAGGAACATACACTAAAAGTACAAAAGGTTCAAATTCAAAAACTATTACCCATGATCCTTTAGGCAATACCGTACTAGTCAATATCATTTGTGAGATCAATAAAAACATGTCTGTCTTAATTTGGAGTCAACAGCATTGCACTGAAAGTTTGAAACAATTGCTAAGGATACTTACAGAAGAAAACCAGTCTTTGTCTTCATTTTTCAATTAAAAAGAATAAGTATTAGGACTTTCTGGTAACACAGTGGATAAGAACCCACCTGCCAATGCAGGGACTATGGATGAGTTCAATCCCCCGTCCAGGAAGATACCACAAACCTGGAAGCAACTAAGCCTGAGCAACCTGACTACTG